>NC_064648.1:17830229-19080229 GCF_023864345.2 Schistocerca serialis cubense
GTTCAAATCATAGAAACTTAGAATGTCAGTCTTCTTGTACTTCAGTTGGCATTGTGCCTTTTGTATTAAATTCGGATGCAATTTCTGTGTTTCATCGTCAATAAGAAGGTGCAAGGTGTACAGGAACCCTGAAGTGAAGCATCGGTATCTAAAACTGGACTCACAGGAGAGTTACAAATCATAGAAAGTCAGAGTGTCAGTCCTCTTGTACTTAAGTCGACATTGTGCCATTTTTATTAAATTCGGATGCAATTTCTGTGTTTCATCGTTAATAAGAAGGTCCAAGGGATACAGTATATCTGAAGTGAAGCATCGGAATCTAAAACTGGACTCACAGGAGAGGTTCAAATCATAGAAAGTTAGAGTGTCAGGCCTCTTTTACTTACGTCGGCATTGTGGCCTTTGTATTACATTCGGATGCTATATCTGTGTTTCATCGTCAATAAGAAGGTCCAAGGGATACAGTAAACCTAAAGTGATGCATCGGAATCTAAAACTGGACTCACAGGAGAGGTTCAAATCATAGAAAGTGAGAGTGTCAGTCCTCTTGTACTTAAGTCGGCATTGTGCCATTTGTATTATATTCGGATGCAATTTCTGTGTTTCATCGTCAATAAGAAGGTCCAAGGGATACAGTAAACCTAAAGTGAAGCATCGGAATCTAATACTGGACTCACAGGAGAGGTTCAAATCATAGAAAGTGAGAGTGTCAGTCCACTTGTACTTAAGTCGGCATTGTGCCATTTGTATTAAATTCGGATGCAATTTCTGTGTTTCATCGTCAATAAGAAGGTCCAAGGAATACCGTAAACCTTAAGTGAAGCATCAGAATCTAAAACTGGACTCACAGGAGAGGTTCAAATCATAGAGAGTTAGATTGTCACTCCTCTTGTACTTAAGTCGGTATTGTGCATTTAGAATTAAATTCGGATGCAATTTCTGTGTTTCATCGTCAATAAGAAGGTCCAAGGGATACAGTAAACCTGAAGTGAAGCATCGGAATCTAAAACTGGACTCACAGGAGAGGTTCAAATCATAGAAAGTTAGTGTGTCACTCCTCTTGTACTTAAGTCGGTATTGTGCCATTTGTATTAAACTCGGATGCAATTTCTGTGTTTCATCGTCAATAAGAAAGTCCAAGGGATACAGTAAACCAGAAGTGAAGCATCGGAATCTAAAACTGGACTCTGTGGAGAGGTTCAAATCATAGATAGTTAGAATGTCAGTCCTCTTGTACTAAAGTCGGCATTGTGCCTTTTGCATTAAATTCGGATACAATTTCTGTGTTTCATCGTCAATAAGAAGGTGTAAGGTATTCAGGAAACCTGAAGTGAAGCATCGGAATTTAAAAGTGCACTCACAGGAGAGGTACAAATCATAGAAAGTGAGAGTGTCAGTCCTCTTCTACTTAAGTCGACATTGTGCCATTTGTATTAAATTCGGATGCAATTTCTATGTTTCATCGTTAATAAGAAGGTCCAAGGGATACAGTATACCTGAAGTGAAGCATCGGAATCTAAAACTGGACTCACAGGAGAGGTTAAAATCATGGAAAGTGAGAGTGTCAGTCCTCTTGTACTTAAGTCGGCATTGTGCCATTTGTATTAAATTCGGATGCAATTTCTATGTTTTATCTTCAATAAGAAGGTCCAAGGGATGCAGTAAACCTGAAGTGAAGCGTCGGAATCTAAAACTGACCTCACAGGAGAGGTTCGAATCTCAGAAAGTGAGAGTGTCCGTCCTCTTGTACTTAAGTCGGCATTGTGCCTTTTGTATTAAATTTGGATGCAATTTCTGTGTTTCATCGTCAATAAGAAGGTCCAATGGATACAGTAAACCTGAAGTGAAGCATCTGAATCTAAAACTGGACTCACAGGAGAGGTTCAAATTATAGAAAGTAAGAGTGTCCGTTATCTTGTACATAAGTCGGCATTGTGCCATTTGTATTAAATTCGGATGCAACTTCTGTGTTTCATCGTCAATAAGAAGGTCCAAGGGATACAGTAAACCTGTAGTGAAGCATCGGAATCTAAAACTGGACTCACAGGTGAGGTTCCAATCATAGAAAGTGAGAGTGTCAGTCCTGTTTTAATTACGTCGGCATTGTGTCTTTTGTATTAAATTCCGATGCAATTTCTATGTTTCATCGTTAATAAGAAGGTGCAAGGTATACAGTAAACCTGAAGTTAAGCATCGGAATCTAAAACTGGACTCACAGGAGAGGTTCAAATCATAGAAAGTGAGAGTGTCAGTCCTCTTGTACTTGTCTGCATTGTGCCATTTGTATTATATTCGGATGCAATTTCTGTGTTTCATCGTCAATAAGAAGGTCCAAGGGATACAGTAAACCTAAAGTGAAGCATCGGAATCTAAAACTGGACTCACAGGAGAGGTTCAAATCATAGAAAGTGAGAACGTCAGTCCTCTTGTACTTAAGTCGGCATTGTGCGATTTGTATTAAATTCGGAAGCAATTTCTGTGTTTCATCCTCAATAAGAGTGTCCAAGGAGTAAAGTAAACCTGAAGTGAAGCGTCGGAATCTAAAACTGGACTCACAGGAGAGGTTCAAATCATAGAAAGTGAGAGTGTCAGTCCTATTGTACTTAAGTCGGCATTGTGCCATTTGTATTATATTCGGAAGCAATTTCTGTGTTTCATCGTCAATAAGAAGGTCCAAGGGATACTGTAAACCTAAAGTGCAGCATCGGAATCTAAAACTGGACTCACAGGAGAGGTTCAAATCATAGAAAGTGACAGTGCCCGTCCTCTTGTACTTAAGTCGGCATTGTGCCATTTGTATTATATTCGGAAGCAATTTCTGTGTTTCATCCTCAATAAGAGTGTCCAAGGAGTAAAGTAAACCTGAAGTGAAGCATCGGAATCTAAAACTGGACTCACAGGTGAGGTTCAAATCATAGAAAGTTAGAGTGTCAGTCCTCTTGAACTTAAGTCGGCATTGTGCCTTTGGTGTTAAATTCGGATGCAATTTCTGTGTTTCATCGCCAATAAGAATGTCCAAGGGATACAGTAAACCTGAAGTGAAGCATCGGAATCTAAAACTGGACTCACAGGAAAGGTTCAAATCATAGAAAGTGAGAGTGTCAGTCCTCTTGTACTTAAGTCGGCATTGTGGCATTTGTATTAAATTCGGATGCTTTTTCTGTGTTTCATCGTCAATGAGAAGGTCCAAGGGCTACACTAAATCTGATGTGAAGCATCGGAAACTAAAACTGGACTCACAGGAGAGATTCAAATCATAGAAAGTTAGAGTGTCAGTCCTCCTGTACTTGAGTCGGTATTGTGCCTGTTGTATTAAATTCAGATGCAATTTCTGTGTTTCATCGTCAATAAGAAGGTCCAAGGGATTCAGTAAACCTGAAGTGAAGCATCGGAATCTAAAACTGGACTCACAGGAGAGGTTCAAATCATAGAAACTTAGAATGTCAGTCCTCTTGTACTTCAGTTGGCATTGTGCCTTTTGTATTAAATTCGGATGCAATTTCTGTGTTTCATCGTCAATAAGAAGATGCAAGGTATACAGTAACCCTGAAGTGAAGCATTGAAATCTGAAACTGGACTTACAGGAAAGGTTCAAATCATAGAAAGTGAGAGTGTCAGTCCTCTTGTACTTAAGTCGGCATTGTGGCATTTGTATTAAATTCGGATGCTTTTTCTGTGTTTCATCGTCAATGAGAAGGTCCAAGGGCTACACTAAATCTGATGTGAAGCATCGGAAACTAAAACTGGACTCACAGGAGAGATTCAAATCATAGAAAGTTAGAGTGTCAGTCCTCCTGTACTTGAGTCGGTATTGTGCCTGTTGTATTAAATTCAGATGCAATTTCTGTGTTTCATCGTCAATAAGAAGGTCCAAGGGATTCAGTAAACCTGAAGTGAAGCATCGGAATCTAAAACTGGACTCACAGGAGAGGTTCAAATCATAGAAACTTAGAATGTCAGTCCTCTTGTACTTCAGTTGGCATTGTGCCTTTTGTATTAAATTCGGATGCAATTTCTGTGTTTCATCGTCAATAAGAAGATGCAAGGTATACAGTAACCCTGAAGTGAAGCATTGAAATCTGAAACTGGACTTACAGGAAAGGTTCAAATCATAGAAAGTGAGAGTGTCAGTCCTCTTGTACTTAAGTCGGCATTGTGGCATTTGTATTACATTCGGATGCAATTTCTGTGTTTCATCGTCAATAAGAAGGTCCAAGGGATAAAGTAAACCTGAAGTGAAGCATCGGAATCTAAAACTGGACTCACAGGAGAGGTTCAAATCATAGAAAGTGAGAGTGTCTGTCCTCTTTTACTTAAGTAGGCATTGTGCCTTTTGAATTTAATTCCTATGCAATTTCTGTGTTTCATCGTCAATAAGAAGGTGCAATGTATACAGGAACCCTGAAGTGAAGCATCGGAATCTAAAACTGGACTTACAGGAGAGGTTCAAATCATAGAAAGTTAGAATGTCAGTCCTCTTGTACTTAAGACGGCATTGTGCCTTTTGTATTAAATTCGGATACAATTTCTGTGTTTCATCGTCAATAAGAAGGTGCAAGGTGTACAGGAAACCTGAAGTGAAGCATCGGTATCTAAAACTGGACTCACAGGAGAGTTACAAATCATAGAAAGTCAGAGTGTCAGTCCTCTTGTACTTAAGTCGACATTGTGTCATTTTTATTAAATTCGGATGCAATTTCTGTGTTTCATCGTTAATAAGAAGGTCCAAGGGGTACAGTATATCTGAAGTGAAGCATCGGAATCTAAAACTGGACTCACAGGAGAGGTTCAAATCATAGAAAGTTAGAGTGTCAGGCCTCTTTTACTTACGTCGGCATTGTGGCCTTTGTATTACTTTCGGATGCTATTTCTGTGTTTCATCGTCAATAAGAAGGTCCAAGGGATACAGTAAACCTAAAGTGAAGCATCGGAATCTAAAACTGGACTCACAGGAGAAGTTCAAATCATAGAAAGTGAGAGTGTCAGTCCTCTTGTACTTAAGTCGGCATTGTGCCATTTGTAATATATTCGGATGCAATTTCTGTGTTTCATCGTCAATAAGAGGGTCCAAGGGATACAGTAAACCTAAAGTGAAGCATCGGAATCTAATACTGGACTCACAGGAGAGGTTCAAATCATAGAAAGTGAGAGTGTCAGTCCTCTTGTACTTAAGTCGGCATTGTGCCATTTGTATTAAATTCGGATGCAATTTCTGTGTTTCATCGTCAATAAGAAGGTCCAAGGAATACCGTAAACCTTAAGTGAAGCATCAGAATCTAAAACTGGACTCACAGGAGAGGTTCAAATCCTAGAGAGTTAGATTGTCACTCCTCTTGTACTTAAGTCGGTATTGTGCATTTAGAATTAAATTCGGATGCAATTTCTGTGTTTCATCGTCAATAAGAAGGTCCAAGGGATACAGTAAACCTGAAGTGAAGCATCGGAATCTAAAACTGGACTCACAGGAGACGTTCAAATCATAGAAAGTTAGAGTGTCTGCCCTCTTGTACTTACGTCGGCATTGTGCCTTTTGTATTAAATTCGGATGCAAACTCTGTGTTTCATCGTCAATAAGAGGGTCCAAGGGATACAGTAAACCTGAAGTGAAGCATCGGAAACTAAAACTGGACCTACAGCAGAGGTTGAAATCATAGAAGGTTAGAGTGTCAGTCCTGTTGTACTTAAGTCGGCATTGTGCCATTTGAATTTAATTCCGATGCAGTTTCTGTGTTTCATCGCCAATAAGAAGGTCCAAGGGATACAGTAAACCTGAAGTGAAGCATCGGAATCTAAATCTGGACTCACAGGAGAGGTTCAAATCATAGAAAGTGAGAGTGTCTGTCCTCTTTTACTTAATTAGGCATTGTGCCTTTTGCATTAATTCCGATGCAAATTCTGTGTTTCATCGTCAATAAGAAGGTGCAAGGTATACAGTTACCCTGAAGTGAAGCATCGGAATCTAAAACTGGACTTACAGGAGAGGTTCAAATCATAGAAAGTGAGAGTGTCAGTCCTCTTGTACTTAAGTCGGCATTGTGCCTTTTGTATTAAATTCCGATGCAATTTCTGTGTTTCATCGTCAATCAGGAGGTGCAAGTTATACAGAAAACCCGAAGTGAAGCATCGGAATCTAAAACTGGACTCACAGGAGGGATTCAAATCATAGAAAGTGAGAGTGTCAGTCCTCTTGTACTTAAGTAGGCATTGTGCCATTTGTATTAAATTCGGATGCAATTTCTGTGTGTCATCGTCAATAAGAAGGTCCAAGATATACAGTAAACCTGAAGTGAAGCATCGGAATCTAAAACTGGACTCACAGGAGAGGTTCAAATCATAGAAAGTTAGTGTGTCACTCCTCTTGTACTTAAGTCGGTATTGTGCCATTTGTATTAAACTCGGATGCAATTTCTGTGTTTCATCGTCAATAAGAAAGGCAAGGGATACAGTAAACCAGAAGTGAAGCATCGGAATCTAAAACTGGACTCTCTGGAGAGGTTCAAATCATAGATAGTTAGAATGTCAGTCCTCTTGTACTTAAGTCGGCATTGTGCCTTTTGCATTAAATTCGGATACAATTTCTGTGTTTCATCGTCAATAAGAAGGTGTAAGGTAATCAGGAAACCTGAAGTGAAGCATCGGTATCTAAAAGTGCACTCACAGGAGAGGTACAAATCATAGAAAGTGAGAGTGTCAGTCCTCTTCTACTTAAGTCGACATTGTGCCATTTGTATTAAATTTGGATGCAATTTCTGTGTTTCATCGTCAATAAGAAGGTCCAATGGATACAGTAAACCTGAAGTGAAGCATCTGAATCTAAAACTGGACTCACAGGAGAGGTTCAAATTATAGAAAGTAAGAGTGTCCGTTATCTTGTACATAAGTCGGCATTGTGCCATTTGTATTAAATTCGGATGCAACTTCTGTGTTTCATCGTCAAGAAGAAGGTCCAAGGGATACAGTAAACCTGTAGTGAAGCATCGGAATCTAATACTGGACTCACAGGTGAGGTTCCAATCATAGAAAGTGAGAGTGTCAGTCCTGTTTTAATTACGTCGGCATTGTGTCTTTTGTATTAAATTCCGATGCAATTTCTATGTTTCATCGTTAATAAGAAGGTGCAAGGTATACAGTAAACCTGAAGTTAAGCATCGGAATCTAAAACTGGACTCACAGGAGAGGTTCAAATCATAGAAAGTGAGAGTGTCAGTCCTCTTGTACTTGTCGGCATTGTGCCATGTGTATTATATTCGGATGCAATTTCTGTGTTTCATCGTCAATAAGAAGGTCCAAGGGGTACAGTAAACCTAAAGTGAAGCATCGGAATCTAAAACTGGACTCACAGGAGAGGTTCAAATCATAGAAAGTGAGAACATCAGTCCCCTTGTACTTAAGTCGGCATTGTGCGATTTGTATTAAATTCGGAAGCAATTTCTGTGTTTCATCCTCAATAAGAGTGTCCAAGGAGTAAAGTAAACCTGAAGTGAAGCTTCGGAATCTAAAACTGGACTCACAGGAGAGGTTCAAATCATAGAAAGTGAGAGTGGCAGTCCTATTGTACTTAAGTCGGCATTGTGCCATTTGTATTATATTCGGATGCAATTTCTGTGTTTCATCGTCAATAAGAAAGTCCAAGGGATACTGTAAACCTAAAGTGCAGCATCGGAATCTAAAACTGGACTCACAGGAGAGGTTCAAATCATAGAGAGTTAGAGTGTCACTTCTCTTGTACTTAAGTCGGTATTGTGCCTTTAGTATTAAATTCGGATGCAATTTCTGTGTTTCATCGTCAATAAGAAGGTCCAATGGATACAGTAAACCTGAAGTGAAGCATCTGAATCTAAAACTGGACTCACAGGAGAGGTTCAAATTATAGAAAGTAAGAGTGTCCGTTATCTTGTACATAAGTCGGCATTGTGCCATTTGTATTAAATTCGGATGCAACTTCTGTGTTTCATCGTCAAGAAGAAGGTCCAAGGGATACAGTAAACCTGTAGTGAAGCATCGGAATCTAATACTGGACTCACAGGTGAGGTTCCAATCATAGAAAGTGAGAGTGTCAGTCCTGTTTTAATTACGTCGGCATTGTGTCTTTTGTATTAAATTCCGATGCAATTTCTATGTTTCATCGTTAATAAGAAGGTGCAAGGTATACAGTAAACCTGAAGTTAAGCATCGGAATCTAAAACTGGACTCACAGGAGAGGTTCAAATCATAGAAAGTGAGAGTGTCAGTCCTCTTGTACTTGTCGGCATTGTGCCATTTGTATTATATTCGGATGCAATTTCTGTGTTTCATCGTCAATAAGAAGGTCCAAGGGGTACAGTAAACCTAAAGTGAAGCATCGGAATCTAAAACTGGACTCACAGGAGAGGTTCAAATCATAGAAAGTGAGAACATCAGTCCCCTTGTACTTAAGTCGGCATTGTGCGATTTGTATTAAATTCGGAAGCAATTTCTGTGTTTCATCCTCAATAAGAGTGTCCAAGGAGTAAAGTAAACCTGAAGTGAAGCATCGGAATCTAAAACTGGACTCACAGGAGAGGTTCAAATCATAGAAAGTGAGAGTGTCAGTCCTATTGTACTTAAGTCGGCATTGTGCCACTTGTATTATATTCGGATGCAATTTCTGTGTTTCATCGTCAATAAGAAGGTCCAAGGGATACTGTAAACCTAAAGTGCAGCATCGGAATCTAAAACTGGACTCACAGGAGAGGTTCAAATCATAGAGAGTTAGAGTGTCACTTCTCTTGTACTTAAGTCGGTATTGTGCCTTTAGTATTAAATTCGGATGCAATTTCTGTGTTTCATCGTCAATAAGAAGGTCCTAGGGATACAGTAAACCTGAAGTGAAGCATCGGAATCTAAAACTGGACTCACAGGAGAGGTTCAAATCATAGAAAGTTAGAGTGTCAGTCCTGTTGTAATTAAGTCGGCTTTGTGCCTTTTGAATTTAATTCCGATGCAATTTCTGTTTTTCATCGTCAATAAGAAGGTCCAAGGGTTACAGAAAACCTGAAGTGAAGTATCGGAATCTAAAACCGGACTCACAGGAGAGGTTCAAATCATAGAAAGTGAGAGTGTCTGTCCTCTTTTACTTAAGTAGGCATTGTGCCTTTTGAATTAATTCCGATGCAATTTCTGTGTTTCATCGTCAATAAGAAGGTGCAAGGTATACAGTAACCCTGAAATGAAGCATCGGAATCTAAAACTGGACTTACAGGAGAGGATCAAATCATAGAAAGTGAGAGTGCTCACACGAGAGGTTCAAATCATAGAAAGTTAGAGGGTTCTCCTCTTTTACTTAAGTCGGCATTGTGCCTTTTGTATTAAATTCCGATGCAATTTCTGTGTTTCATCGTCAATCAGGAGGTGCAAGTTATACAGAAAACCCGTAGTGAAGCATCGGAATCTAAAACTGGACTCACAGGAGGGATTCAAATCATAGAAAGTGAGAGTGTCAGTCCTCTTGTACTTAAGTAGGCATTGTGCCATTTGTATTAAATTCGGATGCAATTTCTGTGTTTCATCGTCAATAAGAAGGTCCAAGATATACAGTAAACCTGAAGTGAAGCATCGGAATCTAAAACTGGACCTACAGGATAGGTTGAAATTATAGAAGGTTAGAGTGTCAGTCCTGTTGTACTTAAGTCGGCATTGTGCCTTTTGAATTTAATTCCGATGCTATTTCTGTGTTTCATCGTCAATAAGAAGGTCCAAGGGATACAGTAAACCTGAAGTGAAGCATCGGAATGTAAAACTGGACTCACAGGAGAGGTTCAAATCATAGAAAGTTAGAATGTCAGTCCTCTTGTACTGAAGTCGGCATTGTGCTTTTGTATTAAATTCGGATACATTTTCTGTGTTTCATCGTCAATAAGAAGGTGCAAGGTATACAGGAAACCTGAAGTGAAGCATTGGAATCTAAAACTGGACTCACAGGAGAGGTACAAATCATAGAAAGTCAGAGTGTCAGTCCTCTTGTACTTAAGTCGACATTGTGCCATTTGTATTAAATTCGGATGCAATTTCTGTGTTTCATCGTTAATAAGAAGGTCCAAGGGATACAGTATACCTGAAGTAAAGCATCGGAATCTAAAACTGGACTCACAGGAGAGGTTCAAATCATAGAAATTTAGAGTGTCAGGCCTCTTTTACTTACGTCGGCATTGTGGCTTTTGTATTAAATTCCGATGCAATTTCTATGTTTCATCGTTAATAAGAAGGTGCAAGGGATACAGTAAACCTTAAGTGAAGCATCAGAATCTAAAACTGGACTCACAGGAGAGGTTCAAATCATGGAGAGTTAGAGTGTCACTCCTCTTGTACTTAAGTCGGTATTGTGCCTTTTGTATTAAATTCGGATGCAATTTCTGTGTTTCATCGTCAATAAGAAGGTCCAAGAGATACAGTAAACCTGAAGTGAAGCTTCGGAATCTAAAACTGGACTCACAGGAGAGGTTCAAATCATAGAGAGTTAGAGTGTCAGTCCTCTTGTACTTAAGTCGGCATTGTGCCTTTTGAATTTAATTCCGATGCAATTCCTGTGTTTCATCGTCAATAAGAAGGTGCAAGGTACACAGTAAACCTGAAGTGAAGCATCGGAATCTGAAACTGGACTCACAGGAGAGGTTCAAATCATAGAAAGAGAGAGTGTCTGTCCTCTTGTACTTAAGTCGCCATTGTGCCTTTTGTATTAAGTTCGGATGCAATTTCTGTGTTTCATCGTCAATAAGAAGGTCCAAGGGATACAGTAAACCTGAAGTGAAGCATCGGAATCTAAAACTGGACTCACAGCAGCGGTTCAAATCATTGAACGTTAGGGTGTCAGTCCTCTTGTACTTAAGTCGGCATTTTGCCTTTTGTATTAAATTCGGATGCAAACTCTGTGTTTCATCGTCAATAAGAAGGTCCAAGGGATACAGTAAACATGAAGTAAAGCATCGGAATCTAAAACTGGACTCACAGGAGAGGTTCAAATCATAGAAAGTGAGAGTGTCTGTCCTCTTGTACTTAAGTCGGCATTATTGCATTTGTATTAAATTCGGATGCAATTTCTGTGTTTCATCGTCAATATGAAGGTCCAAGGGATACAGTAAACCTTAAGTGAAACATCGGAATCGAAAACTGAACTCACAGGAGAGGTTCAAATCATAGAAAGTTAGAGTGTCACTCCTCTTGTACTTAAGTCGGTATTGTGCTTTTTGTATTAAATTCGGATGCAATTTCTATGTTTTATCGTCAATAAGAAGGTCCAAGGGTTGCAGTAAACCTGAAATGATGCATCGGAATCTAAAACTGACCTCACAGGAGAGGTTCGAATCTCAGAAAGTCAGAGTGTCCGTCCTCTTGTACTTATGTCGGCATTGTGCCATTTGTATTAAATTTGAATGCAATTTCTGTGTTTCATCGTCAATAAGAAGGTCCAATGGATACAGTAAACCTGAAGTGAAGCACCTGAATCTAAAACTGGACTCACACGAGAGGTTCAAATCACAGAAAGTGACAGTGTCCGTCCTCTTGTACTTAAGTCGGCATTGTGCCATTTGTATTAAATTCGGATGCAATTTCTGTGTTTCATCGTCAATAAGAAGGTGCAAAGGATACAGTAAACCTGTAGTGAAGCATCGGAATCTAAAACTGGACTCACAGGTGAGGTTCCAATCATAGAAAGTGAGAGTGTCAGTCCTCTTGTACTTATGTCGGCATTGTGCTTTTTGTGTTAAATTCGGATGCAATTTCTGTGTTTCGTCGTCAATAAGAAGGTCCAAGGGATACAGTAAACCTGAAGTGAAGCATCGGAATCTAAAACTGGACTCACAGGTGAGGTTCAAATCATAGAAAGTGAGAGTGTCAGTCCTCTTGAACTTAAGTCGGCATTGTGCCTTTGGTGTTAAATTCGGATGCAATTTCTGTGTTTCATGGCCAATAAGAATGTCCAAGGGATACAGTAAACCTGAAGTGAAGCATCGGAATCTAAAACTGGACTCACAGGAAAGGTTCAAATCATAGAAAGTGAGAGTGTCAGTCCTCTTGTACTTCAGTTGGCATTGTGCCTTTTGTATTAAATTCGCATGCAATTTCTGTGTTTCATCGTCAATAAGAAGGTGCGAGGTATACAGTAACACTGAAGTAAAGCATTGAAATCTAAAACTGGACTTACAGGAAAGGTTCAAATCACAGAAAGTGAGAGTGTCAGTCCTCTTGTACTTAAGTCGGCATTGTGGCATTTGTATTACATTCGGATGCAATTTCTGTGTTTCATCGTCAATAAGAAGGTCCAAGGGATAAAGTAAACCTGAAGTGAAGCATCGGAATCTAAAACTGGACTCACAGGAGAGGTTCAAATCATAGAAAGTGACAGTGTCTGTCCTCTTTTACTTAAGTAGGCATTGTGCCTTTTGAATTTAATTCCTATGCAATTTCTGTGTTTCAACGTCAATAAGAAGGTGCAATGTATACAGGAACCCTGAAGTGAAGCATCGGAATCTAAAACTGGACTTACAGGAGAGGTTCAAATCATAGAAAGTTAGAATGTCAGTCATCTTGTACTTAAGTCGGCATTGTGCCTTTTGTATTAAATTCGGATACAATTTCTGTGTTTCATCGTCAATGAGAAGGTGCAAGGTGTACAGGAAACCTGAAGTGAAGCATCGGTATCTAAAACTGGACTCACAGGAGAGTTACAAATCATAGAAAGTCAGAGTGTCAGTCCTCTTGTACTTAAGTCGACATTGTGCCATTTTTATTAAATTCGGATGCAATTTCTGTGTTTCATCGTTAATAAGAAGGTCCAAGGGATACAGTATATCTGAAGTGAAGCATCGGAATCTAAAACTGGACTCACAGGAGAGTTACAAATCATAGAAAGTGAGAGTGTCAGTCCTCTTGTACTTAAGTCGGCATTGTGCCATTTGTATTATATTCGGATGCAATTTCTGTGTTTTATCGTCAATAAGAAGGTCCAAGGGATACAGTAAACCTAAAGTGAAGCATCGGAAACTAATACTGGACTCACAGGAGAGGTTCAAATCATAGAAAGTGAGAGTGTCAGTCCTCTTGTACTTTAGTCGGCATTGTGCCATTTGTATTAAATTCGGATGCAATTTCTGTGTTTCATCGTCAATAAGAAGGACCAAGGAATACCGTAAACCTTAAGTGAAGCATCAGAATCTAAAACTGGACTCACTGGAGAGGTTCAAATCATAGAGAGTTAGATTGTCACTACTCTTGTACTTAAGTCGGTATTGTGCCTTTAGAATTAAATTCGGATGCAATTTCTGTGTTTCATCGTCAATAAGAAGGTCCAAGGGATACAGTAAACCTGAAGTGAAGCATCGGAATCTAAAACTGGACTCACAGGAGACGTTCAAATCATAGAAAGTTAGAGTGTCTGTCCTCTTGTACTTACGTCGGCATTGTGCCTTTTGTATTAAATTCGGATGCAAACTCTGTGTTTCATCGTCAATAAGAGGGTCCAAGGGATACAGTAAACCTGAAGTGAAGCATCGGAAACTAAAACTGGACCTACAGCAGAGGTTGAAATCATAGAAGGTTAGAGTGTCAGTCCTGTTGTACTTAAGTCGGCATTGTGCCATTTGAATTTAATTCCGATGCAATTTCTGTGTTTCATCGCCAATAAGAAGGTCCAAGGGATACAGTAAACCTGAAGTGAAGCATCGGAATCTAAAACTGGACTCACAGGAGAGGTTCAAATCATAGAAAGTGAGAGTGTCTGTCCTCTTTTACTTAAGTAGGCATTGTGCCTTTTGAATTAATTCCGATGCAAATTCTGTGTTTCATCGTCAATAAGAAGGTGCAAGGTATACAGTTACCCTGAAGTGAAGCATCGGAATCTAAAACTGGACTTACAGGAGAGGTTCAAATCATAGAAAGTGAGAGTGTCAGTCCTCTTGTACTTAAGTCGGCATTGTGCCATTTGTATTATATTCGGATGCAATTTCTGTGTTTCATCGTCAATAAGAAGGTCCAAGGGATACAGTAAACCTAAAGTGAAGCATCGGAATCTAATACTGGACTCACAGGAGAGGTTCAAATCATAGAAAGTGAGAGTGTCAGTCCTCTTGTACTTAAGTCGGCATTGTGCCATTTGTATTAAATTCGGATGCAATTTCTGTGTTTCATCGTCAATAAGAAGGTCCAAGGAATACCGTAAACCTTAAGTGAAGCATCAGAATCTAAAACTGGACTCACAGGAGAGGTTCAAATCATAGGGAGTTAGATTGTCACTCCTCTTGTACCTAAGTCGGTATTGTGCATTTAGAATTAAATTCGGATGCAATTTCTGTGTTTCATCGTCAATAAGAAGGTCCAAGGGATACAGTAAACCTGAAGTGAAGCATCGGAATCTAAAACTGGACTCACAGGAGACGTTCAAATCATAGAAAGTTAGAGTGTCTGTCCTCTTGTACTTACGTCGGCATTGTGCCTTTTGTATTAAATTCGGATGCAAACTCTGTGTTTCATCGTCAATAAGAGGGTCCAAGGGATACAGTAAACCTGAAGTGAAGCATCGGAAACTAAAACTGGACCTACAGCAGAGGTTGAAATCATAGAAGGTTAGAGTGTCAGTCCTGTTGTACTTAAGTCGGCATTGTGCCATTTGAATTTAATTCCGATGCAATTTCTGTGTTTCATCGCCAATAAGAAGGTCCAAGGGATACAGTAAACCTGAAGTGAAGCATCGGAATCTAAATCTGGACTCACAGGAGAGGTTCAAATCATAGAAAGTGAGAGTGTCTGTCCTCTTGTACTTAAGTCGGCATTGTGCCTTTTGTATTAAATTCCGATGCAATTTCTGTGTTTCATCGTCAATCAGGAGGTGCAAGTTATACAGAAAACCCGAAGTGAAGCATCGGAATCTAAAACTGGACTCACAGGAGGGATTCAAATCATAGAAAGTGAGAGTGTCAGTCCTCTTGTACTTAAGTAGGCATTGTGCCATTTGTATTAAATTCGGATGCAATTTCTGTGTTTCATCGTCAAAAAGAAGGTCCAAGATATACAGTAAACCTGAAGTGAAGCATCGGAATCTAAAACTGGACTCACAGGAGAGGTTCAAATCATAGAAAGTTAGTGTGTCACTCCTCTTGTACTTAAGTCGGTATTGTGCCATTTGTATTAAACTCGGATGCAATTTCTGTGTTTCATCGTCAATAAGAAAGTCCAAGGGATACAGTAAACCAGAAGTGAAGCATCGGAATCTAAAACTGGACTCTCTGGAGAGGTTCAAATCATAGATAGTTAGAATGTCAGTCCTCTTGTACTTAAGTCGGCATTGTGCCTTTTGCATTAAATTCGGATACAATTTCTGTGTTTCATCGTCAATAAGAAGGTGTAAGGTATTCAGGAAACCTGAAGTGAAGCATCGGAATCTAAAAGTGCACTCACAGGAGAGGTACAAATCATAGAAAGTGAGAGTGTCAGTCCTCTTCTACTTAAGTCGACCTTGTGCCATTTGTATTAAATTCGGATGCAATTTCTATGTTTCATCGTTAATAAGAAGGTCCAAGGGATACAGTATACCTGAAGTGAAGCATCGGAATCTAAAACTGGACTCACAGGAGAGGTTAAAATCATGGAAAGTGAGAGTGTCAGTCCTCTTGTACTTAAGTCGGCATTGTGCAATTTGTATTAAATTCGGATGCAATTTCTATGTTTTATCGTCAATAAGAAGGTCCAAGGGATGCAGTAAACCTGAAGTGAAGCATCGGAATCTAAAACTGACCTCACAGGAGAGGTTCGAATCTCAGAAAGTCAGAGTTTCCGTCCTCTTGTACTTAAGTCGGCATTGTGCCATTTGTATTAAATTTGGATGCAATTTCTGTGTTTCATCGTCAATAAGAAGGTCCAATGGATACAGTAAACCTGAAGTGAAGCATCTGAATCTAAAACTGGACTCACACTAGAGGTTCAAATTATAGAAAGTAAGAGTGTCCGTCCTCTTGTACATAAGTCGGCATTGTGCCATTTGTATTAAATTCGGATGCAACTTCTGTGTTTCATCGTCAATAAGAAGGTCCAAGGGATACAGTAAACCTGTAGTGATGCATCGGAATCTAAAACTGGACTCACAGGTGAGGTTTCAATCATAGAAAGTGAGAGTGTCAGTCCTCTTGTACTTAAGTCGGCATTGGCCCTTTTGTGTTAAATTCGGATGCAATTTCTGTGTTTCATCGTCAATAAGAAGGTCCAAGGTATACAGTAAACCTGAAGTGAAGCATCTGAATCTAAAATTGGACTCACAGGTGAGGTTCAAATCATAGAAAGTGAGAGTGTCAGTCCTCTTGCACTTAAGTCAGCATTGTGCCTTTTGTGTTAAATTCGGATGCAATTTCTGTGTTTCATCGCCAATAAGAAGGTCCAAGGGATACAGTAAACCTGAAGTGAAACATCGGAATCGAAAACTGGACTCACAGGAAGGGTTCAAATCATAGAAAGCGAGAGTGTCAGTCCCCTTGTACTTAAGTCGGCATTGTGGCATTTGTTTTAAATTCGGATGCTTTATCTGTGTTTCATCGTCAATGAGAAGGTCCAATGGATACAGTAAATCTGATGTGAAGCATTGAAATCTGAAACTGGACTTACAAGAGAGATTCAATCATAGAAAGTGAGAGTGTCAGTCCTCTTGTACTTAAGTCGGCATTGTGGCATTTGTATTACATTCGGATGCAATTTCTGTGTTTCATCGTCAATAAGAAGGTCCAAGGGATACAGTAAACCTGAAGTGAAGCATCGGAATCTAAAACTGGACTCACAGGAGTGGTTCAAATCATAGAAAGTGAGACTGTCAGTCCTCTTTTACTTAAGTCGGCATTGTGCCTTTTGTATTAAATTCGGATGCAATTTCTGTGTTTCATTGTCAATAAGAAAGTCCAAGGGATACAGTAAACCTGAAGTGAAGCATCAGAATCTAAAACTGGACTCACAGGAGAGGTTCAAATCATAGAAAGTTAGAGTGTCAGTCCTCTTTTACTTAAGTCGGCATTGTGCCTTTTGTATTACATTCCGATGCAATTTCTGTGTTTCATCGTCAATAAGAAGGTGCAAGGTATACAGTAAACCTGAAGTGAAGCATCGGAATCTAAAACTGGACTCACAAGAGAGGTTCAAATCATAGAAAGTGAGAGTGTCAGTCCTCTTGTACTTAAGTCGGCATTGTGCCATTTGTATTAAATTCGGATGCAATTTCTGTGTTTCATCGTCAATATGAAGGTCCAAGGGATACAGTAAACCTGAAGTGACGCATCGGAATCTAAAACTAGACTCACAGGAGAGGTTCAAATCAAAGAAAGTTAGAGTGTCACTCCTCTTATACTTAAGTCGGCATTGTGCCATTGGTATTAAATTCGGATGCAATTTCTGTGTCTCATCGTCAATAAGAAGGTGCAATGTATACTGTAACACTGAAGTGAAGCATCGGAATCTAAAACTGCGCTTACAGGAGAAGTTCAAATCATAGAAAGTCAGATTGTCAGTCCTCTTGTACTTAAGTCGACATTGTGCCATTTGTATTAAATTCGGATGCAATTTCTGTGTTTCATCGTTAATAAGAAGGTCCAAGGGATACAGTATAAATGAAGTGAAGCATCGGAATCTAAAACTGGACTCACAGGAGAGGTTCAAATCATAGAAAGTGAGAACGTCAGTCCTCTTGTACTTAAGTCGGCATTGTGCGATTTGTATTAAATTCGGAAGCAATTTCGGTGTTTCATCCTCAATAAGAGTGTCCAAGTAGTAAAGTAAACCTGAAGTGAAGCATCGGAATCTAAAACTGGACTCACAGGAGAGGTTCAAATCATAGAAAGTGAGAGTGTCAGTCCTATTGTACTTAAGTCGTCATTGTGCCATTTGTATTATATTCGGATGCAATTTCTGTGTTTCATCGTCAATAAGAAGGTCCAAAGGATACTGTAAACCTAAAGTGAAGCATCGGAATCTAAAACTGGACTCACAGGAGAGGTTCAAATCATAGAAAGTGAGAGTGTCAGTCCTCTTGTACTTATGTCGGCATTGTGCCATTTGTATTAAATTCGGATGCAATTTCTGTGTTTCATCGTCAATAAGAAGGTCCAAGGGATACAGTAAACCTTAAGTGAAGCATCAGAATCTAAAACTGGACTCACAGGAGAGGTTCAAATCATAGAGAGTTAGAGTGTCACTACTCTTGTACTTAAGTCGGTATTGTGCCATTAGTATTAAATTCGGATGCAATTTCTGTGTTTCATCGTCAATAAGAAGGTCCAAGGGATACAGTAAACCTGAAGTGAAGCATCGGAATCTAAAACTGGACTCACAGGAGAGGTTCAAATCATAGAAAGTTAGAGTGTCTGTGCTCTTGTACTTACGTTGGCATTGTGCCTTTTCTATTAAATTCGGATGCAAACTCTGTGTTTCATCGTCAATAAGAAGGTTCAAGGGATGCAGTAAACCTGAAGTGAAGCATCGGAAACTAAAGTGGACCTACAGGAGAGGTTGAAATCATAGGAGGTTAGAGTGTCAGTCCTGTTGTACTTAAGTCGCCATTGTGCCTTTTGAATTTAATTCCGATGCAATTTCTGTTTTTCATCGTCAATAAGAAGATCCAAGGGATACAGAAAACCTGAAGTGAAGCATCGGAATCTAAAACAGGACTCACAGGAGAGGTTCAAATCATAGAAAGTTAGAGTGTCAGGCCTCTTTAACTTATGTCGGCATTGTGGCTTTTGTATTAAATTCCGATGCAATATCTATGTTTCATCGTTAGTAAGAAGGTGCAAGGTATACAGTAAACCTGAAGTGAAGCATCGGAATCTAAAACTGGACTCACAGGAGAGGTTCAAATCATAGAAAGCGTGAGTGTCAGTCCTCTTGTACTTAAGTCGGCATTGTGCCATTTGTATTATATTCGGATGCAATATATGTGTTTCATCGTCAATAAGAAGGTCCAAGGGATACAGTAAACCTAAAGTGAAGCATCGGAATCTAAAACTGGACTCACAGGAGAGGTTCAAATCATAGAAAGTGAGAGTGTCAGTCCTCTTGTACTTAAGTCGGCATTGTGCGATTTGTATTAAATTCGAAAGCAATTTCTATGTTTCATCCTCAATAAGAGTGTCCAAGGGGTAAAGTAAACCTGAAGTGAAGCATCGGAATCTAAAACTGAACTCACAGGAGAGGTTCAAATCATAGAAAGTGAGAGTATTAGTCCTCTTGTACTTAAGTCGGCATTGTGCCATTTGTATTATATTCGGATGCAATTTCTGTGTTTCATCGTCAATAAGAAGGTCCAAGGGATACAGTAAACCTTAAGTGAAGCATCAGAATCTAAAACTGGACTCACAGGAGAGGTTCAAATCATAGAGAGTTAGAGTGTCACTCCTCTTGTACTTAATTCGGTATTGTGCCTTTAGTATTAAATTCGGATGCAATTTCTGTGTTTCATCGTCAATAAGAAGGTCCAAGAGATACAGTAAAGCTGAAGAGAAGCATCGGAATCTAAAACTGGACTCACAGGAGAGGTTCAAATCATAGAAAGTTAGAGTGTCTGTCCTCTTGTACTTACGTCGCCATTGTGCCTTTTGTATTAAATTCTGATGCCAACTCTGTGTTTCATCGTCAATAAGAAGGTCCAAGGGATACAGTAAACCTGTAGTGAAGCATCGGAATCTAAAACTGGACTCACAGGTGAGGTTCCAATCATAGAAAGTGAGAGTGTCAGTCCTCTTGTACTTAAGTCGGCATTGTGCCTTTTGAATTTAATTCCGATGCAATTCCTGTGTTTCATCGTCAATAAGAAGGTGCAAGGTATACAGTAAACCTGAAGGGAAGCATCGGAATCTGAAACTGGACTCACAGGAGAGGTTCAAATCATAGAAAGAGAGAGTGTCAGTCCTCTGTACTTAAGTCGGTATTGTGCCTTTTGTATTAAATTCGGATGCAATATCTATGTTTTATCGTCAATAAGAAGGTCCAAGGGATGCAGTAAACCTGAAGTGAAGCATCGGAATCAAAAACAGACCTCACAGGAGAGGTTCGAATCTCAGAAAGTCAGAGTGTCCGTCCTCTTGTACTAAAGTCGGCATTGTGCCATTTGTATTAAATTTGGATGCAATTTCTGTGTTTCATCGTCAATAAGAAGGTCCAATGGATACAGTAAACCTGAAGTGAAGCATCTGAATCTAAAACTGGACTCACAGGAGAGGTTCAAATCTTAGAAAGTAAGAGTGTCCGTCCTCTTGTACATAAGTCGGCATTGTGGCATTTGTATTAAATTCGGAGGCAATTTCTGTGTTTCATCGTCAATAATAAGGTCCAAGGGATACAGTAAACCTGTTGTGAAGCATCGGAATCTAAAACTGGACTCACAGGTGAGGTTCCAATCATAGAAAGTGAGTGTGTCAGTCATCTTGTACTTAAGTCGGCATTGTGCCTTTTGTGTTAAATTCGGATGCAATTTCTGTGTTTCATCGTCAATAAGAAGGTCCAAGGGATACAGTAAACCTGAAGTGAAGCATCGGAATCTAAAACTGGACTCACAGGTGAGGTTCAAATCATAGAAAGTGAGAGTGTCAGTCCTCTTGAACTTAAGTCGGCATTGTGCCTTTTGTGTGAAATTCGGATGCAATTTCTGTGTTTCATCGCCAATAAAAAAGTCCAAGGGATACAGTAAACCTGAAGTGAAGCATCGGAATCTAAAACTGGACTCACAAGAAAGGTTCAAATCATAGAAAGTGAGAGTGTCAGTCCTCTTGTACTTAAGTCGGCATTGTGGCATTTGTATTAAATTCGGATGCTTTGTCTGTGTTTCATCGTCAATGAGGAGGTCCAAAAGATACAGTAAATCTGAAGTGAAGCATTGAAATCTAAAACTGGACTTACAGGAGAGGTTCAAATCATAGAAAGTGAGAGTGTCAGTCCTCTTGTACTTAAGTCGGCATTGTGCCATTTGTATTAAATTCGGATGCAATTTCTGTGTTTCATCGTCAATATGGAGGTCCAAGGGATACAGTAAACCTGAAGTGACGCATCGGAATCTAAAACTATACTCACAGGAGAGGTTCAAATCAAAGAAATTTAGAGTGTCACTCCTCTTGTACTTAAGTCGGCATTGTGCCATTTGTATTAAATTCGGATGCAATTTCTGTGTTCCATCGTCAATAAGAAGGTGCAATGTATACAGTAACCCTGAAGTGAAGCATCGGAATCTAAAACTGGACTTACAGGAGAGGATCAAATCATAGATAGTTAGAATGTCAGTCCTCTTGTACTTAAGTCGGCATTGTGCCTTTTGTATTAAATTCGGATACAATTTCTGTGTTTCATCGTCAATAAGAAGGTGAAAGGTATGCAGGAAACCTGAAGTGAAGCATCGGAATCTAAAACTGGACTTACAAGAGAGGTACAAATCATAGAAAGTCAGATTGTCAGTCCTCTTGTACTTAAGTCGACATTGTGCCATTTGTATTAAATTCGGATGCAATTTCTGTGTTTCATCGTTAATAAGAAGGTCCAAGGGATACAGTATAAATGAAGTGAACCATCGGAATCTAAAACTGGACTCACAGGAGAGGTTCAAATCATAGAAAGTTAGAGTGTCAGGCCTGTTTTAATTACGTCGGCATTGTGTCTTTTGTATTAAATTCCGATGCAATTTCTAAGTTTCATCGTTAATAAGAAGGTGCAAGGTGTACAGTAAACCTCAAGTTAAACATCGGAATCTAAAACTGGACACACAGGAGAGGTTCAAATCATAGAAAGTGAGAGTGTCAGTCCTCTTGTACTTAAGTCGGCATTGTGCCATTTGTATTATATTCGGATGCAATTTCTGTGTTTCATCGTCAATAAGAAGGTCCAAGTGATACAGTATACCTAAAGTGAAGCATCGGAATCTAAAACTGGACTCACAGGAGAGTTTCAAATCATAGAAAGTGAGAGTGTCAGTCCTCTTGTACTTAAGTCGGCATTGTTCGATTTGTATTAAATTCGGAAGTAATTTCTGTGTTTCATCCTCAATAAGAGTGTCCAAGGAGTAAAGTAAAACTGAAGTGAAGCATCGGAATCTAAAACTGGACTCACAGGAGAGGTTCAAATCATAGAAAGTGAGAGTGTCAGTCCTCTTGTACTTAAGTCGGCATTGTGCCATTTGTATTATATTCGGATGCAATTTCTGAGTTTCATCGGCAATAAGAAGGTCCAAGGGATACAGTAAACCTTAAGTGAAGCATCAGAATCTAAAACTGGACTCACAGGAGAGGTTCAAATCATAGAGAGTAAGAGTGTCACTTCTCTTGTACTTAAGTCGGTATTGTGCCTTTAGTATTAAATTCGGATGCAATTTCTGTGTTTCATCGTCAATAAGAAGGTCCAAGGGATACAGTAAACCTGAAGTGAGGCATCGGAATCTAAAACAGGACTCACAGGAGAGGTTCAAATCATAGAAAGTTAGAGTGTCTGTCCTCTTGTACTTACGTCGGCATTGTGCCTTTTGTATTAAATTCGGATGCAAACTCTGTGTTTCATCGTCAATAAGAAGGTCCAAGGGATACAGTAAACCTGAAGTGAAGCATCGGAAACTAAAACTGGACCTACAGGAGAGGTGGAATCATAGAAGGTTAGAGTGTCAGTCCTGTTGTACTTAAGTCGGCATTGTGCCTTTTGAATTTAATTCCGATGCAATATCTGTGTTTCATCGTCAATAAGAAGGTCCAAGGGATACAGAAAACCTGAAGTGAAGCATCGGAATCGAAAACTGGACTCACAGGAGAGGTTCAAATCATAGAAAGTGAGAGTGTCTGTCCTCTTTTACTTAAGTAGGCATTGTGCCTTTTGAATTAATTCCGATGCAATTTCTGTGTTTCATCGTCAATAAGAAGGTGCAATGTATACAGTAACCCTGAAGTGAAGCATCGGAATCTAAAACTGGACTTACAGGAGAGGTTCAAATCATAGAAAGTGAGAGTGCTCACAGGAGAGGTTCAAATCATAGAAAGTTAGAGGGTCTGTCCTCTTGTACTTAAGTCGGTATTGTGCCTTTAGTATTAAATTCGGATGCAATTTCTGTGTTTCATCGTCAATAAGAATGTCCAAGTGATACAGTACACCTGAAGTAAAGCATCGGAATCTAAAACTGGACTCACAGGAGAGGTTCAAATCATAGAGAGTTAGAGTGTCACTTCTCTTGTACTTAAGTCGGTATTGTGCCTTTAGTACTAAATTCGGATGCAATTTCTGTGTTTCATCGTCAATAAGAAGGTCCAAGGGATACAGTAAACCTGAAGTGAAGCATCGAAATCTAAAACTGGACTCACAGGAGAGGTTCAAATTATAGAAAGTTAGAGCGTCAGTCCTCTTGTACTTAAGTCGGCATTGTGCCATTTGTATTAAATTCGGATGCAATTTCTGTGTTTCATCGTCAATATGAAGGTCCAAGGGATACAGTAAACCTGAAGTGACGCATCGGAATCTAAAACTAGACTCACAGGAGAGGTTCAAATCAAAGAAAGTTAGAGTGTCACTCCTCTTGTACTTAAGTCGGCATTGTGCCATTTGTATTAAATTCGGATACAATTTCTGTGTTTCATCGTCAATAAGAAGGTGCAAGGTATACAGGAAACCTGAAGTGAAGCATCGGAATCTAAAACTGGACTTACAAGAGAGGTACAAATCATAGAAAGTCAGATTGTCACTCCTCTTGTACTTAAGTCGACATTGTGCCATTTGTATTAAATTCGGATGCAATTTCTGTGTTTCATTGTTAATAAGAAGGTCCAAGGGATGCAGTATAAATGAAGTGAAGCATCGGAATCTAAAACTGGACCCATAGGAGAAGTTCAAATCATAGAAAGTTAGAGTGTCAGGCCTGTTTTAATTACGTCGGCATTGTGTCTTTTGTATTAAATTCCGAAGCAATTTCAATGTTTCATCGTTAATAAGAAGGTGCAAGGTATACAGTAAACCTGAAGTTAAGCATCGGAATCTAAAACTGGACACACAGGAGAGGTTCAAATCATAGAAAGTGAGAGTGTCAGTCCTCTTGTACTTAAGTCGGCATTGTGCCATTTGCATTATATTCGGATGCAATTTCTGTGTTTCATCGTCAATAAGAAGGTCCAAGGGATACAGTATACCTAAAGTGAAGCATCGGAATCTAAAACTGGTCTCACAGGAGAGGTTCAAATCATAGACAGTGAGAGTGTCAGTCCTCTTGTACTTAAGTCGGCATTGTTCGATTTGTATTAAATTCGGAAGCAATTTCTGTGTTTCATCCTCAATAAGAGTGTCCAAGGAGTAAAGTAAACCTGAAGTGAAGCATCGGAATCTAAAACTGGACTCACAGGAGAGGTTCAAATCATAGAAAGTGAGAGTGTCAGTCCTCTTGTACTTAAGTCGGCATTGTGTCATTTGTATTATATTCGGATGCAATTTCTTTGTTTCATCGTCAATAAGAAGGTCCAAGGGATACAGTAAACCAAAAGTGAAGCATCGGAATCTAAAACTGGACTCACAGGAGAGGTTCAAATCATAGAAAGTGAGGGTGTCAGTCCTCTTGTACTTAAGTCGGCTTCCTGCCATTTGTATTACATTCGGATGCAATTTCTGTGTTTCATCGTCAATAAGAAGGTCCAAGGGATAGAATAAACCTGAAGTGAAGCATCGGAATCTAAAACTGGACTCACAGGAGAGGTTCAAATCATAGAAAGTTAGAGTGTCTGTCCTCTTGTACTTACGTCGGCATTGTGCCTTTTGTATTAAATTCGGATGCAAACTCTGTGTTTCATCGTCAATAAGAAGGTCCAAGGGATACAGTAAACCTGAAGTGAAGCATCGGAAACTAAAACTGAACCTACAGGAGAGGTTGAAATCATAGAAGGTTAGAGTGTCAGTCCTGTTGTACTTAAGTCGGCGTTGTGCCTTTTGAATTCAATTCCGATGCAATTTCTGTGTTTCATCGTCAATAAGAAGGTCCAAGGGATACAGAGAACCTGAAGTGAAGCATCGGAATCTAAAACTGGACTCACAGGAGAGGTTCAAATCATAGAAAGTGAGAGTGTCTGTCCTCTTTTACTTAAGTAGGCATTGTGCCTTTTGAATTAATTCCAATGCAATTTCTGTGTTTCATCGTCAATAAGAAGGTGCAAGGTATACAGTAACCCTGAAGTGAAGCATCGGAATCTAAAACCGGACTTACAGGAGAGGTTCAAATCATAGAAAGTGAGAGTGCTCACAGGAGAGGTTCAAATCATAGAAAGTTAGAGGGTCTGTCCTCTTTTACTTAAGTCGGCATTGTGCCTTTTGTATTAAATTCCGATGCAATTTCTGTGTTTCATCGTCAATCAGGAGGTGCAAGTTATACAGAAAACTCGAAGTGAAGCATCGGAATCTAAAACTGGACTCACAGGAGGGATTCAAATCATAGAAAGTGAGAGTGTCAGTCCTCTTGTTCTTAAGTAGGCATTGTGCCATTTGTAGTAAATTCGGATGCAATTTCTGTGTTTCATCGTCAACAAGAAGGTCCAAGATATACAGTAAACCTGAAGTGAAGCATCGGAATCTAAAACTGGACCTACAGGAGAGGTTGAAATCATAGAAGGTTAGAGTGTCAGTCCTGTTGTACTTAAGTCGGCATTGTGCCTTTTGAATTTAATTCCGATGCAATTTCTGTGTTTCATCGTCAATAAGAAGGTCCAAGGGATACGATAAACCTGAAGTGAAGCATCGGATTCGAAAATTGGACTCACAGGAGAGGTTCAAATCATAGAAAGTTAGAATGTCAGTCCTCTTGTACTGAAGTCGGCATTGTGCCTTTTGTATTTAATTCTTATACAATTTCTGTGTTTCATTGTCAATAAGAAGGTGCACGGTATACAGGAAACCTGAAGTAAACCATCGGAATCTAAAACTGGACTCACAGAAGGGGTACGAATCATAGAAAGTCAGAGTGTCAGTCCTCTTGTACTTAAGTCGACATTATGCCATTTGTATTAAATTCGGATGCAATTTCTGTGTTTCATCGTTAATAAGAAGGTCCAAGGGATACAGTATACCTGAAGTGAAGCATCGGAATCTAAAACTGGACTCACAGGAGAGGTTCAAATCATAGAATGTTAGAGTGTCTGTCCTCCTGTACTTACGTCGGCATTGTGCCTTTTGTATTAAATTCGGATGCCAACTCTGTGTTTCATCGTCAATAAGAAGGTCCAAGGGATACAGTAAACCAGAAGTGAAGCATCGGAAACTAAAACTGGACCTACAGGAGAGGTTGAAGTCATAGAAGGTTAGAGTGTCAGTCCTGTTGTACTTAAGTCGGCAATGTGCCTTTTGAATTTAACTCCGATGCAATTTCTGTGTTTCATCGTCAATAACAAGGTCCAAGGGATACAGTAAACCTAAAGTGAAGCATCGGAATCTAAAACTGGACTCACAGGAGAGGTTCAAATCATAGAAAGTGAGAGTGTCTGTCCTCTTTTACTTAAGTAGGCATTGTGCCTTTTGAATTAATTCCGATGCAATTTCTGTGTTTCATCGTCAATAAGAAGGTGCAAGGTATACAGGAACCCTGAAGTGAAGCATCGGAATGTAAAACTGGACTTACAGGAGAGGTTCAAATCATAGAAAGTGAGAGTGTCAGTCCTCTCGTACTTAAGTAGGCATTGTGCCATTTGTATTAAATTCGGATGCAATTTCTGTGTTTCATCGTCAATAAGATGGTCCAAGGGAGACAGTAAACCTGAAGTGAAGCATCGCAATCTAAAACTGGACTCACAGAAGAGGTTCAAATCATAGAAAGTTGGTGTGTCAGTCCTCTTGTACTTAAGTCGGTATTGTGCCATTTGTATTAAACTCGGATGCAATTTCTGTGTTTCATCGTCAATAAGAAAATCCAAGGGATACAGAAAAACCAAAAGTGAAGCATCGGAATCTAAAACTGGACTCTCTGGAGAGGTTCAAATCATAGATAGGTAGAATGTCAGTCCTCTTGTACTTAAGTCTGCATTGTGCCTTTCGCATTAAATTCGGATACAATTTCTGTGTTTCATCGTCAATAAGAAGGTGCAATGTATACAGTATACCTAAAGTGAAGCATCGGAATCTAAAACTGGACTCACAGGAGAGTTTCAAATCATAGAAAGTGAGAGTGTCAGTCCTCTTGTACTTAAGTCGGCATTGTTCGATTTGTATTAAATTCGGAAGTAATTTCTGTGTTTCATCCTCAATAAGAGTGTCCAAGGAGTAAAGTAAAACTGAAGTGAAGCATCGGAATCTAAAACTGGACTCACAGGAGAGGTTCAAATCATAGAAAGTGAGAGTGTCAGTCCTCTTGTACTTAAGTCGGCATTGTGCCATTTGTATTATATTCGGATGCAATTTCTGAGTTTCATCGGCAATAAGAAGGTCCAAGGGATACAGTAAACCTTAAGTGAAGCATCAGAATCTAAAACTGGACTCACAGGAGAGGTTCAAATCATAGAGAGTAAGAGTGTCACTTCTCTTGTACTTAAGTCGGTATTGTGCCTTTAGTATTAAATTCGGATGCAATTTCTGTGTTTCATCGTCAATAAGAAGGTCCAAGGGATACAGTAAACCTGAAGTGAGGCATCGGAATCTAAAACAGGACTCACAGGAGAGGTTCAAATCATAGAAAGTTAGAGTGTCTGTCCTCTTGTACTTACGTCGGCATTGTGCCTTTTGTATTAAATTCGGATGCAAACTCTGTGTTTCATCGTCAATAAGAAGGTCCAAGGGATACAGTAAACCTGAAGTGAAGCATCGGAAACTAAAACTGGACCTACAGGAGAGGTGGAATCATAGAAGGTTAGAGTGTCAGTCCTGTTGTACTTAAGTCGGCATTGTGCCTTTTGAATTTAATTCCGATGCAATATCTGTGTTTCATCGTCAATAAGAAGGTCCAAGGGATACAGAAAACCTGAAGTGAAGCATCGGAATCGAAAACTGGACTCACAGGAGAGGTTCAAATCATAGAAAGTGAGAGTGTCTGTCCTCTTTTACTTAAGTAGGCATTGTGCCTTTTGAATTAATTCCGATGCAATTTCTGTGTTTCATCGTCAATAAGAAGGTGCAATGTATACAGTAACCCTGAAGTGAAGCATCGGAATCTAAAACTGGACTTACAGGAGAGGTTCAAATCATAGAAAGTGAGAGTGCTCACAGGAGAGGTTCAAATCATAGAAAGTTAGAGGGTCTGTCCTCTTGTACTTAAGTCGGTATTGTGCCTTTAGTATTAAATTCGGATGCAATTTCTGTGTTTCATCGTCAATAAGAATGTCCAAGTGATACAGTACACCTGAAGTAAAGCATCGGAATCTAAAACTGGACTCACAGGAGAGGTTCAAATCATAGAGAGTTAGAGTGTCACTTCTCTTGTACTTAAGTCGGTATTGTGCCTTTAGTACTAAATTCGGATGCAATTTCTGTGTTTCATCGTCAATAAGAAGGTCCAAGGGATACAGTAAACCTGAAGTGAAGCATCGAAATCTAAAACTGGACTCACAGGAGAGGTTCAAATTATAGAAAGTTAGAGCGTCAGTCCTCTTGTACTTAAGTCGGCATTGTGCCATTTGTATTAAATTCGGATGCAATTTCTGTGTTTCATCGTCAATATGAAGGTCCAAG
The DNA here is from genome assembly GCF_023864345.2 of Schistocerca serialis cubense. Lineage (NCBI taxonomy): Eukaryota > Metazoa > Arthropoda > Insecta > Orthoptera > Acrididae > Schistocerca > Schistocerca serialis. Next base: position 17,858,859 of record NC_064648.1, read on the forward strand.
GGATACAGTAAACCTGAAGTGACGCATCGGAATCTAAAACTAGACTCACAGGAGAGGTTCAAATCAAAGAAAGTTAGAGTGTCACTCCTCTTGTACTTAAGTCGGCATTGTGCCATTTGTATTAAATTCGGATACAATTTCTGTGTTTCATCGTCAATAAGAAGGTGCAAGGTATACAGGAAACCTGAAGTGAAGCATCGGAATCTAAAACTGGACTTACAAGAGAGGTACAAATCATAGAAAGTCAGATTGTCACTCCTCTTGTACTTAAGTCGACATTGTGCCATTTGTATTAAATTCGGATGCAATTTCTGTGTTTCATCGTTAATAAGAAGGTCCAAGGGATGCAGTATAAATGAAGTGAAGCATCGGAATCTAAAACTGGACCCATAGGAGAAGTTCAAATCATAGAAAGTTAGAGTGTCAGGCCTGTTTTAATTACGTCGGCATTGTGTCTTTTGTATTAAATTCCGAAGCAATTTCAATGTTTCATCGTTAATAAGAAGGTGCAAGGTATACAGTAAACCTGAAGTTAAGCATCGGAATCTAAAACTGGACACACAGGAGAGGTTCAAATCATAGAAAGTGAGAGTGTCAGTCCTCTTGTACTTAAGTCGGCATTGTGCCATTTGCATTATATTCGGATGCAATTTCTGTGTTTCATCGTCAATAAGAAGGTCCAAGGGATACAGTATACCTAAAGTGAAGCATCGGAATCTAAAACTGGTCTCACAGGAGAGGTTCAAATCATAGACAGTGAGAGTGTCAGTCCTCTTGTACTTAAGTCGGCATTGTTCGATTTGTATTAAATTCGGAAGCAATTTCTGTGTTTCATCCTCAATAAGAGTGTCCAAGGAGTAAAGTAAACCTGAAGTGAAGCATCGGAATCTAAAACTGGACTCACAGGAGAGGTTCAAATCATAGAAAGTGAGAGTGTCAGTCCTCTTGTACTTAAGTCGGCATTGTGTCATTTGTATTATATTCGGATGCAATTTCTTTGTTTCATCGTCAATAAGAAGGTCCAAGGGATACAGTAAACCAAAAGTGAAGCATCGGAATCTAAAACTGGACTCACAGGAGAGGTTCAAATCATAGAAAGTGAGGGTGTCAGTCCTCTTGTACTTAAGTCGGCTTCCTGCCATTTGTATTACATTCGGATGCAATTTCTGTGTTTCATCGTCAATAAGAAGGTCCAAGGGATAGAATAAACCTGAAGTGAAGCATCGGAATCTAAAACTGGACTCACAGGAGAGGTTCAAATCATAGAAAGTTAGAGTGTCTGTCCTCTTGTACTTACGTCGGCATTGTGCCTTTTGTATTAAATTCGGATGCAAACTCTGTGTTTCATCGTCAATAAGAAGGTCCAAGGGATACAGTAAACCTGAAGTGAAGCATCGGAAACTAAAACTGAACCTACAGGAGAGGTTGAAATCATAGAAGGTTAGAGTGTCAGTCCTGTTGTACTTAAGTCGGCGTTGTGCCTTTTGAATTCAATTCCGATGCAATTTCTGTGTTTCATCGTCAATAAGAAGGTCCAAGGGATACAGAGAACCTGAAGTGAAGCATCGGAATCTAAAACTGGACTCACAGGAGAGGTTCAAATCATAGAAAGTGAGAGTGTCTGTCCTCTTTTACTTAAGTAGGCATTGTGCCTTTTGAATTAATTCCAATGCAATTTCTGTGTTTCATCGTCAATAAGAAGGTGCAAGGTATACAGTAACCCTGAAGTGAAGCATCGGAATCTAAAACCGGACTTACAGGAGAGGTTCAAATCATAGAAAGTGAGAGTGCTCACAGGAGAGGTTCAAATCATAGAAAGTTAGAGGGTCTGTCCTCTTTTACTTAAGTCGGCATTGTGCCTTTTGTATTAAATTCCGATGCAATTTCTGTGTTTCATCGTCAATCAGGAGGTGCAAGTTATACAGAAAACTCGAAGTGAAGCATCGGAATCTAAAACTGGACTCACAGGAGGGATTCAAATCATAGAAAGTGAGAGTGTCAGTCCTCTTGTTCTTAAGTAGGCATTGTGCCATTTGTAGTAAATTCGGATGCAATTTCTGTGTTTCATCGTCAACAAGAAGGTCCAAGATATACAGTAAACCTGAAGTGAAGCATCGGAATCTAAAACTGGACCTACAGGAGAGGTTGAAATCATAGAAGGTTAGAGTGTCAGTCCTGTTGTACTTAAGTCGGCATTGTGCCTTTTGAATTTAATTCCGATGCAATTTCTGTGTTTCATCGTCAATAAGAAGGTCCAAGGGATACGATAAACCTGAAGTGAAGCATCGGATTCGAAAATTGGACTCACAGGAGAGGTTCAAATCATAGAAAGTTAGAATGTCAGTCCTCTTGTACTGAAGTCGGCATTGTGCCTTTTGTATTTAATTCTTATACAATTTCTGTGTTTCATTGTCAATAAGAAGGTGCACGGTATACAGGAAACCTGAAGTAAACCATCGGAATCTAAAACTGGACTCACAGAAGGGGTACGAATCATAGAAAGTCAGAGTGTCAGTCCTCTTGTACTTAAGTCGACATTATGCCATTTGTATTAAATTCGGATGCAATTTCTGTGTTTCATCGTTAATAAGAAGGTCCAAGGGATACAGTATACCTGAAGTGAAGCATCGGAATCTAAAACTGGACTCACAGGAGAGGTTCAAATCATAGAATGTTAGAGTGTCTGTCCTCCTGTACTTACGTCGGCATTGTGCCTTTTGTATTAAATTCGGATGCCAACTCTGTGTTTCATCGTCAATAAGAAGGTCCAAGGGATACAGTAAACCAGAAGTGAAGCATCGGAAACTAAAACTGGACCTACAGGAGAGGTTGAAGTCATAGAAGGTTAGAGTGTCAGTCCTGTTGTACTTAAGTCGGCAATGTGCCTTTTGAATTTAACTCCGATGCAATTTCTGTGTTTCATCGTCAATAACAAGGTCCAAGGGATACAGTAAACCTAAAGTGAAGCATCGGAATCTAAAACTGGACTCACAGGAGAGGTTCAAATCATAGAAAGTGAGAGTGTCTGTCCTCTTTTACTTAAGTAGGCATTGTGCCTTTTGAATTAATTCCGATGCAATTTCTGTGTTTCATCGTCAATAAGAAGGTGCAAGGTATACAGGAACCCTGAAGTGAAGCATCGGAATGTAAAACTGGACTTACAGGAGAGGTTCAAATCATAGAAAGTGAGAGTGTCAGTCCTCTCGTACTTAAGTAGGCATTGTGCCATTTGTATTAAATTCGGATGCAATTTCTGTGTTTCATCGTCAATAAGATGGTCCAAGGGAGACAGTAAACCTGAAGTGAAGCATCGCAATCTAAAACTGGACTCACAGAAGAGGTTCAAATCATAGAAAGTTGGTGTGTCAGTCCTCTTGTACTTAAGTCGGTATTGTGCCATTTGTATTAAACTCGGATGCAATTTCTGTGTTTCATCGTCAATAAGAAAATCCAAGGGATACAGAAAAACCAAAAGTGAAGCATCGGAATCTAAAACTGGACTCTCTGGAGAGGTTCAAATCATAGATAGGTAGAATGTCAGTCCTCTTGTACTTAAGTCTGCATTGTGCCTTTCGCATTAAATTCGGATACAATTTCTGTGTTTCATCGTCAATAAGAAGGTGTAAGGTATACAGGAAACCTGAAGTGAAGCATCGGAATCTAAAACTGGAGTCATAGGAGAGGTACAAATCATAGAAAGTGAGAGTGTCAGTCCTCTTGTACTTAAGTCGACATTGTGCCATTTGTATTAAATTCGGAAGCAATTTCGGTGTTTCATCGTTAATAAGAAGGTCCAAGGGATACAGTATACTTGAAGTGAAGCATCGGAATCTAAATCTGGACTCACAGGTGAGGTTCAAATCATAGAAAGTTAGAGTGTCAGGCCTCTTTTACTTACGTCGGCATTGTGCCTTTTGTACTAAATTCCGATGCAATTTCTATGTTTCAACGTCAATAAGAAAGTGCAAGGTATACAGTAAACCTGAAGTGAAGCATCGGAATTTAAAACTGGACTCACAGGAAAGGTTCAAATCATAGAAAGTGAGAGTGTCAATCCTCTTGTACTTAAGTCGGCATTGTGCCATTTGTATTAAATTCGGATGCAATTCCTGTGTTTCATAGTCAATAAGAAGGTCCGAGGGATACACTAAACCTCAAGTGAAACATCGGAATCTAAAACTGGACTCACAGGAGAGGTTCAAATCATAGAAAGTTAGAGTGTCAGTCCCCTTGTACTTAAGTCGGCATTGTGCGATTTGTATTAAATTCGTATGCAATTTCTGTGTTTCATCCTCAATAAGAATGTCCAAGGGATAAAGTAAATCTGAAGTGAAGCATCGGAATCTAAAACTGGACTCACAGGAGAGGTTCAAATCATAGAAAGTGGGAGTGTCAGTTATCTTGTACTTAAGTCGGCATTGTGACACTTGTATTAAATTCGGATGCAATTTCTGTGTTTCATCGTCAATAAGAAGGTCCAAGGGATACAGTAAACCTAAAGTGAAGCATCGGAATCAAGAACTGGACTCACAGGAGAGGTTCAAATCATAGAAAGTGAGAGTGTCAGTCCTCTTGTTTTTAAGTCGGCATTGTGCCATTTGTATTAAATTCGGATGCAATTTCTGTGTTTCATCGTCAATAAGAAGGTCTATGGGATACAGTAAACCCTAAGTGAAGCATCGGAATCTAAAACTGGACTCATAGGAGAGGTTCAAATCATAGAAAGTGGGAGTGTCAGTCCTCTTGTACTTAAGTCGGCATTGTGCCTTTTGTATTAAATTCGGATACAATTTCTGTGTTTCATCGTCAATAAGAAGGTGCAAGGTGTACAGGAAACCTGAAGTGAAGCATAGGAATCTAAAACTGGACTCACAGGAGAGGTACAAATCATAGAAAGTCAGAGTGTCAGTCCTCTTGTACTTAAGTCGACATTGTGCCATTTGTATTAATTTCGGATGCAATTTCTGTGTTTCATCGTTAATAAGAAGGTCCAAGGGATACAGTATACCTGAAGTGTAGCATCGGAATCTAAAACTGGACTCACAGGAGAGGTTCAAATCATAGAAAGTTAGAGTGTCAGGCCTCTTTTACTTACGTCGTCCTTGTGGCTTTTGTATTAAATTCCGATGCAATTTCTATGTTTCATCGTTAATAAGCAGGTGCAAGGTATACAGGAAACCTGAAGTGAAGCATCGGAATCTAAAACTGGACTCACAGAAGAGGTTCAAATCATAGAAAGTGAGAGTGTCAGTCCTCTTGAACTTAAGTCGGCATTGTGCCATTTGTATTATATTCGGATCCAATATCTGTGTTTCATCGTCAATAAGAAGGTCCAAGGGATACAGTAAACCTTAAGTGAAGCATCGGAATCTAAAACTGGACTCACAGGAAAGGTTCAAATCATAGAAAGTGAGAGTGTCAGTCCTGTTGTACTTAAGTCGGCATTGTGCGATTTGTATTAAATTCGTATGCAATTTCTGTGTTTCGTCCTCATTAAGAGTGTCCAAGGGATAAAGTAAATCTGAAGTGAAGGATCGGAATCTAAAACTGGACTCACAGGAGAGGTTCAAATCATAGAAAGTTAGAGTGTCTGTCCTCTTGTACTTACGTCGGCATTGTGCCTTTTGAATTTAATTCCGATGCAATTTCTGTGTTTCATCGTCAATAAGAAGGTCCAAGGGATACAGTAAACCTGAAGTGAAGCATCGGAATCTAAGACTGGACTCACAGGAGTGTTTCAAATCATAGAAAGTTAGAGTGTCAGTCCTCTTGTACTTAAGTCGGCATTGTGCCTTTTGAATTTAATTCCGATGCAATTCCTGTGTTTCATCGTCAATAAGAAGGTGCAAGGTATACAGTAAACCTGAAGTGAAGCATCCGAATCTGAAACTGGACTCACAGGAGAGGTTCAAATCATAGAAAGTTAGAATGTCAGTCCTCTTGTACTTAAGTCGGCATTGTGCCTTTTGTATTAAATTCGGATACTATTTCTGTGTTTCATCGTCAATAAGAAGGTGCAAGGTATACAGGAAACCTGAAGTGAAGCATCGGAATCTAAAACTGGACTCACAGGAGAGGTACAAATCGTAGAAAGTCAGAGTGTCAGTCCGCTTGTACTTCTGTCGACATTGTGCCATTTGTGTTAAATTCGGATGCAATTTCTGTGTTTCATCGTTAATAAGAAGGTCCAAGGGATACAGTATACCTGAAGTGAAGCATCGGAATCTAAAACTGGACTCACAGGAGAGGTTCAAATCATAGAAAGTTAGAGTGTCAGGCCTCTTTTACTTACGTCGGCATTGTGGCTTTTGTATTAAATTCCGATGCAATTTCTATGTTTCATCGTTAATAAGCGGGTGCAAGGTATACAGTAAACCTGAAGTGAAGCATCGGAATCTAAAACTGGACTCACAGCAGAGGTTCAAATCATAAAAAGTGAGAGTGTCAGTCCTCTTGTACTTAAGTCGACATTGTGCCATTTGTATTAAATTCGGAAGCAATTTCGGTGTTTCATCGTTAATAAGAAGGTCCAAGGGATACAGTATACTTGAAGTGAAGCATCGGAATCTAAATCTGGACTCACAGGTGAGGTTCAAATCATAGAAAGTTAGAGTGTCAGGCCTCTTTTACTTACGTCGGCATTGTGCCTTTTGTACTAAATTCCGATGCAATTTCTATGTTTCAACGTCAATAAGAAAGTGCAAGGTATACAGTAAACCTGAAGTGAAGCATCGGAATTTAAAACTGGACTCACAGGAAAGGTTCAAATCATAGAAAGTAAGAGTGTCAGTCCTCTTGTACTTAAGTCGGCATTGTGCCTTTTGAATTTAATTCCGATGCAATTCCTGTGTTTCATCGTCAATAAGAAGGTGCAAGGTATACAGTAAACCTGAAGTGAAGCATCCGAATCTGAAACTGGACTCACAGGAGAGGTTCAAATCATAGAAAGTTAGAATGTCAGTCCTCTTGTACTTAAGTCGGCATTGTGCCTTTTGTATTACATTCGGATACAATTTCTGTGTTTCATCGTCAATAAGAAGGTGCAAGGTATACAGGAAACCTGAAGTGAAGCATCGGAATCTAAAACTGGACTCACAGGAGAGGTACAAATCATAGAAAGTCAGAGTGTCAGTCCGCTTGTACTTCAGTCGACATTGTGCCATTTGTGTTAAATTCGGATGCAATTTCTGTGTTTCATCGTTAATAAGAAGGTCCAAGGGATACAGTATACCTGAAGTGAAGCATCGGAATCTAAAACTGGACTCACAGGAGAGGTTCAAATCATAGAAAGTTAGAGTGTCGGGCCTCTTTTACTTACGTCGGCATTGTGGCTTTTGTATTAAATTCCGATGCAATTTCTATGTTTCATCGTTAATAAGCGGGTGCAAGGTGTACAGTAAACCTGAAGTGAAGCATCGGAATCTAAAACTGGACTCACAGGAGAGGTTCAAATCATAAAAAGTGAGAGTGTCAGTCCTCTTGAACTTAAGTCGGCATTGTGCCATTTGTATTATATTCGGATGCAATATCTGTGTTTCATCGTCAATAAGAAGGTCCAAGGGATACAGTAAACCTAAAGTGAAGCATCGGAATCTAAAACTGGACTCACAGGAGAGGTTCAAATCATAGAAAGTGAGAGTGTCAGTCCTGTTGTACTTAAGTCGACATTGTGCGATTTGTATTAAATTCGTATGCAATTTCTGTGTTTCATCCTCAATAAGAGTGTCCAAGGGATACAGTATACCTGAAGTGAAGCATCGGTATCTAAAACTGGACTCACAGGTGAGGTTCAAATCATAGAAAGTTAGAGTGTCAGGCCTCTTTTACTTACGTCGGCATTGTGCCTTTTGTACTAAATTCCGATGCAATTTCTATGTTTCATCGTCAATAAGAAGTTGCAAGGTATACAGTAAACCTGAAGTGAAGCATCGGAATTTAAAACTGGACTCACAGGAAAGGTTCAAATCATAGTAAGTGAGAGTGTCAGTCCTCTTGTACTTAAGTCGGCATTGTGCCATTTGTATTAAATTCGGATGCAATTCCTGTGTTTCATAGTCAATAAGAAGGTCCGAGGGATACACTAAACCTGAAGTGAAACATCGGAAACTAAAACTGGACTCACAGGAGACGTTCAAATCATAGAAAGTTAGAGTGTCACTCCTCTTGTAATTAAGTCGGTATTGTGCCTTTTGTATTAAATTCGGATGCAATTTCTGTGCTTTATCGTCAATAAGAAGGTCCAAGGGATACAGTAAACCTGAAGTGAAGCATCGGAATCTATAACTGACCTCACAGGAGAGGTTCGAATCATAGAAAGTGAGAGTGCCAGTCCTCTTGTACTTAAGTCGGCATTGTGCGATTTGTATTAGTTTCGTATGCAATTTCTGTGTTTCATCCTCAATAAGAGTGTCCAAGGGATAAAGTAAATCTGAAGTGAAGCATCGGAATCTAAAACTGGACTCACAGGAGAGGTTCAAATCATAGAAAGTGGGAGTGTCAGTCCTCTTGTACTTAAGTCGGCATTGTGTCATTTGTATTAAATTCGGATGCATTTTCTGTGTTTCATCGTCAATAAGAAGGTGCAAGGTATACAGTAACCCTGAAGTGAAGCATCGAAATCTTAAACTGGACTTACAGGAGAGGTTCAAATCATAGAAAGTGAGAGTGTCAGTCCTCTTGTACTTAAGTCGGCATTGTGGCATTTGTATTACATTCGGATGCAATTTCTGTGTTTCATCGTCAATTAGAAGGTCGAAGGGATACAGTAAACCTGAAGTAAGCATCGGAATCTAAAACTGGACTCACAGGAGAGGTTCAAATCATACAAAGTGAGAGTTTCAGTCCTCTTTTACTTAAGTCATCATTGTGCCTTTTGTATTAAATTCGGATGCAATTTCTGTGTTTCATCGTCAATAAGAAGGTGCAAGGTATACAGTAACCCTGAAGTGAAGCATCGAAATCTAAAACTGGACTTACAGGAGAGGTTCATATCATAGAAAGTGAGAGTGTCAGTCCTCTTGTACTTAAGTCGGCATTGTGGCATTTGTATTACATTCGAATGCAATTTCTGTGTTTCATCGTCAATTAGAAGGTCGAAGGGATACAGTAAACCTGAAGTAAAGCATCGGAATCTAAAACTGGACTCACAGGAGAGGTTCAAATCATACAAAGTGAGAGTTTCAGTCCTCTTTTACTTAAGTCATCATTGTGCCTTTTGTATTAAATTCGGATGCTATTTCTGTGTTTCATTGCCAATAAGAAAGTCCAAGGGATACAGTAAACCTGAAGTGAAGCATCAGAATCTAAAACTGGACTCACAGGAGACGTTCAAATCATAGAAAGTTAGAGTGTCAGTCCTCTTTTACTTAAGTCGGCATTGTGCCTTTTTATTACATTCTGATGCAATTTCTGCGTTTCATCATCAATAAGAAGGTGCAAGGTATACAGTAAACAAGAAGTGAAGCATCGGAATCTAAAACTGGACTCACATGAGAGGTTCAAATCATAAAAAGTGAGAGTGTCAGTCCTCTTGTACTTAAGTCGGCATTGTGCCATTTGTATTAAATTCGGATACAATTTCTGTGTTTCATCGTCAATATGAAGGTCCAAGGGATACAGTAAACCTGAAGTGAAGCATCGGAATCTAAAACTAGACTCACAGGAGAGGTTCAAATCAAAGAAAGTTAGAGTGTCACTCCTCTTGTACTTAAGTCGGCATTGTGCCATTTGTATTAAATTCGGATGCAATTCCTGTGTTTCATCGTCAATAAGAAAGTCAAAGTGATACAGTAAACCTGAAGTGAAGCATCGGAATCTAAAACTGTACTCACAGGAGAGGTTCAAATCATAGAAAGTTAGGATGTCAGTCCTCTTGTACTTATGTCGGCATTGTGCCTTTTGTATTAAATTCGGATGCAATTTCTGTGTTTCATCGTCAATAAGAAGGTGCAAGGTATACAGTAAACCTGAAGTGATGCATCGGAATCTAAAACTGGACTCACAGTTGTGGTTCAAATCATAGAAAGTGAGAGTGTCAGTCCTCTTGTACTTAAGACGACGTTGTGACATTTGTATTAAATTCGGATGCAATTTCTGGGTTTCATCGTCAATAAGAAGGTCCAAGGGATACAGTAAATCTGAAGTGAAGAATCGGAATCTAAAACTGGACTCACAGGAGTGGTTCAAATCATAGAAAGTTAGAGGTTCACTCCTCCTGTACTTAAGTCGGTATTGTGCCCTTTGTATTAAATTCGGATGGAATCTCTGTGTTTCATAGTCAATAAGAAGGTCCAAATGATACAGTAAGCCTGAAGTGATGCATCGGAATTTAAAACTGGACTCACAGGAGATGTTCGAATCATTGAAAGTTAGTGTGTCAGTCCTCTTGCACTTAAGTCGGCATTGTGCCTTTTGAATTTAATTCCGATGCAATTTCTGTGTTTCATCGTCAATAAGAAGGTGCAAGGTATACAGTAAACCTGAAGTGAAGCATCGGAATCTAAAACTGGCCTCACAGGAGAGGTTCAAATCATAGAAAGTGAGAGTGTCAGTCCTCTTGTCCTTAAGTCGGCATTATGGCATTTGTATTAAATTCGGATGCAATTTCTGTGTTTCATCGTCAATAAGAAGGTTCAAGGTATACAGTAAACCTGAAGTGATGCATCGGAATCTAAAACTGGGCTCACAGGAGTTGTTCAAATCATAGAAAGTGAGAGTGTCAGTCCTCTTGTACTTAAGTCGGTATTGTGCCTTTTGTATTAAATTCGGATGCAATTTCTGTGTTTCATCGTCAATAAGAAGGTCCAAGGGATACTGTGAACCTGAAGTGAAGCATCGGAATTAAAAACTGGACTCACAGGAGAGGTTCAAATCATAGAAAATTAGAGTGTCAGTCCTCATGTACTTAAGTCGGAATAGTGCCTTTTGAATTTAATTCCGATGCAATTTCTGTGTTTCATCGTCAATAAGAAGGTGCATGGTATACAGTAAACCTGAAGTGAAGCATCGGAATCTGAAACTGGACTCACAGGAGAGGTTCAAATCATAGAAAGAGAGAGTGTCAGTCCTCTTGTACTTAAGTCGCCATTCTGCCTTTTGTATTAAATTCGGATGCAATTTCTGTGTTTCATCGTCAATAAGAAGGTCCAAGGGATACAGTAAACCTGAAGTGAATCATCGGAATTTAAACTGGACTCACTGGAGCGGTTCAAATCATTGAAAGTTAGAGTGTCAGTCCTTTTGTACTTAAGTCGGCATTGTGCCTTCTGTATTAAATTCGGATGCAAACTCTGTGTTTCATCGTCAATAAGAAGGTCCAAGGGATACAGTAAACATGAAGTGAAGCATCGGAGTCAAAAACTGGACTCACAGGAGAGGTTCAAATCATAGAAAGTTAGAGTGTCACTCCTCTTGCACTTAAGTCGGTATTGTGCCTTTTGTTTTAAATTCAGATGTAATTTCTGTGTTTCATCGTCAATAAGAAAGTACAAGGGATACAGTAAATGTGAAGTGAAGCATCGGAATCTAAAACTGGACTCACAGGAGAGGTTCAAATCATAGAAAGTTAGAATGTCAGTCCTCTTTGACTTCAGTCGGCATTGTGCCTTTTGTATTAAATTCGGATGCAATTTCTGTGTTTCATCGTCAATAAGAAGGTGCAAGGTATACAGTAAACCTGAAGTGAAGCATCGGAATCTAAAACTGGACTCACAGGAGAGGTTCAAATCATAGAAAGTGAGAGTGTTATTCCTCTTGTACTTAAGTCGGCATTGTGCCCTTTGTATTAAATTTGGATGCAATTTCTGTGTTTCATCGTCAATAAGAAAGTCCAAGGGATACAGTAAACCTGAAGTGAAGCATCGGAATCTAAAACTGGACTTACAGGAGAGGTTCATATCATTGAAAGTTAGAGTGTCAGTCCTCTTTTACTTAAGTCGGCATTGTGCCTTTTGTATTAAATTCGGATGCAATTTCTGTGTTTCGTCGTCAATAAGAAGGTGCAAGGTATACAGTAACCCTGAAGTGTAGCATCGGAAACTAAAACTGGACTTACAGGAGAGGTTGAAATCATTGAAAGTGAGAGTGTCAGTCCTCTTGTACTTAAGTCAGCATTGTGCCATTTGTATTAAATTCGGATGCAATTTCTGTGTTTCATCGTCAATAAGATAGTCAAAGTGATACAGTAAACCTGAAGTGAAGCATCGGAATCTAAAACTTTACTCACAGGAGAGGTTCAAATCATAGAAAGTTAGAATGTCCGTCCTCTTGTACTTATGTCGGCATTGTGCCTTTTGTATTAAATTCGGATGCAATTTCGGTGTTTCATCGTCAATATGAAGCTGCAAGGTATACAGTAAACCTGAAGTGATGCATCAGGATCTAAAACTGGACTCACAGGAGTGGTTCAAATCATAGAAAGTGAGAGTGTCAGTCCTCTTGTACTTAAGTCGACATTGTGCCATTTGTATTAAATTCGGATGCAATTTCTGTGTTTCATCGTCAATAAGAAGGTCCAAGGGATACAGAAATCCTGAAGTGAAGCATCGGAATCTAAAAGTGGACTCACAGGAGAGGTTCAAATCATAGGAAGTTCGAGTGTCACTCCTCCTGTACTTAAGTCGGTATTGTGCCCTATGTATTAAATTCGGATGCAATTTGTGTGTTGAATAGTCAATAAGAAGGTCCAAGGGATACAGTAAACCTGAAGTGAAGCATCGGAATCTAAAACTGGACTCACAGGAGAGGTTCAAATCATAGAAAGTGAGAGTGTCAGTCCTCTCGTACTTAAGTCGGCATTATTGCATTTGTATTAAATTCGGATTCAATTTCTGTGTTTCATCGTCAATAAGAAGGTCCAAGGGATACAGTAATCCTTAAGTAAAACATCGGATTCTAAAACTGGACTCACAGGAGAGGTTCAAATCATAGAAAGATAGAGTGTCACTCCTCTTGTACTTAAGTCGGTATAGTGCCTTTTGTATTAAATTCGGATGCAATTTCTATGTTTTATCGTCAATAAGAAGGTCCAAGGGATACAGTAAACCTGAAGTGAAGCATCGGAACCTAAAACTGACCTCACAGGACAGGTTCGAATCTCAGAAAGTCAGAGTGTCCGTCCTCTTGTACTTAAGTCGGCATTGTGCCATTTGTATTAATTTTGGATGCAATTTCTGTGTTTCATCGTCAATAAGAAGGTCCAAGGGATACAGTAAACCTGAAGTGAAGCATCTGAATCTAAAACTGGACTCACAGGAGAGGTTCAAATCATAGAAAGTGAGAGTGTCTGTCCTCTTGTACTTAAGTCAGCATTGTGCCATTTGTATTAATTTCGGATGCAATTTCTGGGTTTCATCGTCAATAAGAAGGTCCAAGGGATACAGTAAACCTGTAGTGAAGCATCGGAATCTAAAACTGGACTCACAGGTGAGGTTCCAATCATAGAAGTGAGAGTGTCCGTCCTCTTGTACTTAAGTCGGCATTGTGCCTTTTGTGTTAAATTCGGATGCAATTTCTGTGTTTCATCGTCAATAAGAAGGTCCAAGGGATACAGTAAACCTGAAGTGAAGCATCGGAATCTAAAACTGGACTCACAGGTGAGGTTGAAATCATAGAAAGTGAGAGTGTCAATCCTCTAGTACTGAAGTCGGCATTGTGCCTTTCGTGTTAAATTCGGATGCAATTTCTGTGTTTCATCGTCAATAAGAAGGTCCAAGGGATACAGTAAACCTGAAGTGAAGCATCGGAATCTAAAACTGACCTCACAGGACAGGTTCGAATCTCAGAAAGTCAGAGTGTCCGTCCTCTTGTACTTAAGTCGGCATTGTGGCATTTGTATTAAATTCGGATGCTTTTTCTGTGTTTTATCGTCAATGAGAAAGTCCAAGGGATACAGTAAATCTGAAGTGAAGCATCGGAATCTAAAACTGGACTCACAGGAGTGATTGAAATCATAGAAAGTTAGAGTGTCACTCCTCTTGTACTTGAGTCGGTATTGAGCCTGTTGTATTAAATTCAGATGCAATTTCTGTGTTACATCGTCAATAAGAAGGTCCAAGGGATTCAGTAAACCTGAAGTGAAGCATCGGAATCTAAAACTGGACTCACAGGAGAGGTTCAAATCATAGAAACTTAGAATGTCAGTCCTCTTGTACTTCAGTCGGCATTGTGCCTTTTGTATTAAATTCGGATGCAATATCTGTGTTTCATCGTCAATAAGAAGGTGCAAGGTATACAGTAACCCTGAAGTAAAGCATCGAAATCTAAAACTGGACTTACAGGAGAGGTTCAAATCATAGAAAGTGAGAGTGTCAGTCCTCTTGTACTTAAGTCGGCATTGTGGCATTTGTATTACATTCGGATGCAAACTGTGTGTTTCATCGTCAATAAGAAGGTCCAAGGGATACAGTATACATGAAGTGAAGCATCGTAATCTAAAACTGGACTCACAGGAGAGGTTCAAATCATAGAAAGTGAGAGTGTCAGTCCTCTCGTACTTAAGTCGGCATTATTGCATTTGTATTAAATTCGGATGCAATTTCTGTGTTTCATCGTCAATAAGAAGGTCCAAGGGATACAGTAATCCTTAAGTGAAACATCGGATTCTAAAACTGGACTCACAGGAGAGGTTCAAATCATAGAAAGATAGAGTGTCACTCCTCTTGTACTAAAGTCGGTATTGTGCCTTTTGTATTAAATTCGGATGCAATTTCTATGTTTTATCGTCAATAAGAAGGTCCAAATGATACAGTAAACCTGAAGTGAAGCATCGGAATCTAAAACTGACCTCACAGGACAGGTTCGAATCTCAGAAAGTCAGAGTGTCCGTCCTCTTGTACTTAAGTCGGCATTGTGCCATTTGTATTTATTTTGGATGCAATTTCTGTGTTTCATCGTCAATAAGAAGGTCCAAGGGATACAGTAAACCTGAAGTGAAGCATCGGAATTTAAAACAGGGCTCACAGGAGAGGTTCGAATCATAGAAAGTTAGTGTGTCAGTCCTCTTGCACTTAAGTCGGCATTGTGCCTTTTGAATTTAATTGCGATGCAATTTCTTTGTTTCATCGTCAATAAGAAGGTGCAAGGTATACAGTAAACCTGAAGTGAAGTATCGGAATCTAAAACTGGACTCACAGGAGAGGTTAAAATCATAGAAAGTGAGAGTTTCAGTCCTCTTGTACTTAAGTCGGCATTGTGCCATTTGTATTAAAATTCGGATGCAATATCTGCGTTTCATCGTCAATAAGAAGGTCCAAGCGATACAGTAAACCTGAAGTGAAGCATCGGAATCTAAAACTGGTCTCACAGGAGAGGTTCAAATCATAGAATGTTAGAGTGTCACTCCTCTTGTACTTAAGTCAGCATTGTGCCATTTGTATTAAATTCGGATGCAATTTCTGTGTTTCATCGTCAATACGAAAGTCAAAGTGATACAGTAAACCTGAAGTGAAGCATCTGAATCTAAAACTGTACTCACAGGAGAGGTTCAAATCATAGAAAGTTAGAATGTCAGTCCTCTTGTACTTATGTGGGCATTGTGCCTTTTGTATTAAATTCGGATGCAATTTCTGTGTTTCATCGTCAATATGAAGGTGCAAAGTATACAGTAAACCTGAAGTGATGCATCAGAATCTGAAACTGGACTCACAGGAGTGGTTCAAATCATAGAAAGTGAGAGTGTCAGTCCTCTTGTAGTTAAGTCGACGTTGTGCCATTTGTATTAAATTCGGATGCAATTTCTGTGTTTCATCGTCAATAAGAAGGTCCAAGGGATACAGTAAATCTGAAGTGAAGCATCGGAATCTAAAACTGGACTCACAGGAGTGGTTCAAATCATAGGAAGTTAGAGTGTCACTCCTCCTGTACTTAAGTCGGTATTGTGCCCTTTGTATTAAATTCGGATGCAATTTCTGTGTTGAATAGTCAATAAGAAGGTCCAAATGATACAGTAAACCTGAAGTGAAGCATCGGAATTTAAAACTGGGCTCACAGGAGAGGTTCGAATCATAGAAAGTTAGTGTGTCAGTCCTCTTGCACTTAAGTCGGCATTGTGCCTTTTTAATTTAATTCCGATGCAATTTCTTTGTTTCATCGTCAATAAGAAGGTGCAAGGTATACAGTAAACCTGAAGTGAAGTATCGGAATCTAAAACTGGACTCACAGGATAGGTTAAAATCATAGAAAGTGAGAGTGTCAGTCCTCTTGTACTTAAGTCGGCATTGTGCCATTTGTATTAAAATTCGGATGCAATATCTGTGTTTCATCGTCAATAAGAAGGTCCAAGGGATACAGTAAACCTGAAGTGAAGCATCGGAATCTAAAACTTTACTCACAGGAGAGGTTCAAATCATAGAAAGTTAGAATGTCCGTCCTCTTGTACTTATGTCGGCATTGTGCCTTTTGTATTAAATTCGGATGCAATTTCGGTGTTTCATCGTCAATATGAAGCTGCAAGGTATACAGTAAACCTGAAGTGATGCATCAGGATCTAAAACTGGACTCACAGGAGTGGTTCAAATCATAGAAAGTGAGAGTGTGAGTCGTCTAGTACTTAAGTCGACATTGTGCCATTTGTATTAAATTCGGATGCAATTTCTGTGTTTCATCGTCAATAAGAAGGTCCAAGGGATACAGAAATCCTGAAGTGAAGCATCGGAATCTAAAACAGGACTCACAGGAGAGGTTCAAATCATAGGAAGTTCGAGTGTCACTCCTCCTGTACTTAAGTCAGTATTGTGCCCTTTGTATTAAATTCGGATGCAATTTGTGTGTTGAATAGTCAATAAGAAGGTCCAAGGGATACAGTAAACCTGAAGTGAAGCATCGGAATCTAAAACTGGACTCACAGCAGCGGTTCAAATCATTGAAAGTTAGAGTGTCAGTCCTCTTGTACTTAAGTCGGCATTGTGCCTTTTGTATTAAATTCGGAAGCAAACTGTGTGTTTCATCGTCAATAAGAAGGTCCAAGGGATACAGTAAACATGAAGTGAAGCATCGTAATCTAAAACTGGACTCACAGGAGAGGTTCAAATCATAGAAAGTGAGAGTGTCAGTCCTCTCGTACTTAAGTCGGCATTATTGCATTTGTATTAAATTCGGATGCAATTTCTGTGTTTCATCGTCAATAAGAAGGTCCAAGGGATACAGTAATCCTTAAGTGAAACAACGGATTCTAAAACTGGACTCACAGGAGAGGTTCAAATCATAGAAAGATAGAGTGTCACTCCTCTTGTACTTAAGTCGGTATTGTGCCTTTTGTATTAAATTCGGATGCAATGTCTATGTTTTATCGTCAATAAGAAGGTCCAAGGGATACAGTAAACCTGAAGTGAAGCATCGGAATCTAAAACTGACCTCACAGGACAGGTTCGAATCTCAGAAAGTCAGAGTGTCCGTCCTCTTGTACTTAAGTCGGCATTGTGCCATTTGTATTAATTTTGGATCCAATTTCTGTGTTTCATCGTCAATAAGAAGGGCCAAGGGATACAGTAAACCTGAAGTGAAGCATCTGAATCTAAAACTGGACTCACAGGAGAGGTTCAAATCATAGAAAGTGAGAGTGTCTGTCCTCTTGTACTTAAGTCGGCATTGTGCCATTTGTATTAATTTCGAATGCAATTTCTGGGTTTCATCGTCAATACGAAGGTCCAAGGGATACAGTAAACCTGTAGTGAAGCATCGGAATCTAAAACTGGACTCACAGCAGCGGTTCAAATCATTGAAAGTTAGAGTGTCAGTCCTCTTGTACTTAAGTCGGCATTGTGCCTTTTGTATTAAATTCGGAAGCAAACTGTGTGTTTCATCGTCAATAAGAAGGTCCAAGGGATACAGTAAACATGAAGTGAAGCATCGTAATCTAAAACTGGACTCACAGGAGAGGTTCAAATCATAGAAAGTGAGAGTGTCAGTCCTCTCGTACTTAAGGCGGCATTATTGCTTTTGTATTAAATTCGGATGCAATTTCTGTGTTTCATCGTCAATAAGAAGGTCCAAGGGATACAGTAATCCTTAAGTGAAACATCGGATTCTAAAACTGGACTCACAGGAGAGGTTCAAATCATAGAAAGATAGAGTGTCACTCCTCTTGTACTTAAGTCGGTATTGTGCCTTTTGTATTAAATTCGGATGCAATGTCTATGTTTTATCGTCAATAAGAAGGTCCAAGGGATACAGTAAACCTGAAGTGAAGCATCGGAATCTAAAACTGACCTCACAGGACAGGTTCGAATCTCAGAAAGTCAGAGTGTCCGTCCACTTGTACTTAAGTCGGCATTGTGCCATTTGTATTAATTTTGGATCCAATTTCTGTGTTTCATCGTCAATAAGAAGGGCCAAGGGATACAGTAAACCTGAAGTGAAGCATCTGAATCTAAAACTGGACTCACAGGAGAGGTTCAAATCATAGAAAGTGAGAGTGTCTGTCCTCTTGTACTTAAGTCGGCATTGTGCCATTTGTATTAATTTCGGATGCAATTTCTGGGTTTCATCGTCAATACGAAGGTCCAAGGGATACAGTAAACCTGTAGTGAAGCATCGGAATCTAAAACTGTACTCACAGGTGAGGTTCCAATCATAGAAGTGAGAGTGTCCGTCCTCTTGTACTTAAGTCGGCATTGTGCCTTTTGTGTTAAATTCGGATGCAATTTCTGTGTTTCATCGTCAATAAGAAGGTCCAAGGGATACAGTAAACCTGAAGTGAAGCATCGGAATCTAAAACTGGACACACAGGTGAGGTTGAAATCATAGAAAGTGAGAGTGTCAATCCTCTAGTACTGAAGTCGGCATTGTGCCTTTCGTGTTAAATTCGGATGCAATTTCTGTGTTTCATCGTCAATAAGAAGGTCCAAGGGATACAGTAAACCTGAAGTGAAGCATCGGAATCTAAAACTGACCTCACAGGACAGGTTCGAAACTCAGAAAGTCAGAGTGTCCGTCCTCTTGTACTTAAGTCGGCATTGTGGCATTTGTATTAAATTCGGATGCTTTTTCTGTGTTTTATCGTCAATGAGAAAGTCCAAGGGATACAGTAAATCTGAAGTGAAGCATCGGAATCTAAAACTGGACTCACAGGAGAGATTGAAATCATAGAAAGTTAGAGTGTCACTCCTCTTGTACTTGAGTCGGTATTGTGCCTGTTGTATTAAATTCAGATGCAATTTCTGTGTTTCATCGTCAATAAGAAGGTCCAAGGGATTCAGTAAACCTGAAGTGAAGCATCGGAATCTAAAACTGGACTCACAGGAGAGGTTCAAATCATAGAAACTTAGAATGTCAGTATTCTTGTACTTCAGTCGGCATTGTGCCTTTTGTATTAAATTCGGATGCAATTTCTGTGTTTCATCGTCAATAAGAAGGTGCAAGGTATACAGTAACCCTGAAGTGAAGCATCGAAATCTAAAACTGGACTTACAGGAGAGGTTCAAATCATAGAAAGTGAGAGTGTCAGTCCTCTTTTACTTAAGTTGGCATTGTGCCTTTTGTATTAAATTCGGATGCTATTTCTGTGTTTCATCGTCAATAAGAAGGTGCAAGGTATACAGTAAACTGGAAGTGAGGCATCGGAATCTAAAACTGGACTCACAGGAGAGGTTCAAATCATAGGATGTTAGAGTGTCACTCCTCCTGTACTTAAGTCGGTATTGTGCCCTTTGTATTAAATTCGGATGCAATATCTGTGTTGAATAGTCAATAAGAAGGTCCAAATGATACAGTAAACCTGAAGTGAAGCATCGGAATTTAAAACTGGGCTCACAGGAGAGGTTCGAATCATAGAAAGTTAGTGTGTCAGTCCTCTTGCACTTAAGTCGGCATTGTGCCTTTTGAATTTAATTGCGATGCAATTTCTTTGTTTCATCGTCAATAAGAAGGTGCAAGGTATACAGTAAACCTGAAGTGAAGTATCGGAATCTAAAACTGGACTCACAGGAGAGGTTAAAATCATAGAAAGTGAAAGTGTCAGTCCTCTTGTACTTAAGTCGGCATTGTGCCATTTGTATTAAAATTCGGATGCAATATCTGTGTTTCATCGTCAATAAGAAGGTCCAAGCGATACAGTAAACCTGAAGTGAAGCATCGGAATCTAAAACTGGTCTCACAGGAGAGGTTCAAATCATAGAATGTTAGAGTGTCACTCCTCTTGTACTTCAGTCGGCATTGTGCCTTTTGTATTAAATTCGGATGCAATTTCTGTGTTTCATCGTCAATAAGAAGGTCCAAGTGATACAGTAAACTTAAGTGAAGCAACGGAATCTAAAACTCTACTCGCAGGAGAGGTTCAAATCATAGAAAGTTAGAGTGTCAGTCCTATTTTCTTAAGTCGGCATTGTGCCATTTGTATTAAATTCGGATGCAATTTCTGTGTTTCATCCTCAATATGAAGGTCCAAGGGATACTGTTAACCTGAAGTGAAGCATCGGAATATAAAACAAGACTCTCAGGAGAGGTTCAAATCATAGAAAGTTAGAGTGTCACTCCTCTTGTACTTAAGTCAGCATTGTGCCATTTGTATTAAATTCGGATGCAATTTCTGTGTTTCATCGTCAATAAGAAAGTCAAAGTGATACAGTAAACCTGAAGTGAAGCATCGGAATCTAAAACTGTACTCACAGGAGAGGTTCAAATCATAGAAAGTTAGAATGTCAGTCCTCTTGTACTTATGTCGGCATTGTGCCTTTTGTATTAAATTCGGATGCAATTTCTGTGTTTCATCGTCAATATGAAGGTGCAAAGTATACAGTAAACCTGAAGTGATGCATCAGAATCTAAAACTGGACTCACAGGAGTGGTTCAAATCATAGAAAGTGAGAGTGTCAGTCCTCTTGTAGTTAAGTCGTCGTTGTGCTATTTGTATTAAATTCGGATGCAATTTCTGTGTTTCATCGTCAATAAGAAGGTCCAAGGGATACAGTAAATCTGAAGTGAAGCATCGGAATCTAAAACTGGACTCACAGGAGTGGTTCAAATCATAGGAAGTTAGAGTGTCACTCCTCCTGAACTTAAGTCGGTATTGTGCCCTTTGTATTAAATTCGGATGCCATTTCTGTGTTGAATAGTCAATAAGAAGGTCCAAATGATACAGTTAACCTGAAGTGAAGCATCGGAATTTAAAACTAGGCTCACAGGAGAGGTTCGAATCATAGAAAGTTAGTGTGTCAGTCCTCTTGCACTTAAGTCGGCATTGTGCCTTTTGAATTTAATTGCGATGCAATTTCTTTGTTTCATCGTCAATAAGAAGGTGCAAGGTATACAGTAAACCTGAAGTGAAGTATCGGAATCTAAAACTGGACTCACAGGATAGGTTAAAATCATAGAAAGTGAGAGTGTCAGTCCACTTGTACTTAAGTCGGCATTGTGCCATTTGTATTAAAATTCGGATGCAATTTCTGTGTTTGATCGTCAATAAGAAAGTACAAGGGATACAGTAAACGTGAAGTGAAGCATCGGAATCTAAAACTGGACTCACAGGGGAGGTTCAAATCATAGAAAGTTAGAATGTCAGTCCTCTTGTACTTCAGTCGGCATTGTGCCTTTTGTATTAAATTCGGATGCAATTTCTGTGTTTCATCGTCAATAAGAAGGTCCAAGGGTTACAGTAAACCTTAAGTGAAGCAACGGAATCTAAAACTCTACTCGCAGGAGAGGTTCAAATCATCGAAAGTAAGTGTGTCAGTCCTATTTTACTTAAGTCGGCATTGTGCCTTTGTATTAAATTCGGATCCCATTTCTGTGTTCCATCGTCAATACGAAGGTCGAAGGGATACAGTAAACCTGAAGTGAAGCATCGGAATCAAAAACTTGACTCACAGGTGAAGTACAAATCATAGAAAGTGAGAGTGTCAGTCCTCTTGTACTTAGGTCGGCATTGTGCCATTTGTATTAAAATTCGGATGCAATTTCTGTGTTTCATCGTCAATAAGAAGGTCCAAGGGATACAGTAAACCTAAAGTGAAGCATCGGAATCTAAAACTGGTCTCACAGGAGAGGTTCAAATCATAGAAGATTAGAGAGTCACTCCTCTTGCACTTAAGTCGGTATTGTGCTTTTGTATTAAATTCAGATGCAATTTCTTTGTTTCATCGTCAATAAGAAAGTACAAGGCATACAGTAAACCTGAAGTGAAGCATCGGAATCTAAAACTGGACACACAGGAGAGGCTCAAATCAAAGAAAGTTAGAATGTGAGTCCTCTTGTACTTCAGTCGGCATTGTGCATTTGGATTAAATTCGGATGCAATTTCTGTGTTTCATGGTCAATAAGAAGGTGCAAGGTATACAGTAAACCTGAAGTGAAGCATCGGAATCAAAATCTGGACTCACAGGAGAGGTTCAAATCATAGAAAGTGAGAGTGTCAGTCCTCTTGTACTTAAGTCGGTATTGTGCCCTTTGTATTAAATTCGGATGCAATTTCTGTGTTACATCGTCAGTAAGAAGGTCCAAATGATACAGTAAACCTGAAGTGAAGCATCGGAATTTAAAACTGGACTCACAGGAGAGGCTCGAATCATAGAAAGTTAGAGTGTCAGTCCTCTTGCACTTAAGTCGACATTGTGCCATTTGTATTAAATTCGGATGCAATTTCTGTGTTTCATCGTCAATAAGAAGGTCCAAGGGATACAGTAAATCTGAAGTGAAGCATCGGAATTTAAAACTGGACTCACAGGAGAGGTTCAAATCATAGAAAGTTAGAGTTTCACTCCCCCTGTACTAAAGTCGGTATTGTGCCCGTTGTATTAAATTCGGATGCAATTTCTGTGTTTCATCGTCAATACGAAAGTCCAAATGATACAGTAAACCTGAAGTGAAACATCGGAATTTAAAACTGGACTCACAGAGAGGTTCGAATCATAGAGAGTTAGAATAACAGTCCTCTTGCACTTAAGTCGGCATCGTGCCTTTTGAATTTCATTCCGATGCAATTTCTGTGTTTCATTGTCAATAAGAAGGTGCAAGGTATAAAGTAAACCTGAAGTGAAGCATCGGAATCTAAAACAGGACTCACAAGAGAGGTTTAAATCATAGAAAGTGAGAGTGTCAGTCCTCTTGTACTTAAGTCGGCATTGAGCCTTTTGTATTAAATACGGATGTTATTTCTGTGTTTCATCGTCAGTAAGAAGGTGCAAGGTATACAGTAAACCTGAAGTGAAGCATCGGAATGTAAAACTGGACTCACAGGAGAGGTTCAAATCATAGAAAGTGAGAGTGTCAGTCCTCTTGTAGTTAAGTCGGCATTGTGCCATTTATATTAAATTCGGATGCAATTTCTGTTTTTCATCGTCAATAAAAATGTCCAAGGGATACAGTAAACCTGAAGTGAAGCATCGGAATTAAAAACTTGACTCACAGGAGAAGTTCAAATCATAGAAAGTGAGAGTGTCAGTCCTCTTGTACTTAGGTCGGCATTGTGCCATTTGTATTAAAATTCGGATGCAATTTCTGTGTTTCATCGTCAATAAGAAGGTCCAAGGGATACAGTAAACCTAAAGTGAAGCATCGGAATCTAAAACTGGTCTCACAGGAGAGGTTCAAATCATAGAAAGTTAGAGGGTCACTCCTCTTGCACTTAAGTCGGTATTGTGCATTTTGTATTAAATTCAGATGCAATTTCTTTGTTTCATCGTCAATAAGAAAGTACAAGGCATACAGTAAACCTGAAGTGAAGCATCGGAATCTAAAACTGGACTCACAGGAGAGGTTCAAATCAAAGAAAGTTAGAATGTGAGTCCTCTTGTACTTCAGTCGGCATTGTGCCTTTTGTATTAAATTCGGATGCAATTTCTGTGTTTCATGGTCAATAAGAAGGTGCAAGGTATACAGTAAACCTGAAGTGAAGCATCGGAATCTAAATCTGGACTCACAGGAGAGGTTCAAATCATAGAAAGTGAGAGTGTCAGTCCTTCTGTACTTAAATCGGTATTGTGCCTTTTGTATTAAATTCGGATGCAATTTCTGTGTTTCATCGTCAATAAGAAAGTCAAAGTGATGCAGTAAACCTGAAGTGAAGCATCGGAATCTAAAACTGGACTCACAGGAGAGGTTCAAATCATAGAAAGTTAGATTGTCAGCCCTCTTGTACTTATGTCGGCATTGTGCCTTTGGAATTAAATTGGGAGGCAATTTCTGTGTTTCATCGTCAATAAGAAGGTGCAAGGTATACTGTAAACCTGAAGTGATGCATGGGAATCTAAAACTGGACTCACAGGAGTGGTTCAAATCATAGAAAGTGAGAGTGTCAGTCCTCTTGTACTTAAGTCGGTATTGTGCCCTTTGTATTAAATTCGGATGCAATTTCTGTGTTACATCGTCAGTAAGAAGGTCCAAATGATACAGTAAACCTGAAGTGAATCATCGGAATTTAAAACTGGACTCACAGGAGAGGTTCGAATCATAGAAAGTTAGAGTGTCAGTCATCTTGCACTAAAGTCGACATTGTGCCATTTGTATTAAATTCGGATGCAATTTCTGTGTTTCATCGTCAATAAGAAGGTCCAAGGGATACAGTAAATCTGAAGTGAAGCATCGGAATTTAAAACTGGACTCACAGGAGAGGTTCAAATCATAGAAAGTTAGAGTTTCACTCCCCCTGTACTAAAGTCGGTATTGTGCCCGTTGTATTAAATTCGGATGCAATTTCTGTGTTTCATCGTCAATACGAAAGTCCAAATGATACAGTAAACCTGAAGTGAAGCATCGGAATTTAAAACTGGACTCACAGAGATGTTCGAATCATAGAAAGTTAGAATAACAGTCCTCTAGCACTTAAGTCGGCATCGTGCCTTTTGAATTTCATTCCGATGCAATTTCTGTGTTTCATCGTCAATAAGAAGGTGCAAGGTATAAAGTAAACCTGAAGTGAAGCATCGGAATCTAAAACAGGACTCACAGGAGAGGTTCAAATCATAGAAAGTGAGAGTGTCAGCCCTCTTGTACTTAAGTCGGCATTGAGCCTTTTGTATTAAATACGGATGTTATTTCTGTGTTTCATCGTCAGTAAGAGGTGCAAGGTATACAGTAAACCTGAAGTGAAGCATCGGAATGTAAAACTGGACTCACAGGAGAGGTTCAAATCATAGAAAGTGAGAGTGTCAGTCCTCTTGTACTTAAGTCGGCATTGTGCCATTTATATTAAATTCGGATGCAATTTCTGTGTTTCATCGTCAATAAAAATGTCCAAGGGATACAGTAAACCTGAAGTGAAGCATCGGAATCTAAAACAGGACTCACAGGAGAGGTTCAAATCATAGAAAGTGAGAGTGTCAGTCCTCTTGTACTTAAGTCGGCATTGAGCCTTTTGTATTAAATACGGATGTTATTTCTGTGTTTCATCGTCAGTAAGAAGGTGCAAGGTATACAGTAAACCTGAAGTGAAGCATCGGAATGTAAAACTGGACTCACAGGAGAGGTTCAAATCATAGAAAGTGAGAGTGTCAGTCCTCTTGTACTTAATTCGGCATTGTGCCATTTATATTAAATTCGGATGCAATTTCTGTGTTTCATCGTCAATACGAAAGTCCAAATGATACAGTAAACCTGATGTGAAGCATCGGAATTTAAAACTGGACTCACAGAGAGGTTCGAATCATAGAAAGTTAGAATAACAGTCCTCTTGCACTTAAGTCGGCATCGTGCCTTTTGAATTTCATTCCGATGCAATTTCTGTGTTTCATCGTCAATAAGAAGGTGCAAGGTATAAAGTAAACCTGAAGTGAAGCATCGGAATTAAAAACTTGACTCACAGGAGATGTTCAAATCACAGAAAGTGAGAGTGTCAGTCCTCTTGTACTTAGGTCGGCATTGTGCCATTTGTATTAAAATTCGGATGCAATTTCTGTGTTTCATCGTCAATAAGAAGGTCCAAGGGATACAGTAAACCTGAAGTGAAGCATCGGAATCTAAAACTGGTCTCACAGGAGTGGTTCAAATCATAGAAAATTAGAGTGTCACTCCTCTTGCACTTAAGTCGGTCTTGTGTCTTTTGTATTAAATTCAGATGCAATTTCTTTGTTTCATCGTCAATAAGAAAGTACAAGGCATACAGTAAACCTGAAGTGAAGCATCGGAATCTAAAACTGGACTCACAGGAGAGGTTCAAATCAAAGAAAGTTAGAATGTCAGTCATCTTGTACTTCAGTCGGCATTGTGCCTTTTGTATTAAATTCGGATGCAATTTCTGTGTCTCATCGTCAATAAGAAAGTCAAAGTGATGCAGTAAACCTGAAGTGAAGCATCGGAATCTAAAACTGGACTCACAGGAGAGGTTCAAATCATAGAAAGTTAGATTGTCAGCCCTCTTGTACTTATGTCGGCATTGTGCCTTTGGAATTAAATTGGGAGGCAATTTCTGTGTTTCATCGTCAATAAGAAGGTGCAAGGTATACTGTAAACCTGAAATGATGCATGGGAATCTAAAACTGGACTCACAGGAGTGGTTCAAATCATAGAAAGTGAGAGTGACAGTCCTCTTGTACTTAAGTCGGTATTGTGCCCTTTGTATTAAATTCGGATGCAATTTCTGTGTTACATCGTCAGTAAGAAGGTCCAAATGATACAGTAAACCTGAAGTGAAGCATCGGAATTTAAAACTGGACTCACAGGAGAGGTTCGAATCATAGAAAGTTAGAGTGTCAGTCCTCTTGCACTTAAGTCGACATTGTGCCATTTGTATTAAATTCGGATGCAATTTCTGTGTTTCATCGTCAATAAGAAGGTCCAAGGGATACAGTAAATCTGAAGTGAAGCATCGGAATTTAAAACTGGACTCACAGGAGAGGTTCAAATCATAGAAAGTTAGAGTTTCACTCCCCCTGTACTAAAGTCGGTATTGTGCCCGTTGTATTAAATTCGGATGCAATTTCTGTGTTTCATCGTCAATACGAAAGTCCAAATGATACAGTAAACCTGAAGTGAAGCATCGGAATTTAAAACTGGACTCACAGAGAGGTTCGAATCATAGAAAGTTAGAATTACAGTCCTCTTGCACTTAAGTCGGCATCGTGCCTTTTGAATTTCATTCCGATGCAATTTCTGTGTTTCATCGTCAATAAGAAGGTGCAAGGTATAAAGTAAACCTGAAGTGAAGCATCGGAATCTAAAACAGGACTCACAGGAGAGGTTTAAATCATAGAAAGTGAGAGTGTCAGTCCTCTTGTACTTAAGTCGGCATTGAGCCTTTTGTATTAAATACGGATGTTATTTCTGTGTTTCATCGTCAGTAAGAAGGTGCAAGGTATACAGTAAACCTGAAGTGAAGCATCGGAATGTAAAACTGGACTCACAGGAGAGGTTCAAATCATAGAAAGTGAGAGTGTCAGTCCTCTTGTACTTAAGTCGGCATTGTGCCATTTATATTAAATTCGGATGCAATTTCTGTGTTTCATCGTCAATAAAAATGTCCAAGGGATACAGTAAACCTGAAGTGAAGCATCGGAATTAAAAACTTGACTCACAGGAGAAGTTCAAATCATAGAAAGTGAGAGTGTCAGTCCTCTTGTACTTAGGTCGGCATTGTGCCATTTGTATTAAAATTCGGATGCAATTTCTGTGTTTCATCGTCAATAAGAAGGTCCAAGGGATACAGTAAACCTAGAGTGAAGCATCGGAATCTAAAACTGGTCTCACAGGAGAGTTTCAATCATAGAAAGTTAGAGAGTCACTCCTCTTGCACTTAAGTCGGTATTGTGCCTTTTGTATTAAATTCAGATGCAATTTCTTTGTTTCATCGTCAATAAGAAAGTACAAGGCATACAGTAAACCTGAAGTGAAGCATCGGAATCTAAAACTGGACTCACAGGAGAGGTTCAAATCAAAGAAAGTTAGAATGTGAGTCCTCTTGTACTTCAGTCGGCATTGTGCCTTTTGTATTAAATTCGGATGCAATTTCTGTGTTTCATGGTCAATAAGAAGGTGCAAGGTATACAGTAAACCTGAAGTGAAGCATCGGAATCTAAATCTGGACTCACAGGAGAGGTTCAAATCATAGAAAGTGAGAGTGTCAGTCCTTCAGTACTTAAATCGGTATTGTGCCTTTTGTATTAAATTCGGATGCAATTTCTGTGTTTCATCGTCAATAAGAAAGTCAAAGTAATGCAGTAAACCTGAAGTGAAGCATCGGAATCTAAAACTGGACTCACAGGAGAGGTTCAAATCATAGAAAGTTGGATTGTCAGCCCTCTTGTACTTATGTCGGCATTGTGCCTTTGGAATTAAATTGGGAGGCAATTTCTGTGTTTCATCGTCAATAAGAAGGTGCAAGGTATACTGTAAACCTGAAGTGATGCATGGGAATCTAAAACTGGACTCACAGGAGATGTTCAAATCATAGAAAGTGAGAGTGTCAGTCCTCTTGTACTTAAGTCGGTATTGTGCTCTTTGTATTAAATTCGGATGCAATTTCTGTGTTACATCGTCAGTAAGAGGGTCCAAATGATACAGTAAACCCGAAGCGAATCATCGGAATTTAAAACTGGACTCACAGGAGAGGTTCGAATCATAGAAAGTTAGAGTGTCAGTCATCTTGCACTTAAGTCGACATTGTGCCATTTGTATTAAATTCGGATGCAATTTCTGTGTTTCATCGTCAATAAGAAGGTCCAAGGGATACAGTAAATCTGAAGTGAAGCATCGGAATTTAAAACTGGACTCACAGGAGAGGTTCAAATCATAGAAAGTTAGAGTTTCACTCCCCCTGTACTAAAGTCGGTATTGTGCCCGTTGTATTAAATTCGGATGCAATTTCTGTGTTTCATCGTCAATACGAAAGTCCAAATGATACAGTAAACCTGAAGTGAAGCATCGGAATTTAAAACTGGACTCACAGAGAGGTTCGAATCATAGAAAGTTAGAGTGTCACTCCTCTTGCACTTAAGTCGGTCTTGTGCCTTTTGTATTAAATTCAGATGCAATTTCTTTGTTTCATCGTCAATAAGAAAGTACAAGGCATACAGTAAACCTGAAGTGAAGCATCGGAATCTAAAACTGGACTCACAGGAGAGGTTCAAATCAAAGAAAGTTAGAATGTCAGCCCTCTTGTACTTATGTCGGCATTGTGCCTTTGGAATTAAATTGGGATGCAATTTCTGTGTTTCATCGTCAATAAGAAGGTGCAAGGTATACTGTAAACCTGAAGTGATGCATGGGAATCTAAAACTGGACTCACAGGAGTGGTTCAAATCATAGAAAGTGAGAGTGTCAGTCCTCTTGTACTTAAGTCGACATTGTGCTATTTGTATTAAATTCGGATGCAAATTCTGTGTTTCATCGTCAATAAGAAGGTCCAAGGGATACAGTAAATCTGAAGTGAAGCATCGGAATCTAAAACTGGACTCACAGCAGAGGTTCAAATCATAGAAAGTTAGAGTTTCACTCCCCCTGTACTTAAGTCGGCATTGTGCCCTTTGTATTAAATTCGGATGCAATTTCTGTGTTTTATCCTCAATATGAAGGTCCAAGGGAAACAGTAAACCTGAAGTGAAGCATTGAAATCTAAAACTAGACTCACAGGAGAGGTTCAAATCATAGAAAGTTAGAGTTTCACACCTGTTGTACTTCAGTTGGCATCGTGCCATTTGTATTAAATTCGGATGCAATTTCTGTGTTTCATCGTCAATAAGAAAGTCAAAGTGATACAGTAAACCTGAAGTGAAGCATCGGAATCTAAAACTGGACTCACAGGAGAGGTTCAAATCATAGAAAGTTAGAATGTCAGTCCTCTTGTACTTATGTCGGCATTGTGCCTTTTGTATTAAATTCGGATGCAATTTCTGTGTTTCATCGTCAATAAGAAGGTGCAAGGTATAGAGTAAACCTGAAGTGATGCATCAGAATCTAAAACTGGACTCACAGGAGTGGTTCAAATCATAGAAAGTGAGAGTGTCAGTCCTCTTGTACTTAAGTCGACATTGTGCCATTTGTATTAAATTCTGATGCCATTTCTGTGTTTCATCGTCAATAAGGATGTCCAAGGGATACAGTAAATCTGAAGTGAAGCATCGGAATCTAAAACTGGACTCACAGGAGAGGTTCAAATCATAGAAAGTTAGAGTTTCACTCCTCCTGTACTTAAGTCGGTATTGTGCCCTTTGTATTAAATTCGGATGCAATTTCTGTGTTTCATAGTCAATAAGAAGGTCCAAATGATACAGTAAACCTGAAGTGAAGTATCGGAATTTAAAACTGGGCTCACAGGAGAGGTTCAAATCATAGAAAGTGAGAGTGTCAGTGCTCTTGTACTTAAGTCGGCATTGTGCCTTTTGTATTAAATACGGATGCTCTTTCTGTGTTTCATCGTCAATAAGAAGGTGCAAGGTATACAGTAAACCTGAAGTGAAGAATCGGAATGTAAAACTGGACTCACAGGAGAGGTTCGAATCATAGAAAGTTAGAGTGTCAGTCCTCTTGCACTTAAGTCCGCATTGTGCCTTTTGAATTTAATTCCGATGCAATTTCTGTGTTTCATCGTCAATAAGAAGGTGCAAGGTATACAGTAAACCTGAAGTGAAGCATCGGAATCTAAAACTGGACTCACAGGAGAGGTTCAAATCATAGAAAGTGAGAGTGTCTGTCCTCTTGTACTTAAGTCGGCATTGTGCCATTTGTATTAAATTCGGATGCAATTTCTGTGTTTCATCGTCAATAAGAAGGTGCAAGGTATACAGTAAACCTGAAGTGAAGCATCGGAATGTAAAACTTGACTCACAGGAGAGGTTCAAATCATAGAAAGTGAGAGAGTCTGTCCTCTTGTACTTAAGTCGGCATTGTGCCATTTATATTAATTTCGGATGCAATTTCTGTGTTTCATCGTCAATAAGAAGTTCCAAGGGATACAGTAAACCTGAAGTGAAACATCGGAATCTAAAACTGGACTCGCAGGAGAGGTTCAAATCATAGAACGTTAGAGTGTCACTCCTCTTGTGCTTAAGTCGGTATTGTGCCTTTTGTATTAAATTTGGATGCAATTTCTGTGTTTCATCGTCAATAAGACGGTCCAAGGGATACAGTAAACCTTCAGTGAAGCATCGGAATCTAAAACTGGTCTCACAGGAGAGGTTCGAATCATAGAAAGTTAGAGTGTCTGTCCTCTTGCACATAAGTCGGCATTGTGCCTTTTGAATTTAATTCCGATGCAGTTTCTGTGTTTCATCGTCAATAAGAAGGTGCAAGGTATACAGTAAACCTGAAGTGGAGCATCGGAATCTAAAACTGGACTCACAGGAGAGGTTCAAATCATAGAAAGTGAGAGTGTCAGTCCTCTTGTTCTTAAGTCGGCATTGTGTCATTTGTATTAAAATCGGATGCAATATCTGTGTTTCATCGTCAATAAGAAGGTCCAAGGGATACAGTAAACCTGAGGTGAAGCATCGGAATCTAAAACTGGACTCATAGGAGAGGTTCAAATCATAGAAAGTTAGTGTGTCACTCCTCTTGCACTTAAGTCGGTATTGTGGCTTTTGTATTAAATTCAGATGCAATTTCTGTGTTTCATCGTCAATAAGAAAGTCCAAGGGATACAGTAAACCTGAAGTGAAGCATCGGAATCTAAAACTGGACTCACAGGAGAGGTTCAAATCATAGAAAGTGAGAGTGTCAGTCCTCTTGTACTTAAGTCGGCATTGTGCCATTTATATTAAATTCGGATGCAATTTCTGTGTTTCATCGTCAATAAGAAGGTCCAAGGGATACAATAAAGCTGAAGTGAAGCATCGGAATCTAAAACTGGACTCGCAGGAGAGGTTCAAATCATAGAATGTTAGAGTGTCACTCCTCCTGTGCTTAAGTCGGTATTGTGCCTTTTGTGTTAAATTCCGATGCAATTTCTGTGTTTCATCGTCAATAAGATGGTCCGAGGGATGCAGTAAACCTTAAGTGAAGCATCGGAATCTAAAACTGGACTCACAGGAGAGGTTTGAATCATAGAAAGTTAGAGTGTCAGTCCTCTTGCACTTCACTCGGCATTGTGGCTTTTGAATTTAATTCCGATGCAATTTCTGTGTTTCATCGTCAATAAGAAGGTGCAAGGTATACAGTAAACCTGAAGTGAAGCATCGGAATCTAAAACTGGACTCACAGGAGAGGTTCAAATCATAGAGAGTGTCAGTCCTCTTGTACTTAAGTCTGCATTGTGCCATTTGTATTAAAATCGGATGCAATTTCTGTGTTTCATCGTCAATAAGAAGGTCCAAGGGATACAGTAAACCTGAAGTGAAGCATTGGAATCTAAAATTAAACTCACAGGAGAGGTCCAAATCATAGAAAGTTAGAGTTTCACTCCTCCTGTACTTAAGTCGGTATTGTGCCCTTTGTATTATATTCGGGTGGTATTTCTGTGTTTCATCGTCAATAAGAAGGTCCAAGAGATACAGTAAACCTGAAGTTAAGCATCGGAATCTAAAACTGGTCTCACAGGAGAGATTAAAATCATAGAAAGTCAGAGTTTCACTCCTCCTGTACTTAAGTCGGTATTGTGCGCTTTGTATTAAATTCGGATGCAAATTCTGTGTTTCATCGTAATTAAGAAGGTACAAGGGATACAGTAAACCTGAAGTGAAGCATTGGAATCTAAAACTGGACTCACAGTAGAGGTCCAAGTCATAGAATGTTAGAGTGTCACTCCTCTTGTGCTTAAGTCGGTATTGTGCCTTTTGTATTAAATTCGGATGCAATTTCTGTGTTTCATCGTCAATAAGAAGGTCCAAGGGATACAGTTAACCTTAAGTGAAGCATCAGAATCTAAAACTGGTCTCGCAGGAGAGTTTCAAATCATAGAATGTTAGAGTGTCAGTCTTCTTTTACTTAAGTCGGCATTGTGGAGTTATATTATATTATAATGCAATTTCTGTGTTTCATCGTCAATAAGAAAGTCCAAGGGATACAGTGAACCTGAAGTGAAGCATCGGAATCGAAAACTGGACTCACAAGAGAGGTTCAAATCATAGAAAGTGAGAGTGTGAATCCTTTTTTACTTCAGTCGGCATTGTGCCTTCTGTATTAAATTCGGATGCAATTTCTGTGTTTCATCGTCAATAAGAAGGTGCAAGGTATACAGTAAACCTGAAGTGAAGCATCGGAATGTAAAACTGGACTCACAGGAGAGGTTCAAATCATAGAAAGTGAGAGTGTAAGTCCTCTTGTACTTAAGTCGGGATTGTGCCATTTATATTAAATTCGGATGCAATTTCTGTGTTTCATCGTCAATAAGAAGGTCCAAGGGATACAGTAAACCTTCAGTGAAGCATCGGAATCTAAAACTGGACTCACAGGAGAGGTTCTAATCATAGAAAGTTAGAGTGTCAGTCCTCTTGCACTTAAGTCGGCATTGTGCCTTTTGAATTTAATTCCGATGCAATTTCTGTGTTTCATCGTCAATATGAAGGTGCAAGGTATACAGTAAACCTGAAGTGGAGCATCGGAATCTAAAACTGGACTCACAGGAGAGTTTCAAATTATAGAAAGTGAGAGTGTCAGTCCTCTTGTACTTAAGTCGGCATTGTGCCATTTGTATTAAAATCGGATGCATTTTCTGTGTTTCATTGTCAATAAGAAGGTCCAAGGGATACAGTAAACCTGAAGTGAAGCATCGGAATCTAAAACTGGACTCACAGGAGAGGGTCAAATCATAGAAAGTTAGAGTGTCACTCCTCTTGCACTTAAATCGGTATTGTGGCTTTTGAATTAAATTCATATGCAATTTCTGTGTTTCATCGTCAATAAGAAAGTCCAAGGGAAACTGTAAATCTGAAGTGAAGCATCGGAATCTAAAACTGGACTCACAGGAGAGGTTCAAATCATAGAAAGTTAGAATGTCAGTCCTTTTGTACTTCAGTCGGCATTGTGCCTTTTGTATTAAATTCGGATGCAATTTCTGTGTTTCATCGTCAATAAGAAGGTGCAAGGTATACTGTAAACCTGAAGTGAAGCATCGGAATGTAAAACTGGACTCACAGAAGAGGTTCAAATCGTAGAAAGTTAGAGTGTCAGTCCTCTTGTACTTAAGTCGGTATTGTGCCATTTATATTAAATTCGGATGCAATTTCTGTGTTTCATCGTTAATAAGAAGGTCCAAGGGATACAGTAAACCTGAAGTGAAGCATCGGAATCTAAAACTGGACTCACAGGAGAGGTACAAATCATAGAAAGTTAGAGTGTCACTCCTCTTGTACTAAAGTCGGTATTGTGCCTGTTGTATTAAATTCGGATGCAATTTCTGTCGTCAATAAGAAGGTCCAAGGGATACAGTAAACCTGAAGTGAGGCATAGGAATCTAAAACTGGACTCACAGGAAAGGTTCAAATCATAGAAAGTTAGAGTGTCAGTCCTCATGTACTTAAGTCGGCATTGCGCCATTTACATTAAATTCGGATGCAATTTCTGTGTTTCATCGTCAATAAGAAGGTCCAAAGGATACAGTTAACCTGAAGTGAAGCATCGGAATCTAAAACTGGACTCACACTAGAGGTTCAAATCATAGAATGTTAGAGTGTCACTCCTTTTGTACTTAAGTCGATATTGTGCCTTTTGTATTAAATTCGGATGCAATTTCTGTGTTTCATCGTCAATAAGAAGGTCCAAGGGATACAGTAAACCTGAAGTGAAGCATCGCAATCTGAAACTGGACTCTGAGGAGAGGTTCAAATCATAGAATGTTAGAGTGTCAGTCCTCTTTCACTTGAGTCGGCATTGTGCCTTTTTTATTAAATTCGAATGCAATTTCTGTGTTTCATCGTCATTACGCAGGTGCAAGGTATACAGTATACCTGAAGTGAAGCATCGGAATGTAAAACGGGACTCACAGGAGAGGTTCAAGTCATAGAAAGTGAGAGTGTCAGTCCTCTTGTACTTAATTCGACATTGTGCCATTTGTATTAAATTCGGATGCAATTTCTGTGTTTCATCGTCAATAAGATGGTCCAAGGGATACAGTAAACCTGAAGTTAAGCATCGGAATCTAAAACTGGTCTCACAGGAGAGATTCAAATCATAGAAAGTTAGAGTTTCACTCCTCCTGTACTTAAGTCGGTTTTGTGCCCTTTGTATTAAATTCGGATGCAAATTCTGTGTTTCATCGTCAATATGAAGGTCCAAGGGATACAGTAAACCTGAAGTGAAGCATCAGAATCTAAAACTGGACTCACAGGAGAGGTTCAAATCATAGAATGTTAGAGTGTCACTCCTCTTGTGCTTAAGTCGGTATTGTGCCCTTTGTATTAAATTCGGATGCAATTTCTGTGTTTCATCGTCAATAAGATGGTCCAAGGGATACAGTAAACCTTAAGTGAAGCATCGGAATCTAAAACTGGACTCGCAGGAGAGGTTCAAACCATAGAATGTTAGAGTGTCAGTCCTCTTTTACTTAAGTCGGCATTGTTGCTTTTGTATTATATTCGAATGCAATATCTGTGTTTCATCGTCAATAAGAAAGTCCAAGGGATACAGTAAACCTGAAGTGAAGCATCGGAATCGAAAACTGGACTCACAGGAGAGGTTCAAATCATAGAAAGTGAGAGTGTGAATCCTTTTTTACTTCAGTCGGCATTGTGCCATTTGTATTAAAATCGGACGCAATTTCTGTGTTTCATCGTCAATAAGAAAGTCCAAGGGATACAGTAAACCTAAGTGAAGCATCGGAATCTAAAACTGGACTCACAGGAGAGGTTCAAATCATAGAAAGTTAGAATGTCAGTCCTTTTGTACTTCAGTCGGCATTGTGCCTTTTGTATTAAATTCGGATGCAATTTCTGTGTTTCATCGTCAATAAGAAGGTGCAAGGTATACTGTAAACCTGAAGTGAAGCATCGGAATGTAAAACTGGACTCACAGGAGAGGTTCAAATCATAGAAAGTTAGAGTTTCACTCCTCCTTTACTTAAGTCGGTATTGTGCCCTTTGTATAAAATTCGGATGCTATTTCTGTGTTTCATCGTCAATAAGAAGGTCCAAGGGATACAGTAAACCTGAAGTTAAGCATCGGAATCTAAAACTGGTCTCACAGGAGAGATTCAAATCATAGATAGTTAGAGTTTCACTCCTCCTGTACTTAAGTCGTATTGTGCCCTTTGTATTAAATTCGGATGCAAATTCTGTGTTTCATCGTCAATAAGAAGGTCCAAGGGATACAGTAAACTTGAAGTGAAGCATCAAAATCTAAAACTGGACTCACAGGAAAGGTTCAAATCATAGAATGTTAGAGTGTCACTCCCCTTGTGCTTAAATCGGTATTGTGCCTTTTGTATTAAATTCGGATGCAATTTCTGTGTTTCATCGTCAATAAGAAGGTCCAAGGGATACAGTAAACCTTAAGTGAAGCATCGGAATCTAAAACTGGACTCGCAGGAGAGGTTCAACTCATAGAATGTTAGAATGTCAGTCCTCTTTTACTTAAGTCGGCATTGTGGCTTTTGTATTATATTCGAATGCAATTTCTGTGTTTCATCGTCAATAAGAAAGTCCAAGGGATACAGTGAACCTGAAGTGAAGCATCGGAATCGAAAACTGGACTCACAGGAGAGGTTCAAATCATAGAAAGTGACAGTGTGAATCCTTTTTTACTTCAGTCGGCATTGTGCCTTCTGTATTAAATTCGGATGCAATTTCTGTGTTTCATCGTCAATAAGAAGGTGCAAGGTATACAGTAAACCTGAAGTCAAGCATCGGAATGTAAAACTGGACTCACAGGAGAGGTTCAAATCATAGAAAGCGAGAGTGTCAGTCCTCTTGTACTTAAGTCGGCATTGTGCCATTTATATTAAATTCGGATGCAATTTCTGTGTTTCATCGTCAATAAGAAGGTCCAAGGGATACAGTAAACCCGAAGTGAAGCATCGGAATCTAAAACTGGACTCGCAGGAGAGGTTCAAATCATAGAATGTTAGAGTGTCACTCCTCTTGTGCTTAAGTCGGTATTGTGCCTTTTGTATTAAATTCAGATGCAATTTCTGTGTTTCATCGTCAATAAGAAGGTCCAAGGGATACAGTAAGATTTCAGTGAAGCATCGGAACCTAGAACTGGACTCACAGGAGAGTTTCGAATCATAGAAAGTTAGAGAGTCAGTCCTCCTGCACTTAAGTCGGTATTGTGCCTTTCGAATTTAATTCCGATGCAATTTCTGTGTTTCATCGTCAATAAGAAGGTGCAAGGTATACAGTAAACCTGAAGTGGAGCATCGGAATCTAAAACAGGACTCACAGGAGAGTTTCAAATCATAGAAAGTTAGTGTGTCACTCCTCTTGCACTTAAGTCGGTATTGTGGCTTTTGTATTAAATTCAGATGCAATTTCTGTGTTTCATCGTCAATAAGAAAGTCCAAGGGATACAGTAAACCTGAAGTGAGTCATTGGAATCTAAAACTGGACTCACAGGAGAGGTTCAAATCATAGAAAGTTAGAATGTCAGTCCATTTGTACTTCAGTCGGCATTGTGCCTTTTGTATTAAATTCGGATGCAATTTCTGTGTTTCATCGTCAATAAGAAGGTGCAAGGTATACTGTAAACCTGAAGTGAAGCATCGGAATGTAAAACTGGACTCACAGGAGAGGTTCAAATCATAGAAAGTTAGAGTGTCAGTCCTCTTGTACTTAAGTCGGCATTGTGCCATATATATTAAATTCGGATGCAATTTGTTGTGTTTCATCGTCAAAAAGAAGGTCCAAGGGATACAGTAAACCTGATGTGAAGCTTCGGAATCTAAAACTGGACTCACAGGAGAGGTGCAAATCATAGAAAGTTTGAGTGTCACTCCTCTTGTACTTAAGTCGGTATTGTGCCTTTTGTATTAAATTCGGATGCAATTTCTGTGTTTCATCGTCAATAAGAAGGTCCAAGGGATACAGTAAACCTTTAGTGCAGCATCGGAATCTGAAACTGGACTCTCAGGAGAGGTTCAAATCATAGAGTGTTAGAGTGTCAGTCCTCTTTTACTTAAGTCGGCATTGTGCCTTTTTTATTAAATTCGAATCCAATTTCTGTGTTTCATCGTCATTACGAAGGTGCAAGGTATACAGTGAACCTGAAGTGAAGCATCGGAATGTAAAACTG
This sequence comes from Schistocerca serialis cubense, assembly GCF_023864345.2. Lineage (NCBI taxonomy): Eukaryota > Metazoa > Arthropoda > Insecta > Orthoptera > Acrididae > Schistocerca > Schistocerca serialis. The sequence goes on from NC_064648.1 coordinate 17,896,875, forward strand.
GACTCACAGGAGAGGTTCAAGTCATAGAAAGTGAGAGTGTCAGTCCACTTGTACTTAAGTCGGCATTGCGCCATTTATATTAAATTCGGACGCAATTTCTGTGTTTCATCGTCAATAAGAAGGTCCCAGTTATACAGTAAACCTGAAGTGAAGCATCGGAATCTAAAACTGGAATCAAAGGAGAGGTTCAAATCATAGAAAGTTAGAGTTTCACTCCTCCTGTACTTAAGTCGGTATTGTGCTCTTTGTATTAAATTCGGATGCTGTTTCTGTGTTTCATCGTCAATAAAAAGGTCCAAGGGATACAGTAAACTTGAAGTGAAGCATCGAAATCTAAGACTGGACTCACAGGAGAGGTTCAAATCATAGAATGTTAGAGTGTCAGTCCTCCTGTACTTAAGTCGGCATTGTGCTATTTGTATTAAATTCGGATGCAATTTCTGTGATTTATCGTCAATAAGAAGGTCCAAGGGATACAGTAAACCTTTAGTGCAGCATCGGAATCTAAAACTGGACTCTCAGGAGAGGTTCAAATCATAGAGTGTTAGAGTGTCAGTACTCTTTTACTTAAGTCGGCATTGTGCCATTTGTATTAAATTCGGATGCAATTTCTGTGATTTATCGTCAATAAGAAGGTCCAAGGGATACAGTGAACCTGAAGTGAAGCATCGGAATCGAAAACTGGACTCACAGGAGAGGTTCAAATCATAGAAAGTGAGAGTGTCAATCCTATTTTACTTCAGTCGGCATTGTGACTTCTGTATTAAATTCGGATGCAATTTTTGTGTTTCATCGTCAATAAGAAGGTCCAAGGGATACAGTAAATCTGAAGTGAAGCATCGGAATCTAAAACTGGACTCACAGGAGAGGTTCAAAACATACAAAGTGAGAGTGTCAGTCCTCTTGTACTTAAGTCGGCATTGTGATTTTTGTTTTAAATTCGGATGCAATTTCTGTGTTTCATCGTCAAGAAGAAGGTCCAAGGGATACAGTAAACCTGAAATGAAGCATCGGAATCTCAAACTGGACTCACAGGAGAGGTTCAAGTCATACAAAGTGAGAGTGTAGGTCCTCTTGTACTTAAGTCGACATTGTGCTATTTGTATTAAATTCGGATGCAATTTCTGTGATTCATCGTCAATAAGAAGGTCCAAGGGATACAGTGAACCTGAAGTGAAGCATCGGAATCGAAAACTGGACTCACAGGAGAGGTTCAAATCATAGAAAGTGAGAGTGTCAATCCTTTTTTACTTCAGTCGGCATTGTGACTTCTGTATTAAATTCGGATGCAATTTTTGTGTTTCATCGTCAATAAGAAGGTCCAAGGGATACAGTAAATCTGAAGTGAAGCATCGGAATCTAAAACTGGACTCACAGGAGAGGTTCAAAACATACAAAGTGAGAGTGTCAGTCCTCTTGTACTTAAGTCGGCATTGTGATTTTTGTTTTAAATTCGGATGCAATTTCTGTGTTTCATCGTCAAGAAGAAGGTCCAAGGGATACAGTAAACCTGAAATGAAGCATCGGAATCTCAAACTGGACTCACAGGAGAGGTTCAAATCATAGAAAATTTGAGTGTCAGTCCTCTTGTACTTAAGTCGGCATTGTGCATTTTGAATTTAATTCCGATGCAATTTCTGTGTTTCATCGTCAATAAGACGGTGCAAGGTCTGCAGTAAACCTGAAGTGAAGCATCGGAATCTAAAACTGGATTCACAGGAGAGGTTCAAATCACAGAAAGTGAGAGTGTCAGTCCTCTTTTACTTAAGCCGGCATTTTGCCTTTTGAATTTAATTCCGATTCAATTTCTGTCTTTCATCGTGAAGAAGAATGTCCAGGGGATACAGTAAACCTGAAGTGAAGCATCGGAATCTAAATCTGGACTCACAGGAGAGGTTCAAATCATAGAAAGTGAAAGTGTCAGTCCTCTTGTACTTAAGTCGGCATCACGACATTTGTAATTAATTCGGAAGCAATATCTGTGTTTCATCGTCAATAAGAAGGTCCAAGGGATGCAGTAAACCTAAAGTGAAGCATCGGAATCTAAAACTGGACTCACAGGAGAGTTTCAAATCATAGAAGGTTAGAGTGTCACTCCTCTTGTACTTAAGTCGGTATTGTGCCTTTTGTATTAAATTCGGATGCAATTTCTGTGTTTCATCGTCAATAAGAAGGTACAAGGGATACAGAAAACCTGAAGTGAAGCATCGGAATGTAAAACTAGACTCACAGGAGAGGTTCAAATCATAGAAAGTGAGAGTGTCAGTCCTCTTGTACTTAAGTCGGCATTGTGCCATTTATATTAAATTCGGAAGCAATTTCTGTGTTTCATCGTCAATAAGAAGGTCCAAGGGATACAGTAAACCTGAAGTGAAGCATCGGAATCTAAAACTGGTCTCACAGGAGAGATTCAAATCATAGAAAGTTAGAGTTTCACTCCTCCTGTACTCAAGTCGGTATTGTGCCCTTTGTATGAAATTCGGATGCAAATTCTGTGTTTCATCGTCAATAAGAAAGTCCAAGGGATACAGTGAACCTGAAGTGAAGCATCGGAATCTAAAACTGGACACACAGGAGAGGTTCAAATCATAGAAAGTGAGAGTGTGATTCCTTTTTTACTTCAGTCGGCATTGTGCCTTCTGTATTAAATTCGGATGCAATTTCTGTGTTTCATCGTCAATAAGAAGGTTCAAGGTATACAGTAAACCTGAAGTGAAGCATCGGAATGGAAACTGGACTCACAGGAGAGGTTAAAATCATAGAAAGAGAGAGTGTCAGTCCTCTTGTACTTAAGTCGGCATTGTGCCATTTATATTAAATTCGGATGCAATTTCTGAGTTTGATCGTCAATAAGAAGGTCCAAGGGATACAGTAAACCTGATGTGAAGCATCGGAATCTAAAACTGGACTCAAAGGAGAGATTCAACTCATAGAAAGTTAGAGTGTCACTCCTCTTGTACATAAAGTCGGTATTGTGCCTTTTGTATTAAATTCGGATGCAATTTCTGTGTTTCGTCGTCAATAAGAAGGTCCAAGGGATACAGTAAACCTGAAGTGAAGCATAGGAATCTAAAACTGGACTCACAGGAGAGGTTCAAATCATAGAAAGTGAGAGTGTTAGTCCTCGTGTACTTAAGTCGGCATTGCGCCATTTATATTAAATTCGGATGCAATTTCTGTGTTTCATCGTCAATAAGAAGGTCCAAGGGATACAGTAAAACTGAAGTGAAAGCATCGGAATCTAAAACTGGACTCACACTAGAGGTTCAAATCATAGAATGTAGGAGTGTCACTCCTCTTGTACTTAAGTCGGTATTGTGCCTTTTGTATTAAATTCGGATGCAACTTCTGTGTTTCATTGTCAATGAGAAGGTCCAAGGGATACAGTAAACCTTAAGTGAAGCATCGGAATCTGAAACTGGACTCTCAGGAGAGGTTCAAATCATAGAATGTTAGAGTGTCAGTCCTCTTTTACTTAAGTCGGCATTGTGCCTTTTTTATTAAATTCGAATGCAATTTCTGTGTTTCATCGTCATTACGAAGGTGCAAGGTATACAGTAAACCTGATGTGAAGCATCGGAATCTAAAACTGGACTCAAAGGAGAGATTCAACTCATAGAAAGTTAGAGTGTCACTCCTCTTGTACATAAAGTCGGTATTGTGCCTTTTGTATTAAATTCGGATGCAATTTCTGTGTTTCGTCGTCAATAAGAAGGTCCAAGGGATACAGTAAACCTGAAGTGAAGCATAGGAATCTAAAACTGGACTCACAGGAGAGGTTCAAATCATAGAAAGTGAGAGTGTTAGTCCTCGTGTACTTAAGTCGGCATTGCGCCATTTATATTAAATTCGGATGCAATTTCTGTGTTTCATCGTCAATAAGAAGGTCCAAGGGATACAGTAAAACTGAAGTGAAAGCATCGGAATCTAAAACTGGACTCACACTAGAGGTTCAAATCATAGAATGTAGGAGTGTCACTCCTCTTGTACTTAAGTCGGTATTGTGCCTTTTGTATTAAATTCGGATGCAATTTCTGTGTTTCATCGTCAATAAGATGGTCCAAGGGATACAGTAAACCTGAAGTTAAGCATCGGAATCTAAAACTGGAATCACAGGAGAGGTTCAAATCATAGAAAGTTAGAGTTTCACCCCTCCTGTACTTAAGTCGGTATTGTGCCCTTTGTATTAAATTCGGATGCTATTTCTGTGTTTCATCGTCAATAAGAAGGTCCAAGGGAAACAGTAATCCTGAAATTAAGCATCGGAATCTAAAACTGGTCTCACAAGAGAGATTCAAATCATAGAAAGTTAGAGTTTCACTCCTCCTGTACTTAAGGCGGTATTGTGCCCATTGTATTAAATTCGGATGCAAATTCTGTGTTTCATCGTCAATAAGAATGTCCAAGGGATATAGTAACCTTGAAGTGAAGCATCGGAATATAAAACTGGACTCACAGGAGAGGTTCAAATCATAGAATGTTAGAGTGTCACTCCCCTTGTGCTTAGGTCGGTATTGTGCCTTTTGTATTAATTTCGGATGTAATTTCTGTGTTTCATCGTCAATAAGAAGGTCCAAGTGATACAGTAACCTTAAGTGAAGCAACGGAATCTAAAACTGGACTCGCAGGAGAGGTTCAAATCATAGAATGTTAGAGTGTCAACCCCTCTTGTACTTAAGTCGGTATTGTGCCTTTTGTCTTGAATGCGGATGCAATTTCTGTGTTTTATCGTAAATAAGAAGGTCCACAGGATACAGTAAACCTGAAGTGAAGCATCGGAATCTGAAACTGGACTCTCAGGAGAGGTTCAAATCATAGAATGTTAGAGTGTCAGTCCTCTTTTACTTAAGTCGGCAGTGTGCCTTTTTTATTAAATTCGAATGCAATTTCTGTGTTTCTACGTCAATAAGATGGTCCAAGGGTTACAGTAATCCTGAAGTTAAGCATCAGAATCTAAAACTGGAATCACAGGAGAGGTTCAAATCATAGAAAGTTAGAGTTTCACTCCTCCTGTACTTAAGTCGGTATTGTGCCCTTTGTATTAAATACAGATGCTATTTCTGTGTTTCATCGTCAATAAGAAGGTCCAAGGGATACAGTATACCTGAAGTTAAGCATCGGGATCTAAAACTGGTCTCACAGGAGAGACTCAAATCATAGAAAGTTAGAGTTTCACTCCTCCTGTACTTAAGTCGGTATTGTGCCCTTTGTATTAAATTCGGATGCAAATTCTGTGTTTCATCGTCAATAAGAAGGTCCAAGGGATACAGTAAACTTGAAGTGAAGCATCCGAATCTAAACCTGGACTCACAGAAGAGGTTCAAATCATAGAATGTTAGAGTGTCACTCCCCTTGTGCTTAAGTCGGTATTGTGCAGTTTGTATTAATTTCGGATGTAATTTCTGTGTTTCATCGTCAATAAGAAGGTCCAAGGGATACAGTAACCTTAAGTGAAGCAACGGAATCTAAAACTGGACTCGCAAGAGAGGTTCAAACCATAAGATGTTAGAGTGTCAGTCCTCTTTTACTTAAGTCGGTATTGTGCATTTTGTATTAAATTCGGATCCAATTTCTGCGTTTCATCGTCAATAAGAAGGTCCAAGGGATACAGTAAACCTGAAGTGAAGCTTCGGAATCAAAAAGTGGACTCACAGGAGTGGTTCAAATCATAGAATGTTAGAGTTTCACTCCTCCTGTACTTAAGTCGGTATTGTGCACTTTGTATTAAATTCGGATGCAAATTCTGTGTTTCATCGTCAATAAGAAGGTCCAAGGGATACAGTAAACCTTAAGTGAAGCATCGGAATCTGAAACTGGACTCTCAGGAGAGGTTCAAATCATAGAATGTTAGAGTGTCAGTCCTCTTTTACTTAAGTCGGCATTGTGCCTTTTTTATTAAATTCGAATGCAATTTCTGTGTTTCATCGTCATTACGAAGGTGCAAGGTATACAGTAATCCTGAAGTTAAGCATCGGAATCTAAAACTGGAATCACACGAGAGGTTCAAATCATAGAAAGTTAGAGTTTCACCCCTCCTTTACTTAAGTCGGTATTGTGCCCTTTGTATTAAATTCGGATGCTATTTCTGTGTTTCATCGTCAATAAGAAGGTCCAAGGGAAACAGTAAACCTGAAGTTAAGTATCGGAATCTAAAACTGGTCTCACAAGAGAGATTCAAATCATAGAAAGTTAGAGTTTCACTCCTCCTGTACTTAAGTCGGTATTGTGCCCTTTGTATTAAATTCGGATGCAAATTCTGTGTTTCATCGTCAATAAGAAGGTCCAAGGGATATAGTAAACTTGAAGTGAAGCATCGGAATCTAAAACTGGACTCACAGGAGAGGTTCAAATCATAGAATGTTAGAGTGTCACTCCCCTTGTGCTTAAGACGGTATTGTGCCTTTTGTATTTATTTCGGATGTAATTTCTGTGTTTCATCGTCAATAAGAAGGTCCAAGTGATACAGTAACCTTAAGTGAAGCAACGGAATCTAAAACTGGACTCGCAGGAGAGGTTCAAATCATACAATGTTAGAGTGTCAGTCCTCTTTTACTTAAGTTGGTATTGTGCATTTTGTATTAAATTCGGATCCAATTTCTGCGTTTCATCGTCAATAAGAAGGTCCAAGGGATACAGTAAACCTGAAGTGAAGCATCGGAGTCAAAAACTGGACACACAGGAGGGGTTCAAATCATAGAATGTTAGAGTTTCACTCCTCCTGTTCTTATGTCGGTATTATGCCCTTTGTATTAAATTCGGATGCAAATTCTGTGTTTCATCGTCAATAAGAAGGTCCAAGGGATACAGTAAACTTGAAGTGAAGCATCCGAATCTAAACCTGGACTCACAGGAGAGGTTCAAATTATAGAATGTTAGAGTGTCACTCCCCTTGTGCTTAAGTCAGTATTGTGCAGTTTGTATTAATTTCGGATGTAATTTCTGTGTTTCATCGTCAATAAGAAGGTCCAAGGGATGCAGTAACCTTAAGTGAAGCAACGGAATCTAAAACTGGACTCGCAAGAGAGGTTCAAACCATAGGATGTTAGAGTGTCAGTCCTCTTTTACTTAAGTCGGCAGTGTGACTTTTTTATTAAATTCGAATGCAATTTCTGTGTTTCTACGTCAATAAGATGGTCCAAGGGATACAGTAATCCTGAAGTTAAGCATCAGAATCTAAAACTGGAATCACAGGAGAGGTTCAAATCATAGAAAGTTAGAGTTTCCCTCCTCCTGTACTTAAGTCGGTATTGTGCCCTTTGTATTAAATTCGGATGCTATTTCTGTGTTTCATCGTCAATAAGAAGGTCCAAGGGATACAGTAAACCTGAAGTGAAGCATCGGAATCTAAAACTGGACTCACAGGAGAGGTTCAAATCATAGAATGTTATAGTGTCAACCCCTCTTGTATTTAAGTCGGTATTGTGCCTTTTGTCTTGAATGCGGATGCAATTTCTGTGTTTTATCGTCAATAAGAAGGTCCACAGGATACAGTAAACCTGAAGTGAAGCATCGGAATCTGAAACTGGACTCTCAGGAGAGGTTCAAATCATAGAATGTTAGAGTGTCAGTCCTCTTTTACTTAAGTCGGCAGTGTGCCTTTTTTATTAAATTCGAATGCAATTTCTGTGTTTCTACGTCAATAAGATGGTCCAAGGGATACAGTAATCCTGAAGTTAAGCATCAGAATCTAAAACTGGAATCACAGGAGAGGTTCAAATCATAGAAAGTTAGAGTTTCCCTCCTCCTGTACTTAAGTCGGTATTGTGCCCTTTGTATTAAATTCGGATGCTATTTCTGTGTTTCATCGTCAATAAGAAGGTCCAAGGGATACAGTAAACCTGAAGTTAAGCAGCGGAATCTAAAACTGGTCTCACAGGAGAGATTCAAATCATAGAAAGTTAGAGTTTCACTCCTCCTGTACTTAAGTCGGTATTGTGCCCTTTGTATTAAATTCGGATGCAAATTCTGTGATTCATCGTCAATAAGAAGGTCCAAGGGATACAGTAAACTTGAAGTGAAGCATCCGAATCTAAACCTGGACTCACAGGAGAGGTTCAAATCATAGAATGTTAGAGTGTCACTCCCCTTGTGCTTAAGTCGGTATTGTGGAGTTTGTATTAATTTCGGATGTAATTTCTGTGTTTCATCGTCAATAAGAAGGTCCAAGGGATACAGTAACCTTAAGTGAAGCAACGGAATCTAAAACTGGACTCGCAAGAGAGGTTCAAACCATGGGATGTTAGAGTGGCAGTCCTCTTTTACTTAAGTCGGTATTGTGCATTTTGTATTAAATTCGGATCCAATTTCTGCGTTTCATCGTCAATAAGAAGGTCCAAGGGATACAGTAAACCTGAAGTGAAGCATCGGAATCAAAAAGTGGACTCACAGGAGTGGTTCAAATCATAGAATGTTAGAGTTTCACTCCTCCTGTACTTAAGTCGGTATTGTGCACTTTGTATTAAATTCGGATGCAAATTCTGTGTTTCATCGTCAATAAGAAGGTCCAAGGGATACAGTAAACCTGAAGTGAAGCATCGGAATCTAAAACTGGATTCACAGGAGAGGTTCAAATCATAGAAAGTGAGAGTGTCAGTCCTCATGTACTTAAGTCTTTATTGTGCCTTTTGTCTTGAATTCGGATGCAATTTCTGTGTTTCATCGTCAATAAGAAGGTCCACAGGATACAGTGAACCTTAAGTGAAGCATCGGAATCTAAAACTGGACTCTCAGGAGAGGTTCAAATCATAGAATGTTAGAGTGTCAGTCCTCTTTTACTTAAGTCGGCATTGTGCCTTTTTTATTAAATTCGAATGCAATTTCTGTGTGTCATCGTCATTACGAAGAAGCAAGGTATACAGTAAACCTGAAGTGAAGCATCGGAATCGAAAACTGGACTCACAGGAGAGGTTCAAATCATAGAAAATGAGAGTGTCAACCCATTTTTACTTCAGTCGGCAATGTGACTTCTGTATTAAATTCGGATGCAATTTCTGTGTTTCATCGTCAAGAAGAAGGTCCAAGGGATACAGTAAACCTGAAATGAAGCATCGGAATGTCAAACTGGACTCACAGGAGAGGTTCAAATCACAGAAAGTTTGAGTGCCAGTCCTCTTGTACTTAAGTCGGCATTGTGCCTTTTGAATTTAAATCCGATGCAATTTCTGTGTTTCATCGTCAATGAGAAGGTGCAAGGTCCGCAGTAAACCTGAAGTGAAGCATCGGAATCTAAAACTAGACTCACAGGAGAGGTTCAAATCATAGAAAGTGAGAGTGTCAGTCCTCTTTTACTTAAGCGGGCATTTTGCCTTTTGAATTTAATTCCGATTCAATTTCTGTCTTTCATCGTCAAAAAGAATGTCCATGGGATACAGTAAACCTGAAGTGAAGCATCGGAATCTAAAACTGGACTCACAGGAGAGGTTCAAATCATAGAAAGTGAGAGTGTCAGTCCTCTTGTACTTAAGTCGGCATTATGCCATTTCAATTAAATTCGGAAGCAATATCTGTGTTTCATCGTCAATAAGAAGGTCCAAGTTATGCAGTAAACCTAAAGTGAAGCATCGGAACCTAAAACTGGACTCACAGGAGAGATTCAAATCATAGAAGGTTAGAGTGTCACTCCTCTTGTACTAAAGTCGGTATTGTGCCTTTTGTATTAAATTCGGATGCAATTTCTGTGTTTCATCGTCAATAAGAAGGTCCAAGGGATATAGTAAACATTAAGTGAAGCATCTGAATCTAATACTGGACTCGCAGGAGAGGTTCAAATCATAGAATGTTAGAGTGTCAGTCCTCTTCTACTTAAGTCGGCATTGAGCCCTTTGTATTAAATTCGGATGCAATTTCTGTGTATCATCGTCAATAATAAGGTGCAAGGTATACAGTAAACCTGAAGTGAAGCATCGGAATCTAAAACTGGACTCACAGGAGAGGTTCAAATCATTGAAAGTAAGAGTGTCAGTCTTCTTGTACTTAAGTCGGCATTGTGATATTTGTATTAAATTCGGATGCAATTTCTGTGTTTCATCGTCAATAAGAAGGTCCAAGGGATACAGTAAACCTGAAGTGAAGCATCGGAATCTATATCTGGACTCACAGGAGAGGTTCAATTCATAGAAAGTTAGAGTGTCACTCCTCTTGCACTTAAGTCGGTAGTGTGCCTTTTGTATTAAATTCGGATGCAATTTTTTTTGTTTCATCGTCAATTAGAAGTTCCAAGGGATACAGTAAACCTGAAGTGAAGCATCGGAATCTAAAACTGGACTTACAGGAGAGGTTCGAATCATAGAAAGTTTGAGTGTCAGTCCACTTGCACTTAAGTCGCCATTGTGCCTTTTGAATTTAATTCCGATAGAATTTCTGTGTTTCATCGTCAATATGAAGGTGCAAGGTATACAGTATACCTGAAGTGAAGCATCGGAATCTAAAACTGGACTCACAGGAGAGGTTCAAATCATAGAAAGTGAGAGTGTCAGTCCTTTTTTACTTCAGTCGGCATTGTGCCTTCTGTATTACATTCGGATGCAATTTCTGTGTTTCATCGTCAATAAGAAGGTCCAAGGGATTCAGTAAATCTGAAGTGAAGCATCGGAATCTAAAACTGGACTCACAGGAGAGGTTCAAATCATAGAAAGTGAGAGTGTCAGTCCTCTTGTACTTAAGTCGGCATTGTGCCTTTTGTATTAAATTCGGATGCAATTTCTGTGTTTCATCGTCAATAAGAAGGTTCAAGGGATACAGTTAACCAGAAGTGAAGCATCGGAATGTAAAACTGGACTCACAGGAGAGGTTCAAATCATAGAAAGTGAGAGTGTCAGTCCTCTTTTACTTAAGTCGACATTTTGCCTTTTGAATTTAATTCCGATGCAATTTCTGTGTATCTTCGTCAATAAGAAGGTCCAAGGTGTACAGTAAACCTGAATTGAAACATCGAAATCTAAAACTGGACTCACAGGAGAGGTTCAAATCATAGAAAGTGAGGGTGTCAGTCTTCTTGAACGTAAGTCGACATTGTGCCATTTGTACTAAATTCGGATGCAATTTCTGTTTTTCATCGTCAATAAGAAGGTCCAAGGGATACAGCAAACCTGAAATGAAGCATCGGAATCTAAAACTGGACTTACTGGGAGGTTCGAATCATAGAAAGTTAGAGTGACAGTCCTCTTACACTTAAGTCGGCATTGTGCCTTTTGAATTTAATTCCGATGCAATTTCTGTGTTTCATCGTCAATAAGAAGGTGCAAGGTATGCAGAACATTGAAGTGAAGCATCGGAATCTAAAACTGGACTCACAGGAGAGGTTCAAGTCATACAAAGTGAGAATGTAAGTCCTCTTGTACTTAAGTCGACATTGTGCCATTTGTATTAAATTCGGATGCAATTTCTGTGTTTCATCGTCAATAAGAAGGTCCCAGGGATACAGTGAACCTGAAGTGAAGCATCGGAATCGAAAACTGGAATCACAGGAGAGTTTCAAATCATAGAAAATGAGAGTGCCAATCCTTTTTTACTTCAGTCGGCATTGTGACTTCTGTATTAAATTCGGATGCAATTTTTGTGTTTCATCGTCAATAAGAAGGTCCAAGGGATACAGTAAATCTGAAGTGAAGCATCGGAATCTAAAACTGGACTCACAGGAGAGGTTCAAAACATAGAAAGTGAGAGTGTCAGTCCTCTTTTACTTAAGTCGGCATTGTGCCTTTTTTATTATATTCGAATGCAATTTCTGTGTTTCATCGTCAATAAGATGGTCCAAGGGATACAGTAAACTTGAAGTTAAGCATCAGAATCTAAAACTGGAATCACAGGAGAGGTTCAAATCATAGAAAGTTAGAGTTTCACTCCTCCTGTACTTAAGGCGGTATTGTGCCCTTTGTATTAAATTCGGATGCTATTTCTGTGTTTCATCGTCAATAAGAAGGTCCAAGGGATACAGTAAACCTGAAGTTAAGCATCGGAATCTAAACCTGGACTCACAGGAGAGGTTCAAATCATAGAATGTTAGAGTGTCACTCCCCTTGTGCTTAAGTCGGTATTGTGCAGTTTGTATTAATTTCGGATGTAATTTCTGTGTTTCATCGTCAATAAGAAGATCCAAGGGATACAGTAACCTTAAGTGAAGCATCGGAATCTAAAACTGGACTCACAGGAGAGGTTCAAATCATAGAAAGTGAGAGTGTCAGTCCTTTTTTACTTCAGTCGGCATTGTGCCTTCTGTATTACATTCGGATGCAATTTCTGTGTTTCATCGTCAATAAGATGGTCCAAGGGATTCAGTAAATCTGAAGTGAAGCATCGGAATCTAAAACTCGACTCACAGGAGAGGTTCAAATCATAGAAAGTGAGAGTGTCAGTCCTCTTGTACTTAAGTCGGCATTGTGCCTTTTGTATTAAATTCGGATGCAATTTCTGTGTTTCATCGTCATTAAGAAGGTTCAAGGGATACAGTTAACCAGAAGTGAAGCATCGGAATGTAAAACTGGACTCACAGGAGAGGTTCAAATCATAGAAAGTGAGAGTGTCAGTCCTCTTTTACTTAAGTCGACATTTTGCCTTTTGAATTTAATTCCGATGCAATTTCTGTGTTTCTTCGCCAATAAGAAGGTCCAAGGTGTACAGTAAACCTGAATTGAAGCATCGAAATCTATAACTGGACTCACAGGAGAGGTTCAAATCATAGAAAGTGAGAGTGTCAGTCTTCTTGAACGTAAGTCGACATTGTGCCATTTGTACTAAATTCGGATGCAATTTCTGTTTTTCATCGTCAATAAGAAGGTCCAAGGGATACAGCAAACCTGAAGTGAAGCATCGGAATCTAAATCTGGACTCACTGGGAGGTTCGAATCATAGAAAGTTAGAGTGTCAGTCCTCTTACACTTAAGTCGGCATTGTGCCTTTTGAATTTAATTCCGATGCAATTTCTGTGTTTCATCGTCAATAAGAAGGTGCAAGGTATGCAGTAACACTGAAGTGAAGCATCGGAATCTAAAACTGGACTCACAGGAGAGGTTCAAGTCATAGAAAGTGAAATGTAAGTCCTCTTGTACTTAAGTCGACATTGTGCCATTTGTATTAAATTCGGATGCAATTTCTGTGTTTCATCGTCAATAAGAAGGTCCCAGGGATACAGTGAACCTGAAGTGAAGCATCGGAATCGAAAACTGGAATCACAGGAGAGGTTCAAATCATAGAAAATGAGAGTGCCAATCCTTTTTTACTTCAGTCGGCATTGTGACTTCTGTATTAAATTCGGATGCAATTTTTGTGTTTCATCGTCAATAAGAAGGTCCAAGGGATACAGTAAATCTGAAGTGAAGCATCGGAATCTAAAACTGGACTCACAGGAGAGATTCAAAACATAGAAAGTGAGAGAGTCAGTCCTCTTTTACTTAAGTCGGCATTGTGCCTTTTTTATTAAATTCGAATGCAATTTCTGTGTTTCATCGTCAATAAGATGGTCCAAGGGATACAGTAAACGTGAAGTTAAGCATCAGAATCTAAAACTGGAATCACAGGAGAGGTTCAAATCATAGAAAGTTAGAGTTTCACTCCTCCTGTACTTAAGGCGGTATTGTGACCTTTGTATTAAATTCGGATGCTATTTCTGTGTTTCATCGTCAATAAGAAGGTCCAAGGGATACAGTAAACCTGACGTTAAGCATCGGAATCTAAAACTGGTCTCACAGGAGAGATTCAAATCATAGAAAGTTAGAGTTTCACTCCTCCTGTACTTAAGTCGGTATTATGCACTTTGTATTAAATTCGGATGCAAATTCTGTGTTTCATCGTCAATAAGAAGGTCCAAGGGATACAGGAAACGTGAAGTGAAGCATCGGAATCTAATACTGGACTCACAGGAGAGGTTCAAATCATAGAAAGTTAGAGTGTCACTCCCGTTGTGCTTAGGTCGGTATTGTGCCTTTTGTAATAATTTCGGATGTAATTTCTGTGTTTCATCGTCAATAAAAAGGTCCAAGGGATACAGTAACTTTAAGTGAAGCAACGGAATCTAAAACTGGACTCGCAGGAGAGGTTCAAACCATAGGATGTTAGAGTGTCAGTCCTCTTTTACTTAAGTCGGTATTGTGCATTTTGTATTAAATTCGGAACCAATTTCTGCGTTTCATCGATAATAAGAAGGTCCAAGGGATACAGTAAACCTGAAGTGAAGCATCGGAATCAAAAACTGGACTCGCAGGAGGGGTTCAAATCATAGAATGTTAGAGTTTCACTCCTCCTGTACTTAAGTCGGTATTGCGCACTTTGTATTAAATTCGGATGCAAATTCTGTGTTTCATCGTCAATAAGAAGGTCCAAGTGATACAGTGAACCTGAAGTGAAGCATCGGAAATTAAAACTGGACTCGCAGGAGAGGTTCAAATCATAGAAAGTGAGAGTGTCAGTCCTCTTGTACTTAAGTCGGCATTACGCCATTTATATTAAATTCGGACGCAATTTCTGCTTTCATCGTCAATAAGAAGGTCCCAGGGATACAGTAAACCTGAAGTGAAGCATCGGAATCTAAAACTGGACTCACAGGAGAGGTTCAAATCATAGAATGTTAGAGTGTCAACCCCTCTTGTACTTAAGTCGGTATTGTGCCTTTTGTCTTGAATACGGATGCAATTTTTGTGTTTCATCGTCAATAAGAAGGTCCACAGGATACAGTAAACCTTAAGTGAAGCATCGGAATCTAAAACTGGACTCTCAGGAGAGGTTCAAATCATAGAATGTTAGAGTGTCAGTCCTCTTTTACTTAAGTCGGCATTGTGCCTTTTTTATTAAATTCGAATGCAATTTCTGTGTGTCATCGTCATTACGAAGAAGCAAGGTATACAGTAAACCTGAAGTGAAGCATCGGAATCGAAAACTGGACTCAGAGGAGAGATTCAAGTCATAGAGAGTGAGAGTGTAGGTCCTCTTGTATTTATGTCGACATTGTGCCATTTGTATTAAATTCGGATGCAATTTCTGTGTTTCATCGTCAATAAGAAGGTCCCAGGGATACAGTGAACCTGAAGTGAAGCATCGGAATCGAAAACTGGACTCACAGGAGAGGTTCAAATCATAGAAAATGAGAGTGTCAATCCTTTTTTACTTCAGTCGGCATTGTACTTCTGTATTAAATTCGGATGCAATTTTTGTGTTTCATCGTCAATAAGAAGGTCCAAGGGATACAGTGAACCTGAAGTGAAGCATCGGAATCTAAAACTGGACTCACAGGAGAGGTTTAAATCATAGAAAGTGAGAGTGTCAGTTGTCTTGTACTTAAGTCGGCATTGTGCCTTTTGTTTTAAATTCGGTTGCAATTTCTGTGTTTTATCGTTAAGAAGAAGGTCCAAGGGATACAGTAAACCTGAAATGAAGCATCGGAATCTCAAACTGGACTCACAGGAGAGGTTCAAATCATAGAAAGTTTGAGTGTCAGTCCTCTTGTACTTACGTCGGCATTGTGCCTTTTGAATTTAATTCCGATGCAATTTCTGTGTTTCATCGTCAATAAGAAGGTGCAAGGTCTGCAGTAAACCTGAAGTGAAGCATCGGAATCTAAAACTGGACTCACAGGAGAGGTTCAAATCATAGAAAGTGAGAGTGTCAGTCCTCTTTTACTTAAGCCGGCATTTTGCCTTTTGAATTTAATTCCGATTCAATTTCTGTCTTTCATCGTCAAAAAGAATGTCCATGGGATACAGTAAACCTGAAGTGAAGCATCGGAATCTAAAACTGGACTCACAGGAGAGGTTCAAATCATAGAAAGTGAGAGTGTCAGTCCTCTTGTACTTAAGTCGGTATTATGCCATTTGTATTAAATTCGGAAGCAATATCTGTGTTTCATCGTCAATAAGAAGGTCCAAGGGATGCAGTAAACCTAAAGTGAAGCATCGGAATCTAAAACTGGACTCACAGGAGAGATTCAAATCATAGTAGGTTAGAGTGTCACTCCTCTTGTACTTAAGTCGGTATTGTGCCTTTTGTATTAAATTCGGATGCCATTTCTGTGCTTCATCGTCAATAAGAAGGTCCAAGGGATATAGTAAACCTTAAGTGAAGCATCTGAATCTAATACTGGACTCGCAGGAGAGGTTCAAATCATAGAATGTTAGAGTGTCAGTCCTCTTCTACTTAAGTCGGCATTGAGCCTTTTGTATTAAATTCGAATGCAATTTCTGTGTATCATCGTCAATAATAAGGTGCAAGGTATACAGTAAACCTGAAGTGAAGCATCGGAATCTAAAACTGGACTCACAGGAGAGGTTCAAATCATAGAAAGAAAGAGTGTCAGTCTTCTTGTACTTAAGTCGGCATTGTGATATTTGTATTAAATTCGGATGCAATTTCTGTGTATCATCGTCAATAATAAGGTGCAAGGTATACAGTAAACCTGAAGTGAAGCATCGGAATCTAAAACTGGACTCACAGGAGAGGTTCAATTCATAGAAAGATAGAGTGTCACTCCTCTTGCACTTAAGTCGGTAGTGTGCCTTATGTATTAAATTCGGATGCAATTTTTTTTGTTTCATCGTCAATTAGAAGTTCCAAGGGATACAGTAAACCTGAAGTTAAGCATCGGAATCTAAAACTGGACTTACAGGAGAGGTTCGAATCATAGAAAGTTTGAGTGTCAGTCCTCTTGCACTTAAGTCGGCATTGTGCCTTTTGAATTTAATTCCGATGCAATTTCTGTGTTTCATCGTCAATATGAAGGTGCAAGGTATACAGTATACCTGAAGTGAAGCATCGGAATCTAAAACTGGACTCACAGGAGAGGTTCAAATCATAGAAAGTGAGAGTGTCAGTCCTTTTTTACTTCAGTCGGCATTGTGAATTCTGTATTACATTCGGATGCAATTTCTGTGTTTCATCGTCAATAAGAAGGTCCAAGGGATTCAGTAAATCTGAAGTGAAGCAACGGAATCGAAAACTGGACTCACAGGAGAGGTTCAAATCATAGAAAGTGAGAGTGTCAGTCCTCTTGAACCTAAGTCGGCATTGTGCCTTTTGGATTAAATTCGGATGCAATTTCTGTGTTTCATCGTCAATGAGAAGGTTCAAGGGATACAGTTAACCAGAAGTGAAGCATCGGAATGTAAAACTGGACTCACAGGAGAGGTTCAAATCATAGAAAGTGAGAGTGTCAGTCCTCTTTTACTTAAGTCGACATTTTGCCTTTAGAATTTAATTCCGATGCAATTTCTGTGTTTGTTCGTCAATAAGAAGGTCCAAGGTGTACAGTAAACCTGAATTGAAGCATCGAAATCTAAAACTGGACTCACAGGAGAGGTTCAAATCATAGAAAGTGAGAGTGTCAGTCTTCTTGAACGTAAGTCGACATTGGGCCATTTGTATTAAATGCGGATGCATTTTCTGTTTTTCATCGTCAATAAGAAGGTCCAAGGGATACAGCAAACCTGAAGTGAAGCATCGGAATCTAAAACTGGACTCACTGGGAGGTTCGAATCATAGAAAGTTAAAGTGTCAGTCCTCTTACACTTAAGTCAGCATTGTGCCTTTTCAATTTAATTCCGATGCAATTTCTGTGTTTCATCGTCAATAAGAAGGTGCAAGGTATGCAGTAACACTGAAGTGAAGCATCGGAATCTAAAACTGGACTCACAGGAGAGGTTCAAGTCATAGAAAGTGAGAATGTAAGTCCTCTTGTACTTAAGTCGACATTGTGCCATTTGTATTAAATTCGGATGCAATTTCTGTGTTTCATCGTCAATAAGAAGGTCCCAGGGATACAGTGAACCTGAAGTGAAGCATCGGAATCGAAAACTGGAATCACAGGAGAGGTTCAAATCATAGAAAATGAGAGTGTCAATCCTTTTTTACTTCAGTCGGCATTGTGACTTCTGTATTAAATTCAGATGCAATCTTTGTGTTTCATCGTCAATAAGAAGGTCCAAGGGATACAGTAAATCTGAAGTGAAGCATCGGAATCTAAAACTGGACTCACAGGAGAGGTTCAAAACATAGAAAGTCAGAGTGTCAGTCCTCTTTTACTTAAGTCGGCATTGTGCCTTTTTAATTAAATTCGAATGCAATTTCTGTGTTTCATCGTCATTACGAAGGTGCAAGGTATACAGTAAACCTGAAGTGAAGCATCGGAATGTAAAACTAGACTCACAGGAGAGATTCAAATCATAGAAAGTTAGAGTGTCACTCCCCTTGTGCTTAGGTCGGTATTGTGCCTTTTGTAATAATTTCGGATGTAATTTCTGTGTTTCATCGTCAATAAGAAGGTCCAAGGGATACAGTAACCTTAAGTGAAGCAACGGAATCTAAAACTGGACTCGCAGGAGAGGTTCAAACCATAGGATGTTAGAGTGTCAGTCCTCTTTTACTTAAGTCGGTATTGTGCATTTTGTATTAAATTCGGATGCAATTTCTTTGTTTCATCGTCAATAAGAAGGTCCAAGGGATACAGTAAACCGGAAGTGAAGCATCGGAATCAAAAACTGGACTCGCAGGAGGGGTTCAAATCATAGAATGTTAGAGTTTCACTCCTCCTGTACTTAAGTCGGTATTGTGCACTTTGTATTAAATTCGGATGCAAATTCTGTGTTTCATCGTCAATAAGAAGGTCCAAGTGATACAGTAAACCTGAAGTGAAGCATCGGAAATTAAAACTGGACTCACAGGAGAGGTTCAAATCATAGAAAGTGAGAGTGTCAGTCGTCTTGTACTTAAGTCGGCATTGCGCTATTTATATTAAATTCGGACGCAATTTCTGCTTTCATCGTCAATAAGAAGGTCCCAGGGATACAGTAAACCTGAAGTGAAGCATCGGAATCTAAAACTGGACTCACAGGAGAGGTTCAAATCATAGAATGTTAGAGTGTCAACCCCTCTTAAACTTAAGTCGGTATTGTGCCTTTTGTCTTGAATTCGGATGCAATTTCTGTGTTTCATCGTCAATAAGAAGGTCCACAGGATACAGTAAACCTTAAGTGAAGCATCGGAATCTAAAACTGGACTCTCAGGCGAGGTTCAAATCATAGAATGTTAGAGTGTCAGTCCTCTTTTACTTAAGTCGGCATTGTGCCTTTTTTATTAAATTCGAATGCAATTTCTGTGTGTCATCGTCATTACGAAGAAGCAAGGTATACAGTAAACCTGAAATGAAGCATCGGAATCGAAAACTGGACTCAGAGGAGAGGTTCAAGTCATAGAGAATGAGAGTGTAGGTCGTCTTGTATTTATGTCGACATTGTGCCATTTGTATTAAATTCGGATGCAATTTCTGTGTTTCATCGTCAATAAGAAGGTCCCAGGGATACAGTGAACCTGAAGTGAAGCATCGGAATCGAAAACTGGACTCACAGGAGAGGTTCAAATCATAGAAAATGACAGTGTCAATCCTTTTTTACTTCAGTCGGCATTGTGACTTCTGTATTAAATTCGGATGCAATTTTTGTGTTTCATCGTCAATAAGAAGGTCCAAGGGATACAGTAAATCTGAAGTGAAGCATCGGAATCTAAAACTGGACTCACAGGAGAGGTTTAAATCATAGAGAGTGAGAGTGTCAGTCGTCTTGTACTTAAGTCGGCATTGTGCCTTTTGTTTTAAATTCGGATGCAATTTCTGTGTTTCATCGTCAAGAAGAAGGTCCAAGGGATACAGTAAACCTGAAATGAAGCATCGGATTCTAAAACTGGTCTCACAGGAGAGCTTCAAATCCTAGAAATTTAGTGTGTCACTCCTCCTGCACTTAAATCGGTATTGTGCCCTTTGTATTAAATTCGGATGCAATTTCTGTGTTTCATCGTCAATAAGAAGGTCCAAGGGATACAGCAAACCTGAAGTGAAGCATCGGAATCTAAAACTGGACTCACTGGGATGTTCGAATCATAGAAAGTTAGAGTGTCAGTCCTCTTACACTTAAGTCGGCATTGTGCCTTTTGAATTTAATTCCGATGCAATTTCTGTGTTTCATCGTCAATAAGAAGGTGCAAGGTATGCAGTAACACTGAAGTGAAGCTTCGGAATCTAAAACTGGACTTACAGGAGAGGTTCAAGTCATAGAAAGTGAGTATGTAAGTTCTCTTGTACTTAAGTCGACATTGTGCCATTTGTATTAAATTCGGATGCAATTTCTGTGTTTCATCGTCAATAAGAAGGTCCAAGGGATACAGTAAACCTTAAGTGAAGCATCGGAATCTAAAACTGGACTCACAGGAGAGGTTCAAATCATAGAAAGTAAGAGTTTCACTCCTCCTGTACTTAAGTCGGTATTGTGCCCTTTGTATTAAATTCGGATGCTATTTCTGTGTTTCATCGTCAATAAGAAGGTCCAAGGGATAAATTAAACCTGAAGTTAAGCATCGGAATCTAAAACTGATCTCACCGTAGGGATTCAAATCATAGAAAGTTAGAGTTTCACTCCTCCTGTACTTAAGTCCGTATTGTGCCCTTTGTATTAAATTCGGATGCAAATTCTGTGTTTCATCGTCAATAAGAAGGTCCAAGGGATACAGTAAACCTGAAGTGAAGCATCGGAATCTAAAACTGGACTCATAGGAGAGGTTCAAATCATAGAATGTTAGAGTGTCACTCCTCTTGTACTTAAGTCGGTATTGTGCATTTTGTATTAAATTCGGATGCAATTTCTGTGTTTCATCGTCAATAAGAAGGTCCAAGGGATACAGTAAACCTGAAGTGAAGCATCGGAATCAAAAACTGGACTCGCAGGAGAGGTTCAAATCATAGAATGTTAGAGTGTCAGTCCTCTTGTACTTAAGTCGGCATTGTGCCTTTTGAATTTAATTCCGATGCAATTTCTGTGTTTCATCGTCAATAAGAAGGTCCAAGGGATACAGTAAACCTGAAATGAAGCATCAGAATCTAAAACTGGGCTCACAGGATAGGTTCAAATCATAGAAGATTAGAGTGTGACTCCTCTTGTACTTAGGTCGGTATTGTGCCTTTTGTATTAAATTCGGATGCAATTTCTGTGTTTCATCGTCAATAAGAAGGTCCAAGGGATTCACTAAACCTTAAGTGAAGCATCTGAATCTAATACTGGACTCGCAGGAGAGGTTCAAATCTTAGAATGTTAGAGTGTCAGTCCTCTTTTACTTAAGTCGGCATTGATCCTTTTGTATTAAATTCGGATGCAATTTCTGTGTTTCATCGTCAATAATAAGGTGCAAGATATACGGTAAACCTGAAGTGAAGCATCGGAATCTACAACTGGTCTCACAGGAGAGGTTCAAATCATTGAAAGTGAGAGTGTCAGTCCTCTTGTAATTAAGTCGGCATTGTGCCTTTTGAATTTAATTCCGATGCAATTTCTGTGTTTCATCGTCAATAAGAAAGTGCAGGGTATGCAGTAAACCTGAAGTGAAGCATCGAAATCTAAAACTGGACTCAAAGGAGAGGTTCAAATCATAGAAAGTGAGAGTGTCAGTCCTCTTTTACTTAAGCTGGCATTTTGCCTTTTGAATTAAATTCCGATTCAATTTCTGTCTTTCATCGTCAAAAAGAATGTCCAAGGGATACAGTAAACCTGGAGTGAAGCATCGGAATGTAAAACTGGACTCACAGGAGAGGTTCAAATCGTAGAAAGTTAGAGTGTCAGTCCTCTTGTACGTAAGTCGACATTGTGCCATTTGTATTAAATTCGGATGCAATTTCTGTGTTTCATCGTCAATAGGAAGGTCCAAGGGATACAGTAAACCTGAAGTGAAGCATCGGAATCTAAAACTGGACTCACAGGACAGGTTCAAACCATAGAAAGTTAGAGTGTACTCCTCCTGTACTTAAGTCGGTATTGTGAACTTTGTATTAAATGCGGATGCAATTTCTGTGTTTCATCGTCAATAAGAAGGTCCAAGGGATACAGTAGACCTGAAGTAGAGCATCGGAATCTAAAACTGGACTCACAGGAGAGGCTCAACTCATAGAAAGTGAGAGTGTCAATCCTCTTGTACTTAAGTCGGCATTGTGCCATTTGTATTAAATTCGGATGCAATTTCTGTGTCTAATCGTCTATAAGAAGATCCAAGGGATACAGTAAACCTGAAGTGAAGCATCGGAATGTAAAACTGGACTCACAGGAGAGGTTCAAATCCTAGAAAGTTAGAGTGTCACTCTTCCTGCATTTAAATCGGTATTGTGCCCTTTGTATTAAATTCGGATGCAATTTCTTTGTTTCATCGTCAATAAGAAGGTCCAAGGGATACAGCAAACCTGAAGTGAAGCATCGGAATCTAAAACTGGACTCACAGGAGAGGTTCAAATCATAGAAAGTGAGAGTGTTAGTTCTCTTGTACTTAAGTCGTCATTGTGCCTTTTGAATTTAATTCCGATGCAATTTCTGTGTTTCATCGTCAATAAGAAGGTGCAAGGTATGCAGTAACCCTGAAGTGAAGCATCGGAATCTGAAACTGGACTCACAGGAGAGGTTCAAATCATAGAAAGTGAGAGTGTAAGTCCTCTTGTACTTAAGTCGGCATTGTGCCTTCTGTAATACATTCGGATGCAATTTCTGTGTTTCATCGTCAATAAGAAGGTCCAAGGGATACAGTAAATCTGATGTGAAGCATCGGAATCTAAAGGTGGACGCACAGGAGAGGTTCAAATCATTGAAAGTGAGAGTGTCAGTCCTCTTGTACTTAAGTCGGCATTGTGCCTTTTGTATTAATTTCGGATGCAATTTCTGTGTTTCATCGTCAATAAGAAGGTCCAAGGGGTACAGTAAACCAGAAGTGAAGCATCGGAATCTAAAACTGGACTCACAGAAGAGGTTCAAATCATAGATAGTTAGAGTGTCAGTTCTCTTGTACTTAAGTCGGCATTTTGCCTTTTGACTTTCATTCCGATGCAATATCTTTATTTCTTCGTCAATAAGAAGGTCCAAGGGGTACAGTAAACCTGAATTGAAGCATCGAAATCTAAAACTGGACTCACAGGAGAGGTTCAAATCATAGAAAGTGAGAGTGTCACTTCTCTTGTACTTAAGTCGTCATTGTGCCTTTTGAATTTAATTCCGATGCAATTTCTGTGTTTCATCGTCAATAAGAAGGTGCAAGGTATGCAGTAACCCTGCAGTGAAGCATCGGAATCTGAAACTGGACTCACAGGAGAGGTTCAAATCATAGAAAGTGAGAGTGTAAGTCCTCTTGTACTTAAGTCGGCATTGTGCCTTTTGTATTAAATTCGGATGCAATATCTGTGTTTCATCGTCAATAAGAAGGTCCAAGGGATATAGTAAACCAGAAGTGAAGCATCGGAATCTAAAACTGGACTCACAGGAGAGTTTCAAATCATAGAAAGTTAGAGTGTCAGTTCTCTTGTACTTAAGTCGGCATAGAGCCTTTTGAATTTAATTCCGATGCAATATCTGTGTTTCATCGTCAATAACAAGGTGCAAGGTATACAGTAAACCTGAAGTGAAGCATCGGAATCTAAAACTGGACTCACAGGAGATGTTCATATCATAGAAAGTGAGAGTGTCAGTCCTTTTTCACTTTAGTCGGCATTGTGCCTTCTGTATTACATTCGGATGCAATTTCTGTGTTTCATCGTCAATAAGAAGGTCCAAGGGATTCAGTAAATCTGAAGTGAAGCATCGGAATCTAAAACTGGACTCACAGGAGAGGTTCAAATCATAGAAAGTGAAACTGTCAGTCCTCTTGTACTTCAGTCGGCATTGTGCCATTTGTATTAAATTCAGATACAATTTCTGTGTTTCATTGTCAATAAGAAGGTCCAAGGGATACAGTTAAGAAGAAGTGAAGCATCGGAATCTAAAACTGGACTCACAGAAGAGGTTCAAATCATAGAAAGTTAGAGTGTCAGTTCTCTTGTACTTAAGTCGGCATTTTGCCTTTTGACTTTCATTCCGATGCAATATCTTTATTTCTTCGTCAATAAGAAGGTCCAAGGGGTACAGTAAACCTGAATTGAAGCATCGAAATCTAAAACTGGACTCACAGGAGAGGTTCAAATCATAGAAAGTGAGAGTGTCAGTCCTCTTGCACTTAAGTCGGCATTGTGCATTTTGAATTTAATTCCGATGCAATTTCTGTGTTTCATCGTCAATAAGAAGGTGCAAGGTATGCAGTAACACTGGAGTGAAGCATCGTAATCTAAAACTGGACTCACAGGAGAGGTTCAAGTCATTGAAAGTGAGAGTGTTAGTCCTCTTGTACTTAAGTCGACATTGTGCCATTTGTATTAAATTCGGATGCAATTTCTGTGTTTCATCGTCAATAAGAAGGTCCAAGGGATACAGTAAACCTGAAGTTAAGCATCGAAATTTGAAACTGGACTCACAGGAGAGGTTCAAATCATAGAAATTTAGAGTTTCACTCCTCCTGTACTTAAGTCGGTATTGTGACCTTTGTATCAAATTCGGATGCTAAATCTGTGTTTTATCGTCAATAAGAAGGTCCAAGGGATACAGTGAACCTGAAGTGAAGCATCGGAATCTAAAACTGGACTCAAAGACAAGTTCGAATCATAGAAAGTTAGAGTGTCTGTCCTCTTGCTCTTAAGTCGGCATTGTGCCTTTTGAATTTAATTCCGATGCAATTTCTGTGTTTCATCGTCAATAAGAAGGTGCAAGGTATACAGTAAACCTGAAGTGAAGCATCGGAATCTAAAACTGGACTCACAGGAGAGGTTCAAATCATAGAAAGTGAGAGTGTTAGTCCTTTTTTACTTCAGTCGGCATTGTGCCTTCTGTATTACATTGGGATGCAATTTCTGTGTTTCATCGTCAATAAGAAGGTCCAAGGGGTACAGTAAACCAGAAGTGAAGCATGGGAATCTAAAACTGGACTCACAGGAGAGGTTCAAATCATAGAAAGTTAGAGTGTCAGTTCTCTTGTACTTAAGTCGGCATTTTGCCTTTTGAATTTAATTCCGATGCAATTTCTTTATTTCTTCGTCAATAAGAAGGTCCAAAGGGTACACTAAACCTGAATTGATGCATCGAAATCTAAAACTGGACTCACAGGAGAGGTTCAAATCATAGAAAGTGAGAGTGTCAGTTCTCTTGTACTTAAGTCGTCATTGTGCCTTTTGAATTTAATTCCGATGCAATTTCTGTGTTTCATCGTCAATAAGAAGGTGCAAGGTATGCAGTAACCCTGAAGTGAAGCATCGGAATCTGAAACTGGACTCACAGGAGAGGTTCAAATCATAGAAAGTGAGAGTGTAAGTCCTCTTGTACTTAAGTCGGCATTGTGCCTTTTGTATTAAATTCGGCTGCAATATCTGTGTTTCATCGTCAATAAGAAGGTCCAAGGGATACAGTAAACAAGAAGTGAAGCATCGGAATCTAAAACTGGACACACAGGAGAGGTTCAAATCATAGAAAGTTAGAGTGTCAGTTCTCTTGTACTTAAGTCGTCATTGTGCCTTTTGAATTTAATTCGGATGCAATTTCTGTGTTTCATCGTCAATAGGAAGGTCCAAGGGATACAGTAAACCTGAAGTGAAGCATCGGAATCTAAAACTGGACTCACAGGAGAGGTTCAAACCATAGAAAGTTAGAGTGTTAATCCTCCTGTACTTAAGTCGGTATTGTGAACTTTGTATTAAATGCGGATGCAATTTCTGTGTTTCATCGTCAATAACAAGGTCCAAGGGATACAGTAGACCTGAAGTAGAACATCGGAATCTAAAACTGGACTCACAGGAGACTCTCAAATCATAGAAAGTGAGAGTGTCAATCCTCTTGGACTTAAGTCGACATTGTGCCATTTGTATTAAATTTGGATGCAATTTCTGTGTTTCATCGTCAATAGGAAGGTCCAAGGGATACAGTAAACAAGAAGTGAAGCATCGGAATCTAAAACTGGACTCACAGGAGAGGTTCAAATCATTGAAAGTTAGAGTGTCAGTTCTCTTGTACTTAAGTCGGCATTTTGCCTTTTGAATTTAATTCCGATGCAATTTCTTTATTTCTTCGTCAATAAGAAGGTCCAAGGGGTACAGTAAACCTGAATTGATGCATCGAAATCTAAAACTGGACTCACAGGAGAGGTTCAAATCATAGAAAGTGAGAGTGTCAGTTCTCTTGTACTTAAGTCGTCATTGTGCCTTTTGAATTTAATTCCGATGCAATTTCTGTGTTTCATCGTCAATAAGAAGGTGCAAGGTATGCAGTAAACCTGAAGTGAACCATCGGAATGTAAATCTGGACTCACAGGAGAGGTTCAAATCCTAGAAAGTTAGAGTGTCACTTCTCCTGCACTTAAATCGGTATTGTGCCCTTTGTATTAAATTCGGATGCAATTTCTCTGTTTCATCGTCAATAAGAAGGTCCAAGGGATACAGCAAACCTGAAGTGAAGCATCGGAATCTAAAACTGGACTCACAGGAGAGGTTCAAATCATAGAAATTTAGAGTTTCAGTTCTCTTGTACTTAAGTCGGCATTGTGCCTTTTGAATTTAATTCCGATGCAATTTCTGTGTTTCATCGTCAATAAGAAGGTGCAAGGTATACAGTAAACCTGAAGTGAAGCATCGGAATCTAAAACTGGACTCACAGGAGAATTTCATATCATAAAAAGTGAGAGTGTCAGTCCTTTTTTACTTTAGTCGGCATTGTGCCTTCTGTATTACATTCGGATGCAATTTCTGTGTTTCATCGTCAATAAGAAGGTCCAAGGGATTCAGTGAACCTGAAGTGAAGCATCGGAATCTAAAACTGGACTCACAGGACAAGTTCGAATCATAGAAAGTTAGAGTGTCTGTCCTCTTGCTCTTAAGTCGGCATTGTGCCTTTTGAATTTAATTCCGATGCAATTTCTGTGTTTCATCGTCAATAAGAAGGTGCAAGGTATACAGTAAACCTGAAGTGAAGCATCGGAATCTAAAACTGGACTCACAGGAGAGGTTCAAATCATAGAAAGTGAGAGTGTTAGTCCTTTTTTACTTCAGTCGGCATTGTGCCTTCTGTATTACATTCGGATGCAATTTCTGTGTTTCATCGTCAATAAGAAGGTCCAAGTGGTACAGCAAACCAGAAGTGAAGCATCGGAATCTAAAACTGGACTCACAGGAGAGGTTCAAATCATAGAAAGTTAGAGTGTCAGTTCTCTTGTACTTAAGTCGGCATTTTGCCTTTTGAATTTAATTCCGATGCAATTTCTTTATTTCTTCGTCAATAAAAAGGTCCAAGGGGTACAGTAAACCTGAATTGATGCATCGAAATCTAAAACTTGACTCACAGGAGAGGTTCAAATCATAGAAAGTGAGAGTGTCAGTTCTCTTGTACTTAAGTCGTCATTGTGCCTTTTGAATTTAATTCCGATGCAATTTCTGTGTTTCATCGTCAATAAGAAGGTGCAAGGTATGCAGTAACCCTGAAGTGAAACATCGGAATCTGAAACTGGACTCACAGGAGAGGTTCAAATCATAGAAAGTGAGAGTGTAAGTCCTCTTGTACTTAAGTCGGCATTGTGCCTTTTGTATTAAATTCCGATGCAATATCTGTGTTTCATCGTCAATAAGAAGGTCCAAGGGATACAGTAAACAAGAAGTGAAGCATCGGAATCTTAAACTGGACTCACAGGAGAGGTTCAAATCATAGAAAGTTAGAGTGTCAGTTCTCTTGTACTTAAGTCGTCATTGTGCCTTTTGAATTTAATTCCGATGCAATTTCTGTGTTTCATCGTAAAGAAGAAGGTCCAAGGGGTACAGTAAACCTGAATTGAAGCATCGAAATCTAAAACTGGACTCACAGGAGAGGTTCAAATCATAGAAAGTGAGAGTGTCAGTTCTCTTGTACGTAAGTCGACATTGTGCCATTTGTATTAAATTCGGATGCAAATTCTGTGTTTCATCGTCAATAGGAAGGTCCAAGGGATACAGTAAACCTGAAGTGAAGCATCGGAATCTAAAACTGGACTCACAGGAGAGGTTCAAACCATAGAAAGTTAGAGTGTCAATCCTCCTGTACTTAAGTCGGTATTGTGAACATTGTATTAAATGCGGATGCAATTTCTGTGTTTCATCGTCAATAAGAAGGTCCAAGGGATACAGTAGACCTGAAGTAGAACATCTGAATCTAAAACTGGACTCACAGGAGAGGCTCAAATCATAGAAAGTGAGAGTGTCAATCCTCTTGTACTTAAGTCGACATTGTGCCATTTGTATTAAATTCGGATGCAATTTCTGTGTTTCATCGTCAATAGGAAGGTCCAAGGGATACAGTAAACCAGAAGTGAAGCATCGGAATCTAAAACTGGACTCACAGGAGAGGTTCAAATCATAGAAAGTTAGAGTGTCAGTTCTCTTGTACTTAAGTCGTCATTGTGCCTATTGAATTTAATTCCGATGCAATTTCTGTGTTTCATCGTAAAGAAGAAGGTCCAAGGGGTACAGTAAACCTGAATTGAAGCATCGAAATTTAAAACTGGACTCACAGGAGAGGTTCAAACCATAGAAAGTTAGAGTGTCAATCCTCCTGTACTTAAGTCGGTATTGTGAACTTTGTATTAAATGCGGATGCAATTTCTGTGTTTCATCGTCAATAAGAACGTCCAAGGGATACAGTAGACCTGAAGTAGAACATCGGAATCTAAAACTGGAATCACAGGAGAGGCTCAAATCATAGAAAGTGAGAGTGTCAATCCTCTTGTACTTAAGTCGGCATTGTGCCATTTGTATTAAATTCGGATGCAATTTCTGTGTTTCATCGTCAATAAGAAAGTCCAAGGGACACAGCAAACCTGAAGTGAAGCATCGGAATCTAAAACAGGACTCACTGGGAGGTTCATATCATAGATCGTTAGAGTGTCAGTCCTCTTGCACTTAAGTCGGCATTGTGCCTTTTGAATTTAATTCCGATACAATTTCTGTGTTTCATAGTCAATCAGAAGGTGCAAGGTATGCAGTAACACTGAAGTGAAGCATCGGAATCTAAAACTGGACTCACAGGAGAGGTTCAAGTCATAGAAAGTGAGAGTGTTAGTCCTCTTGTACTTAAGTCGACATTGTGCCATTTGTATTAAATTCGGATGCAATTTCTGTGTTTCATCGTCAATAAGAAGGTGAAAGGGATACAGTAAACCTGAAGTTAAGCATCGGAATCTAAAACTGGACTCACAGGACAGGTTCGAATCATAGAAAGTTAGAGTGTCAGTTCCCTTGTACTTAAGTCGGCATTTTGCCTTTTGAATTTAATTCCGATGCAATTTCTTTAAATCTTCGTCAATAAGAAGGTCCAAGGGGTACAGTAAAACTGAATTGAAGCATCGAAATCTAAAACTGGACTCACAGGACAGGTTCAAATCATAGAAAGTGGGAGTGTCAGTTCTCTTGTACTAAAGTCGTCATTGTGCCTTTTTAATTTAATTCCGATGCAATTTCTGTGTTTCATCGTCAATAAGAAGGTGCAAGGTATGCAGTAACCCTGTAGTGAAGCATCGGAATCTGAAACTGGACTCACAGGAGAGGTTCAAATCATAGAAAGTGAGAGTGTAAGTCCTCTTGTACTTAAGTCGGCATTGTGCCTTTTGTATTAAATTCGGATGCAATATCTGTGTTTCATCGTCAATAAGAAGGTCCAAGGGATACAGTAAACCTGAAGTGAAGCATCGGAATCTAAAACTGGGCTCACAGGAGAGGTTCATATCCTAGAAAGTTAGAGTGTCACTCCTCCGGCACTTAAATCGGTATTGTGCCCTTTGTATTAAATTAGGATGTAATTTCAGTGTTTCATCGTCAATGAGAAGGTCCAAGGGATACAGCAAACCTGAAGTGAAGCATCGGAATTTAAAACTGGACTCACTGGGAGGTTCGAATCATAGAAAGTTAGAGTGTCAGTCCTCTTGCACTTAAGTCGGCATTGTGCCTTTTGTATTAAATTCGAATGCAATTTCTGTGTTTCATCGTCAATAAGAAGGTCCAAGGGATACAGTGAACCTGAAGTGAAGCATCGGAATCGAAAACTGGACTCACAGGAGAGGTTCAAATCATAGAATGTGAGTGTGTCAATCCTTTTATACTTCATTCGGCATTGTGCCTTCTGTATTAAATTCGGATATAATTTCTGTGTTTCATCGTCAATAAGAAGGTCCAAGGGATACAGTAAATCTGAAATGAAGCATCGGAATGTAAAACTGGACTCACAGGAGAGGTTCAAATCATAGAAAGTGAGAGCGTCAGTCCTCTTGTACTTAAGTCGGCATTGTGCCTTTTGTATTAAATTCGGATGCAATTTCTGTGTTTCATCGTCAAGAAGAAGGTCCAAGGGATACAGTAATCCTGAAATGAAGCATCGGAACCTAAAACTGGACTCACAGGAGAGGTTCAAATCATAGAAAGTTAGAGTGTCAGTGCTCTTGTACGTAAGTCGACATTGTGCCATTTGTATTAAATTCGGATGCAATTTCTGTGTTTCATCGTCAATAGGAAGGTCCAAGGGATACAGTAAACCTGAAGTGAAGCATCGGAATCTAAAACTGAACTCACAGGAAAGGTTCAAACCATAGAAAGTTAGAGTGTCACTCCTCGTGTACTTAAGTCGGTATTGTGAAATTTGAATGAAATGCGGTTGCGATTTCTGTGTTTCATCGTCAATAAGAAGGTCCAAGGGATACAGTAGACCTGAAGTAGGGCATCGGAATCTAAAACTGGACTCACAGGAGAGGCTCAACTCATAGAAAGTGAGAGTGTCAATCCTCTTGTACTTAAGTCGGCATTGTGCCATTTGTATTAATTTCGGATGCAATTCCTGTGTTTAATCGTCTATAAGAATATCCAAGGGATACAGTAAACCTGAAGTGAAGCATCGGAATGTAAAACTGGACTCACAGGAGAGGTTCAAATCCTAGAAATTTAGAGTGTCACTCCTCCGGCACTTAAATCGGTATTGTGCCCTTTGTATTAAATTAGGATGGTATTTCAGTGTTTCATCGTCAATAAGAAGGTCCAAGGGATACAGCAAACCTGTAGTGAAGCATCGGAATCTAGAACTGGACTCACTGGGAGGTTCGAATCATAGAAAGTTAGAGTGTCAGTCCTCTTGCACTTAAGTCGGCATTGGGCCTTTTGAATTCAATTCCGATGCAATTTCTGTGTTTCATCGTCAATAAGAAGGTGCAAGGTATGCAGTAACACTGAAGTGAAGCATCGGAATCTAAAACTGGACACACAGTAGAGGTTCAAGTCATAGAAAGTGAGAGTGTTAGTCCTCTTGTACTTAAGTCGACATTGTGCCATTTGTATTAAATTCGGATGCAATTTCTGTGTTTCATCGTCAAGAAGAAGGTCCAAGGGATACAGTAAACCTGAAATGAAGCATCGGAATCTAAAACTGGAATCACAGGAGAGGTTCAAATCATAGAAAGTTAGAGTGTCAGTCCTCTTGTACTTATGTCGGCATTGTGCCTTTTGTATTAGATTCGGAATCAATTTCTGTGTTTCATCGTCAAGAAGAAGGTCCAAGGTATAAAGTAAACCTGAAATGAAGCATCGGAATCTAAAACTGGACTCACAGGAGAGGTTCAAATTATAGAAAGTTAGAGTGTCAGTCCTCTTGTAGTTAAGTCGGCATTGTGCCTTTTGAGTTTAATTCCGATGCAATTTCTGTGCTTTATCGTCAAGAAGATGTTCCAAGGGATACAGTAAACCTGAAATGAAGCATCGGAAACTAAAACTGGACTCACAGGAGAGGTTGAAATCATAGAAAGTTAGAGTGCCAGTCCTCTTGTACTTAAGTCGGCATTGTGCCTTTTGAATTTAATTCCGATGCAATTTCTGTGTTTCACCGTCAATAAGAAGGCGCAAGGTATGCAGTAAACCTGAAGTGAAGCATCGGAATCTAAATCTGGACTCACAGGAGAGGTTCAAATCATAGAAAGTGAGAGTGTCAGTCCTCTTTTACTTAAGTCGGCATTTTGGATTTTGAATTTAATTCCGATTCAATTTCTGTGTTTCATCGTCAAAAAGAATGTCCAAGGGATACAGTAAACCTGAAGTGAAGCATCGGAATCTAAAACTGGACTCACAGGAGAGGTTCAAATCATAGAAAGTGAGAGTATGAGTCCTCTTGTACCTAAGTCGGCATTATGCCATTTGTATTAAATTCGGATGCAATATCTGTGATTCATCGTCAATAAGAAGGTCCAAGAAATGCAGTAAACCTGAAGTGAAGCATCGGAATCTAAAACTGGACCCACAGGAGATATTCAAATCATAGAAGGTTAGAGTGTCAATCCTCTTGTACTTAAGTCGGTATTGTGCCTTTTGTATTAAATTCGGATGCAATTTCTGTGTTTCATCGTCAATACGAAGGTCCAAGGGATACAGTAAACCTTAATGAAGCATTTGAATCTAAAACTGGACTCGCAGGAGAGGTTCAAGTCATAGAATGTTAGAGTGTCAGTCCTCTTTTACTTAAGTCGGCATTGAGCCTTTTGTATTAAATTCGGATGCAATTTCTGTGTTTCATCGTCATTAATAAGGTGCAAGATATACAGTAAACCTGAAGTGAAGCATCGGAATGTAAAACTGGACTCACAGGAGAGGTTCAAATCATAGAAAGTGAGAGTGTCAGTCTTCTTGTACTTAAGTCGGCATTGTGATATTTGTATTAAATTCGGATGCAATTTCTGTGTTTCATCGTCATTAAGAAAGTCCAAGGGATACAGTAAACATGAAGAGAAGCATCGGAATCTAAATCTAGACTCACAGGAGAGGTTCAATTCATAGAAAGTTAGACTGTCACTCCTCTTGCACTTAAGTCTTTATTGTACCCTTTGTATTAAATTTGGATGCAATTTCTGTGTTTCATCGTCAATAAGAAAGTCCAAGGGATTCAGTAAACCTGAAGTGGAGCATCGGAATCTAAAACTGGACTCAAAGGAGAGGTTCAAGTCATAGAAAGTGAGAGTGTTAGTCCTCTTGTACTTAAGTCGACATTGTGCCATTTGTATTAAATTCGGATGCAATTTTGTGTTTCATCGTCAATAAGAAGGTCCAAGGGATACAGTAAACCTGAAGTGAAGCATCGGAATCTAAAACTGGACTCACAGGAGAAATTCGAATCATAGAAAGTTAGAGTGTCTGTCCTCTTGCACTTAAGTCGGCATTGTGCCTTTTGAATTTAATTGCGATGCAATTTCTGTGTTTCATCGTCAATAAGAAGGTGGAAGGTATACAGTAAACCTGAAGTGAAGCGTCGGAATCTAAAACTGGACTCACAGGAGAGGTTCAAATCATAGAAAGTGAGAGTGTCAGTCCTTTTTTCCTTCAGGCGGCATTGTGCCTTCTGTATTACATTCGGATGCAATTTCTGTGTTTCATCGTCAATAAGAAGGTCCAAGGGATACAGTAAATATAAAGTGAAGCATCGGAATCTAAAACTGGACTCACAGGAGAGGTTCAAATCATAGAAAGTGAGAGTGTCAGTCCTCTTGTACTTAAGTCGGCATTGTGCCTTTTGTATTAAATTCGGATGCAATTTCTGTGTTTCATCGTCAATAAGAAGGTCCAAGGGATACAGTAAACCAGAAGTGAAGCATCGGAATCTAAAACTGGACTCAGAGGAGAGGTTCAAATCATAGAAAGTTAGAGTGTCAGTTCTCTTGTACTTAAATCGGCATTGTGCCTTTTGAATTTAATTCCTGTAGTGACGTAACAAGACTGTTACGCCACTTGAGGTAGTTGCAAGAAATAAAGGCACGCGTACACACACGCCGACGGGCGTGAATTCTGGAACAGGATAACTATTGAATGGTACCAAGAAAAGTACGTAGCTGCTTTATACTTAACTTTTATTATTTGATGAATACAGCGTTCTTCTTGAGACATTTATACTATAACTCTCAAAGTAGGTAAGGCTAATGGCGTCTTGCTAGGTCGTAGCCATGGACTTAGCAGAAGGCTATTCTAACTGTCTCTCGGCAAATGAGAGGACGACTTCGTACATCTAGTCGCTAGCTAGGTCGTCCGTACAACTGGGGCGAGTGCTTGTTCGTATCACGAGACCTGCCTTGTGGTGGCGCTAGGTCTGCGATCACACAGTGGCGACACCCGGGTCCGACATGTACTAAATGGACCGCGGCCGATTTAATCTACCACCAAGCAAGTGTGGAGTCTGGCGGTGGCACCACATTCCTCCCCCGCAAATCGGCGAACGGTCGTGAGATAAGGCTTCCGCCCGCCGTGGGGAGGATCCATGTTGACGTATGTGATGAGGTGGGGAGCCTAACAACAGGCGAGGCTGTGCCACCCGCACCCGGCCATTCGGTCCGAGGGGAGCTAGGAAACGCCTGAAAACCTAGTCCAGGGTGCACGGCAACATGCGGTGTATGCGCCCGTAAAGAAACAGGAGGGGCCGAAGGGTCGACCTCCATTGCGTCGGGGTAGCCGACGCGCGATGACGTCATGTGGTCCGGAGGAGGCGGGAGTTCCATGGCGGAGGACAGCTGGTCACGGGAAGCGATCGGCGGCGCGTGACCCTGGGAGGCACATGGCGGCTGCAGCGAAGCGTCGAATGCGGGCGGCGCCGGCGGGAGTACCGGCGGCTGCGGCGGCGGCGGCGGCGGCAGCTGCTGCGGCGGCGCGCCGCCATGGGGCAAAATGGAAGGCATCGTCGGTAACACCTGGGGATGAGGCGAGCCAGTAGATGGGTCCCCAGGGCGCTGACCGGACGGCACCGTCGCTGAAAACAGACGGGGAGCGGCAGAATCCGTGCGACGACGGAGGCGCAGCTCATTGAGATGCCGACGCACCTCACCAGAGGCCCCCAAAACCAAATACATCGCGCGGCCGAGGCAGCGAAGAATGCCCCCTGCGAACCAACGCCGTGAACCTCGATAGTTGCGATAAAATACAACGTCGCCTGGAGCAAAAGCAGGAGTCTTCCGCTGCACAGGAACCTGATGTGGCGGATGCAGCAAAGACATCAAGGTGCGATGAGGACGACCGTGGAGCAACTCAGCCGGCGAGCGACCATCTCGGGGCTGAGAGCGATACGAAGACAAAAAGAGCAACAATGCGTCCTCCCGAGAATGCGACTCTTTCAATTTCAACATCTGTGACTTGAAAGTCCGGACCAATCGTTCAGCGGCACTGTTTGACTGAGGCGAAAACGGCGCGGATATCAGATGTTGAATACCATTGGCCCAGCAGAATGACTGAAATTCTGCGGACATGAATTGTGGGCCATTGTCGGAAACAATAGTCTGCGGAAGACCTTCAATGCAAAAGATAGCAGACAACGCTTGGATGGTGGCGGAGGACGTCGTGGAAGACATCCGGACAACAAAAGGAAAATTACTGAAGGCATCGACCAGAACCAACCATCGAGCATTCCAGAAGGGACCAGCAAAATCAATGTGCAAGCGTTGCCAAGGGGAAGTGGCTTTTGGCCATGCAAATACTTTCCGCGGCGGTGCGGATTGTTGTTCGACACACGCTGGGCAAGAAGAACACATATTCGTAATCGCAGCATCTATTCCGAACCAAGTACAGTGCTGACGAGCAAGTTGTTTCGTTCGCACTGTACCCCAATGTCCTTGGTGAAGAAGCCAAAAAACAGAGGACTGTAACGAACGTGGGACCACGACTCGGGACTGATCATTATCAAAACGCAACAACAAAACACCACGTCGAACAAAAAGTCTCTCCCTCTGAGCAGAAAATCGGCGAACCAACGGATCCTCGATCCGAGACTTTGACAAAGGCCATTGCGTAGCAACAAAACGCAAAACAGTAGCAAGGACACGGTGAGCAGCTGTGGCTGTAGCTACACGACGAAAATCAATCGGAAACGATTCGACCACTTCATCGGTTTCCGAATCAATGAACATGCAAGCAAGTTCGGAAGAATCGAATGCTTTATCCTCAGCAACAGGCAAACGGGACAACGCATCGGCGTTTCCGTGCTTAGCAGTGGACCGATACAAGATAACGTAGCGGTACTGCGAGAGGAAAATAGACCAGCGAATGAATTTCTGCGCTGTACGTGGAGGTACAGGCTTGGTCGGATGAAAAAGCGATGTCAAAGGTTAGTGGTCTGTGATGATGGTAAAGTGACGACCATACAAGAAATCATGGAACTTAGTAACACCAAACACGAGAGCCAAAGCTTCTTTCTCTATCTGGGAATAATTTCTTTGCGCAGACGAGAGCAATTTGGACGCAAAGGCAATAGGGCGATCATGGGAGCCAACTTTGTGCGCAAGGACAGCACCGATCCCGAAATCCGATGCATCTACCATCAACAAAAGGGGTGTCTGGGGATCGAAAGGCGTGAGGCAAGTATGAGAAAGCAACGCCGATTTCAACTGGCGAAAGGCGCGTTCGCATTCCGTCGTCCAGAGAAACGGAACACCTGTACGGCGTAAGCGATGATGCGGAGCTGAAATGGAAGAGGCATTGCGCACATTCACTCACACCTTGTGATTCTACATTGTTCAATGTTCTTGCGACCTCCTGACGCAATGCGTGGGGAACATTGCGAGCTCGGAAAAATTTCGGTTGCACGTTTACTTTCAGTTCCAAATGTGCTGCATAGTTTTTAGCGCAACCTAAGCCCGGTGCAAAAATGTCTGCAAATTCGTCACATAAGCGAGAAACACTGTCTGAAGGCACATGTTGATTCACTGATAGGACCTCATGTACAATAGACATGTTAAACAATTGAAATAAATCTAAGCCAAACAAGTTCACTGCAGTAGAAGAACCAAGAACGTAAAATGACACAAGTTTTGTTTGTCCTTTATATGTTGCAAAAAGAGTGCACTGTCCTAACACAGGAATTTTCTGTCCTGAATATGTGGTTAGCTTAACATTTGCGGCACGCAACGGAGGTGCGCCCAGTTGTTTGTACGTGTCGTGATTGAGCAATGAAACTGCAGCTCCGGTATCGAGCTGGAATGGTATCACTTTGCCTTCAAAGTCTAGGTCCACAAAAAGTTTATTGTTCTGTTGACGACAAGAGCGACTGTTTTGTGCAATTTGAACAGACACTGGTACAGAATCACTTGCTAATGGACGTGATTTCCGGCGACGTCGACGCACAGTTTTTGTGGGATGAACAAAGTCACTGTTAGAGAAAGTGGCACTGGACGAAACGGAATTAACGACATGAATGTCCATGGGCGAAAGTTCACGATCCTGAGTGTCCTTGGTTCGATTCCGGCACGAAGCAAAGCGCCTGGAACGATTGTGATTGTCTGATCGGAGCTTTTTCTGGCAAACACTTTGAACATGTCCTTTCCTATTACAGAAAAAGCAAATAGCTTGGCGTGACGGGCAATGTTCACGCGAATGTCTAGTAGCACACCGCGGGCATGATTTCACTGCATTTGTGTGCTGGCGCGGCACACCTGGCTTAGCGCGCGGCGGCAGGTGTGCGGACGTACGCGAGGGCAGTTGGCCGGGCCGCGTAGTGCGAGCGCGTCCGGCGGGCCGGTTAATGTTACACACAGCTGGCGAAGTTTCAAAAGATTCCTGAGCACAGTCAAGTGTGTCCTGTCTATTCAATATGTCTATCACTTGTTGAAGGGAGGGATTAACTAGTTTCAAAATTTGCTCCCGTATGCGAACATCAGAAACGTTCTGTGCAATGGCATCACGTACCATTGTATCTGAATAAGAAAGACCACAGTCACATTCAAAGGCACAGTCCCTAGTAAGTCCTTGCAACGTTGCTACCCACTCCCTATTAGTTTGACCGGCCGTACGTTTTGTACGAAAAAACGTATACCGTTTGGCAACTACATTAACTGTTTCTTTGAAATAGGCATCTAAAGCAGACAAAATTTCCTCGTAGGACAGAGTTGCTACGTCGCACTGGGGAAACAACTTCACTATCACACGGTAGGTGGACACACCGACACAAGAAAGCAAAAACGGCTGCCGCTCATTACCTTGAATTCTGTAGGCGGCGAGGTGGAAGGCGAATTGACGGGACCACTCTTGCCAGGACTCGTGGGTTGCATCAAAGGGTCGGAATTGAGGTGCAACAGCATGTTGTGGCTGCGGTAGTGATGAAGCGGTGGCGGCCGCATCGGTGTGCAGTGCACGTTGACCCTGGACGAGCTGTCCAAGAGCAACCAATAACGCTTGCGTCAGCTGATTCTGCAAGCGATAAAATTCGGACAGTACATCTGGAGATTGTGGCGAAGCCATGACACAAATAAATGTAACCAAAGTAAAACACAAGATCCTTTGTAGACTCGTCGCCAATCTGTAGTGACGTAACAAGACTGTTACGCCACTTGAGGTAGCCGCAAGAAAGAAAGGCACACGTACACACACGCCGACGGGCGTGAATTCTGGAACAGAATAACTATTGAATGGTAGCAAGAAAAGTACGTAGCTGCTTTATACTTAACTTTTATTATGTGATGAATACAGCGTTCTTCTTGAGACATTTATACTATAACTCTCTAAGTAGGTAAGGCTAATGGCGTCTTGCTAGGTCGTAGCCATGGACTTAGCAGAAGGCTATTCTTACTGTCTCTCGGCAAATGAGAGGACGGCTTCGTACATCTAGTCGCTAGCTAGGTCGTCCGTACAACTGGGGCGAGTGCTTGTTCGTATCACGAGACCTGCCTTGTGGTGGCGCTAGGTCTGCGATCACACAGTGGCGACACGTGGGTCCGACATGTACTAAATGGACCGCGGCCGATTTAATCTACCACCTAGCAAGTGTGGTGTCTGGCGGTGACACCACAATTCCGATGCAATTTCTGTAATTCATCGTCAATAAGGAGGTGCAAGGTATGCAGTAATCCTGAAGTGAAGCATCGGAATCTAAAACTGGCCTCACAGGAGAGGTTCAAATCATAGAAAGTGAGAGTGTCAGTCCTCTTTTACTTAAGTCGGCATTTTGCCATTTGAATTTAATTCCGATGCAATTTATGTGTTTCTTCGTCAATAAGAAGGTCCAAGGGGTACAGTAAACCTGAATTGAAGCAACGAAATCTAAAACTGGACTCACAGGAGAGGTTCAAATCATAGAAAGTGAGACTGTCACTCCTCCTGTACATAAGTCGGTATTGTGCACTTTGTATTAAATGCGAATGCAATTTCTGTGTCTCATCGTCAATAAGAAGGTCCAAGGGATACAGTAGACCTGAAGTGAAGCATCGGAATCTAAAACTGGACTCACAGGAGAGGCTCAAATCATAGAACGTGAGAGTGTCAATCCTCTTGTACTTAAGTCGGCATTGTGACATTTGTATTAAATTCGGATGCAATTTCTGTGTTTAATCGTCAATAAGAAGATCCAAGGGATAAAATAAACCTGAAGTGAAGCATCGGAATGTAAAACTGGACTCACAGGAGAGGTTCAAATCATAGAATATTAGAGTGTCACTCCTCCTGCACTTAAATCGGTATTGTGCCCTTTGTATTAAATTCGGATGCAATTTCTGTGTTTCATCGTCAATAAGAAGGTCCAAGGGATGCAGCAAACCTGAAGTGAAGCATCGGAATCGTCAATATGAAGGTCCAAGGTATACAGTATACATGAAGTGAAGCATCAGAAACTAAAACTGGTCTCACAGTAAAGGTTCAAATCATAGAATGTAAGAAGAGTCAGTCCTCCTCTACTTATGTCGGCATTGTGCCTTTTGTTTTTAATTCAGTTGCAATTTCTGTGTTTCATCGTCAATAAGAGGGTCCAAGGGATACAGTAAACCTGAAGTGAGACATCGGAATCTATAACTGGTCACACTGGGAGGTTCGAATCATAGAAAGTTAGAGTGTCAGTCCTCTTGCACTTAAGCCGGCATTGTGCCTTTAGAATTTCATTCCGATACAATTTCTGTGTTTCATCGTCAATAAGAAGGTGCAAGGTATGCAGTAACCATGAAGTGAAGCATCGGAATCT
Organism: Schistocerca serialis cubense; assembly: GCF_023864345.2. NCBI lineage: Eukaryota > Metazoa > Arthropoda > Insecta > Orthoptera > Acrididae > Schistocerca > Schistocerca serialis. The sequence goes on from NC_064648.1 coordinate 17,936,687, forward strand.
GAAACTGGACTCACTGGAGAGGTTCAAATCATAGAAAGTGAGAGTGTCAGTCCTCTTTTACTTAAGTCTGCATTTTGCATTTTGAATTTAATTCCGATGCAATTTCTTTGTTTCATCGTCAAAAAGAGTGTCCAAGGGATACAGTAAACCTGAAGTGAAGCATCGGAATCTCAAACTGGTCTCACAGGAAAGGCTCAAATCATAGGATTTAAAAAGAGTCAGTCTTCTTGTACTTAAGTCGGCATTGTGCCTTTTGAATTTAATTCTGATGCAATTTCTGTGTTTCGTCGTCAATAAGAATGTGGAAGGGATACAGTAAACCTGAGGAGAAGCAACGGAATATAAAACTAATCTCACAGGAAAGGTTCAAAACATAGACAGTAAGAAGAGCCAGCCTTCTTGTTCTTAAGTCGGCATTGTTCCTTTTTGTATTTATTTTCGACTCAATTTCTGTGTTTCATCGTCAATAAGAAGGTCCAAGGGATACAGTAAACCTGAAGTGAAGCATCGGAATCTGAAACTGGTCTCCCAGGAAAGGTTCAAAACATAGACTGTAAGAAAAGTAAGTCTTCTTGTACCTAAGTCGGCATTTTGCCCTTTGTATTGTTTTTCGATGCAATTTCTGTGTTTAATCGGCAACAAGAAGGACCAAGGGATACAGAGAACCTGAAGTGAAGCATCGGAATCTAAAACTGGTCTCACAGGAAAGGTTCAAATCATTGAATGTAAGAAGAGTCAGCCTCCTTGTACTTAAGTCGGCATTGTGCTTTTTGTATTTAATTCCGATGCTATTTCTGTGTTTCATCGTCAATTACAAGCTCCAAGGGATACAGTAAACCTGAAGTGAAGCATATGAGTCTATAACTGGTCTCACAGGAAAGGTTCAAAACATAGTCAGTAAGAACAGTCATTCTTCTTGTACTGAAGTCGGCGTTGTGCCTTTTGTATTTAATTCCGATGCAATTTCTGTGTTTCATCGTCAATAAGAAGGTCCAGGCGATACAGTAACCCGGAAGTGAAGCATCGGAATCTATAACTGGTCTCGCAGGAAAGGTTCAAAGCATAGACAGTAGGAAGAGTCGGTCTTCTTGTACTTAAGTCGGCACTGTTCCTTTGTTTTTAATTCCGATGCAATTCCATCGACAATCAGAAGGTCCAATGGATACAGTAAACCTGGAGTGAAGTATCGGAATGTAAAAATTGTCTCACAGGAAAGGCTCAAATCATAGGATGTAAAAAGAGTCAGTCTTCTTGTACCTAAGTTGGCATTGTGCCTTTAGTATTTAATTCCGATGCAATTTCTGTGTCTCATTGTCAACAACAAGGTCCAAGGGTTACAGTAAACCTGAAGTTAAGCATCGGAATTTAAACTGGTCTCACAGAAAAAGTTCAAAACGTAGACAGTAAGAAGAGTCAGTCTTCTTGTACTTAAGGCGGTATTGTGCCTTCTGTAATTAATTTCGTTTCAATTTCTGCTTTTCGTCGTCAATAAGAAGGTCCAAGGAATACAGCAAACCTAAAATGAACATTGGATTCTAAAACTGGTCTCACAGGAAAGGTTCAAAGCATAGACAGTAAGAAGAGTCAGTCTTCTTGTACTTAAGTCGGCATTGTTCCTCTTGTATTTAATTCCGATGCAATTTGTGTGTTTCATCGTCAATAAGAAGGTCCTACGGATACAGTAACTACGAATTGAAGCATCAGAAACTAAAACTGGTCTCACAGTAAAGGTTCAAATCATAGAATGTAAGAAGAGTCAGTCCTGCTCTACTTATGTCGGCATTGTGCCTTTTGTTTTTAATTCGGTTGCAATTTCTGTGTTTCATCGTCAATAAGAGGGTCCAAGGGATACAGTAAACCTGAGGTGAGGCATTGGAATCTATAACTGGTCTCACAGGGAAGGTACAAAACATAGACAGTAATAAGAGTCGGTCTTCTTGTACTTAAGTCGGCACTGTTCCTTTTGTATTTAATTCCGATGCAATTTCTGTGTTTCATCGACAGTAAGAAGCTCCAAGGGATACAGTAAACCTGAAGTGAAGCATAGGAGTCTAAAACTGGTCTGTCAGGATAGGTTCAAAACATAGACAGTAAGAAGAGTCAGTCTTCTTGAATTTGAGTCGGCATTGTGCCTTTTGAATTTAATTTGGAAGCAATTTCTGTGCTTCATCGTCAATATGAAGGTCTAAGGTTTACAGTGAACCTGAAGTGAAGCATCGGAATCTAAAACTGGTCTCACTGGAAAGGTTCAAAATTTAGACAGTAAAAAGAGTAAGTCTTCTTGTACCTAAGTCGGCATTTCGCCCTTTGTATTGAATTTCGATGCAATTTCTGTGTTTAATCGGCAACAGGAATGACCAAGGGATACAGAGAAACTGAAGTGAAGCATTGGAATCTAAAACTGGTCTCACAGGAAAGGTTTATATCATAGAATGTAAGAAGAGTCAGCCTTCATGTACTTAAGTCGGCATTGTGCTTTTTGTATTTAATTCCGATGCTATTTCTGTGTTTCATCGTCAGTAAGAAGCTCCAAGGGATACAGTAAACCTGAAGTGAAGCATTGGAGTCTAAAACTGGTCTGTCAGGATAGGTTCAAAACATAGACAGCAAGAAGAGTCAGTCTTCTTGAATTTAAGTCGGCATTGTGTTTTTGAATTTAATTTGGAAGCATTTTCTGTGTCTCATCAGCAATAATAAGGTCCAAGGGATACAGAAAAACTGAAGTGAAGCATCGGAATCTAAAACTGGTCTCACAGGAAAGGTTCAAATCATAGACAGTAAGAACAGTCAGTCTTCTTGTACTGAAATCGGCATTGTGCCTTTTGTATTTAATTCCGATGCAATATCTGTGTTTCCTAGTCAATAAGAAGGTCCATGCGATACAGTAACCCGGAAGTGAAGCATCGGAATCTATAACTGGTCTCACAGGAAAGGTTGAAAACATAGACAGTAGGAAGAGTCGGTCTTCTTGTACTCCAGTCGGCACTGTTCCTTTGTATTTAATTCCGATGCAATTTCTGTGTTCCATCGACAATAAGAAGGTCCAAGGGATACAGTAGACCTGAAGTAAAGCATCGGAATGTAAAAATTGTCTCACAGTAAAGGCTCAAATCATAGGATGTAAAAAGAGTCAGTCGTCTTGTACTTAAGTTGGCATTGTGCCTTTTGTATTTAATTCCGATGCAATTTCTGTGTTTCATCGTCAATAAGAAGGTCCAAGGTATACAGTAAACCTGAAGTGAAGCATTGGAATGTAAAACTGGTCTCACAGGAAAGGCTCAAAACATAGACTGTAAGAAGAGTCAGTCTCCTTGTACTTATGTCGGCATTGTGCCTTTTGTATTTAATTCTGATGCAATTTCTGTGTTTCATCGTCTACAAGAAGGCCCAAGGGATACAGTAAACCTGAAGTGAAGCATCGGAATGTAAAAATGGTCTCACAGGAATGGTTCAAAACATAGACATTAAGAATAGTCAGTGTTCTTGTACTTAAGTCGGCATTGTACCTTTTGTATTTAATTCAGACGCAATTTCTGTGTTTCATCGTCAGTAAGAAGGTCCAAGGGATGCTGTAAACCTGAAGTGAAGCATCGGAATCTAAAACTGGTCTGACAGGAAAGGCTCAAATCATAGAATGTAAGAAGAGTCAGTCTTCTTGTACTTAAGTCGGCATTGTGCCTTTTGTATTTAATTCCAATGCAATTTCTGTGTTTCATCATCAAGAAGAATGTCCAAGGGATACAGTAAACCAGAAGTGAAGCATCGGAATCTAAAACTGGTCTCACAGCAAAGCTTCAAAACACAAACAATAAGAAGATTCAGTCTTCTTGTACTTAAGTAGGCATTCTGCCTTTTGTATGTAATTCCGATGCAATTTCTGTGTTTCATCATCAATAAGGAAGTCAAAGGGATAGTGTAAACCTGAAGTGAAGCATCGGAATTTAAAACTGGTCTCACAGGAGAGGTTCAAATCAAAGAATGTTAGAAGAGTCAGTCCTCCTGTACTTAATTCGGCATTGTGCCTTTTGTATTTAATTCCGAAGCAATTTCTGTGTTTCATCGTCAATAAGAAGGTCCAAGGGATACAGTAAACCCGAAGTGAAACATTGGAATCTATAACGGGTCCTACAGGAAAGGTTCAAAACATGGACAGTAAGAAGAGTCAGTCTTCTTGTACTTAAGTCGGCATTGTGCCTTTTGTATTTTATTCCGAATGAATTTCTGTGTTTCTTCGTCAATAAGGAAGTCGAAGGGATACTTTAAACCTGAAGTGAAGCATCAGAATCTCAAACTGGTCTCACAGGGAAGGCTCAAATCATAGGATGTAAAAAGAGTCAGTCTTCTTGGACTTAAGTCGGCATTGTGCCTTTTGTATTTAATTTCGAAGCAATTTCTGTGTTCCATCGTAAATAAGAAGGTCCAAGGGACACAGTAAACCTGAAGTGAAGCATCGGAATACAAAATTGGTCTCACAGGAAAGGTTCAAAACATAGACAGTAAGAAGAGCCGGTCTTCTTGTACTTAAGTCGGCACTGATACTTTTGTGTTTAACTCCGATGCAATTTCTGTGTTTCATCGTCAATAAGAAGGTCCAAGGGATACAGTAACTCCGAAGTGAAGCAGCGGAATCTAAAACTGGTCTCACAGGAAAAGTTCAAATCATAGAATGTCGGAAGAGTCAGTCCTCTCGCACTTACGTCGGCATTGTGCCTTTTGTATTTAATTGCGATGCAATTTCTGTGTTTCATCGACAATAAGAAGGTCGTAGGGATACAGTAAACCTGAAGTGAAGAATCGGAATGTAAAAATGGTCTAACAGGAAAGGTTCAAAACATAGACAGTAAGAATAGTTAGTGTTCTTTTACTGAAGTCGGCATTGTGCCTTTTGTATTTAATTCAGATGCAATGTCTGTGTTTCATCGTCAGTAAGAAGGTCCAAGAGTTACTGTAAACCTGAAGTGAAGCATCGGAATCTAAAACTGATCCCTCAGGAAAGGCTCAAATCATAGAATGTAAGAAGCGTCAGACTTCTTGTACTTAAGTCGGCATTGTGCCTTTTGTATTTAATTCCAATGCAATTTCTGTGTTTCATCGTCAATAAGAAGGTCTAAGGGATATAGTAAACCTGAAGTGAAGCATCGGAATATAAAACTGGTCTCACAGGAAAGCTTCAAACACAGACAGTAAGAAGATTCAGTCTTCTTGTACTTAAGTAGGCATTCTGCCTTTTGTATGTAATTCCGATGCAATTTTTGTGTTTCATCGTCAATAGGAAGGTCCAAGGGATACAGTAAACTTAAATTGAAGCATCGAAATCTACAACTGGTCTCGCAGGAAAGGTTCAAAACATAGACAATAAGAAGAGTCAGTTCTCTTGTACTTAATCAGCATTGTGCGTTTTGTATTTAATTAAGACGCAATTTTTGTGTTTCTTCGTCAATAAGAAGGTTTAAGGGATACAGTAAACCTGCAGTGAAGCATCGGAATTTAAAACTGGTCTCACAGGAGACGTTCAACTCATAGAATGAAAATAGAGTCAGTCCTCTTGTACTTAGTTCGGCATTGTGCCTTTTGTATTCAATTCCGATGCAATTTCTGTGTTTCATCGTCAATAAGAAAGTCAAAGGGATACAGTAAACCTGAAGTGAAGCATCGGAATCTAAAACTAGTCCCACAGGAAAGGTTCAAAGCATAGATAGTAAGAAGAGTCAGTCTACATGCTTTAAGTCGACATTCTGCCTTTTGTATTTAAGTCCGATGCAATTTCTGTGTTTCATCGTCAATAAGAAGATGCAAGGGATACAGTAAACCTGAAGTAAGGCATCGGATTGGAAAACAGGTCTCACTGGAAAGGTTCAAATCATAGAAAGTAAGAAGAGTCAGTCTTCTTGTACTTAAGTCGGCATTGTGCCTTTTGTATTTAATTCCGATGCAATTTCTGTGTTTCATCTTCAATAAGAAGATCTGAGGGATACAGTAAACCTGAAGTGAAACATCGGAATCTAAAACTGGTCTCACAGGAAAGGCTCCAATCATAGAATGTAAGAAGAGTCTGCCTTCTTGTACTTAAGTCGGCATTGTGCCTTTTGTATTTAACTCCGATGTAATTTCTGTGTTTCATTGTCAATAAAAAGGTCCAAGGGATACCGTTAACCTGAAGTGAAGCATCGGAATCTAAAACTGGTCACACAGGACAGGCTCAAATCATTGAATGTAAGAAGAGTCAGTCATCTTGTACTTAAGTCGGCATTGTGCCTTTTGTATTTAATTCAGATGCAATTTCTCTCTTTCATCGTCAATAAGGAGGTCCAAGGGACACAGTAAACCAGACGTGAAGCATCGGAATCTAAAACTGGTCTCACTGGAACGCTTCAAATCATAGACAGTAAGAAGAGTTAGTCTTCTAGTACTTAAGTCGGCATTGTGCCTGTTGTATTTAATTCCGACGCAATTTCTGTGTTTCATCGTCAATAAGAAGGTCCAAGGGATACAGTAAACCTGAAGTGACACATCGGAATCTAAAACTGGTCTCACAGGAAAGGTTCGAATCATAGACAGTAAGAAGTGTCAGTCTTCTTGTACTTAAGTCTGCATTGTTCCTCTTGTATTTAATTCCGATGCAATATCTGTGTTTCATCGTCAATTTGAAAGTTCATGGGATACAGTAAACCTAAAGTGAAGCATCGGAATCTAAAACTGGACTCACAGGAAAGATTCAAATCATAGAATGTAAGAAATGTCAGTCCTCTTCTACTTATGTCGGCATTGTGCCCTTTGTATTTAATTCTGATGCAATTTCTGTGTTTTATCGTCAATAAGAAGGTCCAACGGATACAGTAAACCTGAAGAGAAATTTTGGCATCTATGACTGGTCTCACGGGAGAGGTTCAAATCATACACAGTAAGAAGAGTTAGTCTTCTTGTACTTAAGTCGGAATTGTGCCTTATGTATTTAATTCCGATGCAACTTCTGTGTTTCATCGTCAATAAGAAGGTCTAAGGGATGCAGTGAACCTGAAGTGAAGCATCGGAATCTAAAATTGGTCTCACAGGAACGGTCCAAAACATAGACTGTAAGAAGAGTCAGTGTACTTGTACTTAAGCCGGCATTGTGCCTTTTGTATTTGATTCAGATGCTATTTCTGTGTTTCATCATCAGTAAGAAGGTCCAAGGGAAACTGCAAACCTGAAATGAAGCATCGGAATCTAAAACTGGTCTCACAGGAAAGTTTCAAATCATAGACAGTAGGAAGAGTCAGTATTCTTGTACTTAAGTCGGCATTGTGCTTTTGTATTTAATTCCGATGCAATTTCTGTGTTTCATATTCAATAAGTAGGTCTGAGGGATACAGTAAACCTGAAGTGGAACATTGGAGTCTATAACGGGTCATACAGGAAAGGTTCAAAACATGGACTGTAGGAAGAGTCAGTCTTCTTGTACTTAAGTCGGCATTCTGCCTTTTGTATGGAATTCCGATGCAATTTCTGTGTGTCATCGTCAATAAGAAGGGCCAAGGGATACAGTAAACCTGAAGTGAAGCATCGGAATCTAAAACTGGTCTCACAGGAAACCTTCAAAACACAAACAATAAGAAGATTCAGTCTTCTTGTACTTAAGTAGGCATTCTGCCTTTTGTATGTAATTCCGATGCAATTTCAGTGTTTCATCATCAATAAGGAAGTCAAAGGGATAGTGTAAACCTGAAGTGAAGCATCGGAATTTAAAACTGGTCTCATAGGAGAGGTTCAAATCATAGAATGTTAGAAGAGTCAGTCCTCCTGTACTTAATTCGGCATTGCGCCTTTTGTATTTAATTCCGATGCAATTTCTGTGTATCATCGTCAATAAGAAGGTCCAAGGGATACAGTAAACCCGAAGTGAAACATTAAAATCTATAACGGGTCTTACAGGAAAGCTTCAAAACATGGACAGTAAGAAGCGTCAGTCTTCTTGTACTTAAGTCGGCATTGTGCCTTTTGTATTTTATTCCGAATGAATTTCTGTGTTTCTTCGTCAATAAGGAAGTCAAAGGGATACTTTAAACCTGAAGTGAAGCATCGGAATCTCAAACTGGTCTCACAGGAAAGGCTCAAATCATAGGATGTAAAAAGAGTCAGTCTTCTTGGACTTAAGTCGGCATTGTGCCTTTTGTATTTAATTCCGAAGCAATTTCTGTGTTCCATCGTAAATAAGAAGGTCCAAGGGATACAGTAAACCTGAAGTGAAGCATCGGAATCCAAAATTGGTCTCACAGGAAAGGTTCAAAACATAGACAGTAAGAAGAGCCGGTCTTCTTGTACTTAAGTCGGCACTGATACTTTTGTGTTTAACTCCGATGCAATTTCTGTGTTTCATCGTCAATAAGAAGGTCCAAGGGATACAGTAACTCCGAAGTGAAGCTGCGGAATCTAAAACTGGTCTCACAGGAAAAGTTGAAATCATAGGATGTCGGAAGAGTCAGTCCTCTCGCACTTACGTCGGCATTGTGCCTTTTGTATTTTATTGCGATGCAATTTCTGTGTTTCATCGTCAATATGAAGGTCCAAGGTATACAGTAGAGCTGAAGTGATGCATCGGAAACTAAATCTGGTCTCACAGGAAAGGTTGAAATCATAGAATGTAAGAAGAGTCAGTCCTCCTCTACTTATGTCGGCATTGTGCCTTTTGTTTTTAATTCGGTTGCAATTTCTGTGTTTCATCGTCAATAAGAGGGTCCAAGGGATACAGTAAACCTGAAGTGAAGTATCGGAATCTATAACTGGTCTCACAGGAAAGGTTCAAAACATAGACAGTAAGAAGAGTCGGTCTTCTTGTACTTAAGTCGGCACTGATCCTTTTGTGTTTAACTCCGAAGCAATTTCTGTGTTTCATCGACAATAAGAAGGTCCTAGGGATACAGTAAACCTGAAGTGAAGAATCGGAATGTAAAAATGGTCTCACAGGAAAGATTCAAAACATAGACAGTAAGAATAGTTAGTGTTCTTTTACTTAAGTCGGCATTGTGCTTTTGTATTTAATTCAGATGCAATTTCTGTGTTTCATCGTAAATAAGAAGGTCCAAGGGATACAGTAAACCTGAAGTGAAGCATCGGAATCTAAAACTGGTGTCACAGGAGAGGTTCAAATCTTAGTATGTTAGAAGTGTCAGTCCTCTTGTACTTAAGTCGGCATTGTGCCTTTTGTATTTCATTCCGATGCAATATCTGTGTTTCATCGTCAATAAGAATGTCCAAGGGGTACATTAAAACTGAAGTGAAGCATTGGAATGTTAAACTGGTCTCACAGGAAAGGTTCAAAACACAGACAGTAAGAAGATTAAGTCTTCTTGTACTTAAGTAGGCATTCTGCCTTTTGTATGTAATTCCGATGCAATTTTTGTGTTTCATCGTCAATACGAAGGTCCAAGGGATACAGTAAACTTATTTTGAAGCATCGAAATCTACAACTGGTCTCACAGGAAAGGTTCAAAACATAGACAATAAGAAGAGTCAGTTCTCTTGTACTTAATCGGCATTTTGCGTTTTGTATTTAATTCCGACGCAATTTTTCTGTTTCTTCGTCAATAAGAAAGTTTAAGGGATACGGTAAACCTGCAGTGAAGCATCGGAATTTAAAACTGGTCTCACAGGAGAGGTTCAAATCATAGAATGTAAATAGAGTCAGTCCTCTTGTACTTAGTTCGACATTGTGCCTTTTCTATTCAATTCCGATGCAATATCTGTGTTTCATCGTCAATAAGAAGGTCAAAGGGATACAGTAAACCTGAAGTGAAGCATCGGAATCTAAAACTAGTCCCACAGGAAAGGTTCGAAGCATAGATAGTAAGAAGAGTCAGTCTACATGCTTTAAGTCGACATTCTGCCTTTTGTATTTAAGTCCGATGCAATTTCTGTGTTTCATCGTCAATAAGAAGATGCAAGGGATACAGTAAACCTGAAGTAAGGCATCGGATTCGAAAACAGGTCTCACTGGAAAGGTTCAAATCATCGAAAGTAAGAAGAGTCAGTCTTCTTGTACTTAAGTCGGCATTGTGCGTTTTGTATTTAATTCCGATGCAATTTCTGTGTTTCATCTTCAATAAGAAGATCTGAGGGATACAGTAAACCTGAAGTGAAGCATCGGAATCTAAAACTGGTCTCACAGGAAAGGCTCCAATCATAGAATGTAAGATGAGTCTGTCTTCTTGTACTTAAGCCGGCATTGTGCCTTTTGTATTTAACTCCGATGCAATTTCTGTGTTTCATTGTCAATAAAAAGGTCCAAGGGATACCGTTAACCTGAAGTGAAGCATCGGAATCTAAAACTGGTCACACAGTAAAGGCTCAAATCAGTGAATGTAAGAAGAGTCAATCATCTTGTACTTAAGTCGGCATTGTGCCTTTTGTATCTAATTCAGATGCAATTTCTGTCTTTCATCGTCAATAAGGAGGTCCAAGGGACACAGTAAACCAGACGTGAAGCATCGGAATCTAAAACTGGTCTCACAGGAACGCTTCAAATCATAGACAGTAAGAAGAGTTAGTCTTCTTGTACTTAAGTCGGCTTGTGCCTGTTGTATTTAATTCCGACGCAATTTCTGTGTTTCATCGTCAATAAGAAGGTCCAAGGGATACAGTAAACCTGAAGTGAAACATCGGAATCTAAAACTGGTCTCACAAGAAAGGTTCGAATCATAGACAGTAAGAAGTGTCAGTCTTCTTGTACTTAAGTCTGCTTTGTTCTTCTTGTATTTAATTCCGATGCCATTTCTGTGTTTCATCGTCAATTTGAAAGTTCATGGGATACAGTAAACCTAAAGTGAAGCATCGGAATCTAAAACTGGACTCACAGGAAAGGTTCAAATCATAGAATGTAAGAAATGTCAGTCCTCTTCTACTTAAGCCGGCATTGTGCCTTTTGTATTTAATTCCGATGCAATTTCTGTGTTTCATATTCAATAAGTAGGTCTGAGGGATACAGTAAAATTTAAGTGAAGCATCGGAACCTTAAACTGGTCTCACAGGAAAGGTTCAAAGCATAGACAGTAGGAAGATTCAGTCTTCGAGTACTTAAGTCGTCATTTTGCCCTTTGTATTGAATTTCGATGCAATTTCTGTGTTTAATCGGCAACAAGGATTACCAAGGGATACAGTGAACCTGAAGTGAAGCATCGGAATCTAAAACTGGTCTCACAGGAAAGGTTCAAATCATAGAATGTAAGAAGAGTCAGCCTTCTTGTACTAAAGTCGGCATTGTGCTCTTTGTATTTACTTCCGATGCTATTTCTGTGTTTCATCGTCAATATGAAGGTCCATGGGATACAGTAAACCTGAAGTGAGGCATCGGATTCAAAAACTGGTCTCACTGGAATGGTTCAAATCATAGAACGTAAGAAGAGTCAGTCTACTTGTACTTAAGTCGGCATTTTGCCTTTTGGATTGAATTCCGATGCAATTTCTGCGTTTCATCGTCAAAGCGAAGGTCCAAGGGATACAGTAAACCTGAAGTGAAGCATCGGAATCTAAAACTGGTCTCACAGGAAAGGCTCAAATCGTAGAAAGTAAGAAAAGTCAGTCTACTTGTACTTAAGTCGGCATTGTGCCTTTTGAATTTAATTCCGATGTAATTTCTGTCTTACATCGTCAATATGAAGGTCCAAGAGATACAGTAAACTTGAAGCGAAGCATCGGAATCTAATGCTGGTCTCACAGGAAAGGTTCAAAACATAGACAGTAAGAAGAGTCAGTCTACATGTTTTTAAGTCGACATTGTGCCTTTTGTATTTAAATGCGATCCAATTTCTGTGTCTCAACGTCTATAAGATGACCAAGGGATACAGTAAACCGGAAGTGAAGCATCGGAATCTAACTCTGGTCTCACAGGAAACGTTCAAAACATAGACATTAAGAAGAGGCAGTCTTCTTGTACATAAGTCGGCATTGTGCCTTTTGTATTTAATTCCAATGCAATTTCTGTGTTTCATCGTCCATAAGAAGGTGCAAGGGATACAGTATACCAGAAGTGAAGAATCGGAATCTATAACTGGTCTCACAAGAAAGGATGAAAACATAGACAGTAAGAGGAGGCAGTCTTCTTGTACTTATGTCGGCATTGTGCGTTATGTATTTTATTCCGATGCAATTTCTGTGCTTCATCGTCAATAAGAACGACCAAGGGACACAGTAAACCGTAAGTGAAGCATCGAAATCTAAAACTGGTCTCACAGGTGAGGTTCAAATCATAGAATGTAAGAAGAGTCAGCCTTCTTGTACTTAAGTCGGCATTGTGCTTTTGGATTTTATTCCGATGCTATTTCTGTCTTACATCGTCAATAAGAAAGTCCAAGTGATACAGTAAACCTGAAGTGCGGCATTGGAATCTAAAACTGGTCTCACAGGAAGGGTTCAAAACATAGACAGTAAGAAGAGTCAGTCTTCTTGTACCTAGGTCGGCATTGTGCCTTTTGTATTTAATTCCAAAGCAATTTCTTTGTTTCATCGTCAATAATAAGGTCCAAGGGATACAGAAAACTTGAAGTGAAAAATCGGAACCTAAAACTGGTCTCACAGGAAAGGTTCAAATCATTGAACGTAAGAAGAATCAGTCCTCTTGTACTTAAGTCGGCATTGTGCTTTTGTATTTTATTCCGATGCAATTTCTGTGTTTCATCGTCAATAAGAAGGTCCAAGGGATTCAGTAACCCGGAAGTGAAGCATCGGAATCTATAACTGGTCCCACAGAAAACGTTCAACACATAGACAGTAAGAAGAGTCCGTCTTCTTGTACTTAAGTCGGCACTGTTAATTTTGTATATAATTCCGATGCAATTCATGTGTTCCATCGACAATAAGAAGGTCCAAGGGATACCGTAAACCTGAAGTGAAGCATCGGAATTAAAAAATGGTCTCACAGGAAAGGTTCAAAACATAGACAGTAAGAAGAGTCAGTCTTCTTGTACTAAAGTCGCCATTGTGCCTTTTGTATTGAATTCCGATGCAATTACTGTGTTTCATCGTCAATAAGAAGGTCCAAGGGATACAGTAAACCTGAAGTGAAGCATCGGAATCTAAAACTGGTCTCACAGGAAAGGTTCAAATCATAGAATGTAAGAAGAATCAGTCCGCTTGTACGTAAGTCGGCATTGTGCCTTTTGTATTCTATTCCGATGCAATATCTGTGTTTCATCGTCAATACGAAGGTCCAGGGCATACAGTAAACCAGAAGTGAAGAATCGGAATCTAATACTAGTCTCACAGGAAAGGTTCAAATCATAGAATGTAAGAAGAGTCAGTCCTCTTCTACTTATGTTGGCATAGTACCTTTCGTACTAAATTCCGATGCAATTTCTGTGTTTCATCGTCAATAAGAGGGTCCAAGGTATACAGTAAACCTGAAGTCAAACATCGGAATCTGTAAGTGATCTCACAGGTAAGGTTCAAAACATAGACAGTAAGAATAGTCAGTCTTTTTGTACTTAAGTCGGGATTGTGCCTTTTGTTTTTAATTCCGATGCTAATTCTGTGTTGCATCGTCAATAAGAAGGTCCAAGGGATGCAGTAAACCAGAAATAAAGCATCGCAATCTAAAACTGGGCTCACAGGAAAGGCTCAAATCATAGAATGTAAGAAGAGTCAGACATCTTGCACTTAAGTCGGCATTGTCCCTTTTCTATTTATTTCCAATGCAATTTCTGTGTTTCATCGTAAATTAGAAGGTGCAAGGGATAGAGTATACATGAAGTGAAGCATCGGAATCTATAACTGGTCTCACAAAATTGGTTGAAAACATAGACAATAAGAAGAGGCAGTCTTCTTGTACTTATCGTCGGCATTGTGCCTTTTTTTTTATTCCGATGCAATTTCTGTGTTTCATCGTCAATAAGAACGACCAAGGGATACAGTAAACCTGTAATGAAGCATCGGAATCTAAAACTAATCTCACAGGAAAGGTTCAAATCATAGACAGTAAGAAGAGCCAATCTTCTTGTGGTTAAGTCGGCATTGTGCCTTTTTGTATTAATTTCCGATGCAATTTCTGTGCATAATCGGCAACAATGTGGACCAAGGGATACAGAGAACCTGAAGTGAAGCATCGTAATTTAAAACTGGTCTCACAGGAAAGGTTCAAATCATTGAATGAAAGAAGAGTCAGCCCTCTTGTACTTAAGTCGGCATTGTGCCTTTTGTATTTAATACCGATGCTATTTCTGTGTTTCATCGTCAATACGAAGCTCCAAGGGATACAGTAAACCTGAAGTGAAGCATCGGAATCAATAACTGGTCCTTCAGGAAAGGTTCAAATCATAGACAGTAGGAAGAGTCAGTCTTCTTGTACTTAAGTCGGCTTTGATCCTCTTGTATTTAATTCCGATGCAATTTCTGTGTTTCATCGTCAATAAGAGGGTCCAAGGGGCGCAGTAACTCCGAAGTGAAGCATCGGAATCTAAAACAGGTCTCACAGGAAAGGTTCAAATCATAGAATGTCGGAAGAGTCAGTCCTCTTGTACTTAAGTCGGCATTGTGCCTTTTGTATTTAATTCCGATGTAATTTCTGTGTTTCATCGTCAATATGAAGGTCCAAGAGATACAGTAAACTTGAAGCGAAGCATCGGAATCTAAAACTGGTCTCACAGGAAAGGTTCAAAACATAGACAGTAAGAAGAGTCAGTCTACATGTTTTTAAGTCGACATTGTGCCTTTTGGTTTTAATTGCGATCCAATTTCTGTGTCTCATCGTCTATAAGATGGACCAAGGGATACAGTAAACCGGAAGTGAAGCATCGGAATCTAACTCTGGTCTCACAGGAAACGTTCAAAACATAGACATGAAGAAGAGGCAGTCTTCTTGTACATAAGTCGGCATTGTGCCTTTTGTATTTAATTCCGATGCAATTTCTGAGTTTCATCGTCAATAAGAAGGTGCAAAGGATACAGTATACCAGAAGTGAAGAATCGGAATCTATAACTGGTCTCACAAAAAAGGATGAAAACATAGTCAGTAAGAGGAGGCAGTCTTCTTCTACTTATGTCGGCATTGTGCCTTTTGGATTTTATTCCGATGCAATTTCTGTGCTTCATCGTCAATAAGAACGACCAAGGGACACAGTATACCGTAAGTGAAGCATCGGAATCTAAAACTGGTCTCACAGGAGAGGTTCAAATCATAGAATGTAAGAAGAGTCAGCCTTCTTGTACTTAAGTCGGCATTGTGCTTTTGGATTTAATTCCGATGCTATTTCAGTCTTACATCGTCAATAAGAAAGTCCAAGTGATACAGTAAACCTGAAGTGCGGCATCGGAATCTAAAACTGGTCTCCCAGGAAAGGTTCAAAACATAGACAGTAAGAAAAGTCAGTCTTCTTGTACTAAAGTCGCCATTGTGCCTTTTGTATTGAATTCCGATGGAATTACTGTGTTTCATCGTCAATAAGAAGGTCCAAGGGATACAGTAAACCTGAAGTGAAGCATCGGAATCTAAAACTGGTCTCACAGGAAAGGTTCAAATCATAGAATGTAAGAAGAGTCAGCCTTCTTGCACTAAAGTCGGCATTGTGCTCTTTGTATTTACTTCCGATGCTATTTCTGAGTTTCATCGTCAATATGAAGGTCCATGAGATACAGTAAACCTGAAGTGAGGCATCGGATTCAAAAACTGGTCTCACTGGAAAGGTTCAAATCGTAGAACGTAAAAAGAGTCAGTCTACTTGTACTTAAGTCGGCATTGTGACTTTTGTATTTAATTCCGATGCAATTTCTGTGTTTCATATTCAATAAGTAGGTCTGAGGGAAACAGTAAACCTGAAGTGAAACATTGGAGTCGATAACGGGTCTTACAGGAAAGGTTCAAAACATGGACTGTAGGAAGAGTCAGTCTTCTTGTACCTAAGTCGGCATTTTGACTTATGTATTTTATTCCGATGGAATTTCTGTGTTTCATCGTCAATATGGAAGTCAAAGGGATACTTGAAACCTGAAGTGAAGCATCGGAATCTCAAACTGGTCTCACAGGAAGGGCTCAAATCATAGGATGTAAAAAGAGTCAGGTTTCTTGTACTTAAGTCGGCATTGTGCCTTTTGTATTTAATTCCGAAGCAATTTCTGTGTTCCATCGTCAATAAGAAGGTCCAAGGGATACAGTAAACCTGAAGTGAAGCATTGGAATCCAAAATTGGTCTCACAGGAAAGGCTCAAACATAGACAGTAAGAAGAGTCAGTCTTCTTGTACTTAAGTCGGCATTGTGCCTTTTATATTTAATTCCGATGCAATATCTGTGTTTCATCGTCAACTGGAAGGTCCAAGGGATACAGTACACCTGAAGTGAAGCATCGAAATCTATAACTGGTCTCACAGGAAAGGTTCAAATCATAGACCGTAAGAAGAGTCAGTGTTCTTGTACTTAAGTCGGCATTGTTCCACTTGTATTTAATTCCGATGCAATTTCTGTCTTTCATCGTCAATAAGAGGGTCCAAGGGATACAGTAAACCTTAAACGAACATCGAAATCTAAAACTGGTCTCACAGGAAAGGTTCAAAACATAGACATTAAGAATAATCAGCCTTCTTGTACTGAAGTCGTCATTGTGACTTTTGTATTTAATTCCGATGAAATATCTGTGTTTCATCGTAAATAAGAAGGTCCAAGCGATACAGTAACCCGGAGGTGAAGCATCGGAATCTATAACTGGTCTCACAGGAATGGTTCAAAACATAGACAGTAAGAAGAGTCGGTCTTCTTGTACTTAAGTCGGCACTGTTCTTTTCTATTTAATTCCGATGCAATTTCTGTGTTCCATCGACAAAAAGAAGGTCCAAGGGATACAGTAAACCTGAAGTGAACCATCGGGATGTAAAAATTGTCTCACAGGAAAGGTTCAAAATATAGACAGTAAGTAGAGTCAGTCTTCTTGTACTTAAGTCGGCATTGTGCCTTTTGTATTGAATTGCGATGCAATTTCTGTGTTTCATCGTCAATACGAAGGTCCAAGGGATACCGTAAACCTGATGTGAAGCATCGGAATCTAAAACTGGTCTCACAGGAATGGCTCAAAACATAGACATTGAGAAGGGTCAATCTTCTTCTACTTACGTCGGCATGGTGCTTTTTGTATTTAATTCAGATGCAATTTCTGTGTATCTTCGTTAGCAAGAAGGTCCAGGCGATACTGTAAACCTGAAGTGAAGCATCGGAATCTAAACAGGTCTCTCAGGAAAGATTCAAATCATAGACAGTAAGAAGAGTTAGTATTCTTGTACTTAAGTCGGCATTGTGCCTTTTGTATTTAATTCCGATGCAATTTCTGAGTTTCATCGTCAATAAGAAGGTCCAAGGGATGCAGTAAACCAGAAATGAAGCATCGGAATCTAAAACTGGTCTCACAGGAAAGGCTCAAATCATAGAATGTAAGAAGAGTCAGACATCTTGCACTTAAGTCGGCATTGTGCCTTTTCTATTTATTTCCAATCCAATTTCTGTGTTTCATCGTAAATTAGAAGGTGCAAGGGATACAGTATACATGAAGTGAAGCATCGGAATCTATAACTGGTCTCACAAAATTGGTTGAAAACATAGACAATAAGAAGAGGCAGTCTTCTTGTACTTATCGTCGGCATTGTGCCTTTTTTTTTTATTCCGATGCAATTTCTGTGTTTCATCGTCAATAAGAACGCCAAGGGATACAGTAAACCTGTAATGAAGCATCGGAATCTAAAACTAATCTCACAGCAAAGGTTCAAATCATAGACAGTAAGAAGAGCCAATCTTCTTGTGGTTAAGTCGGCATTGTGCCTTTTTGTATTAATTTCCGATGCAATTTCTGTGCTTAATCGGCAACAAGGTGGACCAAGGGATACTGAGAACCTGAAGTGAAGCATCGTAATTTAAAACTGGTCTCACAGGAAAGGTTCAAATCATTGAATGAAAGAAGAGTCAGCCCTCTTGTACTTAAGTCGGCATTGTGCCTTTTGTATTTAATACCGATGCTATTTCTGTGTTTCATCGTCAATACGAAGCTCCAAGGGATACAGTAAACCTGAAGTGAAGCATAGGAGTCTAAAACTGGTCTCTCAGGATAGGTTCAAAACATAGACAGTAAGTAGAGTCAGTCTTCTTGTACTTATGTCGGCATTGTGCCTTTTGTATTTAATTCCGATGCAATTGCAGTGTTTCATCGTCAATAAGAAAGTCCAAGGGATACAGTAAACCTGAAGTGAAGCATCGGAATCTATAACTAGTCCTTCAGGAAAGGTTCAAATCATAGACAGTAGGAAGAGTCAGTCTTCTTGTACTTAAGTCGGCTTTGATCCTCTTGTATTTAATTCCGATGCAATTTCTGTGTTTCATCGTCAATAACAGGGTCCAAGGGGCGCAGTAACTCCGAAGTGAAGCATCGGAATCTAAAACAGGTCTCACAGGAAAGGTTCAAAACATAGACAGTAAGAAGAGTCAGTCTACATGTTTTTAAGTCGACATTGTGCCTTTTGTATTTAATTGCGATCCAATTTCTGTGTCTCATCGTCTATAAGATGGACCAAGGGATACAGTAAACCGGAAGTGAAGCATCGGAATCTAACTCTGGTCTCACAGGAAACGTTCAAAACATAGACATTAAGAAGAGGCAGTCTTCTTGTACATAAGTCGGCATTGTGCCTTTTGTATTTAATTCCGATGCAATTTCTGTGTTTCATCGTCAATAAGAAGGTGCAAGGGATACAGTATACCAGAAGTGAAGAATCGGAATCTATAACTGGTCTCACAAAACAGGATGAAAACATAGTCAGTAAGAGGAGGCAGTCTTCTTCTACTTATGTCGGCATTGTGCCTTTTGTATTTTATTCCGATTCAATTTCTGTGCTTCATCGTCAATAAGAACGACCAAGGGACACAGTAAACCGTAAGTGAAGCATCGGAATCTAAAACTGGTCTCACAGGAGAGGTTCAAATCATAGAATGTAAGAAGAGTCAGCCTTCTTGTACTTAAGTCGGCATTGTGCTTTTGGATTTAATTCCGATGCTATTTCAGTCTTACATCGTCAATAAGAAAGTCCAAGTGATACAGTAAACCTGAAGTGCGGCATCGGAATCTAAAACTGGTCTCCCAGGAAAGGTTCAAAACATAGACAGTAAGAAGAGTCAGTCTTCTTGTACCTAGGTCGGCATTGTGCCTTATGTATTTAATTCCAAAGCAATTTCTTTGTTTCATCGTCAATAATAAGGTCCAAGGGATACAGAAAACTTGAAGTGAAAATTCGGAACCTAAAACTGGTCTCACAGGAAAGGTTCAAATCATTGAACGTAAGAAGAATCAGTCCTCTTGTACTTAAGTCGGCATTGTGCTTTTGTATTTTATTCCGATGCAATTTCTGTGTTTCATCGTCAATAAGAAGGTCCAAGGGATTCAGTAACCCGGAAGTGAAGCATCGGAATCTAAAACTGGTCTCACAGGAAAGGGTCCAGTCATAGAATGTAAGAGGAGTCAATCTTCTTGTACTTAAGTCGGCATTGTGCCTTTTGTATTTAATTCCGATGCAATTTCTGTGTTCATCGTCAATAAGAAGGGCTAAGGGATTCAGTAAATCTGAAGTTAAGCATCGGAATCTAAAACTTGTCTCACAGGAAAGGTTCAAATCACAGACAGTAAGAAGAGTCAGTCTTCTTGTACTTAAGTTGCATTGTACCTTTTGCATTTAATTCCGACGCAATATCTGTGTTTCACCATCAATAAGAAGGTCCAAGGGATACAGTAAACCTTAAATGAACATCGAAATCTAAAACTGGTCTCACAGGAAAGGTTCAAAACATAGACAGTAAGAATAATCAGCCTTCTTGTACTGAAGTCGGCATTGTGACTTTTGTATTTAATTCCGATGAAATATCTGTGTTTCATCGTCAATAAGAAGGTCCAAGCGATAAAGTAACCCAGAGGTGAAGCATCGGAATCTATAACTGGTATCACAGGAATGGTTCAAAGCATAGACAGTAAGAAGAGTCGGTCTTCTTGTACTTATGTCGGCACTGATCTTTTCTATTTAATTCCGATGCAATTTCTGTGTTCCATCGACAATAAGAAGGTCCAAGGGATACAGTAAACCTGAAGTGAACCATCGGGATGTAAAAATTGTCTCACAGGAAAGGTTCAAAATATAGACAGTAAGTAGAGTCAGTCTTCCTGTACTTAAGTCGGCATTGTGCCTTTTGTATTGAATTGCGATGCAATTTCTGTGTTTCATCGTCAATACGAAGGTCCAAGGGATACCGTAAACCTGATGTGAAGCATCGGAATCTAAATCTGGTCTCACAGGAATGGCTCAAAACATAGACAGTGAGAAGGATCAATCTTCTTGTACTTACGTCGGCATGGTGCCTTTTGTATTTAATTCAGATGCAATTTCTGTGTATCTTCGTTAGCAAGAAGGTCCAGGCGATACTGTAAACCTGAAGTGAAGCATCGGAATCTAAAACAGGTCTCACAGGAAAGATTCAAATCATATACAGTAAGAAGAGTTAGTATTCTTGTACTTAAGTCGGCATTGTGCCTTTTGTATTTAATTCCGAAGCAATTTCTGAGTTTCATCGTCAATAAGAAGGTCCAAGGGATGCAGTAAACCAGAAATAAAGCATCGGAATCTAAAACTAATCTCACAGGAAAGGTTCAAAACATAGACAGTAAGAAGAGCCAATCTTCTTGTGGTTAAGTCGGCATTGTGCCTTTTTGTATTTATTTCCGATGCAATTTCTGTGCTTCATCGTCAATAAGAACGACCAAGGGATACAGTAAACCTGTAATGAAGCATCGGAATCTAAAACTAATCTCACAGGAAAGGTTCAAAACATAGACAGTAAGAAGAGCCAATCATCTTGTGGTTAAGTCGGCATTGTGCCTTTTTGTATTTAATTCCGATGCAATTTCTGAGTTTCATCGTCAATAAGAATGTCCAAGGGATACAGTAAACCTGAAGTGAAGCATCGGAATCTAAAACTTGTCTCACAGGAACGGTTCAAATCATAGACAGTAAGAAGGGTCAGTCTTCTTGTACCTAAGTCGGCATTTGGCCCTTTGTATTGAATTTCGCTGCAATTTCTGTGCTTAATCGGCAACAAGGTGGACCAAGGGATACAGAGAACCTGAAGTGAAGCATCGTAATTTAAAACTGGTCTCACAGGAAAGGTTCAAATCATTGAATGCAAGAAGAGTCTGCCCTCTTGTACTTAAGTCGGCATTGTGCCTTTTGTATTTAATACCGATGCTATTTCTGTGTTTCATCGTCAATACGAAGCTCCAAGGGATACAGTAAACCTGAAGTGAAGCATAGGAGTCTAAAACTGGTCTCTCAGGATAGGTTCAAAACATAGACAGTAAGAAGAGTCAGTCTTCTTGAACTTAAGTCGGCATTGTGCCTTTTGTATTTAATTCAGAAGCAATTTCTGTGTTTCATCGACAATAAAAAAAGTTTAAGGGATACAGTATACCTGAAGTGGGCCATCAGAATCTAAAACTGGTCTCACAGGAAAGGTTAAAACATAGACAGTAGGAAGAGTCAGTCTTCTTGTACTTAAGTCGGCATTGTGCCTTTTGAATTTAATTTGGAAGCAATTTTTGTGTTTCATCGTCAATAATAAGGTCCAAGGGATACAGAACACCTGAAGTTAAGCATCGGAATCTAAAACTGGTCTAACAAAAAAGGCTCAAATGACAGACAGTAAGAAGAGTCAGTCTTCTTGTACTTAAGTGGCATTGTACTTTTGTATTTAATTCCGACGCAATTTCTGTGTTTCACCATCAATAACAAGGTCCAAGGGATACAGTAAACCTGAAGTGAACATCGAAATCTAAAACTGTTCTCACAGGAAAGGTTCAAAACATAGACAGTAAGGAGAATCAGCCTTCTTGTATTGAAGTCGGCATTGTGACTTTTGTATTTAATTCCGATGCAATTTCTGTGTTTCATCGTCAATAAGTAGGTCCAAGCGATACAGTAACCTGGAAGTGAAGCATCGGAATCTATATCTGGTCTCACAGGAATGGTTCAAAGCATAGACAGTAAGAAGAGTCAGTCTTCTTGTACTTAAGTCGGCATTGCGCCTTTTGTATTGAATTCCGATGCAATTTCTGTGTTTCATCGTCAATAAGAAGGTCCAAGGGATACCGTAAACCTGATGTGAAGCATCGGAAACTAAAACTGGTCTCACAGGAAAGGCTCAAATCATAGAATGTAAGAAGGGTTAGTCTTCTTTTACTTAAGTCTGCATTCCGAATTTTGTATGTAATTCCGATGAAATTTCTGTGTTTCATCGTCAATTTGAAAGTCCAAGGGATACAGTAAACCTGAAGTGAAGCTTTGGAATGAAAAACTGGACTCACAGGAAAGGTTCAAATCATAGTATGTAAGAAGTGACAGTCCTCTTCTACTTATGTCGGCATTGTGCCTTTTACATTTAATTCTGATGCAATTTCTGTTTTTCATCGTCAATTAGAAGGTCCAATTGATACAGTAAACCTAAAGTGAAACATTGGAATCCATAACTGGTCTCACAGGAGAGATTCAAATCATAGACAGTAAGGAGAGTCAGCCTTCTTGTACTTAAGTCGGCATTGTGCCTTATGTATTTAATTCCGATGCAATTTCTGTGTTTCATCGTCAATAAGAAGGTGTTAGGGATACAGTAAACCTGAAGTTAAGAATCGGAATCTAAAACTGATCTCACAGGAAAGTTTCAAACTTAGACAGTGAGAAGAGTCAATCTTCTTGTACTTAAGTCGCCATTTTGCCTTTTGTATTTGATTCAGATGCAATTTCTGTGTATCATCGTCAGTAAGAAGGTCCAGGGGATACTGTAAGCCCGAAGTGAAGCAACGGAAACTAAAACTGGTCTCACAGGAACATTTCAAATCATAGACAGTAAGAAGAGTTAGTATTCTTGTACTTAAGTCGGCATTGTGCCTTTTATATTTCATGCCGATGCAATTTCTGAGTTTCATCGTCAATAAGAAGGTCCAAGGGATGCAGTAAACCAGAAGTGAAGCATCGGATTCTAAAACTGGTTTCACAGGAAAGGCTCAAATCATAGAATGTAAGAATAGTCAGACTTCTGGTACTTAAGTCGGCATTGTGCCTTTTGTATTTAATTCCATTGCAATTTCTGTGTTTCATCGTAAATTAGAAGGTGCATGGGCTACAGTATACCTGATGTGAAGCATCGGAATCTATAACTGGTCTCACAAAATACGTTGAAAACATAGACAGTAAGAAGAGGCAGTCTTCTTGTACTTAAGTCGGCATTGTGCCTTTTGTATTTTATTCCGATGCAATTTCTGTGCTTCATCGTCAATAAGAACGACCAAGGGATACAGTATACCTGGAATGAATCATCGGAATCTAAAACTAATCTCACAGGAAAGGTTCAAACATAGACAGTAAGAAGAGCCAGTCTTCTTGTGATTAAGTCGGCATTGTGCCTTTTTGTATTTATTTCCGATGCAATTTCTGTGTTTCATCGTCAATAAGAAGGTCCAAGGGATACAGTAAACATGAAGTGAAGCATCGGAATCTAAAACTGGTCTCACAGGAAAGGCTCAAATCATAGAATGTAAGAAGAGTTAGACTTCTTGCACTTAAGTCGGCATTGTGCCTTTTCTATTTAATTGCAATGCAATTTCTGTGTTTCATCGTAAATTAGAAGGTGCAAGGCATACAGTAAACATGAAGTGAAGCATCGGAATCTAAAACTGGTCTCACAGGAAAGGTTCGAATCATAGACAATAAGAAGAGTCAATCTTCTTGTACCTAATTCGGCATTTAGCCCTTTGAATTGAATTTCGATGCAATGTCTGTGTTTAATCGGCAACAAGGAGGACCAAGGGATACAGAGAACCTGAAGGAAAGCATCGGAATTAAAAACTGGTCTCACAGGAATGGATCAAATCATAGAATGTAAGAAGAGTCAGCCTTCTTGTACTTAAGTCGGCATTGTGCCTTTTGTATTTCATTCCGATGCTATTTCTGTGTTTCATCGTCAATAAGAAGCTCCAAGGGATACAGTAAACCTGAAAGAAGCATAGGAGTCTAAAACTGGTCTCTCAGGATAGGTTCAAAACATAGACAGTAAGAAGAGTCAGCCTTCTTGAACTTAAGTCGGCATTGTGTCTTTTGTATTTAATTCAGAAGCAATTTCTGTGTTTCATCGTCAATAAGAAGGCCCAAGGAATACAGTATACCTGAAGTGGGCCATCAGAATCTTAAATCTGGACTCACAGGAAAGGTTCAAAACATAGACAGTAAGAGGAGTCAGTCTTCTAGTACTTAAGTCGGCATTGTGCCTTTTGAATTTATTTTGGAAGCAATTTTTGTGTTTCATCGTCAATAATAATGTCCAAGGGATACAGAAAACCTGAAGTTAAGCATCGGAATCTAAAACTGGTCTCACTGGAATGGTTCAAAGCATAGACAGTAAGAAGAGTCGGTCTTCTTGTACTTAAGTCGGCACTGTTCTTTTGTATTTAATTCCGATGCAATTTCTGTGTTCCATCGACAATAAGAAGGTCCAAGGGATACGGTAAAACTGAAGTGAAGCATCGGAATGTAAAAATTGTCTCACAGGAAATGTTCAAAATGTAGACAGTAAGATGAGTCAGTCTTCTTGTACTTAAGTCGGCATTGTGCCTTATGTATTTAATTCCGATGCAATTTCTGTGTTTCATCGTCAATAAGAAGGTGTAAGGGATACAGTAAACCTGAAGTGAAGCATCGGGATTTAAAACTGGTCTCACAGGAAAGGTTCAAAACATAGACAGTGAGAAGAGTCAATCTTCTTGTACTTAAGTCGGCATGGTGCCTTGTGAATTTAATTCAGATGCAATATCTGTGTATCTTCGTCAGTAAGAAGGTACAGGGGATACTGTAAACCCAAAGTGAAGCAACGTATCCTAAAACTGGTCTCACAGGAAAGTTTCAAATCATAGACAGTAAGAAGAGATAGTATTCTTGTACTTAAGTCGGCATTGTGCCTTTTGTATTTAATTTGGAAGCAATTTTTGTGTTTCATCGTAAATTAGAAGGTGCAAGGGATACAGTATACCTGATGTAAATCATCGGAATCTATAACTGGTCTCATAAAAAACGTTGAAAACATAGACAGTAAGAAGAGACAGCCTTCTTGTACTTAAGTCGGCATTGTGCCTTTTGTATTTTATTCTGATGCAATTTCTGTGCTTCATCGTCATTAAGAAGGTCAAAGGGATACAGTATACCTGAAGTGAAGCATCGGAATCTAAAACTAATCTCACAGTAAAGGTTCAAAACATAGACAGTGAGAAGAGCTAGTCTTCTTGTGCTTAAGTCAGCATTGTGCCATTTGTATTTATTTCCGATGCAATTTCTGTGCTTCATCGTCAATAAGAAGGTCCAAGGGATACAGTAAACCTGAAGTGACGCATCGGAATCTAAAACTGGTCTCACAGGAAAGGTTCAAATCATAGACAGTAAGAAGAGTCAGTGTACTTGTACCTAAGTCGACATTTAGCCCATTGTATTGAATTTCGATGATAATTTCTGTGTTTAATCGGCAACAAGGAGGACCAAGGGATACAGAGCACCAGAAGTGAAGCACTGGAATTAAAAACTGGTCTCACAGGAATGGTTCAAATCATAGAATGTAAGAAGAGTCAGCCTTCTTGTACTTAAGTCGGCATTGTGCCTTTTGAATTTAATTTGGAAGCAATTTTTGTGTTTCATCGTCAATAATAAGGTCCAAGGGATACAGAAAACCTGAAGTGAAGCATCGGAATCTAAAACTGGTCTCACAGG
This sequence comes from Schistocerca serialis cubense, assembly GCF_023864345.2. Lineage (NCBI taxonomy): Eukaryota > Metazoa > Arthropoda > Insecta > Orthoptera > Acrididae > Schistocerca > Schistocerca serialis. The sequence goes on from NC_064648.1 coordinate 17,962,467, forward strand.
AAAGGCTCAAATCAATGACAGTAAGAAGAGTCAGTCTTCTTGTACTTAAGTTGCATTGTACCTTTTGTATTTAATTCCTACGCAATTTCTGTGTTTCATCATCAATAAGAAGGTCCAAGGGATACAGTAAACCTGAAATGAACATCGAAATCTTAAACTGTTCTCACAATAAAGGTTCAACACATAAACAGTAAGAAGAATCAGCCTTCTTGAACTGAAGTCGGCATTGTGCCTTTTGTATTTAATTCCGATACAATTTCTGTGTTTCATCGTCAATTAGAAGGTCCAAGCGATACAGTAAACCTGAAGTGAAGCATCGGAATCGATAAGTGGTCTCACAGGAAAGGTTCAAATCGTAGAATGTAAGAAGAGTCAGTCCTCTTCTACTTAGGTTGGCATTGTACCTTTTGTAATTAATTCCGATGCAATTTCTGTTTTTCATCGTCAATAAGAGGGTCCAATGGATACAGTAAAACTGAAGTAAAACATCGGAATCTATAACCGGTCTCACAGGAAAGGTTCAAATCATAGAATGTAAGAAGAATTAGTCCTCTTGTACTTAATTCGGCATTGTGCCTTTTGTATTATATTCCGATGCAATTTCTGTGTTTTATCGTCAATATGAAGGTCCAAGGGTTACAGTAAACCTGAAGTGAAGCATCGGCATCTAAAACTGGTCTCACAGGAGAGGTTCAAATCATAGAATGTAAGAAGAGTCAGTCCTCTTCATTGAATGTCGGCATTGTGAATATTGTATTTAATTCCGATGCAATTTCTGTGTTTCATCGTCAATAAGAAGGTCCATGGAATACAGTAAACCTGAAGTGAAGCATTGGAATGTAAAACTATTCTCACAGGAAAGGCTCAGGTCATAGACTGTAAGAAGAGTCAGTCTCCTTGTAATTATGTCGGCATTGTGCGTTTTGTATTTAATTCTGATGGAATTTCTGTGTTTCATCGTCAACAAGAAGGTCCAAGGGATACAGTAAACCTGAAGTTAAGCATCGGAATTTAAACTGGTCTCACAGAAAAAGGTTCAAACGTAGACAGTAAGAAGAGTCAGTCTTCTTGTACTTAAGACGGTATTGTGCCTTTTGTAATTAATTCCAATTCAATTTCTGTGTTTCGTCGTCAATAAGAAGGTCCAAGGAATCCAGAAAACCTAAAATGAACATTGGAATCTAAAACTGGTCTCACAGGAAAGGTTCAAAGCATAGACAGCAAGAAGAGTCACTCATCTTGTACTTAAGTCGGCATTGTGCTTTTTGTATATAATTCCGATGCAATTTCTGTGTTTCATCGTCAACCAGAAGGTTCAAGGGATACATTACACCTCAAGTAAAGCGTCGGAATCTATAACTGGTCTCACAGGAAAGGTTCAAAACATAGACAGTAAGAAGAGTCAGTCTTCTTGTACTTAAGTCGGCATTGTTCCTCTTGTATTCCTCTTGTATTTAATTCCGATGCAATTTCTGTGTTTCATCGTAAATAAGAAGGTCCAAGGGATACAGTAACTCCGAATTGAAGCATCGGAATCTAAAACTGGTCTCACAGGAAAGTTCAAATCATAGAACGTCGAAAGAGTCAGTCCTCTTGTACTTAAGTCGGCATTGTGCCTTTTGTATTTAATTCCGATGCAATTTCTGTGTTTCATAGTCAATATGAAGGTCCAAGGTATACAGTATACCTGAAAAAGAAGCATCAGAAACTAAAACAGGTCTCACAGGAAAGGTTCAAATCATAGATTATAAGAAGAGTCCGTCCTCCTCTACTTATGTCGGCATTGCGCCTTTTGTTTATAATTCGGTTGCAATTTCTGTGTTTCATCGTCAATAAGAGGGTCCAAGGGATACAGTAAACCTGAACTGAAGCATCGGAATCTATAACTGGTCTCACAGGAAAGGTTCAAAACAGAGACAGTAAGAAGAGTCAGTCTTCTTGTACTTAAGTCGGCATTGTTCCTCTTGTATTTAATACCGATGCAATTTCTGTGTCTCATCGTCAATAAGAAGGTCTAAGGGATACAGTAACTCCGAATTGAAGCATCGGAATCTAATACTGGTCTCACAGGAAAGTTCAAATCATAGAACGTCGAAAGAGTCAGTCCTCTTGTACTTAAGTCGGCATTGTGCCTTTTGTATTTAATTCCGATGCAATTTCTGTGTTTCATCGTCAATATGAAGGTCCAAGGGATACAGTAACTCCGAATTGAAGCACCGGAATCTAAAACTGGTCTCACATAAAAGTTTCAAAACATAGACAGTAAGAAGAGTAAGTCTTCTTGTACCTAAGTCGGCATTTTGCCCTTTGTATTGAATTTCGATGCAATTTCTGTGTTTAATCGGCAAGAAGAAGGACCAAGGCATACAGAGAACCTGAAGTGAAGCATCGGAATCTAAAACTGGTCTCACAGGAAAGGTTCAAATCGTAGAATGTATGAAGAGTCAGCCTTCTTGTACTTAAGTCGATATTGTGCTTTTTGTATTTAATTCCGATCCTATTTCTGTGTTTCATCGTCAATAAGAAGCTCCAAGGGATACAGTAAACCGTAAGTGAAGCGTAGGAGTCTAAAACTGCTCTGTCAGGATAGGTTCAAAACATAGACAGTAAGAAGAGTCTGTCTTCTTGAATTTAAGTCGGCATTGTGCCTTTTGAATTTAATTTGGAAGCAATTTCTGTGTTTCATCGGCAATAATAAGGCCCAAGGGATACAGTAAACCTGAAGTAAAGCATCAGAATCTATAACTGGTCTCACAGGAAAGGTTCAAAACATAGACAGTAAGAAGAGTCAGTCTTCTTGTACTTAAGTCGGCATTGTTCCTCTTGTATTTAATTCCGATGCAATTTCTGTGTTTCATCGTAAATAAGAAGGTCCAAGGGATACAGTAACTCCGAATTGAAGCATCGTAATCTAAAATTGGTCTCACAGGAAAGTTCAAATCATAGAACGTCGAAAGAGTCAGTCCTCTTGTACTTAAGTCGGCATTGTGCCTTTTGTATTTAATTCCGATGCAATTTCTGTGTTTCATAGTCAATATGAAGGTCCAAGGTATACAGTATACCTGAAAAAGAAGCATCAGAAACTAAAACAGGTCTCACAGGAAAGGTTCAAATCATAGATTGTAAGAAGAGTCAGTCCTCCTCTACTTATGTCGGCATTGCGCCTTTTGTTTATAATTCGGTTGCAATTTCTGTGTTTCATCGTCAATAAGAGGGTCCAAGGGATACAGTAAACCTGAACTGAAGCTCGGAATCTATAACTGGTCTCACAGGAAAGGTTCAAAACAGAGACAGTAAGAAGAGTCAGTCTTCTTGTACTTAAGTCGGCATTGTTCCTCTTGTATTTAATACCGATGCAATTTCTGTGTTTCATCGTCAATAAGAAGGTCTAAGGGATACAGTAACTCCGAATTGAAGCATCGGAATCTAATACTGGTCTCACAGGAAAGTTCAAATCATTGAACGTCGAAAGAGTCAGTCCTCTTGTACTTAAGTCGGCATTGTGCCTTTTGTATTTAATTCCGATGCAATTTCTGTGTTTCATCGTCAATATGAAGGTCCAAGGGATACAGTAACTCCGAATTGAAGCACCGGAATCTAAAACTGGTCTCACATAAAAGTTTCAAAACATAGACAGTAAGAAGAGTAAGTCTTCTTGTACCTAAGTCGGCATTTTGCCCTTTGTATTGAATTTCGATGCAATTTCTGTGTTTAATCGGCAAGAAGAAGGACCAAGGCATACAGAGAACCTGAAGTGAAGCATCGGAATCTAAAACTGGTCTCACAGGAAAGGTTCAAATCGTAGAATGTATGAAGAGTCAGCCTTCTTGTACTTAAGTCGGTATTGTGCTTTTTGTATTTAATTCCGATCCTATTTCTGTGTTTCATCGTCAATAAGAAGCTCCAAGGGATACAGTAAACCGTAAGTGAAGCATAGGAGTCTAAAACTGCTCTGTCAGGATAGGTTCAAAACATAGACAGTAAGAAGAGTCAGTCTTCTTGAATTTAAGTCGGCATTGTGCCTTTTGAATTTAATTTGGAACCAATTTCTGTGTTTCATCGGCAATAACAAGGCCCATGGGATACAGTAAACCTGAAGTAAAGCATCAGAATCAGAAACTGATCTCACAGTAAAGGTTCAAAATATAGACAGTAAGAACAGTCAGTCTTCTTGTACTGAAGTCGGCACTGTGCCTATTGTATTTAAATCCGATGCAATTTCTGTGTTTCATCGTCAATAAGAAGGTCCAAGCGATACAGTAACCCGGAAGTGAAGCATCGGAATCTATAACTGGTCTCACAGGAAAGGTTCAAAGCATAGACAGTAGGAAGAGTCGGTCTTCTTGTACTTAAGTCGGCACTGTTCCTTTGTATTGAATTCCGATGCAATTTCTGTGTTTCATCGTCAATAAGAAGGTCCAAGGGATACAGTAAACCTGAAGTGAAGCATAGGAATGTAAAATTGGTCTCACAGGAAAGGCTCAAAACATAGACTGTAAGAAGAGTCAGTCTCCTTGTACTTATGTCGGCATTGAGCCTTTTGAATTTAATTCTGATGCAATTTCTGTGTTTCATCGTCAACAAGAAGATCCAAGGAATACAGTAAACCTGAAGTTAAACATCGGAATTTAAACTGGTCCCACTGAAAATGTTCAAAACGTAGACAGTAAGAAGGGTCAGTCTTCTTGTACTTAAGGCGGTATTGTGCCTTTGTAATTAATTCCGATTCAATTTCTGTGTTTCGTCGTCAATAAGAAGGTCCAAGGAATACAGCAAACCTAAAATGAACGTTGGAATCTAAAGCTGGTCTGACAGGAAAGGTTCAAAACATAGATAGTAAGAAGAGTCAGTCTTCATGTACTTAAGTCGGCATTGTTCCTCTTGTATTTAATTCCGATGCGATTTCTGTGTCTCATCGTCAATAAGAAGGTCCAAGGTATACAGTAACTCCGAATTGAAGCATCGGAATCTAAAATTGGTCTCACAGGAAAGGTTCAAATCGTAGAATGACAAAAGAGTCAGTCCACTTGTACTTAAGTCGGCATTGTGCCTTTTGTATTGAATTTCGATGCAATATCTGTGTTTCATCGTCAATAAGAAGGTCCAAGGGATACAGTAAAACTCAAGGGAACCCACGGAATCTAAAACTGGTCTCACAGGAAAGGTTGACGTAATAGAATGTAAGAATAGTCAGTCCTCTTCTGCTTATGTTGGCATTGTACCTTTTGTATTTAATTCCGATGCAATTTCTGTGTTTCATCGTCCACTTGAAGATCCAAAAGATACAGTACACCTGAAGTGAAGCATCGAAATCTATCATTGGTCTCACAGGAAAGGTTCAAATCATAGACCGTAAGAAGAGTCAGTCTTCTTGTACTTATGTCGGCATTGTTCCTCTTGTATTTAATTCCGATGCAATTTCTGTGTTTCATCGTCAATAAGAAGGTCCAAGGGATACAGTAACTCCGAAGTGAAGCATCGGAATCTAAAACTGGTCTCACAGGAAAGGTTCAAATCATAGAATGTCGGAAGAGTCCGTCCTCTTGTACTTAAGTAGGGATTGTGCCTTTTGTATTTAATTCCGATGCAATTTCTGTGTTTCATCGTCAATATGAAGGTCCAAGGTATACTGTAGAGCCGAAGTGAAGCATCGGAAACTATATCTGGTCTCACAGGAAAGGTTCAAATCATAGAATGTAAGAAGAGTCAGTCCTCCTCTACTTATGACGGCATTGTGCGTTTTGTTTTTAATGCGGTTGCTATTTCTGTGTTTCATCGTCAATAAGAGGGTCCAATGGATACAGTTAACATGAAGTGAAGCTTCGGAATCTATAACTGGTCTCACAGGAAAGGTTGAAAACATAGACAGTAAGAAGAGTCGGTCTTCTTGTACTTAAGACGGCACTGGTACTTTTGTGTTTAATTCCGATGCAATTTCAGTGTTTCATCTACAATAAGAAGGTCCTAGGGATACAGTACACCTGAAGTGAAGCATCGGAATCTAAAACTGGTCTCACAGGAAAGCTTCAAAACACAGACAGTAAGAAGATTCAGTCTTCTTGTACTTATGAAGGCATTCTGCCTTTTGTATGTAATTCCGATGCAATCTCTGTGTTTCATCGTCAATAAGAAGGTCCAAGGGATACAGTAAACTTGACGTGAAGCATCGAAATCTACAACTGGTCTCACAAAAAACGTTGAAAACATAGACAGTAAGAATAATCAGTCTTCTTGTTCTTAAGTCGGCATTGTGCCTTTTGTATTTTATTCCGATGCAATTTCTGTGTTTCATCGTCAATAAGAAGGTCCAAGGGATACAGTAAACCTGAAGTGAAACATTGGAATCTGTAACGGGTCTTACAGGAAAGGTTCAAATCGTGTACAGTAAACAGACTCAGTCTTCTTGTACTTAAGTGGGCATTGTGCCTTTTGAATTTTATTCCGCTGGAATTTCTGTGTTCCATCGTCAATAAGGAAGTCAAAGGGATACTTTAAACCTGAAGTGAAGCATTAGAATCTCAAACTGGTCTCACAGGAAAGGCTCAAATCATACTATGTAAAAAGAGTCAGTCTTCTTGTACTTATGTCGTCATTGTGCCTTTTATATTTAATTCCGAATCAATTTCTGTGTTCCATAGTCAATAAGAAGGTCCAAGGGATACAGTAAACCTGCCATGATGCATCGGAATCAAAATTGGTCCCACAGGAAAGGTTCAAAACATAGACATTAAGAAGAGTCAGTCTTCTTGTACTTAAGTCAGCATTGTGCCTTTTGTATGTTATTCCGATGCAATTTCTGTGTTTCATCGTAAGTTAGAAGGTGCAAGGGATACAGTATACCTGATGTGAAGCATCGGAATCTATAACTGGTCTCACAAAAAACGTTGAAAACATAGACAGTAAGAAGAGGCAGTCTCCTTGTACTTAAGTCGGCATTGTGCCTTTTGTATTTTATTCCGATGCAATTTCTGTGCTTCATCGTCAATAACAAGGTAAAAGGGATACAGTATACCTGAAATGAAGCATCAGAATCTAAAACTAATCTCACAGGAACGGTTCAAAACATAGACAGTAAGAAGAGCCAGTCTTCTTGTGCTTAAGTCGGCATTGTGCCTATTTGTATTTATTTCCGTTGCAATTTCTGTGTTTCATCGTCAATAAGAAGGTCCAAGGGATACAGTAAACCTGAAGTGAAGCATCGGAATCTAAAACTGGAATCACAGGAGAGGTTCAAATCATAGACAGTAAGAAGAGTCAGTGTACTTCTCCCTAAGTCGGCATTTAGCCCTTTGTATTTAATTTCGATGCAATTTCTGTGTTTAATCGGCAACAAGGAGGACCAAGGGATACAGAGAACCAGAAGTGAAGCATTGGAATTAAAAACTGGTCTCACAGGAATGGATCAAATCATAGAATGTAAGAATAGTCAGCCTTCTTGTACTTTAGTCGGCATTGTACCTTTTGTAATTAATTCCGATGTAATTTCTGTATTTCATCGTCAATAAGAGGGTCCAAGGGATACAGTAAACCTGAAGTAAAACATCGGAATCTATCACCGGTCTCACTGGAAAGGTTCCAATCATAGAATGTAAGAAGAATCAGTCCTCTTGTACTTAATTCGGCATTGTGCCTTTTGTATTTAATTCCGATGCAATTTCTGTGTTTCATCGTCAATATGAAGGTCCAAGGGTTACAGTAAACCTGAAGAGAAGCATCGGCATCTAAAACTGGTCTCACAGGTAAGGTTCAAATCATAGAATGTAAGAAGAGTCAGTCCTCTTCATTGTATGTCGGCATTGTGAATATTGTATTTAATTCCGATGCAATTTCTGTGTTTCATCGTCAATGAGAAGATCCAAGGGATACAGGAAACCTGAAGTGAAACATTGGAATCTAGAACGGGTCTTACAGGAAATTTTCAAACATAGACAGTAAGAAGAGTCAGTCATCTTGTACTAAAGTCGGTAATGTGCTTTTGTATTTAAATCCGGTGCAATTTCTGTGTTTCATCGTCAATAAGTAGGTCCAAGGGATACAGTGAACCTGAAGTGAAGCATCGGAGTCTAAAACTGGTCTGACAGGAAAGGTTCAAAACATAGACAGTAAGAAGAGTCAGTCTTCTTGTACTTAAGTCGGCATTGTGCCTTTTGTATTTAATTCCGATGGAATTTCTGTGTTTCATCATCAATAAGGAAGTCAAAGGGATAGTGTAAATCTGAAGTGAAGGATTGGAATCTCAAACTGGTCTCACAGGAAAGGTTCAAAACATAGACAGTAAGAGGAGTAAGTCTTCTTGTACCTAAGTCGGCATTTTGCCCTTTGTATTGAATTTCGATGCAATTTCAGTAATTAATCGGCAACAAGAAGGACCAAGGGATACAGAGAACCTGAAGTGAACTATCGGAATATAAAACTGGTCTCACAGGAAAGGTTCAAATCATAGAATGTAAGAAGAGTCAGCCTTCTTGTCCTTAAGTCGGCATTGTGCTTTTTGTATTTATTTCCGATGCTGTTTCTGTGTTTTATCGTCAATAAGAAGCTCCAAGGGATGCAGTAAACCTGCATTGAAGCATAGGAGTCTAAAACTGGTCTGTCAGGATAGGTTCAAAACATAGACAGTAAGAAGAGTCAGTCTTCTTGAATTTAAGTCGGCATTGTGCCTTTTGAATTTAACTTGGAATCAATATCTGTGTTTCATCGGCAATAATAAGGTCCAAGGGATACAGTAAACCTGAAGTTAAGCATCGGAATTTAAACTGGTCTCACAAAAAAAATTCAAAACATAGACTGTAAGAAGAGTCAGTCTTCTTGTACTTAAGGCGGTTTTGTGCCTTTTGTAATTAATTCCGATTCAATTTCTGTGTTTCGTCGACAATAAGAAGGTCCAAGGAATACAGCAAACCTAAAATGAACAGTGGAATCTAAAACTGGTCTCACAGGATAGGTTCAAAGCATAGACAGTAAGAAGAGTCAGTCATCTTGTACTTAAGTCGGCATTGTGCCTTTTGTATTTAATTCCGATTCAACTTCTGTGTTTCGTCGTCAACTAGAAGGTTCAGGGGATACAGTACACCTAAAGTGAAGCGTCGGAATCTATGACTGGTCTCACAGGAAAGGTTCAAAACATAGACAGTAAAAAGAGTCAGTCTTCTTGTACTTAAGTCGGCATTGTTATTCTTGTATTTAATTCCGATGCAATTTCTGTGTTTCATTGTCAATAAGAAGGTCCAAGGGATACAGTAACTCCGAATTGAAGCATCGGAATCTAAAACTAGTCTCACAAGAAAGTTCAAATCATAGAACGTCGAATGAGTCAGTCCTCTTGCACTTAAGTCGGCATTGTCCCTTTTGTATTTAATTCCGATGCAGTTCTGTGTTTCATCGTCAATATGAAGTTCCTAGGTATACAGTATACCTGAAGTGAAGCATCAGAAACTAAAACTGGTCTCACAGGAAAGGTTCAAATCAGAGATTGTAAGAAGAGTCAGTCCTCCTCTACTTATGTCGACATTGTGCCTTTTGTTTATAATTCGGTTGCAATTTCTGTGTTTCATCGTCAATAAGAGGGTCCAAGGGATCCTGTAAACCTGAAGTGAAGCATCGGAATCTATAACTGGTCTCACAGGAAAGGTTCAAAACATAGACAGTAAGAAGAGTCGGTCATCTTGTACTTAAGTCGGCACTGTTCCTATTTCGTTTAATTCCGATGCAATTTCTGTGTTTCATCGTCAATAAGAGGGTCCAAGGGATTCAGTAAACCAGAAGTGAAACATCGGAATCTATAACCGGTCTCACAGGAAAGGTTCAAATCATAGAATGTAAGAAGAAGCAGTCCTCTTGTACTTAATTCGGCATTGTGCCTTTTGTATTTCATTCCGATGCAATATCTGTGTTTCATCGTCAATATGAAGGTCCAAGGGTTACAGTAAACCTTATGTGAAGCTCCGGCATCTAAAACTGATCTCACAGGAAAGGTTCAAATCAAAGAATGTAAGAAGAGTCAGTCCTCTTCATTGTATGTCAGCATTGTGAATTTTGTATTTAATTCCGATGCAATTTCTGTGTTACATCGTCAATAAGAAGGTCCAAGGGATACAGGAAACCTGAAGTGAAACATTGGAGTCTAGAACGGGTCTTACAGGAAATGTTCAAACATAGACAGTAAGAAGAGTCAGTCTTCTTGTACTAAAGTCGGTATTGTGCCTTTTGTATTTAATTCCGGTGCAATTTCTGTGTTTCATCGTCAATAAGTAGGCCCAAGGGATACAGTGAACCTGAAGTGAAGCATCGGAATCTCAAACTGGTCTCACAGGAAAGGCTCAAATCATAGGATGTAAAAAGAATCAGTCTTCTTGTACTTAAGTCGGCATTGTGCATTTTGTATTGAATTCCGATGCAATTTCTGTGTTTCATCGTCAATGAGAAGATCCAAGGGATACAGGAAACCTGAAGTGAAACATTGGAATCTAGAACGGGTCTTACAGGAAATATTCAAACATAGACTGTAAGAAGAGTCAGTCTTCTTGTACTAAAGTCGGTAATGAGCTTTTGTATTTAATTCCGGTCCAATTTCTGTGTTTCATCGTCAATAAGTTAGTCCAAGGGATACAGTGAACCTGAAGTGAAGCATCGGAGTCTAAAACTGGTCTCACAGGAAAGGTTCAAAACATAGACAGTAAGAAGAGTCAGTCTTCTTGTACTTAAGTCGGCATTGTGCCTTTTGTATTTAATTCCGATGGAATTTCTGTGTTTCATCATCAATAAGGAAGTCAAAGGGATAGTGTAGATCTGAAGAGAAGCATCGGAATCTCAAACTGGTCTCACAGGAAAGGTTCAAAACATAGACAGCAAGAAGAGTAAGTCTTCTTGTACCTAAGTCGGCATTTTGCCCTTTGTATTGAATTTCGATGCAATTTCAGTGTTTAATCGGCAACAAGAAGGACCAAGGGATACAGTAAACCTGAAGTTAAGCATCGGAATATAAACTGGTCTCACAGAAAAAGTTCAAAACATAGACAGTAAGAAGAGTCAGTCTTCTTGTACTTAAGGCGGTATTGTGCCTTTTGTAATTAATTCCGATTCAATTTCTGTGTTTCGTCGTCAATAAGAAGGTCCAAGGAATACAGCAAACCTAAAATGAACAGTGGAATCTAAAACTGGTCTCACAGGAAAGTTTCAAAGCATAGACAGTAAGAAGAGTCAGTCATCTTGTACTTAAGACGGCATTGTGCCTTTTGTATTTAATTCCGATGCAATTTCTGTGTTTCATCGTCAACTAGAAGGTTCAAGGGATACAGTACACCTAAAGTGAAGCGTCGGAATCTATAACTGGTCTCACAGGAAAAGTTCAAAACATAGACAGTAAAAAGAGTCAGTCTTCTTGTACTTAAGTCGGCATTGTTATTCTTGTATTTAATTCCGATGCAATATCTGTGTTTCATCGTCAATACGAAGGTCCAAGGGATACAGTAACTCCGAATTGAAGCATCGGAATCTAAAACTAGTCTCACAGGAAAGTTCAAATCATAGAACGTCGAATGAGTCAGTCCTCTTGCACTTAAGTCGGCATTGTGCCTTTTGTATTTAATTCCGATGTAATTTCTGTGTTTCATCGTCAATATGAAGGTCCAAGGTATACAGTATACCTGAAGTGAAGCATCAGGAACTAAAACAGGTCTCACAGGAAAGGTTCAAATCTTAGATTGTAAGAAGAGTCAGTACTCCTCTAATTATGTCGGCATTGTGCCTTTTGTTTATAATTCGGTTGCAATTTCTGTGTTTCATCGTCAATAAGAGGGTCCAAGGGATACAGGAAACCTGAAGTGATACATTGGAGTCTAGAACGGGTCTTACAGGAAATGTTCAAACATAGACAGTAAGAAGAGTCAGTCTTCTTGTACTAAAGTCGGTATTGTGCCTTTTGTATTTAATTCCGGTGCAATTTCTGTGTTTCATCGTCAATAAGTAGGTCCAAGGGATACAGTGAAACTGAAGTGAAGCAATTGAGTCTAAAACTGGTCTCACAGGAAAGGTTCAAAACATAGACAGTAAGAAGAGTCAGTATTCTTGTACTTAAGTCGGCATTGTGCCTTTTGTATTTCATTCCGATGGAATGTCTGTGTTTCATCGTCAACAAGGAAGTCAAAGGGATAGTGTAAACCTGAAGGTAAGCATCGGAATCTCAAACTGGTCTCACAGGAAAGGCTCAAATCATAGGATGTAAAGAGAATCAGTCTTCTTGTACTTAAGTCGGCATTGTGCCTTTTGTATTGAATTCCGATGCAATTTCTCTGTTTCATCGTCAATAAGATGTTCCAAGGGAAACAGTTAACCTGTAGTGAAGCACCGGAATCTAAAACTGGTCTCACATAAAAGTTTCAAAACATAGACAGTAAGAAGAGTCAGTCTTCTTGTACTTAAGGCGGAATTGTGACTTTTGTAATTAATTCGGATTCAATTTCTGTGTTTCGTCGTCAATAAGTAGGTCCAAGGGATACAGTGAAACTGAAGTGAAGCATCGGAGTCTAAAACTGGTCTCACAGGAAAGGTTCAAAACATAGACAGTAAGAAGAGTAAGTCTTCTTGTACCTAAGTCGGCATTTTGCCCTTTGTATTGAATTTCGATGCAATTTCTGTGTTTAATCGGCAACAAGAAGGACCAAGGGATACAGAGAACCTGAAGTGAAGCATCGGAATGTAAAAATTGTCTCACAGGAAAGGCTCAAATCATAGGATGTAAAAAGAGTCAGTCTTCTTGTACTTAAGTTGGCATTGAGCCTTTTTTATTTAATTCCGATGCAATTTCTGTGTTTCATCGTCAATAAGAAGGTCCAAGGGATACAGTAAACCTAAAGTGAAGCATTGGAATGTAAAATTGGTCTCACAGGAAAGGCTCAAAACATAGAATTTAAGAAGAGTCAGTCTCCTTGTACTTATGTCGGCATTGTGCCTTTTGAATTTAATTCTGATGCAATTTCTGTGTTTCATCGTCAACAAGCAGATCCAAGGAATACAGTAAACCTGAAGTTAAGCATCGGAATTTAAACTGGTCTCACAGAAAAAGTTCAAAACGTAGACAGTAAGAAGAGTCAGTCTTCTTGTACTTAAGACGGCATTGTGCCTTTTGTATTTAATTCCGATGCAAGTTCTGTGTTTCATCGTCAATATGAAGGTCCAAGGTATACAGTAGAGCCGAAGTGAAGCATCGGAAACTAAATCTGGTCTCACAGGAAAGGTTCAAATCATAGAATGTAAGAAGAGTCAGTCCTCCTCTACTTATGTCGGCATTGTGCCTTTTGTTTTTAATTCGGTTGCAATTTGTGTGTTTCATCGTCAATAAGAGGGTCCAAAGGATACAGTAAACCTGAAGTGAAGCTTCGGAATCTATAACTGGACTCACAGGAAAGGTTCAAAACATAGACAGTAAAAAGAATTGGTCTTCTTGTACTTAAGTCGGCACTGACACTTTTGTGTTTAATTCCGATGCAATTTCTGTATTTAATCTACAATAAGAAGGTCCTAGGGATACAGTACACCTGAAGTGAAGCATCGGAATCTATGACTGGTCTCACAGGAAAGCTTCAATACACAGACAGTAAGAAGATTCAGTCTTCTTGTACTTAAGTAGGCATTCAACCATTTGTATGTAATTCCGATGCAATTTCTGTGTTTCATCGTCAATAAGAAGGTCCAAGGGATACAGTAAACTTGAAGTGAAGCATCGAAATCTACAACTGGTCTCACAGGGAAGGTTCAAAACATAGACAGTAAGGAGAGTCAGTCCTCTTGTACTTAATCGGCATTGTGCGTTATGTATTTAATTCCGACGCAATTTCTGTGTTTCTTCGTCAATAAGAAGTTTGAAGGGATACAGTAAACCTCCAGTGAAGCATCGAAATTTACAACTGGTCTCACAGGAGAGGTTCAAATCATATAATGTAAGAATAGTAAGTCCTCTTGTACTTAATTCGACATTGTGCTTTTTGTATTTAATTCCGATGCAATTTCAGTGTTTCATCGTCAATAAGATGGTCCAAGGGATACAGTAAACCTGAAGTGAAGCATCGGAATCTAAAACTAGTCCCACAGGAAAGGTTCAAAGCATAGGTAGTAAGAAGAGTCAGTCTACATGCTTTAAGTCGATATTCTGCCTTTTGTATTTAAGTCCGATACAATTTCTGTGTTTCGTCGTCAATAAGAAGGTGCAAGGGATACAGTAAACCTGAAGTGAGGCATCGGATTCGAAAACTGGTCTCACAGGAAAGGCTCAAATCATAGAATGTAAGAAGAGTCAGTCTTCTTGTACTTAAGTCGGCATTGTGCCTTTTGTATTTAATTCCGATGCAGTTTCCGTGTTTCATTGTCAATAAGAAGGTTCAAGGGATACCGATAACCTGAAGTGAAGCATCAAAATCTAAAACTGGTCTCACAGGAAAGACTCAAATCATTGAATGTAAGAAGAGTCAGTCATCTTGTACTTAAGTCGGCATTGTGCCTTTTGTATTTATTTCCGATGCAATTTCTATCTTTCATCGTCAATAAGAAGCTCCAAGGGACACAGTAAAATTGAAGTGAACCATCGGAATCTAAAACTGGTCTCACAGGAAAGGTTTAAATCATAGACAGTAAGAAGTGTCAGTCTTCTTGTACTTAAGTCTGCATTGTTCCTTTTGTATTTAATTCCGATGCAATTTCTGTGTTTCATCGTCAATTTGAAAGTCCAAGGGATACAGTAAACCTAAAGGGAAGCATCGGAATCTAAATCTGGACACACAGGAAATGTTCAAATCATAGAATGTAAGAAATGTCAGTCCCCTTCTACTTATGTCGGCATTGTGCCTTTTGTATATAATTCTGATGCAATTTCTGTGTTTCATCGTCAATAAGAAAGTCCAAGGGATACAGTAAACCTGAAGAGAAATTTTGGCACCTATAACTGGTCTCACAGGAGAGGTTCAAATCATAGACAGTAAGAAGAGTCAGTATTCTAGTACTTAAGTGGCATTGTGCTTTAGTATTTAATTCCGATACAGTTTCTGTGTTTCATTGTCAATAAGAAGGTCCAAGGGATACAGTAAAATTGAAGTGACGCATCGGAAACTAAAACTGGTGTCACAGGAAAGGTTCAAAACAGAGACAGTAAGAAGAGTCAGTCTTCGAGTACTTAAGTCGGCATTTTGCTCTTTGTATTGAATTTCGATGCAATATCTGTGTTTAATCAGCAACAAGGAGGACCAAGGGATATAGTGAACCCGAAGTGAAGCATCGTAATCTAAAACTGGTCTCACAGGAAAGGTTCAAATAATAGAATGTAAGAAGAGTCAGCCTTCTTGTACTTATGTCGGCATTGTGTTCTTTGTATTTAATTTCGATGCTATTTCTGTGTTTCATCGTCAATATGAAGGTCCAAGGGATACAGTAAACCTGAAGTGAGGCATCGGATTCAAAAACTGGTCTCACTGGAAAGGTTCAGTTCATAGAACGTAAGAAGAGTCAGACTACTTGTACTTAAGTCGGCATTGTGACTGTTGTATTTAATTCCGATGCATTTTCTGTGTTTCATATTCAATAAGAAGGTCTGAGAAATACAGTAAACCTGAAGTGAAACATTGGAATCTGTAACGGGTCTTATAGGGAAATGTTGAAAACATGGACAGTAAGAAGAGTCAGTCTTCTTGTACTTAAGTCGGCATTGTGCCTTTTGTAATTTATTCCGATGGAATTTCTGTGTTTCATCGTCAATAAGGATTTCAAACGGTTACTTTAAACCTGAAGTGAAGCATCGGTATCTCTAACTGGTCTCACAGGAAAGGCTCAAATCATAGGATGTAAAAAGAGTCAGTCTTCTTGTAATTAAGTCGGCATTGTGCCTTATGTATTTAATTCCGAAGCAATTTCTGTGTTCCATCGTCAGTAAGAAGGTCCAAGGGATACAGTAAACCTGAAGTGAAGCATCAGAATCGAAAATTGGTCACACAGGAATTTCTCGAAACACAGACAATAAGAAGTGTCAGTGTTCTTGTACTTAAGTCGGCATTGTGCCTTTTGTATTTAATCCGATGCAATAGCTGTGTTGCATCGTCAACTGGAAGGTCCAAGGGATACTGTACACCTGAAGTGAAGCATCGAAATCTATAACTGGTCTCACAGGAAAGGTTCAAATCATAGACCGTAAGAAGAGTCAGTCTTCTTGTACTTATGTTGGAATTGTTCCTCTTGTATTTAATTCCATTGCAATTTCTGTGTCTCATCGTCAATAAGAAGGTCCAAGGGATACAGTAACTCCGAAGTAAAGCATCGGAATCTAAAACTGGTCTCACAGGAAAGGTTCAAAACATAGACAGTAAGAAGAGTCGGTCATCTTGTACGTAAGTCGGCACTGTTCCTATTTCGTTTAATTCCGATGCAATTTCTGTGTTTCATCGTCAATAAGAGGGTCCAAGGGATTCAGTAAACCAGAAGTGAAACATCGGAATCTATAACCGGTCTCACAGGAAAGGTTCAAATCATAGAATGTAAGAAGAAGCAGTCCTCTTGTACTTAATTCGGCATTGTGCCTTTTGTATTTCATTCCGATGCAATATCTGTGTTTCATCGTCAATATGAAGGTCCAAGGGTTACAGTAAACCTTATGTGAAGCACCGGCATCTAAAACTGATCTCACAGGAAAGGTTCAAATCAAAGAATGTAAGAAGAGTCAGTCCTCTTCATTGTATGTCAGCATTGTGAATTTTGTATTTAATTCCGATGCAATTTCTGTGTTACATCGTCAATAAGAAGGTCCAAGGGATACAGGAAACCTGAAGTGAAACATTGGAGTCTAGAACGGGTCTTACAGGAAATGTTCAAACATAGACAGTAAGAAGAGTCAGTCTTCTTGTACTAAAGTCGGTATTGTGCCTTTTGTATTTAATTCCGGTGCAATTTCTGTGTTTCATCGTCAATAAGTAGGCCCAAGGGATACAGTGAACCTGAAGTGAAGCATCGGAATCTCAAACTGGTCTCACAGGAAAGGCTCAAATCATAGGATGTAAAAAGAATCAGTCTTCTTGTACTTAAGTCGGCATTGTGCATTTTGTATTGAATTCCGATGCAATTTCTGTGTTTCATCGTCAATGAGAAGATCCAAGGGATACAGGAAACCTGAAGTGAAACATTGGAATCTAGAACGGGTCTTACAGGAAATATTCAAACATAGACTGTAAGAAGAGTCAGTCTTCTTGTACTAAAGTCGGTAATGAGCTTTTGTATTTAATTCCGGTCCAATTTCTGTGTTTCATCGTCAATAAGTTGGTCCAAGGGATACAGTGAACCTGAAGTGAAGCATTGGAGTCTAAAACTGGTCTCACAGGAAAGGTTCAAAACATAGACAGTAAGAAGAGTCAGTCTTCTTGTACTTAAGTCGGCATTGTGCCTTTTGTATTTAATTCCGATGGAATTTCTGTGCTTCATCATCAATAAGGAAGTCAAAGGGATAGTGTAGATCTGAAGAGAAGCATCGGAATCTCAAACTGGTCTCACAGGAAAGGTTCAAAACATAGACAGCAAGAAGAGTAAGTCTTCTTGTACCTAAGTCGGCATTTTGCCCTTTGTATTGAATTTCGATGCAATTTCAGTGTTTAATCGGCAACAAGAAGGACCAAGGGATACAGTAAACCTGAAGTTAAGCATCGGAATATAAACTGGTCTCACAGAAAAAGTTCAAAACATAGACAGTAAGAAGAGTCAGTCTTCTTGTACTTAAGGCGGTATTGTGCCTTTTGTAATTAATTCCGATTCAATTTCTGTGTTTCGTCGTCAATAAGAAGGTCCAAGGAATACAGCAAACCTAAAATGAACAGTGGAATCTAAAACTGGTCTCACAGGAAAGTTTCAAATCGTAGACAGTAAGAAGAGTCAGTCATCTTGTACTTAAGACGGCATTGTGCCTTTTGTATTTAATTCCGATGCAATTTCTGTGTTTCATCGTCAACTAGAAGGTTCAAGGGATACAGTACACCTAAAGTGAAGCGTCGGAATCTATAACTGGTCTCACAGGAAAAGTTCAAAACATAGACAGTAAAAAGAGTCAGTCTTCTTGTACTTAAGTCGGCATTGTTATTCTTGTATTTAATTCCGATGCAATATCTGTGTTTCATCGTCAATACGAAGGTCCAAGGGATACAGTAACTCCGAATTGAAGCATCGGAATCTAAAACTAGTCTCACAGGAAAGTTCAAATCATAGAACGTCGAATGAGTCAGTCCTCTTGCACTTAAGTCGGCATTGTGCCTTTTGTATTTAATTCCGATGTAATTTCTGTGTTTCATCGTCAATATGAAGGTCCAAGGTATACAGTATACCTGAAGTGAAGCATCAGGAACTAAAACAGGTCTCACAGGAAAGGTTCAAATCTTAGATTGTAAGAAGAGTCAGTACTCCTCTAATTATGTCGGCATTGTGCCTTTTGTTTATAATTCGGTTGCAATTTCTGTGTTTCATCGTCAATAAGAGGGTCCAAGGGATACAGGAAACCTGAAGTGATACATTGGAGTCTAGAACGGGTCTTACAGGAAATGTTCAAACATAGACAGTAAGAAGAGTCAGTCATCTTGTACTAAAGTCGGTATTGTGCCTTTTGTATTTAATTCCGGTGCAATTTCTGTGTTTCATCGTCAATAAGTAGGTCCAAGGGATACAGTGAAACTGAAGTGAAGCAATTGAGTCTAAAACTGGTCTCACAGGAAAGGTTCAAAACATAGACAGTAAGAAGAGTCAGTCTTCTTGTACTTAAGTCGGCATTGTGCCTTTTGTATTTCATTCCGATGGAATGTCTGTGTTTCATCATCAACAAGGAAGTCAAAGGGATAGTGTAAACCTGAAGGTAAGCATCGGAATCTCAAACTGGTCTCACAGGAAAGGCTCAAATCATAGGATGTAAAGAGAATCAGTCTTCTTGTACTTAAGTCGGCATTGTGCCTTTTGTATTGAATTCCGATGCAATTTCTCTGTTTCATCGTCAATAAGACGTTCCAAGGGAAACAGTTAACCTGTAGTGAAGCACCGGAATCTAAAACTGGTCTCACATAAAAGTTTCAAAACATAGACAGTAAGAAGAGTCAGTCTTCTTGTACTTAAGGCGGAATTGTGACTTTTGTAATTAATTCGGATTCAATTTCTGTGTTTCGTCGTCAATAAGTAGGTCCAAGGGATACAGTGAAACTGAAGTGAAGCATCGGAGTCTAAAACTGGTCTCACAGGAAAGGTTCAAAACATAGACAGTAAGAAGAGTAAGTCTTCTTGTACCTAAGTCGGCATTTTGCCCTTTGTATTGAATTTCGATGCAATTTCTGTGTTTAATCGGCAACAAGAAGGACCAAGGGATACAGAGATCCTGAAGTGAAGCATCGGAATGTAAAAATTGTCTCACAGGAAAGGCTCAACTCATAGGATGTAAAAAGAGTCAGTCTTCTTGTACTTAAGTTGGCATTGAGCCTTTTTTATTTAATTCCGATGCAATTTCTGTGTTTCATCGTCAATAAGAAGGTCCAAGGGATACAGTAAACCTAAAGTGAAGCATTGGAATGTAAAATTGGTCTCACAGGAAAGGCTCAAAACATAGAATTTAAGAAGAGTCAGTCTCCTTGTACTTATGTCGGCATTGTGCCTTTTGAATTTAATTCTGACGCAATTTCTGTGTTTCATCGTCAACAAGCAGATCCAAGGAATACAGTAAACCTGAAGTTAAGCATCGGAATTTAAACTGGTCTCACAGAAAAAGTTCAAAACGTAGACAGTAAGAAGAGTCAGTCTTCTTGTACTTAAGACGGCATTGTGCCTTTTGTATTTAATTCCGATGCAAGTTCTGTGTTTCATCGTCAATATGAAGGTCCAAGGTATACAGTAGAGCCGAAGTGAAGCATCGGAAACTAAATCTGGTCTCACAGGAAAGGTTCAAATCATAGAATGTAAGAAGAGTCAGTCCTCCTCTACTTATGTCGGCATTGTGCCTTTTGTTTTTAATTCGGTTGCAATTTGTGTGTTTCATCGTCAATAAGAGGGTCCAAAGGATACAGTAAACCTGAAGTGAAGCTTCGGAATCTATAACTGGACTCACAGGAAAGGTTCAAAACATAGACAGTAAAAAGAATTGGTCTTCTTGTACTTAAGTCGGCACTGACACTTTTGTGTTTAATTCCGATGCAATTTCTGTATTTAATCTACAATAAGAAGGTCCTAGGGATACAGTACACCTGAAGTGAAGCATCGGAATCTATGACTGGTCTCACAGGAAAGCTTCAATACACAGACAGTAAGAAGATTCAGTCTTCTTGTACTTAAGTAGGCATTCAACCATTTGTATGTAATTCCGATGCAATTTCTGTGTTTCATCGTCAATAAGAAGGTCCAAGGGATACAGTAAACTTGAAGTGAAGCATCGAAATCTACAACTGGTCTCACAGGAAAGGTTCAAAACATAGACAGTAAGGAGAGTCAGTCCTCTTGTACTTAATCGGCATTGTGCGTTATGTATTTAATTCCGACGCAATTTCTGTGTTTCTTCGTCAATAAGAAGTTTGAAGGGATACAGTAAACCTCCAGTGAAGCATCGAAATTTACAACTGGTCTCACAGGAGAGGTTCAAATCATATAATGTAAGAATAGTAAGTCCTCTTGTACTTAATTCGACATTGTGCTTTTTGTATTTAATTCCGATGCAATTTCAGTGTTTCATCGTCAATAAGATGGTCCAA
This sequence comes from Schistocerca serialis cubense, assembly GCF_023864345.2. Taxonomy (NCBI): domain Eukaryota; kingdom Metazoa; phylum Arthropoda; class Insecta; order Orthoptera; family Acrididae; genus Schistocerca; species Schistocerca serialis. Next base: position 17,983,199 of record NC_064648.1, read on the forward strand.
GGGATACAGTAAACCTGAACTGAAGCATCGGAATCTAAAACTAGTCCCACAGGAAAGGTTCAAAGCATAGGTAGTAAGAAGAGTCAGTCTACATGCTTTAAGTCGATATTCTGCCTTTTGTATTTAAGTCCGATACAATTTCTGTGTTTCGTCGTCAATAAGAAGGTGCAAGGGATACAGTAAACCTGAAGTGAGGCATCGGATTCGAAAACTGGTCTCACAGGAAAGGCTCAAATCATAGAATGTAAGAAGAGTCAGTCTTCTTGTACTTAAGTCGGCATTGTGCCTTTTGTATTTAATTCCGATGCAGTTTCCGTGTTTCATTGTCAATAAGAAGGTTCAAGGGATACCGATAACCTGAAGTGAAGCATCAAAATCTAAAACTGGTCTCACAGGAAAGACTCAAATCATTGAATGTAAGAAGAGTCAGTCATCTTGTACTTAAGTCGGCATTGTGCCTTTTGTATTTATTTCCGATGCAATTTCTATCTTTCATCGTCAATAAGAAGCTCCAAGGGACACAGTAAAATTGAAGTGAACCATCGGAATCTAAAACTGGTCTCACAGGAAAGGTTTAAATCATAGACAGTAAGAAGTGTCAGTCTTCTTGTACTTAAGTCTGCATTGTTCCTTTTGTATTTAATTCCGATGCAATTTCTGTGTTTCATCGTCAATTTGAAAGTCCAAGGGATACAGTAAACCTAAAGGGAAGCATCGGAATCTAAATCTGGACACACAGGAAATGTTCAAATCATAGAATGTAAGAAATGTCAGTCCCCTTCTACTTATGTCGGCATTGTGCCTTTTGTATATAATTCTGATGCAATTTCTGTGTTTCATCGTCAATAAGAAAGTCCAAGGGATACAGTAAACCTGAAGAGAAATTTTGGCACCTATAACTGGTCTCACAGGAGAGGTTCAAATCATAGACAGTAAGAAGAGTCAGTATTCTAGTACTTAAGTGGCATTGTGCTTTAGTATTTAATTCCGATACAGTTTCTGTGTTTCATTGTCAATAAGAAGGTCCAAGGGATACAGTAAAATTGAAGTGACGCATCGGAAACTAAAACTGGTGTCACAGGAAAGGTTCAAAACAGAGACAGTAAGAAGAGTTAGTCTTCGAGTACTTAAGTCGGCATTTTGCTCTTTGTATTGAATTTCGATGCAATATCTGTGTTTAATCAGCAACAAGGAGGACCAAGGGATATAGTGAACCCGAAGTGAAGCATCGTAATCTAAAACTGGTCTCACAGGAAAGGTTCAAATAATAGAATGTAAGAAGAGTCAGCCTTCTTGTACTTATGTCGGCATTGTGTTCTTTGTATTTAATTTCGATGCTATTTCTGTGTTTCATCGTCAATATGAAGGTCCAAGGGATACAGTAAACCTGAAGTGAGGCATCGGATTCAAAAACTGGTCTCACTGGAAAGGTTCAGTTCATAGAACGTAAGAAGAGTCAGACTACTTGTACTTAAGTCGGCATTGTGACTGTTGTATTTAATTCCGATGCATTTTCTGTGTTTCATATTCAATAAGAAGGTCTGAGAAATACAGTAAACCTGAAGTGAAACATTGGAATCTGTAACGGGTCTTATAGGGAAATGTTGAAAACATGGACAGTAAGAAGAGTCAGTCTTCTTGTACTTAAGTCGGCATTGTGCCTTTTGTAATTTATTCCGATGGAATTTCTGTGTTTCATCGTCAATAAGGATTTCAAACGGTTACTTTAAACCTGAAGTGAAGCATCGGTATCTCTAACTGGTCTCACAGGAAAGGCTCAAATCATAGGATGTAAAAAGAGTCAGTCTTCTTGTAATTAAGTCGGCATTGTGCCTTATGTATTTAATTCCGAAGCAATTTCTGTGTTCCATCGTCAGTAAGAAGGTCCAAGGGATACAGTAAACCTGAAGTGAAGCATCAGAATCGAAAATTGGTCACACAGGAATTTCTCGAAACACAGACAATAAGAAGTGTCAGTGTTCTTGTACTTAAGTCGGCATTGTGCCTTTTGTATTTAATCCGATGCAATAGCTGTGTTGCATCGTCAACTGGAAGGTCCAAGGGATACTGTACACCTGAAGTGAAGCATCGAAATCTATAACTGGTCTCACAGGAAAGGTTCAAATCATAGACCGTAAGAAGAGTCAGTCTTCTTGTACTTATGTTGGAATTGTTCCTCTTGTATTTAATTCCATTGCAATTTCTGTGTCTCATCGTCAATAAGAAGGTCCAAGGGATACAGTAACTCCGAAGTAAAGCATCGGAATCTAAAACTGGTCTCACAGAGGAGGTTCAAATCATAGGATGTCGGAAGAGTCAGTCCTCTTGTACTTAAGACGGCATTGTGCCTTTTGTATTTAATTCCGATGCAATTTCTGTGTTTCATCGTCAATATGAAGGTCCAAGGTATATAGTAGAGCTGAAGTGAAGCATCGGAAACCAAATCTGGTCTGACAGGAAAGGTTCAAATCATAGAATGTAAGAAGAGTCAGTCCTCCTCTACTTATGTCGGCATTGTGCATTTGGCTTTAATTCGGTTGCAATTTCTGTGTTTCATCGTTAATAATAGGGACCAAGGGATACAGTAAACCTGAAGTGAAGCATCGGAATCAAAAACTGGTCTCACAGGAAAGCTTCAAAACACAGACAGTAAGTAGAATCAGTCTTCCTGTACTTAAGTAGGCATTCTGCAATTTTGTATGTAATTCCCATGCAATTTCTGTGTTTCATCGTCAATAAGAAGGTGCAAGGGATACAGTAAACCTGAAGTGAGGCATAGGATTCGAAAACTGGTCTCACAGGAAAGGCTCAAATCATTGAATGTAAGAAGAGTCAGTCTTCTTGTACTTAAGTCGGCATTGTGCCTTTTGTATTTAATTCCGATGCAGTTTCTGTGTTTCATTGTCAATAAGAAGGTCCAAGGGATACCGATAACCTGAAGTGAAGCATCAAAATCTAAAACTGGTCTCACAGGAAAGGCTCAAATCATTGAATGTAAGAAGAGTCAGTCATCTTGTACTTAAGTCGGCATTGTTCTTTTTGTATTTAATTCCGATGAAATTTCTGTGTTTCATCGTCAATAAGAAGGTCCAAGGGATACAGTAAACCTGAAGTGAACCATCGGAATCTAAAACTGGTCTCACAGGAAAGGTTCAAATCATAGACAGTAAGTAGTGTCAGTCTTCTTGTACTTAAGTCAGCATTGTTCCTTTTGTATTTAATTCCGATGCAATATCTGTGTTACATCGTCAATTTGAAAGTCCAAGGGATACAGTAAACCTGAAGAGAAACTTTGGCATCTATAACTGGTCTCACAGGAGAGGTTCAAATCATAGACAGTAAGAAGAGTCAGTATTCTAGTACTTAAGTGGCATTGTGCTTTAGTATTTAATTCTGATACAGTTTCTGTGTTTCATTGTCAATGAGAAGGTCCAAGGGATACCGATAACCTGAAGTGAAGAATCAAAATCTAAAACTGGTCTCACAGGAAAGGCTCAAATCATTGAATGTAAGAAGAGTCAGTCATCTTGTACTTAAGTCGGCATTCTGCCTTTTGTATGTAATTTCGATGCAATTTCTGTGTGTCATCGTCAATAAGATGGTCCAAGGGATACAGTAAAATTGAAGTGAAGCATCGGAATCTAAAACTGGTCTCACAGGAAAGGTTCAAAACAGAGACAGTAAGAAGAGTTAGTCTTCGAGTACTTAAGTCGGCATTTTGCTCTTTGTATTGAATTTCGATGCAATATCTGTGTTTAATCGGCAACAAGGAGGACCAAGGGATACAGTGAACCCAAAGTGAAGCATCGTAATCTAAAACTGGTCGCACAGGAAAGGTTCAAATCATAGAATGTAAGAAGAGTGAGCCTTCTTGTACTTATGTCGGCATTGTGTTCTTTGTATTTAATTCCGATGCCATTTCTGTGTTTCATCGTCAATATGAAGGTCCAAGGGATACAGTAAACCTGAAGTGAGGCATCGGATTCAAAAACTGGTCTCACTGGAAAGGTTCAGATCATAGAACGTAAGAAGAGTCAGACTACTTGTACTTAAGTCGGCATTGTGACTTTTGTATTTAATTCCGATGCATTTTCTGTGTTTCATATTCAATAAGAACGTCTGAGGGATACAGTAAAACTGAAGTGAAACATTGGAATCTATAACGGGTCTTATAGGGAAAGGTTGAAAACATGGACAGTAAGAAGAGTCAGTCTTCTTGTACTTAAGTCGGCATTGTGCCTTTTGTAATTTATTCCGATGGAATTTCTGTGTTTCATCGTCAATAAGGAATTCAAACGGATACTTTAAACCTGAAGTGAAGCATCGGTATCTCTAACTGGTCTCACAGGAAAGGATCAAATCATAGGATGTAAAAAGAGTCAGTCTTCTTGTACTTAAGTTGGCATTGTGCCTTTTGTCTTTAATTCCGAAGCAATTTCTGTGTTCCATCGTCAGTAAGAAGGTCCAAGGGATACAGTAAACCTGAAGTGAAGCATCAGAATGAAAATTGGTCACACAGGAATATCTCGAAACACAGACAATAAGAAGAGTCAGTGTTCTTGTACTTAGGTCGGCATTGTGCCTTTTGTATTTAATCCGATGCAATAGCTGTGTTGCATCGTCAACTGGAAGGTCCAAGGGATACAGTACACCTGAAGTGAAGCATCGAAATCTGTAACTGGTCACACAGGAAAGGTTCAAATCATAGACCGTAAGAAGAGTCAGTCTTCTTGTACTTATGTCGGAATTGTTCCTCTTGTATTTAATTCCGAAGCAATTTCTGTGTCTCATCGTCAATAAGAAGGTCCAAGGGATACAGTAACTCCGAAGTAAAGCATCGGAATCTAAAACTGGTCTCACAGAGGAGGTTCAAATCATAGGATGTCGGAAGAGTCAGTCCTCTTGTACTTAAGACGGCATTGTGCCTTTTGTATTTAATTCCGATGCAATTTCTGTGTTTCATCGTCAATATGAAGGTCCAAGGTACATAGTAGAGCTGAAGTGAAGCATCGGAAACTAAATCTGGTCTGACAGGAAAGGTTCAAATCATAGAATGTAAGAAGAGTCAGTCCTCCTCTACTTATGTCGGCATTGTGCATTTGGCTTTAATTCGGTTGCAATTTCTGTGTTTCATCGTTAATAATAGGGACCAAGGGATACAGTAAACCTGAAGTGAAGCATCGGAATCTAAAACTGGTCTCACAGGAAAGCTTCAAAACACAGACAGTAAGTAGAATCAGTCTTCTTGTACTTAAGTAGGCATTCTGCATTTTTGTATGTCATTCCGATGCAATTTCTGTGTTTCATCGTCAATAAGAAAGTCCAAGGGATACAGGAAACCTGAAGAGAAATTTTGGCATCTATAACTGGTCTCACAGGAGAGGTTCAAATCATAGACAGTAAGAAGAGTCAGTATTCTAGTACTTAAGTGGCATTGTGCTTTAGTATTATTTCCGATACAGTTTCTGTGTTTCATTGTCAATAAGAAGGTCCAAGTGATACCGATAACCTGAAGTGAAGAATCAAAATCTAAAACTGGTCTCACAGGAAAGGCTCAAATCATTGAATGTAAGAAGAGTCAGTCATCTTGTACTTAAGTCGGCATTGTGCATTTGAATTTAATTCCGATGCAATTTCTGTGTTTCATCGTCAATAAGAAGGTCCAAGGGATACAGTAAACCTGAAGTGAAGCATCGGAATCTAAAACTGGTCTCACAGGAAAGCATCAAACACAGACAGTAAGAAGATTCAGTCTTCTTTTACTTAAGTCCTCATTCTGCCTTTTGTATGTAATTTCGATGCAATTTCTGTGTGTCATCGTCAATAAGAAGGTCCAAGGGATACAGTAAAATTGAAGTGAAGCATCGGAATCTAAAACTGGTCTCACAGGAAATGTTCAAAACAGAGACAGTAAGAAGAGTCAGTCTTCGAGAACTTAAGAAGGCATTTTGCACTTTGTATTGAATTTCGATGCAATATCTGTGTTTAATCGGCAACAAGGAGGACCAAGGGATACAGTGAACCCGAAGTGAAGCATCGTAATCTAAAACTGGTCTCACAGGAAAGGTTCAAATCATAGAATGTAAGAAGAGTCAGCCTTCTTGTACTTATGTCGGCATTGTGTTCTTTGTATTTAATTCCGATGCTATTTCTGTGTTTCATCGTCAATATGAAGGTCCAATGGATACAGTAAACCTGAAGTGAGGCATCGGATTCAAAAACTGGTCTCACTGGAAAGGTTCAGATCATAGAACGTAAGAAGAGTCAGTCTACTTGTACTTAAGTCGGCATTGTGACTTTTGTATTTAATTCCGATGCATATTGTGTGTTTCATATTCAATAAGAAGGTCTGAGGGATACAGTAAACCTGAAGTGAAACATTGGAATCTTTAACGGGTCTTATAGGGAAAGGTTGAAAACATGGACAGTAAGAAGAGTCAGTCTTCTTGTACTTAAGTCGGCATTGTGCCTTTTGTAATTTATTCCGATGGAATTTCTGTGTTTCATTGTCAATAAGGAATTAAAACGGATACTTTAAACATGAAGTGAAGCATCGGTATCTCTAACTGGTCTCACAGGAAAGGCTCAAATCATAGGATGTAAAAAGAGTCAGTCTTCTTGTACTTAAGTCGGCATTGTGCCTTTTGTATTTCATTCCGAAGCAATTTCTGTGTTCCATCGTCAGTAAGAAGGTCCAAGGGATACAGTAAACCTGAAGTGAAGCATCAGAATCGAAAATTGGTCACACAGGAATTTCTCGAAACACAGACAATAAGAAGAGTCAGTGTTCTTGTACTTAAGTCGGCATTGTGCCTTTTGTATTTAATCCGATGCAATAGCTGTGTTGCATCGTCAACTGGAAGGTCCAAGGGATACAGTACACCTGAAGTGAAGCATCGATATCTACACTCCTGGAAATGGAAAAAAGAACACATTGACACCGGTGTGTCAGAACCACCATACTTGCTCCGGACACTGTGAGGGGGCTGTACAAGCAATGATCACACGCACGGCACAGCGGACACACCAGGAACCGCGGTGTTGGCCGTCGAATGGCGCTAGCTGCGCAGCATTTGTGCACCGCCGCCGTCAGTGTCAGCCAGTTTGCCGTGGCATACGGAGCTCCATCGCAGTCTTTAACACTGGTAGCATGCCGCGACAGCGTGGACGTGAACCGTATGTGCAGTTGACGGACTTTGAGCGAGGGCGTATAGTGGGCATGCGGGAGGCCGGGTGGACGTACCGCCGAATTGCTCAACACGTGGGGCGTGAGGTCTCCACAGTACATCGATGTTGTCGCCAGTGGTCGGCGGAAGGTGCACGTGCCCGTCGACCTGGGACCGGACCGCAGCGACGCACGGATGCACGCCAAGACCGTAGGATCCTATGCAGTGCCGTAGGGGACCGCACCGCCACTTCCCAGCAAATTAGGGACACTGTTGCTCCTGGGGTATCGGCGAGGACCATTCGCAACCGTCTCCATGAACCTGGGGTACGGTCCCGCACACCGTTAGGCCGTCTTCCGCTCACGCCCCAACATCGTGCAGCCCGCCTCCAGTGGTGTCGCGACAGGCGTGAATGGAGGGTCGAATGGAGATGTGTCGTCTTCAGCGATGAGAGTCGCTTCTGCCTTGGTGCCAATGATGGTCGTATGCGTGTTTGGCGCCGTGCAGGTGAGCGCCACAATCAGGACTGCATACGACCGAGGCACACAGGGCCAACACCCGGCATCATGGTGTGGGGAGCGATCCCCTACACTGGCCGTACACCACTGGTGATCGTCGAGGGGACACTGAATAGTGCACGGTACATCCAAACCGTCATCGAACCCATCGTTCTACCATTCCTAGACCGGCAAGGGAACTTGCTGTTCCAACAGGACAATGCACGTCCGCATGTATCCCGTGCCACCCAACGTGCTCTAGAAGGTGTAAGTCAACTACCCTGGCCAGCAAGATCTCCAGATCTGTCCCCCATTGAGCATGTTTGGGACTGGATGAAGCGTCGTCTCACGCGGTCTGCACGTCCAGCACGAACGCTGGTCCAACTGAGGCGCCAGGTGGAATGGCATGGCAAGCCGTTCCACAGGACTACATCCAGCATCTCTACGATCGTCTCCATGGGAGAATAGCAGCCTGCATTGCTGCGAAAGTTGGATATACACTGCACTAGTGCCGACATTGTGCATGCTCTGTTGCCTGTGTCTATGTGCCTGTGGTTCTGTCAGTGTGATCATGTGATGTATCTGACCCCAGGAATGTGTCAATAAAGTTTCCCCTTCCTGGGACAATGAATTCACGGTGTTCTTATTTCAATTTCCAGGAGTGTATAACTGGTCTCACAGGAAAGGTTCAAATCATAGACCGTAAGAAGAGTCAGTCTTCTTGTACTTATGTTGGAATTGTTCCTCTTGTATTTAATTCCGATGCAATTTCTGTGACTCATTGTCAACAAGAAGGTCCAAGGGATACAGTAACTCCGAAGTAAAGCATCGGAATCTAAAACTGGTCTCACAGAGGAGGTTCAAATCATAGGATATCGGAAGAGTCAGTCCTCTTGTACTTAAGACGGCATTGTGCCTTTTGTATTTAATTCCGATGCAATTTCTGTGTTTCATCGTCAATATGAAGGTCCAAGGTATATAGTAGAGCTGATGTGAAGCATCGGAAACTAATTCTGGTCTGACAGGAAAGGTTCAAATCATAGAATGTAAGAAGAGTCAGTCCTCCTCTACTTATGTCGGCATTGTGCATTTGGCTTTAATTCGGTTGCAATTTCTGTGTTTCATCGTTAATAATAGGGACCAAGGGATACAGTAAACCTGAAGAGAAGCATCGGAATCTAAAACTGGTCTCAGAGGAAAGCTTCAAAGCACAGACAGTAAGTAGAATCAGTCTTCTTGTAATTAAGTAGGCATTCTGCATTTTTGTATGTCATTCCGATGCAATTTCTGTGTTTCATCGTCAATAAGAAGGTCCAAGGGATACAGTAAACTTGAAGTGAAGCATCGAAATCTACAACTGGTCTCACAGGAAAGGTTCAAAACATAGACAGTAAGAAGAGTCAGTCCTCTAGTACTTAATCGGCCATGTGCCTTTTGTATTTAATTACGACGCAATTTCTTAGTTTCTTCGTCAATAAGAAGGTTTAAGGGATACAGTAAACCTGCAGTGAAGCATCGTAATCTAAAACTGGTCTCACAGGAAAGGTTCAAAACATAGAATTTAAGAAGAGTCAGTCTACTTGTACTTAAGTCGGCATTGTGACTTTTGTATTTAATTCCGATGCATTTTCTGTGTTTCATATTCTTTTAAACCTGAAGTGAAACATTGGAATCTATAAGGGGTATTACAGGAAATGTTCAAAACATGGACAGTAAGAAGAGTCAGTCTTCTTGTACTTAAGTCGGCATTGTGCCTTTTGTAATTTATTCCGATGGAATTTCTGTGTTTCATCGTCAATAAGAAATCAAAGGGATACTTTAAACCTGAAGTGAAGCATCGAAATCTATAACTTGTCTCACAGGAAAGGTTCAAATTATAGACCATAAGAAGAGTCAGTCTTCTTGTACTTCAGTCGGCATTGTTCCTCTTGTATTTAATTCCGATGCAATTTCTGTGTTTCATCGTGAATAAGAAGGTCCAAGGAATACAGTAACTCTGAAGTGAAGAATCGGAATCCACAACTGGTCTCACAGGAAAGGTTCAAATCATAAAATGTAAGATGAGTCAGTGCTCCTCTACTTACGTCGGCATTGTGCCTTGTGTTTTTTATTCGGTTGCAATTTCTGTGTTTCATCGTCAATAAGAGGGTCCAAGGGATATAGTAAACCGGAAGTGAAGCATCGGAATCTATAACTGGTCTCACACGAAATGTTCAAAACATAGACAGTAAGAAGAGTCGGTCTTCTGGTACTTAAGTCAGCACTGATCCTTTTGTGTTTAATTCCGATGCAATTTCTGTGTTTCATAGACAATAATAAGGTCCTAGGGATACAGTAAACCTGAAGTGAAGCATCGGAATATAAAAATGGTCTCACAGGAAAGGTTCAAAACATAGACAGTAAGAATTGTCAGTGTTCTTTTACTTAAGTCTGCATTGTGCCTTTTGTATTTAATTCAGATGCAATTTCTGTGTTTCATCGTCAGTAAGAAGGTCCAAGGGATACTGTAAACCTGAAGTGAAGCATCGGAAACTAAAACTGGTCTCACAGGAAAGGCTCAAATCATACAATGGAAGAAGAGTCAGACTTCTTGTACTTAAGTCGGCATTGTGCCTTTTGTATTTAATTCCAATGCAGTTTCTGTGTTTCATCGTCAACAAGAAGTTTTAAGGGATACAGTAAACCTGCAGTGAAGCATCGGAATTTAAAACTGGTCTCACAGGAGAGGTTCAAATCATAGAATGTAAGAAGAGTCAGTCCTCTTGTACTTAATTCGGCATTGTGCCTTTTGTATTTAATTCCGATGCAATTTCTGTGTTTCATTGTCAATAAGAAGGTCCAAGGGGTACCGTTACCCTGAAATGAAGCATCGGAATCTAAAACTGGTCTCACAGGAAAGGCTCAAATCATTAAATAACAGAAGAGTCAGTCAACTTGTACTTCAATGGGCATTGTGCCTGTTGTGTTTAATTCCGATGCAATTTCTGTCTTTCATCGTCAATTTGAAAGTCCAAGGGATACAGTAAACCTAAAGTGAAGCATCGGAAACTAAAACTGGACTCACAGGAAAGGTTCAAATCATAGAATGTAAGAAATGTCAGTCCTCTTCTACTTATGTCGGCATGGTGCTTTATGTATCTAATTCCGATGCAATTTCTGTGTTTCATCGACAATATGAAGGTCCAAGGGATACCGTAAAATTGAAGTGATGCATCGGAATCTAAAACTGGTCTCACAGGAAAGCATCAAAGCATAGATTGTAAGAAGATTCAGTCTACTTGTATTTAAGTCCTCATTGTGCCTTTTGTATGTAAATCCGATGCAATTTCTGTGTTTCATCATCTATAAGATGGTCCAAGCAATACAGTAAACTAGAAGTGAAGCATCGGAATCTAAAACTCGTCTCACAGGAAAGGTTCAAAACATAGTCACTAAGAAGAGCCAGTCTACTTGCTTTTAAGTCGACATTGTGCCTTTTATATTTAATAAAGATGCAATTTCTGTGTTTCATCGTAAATAAGATGGACCAAGGGATACTGTAAACCTGAAGTGAAGCATCGGAATCTAAAACTGGTCTCACAGGAAAGGTTCATTTCATAGACAGTAAGAAGTGTCAGTCTTCTTGTACTTGAGCCTGCATTGTTCCTTTTGTATTTAATTCCGATGTAATTTCTGTGTTTCATCGTCAATTTGAAAGTCCAAGGGATACAGTAAACCTAAAGTGAAGCATCGGAAACTAAAACTGGACTCACAGGAGAGGTTGAAATCATAGAATGTAAGAAATGTCAGTCCTCTTCTACTTATGTCGGCATTGTGCCTTTTGTATATAATTCTGATGCAATTTCTGTGTTTTGTCGTCAATAAGAAGGTCCAAGGGATACAGTAAATCTGAAGAGAAATTTGGCATCTATAACTGGTCTCACAGGAGAGGTTCAAATCATAGACAGTAAGAAGAGTAAGCCTTGTTGTACTTAAGACGGAATTGTGCCTTACGTATTTAATTCCAATGCAATTTCTGTGTTTCATCGTCAATAAGATGGTCTTAGGGATGCAGTGCACCTGAACTGAAGCATCGGAATCTAAGACTGGTCTCACAGGAAAGGCTCAAATCATAGAATGCAAGAAGAGTCAGACTTCTTGTACTTAAGTCGGCATTGTGCCATTTGTATTACTTCCAATGCAATTTCTGTGTTTCATCGTCAATAAGAAGGTCCAAGGGATTCAGTAAACCTGAAGTTAAGCATCGGAATCTAAAACTGGTCTCACAGGAAAGCTTCAAAACACAGACAGTAAGAAGATTCAGTCTTCTTGTACTTAAGTCGGCATTCTGCCTTTTGTATGTAATTCCGATGCAATTTCAGTGTGTCATCGTCAATAAGAAAGTCCAAGGGATACAGTGAAATTTAAGTGAAGCATCGGATTCTAAAACTGGTCTCACAGGAAAGGTTCAAAACATAGACAGTAAGAAGAGTCAGTCTTCGAGTACTTAAGTCGGCATTTTGCCCTTTGTATTTAATTTCGATGCAATTTCTGTGTTTAATCGGCAACAAGGAGGACCAAGGGATACAGTAAACCTGAAGTGAAGCTCCGGAATCTAAAACCGGTCTCCCAGGAAAGGCTAAACTCATAGAATGTAAGAAAAGTCAGTCTTCTTGTACTTATGTCGGCATTGTGCATTTTGTACTTAATTCCGATTCAATTTATGTGTTTCATCGTCAACAAGAAGGTGCAAGGGATACAGTAAACCAGAAGTGAAGCATCGGAAACTAAAACAGGTCTCACAGGAACGGTTCAAATCATAGACAGTAAGAAGAGTTAGTGTTCTTGTACTTAGGTCGGCATTGTGCCTCTTGTATTTAGTACCGATGCAATTTCTGTGTTTCATCGTCAACAAGAACGTCAAAGGGATAAGAAAACCAGAAGTGAAGCATCGGAATCTATAACTGGTCTCACAGGAAAGGGTCAAAACATAGACAGTAAGAAGAGTCAATCTTCTTGTATTTAAGTTCCCATGGTACCTTTTGTACTTAATTCCTATGCTATTTCTGTGTTTCATCGACAATATGAACGTCCAAGGGATACCGTAAACCTGAAGTGATGCATCGGAATCTAAAACTCGTATCACAAGAAAGGTTCAAAACATAGACGGTAAGAAGAGTCAGTCTTCTTGTACCTAAGTCGGCATTGTGCTTTTTGTATTTACTTACGATGCAATTTCTGTGTTTCATCGTCAGTAAGAAGGTCCAAGCGATACAGTAAACCTAAAGTGAAGCATCGGAATCTAAAACTGGTCTCACAGGTTGGTTCAAATGGCACTGAGCACTATGGGACTCAACTGCTGAGGCCATTAGTCCCCTAGAACTTAGAACTAGTTAAACCTAACTAACCTAAGGACATCACGAACATCTATGCCCGAGGCAGGATTCGAACCTGCGACCGTAGCGGTCTTGCGGTTCCAGACTGGTAACGCCTTTAACCGCACGGCCACTTCGGAAGGCAGTCTCACAGGAATGGTTCAAAGCATAGACAGTAAGAAGAGTAAGTCTTCTTGTACTTAAGTCGGCATTGTGCCTATTGTATTTTATTCCGATGCAATTTCTGTGCTTCATCGTGAATAAGAACGTCCAAGGGATACAGTAAACCGGAAGTGTAGCATCGGAATCTAAAACTAACCTTACACAAAAGGTTCAAGACATAGTCGGTAAGAAAAAACAGACTTCTTGTACTTAAGTTTTCATTGTGCCTTTTTGTATTTATTTCCGATGCAATTTCTGTGTTTCATCGTCAATACAAAGGTTCAAGCGATACAGTAAACCTGAAGTGAAGCATCGGAATCTAAAACTGATCTCAAAGGAATGGTTCAAAACATAGACAGTAAGATGATTCAGTCTTCTTGCACTTAAGTCGGCATTTTGCCCTTTGTATTGAATTTCGACGCAATTTCTGTGTTTAATCGGCAACAAAAAGGACCAAGGGATACAGTAAACCTGAAGTGAAGCAACGGAATCTAAAACTGGTCTCACAGGAAAGGTTCAAATCGTAGAGTGTGAGAAGAGCCAGCCCTCTTGTACTTAAGTCGGCATTGTGCCTTTTGTATTTAATTCCGATTCTATTTCTGTGTTTCATCGTCAATATTAAGGTCCAAGGGATGCAGTAAACCTGAAGTGAAGCATCGGAATCTAAAACTGGTCTCACAGGAAAGGCTCAAATCATAGAATGTAAGAAGAGTCAGTCTTCTTGTACTTAAGTCTGCATTGTGCATTTTGTACTTAATTCCGATTCAATTTCTGAGTTTCATCGTCAACAAGAAGGTCCAAGGGATACAGATAACATGAAGTGAAGCATCAGAATCTATAACTGGTCTTACAGGAAAGGGTCAGAACAAAGACAGTAAGAAGAGTAAGTCATCTTGTACTTAAGTCGGCAGTGTGCCTTTTGTATTTTATTCCGATGCAATTTCTGTGCTTCATCGTCAATAAGAACGCCCAAGAGATACAGTAAACCTGAAGTGAAGCATCGGAATCTATAACTAATCTCAAATGAAAGGTTAAAAACATAGACAGTAAGAAGAGTCAGTCTTCTTGTACTGAAGTCCGCATTGTGCCTTTTTGTATTTATTTCCGATGCAATTTCTGTGTTTCATCGTCAATAAGAAGGTCCAAGGGATGCAGTAAACCAGAAGTGAAGCATGGGAATCTAAAACTGGTCTCATGGGAATGGCTCAAATCATGGAATGTAAGAAGAGTCAGACTTCTTGTACTTATGTCGGCATTGTGCCTTTTGTATTTAATTCCAATGCAATTTCTGTCTTTCATCGTAGATAAGAAGGTCCATGGGATACAGTAAAACAGAAGTGAAGCATCGGAAACTAAAACTGGTCTCACAGGAACAGTTCAAATCGTAGACAGTAAGAAGAGTTAGTCTTCTTGTACTTAGGTCGGCATTGTGCCTTTTGTATTTAATTCCGATGCAATTTCTGTGTTTCATCGTCAATAAGAAGGTCCAAGGGATACAGTAAACCTGAAGAGAAGCATCGGAATCTAAAACTGGTCTCACAGGAAAGGTTCAAATCATAGACAGTAAGAAGAGTCAGGCTTCTTGTACTTAAGTCGGCATTGTGCCTTTTGTATTTAAAACCGTTGCAATTTCTGTGTTTCATCGTCAATAAGAATGTCCAAGGGATACTGTAAACCTGAAGTGAAGCATCGGAATCTAAAACTGATCTCTCTGGAAATGCTCGAATCATAGAATGTAAGAAGAGTCAGTCTTCTTGTACGTAATTCGGCGTTGTGCATTTTGTATTAAGTCCGATTCAATTTCTTTGTTTCATCGTCAACAAGAACGTCCAAGGGATACAGAAAACCTGAAGCAAAACATTGGAATCTATAACTGGTCTCACAGGATAGTGTCAAAAAATAGACAGTATGAAGAGTCAGTCTTCTTGTATTTAAGTCGGCATGGTGCCTTTTGTATTTATTTCCGATGCAATTTCTGTGTTTCATCGACAATATGAAGGTCCAAGGGGTACCGTAAACCTGAAGTGATGCATCGGTATCTAAAACTCGGCTCACAGGAAAGGTTCAAAACATAGACGATAAGAAGGGGCAATCTACTTGTTTTTAAGTCGACATTGTGCCCTTTGTATTTAATAACGATGCAATTTCTGTGTTTCATCGTAAATAAGATGGACCAAGGGTTACTGTAAACCTGAAGTGAAGGATCGGAATCTAAAACTCGTTTCACAGGAAAGGTTCAAAACATAGCAAGTAAGAAGTGTCAGTCTTATTGTACTTAAGTCGGCATTGTGCCTTTTATATTTTATTCCGATGCAATTTCTGTGCTTCATCGTCAATAAGAACGTCCAAGGGTTTCAGTAAACCTGAAGTGAAGCATCGGAATCTAAAACTAATCTCACACGAAAGGTTCAAAACATAGACGGTAAGAAGAGTCAGTCTTCTTGTACTTAAGTCTGCATTGTGCATTTTGTACTTAATTCCGATTCAATTTCTGTGTTTCATCGGCAACAAGAAGGTCCAAGGGATACAGAAAACATGAAGTGAAGCATCAGAATCTATAACTGGTCTTAGGAAAGGGTCAGAACAAAGACAGTAAGAAGAGTAAGTCATCTTGTACTGAAGTCGGCATGGTGCTTTTTGTATTTAATTCCGATGCAATTTCTGTGTTTCATCGACAATATGAAGTTCCAAGGGATACCGTAAACCGGAAGTGAAGCATCGGAATCTAAAACTGGTCTCACAGGAAAGGTTCAAAACATTGACAGTAAGAAGAGTCAGTCATCTTATACTTAAGTCGGCAGTGTGGCTTTTGTATTTTATTCAGATGCAATTTCTGTGCTTCATCGTCAATACGAACGCCCAAGAGATACAGTAAACCTGAAGTGAAGCATCGGAATCTAAAACTAATCTCACAGGAAAGGTTAAAAACATAGACAGTAAGAAGAGTCAGTCTTCTTGTACTGAAGTCGGCATTGTGCCTTTTTGTATTTATTTCCGATGCAATTTCTGTGTTTCATCGTCAATAACAAGGTCCAAGGGATACCGTTAACCTGAAGTGAAGCATCGGAATTTAAAACTGGTCTCACAGGAAAGGCTCAAATCATTGAATGTAAGAAGAGTCAGTCCTCTTCTACGTATGTCGGCATTGTGCCTTTTGTATTTATTTAATATGCAATTTCTGTGTTTCATCGCCAATAAGAAGGTGCAAGGGATACAGTAAACCTGAAGTGAAGCATCGGAATCTAAAACTGGTCTCACAGGAAAGGTTCAAAGCATTGACAGTAAGAAAAGTCAGTCTTCTTGCACTTATGTCGGCATTTTGCCTTTTCTATTGAATTCCGATGCAACTTCTGTGTTTAATCGTCAATAAGAAAGTCAAAGGGATGGAGTAAACCTGAAGTGAAGCATCGGAATCTATAACTGAACTCACACGAAAGGTTCAAATCTTAGAATGTAAGAAGAGTCAGTCCTCTTGTACTTAAGTCTGCATTCTACCTTTTGTATTTATTTCCGTCGCTATTTCTGTGTTTCATCGTCAATATGAAGGTCCAAGGGATACAGTAAACGTGAAGTGAAGCATCGGATTCAAAAACTGGTCACACAGGAATGGTTCAAAACAAAAAATGTAAGAAGATTCAGTCTTCTTGAACTTAAGTCAGCATTGTGCCTTTAGTATTTAATTCCGATGCAATTTCTGTGTTTCATGGTCAATGAGAAGGTCCAAGGGATACAGTAAACGTGAAGTGAAGCATCGGAATCTTAAACTGGTTTCACAGGAAAGGTTCAAACATAGGCAGTAGGAAGAGTCAGTCTTCTTGTACTTAAGTTGTCATTGTGCCTTTTTTACCTAATTGCGAAGCAATTTCTGTGCTTCATCGTCAATAAGAGGGTCCAATGGATACTGTAAACCAGAAGTGAAGCATAGGAAACTAAAACTGATCTCACTGGAAATGCTCGAATCATAGACAGTAAGAAGAGTCAGTCTTCTTGTACTTAGGTATTCATTGTACCTTTTGTATTTATTTCCGATGCAATTTATGTGTTTCATTGTCTATAAGAAAGTCCGAGGGATACAGTAAGCCTGAGGTTAAGCATCGGAATGTATAACTAGTCTCACAGGAAAGGTTCAATACATAGCCAGTAAGGAGAGTCAGTCTTCTTGTACTTAAGTCGGCATTGTGCCATTTGTAATTATTTCCGATGCAATTTCGGGGTTTCATCGTCTATAACAAGGTAGAAGGGATACAGTAAACTTGAGGTGAAGCATCGGAATCTAAAACTAGTCCCACAGGAAAGGTTCAAAGCATAGAAAGTAAGAACAGTCAGTCTACATGCTTTAAGTCGACATTCTGCCTTTTGTATTTAAGTCCGATGCAAATTCTGTGTTTCATCGTCAATAAGAAGGTACAAGGGATACAGTAAACCTGAAGTGAGGCATCGGATTCGAAAACTGGTCTCACTGGAAGGGTTCAAATCATAGAACGTAAGAAGAGTCAGTCTTCTTGTACTTAAGTCGGCATTGTGCCTATTGTATTTAATTCCGATGCAATTTCTTTGTTTCATCTTCAATAAGAAGATCTGAGGGATACAGTAAACCTGAAGTGAAGCATCGGAATCTAAACCTGAGCTCACAGGAAAGGCTCAAATCATAGAATGTAAGAAGAGTCAGTCTTCTTGTACTTATGTCGGCATTGTGCATTTTGTACTTCATTCTGATTCAATTTATGTGTTTCATCGTCAGCAAGAAGGTGCAAGGGATACAGTAAACCAGAAGTGAAGCATCGGAAACTTAAACTGGTCTCACAGGAACGGTTCAAATCATAGACAGTAAGAAGAGTTAGTGTTCTTGTACTTAGGTCGGCATTGTGCCTCTTGTATTTAATACCGATGCAATTTCTGTGTTTCATCATCAACAAGAACGTCCAAGGGATAAGAAAACATGAAGTGAAGCATCGGAATCTATAACTGGTCTCACAAAAAAGGGTCAAAACATAGACAGTAAGAAGAGTCAGTCTTCTTGTATTTAAGTCGGCATGGTGCCTTTTGTATTTAATTCCTACGCTATTTCTGTGTTTCATCGACAATATGAACGTCCAAGGGATACCGTAAACCTGAAGTGATGCATCGGAATCTAAAACTCGTATCACAAGAAAGGTTCAAAACATAGACGGTAAGAAGGGGCAGTCTACTTGTTTTTAAGTCGACATTGTGCCATTTGTATTTAATAACGATGCAATTTCTGTGTCTCATCGTAAATAAGATGGACCAAGGGATACTGTAAACCTGAAGTGATGCATCGGAATCTAAAACTCGTCTCACAGGAAAGGTTCAAAACATAGCCAGTAAGAAGAGTCTGTCTTCTTGTACTTAAGTCGGTATTGTGCTTTTTGTATTTACTTACGATGCAATTTCTGTGTTTCATCGTCAGTAAGAATGTCCAAGCGATACAGTAAACCTAAAGTGAAGCATCGGAATCTAAAACTGGTCTCACAGGTTGGTTCAAATGGCTCTGAGCACTATGGGACTCAACTGCTGAGGTCATTAGTCCCCTAGAACTTAGAACTAGTTAAACCTAACTTACCTAAGGACATCACAAACATCTATGCCCGAGGCAGGAAACGAACCTGCGACCGTAGCGGTCTTGCGGTTCCAGACTGGTAACGCCTTTAACCGCACGGCCACTTCAGCCGGCAGTCTCACAGGAATGGTTCAAAACATAGACAGTAAGAAGAGTAAGTCTTCTTGTACTTAAGTCGGCATTGTGCCTTTTGTATTTTATTCCTATGCAATTTCTGTGCTTCATCGTGAATAAGAACGTCCAAGGGATACAGTAAACCGGAAGTGAAGCATCGGAATCTAAAACTAATGTCACACGAAAGGTTCAAAACATAGTCGGTAAGAAAAGTCAGACTTCTTGTACTTAAGTCGGCATTGTGCCTTTTTGTATTTATTTCCGATGCAATTTCTGTGTTTCATCGTCAATACAAAGGTTCAAGCGATACAGTAAACCTGAAGTGAAGCATCGGAATCTAAAACTGATCTCACAGGAATGGTTCAAAACATAGACAGTAAGATGATTCAGTCTTCTTGTACTTAAGTCGGCATTTTGCCCTTTGTATTGAATTTCGACGCAATATCTGTGTTTAATCGGCAACAAAAAGGACCAAGGGATACAGTAAACCTGAAGTGAAGCAACGGAATCGAAAACTGGTCTCACAGGAAAGGTTCAAATCATAGAGTGTGAGAAGAGCCAGCCCTCTTGTACTTAAGTCGGCATTGTGCCTTTTGTATTTAATTCCGATTCTATTTGTGTGTTTCATCGTCAATATGAAGGTCCAAGGGATGCAGTAAACCTGAAGTGAAGCATCGGAATCTAAAACTGGTCTCACAGGAACGGTTCAAATCATAGACAGTAAGAAGAGTTAGTCTTCTTGTACTTAGGTCGGCATTGTGCCTTTTGTATTTAATTCCGATTCAATTTCTGAGTTTCATCGTCAACAAGAAGGTCCAAGGGATACAGATAACATGAAGTGAAGTATCAGAATCTATAACTGGTCTTACAGGAAAGGGTCAGAACATAGACAGTAAGAAGAGTAAGTCATCTTGTACTTAAGTCGGCAGTGTGCCTTTTGTATTTTATTCCGATGCAATTTCTGTGCTTCATCGTCAATAAGAACGCCCAAGAGATACAGTAAACCTGAAGTGAAGCATCGGAATCTAGAACTAATCTCAAAGGAAAGGTTAAAAACATAGACAGTAAGAAGAGTCAGTCATCTTGTACTTATGTCGGCATTGTGCCTTTTGTATTTAATTCCAATGTAATTTCTGTCTTTCATCGTAGATAAGAAGGTCCAAGGGATACAGTAAAACAGAAGTGAAGCATCGGAAACTAAAACTGGTCTCACAGGAACGGTTCAAATCATAGACAGTAAGAAGAGTTAGTCTTCTTGTACTTAGGTCGGCATTGTGCCTTTTGTATTTAATTCCGATGCAATTTCTGTGTTTCATCGTCAATAAGAAGGTCCAAGGGATACAGTAAACCTGAAGAGAAGCATCGGAATCTAAAACTGGTCTCACAGGAAAGGTTCAAATCATAGACAGTAAGAAGAGTCAGGCTTCTTGTACTTAAGTCGGCATTGTGCCTTTTGTATTTAATTCCGTTGCAATTTCTGTCTTTCATCGTCAATAAGAATGTCCAAGGGATACTGTAAACCTGAAGTGAAGCATCGGAATCTAAAACTGATCTCACTGGATATACTCGAATCATAGAATGTATGAAGAGTCAGTCTGCTTGTACGTAATTCGGCGTTGTGCATTTTGTACTTAAGTCCGATTCAATTTCTTTGTTTCATCGTCAACAAGAACGTCCAAGGGATACAGAAAAACTGAAGCAAAACATCGGAATCTGTAACTGGTCTCACAGGATAGTGTCAAAAAATAGACAGTATGAAGAGTCAGTCTTCTGGTATTTAAGTCGGCATGGTGCCTTTTGTATTTATTTCCGATGCAATTTCTGTGTTTCATCGACAATATGAAGGTCCAAGGGGTACCGTAAACCAGAAGTGATGCATCGGTATCTAAAACTCGGCTCACAGGAAAGGTTCAAAACATAGACGATAAGAAGGGGCAGTCTACTTGTTTTTAAGTCGACATTGTGCCCTTTGTATTTAATAACGATGCAATTTCTGTGTTTCATCGTAAATAAGATGGACCAAGGGTTACTGTAAACCTGAAGTGAAGCATCGGAATCTAAAACTCGATTCACAGGAAAGGTTCAAAACATAGCCATTAAGAAGTGTCAGTCTTATTGTACTTAAGTCGGCATTGTGTCTTTTGTATTTTATTCCGATGCAATTTCTGTGCTTCATCGTCAATAAGAACGTCCAAGGGTTTCAGTAAACCTGAAGTGAAGCATGTGAATCTAAAACTAATCTCACACGAAAGGTTCAAAACATAGACAGTTAGAAGAGTCAGTCTTCTTGTACTTAAGTCGGCATTGTGGCTTTTTGTATTTAATTCCGATGCAATTTCTGTGCTTCATCGTCAATACAAAGGTCCAAGCGATACAGTAAACCTGAAGTGAAGCATCGGAATCTAAAACTGGTCTCACAAGAAAGGCTCAAATCATAGAATGTAAGAAGAGTCAGTCTTCTTGTACTTAAGTCTGCATTGTGCATTTTGTACTTAATTCCGATTCAATTTCTGTGTTTCATCGTCAACAAGAAGGTCCAAGGGATACAGAAAACATGAAGTGAAACATCAGAATCTATCACTGGTCTTACAGGAAAGGGTCAGAACAAAGACAGTAAGAAGAGTAAGTCATCTTGTACTGAAGTCGGCATGGTGCATTTTGTATTTAATTCCGATGCAATTTCTGTGTTTCATCGACAATATGAAGGTCCAAGGCATACCGTAAACCGGAAGTGAAGCATCGGAATCTAAAACTGGTCTCACAGGAAAGGTTCAAAACATAGACAGTAAGAAGAGTCAGTCATCTTACACTTAAGTCGGCAGTGTGGCTTTTGTATTTTATTCAGATGCAATTTCTGTGCTTCATTGTCAATACGAACGCCCAAGAGATACAGTAAACCTGATGTGAAGCATCGGAATCTAAAACTAATCTCACAGGAAAGGTTAAAAACATAGACAGTAAGAAGAGTCAGTCTTCTTGTACTGAAGTCGGCATTACGCCTTTTTGTATTTATTTCCGATGCAATTTCTGTGTTTCATCGTCAATAACAAGGTCCAAGGGATACCGTTAACCTGAAGTGAAGCATCGGAATTTAAAACTGGTCTCACAGGAAAGGCTCAAATCATTGAATGTAAGAAGAGTCAGTCCTCTTCTACGTATGTCGGCATTGTGCCTTTTGTATTTATTTAATATGCAATTTCTGTGTTTCATCGTCAATAAGAAGGTCCAAGGGATACAGTAAACCTGAAGTGAAGCATCGGAATCTAAAACTGGTGTCACAGGAGAGGTTCAAATCATAGTATGTTAGATGTGTCAGTCCATTTGTACTTAAGTCGGCATTGTGCCTTTTGTATTTCATTCCGATGCAATATCTGTGTTTCATCGTCAATAAGAATGTCCAAGGGGTACATTAAAACTGAAGTGAAGCATTGGAATGTTAAACTAGTCTCACAGGAAAGGTTCAAAACATAGACAGTAAGAAGAGTTAGTCTTCTTGTACTTAGGTCGACATTGTGTCTTTAGTAGCTAATTCCGATGCAATTTCTGTGTTTCATCGTCAATAAGATGGTCCAAGGGATACAGTAAACCTGAAGTGAAGCATCGGAATCTATAACTGAACTCACACGAAAGGTTCAAATCTTAGAATGTAAGAAGAGTCAGTCCTCTTGTACTTAAGTCTGCATTCTGCCTTTTGTATTTATTTCCGTCGCTATCTCTGTGTTTCTTTGTCAATATGAAGGTCCAAGGGATACAGTAAACGTGAAGTGAAGCATCGGATTCAAAAACTGGTCACACAGGAATGGTTCAAAACAAAAAATGTAGGAAGATTCAGTCTTCTTGAACTTAAGTCAGCATTGTGCCTTTAGTATTTAATTCCGATGCAATTTCTGTGTTTCATTGTCAATGAGAAGGTCCAAGGGATACAGTAAACGTGAAGTGAAGCATCGGAATCATAAACTGGTTTCACAGGAAAGGTTCAAACATAGGCAGTAGGAAGAGTCAGTCTTCTTGTACTTAAGTTGTCATTGTGCCTTTTTTACCTAATTGCGAAGTAATTTCTGTGCTTCATCGTCAATAAGAAGGTCCAATGGATACTGTAAACCTGAAGTGAAGCATCGGAATCTAAAACTAATCTCACAGCAAAGGTTCAACTCATAGACAGTAAGAAGAGTCAGTCTTCTTGTACTTAGGTAGGCATTGTGCCTTTTGTAATAATTTCCAATGCAATTTATGTGTTTCATTGTCTATAAGAAGGTCCGAGGCATACAGTAAGCCTGAGGTTAAGCATCGGAATGTATAACTAGTCTCACAGGAAAGGTTCAATACATAGCCAGTAAGGAGAGTCAGTCTTCTTGTACTTAAGTCGGCATTGTGCCATTTGTATTTATTTCCGATGCAATTTCGGTGTTTCATCGTCTATAACAAGGTACAAGGGATACAGTAAACTTGAGGTGAAGTATCGGATTCTAAAACTAGTCCCACAGGAAAGGTTCAAAGCATAGAAAGTAAGAACAGTCAGTCTACATGCTTTAAGTCGACATTCTGCCTTTTGTATTTAAGTCCGATGCAATTTCTGTGTTTCATCGTCAATAAGAAGGTGCAAGGGATACAGTAAACCTGAAGTGAGGCATCGGATTCGAAAACTGGTCTCACTGGAAGGGTTCAAATCATAGAACGTAAGAAGAGTCAGTCTTCTTGTACTTAAGTCGGCATTGTGCCTATTGTATTTAATTCTGATGCAATTTCTTTGTTTCATCTTCAATAAGAAGATCTGAGGGATACAGTAAACCTGAAGTGAAGCATCGGAATCTAAACCTGAGCTCACATGAAAGGCTCAAATCATAGAATGTAAGAAGAGTCAGTCTTCTTGTACTTAAGCCGGATTGTGCCTTTTGCATTTAATTCCGATGCAATTTCTGTGTTTCATTGTTAATAATGAGGTCCAAGGGATACCGGTAACCTGATGTGAAGCATCGGAATCTAAAACTGGTCTCACAGGAAAGGCTGAAATCATTGAATGTAAGAAGAGTCAGTCATCTTGTACTTAAGTCGGCATTGTGCCTTTTATATTTAATTCCGCTGCAATTTCGGTCTTTCATCGTCAATAAGAAGGTCCAAGGGACACAGTAAACTAGAAGTGAAGCATCGGAAACTAAAACTGGTCTCACAGGAACGGTTCAAATCATAGACAGTAAGAAGAGTTAGTCTTCTTGTACTTAAGTCGACATTGTGCCTTTTCTATTTAATTCCGATGCAATTTCTGTGTTACATCGTCAATTAGAAGGTCCAAGGGATGCCATAAACCTGAAGTGAAGCATCGGAATCTAAAACTGGTCTCACAGGAAAGGTTCAAAACATAGATAGTAAGAAGAGCCAGTCTACTTGTTTTTAAGTCGACATTGTGCCTTTTTTATTTAATTACGAGGCAATTTCTGTGTTTCATCGTCAATAAGATGGACCAAGGGATACAGTAAACCTAAAGTGAAACATGGGAATCTATAACTGGTCTCACAGGAAAGGTAGATAACATTGACAGTAAGAAGTGTCAGTCTTCTTGAACTTAAGTCTGCATTGTTCCATTTGTATTTAATTCCGATGCAAATTCTGTGTTTTATCGTCAATTTGAAAGTCCAAGGGTTACAGTGAACCTAAAGTGAAGCATCGGAATCTAAAAGTGGACTCACAGGAAAGGTTCAAATCATAGACATAAGAAGAGTCAGTATTCTTGTACTTAATTCGGCATTGTGATTTTGTATTTAATTCCGATGCAATTTCTGTGTTTCATCGTCAATAAGAAGGTCCAAGGGATGCAGTAAACCAGAAGTGAAGCATCGGAATATAAAACTGGTCTCACAGGGAATGCTCAAATCATAGAATGTAAGAAGAGTCAGACTTCTTGTACTTAAGTCGGCATTGTGCGTTTTGTATTTTATTCCAATGCAATTTCTGTGTTTCATCGTCAATAAGAAGGTCCAAGGGATACAGTAAACCTGAAGTGAAGCATCGGAATCTAAAACAGGTCTCACAGGAAAGGCTCAAATCATAGAGTGTAAGAAGAGTCAGTCTTCTTGTACATAAGTCGGCATTGTGCCTTTTGAGTTTAATTCCGATGCAATTTCTGTGTTCCATTGTCAATAAGAAGGTCGAAGGGATACCATTAACCTGAAGTGAAGCATCGGATTCAAAAACTGGTCTCACAGTAAAGGTTCCAATTCATTGATTGTAAGAAGAGTCAGTCCTCTTCTACTTATGTCGGCATTGTGCCTTTTGTATTTCATTCCGATGCAATTTCATCGTTTTATCGTCAATAAGAAAGTCCAAGGGATATAGTAACATTGGAATCTATAACTGGTCTCACAGGAAAGGTTCAAAACATAGACAGTACGAAGAGTCAGTCTTCGTGTACTTAAGTCGGCATTGGGCCTTTTGTATTTAATTCCGATGCAATTTCTGTGTTTCATCGTCAATAAGAAGGTCCAAGGGATACATTAAACCTGAAGTGAAGCACCGGAATCTAAAACTGGTCCCACAGGAAAGGTTCAAATCATAGACAGTAAGAAGAGTCAGTCTTCTTGTACTTAAGTCGGTATTGTGCATTTTGTATTTAATTCCAATGCAATTTCTGTGTTTCATCGTCAATAAGAATGTCCAAGGTATACTGTAAACCTGATGTGAAGCATCGGAATCAAAAACTGGTCTCACAGGAAAGGCTCAAATCATAGAATGTAAGAAGAGTCAGTCTTCTTGTACTAAAGTCGGCATTGTGCATTTTGTACTTAATTCCGATTCAATTTCTGTGTTTCATCGGCAACAAGAAGGTCCAAGGGATTCAGAAAACATGAAGTGAAGCATCGGAATCTATAACCGGTCTCACAGGATAGGGTCAGAACAAAGACAGTAAGAAGAGTAAGTCATCTTGTACTTAAGTCGGCATGGTGCTTTTTGTATTTAATTCCGATTCAATTTCTGTGTTTCATCGACAATATGAAGTTCCAAGGGATACTGTAAACATGAAGTGAAGCATCGGAATCCAACACTGGTCTCACAGGAAAGCATCAAAGCATTGACAGTAAGAAGATTCAGTCTTCTTGGACTTAAGTCGGCATTGTGCCTTATGTATGTAAATCCGATGCAATTTCTGTGTTTCATCGTCTATAGGAAGGTCCAAGCAATACAGTAAATTTGAAGTGAATCATCGGAATCTTAAACTGGTCTCACAGGAAAGGTTCAAATCATAGACAGTAACAAGAGTCAGTCCACTTGATCTTAATCGGCACTGTGCCTTTTGTATTTAATTCCGATGCAATTTCTGTGTTTCATCGTCAATAAGAAGGTCCAAGGGATACAGTATACCTGAAGTGAAGCATCGGAATCTAAAACTCGTTTCACATGAAAGGTTCAAAACATAGACACTAAGAAGAGGCTGTCTACTTGTTTTTAAGTCGACATTCTGCCGTTTGTATTTAATAACGATGCAATTTCTGTGTTTCATCGTAAATAAGATGGACCAAGGGATACTGTAAACCTGAAGTGAAGCATCGGAATCTAAAACTGGTCATAAAGGAAAGGTTCAAAACAAAGACAGTAAGAAGATTCAGTCTTCTAGTACTTAAGTCGGCATTGTGCCTTTTGTATTTAATTCCGATGCAATTTCTGTGTTTCATCGTCAAAACGAAGGTCCAAGGGATACAGTAAACCTGAAGTGAAGCATCGGAATCTAAAACTGGTGTCACAGGAAAGGCTCAAATCGTAGACAGTAAGAAGAGTCAGTCTACTTGTACTTAAGTCGGCATTGTGAATTTTCAATTTAATTCCGATGCAATTTCTGTGTTTCATCGTCAATAAGATGGTCCAAGGGATACAGTAAACCTGAAGTGAAGCATCGGAAACTAAAACTGGTCTCACAGGAGAGGTTCAAATCATAGAATGTTAGAGTTGTCAGTTCTCTTGTACTTAAATTTCCATTGTGCCTTTTGTATTTAATTCCGATGCAATATCTGTGTTTCATCGTCAATAAGAAGGTCGAAGGGATACAGTAAATCTAAAATCAAGCATCGGAATGTTAAACTGGTCTCAGAGGAAAGGTTTAAAACATTGACAGTAAGAAGAGACTGTCTTCTTGTACTTATGTCAACATTGTGTCTTTTGTATTTAATTCCGTGACAATTTCTGTGTTTCATCGTCAATAAGATGGTCCAAGGGATAAAGTAAACATAAAGTGAAGCACCGGAATCTAAATCTGGTCTCACACTAAAGGTTCTTATCATAGACAGTAAGAAGAGTCAGTCTTCTTGTACTTAAGTCGGCATTGTGCCTTTTGTATTTAATTCCAATGCAATATCTGTGTTTCATCGTCAATAAGAAGGTCCAAGGGATACAGTAAACCTGAAATCAAGCATCGGAATGTTAAACTGGTCTCACAGGAAAGGTCCAAAACATATACAGTAAGAAGAGCCAGTCTATTTGTTTTTAAGTCGACATTGTGCTTTTTGTATTTAATTACGATGCAATTTCTGTGATTCATCTTCAATAAGATGGACCAAGGGATACAGTAAACCTAAAGTGAATTATCGAAATCTATAACTGGTCTCACAGGAAAGGTAGATAACATTGACTGTAAAAAGAGGCAGTCCTCTTGTACTTAAGTCGGCATTATGACTTTTGTTTTTAATTCCGATGCAATTTCTGTGTTTCATCGACAATATGAAGGTCCAAGGGATACTGTAAACCTGAAGTGAAGAATCGGAATCTAAAACTGGTCTCACAGTAAAGGCTCAAATCATAGAATGTAATAAGAGTCAGTCTTCTTGTACTTAAGTCGGCATTATGACTTTTGTATTTAATTCCGATGGCATTTCTGTGATTCATCGTCTATAAAAAGGTCCAAGGAATACAGTAAACCTGAAGTGAAGCATCGGAATCTAAAACTGGTCTCACAGGAGAGGTTCAAATCATAGAATGTTAGAGGTGTCAGTTCTCTTGTACTGAAGTCGGCATTTTGCCCTTTGTATTGAATTTCGATGCAATTTCTGTGTTTAATTGGCAACAAAAAGGACCAAGGGATACAGCAAACCTGAAGTGAAGCAACGGAATCTAAAACTGGTCTCACAGGAAAGGTTCAAATCATAGAATGTGAGAAGAGCCAGCCCTCTTGTACATAAGTCGGCATTGTGCCTTTTGTATTTAATCTCCGATTCTATTTCTGTGTTTCATCGTCAATATGAAGGTCCAAGGGATGCAGTACACCTGAAGTAAAGCATCCGAATCTAAAACTAATCTCACAGGAAAGGTTCAAATCATAGACAGTAACAAGAGTCAGTCTTCTTGTACTTAGGTAGGCACTGGGCCTTTTGTATTTATTTGCGATGCAATTTCTGTGCTTCATCGTCTATAAGAAGGTCAAAGTGATACAGTAAACCTGAGGTGAAGCATCGGAATCTAAAACTATTATATTATAGATTGTTAGAATGTCAGTCCTCTTGTACTTAAGTCGGCATTGTGCCTTTTGTATTTAATTCCGATGCAATATCTGTGTTTCATCGTCAATAAGATGGTCCAAGGGATACCGTAAACCTGAAGTGAAGCATCGGAATCTAAAACTGGTCTCACAGGATAGGCTCAAATCATAGAATGTAATAAGAGTCAGTCTTCTTGTACTTAAGTCGGCATTGTGACTGTTGTACTTAATTCCGATGATCTTTCTGTGATTCATCGTCAATAAGAAGGGCCAAGGAATACAGTAAACCTGAAGTGAAGCATCGGAATCTAAAACTGGTCTCACAGGAAAGCTTCAAAACATAGATAGTAAGAAGATTCAGTCTTCTTGTACTTAAGGCGGCATTGTGCCTTTTGTATGTAATTCCGAAGCAGTTTATGTGTTTCATTGTCAATACGAAGGTCCAAGCGATACAGTAAACTTGAAGTGAACCATAGGAATCTAAAACTGGTCTCACAGGAAAGGCTCAAATCGTAGACAGTAAGAAGAGTCAGTCGACTTGTACTTAAGTCGGCATTGTGCCTTTTGAATTTAATTCCGATGCAATTTCTGTGTTTCATCGTCAATAAGATGGTCCAAGGGATACAGTAAACCTGAAGTGAAGCATCGGAATCTAAAACTGGTCTCACAGGAGAGGTTCAAATCATAGAATGTTAGAGGTGGCAGTTCTCTTGTACTTAAGTCGGCATTGTGCGTTTTGTATTTAATTCCGATGCAATATCTGTGTTTCATCGTCAATACGAAGGTCGAAGGGATACAGTAAATCTAAAATCAAGCATCGGAATGTTAAACTGGTCTCACAGGAAAGGTTTAAAACATTGACAGTAAGAAGAGACAGTCTTCTTGTACTTATGTCAACATTGTGTCTTTTATATTTAATTCCGTAACAATTTCGGTGTTTCATCGTCAATAAGATGGTCCTAGGGATACAGTAAACCTAAAGTGAAGCATCGGAATCTAAATCTGGTCTCACACTAAAGGTACTTATCGTAGACAGTAAGGAGAGTCAGTCTTCTTGTACTTAAGTCAGCATTGTGTCTTTTGTATTTAATTACGATGCAATTTCTGTGTCGCATCATCAATAACAAGGTCTAAGGGATACAATACACCTGAAGTGAAGCATTGGAATTTAAAACTGTTCTCACATTAATGGTTCAAATCATAGACAGTAAGAAGAGTCAGTCCTCTTGTACTTAATCGGCATTGTGCCTTTTGTATTTAATTCCGATGTAATATCTGTGTTTCATCGTCAATAAGAAGGTCCAAGGGATACAGTAAACCTGAAGTGAAGCATAGGAATCTAAAACTGGTCTCACAGGAGAGGTTCAAATTATAGATTGTAAGAAGTGTCAGTCCTCTTGTACTTAAGTCGGCATTGTGCCTTTTGTATTTAATTCCGATGCAATATCTGTGTTTCATCGTCAATAAGAAGGTCCAAGGGATACGGTAAACCTGAAATCAAGCATCGGAATGTTTAACAGGTCTCACAGGAAAGGTTCATAACATAGACAGTAAGAAGACTCAGTCTTCTTGTACTTGTGCCTTTTGTATTTAATTCCGATGCAATATCTGTGATTCATCGTCAATAAGAAGGTCCAAGGGATACAGTAAACCTGAGGGAAACATCGGAATCTAAAACTAGTCTCACAGGAAAGGTTCAATACATAGCCAGTAAGAAGTGTCAGTCTTCATGTACTTAAGTCGGCATTTTGCCTTTTGGATTGAATTCCGATGCAATTTCTGTGTTTCATCGTCAATAAGATGGTCCAAGGGATACAGTAAACCTGAAGTCAAGCATCGGAATCTAAAACTGGTCTCACAGGAGAGGTTCAAATCATAGAATGTTAGAGGTGTCAGTTCTCTTGTACTTAAGTCGGCATTGTGCCTTTTGTATTTAATTCCGAAGCAATATCTGTGTTTCATCGTCAATAAGAAGGTCGAAGGGATACAGTAAATCTAAAATCAAGCATCGGAATGTTAAACTGGTCTCAGAGGAAAGGTTTAAAACATTGACAGTAAGAAGAGACTGTCTTCTTGTACTTATGTCAACATTGTGTCTTTTGTATTTAATTCCGTGACAATTTCTGTGTTTCATCGTCAATAAGATGGTCCAAGGGATCCAGTAAACATAAAGTGAAGCATCGGAATCTAAATCTGGTCTCACACTAAAGGTTCTTATCATAGACAGTAAGAAGAGTCAGTCTTCTTGTACTTAAGTCGGCATTGTGCCTTTTGTATTTAATTCCGATGCAATATCTGTGTTTCATCGTCAATAAGAAGGTCCAAGGGATACAGTAAACCTGAAATCAAGCATCGGAATGTTAAACTGGTCTCACAGGGAAGGTTCAAAACATATACAGTAAGAAGAGCCAGTCTATTTGTTTTTAAGTCGACATTGTGCTTTTTGTATTTAATTACGATGCAATTTCTGTGATTCATCGACAATAAGATGGACCAAGGGATACAGTAAACCTAAAGTGAATTATCGAAATCTATAACTGGTCTCACAGGAAAGGTAGATTACATTGACTGTAAAAAGAGGCAGTCCTCTTGTACTTAAGTCGGCATTATGACTTTTGTTTTTAATTCCGATGCAATTTCTGTGATTCATCGTCTATAAGAAGGTCCAAGGGATGCAGTAAACCTGAAGTGAAGCATCGGAATCTAAAACTGAACACACAGTAAAGGCTGAAATAATAAAATGTAATAAGAGTCAGTCTTCTTGTACTTAAGTCGGCATTATGAATTTTGTATTTAATTCCGATGGCATTTCTGTGATTCATCGTCAAACAGAAGATCCAAGTTATACAGTAAACCTGAAGTGAAGCGTAGGAATCTAAAACTGGTCTCACAGGAAAGGTGCAAATCATAGACAGTCTGAAGAGTCAGTCTTCTTGTACTTAAGTCGGCATTGTGCCTTTTGAATTTAATTCCGATGCAATTTCTGAGCTTCATCGTCAATACGAAGGTCCAATGTAATCAGTAAACCTAAAGTGAAGCATCGGAAACTAAAACTGGTCTTACACTAAAGGTTCGTAACATAGACAGTATGAAGAGTCAGTCTTCTTGTACTTAAGCCGGCATTGTGCCTTTTGTATTTAATTACGATTCAATTTCTGAGTTTCTTAGTCAATAAGAAGGTGCAAGGGATACAGTAAACCTGAAGTGAAGCATCGGAATCTAAAACTAATCTCACAGGATAGGTTCAAAACTTAGACAGTAAGGAGAGTCAGACTTCTTGTACTTAAGTCGGCATTGTGCATTTTTGTATTTATTTCCGATGCAATTTCTGTGTTTCATCGTCAATACGAAGGTCCAAGCGATAGAGTAAACCTGAAGTGAAACATCGGAATCTAAATCTGGTCTCACAGGAATTGTTCAAACATAGACAGTAAGAAGAGTCAGTGTTCTTGTACTAAAGTTTGCATTGTGCTTTTTGTATTTAATTCCGATGCAATTTCTGTGTTTCATCGTCAAACAGAAGATCGAAGTTATACAGTAAACCTGAAGTGAAGCGTAGGAATCTAAAACTGGTCTCACAGGAAAGGTTCAAATCATAGACAGTATGAAGAGTCAGTCTTCTTGTACTTAAGTCGGCATTGTGCCTTTTGAATTTAATTCCGATGATATTTCTGAGCTTCATCGTCAATAAGAAGGTCCAATGTATTCAGTAAACCTAAAGTGAAGCATAGGAATCTAAAACTGGTCTCACAGAAGAGGTTCAAATTATAGATTGTTAGAAGTGTCAGTCCTCTTGTACTTAAGTCGGCATTGTGCCTTTTGTATTTAATTCCGATGCAATATCTGTGTTTCAACGTCAATAAGAAGGTCCAGGGATACAGTAAACCTGAAATCAAGCATCGGAATGTTAAACTGGTCTCACAGGAAAGGTTCATAACATAGACAGTAAGAAGACTCAGTCTTTTTGTACTTAAGTCGACATTGTGTCTTTTGTATTTAATTCCGATGCAATTTCTGTGTTTCATCGTCAATAAGATGGTCCAAGGGATACAGTAAACCTCAAGTGAAGCATCGGAATCTAAAACTGGTCTCACAGGAAGGGTTCAAAGCATAGATAGTAAGAAAAGTCAGTCTTCTTGTACTTATGTCGGCATTTTGCCTTTTCTATTGAATGCCGATGCAACTTCTGTGTTTAATCGTCAATAAGAAAGTCCAAGGGATGCAGTAAACCTGAAGTGAAGCATCCGAATCTAAAACTGAACACACAGTAAAGGCTCAAATCACAGAATGTAATAAGAGTCAGTCTTCTTGTACTTAAGTCGGCGTTATGACTTTTGTATTTAATTCCGATGGCATTTCTGTGATTCATCGTCGATAAGAAGGTCCAAGGAATACAGTAAACCTGAAGTGAAGCATCAATATCTAAAACTGGTCTCACAGGTAAACTTCAAAACATAGACAGTAACAAGATTCAGTCTTCTTGTACTTAAGTCGGCATTGTGCCTTTTGTATGTAATT
The DNA here is from genome assembly GCF_023864345.2 of Schistocerca serialis cubense. NCBI lineage: Eukaryota > Metazoa > Arthropoda > Insecta > Orthoptera > Acrididae > Schistocerca > Schistocerca serialis. Next base: position 18,016,045 of record NC_064648.1, read on the forward strand.
CCGATGCAGTTTCTGTGAAGCATCGGAATCTAAAACTGGTCTCACACTAAAGGTTTGTAACATAGACAGTAAGAGGAGTCAGTCTTCTTGTACTGAAGAAGGCATTGTGCCTTTTGAATTTAATTACGATTCAATTTCTGTGTTTCTTAGTCAATAAGAAGGTGCAAGGGATACAGTAAACCTGAAGTGAAGCATCGGAATCTAAAACTAATCTCACAGGAAGGGTTTAAAACCTTAGACAGTAAGAAGGGTCAGTCTTCTTGTACTTCAGTCGGCATTGTGCATTTCAGTATTTATTTCCGATGCAATTTCTGTGTTTCATCGTCAATAAGAAGGTCCAAGCGATACAGTAAACCTGAAGTGAAACATCGGAATCTAAAACTGGTCTCACAGGAAAGGCTCACAGCATAGAATGTAAGAAGAGTCAGTCCTCTTGTTCTTAAGTCGGCATTATGACTATTGTTTTTAATTCCGATGCTATTTCTGTGTTTCATCGTCAATATGAAGGTCCAAGGGATGCAGTAAACCTGAAGTGAATCATCGGAATCTAAGACTGGTCTCACAGGAAAGCCTGAAATCATAGAATGTAAGAAGAGTCAGTCTTCTTGTACTTAAGTCGGCATTGTGCCATTTCTATTTAATTCCGATGCAATTTCTGTGTTTCATCGTCAATAAGATGGTCTAAGGTATACAGTAAACCTGAAGTGGAGCATCGGAATCTAAAACTGGTCTAACAGGAAAGGTTCAAAGCATAGATAGTAAGAAAATTCAGTCTTCTTGTACTTATGTCGGCATTTTGCCTTTTCTATTGAATGCCGATGCAACTTCTGTGTTTAATCGTCAATAAGAAAGTCCAAGGGATGCAGTAAACCTGAAGTGAAGCATCGGAATCTAAAACTGAACACACAGTAAAGGCTCAAATCATAGAATGTAATAAAAGTCAGTCTTCTTGTACTTATGTCGGAATTATGATATTTGTATTTAATTCCGATGGCATATCTGTGATTCATCGTCGATAAGATGGTCCAAGGGATACAGTAAACCTGAAGTGAAGCATCGGAATCTAAAACTGGTCTCACAGGAAAGGTTCAAAGCATATATAGTAAGAAAAGTCAGTCTTCTTGTACTTATGTCGGCATTTTGGGTTTTCTATTGAATGCCGATGCAACTTCTGTGTTTAATCGTCAATAAGAAAGTCCAAGGAATACAGTAAACCTGAAGAGAAGCATCAATATCTAAAACTGGTCTCACAGGTAAACTTCAAAACATAGACAGTAACAAGATTCAGTCTTCTTTTACTTAAGTCGGCATTGTGCCTTTTGTATGTAATTCCGATGCAGTTTCTGTGAAGCATCGGAATCTAAATCTGGTCTCACACTAAAGGTACGTAACATAGACATTAAGAAGAGTCAGTCTTCTTGTACTGAAGTCGGCATTGTGCCTTTTGTATTTAATTACGATTCAATTTCTGTGTTTCTTAGTCAATAAGAAGGTGCAAGGGATACAGTAAACCTGAAGTGAAGCATCGGAATCTAAAACTAACCTCACAGGAAGGGTTTAAAACCTTAGACAGTAAGAAGAGTCAGTCTTCTTGTACTTAAGTCGGCATTGTGCCTTTTTGTATTTATTTCCGATGCAATTTCTGTGTTTCATCGTCAATAAGAAGGTCCAAGCGATACAGTAAACCCGAAGTGAAACATCGGAATCTAAAACTGGTCTCACAGGAAAGGCTCACAGCATAGAATGTAAGAAGAGTCAGTCCTCTTGTACTTAAGTCGACATTATGACTTTTGTTTTTGATTCCGATGCTATTTCTGTGATTCATCGTCAATATGAAGGTCCAAGGGATGCAGTAAACCTGAAGTGAAGCATCGGAATCTAAAACTGGTCTCACAGGAAAGCTTCAAAACATAGACAGTAAGAAGATTCAGTCTTGTTGTACCTAAGTCGGCATTGTGCCTTTTGTACGTAGTTCCGATGCAGTTTCTGTGTTTCATCGTCAATAAGAAGGTCCAAGCGATACAGTAAACTTGAAGTGAACCATCGGAATCTAAATCTGGTTTCACAGGGAAGGTTCAAATCATAGACAGTATCGAGAGTCAGTCCTGTTGTTCTTAATCGGCACTCTGCCTTTTGTATTGAATTCCGATGCAATTTCTGTGTTTCATCGTCGAACCGAAGGTCCAAGGCATACAGTGATCCTGAAGTGAAGCATCGGAATCTAAAACTGGTCTCACAGGAAAGGCTCAAATCGTAGACAGTAAGAAGAGTCAGTTTACTTGTACTTAAGTCGGCATTGTGCCGTTTGAATTTAATTCCGATGCACAATCTGTGTTTCATCGTCAATAAGATGGTCCAAGGGATACAGTAAACCTGAAGTGAAGGGTCGGAATCTAAATCTGGTCTCACACTAAAGGTTCTAAACATAGACGTTAAGGAGAGTCAGTCTCCTTGTACTTAAGTCGGCATTGTGCCTTTTCTATTTAATTACGATGCAATTTCTGTGTCTCATCGTCAATACGAAGGTCCAAGGGATACAGTAAACCTGAAGTGAAGCATCGCAATCTAAAACTGGTCTCACAGGAGAGGTTCAAATCATAGAATGTTAGAAGTGTCAGTCCTCTTTTACTTAAGTCGGCATTGTGCCTTTTGTATTTAATTCCGATGCAATAACTGTGTTTCATCGTGAATAAGAAGGTCCAAGGGATACAGTAAACCTGAAATCAAGCATCGGAATGTTAAACTGGTCTCACAGGAAAGGTTCAAACATAGACAGTAAGAAAAGTCAGTCTTCTTGTACTTATGTCGGCATTTTGCCTTCTCTATTGAATTCCGATGGAACTTCTGTGTTTAATCGTCAATAAGAATGTCCAAGGGATGCAGTAAACCTGAAGTGAAGCATCGAAATCTAAAACTGAACTCACACGAAAGTTCAAATCATAGAATGTAAGAAGAGGCAGTCCTCTTGTATTTAAGTCTGCATTCTGCCTTTTGTATTTATTTCCGACGCTATTTCTGTGTTTCATCGTCAATATGAAGGTCCAAGGGATACCGTAAAGCTGAAGTGAAGCATCGGAATCTAAAACTGGTCTCACAGGAAAGGTTCAAAACATAGACAGTAAGAGGTGTCAGTGTTCTTGTACTTAAGTCAGCATTGTGCTTTTTTGTATGTAATTCCGATGCACTTTCTGTGTTTCATCGTCAATAAGAAGGTCCAAGGGATACAGTAAACCTGAAGTGAACCATCGGAATCTAAAACTGGCATCACAGGAAAGGTTCATAACATAGACAGTAAGAAGAGCCCGTCTACTTGTTTTTAAGTCGACATTGTGCCTTTTGTATTTAATTACAATGCAATTTCTGTGTTTCATCGTCAATAAGATGGACCAAGGGATACAGTAAACCTGAAGTGAATTATCTGAATGTATAACTGGTCTCACAGGAAAGGCAGATAACATTGACTGTAAGAAGAGGCAGTCTTCTTGTACTTAAGTCGGCATTGTGCCTTTTGTATTTATTTCCGAAGCAATTTCTGTGTTTTATCGTCTATAAGAAGGTCCAAGGGATACAGTAAACCTGAGGTGAAGCATCGGAATCTAAAACTAGTCTCACAGGAAAGGTTCAAATCATAGACAGTATGAAGAAGCTGTCTTCTTGTACCTAAGTCGGCATAGTGCCTTTTGAATTTAATTCCGATGCAATTTCTGTGCTTCATCGCCAATAAGAAGGTCCAAGGTTTACAGTAAACCTAAAGTGAAGCATCGAAATCTAAAACTGGTCTCACACTAAAGGTTCGTAACGTAGACAGTAAGAAGAGTCAGTCTTCTTGTACTGAAGTCGGCATTGTGCCTTTTGTATTTAATTCCGATGCAATTTCTGTGTTTCATAGTCAATAAGACGGTGGAAGGGATACAGTACACCTGAAGTTATGCATCGGAATCCAAAACTGGTCTCACAGGAATGGTTCAAAACATAGACAGTAAGAAGAGTCAGTCCTCTTGTACTTATGTCGGCATTGTGCCTTTTGTATTTAATTCCGATGCAATGTCTGTGTGTCATCGTCAATAAGAAGGTCCAAGGAAAACAGTAAACATGAAATGAAGCATCGGAATGTAAAACTGGTCTCACATGAAATGTTTAAATCATAGACAGTAAGAGGAGTCTGTCCTCTTGTACTTAAGACGACTTTGTGCCTTTTGTATTTAATTCCGATGTAATATCTGTGTTTCATCGTCAATAAGATGGACAAAGGGATACAGTGAACCTGAAGTGAAGCATCGGAATCTAATACTGGTCTCACAGGAAAGGCTCAAATCATAGACTGTAAAAAGAGTAAGTCTTGTTGTACTTATGTCGGCGTTGCGCCCTTTGAATTTAATTCCAATGCAATATCTGTGTTTCATCGTCAATAAGAAGGTCCAAAGGATACAGCAAACCTGAAGTGAAGCATCGGAATGTAAAACTGGTCTCATACTAAAGGTTCAAAACATCGACAGTAAGAAGAGTCAGTCTTCATGTACTTAAGTCGGCATTCTGCCTTTTGTATTTAATTCCGATGCAATTTCTGTGTTTCACCGTCAATAAGAAGGTCCAACGGATACAGTAAACCTGAAGTGAAGCATCTGAATCTATAACTGGTGTCACAGGAAAGGTTAAAAGATGGACAGTAAGAAGAGTCAGTCTTCTTGTACTTAAGTCGGCATAGTGCCTTTTTGTATTTATTTCCGATGCAATTTCTGTAATTCATCGTCTATAAGAAGGTCCAAGCGATACATTCAACTTGAGGTGAAGCATCGGAATCTAACTCTGGTCTCACAGGAAAGGTTCAATAAATAGCCAGTAAGAAGCGTCAGTCCTCTTGTACTTAAGTCGGCATTTTGCTTTTTGTATTGAATTCCGATGCATATTCTGTGTTTAATCGGCAATAAGAAGGATTAAGGGATACAGTAAACCTGCAGTGAAGCATCGGAATCTAAAATTGGTCTCACAGGAGAGGTTAAAATCGTAGACAGTAAAAAGAGTCAGTCTTCTTGTACTTAAGTCGGCATTGTGCCTTTTCAATTTAATTCCGATGCAATTTCTGTGTTTCATCGTCAAGAAGAAGCTCCAAGGGATGCAGTAAACATGAAATGAATCATCGGAATCTAAAACTGGTCTCACACTGAAGGTTCAAAGCATTGACAGTAAGAAGAGTCAGTCTTCTTGTACTTAAGTCGGCATTGTGACTTTTGCATTTCATACCGATGCAATTTCTGTGTTTCATCGTCAATAACAAGGTCCATGGGATACAGTTAACCTGAAGTGAAGCATCGGAATCTAAAACTGGTCTCACTGGAAAGGTTCAAAACTAAACAGTAAAAAGAGTCAGTCCTCTTGTACTTAAGTCGGCATTGTGCCTTTTGTATTAAATTCGGATGCAATTTCTGTGTTTCATCGTCAATAAGAAGGTCCAAGGGATACAGTAAACCTTCAGTGAAGCATCGGAACGTAAAACCTGTCTCACAGGAGAGGTTCAAATCATAGAATGTAAGAAGTGTCAGTCCTCTTGTACTTATGTCGGCATTGTGCCTTTTGTAAATAATTCCTATGCAATTTCTCTGTTTCATCGTCAATAATAAGGTCCATGGGATACAGTAAACCTGAAGTGAAGCATCGGAATATAAAACTGGACTCACAGGAGAGGTTCAAATCATAGAAAGTTTGAGTGTCAGTCCTCTTGTACTTAAGTCGGCATTGTGCCTTTGGAATTTAATTCCGATGCAATTTCTGTGCTTCATCGTCAATAAGAAGGTCCAAGGTATACAGTAAATATGAGGCGAAGCATCGGAGACTAAAACTGGACTCACAGGAGAGGTTAAAATCATAGAAAGTAACAGTGCCAGTCCTCTTGTACTTAAGTCTTCATTCTGCCTTTTGAATTTAATTCCGATGCAATTTCTGTGCTTCATCGTCAATAAGAATGTTCAAGGTATACAGTAAACCTGAAGTGAAGCATCGGAATCTAAAACTGGTCTCACACTAAAGGTTCATAGCATAGATAGTAAGATGAGTCAGTCTTCTTGTACTGAAGTCAGCATTGTGCCTTTTGTGTTTAATTGCGATGCAATTTCTGTGTTTCATCGTCAATAAGAAGGTCAAAGGGATACAGTACACGTGAAGTGAAGCATCGGAATCTAAAACTGGTCTCACACTAGAGGTTCGTAACAAAGGTAGTAGGAGAGTCAGTCTTCTTGTAATGAAGTCGGCATTGTGCCTTTTGTATTTAATTACGATGCAATTGCTGTGTTTCATCGTCAATAAGACGGTCCAAGGGATCCAGTAAACCTGAAGTAATGCATCGGAATCTAAAACTGGTATCACACTAAAGGATCATAACATAGATAGTAAGAAGAGTCAGTCTCCTTGTACTGACGTCGGCTTTGTGCCTTTTGTGTTTAATTACGATGCAATTTCTGTGTTTCATCGTCTATAGGAAGGTCCAAGGGATACAGTAAATCTGAAGTGAAGCAATGGAATCTAAAACTGGACTCACAGGAGAGGTTAAAATCATAGAAAGTAACAGTGCTAGTCCTCTTGTACTTAAGTCTTCATTCTGCCTTTTGAATTTAATTCCGATGCAATTTCTGTGCTTCATCGTCAATAAGAATGTTCAAGGTATACAGTAAACCTGAAGTGAAGCATCGGAATCTAAAACTAGACTCCCAGGAGATGTTCAAATCATAGAATGTTAGAGTGTCAGTCCGCTTGGACTTATTCGGCATTGTGCCTTTTGAATATAATTCCGATGCGATTTCTGTGCTTCATCGTCACTAAGAAGGTCCAAGGTATATGGTAAACCTGAAGTGAAGAATCGGAATCTAAAACTGGGCTCACAGGAGAGGTTGAAATCATAGTAAGTTAGAGTGTCAGTCCTATTGAACTTAATCGGCATTGTGCCTTTTGTATTTAATTCCGATGCAATTTCTGTGTTTCATCGTCAATAAGGAGGTCCAAGGTATACAGTAAACCTGAAGTGAAGCATCGGAATCTAAAACTGAACTCACAAAAGAGGTTCAAATCATAGAAAGTTAGAGTGTCAGTCCTCTTGTACTTAAGTCGGCATTGTGCTTTTGTATTAAATTCGGTTGCAATTTCTGTGTTTCATCGTCAATAAGAAAGTCCAAGGTATACAGTAAACCTGAAGTGAAGCATCGGAATCTAAAACTGGACTCACAGGAGCGGATCAAATCATAGAAAGTTTGAGTGTCAGTTATCTTGTACTGAAGTCGGCATTGTGCCTTTTCAATTTAATTCCGATAAAGTTTCTGTGCTTCATCGTCAATAAGAAGGTCCAAGGTAGACAGTAATCCTGAACTGCCGCATCGGAAACTAATATTGGACTCACAGGAGAGGTACAAATCATAGAAAGTTAGAGTGTCAGTCCTCTTGTCCTTAAGTCGGCTGTGTGCCTTTTAACTTTAATTCCGATGCAATTTCTGTGCTTCATCGTCAATAAGAAGGTCCAAGGTATACAGTTAACCTGAAGTGAAGCATCGGAATATAAACCTGGACTCACAGGAGAGGTTCAAATCATAGAAAGTTTGAGTGTCAGCCCTCTTTTACTTAGGTCGGCAATGCGCATTTTGTATTTAATTACGATGCCATTTCTGTGCTTCGTCGTCATTTAGAAGGTCCAAGGTATACAGTAAACATGAACTGAAGCATCGGAATCTAAAACTGGACTCCCAGGAGAGGTTCTAAACACAGAAAGTTAGAGTGTCACTCCTCTTGTACTTAAGTCGGCATTGTGCCCTTGAATTTAATTCCGATACAATTTCTGTGCTTCATCTTCAATAAGAAGGTCCAAGGTATACAGTAAACCTGAAGTGGAGCATCGGAATCTAAAACTGGACACACAGAAGAGGTTCAAATAATAGAATGTTAGAGTGCCAGTCCGCTTGGACTTAGTCGGCATTGTGCCTTTTGAATTTAATTCCGATGCGATTTCTTTGCTTCATCGTCACTAAGAAGATCCAAGGTATATGGTAAACCTGAAGTGAAGAATCGGAATCTAAAACTGGGCTCACAGGAGAGGTTGAAATCATAGAAAGTTAGAGTGTCAGTCCTATTCAACTTAATCGGCATTGTGCCTTTTGAATTTAATTCCGATGCAATTTCTGTGTTTCATCGTCAATAAGAAGGTCCAAGGTATACAGTAAACCTGATGTGAAGCATCGGAATCTAAAACTGGTCTCACACTAAAGGTTCATAACATAGATAGTAAGAAGACTCGGTCTTTTTTTATTGCAGTCGGCATTGTGCCTTTTCTATTTAATTCCGATGCAATTTCTGTGTTTCATCGTCAATAAGAAGGTCCAAGGGATACAGTAAACCGGATGTGAAGCATAGGAATCTAAAACTGGTCACACACTAAAGGTTCATAACATAGATAGTAAGAAGAGTCAGTCTTCTTGTACTTATGTCGGCATTCTGAGTTTTGTATTTAATTCCGATGCAATTTCTGTGTTTCATCGTCAATAAGAAGGTCCAAGGGATACAGTAAATCTGATGTGAAGCATAGGAATCTAAAATTGGTCTCACAGGAGAGGCTCAAATCATAGAAAGTTAGAGTGTCAGTCCTCTTGTCCTTAAGTCGGCTGTGTGCCTTTTAAATTTAATTCTGATGCAATCTCTGTGCTTCATCGTCAATAAGAAGGTCCAAGGAATACAGTAAACCTGAAGTGAAGCATCGGAATCTAGAACCGGACTCACAGGATAGGTTCTAATCATAGAAAGTTAGAGTGTCAGTCCTCTTGTACTTAAGTTGGCATTGTGCCTTATAAATTTAATTCCGATGCAATTTCTGTGCTTCATCGTCAATAAGAAGGTCCAAGTTACACAGTAATCCTGAAGTGAAGTATCAGAATCTAAAACTGGACTCACAGGAGAGATTCAAATCTTAGAAAGTTTGAGTGTCAGCCCTCTTTTACTTAGGTCGGCAATGTGCTTTTTGAATTTAATTCCGAAGCAATTTCTGTGCTTCATCGTCAATAAGAAGGTCCAAGGTATACAGTTAACCTGAAGTGAAGCATCGGAATCTAAAACTGGACTCCCAGGAGAGGTTCAAAGCACAGAAAGTTAGAGTGTCACTCCTCTTGTACTTAAGTCGGCATTGTGCCTTTGAATTTAATTCCAATGCAATTTCTGTGCTTCATCTTCAATAAGAAGGTCCAAGGTATACAGTAAACCTGAAGTGGAGCATCGGAATCTAAAACTGGAATCACAGGAGAGGTTCAAATCATAGAAAGTTAGAGTGTCCGCTGCGACTTTGTCGGCATTGTGCCTTTTGAATTTAATTCCGATGCAATTTCTGTGCTTCATCGTCACTAAGAAGGTCCAAGGTATATGGTAAACCTGAAGCAAAGAATCGGAATCTAAAACTGGCCTCACAGGAGAGGTTGAAATCATAGAAAGTTAGAGTGTCAGTCCTCTTGAACTTAATCGGCATTGTGCCTTTTGAATTTAATTCCGATGCAATTTCTGTGTTTCATCGTCAATAAGAAGGTCCAGGGTATACGATAAAACTGAAGTGAAGCATCGGAATCTAAAACTGGACTCACAGCAGAGGTTCAAATCATAGAAAGTTAGAGTGTCAGTCCTCTTGTACTTAAGTCGGCATTGTGCCTTTTGTATTAAATTCGGATGCAATTTCTGTGTTTCATCGTCAATAAGAAAGTCCAAGGTATACAGTAAACCTGAAGTGAAGCATCGGAATCTAAAACTGGACTCACAGGAGCGGATCAAATCATAGAAAGTTAGAGTGTCAGTTATCTTGTACTGAAGTCGGCATTGTGCCTTTTCAATTTAATTCCGGTAAAGTTTCTGTGCTTCATCGTCAATAAGAAGGTCCAAGGTAGACAGTAATCCTGAAGTGACGCATCGGAAACTAAAATTGGACTCACAGGAGAGGTAGAAATCATAGAAAGCTAGAGTGTCAGACCTCTTGTACTGAAGTCGGCATTGTGCCTTTTGTATTTAATTACGATGCAATTTCAGTGTTTCATTGTGAAATAGAAGGTGCAAGGGATACAGTAAACCTGAAGTGAAGCATCGGAATCTAAAACTGGTCTCACACTAAAGGTTCATAACATAGATAGTAAAAAGACTCGGTCTTCTTTTATTGCTGTCGGCATTGTGCCTTTTGTATTTAATTCCGATGCAATTTCTGTGTTTCATCGTCAATAAGACGTTACAAGGTATACAGTAAACCTGAAGTGAAGCATCGGAATCTACAACTGGTCTCACACTAAAGGTTCATAACATAGATAGTAAGAAGACTCGGTCTTTTTTTATTGCAGTCGGCATTGTGCCTTTTGTATTTAATTCCGATGCAATTTCTGTGTTTCATCGTCAATAAGAAGGTCCAAGGGATACAGTAAACCTGATGTGAAGCATAGGAATCTAAAACTGGTCACACACTAAAGGTTCATAACATAGATAGTAAGAAGAGTCAGTCTTCTTGTACTTATGTCGGCATTCTGAGTTTTGTATTTAATTCCGATGAAATTTCTGTGTTTCATCGTCAATAAGAAGGTCCAAGGGATACAGTTAACCTGTATTGAAGCATCGGAATCTAAAATTGGTCTCACAGGAGAGGTTCAAATCATAGAAAGTTAGAGTGTCAGTCCTCTTGTCCTTAAGTCGGCTGTGTGCCTTTTAAATTTAATTCTGATGCAATCTCTGTGCTTCACCGTCAATAAGAAGGTCCAAGGTATACAGTAAACCTGAAGTGAAGCATCGGAATCTAGAACTGGACTCACAGGATAGGCTCAAATCATAGAAAGTTAGAGTGTCAGTCCTCTTGTACTTAAGTTGGCATTGTGCCTTATAAATTTAATTCCGATGCAATTTCTGTGCTTCATCGTCAATAAGAAGGTCCAAGGTATACAGTAAACCTGAAGTGGAGCATCGGAATCTAAGACTGGAATCACAGGAGAGGTTGAAATCGTAGAAAGTTAGAGTGTCAGTCCGCTTCGACTTTGTCTGCATTGTGCCTTTTGAATTTAATTCCGATGCAATTTCTGTGTTTCATCGTCAATAAGAAGGTCCAAGGTATACAGTAAACCTGAAGTGAAGCATCGGAATGTAAAACTGGACTCACAGCAGAGGTTCAAATCATAGAAAGTTAGAGTGTCAGTCCTCATGTACTTAAGTCGGCATTGTGCCTTTTGTATTAAATTCGGATGCAATTTCTGTGTTTCATCGTCAATAAGAAAGTCCAAGGTATACAGTAAACCTGAAGTGAAGCATCGGAATCTAAAACTGGACTCACAGGAGCGGATCAAATCATAGAAAGTTAGAGTGTCAGTTATCTTGTACTGAAGTCGGCATTGTGCCTTTTCATTTTAATTCCGATAACGTTTCTGTGCTTCATCGTCAATACGAAGGTCCAAGGTAGACAGTAATCCTGAACTGACGCATCGGAAACTAAAATTGGACTCACAGGAGAGGTAGAAATCATAGAAAGCTGGAGTGTCAGTCCTCTTGTACTGAAGTCGGCATTGTGCCTTTTGTATTTAATTACGATGCAATTTCTGTGTTTCATATTGAAGTAGAACGTGCAAGGGATACAGTAAACCTGAAGTGAAGCATCGGAATCTAAAACTGGTCTCACACTAAAGGTTCATAACATAGATAGTAAAAAGACTCGGTCTTCTTTTATTGCAGTCGGCATTGTGCCTTTTGTATTTAATTCCGATGCAATTTCTGTGTTTCATCGTCAATAAGATGGTCCAAGGGATACAGTAAACCTGAAGTGAAGCATCGGAATCTAAAATTGGACTCACAGGAGAGGTTCAAATCATTGAAAGTTAGAGTGTCAGTCCTCTTGTACTGAAGTCGGCATTGTGCCTTTTGTATTTAATTACGATGCAATTTCAGTATTTCATAGCCAATTAGAAGGTGCAAGGGATACAGTAAACCTGAAGTGATGCATCGGAATCTAGAACTGGTCTCACAGGAAATGTTTTAAACATAGACAGTAAGAAGGGTCAGTCCTCTTGTACTTAAGTCGGCATTGTGCCTTTTGTATTAAATGACGATGCAATATCTGTGTTTAATCATCAATAAGAAGGTCCAAGGGATACAGTAAACCTGAAGTTAAGCATCGTAATCTAAAACCGGTCTCACAGGAGAGGCTCAAATCGTAGAATGTAAGAAGTGTCAGTCCTTTTGTCGTAGAATGTAAGAAGTGTCAGTCCTTTTGTACATAAGTCGGCATTGTGCCTTTTGTTTTTAATTCCGATGCAACTTCTGTGTTTCATCGTCAATAAGAAGGTCCAAGGGATACAGTAAACCTGAAGTGAAGCATCGGAATCTAAAACTGGACTCAAAGGAGAGGTTCAAATCATAGATAGTTAGAGTGTCAGTCCTCTTGTACTTAATCGGCATTGTGCATTTTGAATTTAATTCCGATGCAATTTCCGTGTTTCATCGTCAATAAGAAGGTCCAAGGTATACAGTAAACCTGAAGTGAAGCATCGGAATCTAAAACTGGACTCACAGCAGAGGTTCAAATCACAGAAAGTTAGTGTCAGTCCTCTTGTACTTAAGTCAGCATTGTGCCTTTTGTATTAAATTCGGATGCAATTTCTGTGATTCATCGACAATAAGAAAGTCCAAGGGATACAGTAAACCTGAAGTGATGCATCGGAATCTAAAACTGGACTCACAGGAGCGGATCAAATCATAGAAAGTTAGAGTGTCAGTTCTCTTGTACTGAAGTCGGAATTGTGCCTTTTCAATTTAATTCCGACAAAGTTTCTGTGCTTCATCGTCAATAAGAAGGTCCAAGGTATACAGTAATCCTGAAGTGAAGCATCGCAATTTAAAATTGGACTCACAGGAGAGGTTCAAATCATAGAAAGTTAGAGTGTCAGTTCTCTTGTACTTAAGTCGGCATTGTGCTTTTTGTATTAAATTACGATGCAATTTCTGTGTTTAATCGTCAGTAAGAAGGTCCAAAGGATACAGTAGACCTGAAGTGAGGCATCGGAACCTAGAACTGGTCTCATAGGAGAGGCTCAAATCGTAGAATGTTAGAAGTGTCAGTCCTTTTGTCGTAGAATGTAAGAAGTGTCAGTCCTTTCGTACATATGACGGCATTGTGCCTTTTGTATATAATTCCGATGCAATTTCTGTGATTCATCGTCAATAAGAAGGTCCAAGGTATACAATAAACCTGAAGTGAAGCATCGAAATCAAAAACTGGACTCAAAGGAGACGTTCAAATCATAGAAAGTTACAGTGTCAGTCCTTTTGTACTTAAGTCGGCATTGTGCCTTTGAATGTAATTCCGATGCAATTTCTGTGTTTCATCGTCAATAAGAAGGTCCAAGGTATACGGTAAACCTGTAGTGTAGCATCGGAATCTAAAACTGGACTCAAAGGAGAGGTTCAAATGATAGAAAGTTAGAGTGTCAGTCCTCTTGTACTTAAGTCGGCATTGTGCCTTTTGAATTTAATTCCGATGCAATTTCTGTGTTTCATAGGTAATAAGAATATCCAAGGTATACAGTAAACCTGAAGTGAAGCATCGGAATCTAAAACTGGACTCACAGGAGAGGTTCAAATCATACAATGTTAGAGTGTCCGTCCTCTTGTACTTAAGTCGGCATTATGCCTTTTGAATTTCGTTCTGATGCAATTTCTGTGCTTCATCGTCATTAAGAAGGTCCAAGGTATATAGTAAACCTGAAGTAAAGCATCGGAATCTAAAACTTGACTCACAGAAGAGGTTCAAATCATAGAAAGTTAGGGTGTCAGTCCTCTTGTACTTAAGTCGGCATTGTGCTTTTTGAATTTAATTCCGATGGAATTTCTGTGCTTCATAGTCAGTCCGAAGGTCCAAGGTATACAGTAAACCTGAAGTGGAGCATCGGAATCAAAAACTGGACTTACAGGAGAGGTTCATATCATAGAAAGTTAGAGTGTCTGTCCGCTTGTACTTAGCCGGTATTGTTCCTTTTGAATTTAATTCCGATGCAATTTCTGTGCTTCATCGTCACTAAGAAGGTCCAAGGTATATGGTAAACCTGATGTGAAGAATCGGAATCTAAAACTGTACTCGCAGGAGAGGTTCAAATCATAGAAAGTTAGAGCGTCAGTCTTCTTGCACTTAATCGGCATTGTGCCTTTTGAATTTAATTACGATGCAATTTCTGTGTTTCATCGTCAATAAGATGGTCCAAGGTATACAGTAAACTTGAAGTGAGGCATCGGAATCTAAAACTGGACTCACAGGAGAGGTTCAAATCATAGAAAGTTACAGTGTCAGTCCTCTTGTACTGAAGTCGGCATTTTGCCTTTCGTATTTAATTACGATGCAATCTCTGTGTTTCATAGTCAATTAGAAGGTGCAAGGGATACAGTAAACCTGAAGTGAAGCATCGGAATCTAAAACCGGTCTCACAGGAGAGGCTCAAATCGTAGAAAGTAAGAAGTGTCAGTCCTTTTGTACTTAAGTCGGCATTGTGCCTTTTGTATTTAATTCCGATGCAATTTCTGTGTTTCATCGTCAATAAGAAGGTCCAAGGGATACAGTACACCTGAAGTGAAGCATCGGAATCTAAAACTGGACTCACAGGAGAGATTCAAATCATAGAAAGTTTGGGTGTCAGCCCTCTTTTACTTAGGTCGGCAATGTTCCTTTTGAATTTAATTCCGATGCAATTTCTGTGCTTCGTCGTCAATAAGAAGGTCCAAGGTATACAGTAAACATGAAGTGAAGCATCGGAATCTAAAACTAGACTCCCAGGAGAGGTTCAAAACACAGAATGTTAGAGTGTCACTCCTCTTGTACTTAAGTCGGCATTGTGCCTTTGAATTTAATTCCGATGCAATTTCTGTGCTTCATCTTCAATAAGAAGGTCCAAGGTATCCAGTAAACCTGAAGTGGAGCATCGGAATCTAAAACTGGACTCACAGGAGAGGTTCAAATCATAGAATGTTAGAGTGTCAGTCCGCTTGGACTTAGTCGGCATTGTGCCTTTTGAATTTAATTCCGATGCGATTTCTGTGCTTCATCGTCACTAAGAAGGTCCAAGGAATATGGTAAACCTGAAGTGAAGAATCGGAATCTAAAACTGGGCTCACAGGAGAGGTTGAAATCATAGAAAGTTTGAGTGTCAGTCCTATTGAACTTAATCGGCATTGTGCCTTTTGAATTTCATTCCGATGCAATTTCTGTGTTTCATCGTCAATAAGAAGGTCCAAGGTATACAGTAAACCTGAAGCAAAGCATCGGAATCTAAAACTGGTCTCACTCTAAAGGTTCATAACATAGATAGTAAGAAGACTTGTTCTTTTTTTATTGCAGTCGGCTTTGTGCCTTTTGTATTTAATTCCGATGCAATTTCTGTGTTTCATCGTCAATAAGAAGGTCCAAGGGATACAGTAAACCTGAAGTGAAGCATCGGAATCTAAAACTGGTCACACACTAAAGGTTCATAACATAGATAGTAAGAAGAGTCAGTCTTCTTGTACTTATGTCGGCATTGTGCGTTTTGTATTTAATTCCGATGAAAATTCTGTGTTTCATCGTCAATAAGAAGGTCCAAGGGATACAGTTAACCTGTATTGAAGCATCGGAATCTAAAATTGGTCTCACAGGAGAGGTTCAAATCATAGAAAGTTAGAGTGTCAGTCCTCTTGTCCTTAAGTCGGCTGTGTGCCTTTTAAATTTAATTCCGATGGAATCTCTGTGCTTCATCGTCAATAAGAAGGTCCAAGGTATACAGTAAACCTGAAGTGAAGCATCGGAATCTAGAACTGGACTCACAGGATAGGTTCAAATCATAGAAAGTTAGAGTGTCAGTCCTCTTGTACTTAAGTTGGCATTGTGCCTTATAAATTTAATTCCGATGCAATTTCTGTGCTACATCGTCAATAAGATGGTCCAAGGTACACAGTAAACCTGAAGTGAAGTATCAGAATCTAAAACTGGACTCACAGGAGAGATTCAAATCTTAGAAATTTTGAGTGTCAGCCCTCTTTTACTTAGGTCGGCAATGTGCTTTTTGAATTTAATTCCGAAGCAATTTCTGTGCTTCATCGTCAATAAGAAGGTCCAAGGTATACAGTAAACCTGAAGTGAAGCATCGGAATCTAAAACTGGACTCCCAGGAGAGGTTCAAAGCACAGAAAGTTAGAGTGTCACTCCTCTTGTACTTAAGTCGGCATTGTGCCTTTGAATTAAATTCCAATGTAATTTCGGTGCTTCATCTTCAATAAGAAGGTCCAAGGTATACAGGAAACCTGAAGTGGAGCATCGGAATCTAAAACTGGAATCACAGGAGAGGTTCAAATCATAGAAAGTTAGAGTGTCCGCTGCGACTTTTTCGGCATTGTGCCTTTTGAATTTAATTCCGATGCAATTTCTGTGCTTCGTCGTCACTAAGAAGGTCCAAGGTATATGGTAAACCTGAAGTGAAGAATCGGAATCTAAAACTGGCCTCACAGGAGAGGTTGAAATCATAGAATGTTAGAGTGTCAGTCCTCTTGAACTTAATCGGCATTGTGCCTTTTGAATTTTATTCCGATGCAATTTCTGTGTTTCATCGTCAATAAGAAGGTCCAAGGTATACAGTAAACCTGAAGTGAAGCATCGGAATCTAAAACTGGACTCACAAAAGAGGTTCAAATCATAGAAAGTTAGAGTGTCAGTCCTCTTGTACTTAAGTCGGCATTGTGCTTTTGTATTAAATTCGGTTGCAATTTCTGTGTTTCATCGTCAATAAGAAAGTCCAAGGTATACAGTAAACCTGAAGTGAAGCATCGGAATCTAAAACTGGACTCACAGGAGCGGATCAAATCATAGAAAGTTTGAGTGTCAGTTATCTTGTACTGAAGTCGGCATTGTGCCTTTTCAATTTAATTCCGATGAAGTTTCTGTGCTTCATCGTCAATAAGAAGGTCCAAGATAGACAGTAATCCTGAACTGCCGCATCGGAAACTAAAATTGGACTCACAGGAGAGGTACAAATCATAGAAAGCTAGAGTGTCAGTACTCTTGTACTGAAGTCGGCATTGTGCCTTTAGTATTTAATTACGATGCAATTTCTGTGTTTCATAGTGAATTAGAAGGTGCAAGGGATACAGTAAACCTGAAGTGAAGCATCGGAATCTAAAACTGGTCTCACACTAAAGGCTCATAACATAGATAGTAAGAATACTCGGTCTTCTTTTATTGCAGTCGTCATTGTGCCCTTTGTATTTAATTCCGATGCAATTTCTGTGTTTCATCGTCAATAAGAAGGTCCAAGGGATACAGTAAACCTGAAGTGAAGCATCGGAATCTAAAACTGGTCACACACTAAAGTTTCATAACATAGATAGTAAGAAGAGTAAGTCTTCTTGTACTTATGTCGGCATTGTGCGTTTTGTATTTAATTCCGATGAAATTTCTGTGTTTCGTCGTCAATAAGAAGGTCCAAGGGATACAGTTAACCTGTATTGAAGCATCTGAATCTAAAATTGGTCTCACAGGAGATGTTCAAATCATAGAAAGTTTGAGTGTCAGTCCTCTTGTCCTTAAGTCGGCTGTGTGCCTTTTAAATTTAATTCCGATGCAATTTCTCTGCTTCATCGTCAATAAGAAGGTCCAAGGTATACAGTTAACCTGAAGTGAAGCATCGGAATATAAACCTGGACTCACAGGAGAGATTCAAGTCATAGAAAGGTTGAGCGTCAGCCATCTTTTACTTAGGTCGGCAATGCGCATTTTGTATTTAATTCCGATGCAATTTCTGTGCTTCGTCGTCAATAAGAAGGTCCAAGGTATACAGTAAACATGAAGTGAAGCATCGAAATCTAAAACTGGACTCCCAGGAGAGGTTCAAAACACAGAAAGTTTGAGTGTCACTCATCTTGTACTTAAGTCGGCATTGTGCCCTTGAATTTAATTCCGATGCAATTTCTGTGCTTCATCTTCAATAAGAAGGTCCAAGGTATACAGTAAACCTGAAGTGGAGCATCGGAATCTAAAACTGGACTCACAGAAGAGGTTCAAATAATAGTATGTTAGAGTGCCAGTCCGCTTGGACTTAGTCGGCATTGTGCCCTTTGAATTTAATTCCGATGCGATTTCTTTGCTTCATCGTCACTAAGAAGATCCAAGGTATATGGTAAACCTGAAGTGAAGAATCGGAATCTAAAACTGGGCTCACAGGAGAGGTTGAAATCATAGAAAGTTAGAGTGTCAGTCCTATTGAACTTAATCGGCATTGTGCCTTTTGAATTTAATTCCGATGCAATTTCTGTGTTTCATCGTCAATAAGATGGTCCAAGGTATACAGTAAACCTGAAGTGAAGCATCGGAATCTAAAACTGGTCTCACACTAAAGGTTCATAACATAGATAGTAAGAAGACTCGGTCTTTTTTTATTGCAGTCGGCATTGTGCCTTTTGTATTTAATTCCGATGCAATTTCTGTGTTTCATCGTCACTAAGAAGGTCCAAGGGATACAGTAAACCTGATGTGAAGCATAGGAATCTAAAACTGGTCACACACTAAAGGTTCATAACATAGATAGTAAGAAGAGTCAGTCTTCTTGTACTTATGTCGGCATTCTGAGTTTTGTATTTAATTCCGATGAAATTTCTGTGTTTCATCGTCAATAAGAAGGTCCAAGGGATACAGTTAACCTGTATTGAAGCATCGGAATCTAAAATTGGTATCACAGGAGAGGTTCAAATCATAGAAATTTAGAGTGTCAGTCCTCTTGTCCTTAAGTCGGCTGTGTGCCTTTTAAATTTAATTCTGATGCAATTTCTGTGCTTCATCGTCAATAAGAAGGTCCAAGTTACACAGTAATCCTGAAGTGAAGTATCAGAATCTAAAACTGGACTCACAGGAGAGATTCAAATCTTAGAAAGTTTGAGTGTCAGCCCTCTTTTACTTAGGTCAGCAATGTGCTTTTTGAATTTAATTCCGAAGCAATTTCTGTGCTTCATCGTCAATAAGAAGGTCCAAGGTATACAGTAAACCTGAAGTGAAGGATCGGAATCTAAAACTGGACTCCCAGGAGAGGTTCAAAGCACAGAAAGTTAGAGTGTCTCTCCTCTTGGACTTAAGTCGGCATTGTGCCTTTGAATTTAATTCCAATGCAATTTCTGTGCTTCATCTTCAATAAGAAGGTCCAAGGTATACAGTAAACCTGAAGTGGAGCATCGGAATCTAAAACTGGAATCACAGGAGAGGTTGTAATCATAGAAAGTTAGAGTGTCAGTCCGCTTCGACTTTGTCGGCATTGTGCCTTTTGAACTTAATTCCGATGCAATTTCTGTGCTTCATCGTCACTAAGAAGGTCCAAGGTATATGGTAAACCTGAAGTGAAGAATCGGAATCTAAAACTGTACTCACAGGAGAGGTTGAAATCATAGAAAGTTAGAGTGTCAGTCCTCTTGAACTTAATCGGCATTGTGCCTTTTGAATTTAATTCCGATGCAATTTCTGTGTTTCATCGTCAATAAGAAGGTCCAAGGTATACAGTAAAACTGAAGTGAAGCATCTGAATCTAAAACTGGACTCACAGCAGAGGTTCAAATCATAGAAAGTTAGAGTGTCAGTCCTCTTGTACTTAAGTCGGCATTGTGCCTTTTGTATTAAATTCGGATGCAATTTCTGTGTTTCATCGTCAATAAGAAAGTCCAAGGAATACAGTAAAACTGAAGTGAAGCATCGGAATCTAAAACTGGACTCACAGGAGCGGATCAAATCATAGAAAGTTAGAGTGTCAGTTATCTTGTACTGAAGTCGGCATTGTGCCTTTTCAATTTAATTCCGATAGAGTTTCTGTGCTTCATCGTCAATAAGAAGGTCCAAGGTAGACAGTAATCCTGAACTGACGCATCGGAAACTAAAATTGGACTCACAGGAGAGGTAGAAATCATAGAAAGCTAGAGTGTCAGACCTCTTGTACTGAAGTCGGCATTGTGCCTTTTGTATTTAATTACGATGCAAATTCTGTGCTTCATAGTGAAATAGATGGGTGCAAGGGATACAGTAAACCTGAAGTGAAGCATCGGAATCTAAAACTGGTCTCACACTAAAGGTTCATAACATAGATAGTAAAAAGACTCGGTCTTCTTTTATTGCAGTCGGCATTGTGCCTTTTGTATTTAATTCCGATGCAATTTCTGTGTTTCATCGTCAATAAGATGGTCCAAGGGATACAGTAAACCTGAAGTGAAGCATCGGAATCTAAAATTGGACTCACAGGAGAGGTTCAAATCATAGAAAGTTAGAGTGTCAGTCCTCTTGTACTGAAGTCGGCATTGTGCCTTTTGTATTTAATTACGATGCAGTTTCTGTGTTTCATAGCCAATTAGAAGGTGCAAGGGATACAGTAAACCTGAAGTGATGCATCGGAATCTAGAACTGGTCTCACAGGAAATGTTTTAAACATAGACAGTAAGAAGGGTCAGTCCTCTTGTTCTTAAGTCGGCATTGTGCCTTTTGTATTAAATGACGATGCAATTTCTGTGTTTAATCATCAATAAGAAAATCCAAGGGATACAGTAAACCTGAAGTTAAACATCGTAATCTAAAACCGGTCTCACAGGAGAGGCTCAAATCGTAGAATGTAAGAAGTGTCAGTCCTTTTGTCGTAGAATGTAAGAAGTGTCAGTCCTTTTGTACATAAGTCGGCATTGTGCCTTTTGTTTTTAATTCCGATGCAACTTCTGTGTTTCATCGTCAATAAGAAGGTCCAAGGGATACAGTAAACCTGAAGTGAAGCATCGGAATCTAAAACTGGACTCAAAGGAGAGGTTCAAATCATAGATAGTTAGAGTGTCAGTCCTCTTGTACTTAATCGGCATTGTGCATTTTGAATTTAATTCCGATGCAATTTCTGTGTTTCATCGTCAATAAGAAGGTCCAAGGTATACAGTAAACCTGACGTGAAGCATCGGAATCTAAAACTGGACTCACAGCAGAGGTTCAAATCACAGAAAGTTAGTGTCAGTCCACTTGTACTTAAGTCAGCATTGTGCCTTTTGTATTAAATTCTGATGCAATTTCTGTGTTTCATCGACAATAAGAAAGTCCAAGGGATACAGTAAACCTGAAGTGAAGCATCGGAATCTAAAACTGGACTCACAGGAGCGGATCAAATCATAGAAAGTTAGAGTGTCAGTTCTCTTGTACTGAAGTCGGAATTGTGCCTTTTCAATTTAATTCCGACAAAGTTTCTGTGCTTCATCGTCAATAAGAAGGTCCAAGGTATACAGTAATCCTGAAGTGAAGCATCGCAATTTAAAATTGGACTCACAGGAGAGGTTCAAATCATAGAAAGTTAGAGTGTCAGTTCTCTTGTACTTAAGTCGGCATTGTGCTTTTTGTATTAAATTACGATGCAATTTCTGTGTTTAATCGTCAGTAAGAAGGTCCAAAGGATACAGTAGACCTGAAGTGAGGCATCGGAACCTAGAACTGGTCTCACAGGAGAGGCTCAAATCGTAGAATGTTAGAAGTGTCAGTTCTTTTGTCGTAGAATGTAAGAAGTGTCAGTCCTTTTGTACATAAGTCGGCATTGTGCCTTTTGTATATAATTCCGATGCAATTTCTGTGTTTCATCGTCAATAAGAAGGTCCAAGGTATACAGTAAACCTGAAGTGAAGCATCGAAATCAAAAACTGGACTCAAAGGAGACGTTCAAATCATAGAAAGTTACAGTGTCAGTCCTCTTGTACTTAAGTCGGCATTGTGCCTTTGAATGTAATTCCGATGCAATTTCTGTGTTTCATCGTCAATAAGAAGGTCCACGGTATACGGTAAACCTGTAGTGAAGCATCGGAATCTAAAACTGGACTCACAGGAGAGGTTCAAATGATAGAAAGTTAGAGTGTCAGTCCTCTTGTACTTAAGTCGGCATTGTGCCTTTTGAATTTAATTCCGATGCAATTTCTGTGTTTCATCGGTAATAAGAATGTCCAAGGTATACAGTAAACCTGAAGTGAAGCATCGGAATCTAAAACTGGACTCACAGGAGAGGTTCAAATCATACAATGTTAGAGTGTCCGTCCTCTTGTACTTAAGTCGGCATTGTGCCTTTTGAATTTAGTTCTGATGCAATTTCTGTGCTGCATCGTCATTAAGAAGGTCCAAGGTATACAGTAAACCTGAAGTAAAGCATCGGAATCTAAAACTTGACTCACAGAAGAGGTTCAAATCATAGAAAGTTAGGGTGTCAGTCCTCTTGTACTTAAGTCGGCATTGTGCTTTTTGAATTTAATTCCGATGGAATTTCTGTGCTTCATAGTCAGTCCGAAGGTCCAAGGTATATGGTAAACCTGAAGTGAAGAATCGGAATCTAAAACTGAACTCGCAGGAGAGGTTCAAATCATAGAAAGTTAGACTGTCAGTCTTCTTGCACTTAATCGGCATTGTGCCTTTTGAATTTAATTCCGATGCAATTTCTGTGTTTCATCGTCAATAAGATGGTCCAAGGTATACAGTAAACTTGAAGTGAGGCATCGGAATCTAAACCTGGACTCACAGGAGAGGTTCAAATCATAGAAAGTTACAGTGTCAGTCCTCTTGTACTGAAGTCGGCATTTTGCCTTTCGTATTTAATTACGATGCAATCTCTGTGTTTCATAGTCAATTAGAAGGTGCAAGGGATACAGTAAACCTGAAGTGAAGCATCGGAATCTAAAACCGGTCTCACAGGAGAGGCTCAAATCGTAGAATGTAAGAAGTGTCAGTCCTTTTGTACTTAAGTCGGCATTGTGCCTTTTGAATTAAATTCCGATGCAATTTCTGTGTTTCATCGTCAATAAGAATGTCCAAGGGATACAGTAAACCTGAAGTGAAGCATCGGAATCTAAAACTGGACACAAAGGAGAGGTTCAAATCATAGAAAGTTAGAGTGTCAGTTCTCTTGTACTTAAGTCGGCATTGTGCTTTTTGTATTAAATTACGATGCAATTTCTGTGTTTAATCGTCAGTAAGAAGGTCCAAAGGATACAGTAGACCTGAAGTGAGGCATCGGAAACTACAACTGGTCTCACAGGAGACGCTCAAATCGTAGAATGTTAGAAGTGTCAGTCCTTTTGTCGTAGAATGTAAGAAGTGTCAGTCCTTTTGTACATAAGTCGGCATTGTGCCTTTTGTATATAATTCCGATGCAATTTCTGTGTTTCATCGTCAATAAGAAGGTCCAAGGTATACAGTAAACCTGAAGTGAAGCATCGAAATCAAAAACTGGACTCAAAGGACACGTTCAAATCATAGAAAGTTACAGTGTCAGTCCTCTTGTACTTAAGTCGGCATTGTGCCTTTGAATGCAATTCCGATGCAATTTCTGTGTTTCATCGTCAATAAGAAGGTCCAAGGTATACGGTAAACCTGTAGTGAAGCATCGGAATCTAAAACTGGAGTCACAGGAGAGATTCAAATGATAGAAAGTTAGAGTGTCAGTCCTCTTGTACTTAAGTCGGCATTGTGCCTTTTGAATTTAATTCCGATGCAATTTCGGTGTTTCATCGGTAATAAGAATGTCCAAGGTATACAGTAAACCTGAAGTGAAGCATCGGAATCTAAAACTGGACTCACAGGAGAGGTTCAAATCATAGAAAGTGAGAGCGTCAGTCTTCTTGCACTTAATCGGCATTGTGCCTTTTGAATTTAATTCCGATGCAATTTCTCTGTTTCATCGTCAATAAGATGGTCCAAGGTATACAGTAAACTTGAAGTGAGGCATCGGAATCTAAAACTGGACTCACAGGAGAGGTTCAAATCATAGAAAGTTACAGTGTCAGTCCTCTTGTACTGAAGTCGGCATTTTGCCCTTCGTATTTAATTACGATGCAATCTCTGTGTTTCATAGTCAATTAGAAGGTGCAAGGGATACAGTAAACCTGAAGTGAAGCATCGGAATCTAAAACCGGTCTCACAGGAGAGGCTCAAATCGTAGAATGTAAGAAGTGTCAGTCCTTTTGTACTTAAGTCGGCATTGTGCCTTTTGTATTTAATTCCGATGCAATTTCTGTGTTTCATCGTCAATAAGAAGGTCCAAGGGATACAGTAAACCTGAAGTGAAGCATCGGAATCTAAAACTCGACACAAAGGAGAGGTTAAAATCATAGAAAGTTACAGTGTCAGTCCTCTTGTACTTAAGTCGGCATTGTCCCTTTGAATTTAATTCCGATGCAATTTCTGTGCTTCATCGTCAACAAGAAGGTCCAAGGTATACAGTAAACCTGTAGTGAAGCATCGGAATCTAAAACTGGACTCACAGGAGAGGTTCAAATCATAGAAAGTTAGAGTGTCAGTCCTCTTGTACTTTAGTCGGCATTGTGCCTTTTGAATTTAAATCCGATACAATTTCTGTGTTTCATCGTCAATAAGAATGTCCAAGGTATACAGTAAACCTAAAGTTAAGCATCGGAATCTAAAACTGGACTCACAGGAGAGGTTCAATTCATAGAATGTTAGAGTGTCAGTCCTCTTGTACTTAAGTCTGCATTGTGCCTTTTGAATTAAATTCCGATGCAATTTCTGTGCTTCATCGTCAATAAGAAAGTCCAAGGTATACAGTAAACGTGAAGTGAAGCATGGGAATCTAAAACAGGACTCACAGGAGAGATTCAAATCATAGAAAGTTAGAATGTCAGTCCTCTTGTACTTAAGTCGGCATTGTGCCTTTTGAATTTAATTCCTATGCAATATCTGTGCTTCATCGCCAATAAGAAGGTCCAAGGTATACAGTAAACCTAAAGTGAAGCATCGGAATCTAAAACTGGACTCACAGGAGAGCTTCAAATCGTAGAAAGTTAGTGTGTCAGTCCCCTTCTACTTACGTCGGCATTGTGCCTTTTGTATTAATTTCGGATTCAATTTCTGTGTTTCATCGTCAATAAGAAGGTCCAAGGGATGTAGTAAACCTGAAGTGAAGCATCGGAATCTAAAACAGGACTCACAGGAAAGGTTTTTAACATAGACAGTATGAAGAGTCAGTCCTCTTGTACTTAAGTCGGCATTGCGCCTTTTGTATTAAATTACGATGCAATTTCTGTGTTTAATCGTCAATAAGAAGGTCGAAGGTACACAGTAAACCTGAAGTGAAGCATCGGAATCTAAAACCGGTCTCAAAGGAGAGGTTCAAATGATTGTATGTAAGAAGTGTCAGTCCTCTTTTACTTAAGTCGGCAATGTGATTTTTGTATTTAATTCCAAAGCAATTTCTGTGCTTCATCGTCAATAAGAAGGTCCAAGGGATACAGTAAACCTGAAGTGGAGCATCGGGATATAATACATGACTTACAGGAGAGGTTCAAATCATAGAAAGTTAGAGTGTCAGTCCGCTTGTACTTAGTCGGCATTGTGCCTTTTGAATTTAATTCCGATGCAATTTCTGTGCTTCATCGTCACTAAGAAAGTCTAAGGTATATGGTAAACCTGAAGTGAAGAATCGGAATTCAAAACTGGACTCGCAGGAGAGGTTGAAATCATAGAAAGTTAGAGTGTCAGTCCTCTTGTACTTAATCGGCATTGTGCCTTTTGAATGTAATTCCGATGCAATTTCTGTGTTACATCGTCAATAAGATGGTCCAAGGTAAACAGTAAACCTTAATTTAAGCGTCGAAAACTAAAACTGAACTCACAGGAGAGGTTCAAATCATAGAAAGTTAGAGTGTCAGTCCTCTTGTACTTAAGTCGGCATTGTGCCTTTTGTATTAAATTCGGATGCAATTTCTGTGTTTCATCGTTAATAAGAAAGTCCAAGGGATACAGTAAACCTGAAGTGAAGCATCGGAATCTAAAACTGGACTCACAGGAGCGGATCAAATCATAGAAAGTTAGAGTGTCAGTCCTCTTGTACTGAAGTCGGCATTGTGCCTTTTCAATTTATTTCCGATAAAGTTTCTGTGGTTCTTCGTCAATAAGAAGGTCCAAGGTATACAGAATTCCTGAAGTGCAGCATCGGAATCTAAAATTGGACTCCCAGAAGAGGTTCAAATCATGGAATGTTACAGTTGCAGTCCTGTTGTACTGAAGTCGGCATTGTGCCTTTCGCATTTAATTACGATGCAATTTCGGTGTTTCATAGTCAATTAGAAGGTGCAAGGGATACAGTAAATCTGAAGTGATGAATCGGAATCTAAATCTGGTCTCACAGGAAAGGTTTTAAACATAGTCAGTAAGAAGGGTCAGTCCTCTTGTACTTAAGTCGGCATTGTGCCTTTTGTAATAAATTACGATGCCATTTCAGTGTTTAATCGTCAATAAGAAGGTCCAAAGGATACAGTAGACCTGAAGTGAGGCATCGGAACCTAGAACTGGTCTCACAGGAGAGGCTCAAATCATAGAAAGTTAGAGTGTCAGTCCTCTTGTACTGAAGTCGGCATTGTGCCTTTTCAATTTATTTCCGATAAAGTTTCTGTGGTTCTTCGTCAATAAGAAGGTCCAAGGTATACAGAATTCCTGAAGTGCAGCATCGGAATCTAAAATTGGACTCCCAGGAGAGGTTCAAATCATAGAATGTTACAGTTGCAGTCCTGTTGTACTTAAGTCGGCATTGTCCTTTTTGTATTTAATTGCGATGCAATTTCTGTGTTTCATCGTCAATAAGAATGTCCAAGGGATACAGTAAACCTGAAGTGAAGCATCGGAATCTAAAACTGGACACAAAGGAGAGGTTCAAATCATAGAAAGTTACAGTGTCAGTCCTCTTGTACTTAAGTCAGCATTGTGCCTTTTGTATTAAATTCGGATGCAATTTCTGTGTTTCATCGACAATAAGAAAGTCCAAGGGATACAGTAAACCTGAAGTGAAGCATCGGAATCTAAAACTGGACTCACAGGAGCGGATCAAATCATAGAAAGTTAGAGTGTCAGTTCTCTTGTACTGAAGTCGGAATTGTGCCTTTTCAATTTAATTCCGACAAAGTTTCTGTGCTTCATCGTCAATAAGAAGGTCCAAGGTATACAGTAATCCTGAAGTGAAGCATCGCAATTTAAAATTGGACTCACAGGAGAGGTTCAAATCATAGAAAGTTAGAGTGTCAGTTCTCTTGTACTTAAGTCGGCATTGTGCTTTTTGTATTAAATTACGATGCAATTTCTGTGTTTAATCGTCAGTAAGAAGGTCCAAAGGATACAGTAGACCTGACGTGAGGCATCGGAACCTAGAACTGGTCTCACAGGAGAGGCTCAAATCGTAGAATGTTAGAAGTGTCAGTCCTTTTGTCGTAGAATGTAAGAAGTGTCAGTCCTTTTGTACATAAGTCGGCATTGTGCCTTTTGTATATAATTCCGATGCAATTTCTTTGTTTCATCGTCAATAAGAAGGTCCAAGGTATACAGTAAACCTGAAGTGAAGCATCGAAATCAAAAACTGGACTCAAAGGAGACGTTCAAATCATAGACAGTTACAGTGCCAGTCCTTTTGTACTTAAGTCGGCATTGTGCCTTTGAATGTAATTCCGATGCAATTTCTGTGTTTCATCGTCAATAAGAAGGTCCAAGGTATACGGTAAACCTGTAGTGAAGCATCGGAATCTAAAACTGGACTCACAGGAGAGGTTCAAATAATAGGAAGTTAGAGTGTCAGTCCTCTTGTACTTAAGTCGGCATTGTGCCTTTTGAATTTAATTCCGATGCAATTTCTGTGTTTCATCGGTAATAAGAATGTCCAAGGTATACAGTAAACCTGAAGTGAAGCATCGGAATCTAAAACTGGACTCACAGGAGAGGTTCATATCATAGAAAGTTAGAGTGTCTGTCCGCTTGTACTTAGCCGGCATTGTGCCTTTTGAATTTAATTCCGATGCAATTTCTGTGCTTCATCGTCACTAAGAAGGTCCAAGGTATATGGTATACCTGAAGTGAAGAATCGGAATCTAAAACTGTACTCGCAGGAGAGGTTCAAATCATAGAAAGTTAGAGCGTCAGTCTTCTTGCACTTAATCGGCATTGTGCCTTTTGAATTTAATTCCGATGCAATTTCTGTGTTTCATCGTCAATAAGATGGTCCAAGGTTTACAGTAAACTTGAAGTGAGGCATCGGAATCTAAAACTGGACTCACAGGAGAGGTTCAAATCATAGAAAGTTACAGTGTCAGTCCTCTTGTACTGAAGTCGGCATTTTGCCTTTCGTATTTAATTACGATGTAATCTCTGAGTTTCATAGTCAATTAGAAGGTGCAAGGGATACAGGAAACCTGAAGTGAAGCATCGGAATCTAAAACCGGTCTCACAGTAGAGGCTCAAATCGTAGAATGTAAGAAGTGTCAGTCCTTTTGTACTTAAGTCGGCATTGTGCCTTTTGTATTTAATTCCGATGCAATTTCTGTGTTTCATCGTCAATAAGAAGGTCCAAGGGATACAGTAAACCTGAAGTGGAGCATCGGAATCTAAAACTCGACACAAAGGAGAGGTTCAAATCATAGAAAGTTACAGTGTTAGTCCTCTTGTACTTAAGTCGGCATTGTCCCTTTGAATTTAATTCCGATGCAATTTCTATGCTTCATCGTCAATAAGAAGGTCCAAGGTATACAGTAAACCTGTAGTGAAGCATCGGAATCTAAAACTGGACTCACAGGAGAGGTTCAAATCATAGAAAGTTAGAGTGTCAGTCCTCTTGTACTTTAGTCGGCATTGTGCCTTTTGAATTAAAATCCGATACTATTTCTGTGTTTCATCGTCAATAAGAATGTCCAAGGTATACAGTAAACCTAAAGTTAAGCACCGGAATCTAAAACTGGACTCACAGGAGAGGTTCAAATCATAGAATGTTAGAGTGTCAGTCCTCTTGTACTTAAGTCTGCCTTGTGCCTTTTGAATTAAATTCCGATGCAATTTCTGTGCTTCATCGTCAATAAGAAGGTCCTAGGTATACAGTAAACGTGAAGTGAAGCATGGGAATCTAAAACAGGACTCACAGGAGAGATTCAAATCATAGAAAGTTAGAGTGTCAGTCCTCTTGTACTTAAGTCGGCATTGTGCCTTTTGAATTTAATTCCGATGCAATATCTGTGCTTCATCGCCAATAAGAAGGTCCAAGGTATACAGTAAACCTAAAGTGAAGCATCGGAATCTAAAACTGGACTCACAGGAGAGCTTCAAATCGTAGAAAGTTAGTGTGTCAGTCCCCTTGTACTTACGTCGGCATTGTGCCTTTTGTATTAATTTCGGATGCAATTTCTGTGTTTCATCGTCAATAAGAAGGTCCAAGGGATGTAGTAAACCTGAAGTGAAGCATCGGAATCTAAAACAGGACTCACAGGAAAGGTTTTTAACATAGACAGTATGAAGAGTCAGTCCTCTTGTACTTAAGTCGGCATTGTGCCTTTTGTATTAAATTACGATGCAATTTCTGTGTTTAATCGTCAATAAGAAGGTCGAAGGTACACAGTAAACCTGAAGTGAAGCATCGGAATCTAAAACCGGTCTCAAAGGAGAGGTTCAAATGATTGTATGTAAGAAGTGTCAGTCCTCTTTTACTTAAGTCGGCAATGTGATTTTTGTATTTAATTCCAAAGCAATTTCTGTGCTTCATCGTCATTAAGAAGGTCCAAGGGATACAGTAAACCTGTAGTGAAGCATCGGAATCTAAAACAAGACTCACAGCAGAGGTTCAAATCATAGGAAGTTAGGGTGTCAGTCCTCTTGTACTTAAGTCCGCATTGTGCTTTTTGAATTTAATTCCGATGCAATTTCTGTGCTTCATAGTCAATAAGAAGGTCCAAGGTATACAGTAAACCTGAAGTGGAGCAACGGGATATAATACTGGACTTACAGGAGAGGTTCAAATCATAGAAAGTTAGAGTGTCAGTCCGCTTGTACTTAGTCGGCATTGTGCCTTTTGAATTTAATTCCGATGCAATTTCTGTGCTTCATCGTCACTAAGGAGGTCTAAGGTATATGGTAAACCTGAAGTGAAGAATCGGAATCCAAAACTGGACTCGCATTAGAGGTTGAAATCATAGAAAGTTAGAGTGTCAGTCCTCTTGTACTTAATCGGCATTGTGCCTTTTGAATGTAATTGCGATGCAATTTCTGTGTTACATCGTCAATAAGATGGTCCAAGGTAAACAGTAAACCTGAATTGAAGCGTCGAAAACTAAAACTGGACTCACAGGAGAGGTTCAAATCATAGAAAGTTAGAGTGTCAGTCCTCTTGTACTTAAGTCGGCATTGTGCCTTTTGTATTAAATTCGGATGCAATTTCTGTGTTTCATCGTTAATAAGAAAGTCCAAGGGATACAGTAAACCTGAAGTGAAGCATCGGAATCTAAAACTGGACTCACAGGAGCGGATCAAATCATAGAAAGTTAGAGTGTCAGTCCTCTTGTACTGAAGTCGGCATTGTGCCTTTTCAATTTATTTCCGATAAAGTTTCTGTGGTTCTTCGTCAATAAGAAGGTCCAAGGTATACAGAATTCCTGAAGTGAAGCATCGGAATCTAAAATTGGACTCCAAGGATAGGTTCAAATCATAGAATGTTACAGTTGCAGTCCTGTTCTACTGAAGTCGGCATTGTGCCTTTCGCATTTAATTACGATGCAATTTCGGTGTTTCATAGTCAATTAGAAGGTAAAAGGGATACAGTAAACCTGAAGTGATGAATCGGAATCTAAAACTGGTCTCACAGGAAAGGTTTTAAACATAGACAGTAAGAAGGGTCAGTCCTCTTGTACTTAAGTCGGCATTGTGCCTTTTGTAATAAATTACGATGCAATTTGTGTGTTTAATCGTCAATAAGAAGGTCCAAGGGATACAGTAAACCTGAAGTGAAGCATCGGAATCTAAAACCGGTCTCACAGGAGAGGCTCAAGTCGTAGAATGTAAGAAGTGTCAGTCCTTTTGTACTTAAGTCGGCATTGTGCCTTTTGTATTTAATTCCGATGCAATTTCTGTGTTTCATCGTCAATAAGAAGGTACAAGGGATACAGTAAACCTGAAGTGAAGCATCGGAATCTAAAACTCGACACAAAGGAGAGGTTCAAATCATAGAAAGGTACAGTGTCAGTCCTCTTGTACTTAAGTCGGCATTGTCCCTTTGAATTTAATTCAGATGCAATTTCTGTGCTTCATCGTCAATAAGAAGGTCCAAGGTATACAGTAAACCTATAGTGAAGCATCGGAATCTAAAATAGGACTCACAGGAGAGGTTCAAATCATAGAAAGTTAGAGTGTCAGTCCTCTTGTACTTTAGTCGGCATTGTGCCTTTTGAATTTAAATCCGATACAATTTCTGTGCTTCATCGTCAATAAGAAGGTCCAAGGTATACAGTAAACGTGAAGTGAAGCATGGGAATCTAAAACAGGACTCACAGGAGAGATTCAAATCATAGAAAGTTAGAGTGTCAGTCCTCTTGTACTTAAGTCGGCATTGTGCCTTTTGAATTTAATTCCGATGCAATATCTGTGCTTCATCGCCAATAAGAAGGTCCAAGGTATACAGTAAACCTAAAGTGAAGCATCGGAATCTAAAACTGGACTCACAGGAGAGCTTCAAATCGTAGAAAGTTAGTGTGTCAGTCCCCTTGTACTTACGTCGGCATTGTGCCTTTTGTATTAATTTCGGATT
This sequence comes from Schistocerca serialis cubense, assembly GCF_023864345.2. NCBI lineage: Eukaryota > Metazoa > Arthropoda > Insecta > Orthoptera > Acrididae > Schistocerca > Schistocerca serialis. The sequence goes on from NC_064648.1 coordinate 18,047,622, forward strand.
CAATTTCTGTGTTTCATCGTCAATAAGAAGGTCCAAGGGATGTAGTAAACCTGAAGTGAAGCATCGGAATCTAGAACAGGACTCACAGGAAAGGTTTTTAACATAGACAGTATGAAGAGTCAGTCCTCTTGTACTTAAATCGGCATTGTGCCTTTTGTATTAAATTACGATGCAATTTCTGTGTTTAATCGTCAATAAGAAAGTCGAAGGTACGCAGTAAACCTGAAGTGAAGCATCGGAATCTAAAACCGGTCTCAAAGGAGAGGTTCAAATGAATGTATGTTAGAAGTGTCAGTCCTCTTTTACTTAAGTCGGCAATGTGATTTTTGTATTTAATTCCAAAGCAATTTCTGTGTTTCATCGTCAATAAGAAGGTCCAAGGGATACAGTAAACCTGTAGTGAAGCATCGGAATCTAAAACAGGACTCACAGCAGAGGTTCAAATCATAGGAAGTTAGGGTGTCAGTCCACTTGTACTTAAGTCCGCATTGTGCTTTTTGAATTTAATTCCGATGCAATTTCTGTGCTTCATAGTCAAAAAGAAAGTCCAAGGTATACAGTAAACCTGAAGTGGAGCATCGGGATATAATACTGGACTTATAGGAGAGGTTCAAATCATAGAAAGTTAGAGTGTCAGTCCGCTTGTACTTAGTCGGCATTGTGCCTTTTGAATTTAATTGCGATGCAATTTCTGTGCTTCATCGTCACTAAGAAGGTCTAAGGTATATGGTAAACCTGAAGTGAAGAATCGGAATCTAAAACTGGTCTCGCAGGAGAGGTTCAAATCATAGAAAGTTAGAGTGTCAGTCCTCTTGTACTTAATCGGCATTGTGCCTTTTGAATGTAATTCCGATGCAATTTCTGTGTTACATCGTCAATAAGATGGTCCAAGGTAAACAGTAAACCTGAATTGAAGCGTCGAAACTAAAACTGGACTCACAGGAGAGGTTCAAATCATAGAAAGTTAGAGTGTCAGTCCTCTTGTACTGAAGTCGGAATTGTGCCCTTTTCAATTTATTTCCGATAAAGTTTCTGTGGTTCTTCGTCAATAAGAAGGTCCAAGGTATACAGAATTCCTGAAGTGAAGCATCGGAATCTAAAATTGGACTCCCAGGAGAGGTTCAAATCATAGAATGTTACAGTTGCAGTCCTGTTGTACTGAAGTCGGCATTGTGCCTTTCGCATTTAATTACGATGCAATTTCGGTGTTTCATAGTCAATTTGAAGGTGCAAGGGATACAGTAAATCTGAAGTGATGAATCGGAATCTAAAACTGGTCTCACAGGAAAGGTTTTAATCATAGACAGTAAGAAGGGTCAGTCCTCTTGTACTTAAGTCGGCAATGTGCCTTTTGTAATAAATTACGATGCAATTTCTGTGTTTAATCGTCAATAAGAAGGTCCAAGGGATACAGTAAACCTGAAGTGAAGCATCGGAATCTAAAACCGGTCTCACTGGAGAGGCTCAAGTCGTAGAATGTAAGAAGTGTCAGTCCTTTTGTACTTAAGTCGGCATTGTCCGTTTTGTATTTAATTGCGATGCAATTTCTGTGTTTCATCGTCAATAAGAATGTCCAAGGGATTCAGTAAACCTGAAGTGAAGCATCGGAATCTAAAACAGGACACAAAGGAGAGGTTCAAATCATAGAAAGTTACAGTGTCAGTCCTCTTGTACTTAAGTCGGCATTGTGCCTTTGAATTTACTTCCGATGCAATTTCTGTGCTTCATCGTCAATAAGAAGGTCCAAGGTATACAGTAAACCTGTAGTGAAGCATCGGAATCTAAAACTGGACTCACATGAGAGGTTCAAATCATAGAAAGTTAGAGTGTCAGTCCTCTTGTACTTAAGTCGGCATTGTCCCTTTTGAATTTAATTCCGATACAATTTCTGTGTTTCATCGTCAATAAGAATGTCCAAGGTATACAGTAAACCTGAAGTGTAGCATCCGAAACTAAAACTGGGTTCACAGGAGAGGTTCAAATCATAGAATGTTACAGTGTCAGTCCTCTTGTACTTAAGTCTGCATTGTGCCTTTTGAATTTAATTCCGATGCAATTTCGGTGCTTCATCGTCAATAAGAAGGTCCTAGGTATACAGTAAACCTCAAGTGAAGCATCGGAATCTAAAACAGGACTCACAGGAGTGGTTCAAATCATAGAACGTTAGAGTGTCAGTCTTCTTGTACTTAAGTCGGCATTGTGCCTTTTGAATTTAATTCCGATGCAATTTCTGTGCTTCATCGTCAGTAAGAAGGTCCAAGGTATACAGTAAACCTGAAGTGAAGCATCGGAATCTAAAACTGGACTCACAGGAGAGGTTCAAATCGTAGAAAGTTTGAGTGTCAGTCCTCTTGTACTTGAGTCGGCATTGTGCCTTTTGTATTAATTTCGGATCCAATTTCTGTGTTTCTTCGCAAATAAGAAGGTCCAAGGGATATAGTAAACCTGAAGTGAAGCATCAGAATCTGAAACTAGACTCACAGGAAAGGTTTTTAACATAGACAGTAAGAAGAGTCAGTCCTCTTGTACTTTAGTCGGCATTGTGCCTTTTGTATTAAATTACGATGCAATTTCTGTGTTTCATCCTCAATAAGAAGGTCCAAGGGATATAGTATACCTAAAGTGAAGCTTCGGAATCTAAAACTGGACTCACCGGAGAGGTTCTAAACATTGACAGTAAGAAGCGCCAGTCCTCTTGTACTTAAGTCGGCATTGTGCCTTTTGTATTAAATTCGTATTCAATTTCGGTATTTCATCGTCAATAAGAAGGTCCAAGGGATACAGTAAACCTGAAGTGAAGCATTGGAATCTAAAACCGGTCTCACAGGAGAGGTTCAATTCATAGTACGTAAGAAGTGTCAGTTCTCTTTTACTTAAGTCGGCAATGTGACTTTTGTATTTAATTTCGAAGCAATTTCTGTGTTTCATCGTCAATAAGAAGGTCCAAGGGATACAGTAAACCTGAAGTGAAGCATCGGAATCTAAAACAGGACTCACAGCAGAGGTTCAAATCATAGAAAGTTAGAGTGTCAGTCCACTTGTACTTAAGTCGGCATTGTGCCTTTCGAATATCATTCTGATGCAATTTCTGTGTTTCATTGTCAACAAGAAGGTCGAAGGTATACAGTAAACCTGAAGTGAAGCATCGGAATCTAAAACTGGTCTCACACTAAAGGCTCATAACATAGATAGTAGGAAGAGTCAGTCTTCATGTACTGAAGTCGGCATTGTGCCTTTTGTATTTAATTACGATGGAATTTCTATGTTGCATAGTCAATTAAAAGGTGCATGGGATACAGTAAACCTGAAGTGATGCATCGGAATCTAATACTGGTCTCACATGAAAGGTTTTAAACATAGACAGTAAGAAGAGTTAGTCCCCTTGTACTTAAGTCGGCATTGTGCCGTTTGTATTAAATTACGATGCAATTTCTGTGTTTAATCGTCATAAGAAGGTCCAAGGGATACAGTTAACCTGAAGTGAAGCATCGGAATATAAAACAGGTCTCACAGCAGAGGCTCAAATCGTAGAATGTAAGAAGTGTCAGTCCTTTTGTAGTAAAGTCGGCATTGTGCTTTTTGTATTTAATTCCGATGAAATTTCTGTGTTTCATCGTCAATAAGAAGGTCCAAGGGATAGAGTAAACCTGAAGTGAAGCATCGGAATCTAAAACTGGACTCAAAGGAGAGGTTCAAATTATTGAAAGTTACAGTGTCAGTCCTCTTTTACTTAAGTCGGCATTGTGCCTTTGAATTTAATTCCGATGCAATTTCTGTGCTTCATCGTCAATAAGAAGGTCCAAGGTATACAGTAAAAACGAAGTGAAGCATCGGAATCTAAAACTGCACTCACAAGAGAGGTTCAAATCATAGAAAGTTAGAGTGTCAGTCCTCTTGTACTTAAGTCGGCATTGTGCCTTTTGAATTTAATTCCGATGCAATTTCTGTGTTTCATCGTCAACAAGAATGTCCAAGATATACAATAAACCTGAAGTGAAGCATCCGAATCTAAAACTGGACTCACAGGAGAGGTTCAAATCATAGAAAGTTAGAGTGACAGTCCTCTTGTACATAAGTCGGCATTGTTGCTTTTGAATTTAATTCCGATGCAATTTCTGTGTTTCATCGTCAACAAGACGGCCTAAGGTATACAGTAAACCTGAAGTGAAGAATCGGAATCTAAAAATGGACTCACAGGAAAGGTTCAAATCATAGAAAGTTAGAGTGTCAGTGCTCTTGTACTTAAGTCGGCATTGTGCCTTTTGAATTTAATTCCGATGCAATTTCAGTGCTTCATCGTCAATAAGAAGGTCCAAGGTATACAGTAAACCTGAAGTGAAGCATCGGAATCTAAAACTGGACTCACAGGAGAAGTTCAAATCGTAGAAAGTTAGAGTGTCAGTACTCTTGTACTTAATTCGTCATTGTGCCTTTTGTATTAAATTCGGATGAAATTTCTGTGTTTCATCGTCAATAAGAAGGTCCAAGGGATACAGTAAACCTGAAGTGAAGCATCGGAATCTAAAACTGGACTCACAGGAGAGGTTCAAATCATAGAAAGTTAGAGTGTCAGTCCTCTTCTACTTAAGTCGGCATTGTGCCTTTGGAATTTAATTCCGATGCAATTTCTCTGTTTCATCGTCAATACGAAGGTCCAAGGTGTATGGTAAACCAGAAGTTAAGCATCGGAATCTACAACTGGACTCACAGGAGAGGTTCAAATCATTGAAAGTTTAAGTGTCAGTCCTCTTGTACTTAAGTCGGCATTGTGCCTTTCGAATTTAATTCCGATGGAATTTCTGTGTTTAATCGTCATAAGAAGGTCCAAGGGATACAGTTAACCTGAAGTGAAGCATCGGAATATAAAACAGGTCTCACAGCAGAGGCTCAAATCGTAGAATGTAAGAAGTGTCAGTCCTTTTGTAGTAAAGTCGGCATTGTGCTTTTTGTATTTAATTCCGATGAAATTTCAGTGTTTCATCGTCAATAAGAAGGTCCAAGGGATAGAGTAAACCTGAAGTGAAGCATCGGAATCTAAAACTGGACTCAAAGGAGAGGTTCAAATTATTGAAAGTTACAGTGTCAGTCCTCTTTTACTTAAGTCGGCATTGTGCCTTTGAATTTAATTCCGATGCAATTTCTGTGCTTCATCGTCAATAAGAAGGTCCAAGGTATACAGTAAAAACGAAGTGAAGCATCGGAATCTAAAACTGCACTCACAAGAGAGGTTCAAATCATAGAAAGTTAGAGTGTCAGTCCTCTTGTACTTAAGTCGGCATTGTGCCTTTTGAATTTAATTCCGATGCAATTTCTGTGTTTCATCGTCAACAAGAATGTCCAAGATATACAATAAACCTGAAGTGAAGCATCCGAATCTAAAACTGGACTCACAGGAGAGGTTCAAATCATAGAAAGTTAGAGTGACAGTCCTCTTGTACATAAGTCGGCATTGTTGCTTTTGAATTTAATTCCGATGCAATTTCTGTGTTTCATCGTCAACAAGACGGCCTAAGGTATACAGTAAACCTGAAGTGAAGAATCGGAATCTAAAAATGGACTCACAGGAAAGGTTCAAATCATAGAAAGTTAGAGTGTCAGTGCTCTTGTACTTAAGTCGGCATTGTGCCTTTTGAATTTAATTCCGATGCAATTTCAGTGCTTCATCGTCAATAAGAAGGTCCAAGGTATACAGTAAACCTGAAGTGAAGCATCGGAATCTAAAACTGGACTCACAGGAGAAGTTCAAATCGTAGAAAGTTAGAGTGTCAGTACTCTTGTACTTAATTCGTCATTGTGCCTTTTGTATTAAATTCGGATGAAATTTCTGTGTTTCATCGTCAATAAGAAGGTCCAAGGGATACAGTAAACCTGAAGTGAAGCATCGGAATCTAAAACTGGACTCACAGGAGAGGTTCAAATCATAGAAAGTTAGAGTGTCAGTCCTCTTCTACTTAAGTCGGCATTGTGCCTTTGGAATTTAATTCCGCTGCAATTTCTCTGTTTCATCGTCAATACGAAGGTCCAAGGTGTATGGTAAACCAGAAGTGAAGCATCGGAATCTACAACTGGACTCACAGGAGAGGTTCAAATCATAGAAAGTTTAAGTGTCAGTCCTCTTGTACTTAAGTCGGCATTGTGCCTTTCGAATTTAATTCCGATGGAATTTCTGTGTTTAATTGTCATAAGAAGGTCCAAGGGATACAGTTAACCTGAAGTGAAGCATCGGAATATAAAACAGGTCTCACAGCAGAGGCTCAAATCGTAGAATGTAAGAAGTGTCAGTCCTTTTGTAGTAAAGTCGGCATTGTGCTTTTTGTATTTAATTCCGATGAAATTTCAGTGTTTCATCGTCAATAAGAAGGTCCAAGGGATAGAGTAAACCTGAAGTGAAGCATCGGAATCTAAAACTGGACTCAAAGGAGAGGTTCAAATTATTGAAAGTTACAGTGTCAGTCCTCTTTTACTTAAGTCGGCATTGTGCCTTTGAATTTAATTCCGATGCAATTTCTGTGCTTCATCGTCAATAAGAAGGTCCAAGGTATACAGTAAAAACGAAGTGAAGCATCGGAATCTAAAACTGCACTCACAAGAGAGGTTCAAATCATAGAAAGTTAGAGTGTCAGTCCTCTTGTACTTAAGTCGGCATTGTGCCTTTTGAATTTAATTCCGATGCAATTTCTGTGTTTCATCGTCAACAAGAATGTCCAAGATATACAATAAACCTGAAGTGAAGCATCCGAATCTAAAACTGGACTCACAGGAGAGGTTCAAATCATAGAAAGTTAGAGTGTCAGTCCTCTTGTACATAAGTCTGCATTGTTGCTTTTGAATTTAATTCCGATGCAATTTCTGTGTTTCATCGTCAACAAGACGGCCTAAGGTATACAGTAAATCTGAAGTGAAGAATCGGAATCTAAAAATGGACTCACAGGAAAGGTTCAAATCATAGAAAGTTAGAGTGTCAGTGCTCTTCTACTTAAGTCGGCATTGTGCCTTTTGAATTTAATTCCGATGCAATTTCAGTGCTTCATCGTCAATAAGAAGGTCCAAGGTATACAGTAAACCTGAAATGAAGCATCGGAATCTAAAACTGGACTCACAGGAGAAGTTCAAATCGTAGAAAGTTAGAGTGTCAGTACTCTTGTACTTAATTCGTCATTGTGCCTTATGTATTAAATTCGGATGAAATTTCTGTGTTTCATCGTCAATAAGAAGGTCCAAGGGAAACAGTAAACCTGAAGTGAAGCATCGGAATCTAAAACTGGACTCGCAGGAGAGGTTCAAATCATAGAAAGTTAGAGTGTCAGTCCTCTTCTACTTAAGTCGGCATTGTGCCTTTGGAATTTAATTCCGATGCAATTTCTCTGTTTCATCGTCAATACGAAGGTCCAAGGTGTACGGTAAACCAGAAGTGAAGCATCGGAATCTAAAACTGGACTCACAGGAGAGGTTCAAATCATAGAAAGTTTAAGTGTCAGTCCTCTTGTACTTAAGTCGGCATTGTGCCTTTCGAATTTAATTCCGATGGAATTTCTGTGTTTCATCGTCAATAAGAAGGTCCAAGGGATATAATAAACCTGAAGTGAAGCTTCAGAATCTAAAACTGGACTCACCGGAGAAGTTCTGAACATAGACAGTAAGAAGAGTCAATCCTCTTGTATATAAGTCGGCATTGTGGCTTTTGTATTAAATTCGGATCCAATTTCTGTGTTTCATCGTCAATAAGAAGGTCCAAGAGATACAGTAAACCTGAAGTGAAGCATCGGAATCTAAAACCGGTCTCACAGGAGAGGTTCAAATCATAGAATGTAACAAGTGTCAGTCCTCTTGTACGTAAGTCGTCAATGTGCCTTTTGTATTTAATTCCGATGCAATTTCTGTGTTTCATCGTCAATAAGAAGGTCCAAGGGATACAGTAAACCTGAAGTGAAGCATCGGAATCCAAAACTGGACTCACAGGAGAGGTTCAAATCGTAGAAAGTAAGAGTGTCAGACCTCTTGTACGTAAGTCGGAATTGTGACTTTTGTATTAAAGTAGGTTCCATTTTCTGTGTTTCATCGTCAATACGAAGGTCCAAGGGATACAGTAAACTTGAAGTGAAGCATCGGAATCTAAAACTGGACTCACAGGAGAGGTTCAAATCGTAGAAAGTTAGAGTATCAGTCCTCTTGTACTTAAGTCGGCATTGTGCATTTTGTGTTATTTTCGGATTCAATTTCTTTGTTTCTTCGCAAATAAGAACGTCCAAGGGATATAGTAAACCTGAAGTGAAGCATCAGAATCTGAAACTGGACTCACAGGAAAGGTTTTTAACATAGACAGTAAGAAGAGTCATTCCTCTTGTACTTTAGTCGGCATTGTGCCTTTTGTATTAAATTACGATGCAATTTCTGTGTTTCATCCTCAATAAGAAGGTCCATGGGATATAGTGCACCTAAAGTGAAGCTTCGGAATCTAAAACTGGACTCACCGGATAGGTTCTAAACATAGACAGTAAGAAGCGTCAGTCCTCTTGTACTTAAGTCGGCATTGCGCCTTTTGTATTAAATTCGTATTCAATTTCTGTGTTTCATCGTCAATAAGAAGGTCCAAGGGATACAGTAAACCTGAAGTGAAGCATCGGAATCTAAAACCGGTCTCACAGGAGAGGTTCAAATCATAGTACGTAAGAAGTGTCAGTCCTCTTTTACTTAAGTCGGCAATGTGACTTTTGTATTTAATTCCGAAGCAATTTCTGTGTTTCATCGTCAATAAGAAGGTCGAAGGGATACAGTAAACCTGAAGTGAAGCATCGGAATCTAAAACAGGACTCACAGCAGAGGTTCAAATCATAGAAAGTTAGAGTGTCAGTCCACTTGTACTTAAGTCGGCAGTGTGCCTTTCGAATATCATTCTGATGCAATTTCTGTGTTTCATTGTCAACAAGAAGGTCCAAGGTATACAGTAAACCTGAAGGGAAGCATCGGAATCTAAAACTGGTCTCACACTAAAGGTTCAAAACATAGATAGTAGGAAGAGTCAGTCTTCATGTACTGAAGTCGGCATTGTGCCTTTTGTATTTAATTACGATGGAATTTCTATGTTGCATAATCAATTAAAAGGTGCATGGGATACAGTAAACCTGAAGTGATGCATCGGAATCTAATACTGGTCTCACAGGAAAGGTTTAAAACATAGACAGTAAGAAGAGTTAGTCCCCTTGTACTTAAGTCGGCATTGTGCCTTTTGTATTAAATTACGATGCAATTTCTGTGTTTCATCGTCAATAAGAAGGTCCAAGGGATACAGTTAACCTGAAGTGAAGCATCGGAATCTAAAACAGGTCTCACAGCAGAGGCTCAAATCGTAGAATGTAAGAAGTGCCAGTCCTTTTGTAGTTAAGTCGGCATTGTGCTTTTTGTATTTAATTCCGATGAAATTTCTGTGTTTCATCGTCAATAAGAAGGTCCAAGGGATACAGTAAACCTGAAGTGAAGCATCGGAATCTAAAACTGGACTCAAAGGAGAGGTTCAAATCATAGAAAGTTAGAGTGTCAGTCCTCTTGTACTTAAGTCGGCATTGTGCCTTTTGAATTTAATTCCGATGCAATTTCTGTGTTTCATCGTCAACAAGAATGTCCAAGGTATACAGTAAACCTGATGTGAAGCATCCGTATCTAAAACTGGACTCACAGGAGAGGTTCAAATCATAGAAAGTTAGAGTGTCAGTCCTCTTGTGCATAAGTCGGCATTGTATCTTTTGAATTTAATTCCGATGCAATTTCTGTGTTTCATCGTCAATAAGAAGGTCCAAGGTATACAGTAAACCTGAAGTGAAGAATCGGAATCTAAAAATGGACTCACAGGAAAGGTTCAAATCATAGAAAGTTAGAGTGTCAGTGCTCTTCTACTTAAGTCTGCATTGTGCCTTTTGAATTTAATTCCGATGCAATTTCAGTGCTTCAACGTCAATAAGAAGGTCCAAGGTATACAGTAAACCAGAAGTGAAGCATCGGAATCTAAAACTGGACTCACAGGAGAAGTTCAAATCGTTGAAAGTTAGAGTGTCAGTACTCTTGTACTTAATTCGTCATTGTGCCTTTTGTATTAAATTCGGATGAAATTTCTGTGTTTCATCGTCAATAAGAAGGTCCAAGGGATACAGTAAACCTGAAGTGAAGCATCGGAATCTAAAACTGGACTCGCAGGAGAGGTTCAAATCATAGAAAGTTAGAGTGTCAGTCCTCTTCTACTTAAGTCGGCATTGTGCCTTTGGAATTTAATTCCGATGCAATTTCTCTGTTTCATCGTCAATACGAAGGTCCAAGGTGTACGGTAAACCAGAAGTGAAGCATCGGAATCTACAACTGGACTCACAGGAGAGGTTCAAATCGTAGAAAGTTAGAGTGTCAGTCCTCTTGTACGTAAGTCGGAATTGTGACTTTTGTATTAAATTAGGTTCCATTTTCTGTGTTTCATCGTCAATACGAAGGTCCAAGGGATACAGTAAACCTGAAGTGAAGCATCGGAATCTAAAACCGGACTCACAGGAAAGGTTCAAATCATAGAAAGTTAGAGTGTCAGTCCTCTTCTACTTAAGTCGGCATTGTGCCTTTTGAATTTAATTCCGATGCAATTTCTGTGCTTCATCGTCAATAAGAACGTCCAAGGTATACAGTAAACCTGTAGTGAAGCATCGGAATCTAAAACTGGACTCACAGGAGAGGTTCAAATCATAGATTGTTACAGTGTCAGTCCTCTTGTACTTAAGTCTGCATTGTGCCTTTTGAATTTAATTCCGATGCAATTTCTGTGCTTCATCGTCAATAAGAAGGTTCTAGGTTTACAGTAAACCTCAAGTGAAGCATCCGAATCTAAAACAGGACTCACAGGAGTGGTTCAAATCATAGAACGTTAGAGTGTCAGTCTTCTTGTACTTAAGTCGGCATTGTGCCTTTTGAATTTAATTCCGATGCAATTTCTGTGCTTCATCGTCAATTAGACGGTCCAAGGTATACAGTAAACCTGAAGTGAAGCATCGGAATCTAAAACTGGACTCAAAGGAGAGGTTCAAATCGTAGAAAGTTAGAGTGTCAGTCCTCTTGTACTTAAGTCGGCATTGTGCCTTTTGTATTATATTCGGATTCAATTTCTGTGTTTCTTCGCAAATAAGAAGGTCCAAGGGATATAGTAAACCTGAAGTGAAGCATCAGAATCTGAAACTGGACTCACTAGAAAGGTTTTTAACATAGACAGTAAGAAGAGACATTCCTCTTGTACTTTAGTCGGCATTGTGCCTTTTGTATTAAATTACGATGCAATTTCGGTGTTTCATCCTCAATAAGAAGGTCCAAGGGATATAGTATACCTAAAGTGAAGCTTCGGAATCTAAAACTGGACTCACCGGAGAGGTTCTAAACATTGACAGTAAGTAGCGTCAGTCCTCTTGTACTTAAGTCGGCATTGCGCCTTTTGTATTAAATTCGTATTCAATTTCTGTGTTTCATCGTCAATAAGAAGGTCCAAGGGATACAGTAAACCTGAAGTGAAGCATTGGAATCTAAAACCGGTCTCACAGGAGAGGTTCAATTCATAGTACGTAAGAAGTGTCAGTCCTCTTTTACTTAAGTCGGCAATGTGACTTTTGTATTTAATTCCGAAGCAATTTCTGTGTTTCATCGTCAATAAGAAGGTCCAAGGGATACAGTAAACCTGAAGTGAAGCATCGGAATCTAAATCAGGACTCACAGCAGAGGTTCAAATCATAAAAAGTTAGAGTGTCAGTCCACTTGTACTTAAGTCGGCATTGTGCATTTCGAATATCATTCTGATGCAATTTCTGTGTTTCATTGTCAACAAGAAGGTCGAAGGTATACAGTAAACCTGAAGTGAAGCATCGGAATCTAAAACTGGTCTCACACTAAAGGTTCATAACATAGATAGTAGGAAGAGTCAGTCTTCATGTACTGAAGTCGGCATTGTGCCTTTTGTATTTAATTACGATGGAATTTCTATGTTGCATAGTCAATTAAAAGGTGCATGGGATACAGTAAACCTGAAGTGATGCATCGGAATCTAATACTGGTCTCACATGAAAGGTTTTAAACATAGACAGTAAGAAGAGTTAGTCCCCTTGTACTTAAGTCGGCATTGTGCCTTTTGTATTAAATTACGATGCAATTTCTGTGTTTAATCGTCATAAGAAGGTCCAAGGGATACAGTTAACCTGAAGTGAAGCATCGGAATATAAAACAGGTCTCACAGCAGAGGCTCAAATCGTAGAATGTAAGAAGTGTCAGTCCTTTTGTAGTAAAGTCGGCATTGTGCTTTTTGTATTTAATTCCGATGATATTTCTGTGCTTCATCGTCAATAAGAAGTTCGAAGGGATAGAGTAAACCTGAAGTGAAGCATCGGAATCTAAAACTGGACTCAAAGGAGAGGTTCAAATTATTGAAAGTTACAGTGTCAGTCCTCTTTTACTTAAGTCGGCATTGTGCCTTTGAATTTAATTCCGATGCAATTTCTGTGCTTCATCGTCAATAAGAAGGTCCAAGGTATACAGTAAAAACGAAGTGAAGCATCGGAATCTAAAACTGCACTCACAAGAGAGTTTCAAATCATAGAAAGTTAGAGTGTCAGTCCTCTTGTACTTAAGTCGGCATTGTGCCTTTTGAATTTAATTCCGATACAATTTCTGTGTTTCATCGTCAACAAGAATGTCCAAGATATACAATAAACCTGAAGTGAAGCATCCGAATCTAAAACTGGACTCACAGGAGAGGTTCAAATCATAGAAAGTTAGTGTGTCAGTCCTCTTGTACATAAGTCGGCATTGTTGCTTTTGAATTTAATTCCGATGCAATTTCTGTGTTTCATCGTCAACAAGACGGCCTAAGGTATACAGTAAACCGAAGTGAAGCATCGGAATCTAAAACAGGACTCACAGGAGAAGTTCAAATCGTAGAAAGTTAGAGTGTCAGTCCTCTTGTACTTAATTCGTCATTGTGCCTTTTGTATTAAATTCGGATGAAATTTCTGTGTTTCATCGTCAATAAGAAGGTCCAAGGGATACAATAAACCTGAAGTGAAGCATCGGAATCTAAAACTGGACTCGCAGGAGAGGTTCAAATCATAGAAAGTTAGAGTGTCAGTCCTCTTCTACTTAAGTCGGCATTGTGCCTTTGGAATTTAATTCCGATGCAATTTCTCTGTTTCATCGTCAATACGAAAGTCCAAGGTGTACGGTAAACCAGAAGTGAAGCATCGGAATCTACAACTGGACTCACAGGAGAGGTTCAAATCATAGAAAGTTTAAGTGTCAGTCCTCTTGTACTTAAGTCGGCATTGTGCCTTTCGAATTTAATTCCGATGGAATTTCTGTGTTTCATCGTCAATAAGAAGGTCCAAGGGATATAATAAACCTGAAGTGAAGCTTCAGAATCTAAAACTGGACTCACCGGAGAAGTTCTGAACATAGACAGTAATAAGAGTCAATCCTCTTGTATATAAGTCGGCATTGTGGCTTTTGTATTAAATTCGGATCCAATTTCTGTGTTTCATCGTCAATAAGAAGGTCCAAGAGATACAGTAAACCTGAAGTGAAGCATCGGTATCTAAAACCGGTCACACAGGAGAGGTTCAAATCATAGAATGTAACAAGTGTCAGTCCTCTTGTACGTAAGTCGTCAATGTGCCTTTTGTATTTAATTCCGATGCAATTTCTGTTTTTCATCGTCAATAAGAAGGTCCAAGGGATACAGTAAACCTGAAGTGAAGCATCGGAATCCAAAACTGGACTCACAGGAGAGGTTCAAATCGTAGAAAGTAAGAGTGTCAGTCCTCTTGTACGTAAGTCGGAATTGTGACTTTTGTATTAAAGTAGGTTCCATTTTCTGTGTTTCATCGTCAATACGAAGGTCCAAGGGATACAGTAAACTTGAAGTGAAGCATCGGAATCTAAAACTGGACTCACAGGAGAGGTTCAAATCGTAGAAAATTAGAGTGTCAGTCCTCTTGTACTTAAGTCGGCATTGTGCATTTTGTGTTATTTTCGGATTCAATTTCTGTGTTTCTTCGCAAATAAGAAGGTCCAAGGGATATAGTAAACCTGAAGTGAACCATCAGAATCTGAAACTGGACTCACAGGAAAGGTTTTTAACATAGACAGTAAGAAGAGTCATTCCTCTTGTACTGTAGTCGGCATTGTGCCTTTTGTATTAAATTACGATGCAATTTCTGTGTTTCATCCTCAATAAGAAGGTCCAAGGGATATAGTGCACCTAAAGTGAAGCTTCGGAATCTAAAACTGGACTCACCGGATAGGTTCTAAACTTAGACAGTAAGAAGCGTCAGTCCTCTTGTACTTAAGTCGGCATTGCGCCTTTTGTATTAAATTCGTATTTAATTTCTGTGTTTCATCGTCAATAAGAAGGTCCAAGGGATACAGTAAACCTGAAGTGAAGCATCGGAATCTAAAACCGGTCTCACAGGAGAGGTTCAAATCATAGTACGTAAGAAGTGTCAGTCCTCTTTTACTTAAGTCGGCAATGTGACTTTTGTATTTAATTCCGAAGCAATTTCTGTGTTTCATCGTCAATAAGAAGGTCGAAGGGACACAGTAAACCTGAAGTGAAGCATCGGAATCTAAAACAGGACTCACAGCAGAGGTTCAAATCATAGAAAGTTAGAGTGTCAGTCCACTTGTACTTAAGTCGGCAGTGTGCCTCTCGAATATCATTCTGATGCAATTTCAGTGTTTCATTGTCAACAAGAAGGTCCAAGGTATACAGTAAACGTGAAGTGAAGCATCGGAATCTAAAACTGGTCTCACACTAAAGGTTCATAACATAGATATTAGGAAGAGTCAGTCTTCATGTACTGAAGTCGGCATTGTGCCTTTTGTATTTAATTACGATGGAATTTCTATGTTGCATAGTCAATTAAAAGGTGCATGGGATACAGTAAACCTGAAGTGAAGCATCGGAATCCAAAACTGGACTCACAGGAGAGGTTCAAATCGTAGAAAGTAAGAGTGTCAGTCCTCTTGTACGTAAGTCGAAATTGTGACTTTTGTATTAAAGTAGGTTCCATTTTCTGTGTTTCATCGTCAATACGAAGGTCCAAGGGATACAGTAAACTTGAAGTGAAGCATCGGAATCTAAAACTGGACTCACAGGAGAGGTTCAAGTCGTAGAAAATTAGAGTGTCAGTCCTCTTCTACTTAAGTCGGCATTGTGCATTTTGTGTTATTTTCGGATTCAATTTCTGTGTTTCTTCGCAAATAAGAAGGTCCAAGGGATATAGTAAACCTGAAGTGAAGCATCAGAATCTGAAACTGGACTCACAGGAAAGGTTTTTAACATAGACAGTAAGAAGAGTCATTCCTCTTGTACTTTAGTCGGCATTGTGCCTTTTGTATTAAATTACGATGCAATTTCTGTGTTTCATCCTCAATAAGAAGGTCCAAGGGATATAGTGCACCTAAAGTGAAGCTTCGGAATCTAAAACTGGACTCACCGGATAGGTTCTAAACATAGACAGTAAGAAGCGTCAGTCCTCTTGTACTTAAGTCGGCATTGCGCCTTTTGTATTAAATTCGTATTCAATTTCTGTGTTTCATCGTCAATAAGAAGGTCCAAGGGATACAGTAAACCTGAAGTGAAGCATCGGAATCTAAAACCGGTCTTACAGGAGAGGTTCAAATCATAGTACGTAAGAAGTGTCAGTCCTCTTTTACTTAAGTCGGCAATGTGACTTTTGTATTTAATTCCGAAGCAATTTCTGTGTTTCATCGTCAATAAGAAGGTCGAAGGGATACAGTAAACCTGAAGTGAAGCATCGGAATCTAAAACAGGACTCACAGCAGAGGTTCAAATCATAGAAAGTTAGAGTGTCAGTCCACTTGTACTTAAGTCGGCAGTGTGCCTTTCGAATATCATTCTGATGCAATTTCTGTGTTTCATTGTCAACAAGAAGGTCCAAGGTATACAGTAAACCTGAAGTGATGCATCGGAATCTAATACTGGTCTCACAGGAAAGGTTTTAAACATAGACAGTAAGAAGAGTTAGTCCCCTTGTACTTAAGTCGGCATTGTGCCTTTTGTATTAAATTACGATGCAATTTCTGTGTTTCATCGTCAATAAGAAGGTCCAAGGGATACAGTTAACCTGAAGTGAAGCGTCGGAATCTAAAACTGGTCTCACAGCAGAGGCTCAAATCGTAGAATGTAAGAAGTGCCAGTCCTTTTGTAGTTAAGTCGGCATTGTGCTTTTTGTATTTAATTCCGATGAAATTTCTGTGTTTCATCGTCAATAAGAAGGTCCAAGGGATACAGTAAACCTGAAGTGAAGCATCGGAATCTAATACTGGACTCAAAGGAGAGGTTCAAATCATAGAAAGTTAGAGTGTCAGTCCTCTTGTACTTAAGTCGGCATTGTGCCTTTTGAATTTAATTCCGATGCAATTTCTGTGTTTCATCGTCAACAAGAATGTCCAAGGTATACAGTAAACCTGATGTGAAGCATCCGTATCTAAAACTGGACTCACAGGAGAGGTTCAAATCATAGAAAGTTAGAGTGTCAGTCCTCTTGTACATAAGTCGGCATTGTTGCTTTTGAATTTAATTCCGATGCAATTTCTGTGTTTCATCGTCAATAAGACGGCCTAAGGTATACAGTAACCCTGAAATGAAGAATCGGAATCTAAAAATGGACTCACAGGAAAGGTTCAAATCATAGAAAGTTAGAGTGTCAGTGCTCTTGTACTTAAGTCGGCATTGTGCTTTTTAAATTTCATTCCGATGCAATTTCAGTGCCTCGTCGTCAATAAGAAGGTTCAAGGGATACAGTTAACCTGAAGTGAAGCATCGGAATCTAAAACCGGTCTCACAGGAGAGGTTCAAATCATAGAATGTAACAAGTGTCAGTCCTTTTGTACTTAAGTCGTCAATGTGCCTTTTCTATTTAATTCCGATGCAATTTCTGTGTTTCATCGTCAATAAAAAGGTCCAAGGGATACAGTAAACCTGAAGTGAAGCATCGGAATCCAAAACTGGACTCACAGGAGAGGTTCAAATCGTAGAAAGTTAGAGTGTCAGTCCTCTTGTACGTAAGTCGGAATTGTGACTTTTGTATTAAATTAGGTTCCATTTTCTGTGTTTCATCGTCAATACGAAGGTCCAAGGGATACAGTAAACCTGAAGTGAAGCATCGGAATCTAAAACTGGACTCACAGGAAAGGTTCAAATCATAGAAAGTTAGAGTGTCAGTCCTCTTCTACTTAAGTCGGCATTGTGCCTTTTGAATTTAATTCCGATGCAATTTCTGTGCTTCATCGTCAATAAGAACGTCTAAGGTATACAGTAAACCTGTAGTGAAGCATCGGAATCTAAAACTGGACTCACAGGAGAGGTTCAAATCATAGAAAGTTAGAGTGACAGTCCTCTTGTACTTAAGTCGGCATTGTCCCTTTTGAATTTAATTCCGATACAATTTCTGTGTTTCATCGTCAATAAGAATGTCCAAGGTATACACTAAACCTGAAGTGTAGCATCGGACACTAAAACTGGGTTCACAGGAGAGGTTCGAATCATAGAATGTTACAGTGTCAGTCCTCTTGTACTTAAGTCTGGTATTGTGCCTTTTGAATTTAATTCCGATGCAATTTCTGTGCTTCATCGTCAATAGGAAGGTTCTAGGTTTACAGTAAACCTCAAGTGAAGCATCGGAATCTAAAACAGTACTCACAGGAGTGGTTCAAATCATAGAACGTTAGAGTGTCAGTCTTCTTGTACTTAAGTCGGCATTGTGCCTTTTGAATTTAATTCCGATGCAATTTCTGTGCTTCATCGTCCATAAGACGGTCCAAGGTATACAGTAAACCTGAAGTGAAGCATCGGAATCTAAAACTGGACTCACAGGAGAGGTTCAAATCGTAGAAAGTTAGAGTGTCAGTCCTCTTGTACTTAGGTCGGCATTGTGCCTTTTGTATTATATTCGGATTCAATTTCTGTGTTTCTTCGCAAATAAGAAGGTCCAAGGGATATAGTAAACCTGAAGTGAAGCATCAGAATCTGAAACTGGACTCACTAGAAAGGTTTTTAACATAGACAGTAAGAAGAGTCATTCCTCTTGTACTTTAGTCGGCATTGTGCGTTTTGTATTAAATTACTATGCAATTTCTGTGTTTCATCCTCAATAAGAAGATCCAAGGGATATAGTACACCTAAAGTGAAGCTTCGGAATCTAAAACTGGACTCACCGGATAGGTTCTAACCATAGACAGTAAGAAGCGTCAGTCCTCTTGTACTTAAGTCGGCATTGCGCCTTTTGTATTAAATTCGTATTCAATTTCTGTGTTTCATCGTCAATAAGAAGGTCCAAGGGATATAGTAAACCTGAATTGAAGCATCGGAATCTAAAACCGTTCTCACAGGAGAGGTTCAAATCATAGTACGTAAGAAGTGTCAGTCCTCTTTTACTTAATTCGGCAATGTGACTTTTGTATTCAATTCCGAAGCAATTTCTGTGTTTCATCCTCAATAAGAAGGTCCAAGGGATACAGTTAACCTGAAGTGAAGCATCGGAATCTAAAACAGGTCTCACAGCAGAGGCCAAATCGTAGAATGTAAGAAGTGCCAGTCCTTTTGTAGTTAAGTCGGCATTGTGCTTTTTGTATTTAATTCCGATGAAATTTCTGTGTTTCATCGTCAATAAGAAGGTCCAAGGGATACAGTAAACCTGAAGTGAAGCATCGGAATCTAAAACTGGACTCAAAGGAGAGGTTCAAATCATTGAAAGTTACAGTGTCAGTCCTCTTTCACTTAAGTCGGCATTGTGCCTTTGAATTTAATTCCGATGCAATTTCTGTGCTTCATCGTCAATAAGAAGGTCCAAGGTATACAGTAAACCCGAAGTGAAGCATCGGAATCTAAAACTGGACTCACAGGACAAGTTCAAATCATAGAAAGTTAGAGTGTCAGTCCTCTTGTACATAAGTCGGCATTGTTGCTTTTGAATTTAATTCCCATGTAATTTCTGTGTTTCATCGTCAATAAGACGGCCTAAGGTATACAGTAAACCTGAAGTGAAGAATCGGAATCTAAAAATGGACTCACAGGAAAGGTTCAAATCATAGAAAGTTAGAGTGTCAGTGCTCTTATACTTAAGTCGGCATTGTGCCTTTTGAATTTAATTCCGATGCAATTTCAGTGCTTCATCGTCAATAAGAAGGTCCAAGGTATACAGTAAACCTGAAGTGAAGCATCGGAATCTAAAACTGGACTCACAGGAGAAGTTCAAATCGTAGAAAGTTAGAGTGTCAGTACTCTTGTACTTAATTCGTCATTGTGCCTTTTGTATTAAATTCGGATGCAAATTCTGTGTTTCATCGTCAATAAGAAGGTCCAAGGGAGACAGTAAACCTGAAGTGAAGCATCGGAATCTAAAACTGGACTCACAGGAGCGGATCAAATCATAGTAAGTTAGAGTGTCGGTCCTCTTGTACTTATGTCAGCATTGTGCCTTTGGAATTTAATTCCGATGCAATTTCTCTGTTTCATCGTCAATACGAAGGTCCAAGGTGTACGGTTAACCAGAAGTGAAGCATCGGAATCTACAACTGGACTCACAGGAGAGGTTCAATTCATAGAAAATTTGAGTGTCAGTCCTCTTGTACTTAAGTCGGCATTGTGCCTTTCGAATTTAATTCCGATGGAATTTCTGTGTTTCATCGTCAATAAGAAGGTCCAAGGGATATAGTAAACCTGAAGTGAAGCTTCAGAATCTAAAACTTGACTCACCGGAGAAGTTCTGAACATAGACAGTAAGAAGAGTCAGTCCTCTTGTACTTAAGTCGGCATTGTGGCTTTTGTATTAAATTCGGATCCAATTTCTGTGTTTCATCGTCAATAAGAAGGTCCAAGAGATACAGTGAACATGAAGTGAAGCATCGGAATCTAAAACCGGTCCCACAGGAGAGGTTCAAATCATAGAATGTAACAAGTGTCAGTCCTCTTGTACTTAAGTCGTCAATGTGCCTTTTGTATTTAATTCCGATGCAATTTCTGTGTTTCATCGTCAATAAGAAGGTCCAAGGGATACAGTAAACCTGAAGTGAAGCATCGGAATCCAAAACTGGACTCACAGGAGAGGTTCAAATCGTAGAAAGTTAGAGTGTCAGTCCTCTTGTACGTAATTCGGAATTGTGACTTTTGTATTAAATTAGGTTCCATTTTCTGTGTTTCATCGTCAATACCAAGGTCCAAGAGATACAGTAAACCTGAAGTGAAGCATCGGAATCTAAAACTGGACTCACAGGAGAGGTTCAAATCAAAGAAAGTTAGAGTGTCAGTCCTCTTGTTCTTAAGTCGGCATTGTGCCTTTTGAATTTAATTCCGATGCAATTTCTGTGTTTCATCGTCAATGAGACGGTCCAAGGGATACAGTAAACCTGCACTGAAGGATCGGAATCTAAAACTGAACTCACAGGAGAGGTTCTAAACATAGGCAGTAAGAAGAGTCAGTCCACTTGTACTTAAGCCGGCATTGTGCATTTTGTATTTAATTCCGATGCAATTTCTGTGTTTCATCGTCAACAAGAAGCTCCAACGTATACAGTAAACCTGAACTGAGGCATCGGAAATTAAAGGTGTACTCACAGGAGAGGTTCAAAACATAGAAAATTACGGTGTCATTCCCCTTGTACTTAAGTCGTCAATGTGCCTTTTGTATTTAATTCCCATGCAATATCTGTGCTACATCGTCCATAAGAAGGTCCAAGGTATACAGTAAACCTGAAGTGAAGCATCGGAATCTAAAACTGGTCTCACAGGAGAGGTTCAAATCATGGAAGGTTAGAGTGTCAGTCCTCTTGTACTTAAGTCGTCAATGTGCCTTTTGTATTAAATTCGGATGCAATTTCTGTGCTTCATCATCAATAAGAAGGTCCAAGGGATACAGTTAACCTGAAGTGAAGCATCGGAACCTAAAACCTGGCTCACAGGAGAGGATCAAATCGTAGAATGTAAGTAGTGTCTGTCCTTTTGTAGTAAAGTCGGCATTGTGCCTTTTGCATTTAATTCCGATGCAATTTCTGTGTTTCATCGTCAATAAGGAGGTCCAAGGGATACAGTAAATCTGAAGTGAAGCATCGGAACCTAAAACCGGGCTCACAGGAGAGGATCAAATCGTAGAATGTAAGAAGTGTCAGTCCTTATGTACTTAAGTCAGCATTGTGCCTTTTGTATTTAATTCCGATGCAATTTCTGTGTTTCATCGTCAATAAGAAGGTCCAAGGGATACGGTAAACCAGAAGTGAAGCATCGGAATTTAAAACTGGAATCACATGAGAGGTTCAAATCATAGAAAGTTAGAGTGTCGGTCCTCTTCTACTTAAGTCGGCATTTTGAATTTTGAATTTAATTCCGATGCAATTTCTGTGCTTCATCGTCAATAAGAAGGTCCAACGGATACAGTAAACCTGAAGTGAAGCATCGGAATCTAAAACTGGACTCACAATAGTGGTTCAAATCATAGAAAGTTAGAGAGTCAGTCCTCTTGTACTTAAGTCGGCATTGTGCTTTTTGTATTAAATTCGGATGCAATTTCTGTGCTTTATCGTCAATAAGAAAGTCCAAGGGATACAGTAAACCTGAAGTGAAGCATCGGAATCTAAAACTGGTCTCAAACTAAAGGTTCATATCATAGATAGTAAGAAGAGTCAGTCCTCTTGTACTTAAGTCGGCATTGTGCCTTTTGTATTAAATTCGGATCCAATTTCTGTGTTTCATCGTCAATAAGAAGGTACAAGGGATACAGTAAACCTGAAGTGAAGCATCGGAATCTAAAACCGGGCTCACAGGAGAGGATCAAATTGTAGAATGTAAGAAGTGTCAGTCCTTTTGTACTTAAGTCGTCATTGTGCCTTTTGCATTTAATTCCGATGCAAATTCTGTGTTTCATCGTCAATAAGAAGGTCCAAGGGATACAGTAAACCTGAAGTGAAGCATCGGAATCTAAAACTGGACTCACAGGAGAGGTTCAAATCATAGAAAGTTAGAGTGTCAGACCTCTTGTACTTAAGTAGGCATTGTGCCTTTTGTATTTAATTCCGATGCAATCTCTGTGTTTCATCGTCAATAAGAAGGTCCAAGGTATACAGAAAACCTGAAGTGAAGCAACGGAATCTAAAACTGGACTCACAGGAGAGGTTCAAATCATAGAAAGTTAGTGTGTCGGTCCTCTTGTACTTATGCCGTCATAGTGCCTTTTGAATTTAATTCTGATGCAATTTCTCTGTTTCATCGTCAATACGATGGTCCAAGGTGTACGGTAAACCAGAAGTGAAGCATCGGAAACTAAAACTGGACTCACAGGAGAGGTTCTAAACATAGACAGTAAGAAGAGTCAGTCCTCTTGTACTTAAGTCGGCATTGTACCTTTTGTATCAAATTCGGATGCAATTTCTGTGTTTCATCAACAATAAGAAGGTCCAAGTGATGCAGCAAACCTGAAGTGAAGCATCGGAGTCTAGAACCGGTCACACAGGAGAGCTTCAAATCATAGAATGTAAGAAGTGTAAGTCCTCTTGTACTTAAGTCAGAAATGTGCCTTTTGTATGTAATTCCGATGCAATTTCTGTGTTTCATCGTCAATAAGAAGGTCCACGGGATACAGTAAACCTGAAGTGAAGCATCGGAATCTAAAACTGGACTCACAGGAGAGGTTCAAATCATAGAGAGTTACAGTGTCAGTCCTCTTGTACTTAAGTCGGCATTGTACCATTTCAATCTAATTCCGATAAAATATCTGTGCATCGACGTCAATAAGAAGGTACAAGGTATACAGTAATCCTGAGGTGAAGCATCGGAAAGTAAAATTGGACTCACAGGAGAGGTTCAAATCATAGAAAGTTAGAGTGTCAGTCCTCTTGTACTTAAGTCGGCATTGTGCCTTTCGAATTTCATTCAGATGCAATTTCTGTGTTTCATCGTCAACAAGAAGGTCCTAGGTATACAGTAAACCTGAAGTGAAGAATCGGAATCTAAAACTGGACTCACAGGAGAGGTTCAAATCATAGAAATTTAGAGTGTCAGTCCTCTTGTACTAAAGTCGGCATTGGGCCTTATGTATTAAATTCGGATGCAATTTCTGTGTTTCATCGTCAACAAGAAGGTCCTAGGTATACAGTAAACCTGATGTGTAGCATCGGAAAATGAAACTGGACTCACAGGAGAGGTTCAAATCATAGAAAGTTACGGTGTCAGTCCCCTTATACTTAAGTCGGCATTGTGCCTTTTGTTTTAAATTCGGATGCAATATCTGTGTTTCATCGTCAATAAGAAGGTCCACGGGATACAGTAAACCTGAGGTGAAGCATCGGAATCTAAAACTGGTCTCACAGGAGAGGTTCAAATCATAGAAGGTTAGAGTGTCAGTCCTCTGGTACTTAAGTCGGCATTGTGCCTTTTGTATTAATTTCGGATGCAATATCTGTGCTTCACTGACAATAAGGATGTCCAAGGGATATAGTAAACCTGAATCTAAAACTGGTCTCAAACTAAATGTTCATAACATGGACAGTAAGAAGAGTCAGTCTTCTTGTACTGAAGTCGGCATTGTGCCTTTTGTATTTAATTACGATGCAATTTGTGTGTTTCTTAGTCAATTAGAAGGTGGAAGGGATACAGTAAACCTGAAGTGAAATATCGGAATCTAAAACTGGTCTCACAGGAAAGGTTCTAAACATAGACAGTAAGAAGAGTCAGTCCTCTTGTACTAAAGTCGGCATTGTGCCTTTTTTTTAAAATTACGATGCAATTTCTGTGTTTCATCGTCAATAAGAAGGTCCAAGGGATACAGTAAACCTGAAGTGAAGCATCGGAATCTAAAACTGGACTCACAGGAGACGTTCAAATCATAGAAAGTTAGAGTGTCAGTCCTCTTGTACTTAAATCGGCAATGTGCCTTTTGAGTTTAATTCAGATGTAATTTCTGTACTTCATTGTCAATAAGAAGGTCCAAGGTATACAGCAAACCTGAAGTGAAGCATCGGATTCTAAAACTGGACTCACAGGAGAGGTTCAAATCATAGAAAGTTAGAGTGTCAGTCCTCTTGTAATTAAGTCGGCATTGTGCCTTTTGAATTTAATTCCGATGCAATTTCTATGTTTCATCGTCTAAAAGAAGGTCCAAGGTATACAGTAAACCTGAAGTGAAGCATCGGAATCTAAATTTGGACTCACAGGAGAGGTTCATATCATAGAAAGTTAGAGAGTCAGTCCTCTTGTACTTAAGTCGGCATTGTGCCTATCGAATTTAATTCCGATGCAATTTCTGTGTTTCATCGTCAACAAGAAGGTCCTAAGTATACAGTAAACCTGAAGTGAAGCATCGGAATCTAAAACTGGACTCACAGGAGAGTTTCAAATCATAGAAAGTTAGAGTGTCAGTCCTCTTGTACATAAGTCGGCATTGTGCCCTTTGAATATAATTCCGATGCAATTTCTGTGCTTCATCGTAAAGAAGAGGATCCAAGGTATACAGTAAACCTGAAGTGAAGCATCGGAATCTAAAACTGGACTCACAGGAGAGGTTCAAATCATAGAAATTTAGAGTGTCAGTCCTCTTGTACTTAAGTACGCATTGGGCCTTTTGTATTAAATTCGGATGCAATTTCTGTGTTTCATCGTCTATAAGGAGGTCCAAGGGATACAGTAAGCCTGAAGTGAAGCATAGGAATCTAAAACTGGACTCACAGGAGAGGATCATATCATAGAAAGTTAGAGTGTCGGTCCTCTTGTACTTAAGTTGGCATTGTGCCTTTTGTATTAAATTCGGATGCAATATCTGTGTTTCATCGTCAATAAGAAGGTCCAAGGGATACAGTAAACCTGAAGTGAAGCATCGGAATCTAAGACTGGACTCACAGGAGAGTTTCAAATCATAGAAAGTTAGAGTGTCAGTCCTCTTGTACATAAGTCGGCATTTTGCCCTTTGAATATAATTCCGATGCAATTTCTGTGCTTCATCGGAAAGAAGAAGATACAAGGTATACAGTAAACCTGAAGTGAAGCATCGGAATCTAAAACTGGTCTCACAGAAGAAGTTCAAATCATAGAATGTTAGAGTATCAGTCCTCTTGTACTTAAGTCGGCATTGTGCCTTTTGTATTAAATTCGAATGCAATTTCTGTGCTTCATCGTCAATAATAAGGTCCAAGGGATACAGTAAACCTGAAGTGAACCATCGGAATCTAAAACTGGTCTCACAGGAGAGGTTCTAAAAACAAACAGTAAGAAGAGTAAGTCCTCTTGTACTTAAGTCGGCATTGTGCCTTTTGTATTAAATTCGGATGCAATTTCTGTGTTGCATCGTCAATAAGAAGGTCCAAGGGATACAGTAAACCTGAAGTGAAGCATCGGAATCTTAAATTGGACTCACAGGAGAGGTTCAAAGCAAAGAAAGTTAGAGTGTCAGTCCTCTTGTACTTAGGTCGGCATTGTGCCTTTTGCATTAAATTCGGATGCAATTTCTGTGCTTCATTGTCAATAAGAAGGTCCAAGGTATAAAGTAAACTTGAAGTGTAGCATCGGAATCTAAAACTGTACTCACAGGAGAGGTTCAAATCATAAAAAGTGAGAGTGTCAGTCCTCTTGTACTTTAGTCGGCATTGTGCCTTTTGAATTTAATTCCGATGCAATTTCTGTGCTTCATCGTCAATAAGAAGGTCCAAGGTATACAGTAAACCTGAAGTGAAGCATCAGGAACTAAAACTGGACTCACAGGAGAGGTTCAAATCATAGAAAGTTAGAGTGTCAGTCCTCTTGTACTAAAGTCGGTATTGTGCCTTTTGAATTAATTTCGGGTGCAATTTCTGTGTTTCATCGTCAATTAGAAGGTCCAAGGTATGCTGTAAACCTGAAGTGAAGCATCGGAATCTAAAACTGGTCTCACAGGAAAGGTTCTAAACATAGATATTAAGAAGAGTCAGTCCTGTTGTACTTAAGTCGGCATTGTGTCTTTTGTATTAAATTCGGATGCAATTTCTGTGTTTCATCGACAATAAGAAGGTCCTAGGGTTACAGTAAACCTGAAGTGAAGCATCGGAATCTAAAACCGGTCTCTCAGGAGAGGTTCAAATCATAGAATGTAAGAAGTGTCAGTCCTCTTGTACCTAAGTCGGCATTGTGCCTTTTGAATTTAATTCCGATGCAATTTCTGTGCTTCATCGTCAATAAGAAGGTCCAAGGTATACAGTAAACCTGAAGTGAAGCATCGGGATCTAAAACTGGACTCACAGGAGAGGTTCAAATCATAGAAAGTTAGATTGTCAGTCCTCTTGTACTTAAGTCAGCATTGTGGCTTTTGAATTTAATTACGATGCAATTTCTGTGTTTCATCGTCAATAAGAAGGTCCCACATTAACAGTAAACCTGAAGTGAAGCATCGGAATCTAAAACTGGACTCACAGGAGAGGTTCTAATCATAGAAAGTTGGAGTGTCAGTCCTCTTATACTTTAGTCGGCATTGTGCCTTTTGAATTTAATTCCGATGCAATTTATGTGCTTCATAGTCAATAAGAAGGTCCAAGGTATACAGTAAACCTGAAGTGAAGCATCGGGATCTAAAACTAGACTCACAGGAGAGGTTCAAATCTTAGAAAGTTAGAGTGTCAGTCCTCTTGTACTAAAGTCGGCATTGTGACTTTTGTATTAAATTCGGATGCAATTTCTGTGCTTCATCGACAATAAGAAGGTCCAAGGGATACAGTAAACCTGAAGTAAAGGATCGGAATCTAAAACTGGACTCACAGGAGAGGTTCAAATCATAGAAAGTTAGAGTGTCGGTCCTCTTGTACTTAAGACGGCATTGTGCCTTATGAACTTAATTCGGATGCAATCTCTGTGATTCATCGTCAACAAGAAGGTCTAAGGTATAGAGTAAACCTGAAGTGAAGCATCGGAATCTTAAATTGGACTCACAGGAGAGGATCAAATCGTAGAATGTAAGAAGTGTCAGTCCTTTTGTACTTAAGTCGTCATTGTGCCTTTTGCATTTAATTCCGATGCAATTTCTGTGTTTCATCGTCAATAAGAAGGTCCAAGGGATACAGTATATCTGAAGTGAAGCATCGGAATCTAAAACTGGACTCACAGGAGAGGTTCAAATCATAGAAAGTTAGAGTGTCAGTCCTCTTGTACTTAAGTCGGCATTGTGCTTTTTGAATTTAATTCCGATGCAAATTCTGTGCTTCATCGTCTATAAGAAGGTCCAAGGTATACAGTAAACCTGAAGTGAGCATCGGAATCTAAAATTGGTCTCAAAGGAGAGGTTCAAAACTTAGAAAGTTATAGTGTTAGACCTCTTGTACTTAAGTAGGCATTGTGCCTTTTGTATTTAATTCCGGTGCAATCTCTGTGTTTCATCGTCAATAAGAAGGTCCAAGGTATACAGAAAACCTGAAGAGAAGCAACGGAATCTAAAACTGGACTCACAGGAGAGGTTCAAATCATAGAAAGTTATAATGTCGGTCCTCTTGTACTTATGCCGTCATAGTGCCTTTGAATTCAATTCTGATGCAATATCTCTGTTTCATCGTCAATACGAAGGTCCAAGGTGTACGGTAAACGAGAAGTGAAGCATCGGAAACTAAAACTGGACTCACAGGAGAGGTTCAAATCATAGAAAGTTAGAGTGTCAGTCCTCTTGTACTTAACTCGGCATTGTGCCTTTCGAATTTCATTCAGAGGCAATTTCTGTGTTTCATCGTCAACAAGAAGATGCTAGGTATACAGTAAACCTGAAGTGAAGCATCGGAATCTAAAACTGGACTCACAGGAGAGGTTCTAAACATAGACAGTAAGAAGAGTCAGTCCTCTTGTACTTAAGTCACCATTGTGCATTTTGTATTTAATTACAATGCAATTTGTGTGTTTCATAGTCAATTAGAAAGTGCAGGGGATACAGTAAACCTAAAATTGGTCTCACAGGAAAGGTTCTAAACATAGACAGTAAGAAGAGTCAGTCCTCTTGTACTTGAACCGGCATTGTGCCTTTTTTTTAAAATTACGAGGCAATTTCTGTGTTTCATCGTCAATAAGAAGGACCAAGGCATAAAGTATACCTGAAGTGAAGCATCGGTATCTAAAACTGGACTCACAGGAGACGTTCAAATCATAGAAAGTTAGAAAGTCAGTCCTCTTGTACTTAAATCGTCAATGTGCCTTTTGAGTTTAATTCTGATGCAATTTCTGTGCTTCATTGTCAATAAGAAGGTTAAAGGTATACAGCAAACCTGATGTGAAGCATCGGAATCTAAAACTGGACTCACAGGAGAGGTTCAAATCATAGAAAGTTAGAGTGTCAGTCCTCTTGTAATTAAGTCGGCATTGTGCCTTTTGAATTTAATTCCGATGCAATTTCTGTGTTTCATCGTCAATAAGAAGGTCCAAGTTATACAGTAAACCTGAAGTGGAGCATCGGATTCTAAAACTGGACTCACAGGAGAGGTTCAAATCATAGAGATTTAGAGTGTCAGTCCTCTTGTACTTAAGTCAGCATTGGGCCTTTTGTATTAAATTCGGATGCAATTTCTGTATTTCATCGGCTATAAGGAGGTGCAAGGGATACAGTAACCCTGAAGTGAAGCATAGGAATCTAAAACTGGACTCACAGGAGAGGTTCATATCATGGAAAGTTAGAGTGTCGGTCCTCTTGCACTTAAGTTGGCATTGTGCCTTTTGTATTAAATTCGGATGCAATTTCTGTGCTTAATCGTAAATAAGACGATCCAAGGTATACAGTAAACCTGAACTGAAGCATCGGAATCTAAAACTGGTCTCACAGGAGAAGTTCAAATCATAGAAGGTTAGAGAATCAGTCCTCTTGTACTTAAGCCGGCATTGTGCCTTTTGTATTAAATTCGGATGCAATTTCTGTGCTTCATCGTCAATAAGAAGGTCCAAGGGATACAGTAAACCTGAAGTGAAGCATCGGAATCTAAAACTGGTCTCAAACTAAAGGCTCATATCATAGATAGTAAGAAGAGTCAGTCTTCTTGTACTGAAGTCGGCATTGTGCTTTTGTATTTAATTACGATGCAATTTCTGTGTTTCATCGTCAATAAGAAGGTCCAAGGGATACAGTAAACCTGAAGTGAAGCATCGGAATATAAAACTGGACTCACAGGAGAGTATCATATCATAGAAAGTTAGAATGTCAGTCCTCTTGTACTTATGTCGGCATTGTGCCATTTGAATTTAATTCCGATGCAATTTCTGTGTTTCATCGTCAATAAGAAGGTCCAAGGGATACAGTGAACCTGAAGTGAAGCATCGGAATCTAAAACTGGTCTCTACTAAAGGTTCATAACATAGATAGTAAGAACAGTCAGTCTTCTTGTACTGAAGTCGGCATTGTGCTTTTGTATTTAATTACGATGCAATTTCTGTGTTTCATAGTCAACAAGAAGGCCCAAGGGATACAGATAACATGAAGTGAAGCATCGGAATCTAAAACTGGTCTCACAGGAGAGGTTCTAAACATTGACAGTAAGAAGAGTAAGTCCTCTTGTACTTAAGTCGGCATTGTGCCTTTTGTTTTAAGTTCGGATGCAATTTCTGTGTTTCGTCGTCAATAAGAAGGTCCAACTGATACATTAAACCTGAAGTGAAGCATCGGAAAATATACTGGACTCACAGGAGAGGTTCAAATCATAGAGAGTTAGAGTGTCAGTCCTCTTGTACTTAAGTCGCCATGTCCCTTTTGAATTTAATTCAGATGCAATTTCTGTGCTTCATCGTCAATAAGAAGGTCCAAGGTATGCTGTAAACCTGAAGTGAAGCATCGGAATCTAAAACTGGTCTCACAGGAAAGGTTCTAAACATAGATATTAAGAAAAGTCAGTCCTGTTGTACTTTAGTCGGCATTGTGTCTTTTGTATTAATTTCGGATGCAATTTCTGTTTTTCATCGACAATAAGAAGGTCCTAGGGGTACAGTAAACCTGAAGTGAAGCATCGGGATCTAAAAATGGACTCACAGGAGAGGTTCAAATCATAGAAAGTTAGAGTGTCAGTCCTCTTGTACTTAAGTCGGCATTGTGCCTTATGAACTTAATTCGGATGCAATCTCTGTGCTTCATCGTCAATAAGAAGGTCTAAGGTGTAGAGTAACCCTGAAGTGAAGCATCGGAATCTTAAATTGGACTCACAGGAGAGTTTGAAATCATAGAATGTTAGAGTGTCAGTCTTCTTGTACTTATGTCGGCATTGTGCCTTTTGTATTAAATTCGGATGCAATTTCTGTGCTTCATTGTCAATAAGAGGGTCCAAGGTATAAAGTAAACTTGAAGTGAAGCATCGGAATCTAAAACTGGACTCACAGGAGAGGTTCAAATCATAGAAAGTGAGAGTGTCAGTCCTCTTGTACTTTAGTCCTCATTGTGCCTTTTGAATTTAATTCTGATGCAATTTCTGTGCTTCATCGTCAATAAGAAGGTCCAAGGTATACAGTAAACCTGAAGGGAAGCATTGGGATCTAAAACTGGACTCACAGGAGAGGTTCAAATCATAGAAAGTTAGATTGTCAGTCCTCTTGTACTAAAGTCGGCATTGTCCCTTTTGAATTAATTTTGGATGCAATTTCTGTGTTTTATCGTCAATTAGAAGGTCCAAGGTATGTTGTAAACCTGAAGTGAAGCATCGGAATCTAAAACTGGTCTCACAGGAAACGTTCTAAACATAGATATTAAGAAGAGTCAGTCCTGTTGTACTTAAGTCGGCATTGTGTCTTTTGAATTAAATTCGGATGCAATTTCTGTGTTTCATCGACAATAAGAACGTCCTAGGTGTTCAGTAAACCTGAAGTGAAGCATCGGAATCTAAAACTTGACTCACAGGAGAGGTTCTAATCATAGAAAGTTAGAGTGTCAGTCCTCTTGTACTTTAGTCGACATTGTGCCTTTTGAATTTAATTCCGATGCAATTTATGTGCTTCATAGTCAATAAGAAGGTCCAAGGTATACAGTAAACCTGACGTGAAGCATCGGGATCTAAAACTGGACTCACAGGAGAGGTTCAAATCATAGAAAGTTAGAGTGTCGGTCCTCTTGTACTAAAGTCGGCATTGTGACTTTTGTATTAAATCCGGATGCAATTTCTGTGCTTCATCGACAATAAGAAGGTCCAAGGGATACAGTAAACCTGAAGTAAAGGATCGGAATCTAAAACTGGACTCACAGGAGAGGTTCAAATCATAGAAAGTTAGAGTGTCGGTCCTCTTGTACTTAAGACGGCATTGTGCCTTATGAACTTAATTCGGATGCAATCTCTGTGCTTCATCGTCAACAAGAAGGTCTAAAGTATATGGTAAACCTGAAGTGAAGCATCGGAATCTTAAATTGGACTCACAGGAGAGGATCAAATCGTAGAATGTAAGAAGTGTCAGTCCTTTTGTACTTATGTCGTCATTGTGCCTTTTTCATTTAATTCCGATGCAATTTCTGTCTTTCATCGTCAATAAGAAGGTCCAAGGGATACAGTATATCTGAAGTGAAGCATCGGAATCTAAAACTGGACTCACAGGAGAGGTTCAAATCATAGAAAGTTAGAGTGTCAGTCCTCTTGTACTTAAGTCGGCATTGTGCTTTTTGAATTTAATTCCGATGCAAATTCTGTGCTTCATCGTCTATAAGAAGGTCCAAGGTATACAGTAAACCTGAAGTGAGCATCGGAATCTAAAATTGGTCTCAAAGTTGAGGTTCAAAACTTAGAAAGTTATAGTGTCAGACCTCTTGTACTTAAGTAGGCATTGTGCCTTTTGTATTTAATTCCGGTGCAATCCCTGTGTTTCATCGTCAATAAGAAGGTCCAAGGTATACAGAAAACCTGAAGAGAAGCAACGGAATCTAAAACTGGACTCACAGGAGAGGTTCAAATCATAGAAAGTTATAGTGTCGGTCCTCTTGTACTTATGCCGTCATAGTGCCTTTTGAATTCAATTCTGATGCAATATCTCTGTTTCATCGTCAATACGAAGGTCCAAGGTGTACGGTAAACGAGAAGTGAAGCATCGGAATCTAAAACTGGACTCACAGGAGAGGTTCAAATCATAGAGAGTTAGAGTGTCAGTCCTCTTGTACTTAAGTCGGCATTGTGCCTTTTCAATTTAATTCCGATAAAATATCTGTGCTTGGACGTCAATAAGAAGGTACAAGGTATACAGTAATCCTGAGGTGAAGCATCGGAATGTAAAATTGGAATCACAGGAGAGGTTCAATTCATAGAAAGTTAGAGTGTCAGTCCTCTTGTACTTAACTCGGCATTGTGCCTTTCGAATTTCATTCAGAGGCAATTTCTGTGTTTCATCGTCAACAAGAAGGTGCTAGGTATACAGTAAACCTGAAGTGAAGCATCGGAATCTAAAACTGGACTCACAGGAGAGGTTCTAAACATAGACAGTAAGAAGAGTGAGTCCTCTTGTACTTAAGTCACCATTGTGCATTTTGTATTTAATTACAATGCAATTTGTGTGTTTCATAGTCAATTAGAAGGTGCAAGGGATACAGTAAACCTAAAATTGGTCTCACAGGAAAGGTTCTAAACATAGACAGTAAGAAGAGTCAGTCCTCTTGTACTTGAGCGGGCATTGTGCCTTTTTTTTAAAATTACGTTGCAATTTCTGTGTTTCATCGTCAATAAGAAGGTCCAAGGGATACAGTATACCTGAAGTGAAGCATCGGTATCTAAAACTGGACTCACAGGAGACGTTCAAATCATAGAGATTTAGAGTGTCAGTCCTCTTGTACTTAAATCGTCAATGTGCCTTTTGAGTTTAATTCCGATGCAATTTCTGTGCTTCATTGTCAATAAGAAGGTCCAAGGTATACAGCAAACCTGATGTGAAGCATCGGAATCTAAAACTCGACTCACAGTAGAGGTTCAAATCATAGAAAGTTAGAGTGTCAGTCCCCTTGTAATTAAGTCGGCATTGTGCCTTTCGAATTTAATTCCGATGCAATTTCTGTGTTTCATCGTCTATAAGAAGGTCCAAGTTATACAGTAAACCTGAAGTGAAGCATCGGAATCTAAAATTGGACTCACAGGGGAGGTTCAAATCATAGAAAGTTAGAGAGTCAGTCCTCTTGTACTTAAGTCGGAATTGTGCCTATCTA
Source organism: Schistocerca serialis cubense (assembly GCF_023864345.2). Lineage (NCBI taxonomy): Eukaryota > Metazoa > Arthropoda > Insecta > Orthoptera > Acrididae > Schistocerca > Schistocerca serialis. The sequence goes on from NC_064648.1 coordinate 18,080,774, forward strand.
ATTTAATTGCGATGCAATTTCTGTGTATCATCGTCAACAAGAAGGTCCTAAGTATACAGTAAACCTGAAGTGAAGCATCGGATTCTAAAACTGGACTCACAGGAGAGGTTCAAATCATAGAGATTTAGAGTGTCAGTCCTCTTGTACTTAAGTCGGCATTGGGCATTTTGTATTAAATTCGGATGCAATTTCTGTATTTCATCGGCTATAAGGAGGTGCAAGGGATACAGTAAGCCTGAAGTGAAGCATAGGAATCTAAAACCGGACTCACAGGAGAGGTTCATATCATGGAAAGTTAGAGTGTCGGTCCTCTTGTACTTAAGTTGGCATTGTGCCTTTTGTATTAAATTCGGATGCAATTTCTGTGCTTCATCGTAAATAAGAAGATCCAAGGTATACAGTAAACCTGAACTGAAGCATCGGAATCTAAAACTGGTCTCACAGGAGAAGTTCAAATCATAGAAGGTTAGAGAATCAGTCCTCTTGTACTTAAGCCGGCATTGTGCTTTTGTATTTAATTACGATGCAATTTCTGTGTTTCATAGTCAACAAGAAGGTCCAAGGGATACAGATAACATGAAGTGAAGCATCGGAATCTAAAACTGGTCTCACAGGAGAGGTTCTAAACATAGACATTAAGAAGAGTAAGGCCTCTTGTACTTAAGTCGGCATTGTGCCTTTTGTATTAAGTTCGGATGCAATTTCTGTGTTTCATCGTCAATAAGAAGGTCCAACTGATAAATTAAACCTGAAGTGAAGCATCGGAATCTAATACTGGACTCACAGGAGAGGTTCAAATCATAGAGAGTTAGAGTGTCAGTCCTCTTGTACTTAAGTCGGCATTGTCCCTTTTGAATTTAATTCAGATGCAATTTCTGTGCTTCATCGTCAATAAGAAGGTCCAAGGTATGCTGTAAATCTGAAGTGAAGCATCGGAATCTAAAACTGGTCTCACAGGAAAGGTTCTAAACATAGATATTAAGAAGAGTCAGTCCTGTTGTACTTAAGTCGGCATTGTGTCTTTTGTATTAATTTCGGATGCAATTTCTGTTTTTCATCGACAATAAGAAGGTCCTAGGGGTACAGTAAACCTGAAGTGAAGCATCGGTATCTAAAAATGGACTCACAGGAGAGGTTCAAATCATAGAAAGTTAGAGTGTCAGTCCTCTTGTACTTTAGTCGGCATTGTGCCTTTTGAATTTAATTCCGATGCAATTTCTGTGCTTCATCGTCAATAAGAAGGTCCAAGGTATACAGTAAACCAGAAGTAAAGCATCGGAATCTAAAACTGGACTCACAGGAGAGGTTCAAATCATAGAAAGTTAGAGTGTCAGTCCTCTTGTACTTAAGTCGGCATTGTGCCTTATGAACTTAATTCGGATGCAATCCCTGTGCTTCATCGTCAATAAGAAGGTCTAAGGTGTAGAGTAAACCTGAAGTGAAGCATCGGAATCTTAAATAGGACTCACAGGAGAGGTTGAAATCATAGAAAGTTAGAGTGTCAGTCCTCTTGTACTTAAGTCGGCATTGCGCCTTTTGTATTAAATTCGGATGCAATTTCTGTGCTTCATTGTCAATAAGAGGGTCCAAGGTATAAAGTAAACTTGAAGTGAAGCATCGGAATCTAAAACTGGACTCACAGGAGTGGTTCAAATCATAGAAAGTTAGAGTGTCAGTCCTCTTGTACTAAAGTCGGCATTGTGCCTTTTGAATTAATTTCGGATGCAATTTCTGTGTTTTATCGTCAATTAGAAGGTCCTAGGTATGTTGTAAACCTGAAGTGAAGTATCGGAATCTAAAACTGGTCTCACAGGAAACGTTCTAAACATAGATATTAAGAAGAGTCAGTCCTGTTGTACTTAAGTCGGCATTGTGTCTTTTGTATTAAATTCGGATGCAATTTCTGTGTTTCATCGACAATAAGAACGTCCTAGGGGTACAGTAAACCTGAAGTGAAGCATCGGAATCTATAACTGGACTCACAGGAGACTTTCAAATCATAGTAAGTTAGAGTATCAGACCTCTTTTACTTAAGTCGACATTGTGTCTTTTGTATTAAATTCGGATGCAATTTCTGTGCTTCATCGTCAATAAGAAGGTCCAAGGTATAAAGTAAACTTGAAGTGAAGCATCGGAATCTAAAACTGGACTCATAGGAGCGGTTCAAATCATAGAAAGTTAGAGTGTCAGTCCTCTTGTACTTAAGTCGGCATTTTACCTTTTGAATTTAATTCCGATGCAATTTCTGTGCTTCATCGTCAATAAGAAGGTCCAAGGTATACAGTAATCCTGAAGTGAAGTATCGGAATCTAAAACTGGACTCACAGAAGAGGTTTAAATCATAGAAAGTTAGAGTGTCAGTCCTCGTGTACTTAAGTCGGCATTGTGCCTTTTGAATTTAATCCCTATGCAATTTCTGTGTTTCATCGTCAATAAGAAGGTCCAAGGTATACAGTTAACGTGAAGTGAAGCATCGGAATCTAAAACTGGGCTCACAGGAGAGGTTTAAATCATAGAAAGTTAGAGTGTCAGTAATCGTGTACTTAAGTCGACATTGTGCCTTTTGAATTTAATTCCGATGCAATTTCTGTGCTTCATCGTCAATAAGAAGGACCAAGGTATACAATAAACCTGAAGTGAGGCATCGGGATCTAAAACTGGACTCACAGGAGAGGTCAAATCATAGAAAGTTAGAGTGTCAGTCCTCTTGCACTTAAGCCGGCATTGTGCCTTTTGTATTAAATTCGGATGCAATTTCTGTGCTTCATCGTCAATAAGAAGGTCCAAGGTATACAGAAAAACCTGAAGTGAAGCATCGGAATTTAAAACCGGTCTCACAGGAGAGGTTCAATTCATAGAATGTAAGAAGTGTCAGTCCTCTTGTACTTAAGTCGGCATTGTGCCTTTTGTATTAAATTCGGATGCAATATCTGTGTTTCATAGGCAATTAGAATTTCCAAGGTATACAGTAAACCTGAATTGAAGCATCGGAACCCAAAACCAGTCTCACGGGAGAGGTTTAAATCATAGAAAGTTAGATTGTCAGTCCACTTGTACTTAAGTCGGCATTGTGCCTTTTGTATTAAATTCGGATGCAATTTCTGTGCTTCATTGTCAATAAGAGGGTCCAAGGTATAAAGTAAACTTGAAGTGAAGCATCGGAATCTAAAATTGGACTCACAGGAGAGTTTCAAATCATAGAAAGTGAGAGTGTCAGTCCTCTTGTACTTTAGTCCTCATTGTGCCTTTTGAATTTAATTCCGATGCAATTTCTGTGCTTCATCGTCAATAAGAAGGTCCAAGTTATACAATAAACCTGAAGGGAAGCATCGGGATCTAAAACTGGTCTCACAGGAGAGGTTCAAATCATAGAAAGTTAGAGTGCCAGTCCTCTTGTACTAAAGTCGGCATTGTGCCTTTTGAATTAATTTCGGATGCAATTTCTGTGTTTCATCGTCAATTAGAAGTTCCAAGGTATGTTGTAAACCTGAAGTGAAGCATCGGAAACTAAAACTGGACTCACAGGATAGGTTCAATTCATAGAAAGTTGAAGTGTCAGTCCTCTTGTACTAAAGTATGCATTGTGCCTTTTGAATTAATTTCGGATGCAATTTCTGTGTTTTATCGTCGATTATAAGGTCCAAGGTATGTTGTAAACCTGAAGTGAAGCATCGGAATCTAAAACTGGTCTCACAGGAAACGTTCTAAACATAGATATTAAGAAGAGTCAGTCCTGTTGTACTTAAGTCGGCATTGTGTCTTTTGTATTAAATTCGGATGCAATTTCTATGTTTCATCGACAATAAGAACGTCCTAGGGGTACAGTAAACCTGAAGTGAAGCATCGGAATCTATATCTGGACCCACAGGAGAGGTTCAAATCATAGAAAGTTAGAGTATCAGACCTCTTTTACTTAAGTCGGCATTGAGCCTTTTGTATTAAAATCGGATGCAATTTCTGTGCTTCATCGTCAATAAGAAGGTCCAAGAAATAAAGTAAACTTGAAGTGAAGCATCGGAATCTAAAACTGGACTCATAGGAGCGGTTCAAATCATAGAAAGTTAGAGTGTCAGTCCTCTTGTACTTAAGTCGGCATATTGCCTTTTGAATTTAATTCTGATGCAATTTCTGTGCTTCATCGTCAATAAGAATGTCCAAGGTATACAGTAAACCTGAAGTGAAGCATCGGAATCTAAAACTGGACTCACAGAAGAGGTTCAAATCATAGAAAGTTAGAGTGTCAGTCCTCTTGTACTTAAGTCGGCATTGTGCCTTTTGAATTTAATCCCTATGCAATTTCTGTGTTTCATCGTCAATAAGAAGGTCCAAGGTATACAGTTAACCTGAAGTGAAGCATCGGAATCTAAAACTGGACTCACAGGAGAGGTTTAAATCATAGAAAGTGAGAGTGTCAGTCCTCTTGTACTCTAGTCGGCATTGTGCCTTTTGAATTTAATTCCGATGCAATTTCTGTGCTTCATCGTCTATAAGAAGGTCCAAGGTATACAGTAAACCTGAAGTGAAGCATTGGGATCTAAAACTGGACTCACAGGAGAGGTTCAAATCATAGAAAGTTTAAGTGTCAGTCCTCTTGTACTTAAGTCGGCATTGTACTTTTTGAATTTAATTCCGATGCAATTTCTGGGCTTCATCGTCAATAAGAAGGTTCAAGGTATACAGTTAACCTGAAGTGAAGCGACGGAATCTACAACTGGACTCACAGGAGAGGTTCAAACCATAGAAATATAGAGTGTCAGTCGTATTGTACTTAAGTCGGCATTGTGCCTTTTGTATTAAATTCGGATGCAATATCTGTGTTTCATCGGCAATTAGAATTTCCAAGGTATACAGTAAACCTGAATTGAAGCATCGGAATCTAAAACCGGTCTCACGGGAGAGTTTTAAATCATAGAAAGTTAGATTGACAGACCTCTTGTACTTAAGTCGGCATTGTGCCTTTTGTACTAAATTCGGATACAATTTCTGTGCTTCATCGTCAATAAGAAGGTCAGAGGTATTCAGTAAACCTGAAGTGAAGCATTGGAACCTAAAACTGGTCTCAAACTAAAGGTTCATAACATAGATAGTAAGAAGAGTCAGTCTTCTTGTACTGAAGTCGGCATTGTGCCTTTTCTATTTAATAACGATGCAATTTGTGTGTTTCATAGTCAATTAGATGGTCCAAGGGATACAGTAAACTTGAAGTGAAGCATCGGAATCTAAAACCGGTCTCACAGGAGAGGTTCAATTCATAGAATGTAAGAAGTGTCAGTCCTCTTGTACTTAAGTCGGCATTCAGCCTTTTGTATTTAATTCCGATGCAATTTCTGTGTTTCATCGTCAATAAGAAGGTACAAGGGATACAGTAAACCTGAAGAGAAGCATCAGTAACCAAAACTAGACTCACAGGAGAGGATCAAATCATAGAAAGTTAGAGTGTCAGTCCTCTTGTTCTTAAGTCGGTATTGTGCCTTTTGAATTTAATTCCGATGCAATTTATGTGCTTCATCGTCAATAAGAAGGTCCAAGGTATACAGTAAACCTGAAGTGAAGCATCGGAAACTAAAACTGGACTCACAGGAGAAATTCAAATCATAGAAAGTTAGAGTGTTAGTCCTCTTGTACTTAAGTCGGCTTTGTGCCTTTTGAATTTAATTCCGATGCAATTTCTGTGCTTCATCGTCAATAAGAAGGTCCAAGGTATACAGGAAACCTGAAGTGAAGCATCGGAATCTAAAACTGGACTCACAGGAGGGGTTAAAATCGTAGAAAGTCCGAGTTTCAGTCCTCTTGTACTTAAGTCGGCATTGTGCCTATTGTATTAAATTCGGATGCAATATCTGTGTTTCATCGTCAATAAGAAGGTCCAAGAGATACAGTAAACCTGAATTGAAGCATCGGAATCTAAAACGGGACCCACAGGAGAGGTTCTAGACATAGACAGTAAGAAGAGTCAGTTCTCTTGTACTTCAGTCCGCATTGTGCCTTTTGTATTAAATTCGGATGCAATTTCTGTGTTTCATCGTCAATAAGACGGTCCTAGGGATACAGTAAAACTGAAGTGAAGCATCGGATTCTAAAACCGGTCTCACAGGAGAGGTTCAAATCATAGAATGTAAGAAGTGTCAGTCCTCATGTACTTAAGTCGGCATTGTGCCTTTTGTATTTAATTCCGATGGAATTTGTGTGTTTCATCGTCAGTAAGAAGATCCACAGGATACAGTAAACCTGAAGTGAAGGATCGGAATCTAAAACTGGACTCACAGGAGAGGTTCAAAACATAGAATGATAGAGTGTCAGTCCTCTTGTACTTAAGTCGGCATTGTGCCTTTTGAATTTAATTCCGATGCAATTTCTGGGCCTCATCGTCAATAAGATGGTCCAACTTACACAGTAAACCTAAAGTGAAGCATCGGAATCTAAAACTGGACACACAGGAGAGGTTCAAATCATAGAAAGTTAGAGTGTCATTCCTCTTGTACTTATGTCGGCATTGTGCCTTTTGAATTTAATTCCGATGCAATTACTGTGCTTCATCGTCAATAAGAACGTCCAAGGTATACAGTAATCCTGAAGTGAAGCATCGGAATCTAAAATTGGACTCACAGGAGAGGTTCCAATCATAGAAAGTTGGAGTGTCAGTCTTCTTGTACTGAAGTCGGCATTGTGTCCTTTGTATTAAATTCGGATGGAATTTCTGTGTTTCACCGACAATAAGAAGGTCCAAGGGATACAGGAAACCTGAAGTGAAGCATCGGAATCTAAAACTGGACTCACAGGAGAGGTTCAAATCATAGAAAGTTAGAGTGTCAGTGCTCTTGTACTTAAGTCGGCATTGTGCCTTTTGAATTTAATTCCGATGCAATTTCTGTGCTTCATCGTCAATAAGAAGGCCCAAGGTATACTGTAAACCTGAAGTGAAGCATCGGAAACTAAAACTGGACTCACAGGAGAGGTTCAAATTATAGAAAGTTAGTGTTAGTCCTCTTGTACTTAAGTCGGCATTGTGCCTTTTGAATTCAATTCCGATGCACGTTCTGTGCTTCATCGTCAATAAGAAAGTCCAAGGTTTACAGTAAACCTGAAGTGAAGCATTGGAATCTAAAACTGGACTCACAGGATAGGTTCAAATCGTAGAAAGTCAGAGTTCCAGTCCTCTCGTACTTAAGTCGCATTGTAACTTTTGTTAGAAATTCGGATGCATTTTCTGTGTTTCATCGTCAATATGAAGGTCCAAGGGATACAGTTAACCTGAAGTGAAGCAACGGAATCTAAAACTGGACTCACAGGAGAGGATCAAATCATAGAAAGTTAGAGTGTCAGTCCTTCTGTACTTATGTCGGCATTGTGCCATTTGAATTTAATTCCGATGCAATTTCTGTGTTTCATCGTCAATAAGAAGGTCCAAGGTATACAGTAAACCTGAAGTGAAGCATCGGAATCTAAAAGTGGACTCACAGGAGAGGTTCAAATCATAGAAAGTTAGTTAGAGTGTCTGTACTCTTGTACATAAGTCGGCATTGGGCCTTTTGAATTTAATTACGATGCAATTTCTGTGTTTCATCGTCAATAAGTAGGTCCAAGGTATACAGTAAACCTGAAGTGAAGCATCGGAATCTAAAACTGGACTCACAGGAGAGGTTCAAATCATAGAAAGTTAGAGTGTCAGTCCTCTTGTACTTAAGTCGGAATTGTGCCTTTTGAATTTAATTCCGATGCAATATCTGTGATTCATCGTCAATAAGAATGTCCAAGGTATACAGTAAACCTGAAGTGAAGCATCGAAATCAAAAACTGGACTCACAGGAGAGGTTCAAATCGTAGAAAGTTAGAGTGTCGGTCATCTTGTGCTTAAGTCGACATTGAGCCTTTTGAATTTAATTCCGATGTACTTTATGTGCTTCATCGTCAATAAGAAGGTCCAAGCTATGCAGTAAACCTGAAGTGAAGCATCGGAAACTAAAACTGAATTCACAGGAGAGGTTCAAATCATAAAAAGTTAGAGTGTCAGTCCTCTTGTACTTAAGTCGGCATTGTGCCTTTTGAATTAAAATTCCGAAGCAATTTCTGTGCTTCATCGTCAATAAGAACGTCCAAGGTATACAGTAAACCTGAAGTGAAGCATCGGAATCTAAAACTGGACTCACAGGAGAGGTTAAAATTGTAGAAATGCAGAGTTTCAGTCCTCTTGTGCTTAAGTCGGCATTGTGCCTTTTGTATTAAATTCGGATGCAATTTCTGTGGTTCATCGTCAATAAGAAGGTCCAAGGGATACAGTAAACCTGAAGTGAAGCATCGGAATCTATAACTGGACTCACAGTAGAGGTTCTAAACATAGGTAGTAGGAAGAGTCAGTTCTCTTGTACTTAAGTCGGCATTCTGCCTTTTGTATTAAATTCGTATGCAATTTCTGTGTTTCATCGTCAATAAGAAGGTCCTAGGGAGACAGTAAACCAGATGTGAAGCATCTGAATCTAAAAACGCTCTCACAGGAGAGGTTCAAATCATAGAATGTAAGAAGTGTCAGTCCTCTTGTACTTAAGACGGCATTGTGCCTATTGTATATTATTCCGATGGAATTTCTATGATTCATCGTCAATAAGAAGATGCAAGGTATACAGTAAACCTGAAGGAAGCATCGGAATCTAAAACTGGACTCACAGGAGAGGTTCAAATCATAGAAAGTTAGAGTGTCAGTCCTTTTGTACTTAAGTCGGCATTGTGCCTTTTGAATTCAATTCCGATGCACGTTCTGTGCTTCATCGTCAATAAGAAAGTCCAAGGTTTACAGTAAACCTGAAGTGAAGCATTGGAATCTACAACTGGAGTCACAGGATAGGTTCAAATCGTAGAAAGTCAGAGTTCCAGTCCTCTCATACTTAAGTCGCATTGTAAGTTTTGTTAGAAATTCGGATGCATTTTCTGTGTTTCATCGTCAATAAGAAGGTCCAAGGGATACAGTTAACCTGAAGTGAAGCAACGGAATCTAAAACTGGACTCACAGGAGAGGATCAAATCATAGAAAGTTAGAGTGTCAGTCCTTTTGTACTTATGTCGGCATTGTGCCATTTGAATTTAATTCCGATGCAATTTCTGTGCTTTATCGTCAATAAGGTCGTCCAAGGTATACAGTAAACCTGAAGTGAAGCATCGTAATCTAAAACTGGACTCACAGGAGAGGTTCAAATCATAGAAAGTTACAGTGTCAGCCCTCTTGTAGTTAAGTCGGCATTATGCCTTTTGAATTGAATGCCGATGCAATTTCTGTGTTTCATCGTCAATAAGAATGTCCAAGGTATACCGTAAACCTGAAGTGAAGCATCGGAATCTAAAACTGGACTCACAGGAGAGGTTCAAATCATAGAAAGTTAGAGTGTCTGTCCTCTTGTACATAAGTCGGCATTGTGCCTTTTGAATTTAATTACGATCCAATTTCTGTGTTTCATCGTCAATAAGAAGGTCCAAGGTATACAGTAAACCTGAAGTGAAGCATCGGACTGTAAAACTGGACTCACAGGAGAGGTTCAAATCATAGAAAGTTAGAGTGTTAGTCCTCTTGTTCTTAAGTCGGCATTGTGCCTTTTGTATTAAATTCGGATGCAATTTCTGTGTTTCATCGACAATAAGAAGGTCCAAGGGATACAGTAAACCTGAAGTGAAGCATCGGAATCTAAAACTGGACTCACAGGAGAGGTTCCAATCATAGAAAGTTAGAGTGTCAGTCCTCTTGTATTTAAGTCGGGATTGTGCCTTTTGAATTTAATTCCGATGCAATTTCTGCGCTTCATCGTCAATAAGAAGGTCCAAGGTATACAGTAAACCTGAGGTCAAGCATCGGAATCGAAAACTGGACTCACAGGAGACGTTCAAATCATAGAAAGTTAGAGTGTCAGTCCTCTTGTACTTAAGTCGGCATTGTGATTTTGAATTTAATTCCGATGCAATTTATGTGCTTCATCGTCAATAAGAAGGTTCAAGGTATACAGTAAACCTGAAATGAAGCATCGGAAACTAAAACTGGGCTCACAGGAGAGGTTCAAATCATATAAAGTTAGAGTGTCATTCCTCTTGTACTTAAGTCGGCATTGTGCCTTTTAATTTTAATACCGATGCCATTTCTGTGCTCCATCGTCAATAAGAAGGTTCAAGGTATACAGTAAACCTGAAGTGAAGCATCGGAATCTAAGACCGGTCTCACAGGAGAGGCTCAAATCATAGAATGTAAGAAGTGTCAGTCCTCTTGTACTTAAGTCGGCATAGTGCCTTTTGTATTTAATTCCGATGGAATCTCTGTGTTTCATCGTCAATAAGAAGATCCAAGGGATACAGTAAACCTGAAGGAAGCATCGGAATCTATAATTGGACTCACAGGAGAGGTTCAAATCATTGAAAGTTAGTGTGTCAGTTCTCTTGTACTTAAGTCGGCATTGTGTCTTTTGAATTAAATTCAGATGCAATATCTGTGTTTCATCGTCAATTAGATGGTCCAAGGTATACAGTAAACCTGAAGTGAAGCAATGGAATCCAAACCTGGTCTCACAGGAAAGGTTCCAAACATAGACAGAAAGGAGTGTCATTCCTCTTGTACTTAAGTCGGCATTGTGCCTTTTGTTTTAAACTCGGATACAATTTCTGTGCTTCATCGTCAATAAGAAGGTCCAAGGTAGATAGTAAACCTGAAGTGAAGAATCGGAATCTACAACTGAACTCACAGGGGAGGTTCAAATCATAGAAAGTTAGAGTTTCAGTCCTCTTGTACTTAAGTCGGCATTGTGCCTTTTGAATTAAATTCAGATGCAATATCTGTGTTTCATCCGGAATTAGAAGGTCCAAGGTATACAGTAAACCTGAAGTGAAGCATTGGAATCTAAACCTGGTCTCACAGGAAAGGTTCTAAACATAGACAGTAAGACGAGTCAGTCCTCTTGTACTTAAGTCTTCATTGTGCCTTTTGTACTCAATGCGGATGCAATTTCTGTGTTTCATCGTCAATAAGAAGGTCCGAGGTATACAGTAAACCTGAAGGGAAGCATCGCAATCTTAAGCCGGTCTCACAGGAGATGTTCAAATCATAGAAAGTTAGAGTGTCAGTCCTCTTGCACTTAAGTCGGCATTTGCCTTTTGAATTAATTTCGGATGCAATTTCTGTGCTTCATCGTCAATTAGAAGGTCAAAGGTATACAGTAAACCTGAAGTGAAGCATCGGAATCTAAAAATGGTCTCACAGGAATGGTTCTAAACATAGATATTAAGAAGAGTCAGTCCTCTTGTACTTAAGTCGGCATTGTGCCTTTTGTGTTAAATTCGGTTGCAATTTCTGTGTATCATCGACAATCAGAAGGTCCAAGGTATACAGTAAACCTGAAGTGAATCATCGCAATCTTAAACCGGTCTCACAGGAGATGTTCAAATCATAGAAAGTTAGAGTGTCAGTCCTCTTGTACTTAAGTCGTCATTTTGCCTTTTGTATTAAATTCGGATGCAATATCTGTTTTTCATCGTCAATTAGAAGTTCCAAGGTATACAGTAAACCTGAATTGAAGCATCGGAATCTAAAACCGGTCTCGCAGGAGATGTTTAAATTATCAAAGTTAGAGTGTCAGTCCTCTTGTACTTAAGTCGGCATTGTGCCTTTTGTACTAAATTCGGATGCAATTTCTGTGCTTCATCGTCAATAAGAAGGTCCAAGGGATACAGTAAACCTGAAGTGAAGCATCGGAATCTATAACTGGACTCACAGTAGAGGTTCTAAACATAGACAGTAGGAAGAGTCAGTTCTCTTGTACTTAAGTCGGCATTGTGCCTTTTGTATTAAATTCGTATGCAATTTCTGTGTTTCATCGTCAATAAGAAGGTCCTAGGGATACAGTAAACCAGATGTGAAGCATCTGAATCTAAAAACGCTCTCACAGGAGAGGTTCAAATCATAGAATGTAAGAAGTGTCAGTCCTCTTGTACTTAAGACGGCATTGTGCCTATTGTATATTATTCCGATGGAATTTCTATGATTCATCGTCAATAAGAAGATGCAAGGTATACAGTAAACCTGAAGGAAGCATCGGAATCTAAAACTGGACTCACAGGAGAGGTTCAAATCATAGAAAGTTAGAGTGTCAGTCCTCTTGTACTTAAGTCGGCATTGTGCCTTTTGAATTCAATTCCGATGCACGTTCTGTGCTTCATCGTCAATAAGAAAGTCCAAGGTTTACAGTAAACCTGAAGTGAAGCATTGGAATCTACAACTGGACTCACAGGATAGGTTCAAATCGTAGAAAGTCAGAGATCCAGTCCTCTCATACTTAAGTCGCATTGTAAGTTTTGTTAGAAATTCGGATGCATTTTCTGTGTTTCATCGTCAATAAGAAGGTCCAAGGGATACAGTTAACCTGAAGTGAGGCAACGGAATCTAAAACTGGACTCACAGGAGAGGATCAAATCATAGAAAGTTAGAGTGTCAGTCCTTTTGTACTTATGTCGGCATTGTGCCATTTGAATTTAATTCCGATGCAATTTCTGTGCTTTATCGTCAATAAGGTCGTCCAAGGTATACAGTAAACCTGAAGTGAAGCATCGTAATCTAAAACTGGACTCACAGGAGAGGTTCAAATCATAGAAAGTTACAGTGTCAGTCCTCTTGTAGTTAAGTCGGCATTATGCCTTTTGATTTGAATGCCGATGCAATTTCTGTGTTTCATCGTCAATAAGAATGTCCAAGGTATACCGTAAACCTGAAGTGAAGCATCGGAATCTAAAACTGGACTCACAGGAGAGGTTCAAATCATAGAAAGTTAGAGTGTCTGTCCTCTTGTACATAAGTCGGCATTGTGCCTTTTGAATTTAATTACGATCCAATTTCTGTGTTTCATCGTCAATAAGAAGGTCCAAGGTATACAGTAAACCTGAAGTGAAGCATCGGACTGTAAAACTGGACTCACAGGAGAGGTTCAAATCATAGAAAGTTAGAGTGTTAGTCCTCTTGTTCTTAAGTCGGCATTGTGCCTTTTGTATTAAATTCGGATGCAATTTCTGTGTTTCATCGACAATAAGAAGGTCCAAGGGATACAGTAAACCTGAAGTGAAGCATCGGAATCTAAAACTGGACTCACAGGAGAGGTTCCAATCATAGAAAGTTAGAGTGTCAGTCCTCTTGTATTTAAGTCGGGATTGTGCCTTTTGAATTTAATTCCTATGCAATTTCTGCGCTTCATCGTCAATAAGAAGGTCCAAGGTATACAGTAAACCTGAGGTCAAGCATCGGAATCGAAAACTGGACTCACAGGAGACGTTCAAATCATAGAAAGTTAGAGTGTCAGTCCTCTTGTACTTAAGTCGGCATTGTGATTTTGAATTTAATTCCGATGCAATTTATGTGCTTCATCGTCAATAAGAAGGTTCAAGGTATACAGTAAACCTGAAGTGAAGCATCGGAAACTAAAACTGGGCTCACAGGAGAGGTTCAAATCATATAAAGTTAGAGTGTCATTCCTCTTGTACTTAAGTCGGCATTGTGCCTTTTAATTTTAATACCGATGCAATTTCTGTGCTCCATCGTCAATAAGAAGGTTCAAGGTATACAGTAAACCGGAAGTGAAGCATCGGAATCTAAAACAGGACTCACAGGAGAGGTTAAAATCGTAGAAAGGCAGAGTTTCAGTCCATTTGTTCTTAACTCGGAATTGCGCCTTTTGTATTAAATTCGGATGCAATTCCTGTGTTTCATCGTCAATAAGAAGGTCCAAGGGATACAGTAAACCTGAAGTGAAGCATCGGAATCTAAGACCGGTCTCACAGGAGAGGTTCAAATCATAGAATGTAAGAAGTGTCAGTCCTCTTGTACTTAAGTCGGCATTGTGCCTTTTGTATTTAATTCCGATGGAATCTCTGTGTTTCATCGTCAATAAGAAGATCCAAGGGATACAGTAAACCTGAAGGAAGCATCGGAATCTATAATTGGACTCACAGGAGAGGTTCAAATCATTGAAAGTTAGTGTGTCAGTTCTCTCGTACTTAAGTCGGCATTGTGTCTTTTGTATTAAATTCGGATGCAATTTCTATATTTCATCGACAAGAAGAAGGTCCAAGAGATACAGTAATACTGAAGTGAAGCATCGGAGTCTAAAACTGGACTCACAGGAGAGGTTCAAATCATAGAAAGCTAGAATGTCAGTCCTCTTGTACTTAAGTCGGCATTGTGCCTTTTGAATTTAATTCCGATGCAATTTCTGTGCTTCATCGTCAACAAGAAGGTCCAAGGTATACAGTAAACCTGAAGTGAAGCATCGGAAACTAAAACTGGACTCACAGGAGAGGTTCAAATCATAAAAAGTTAGAGTGTCAGTCCTCTTGTACTTAAGTCCGCATTGTGCCTTTTGAATTTAATTCCGATGCAATTTCTGTGCTTCATCGTCAATAAGAAAGTCCAAGGTATACAGTAAACCTGAAGTGAAGCATCGGAATCTAAAACTGGACTTACAGGATAGGTGCAAATCGTAGAAAGTCAGAGTTTCTGTCCTCTGGTACTTAAGTCGGGATTGCGCCTTTTGTATTAAATTCGGATGCAATTCCTGTGTTTCATCGTCAATAAGAAGGTCCAAGGGATACAGTAAACCTAAAGTGAAGGATCGGAATCTAAAACTGGACTCACAGGAGAGGATCAAATCATAGAAAGTTAGAGTGTCAGTCCTCTTGTGCTTAAGTCGGCATAATGCCTTTTGAATTTAATTCCGATGCAATTTGTCTGTTTCATCGTCAATAAGGAGGTCCAAGGTATACAGTAAACCTGAAGTAAAGCATCGGAATCTAAAACTGGACTCATAGGAGAGGTTCAAATCATAGAAAGTTAGAGTGTCAGTCCTCTGGTACTTAAGTCGGCATTGTGCCTTTTGTATTTAATTCCGATGGAATCTCTGTGTTTCATCGTCAATAAGAAGATCCAAGGGATACAGTAAACCTGAAGGAAGCATCGGAATCTATAATTGGGCTCACAGGAAAAGTTCAAATCATAGAAATTTAGAGTGTCAGTCCTCTTGTACTTAAGTCGGCATTGTACCTTTTGTATTAAATTCGGATGCAATTTCTGTGTTTCATCGACAATAAGAAGGTCCAACGGATACAGTAAACCTGAAGTGAAGCATCGGAAACTAAAACCGGTCTCACAGGAGAGCTTCAAATCATAGAATGTAAGAAGTGTCAGTCCTCTTGTACTTAAGTCGTTATTGTGCCTTTTGTATTTAATTCGGATGCAATTTCTGTGCCTGATCGTCAATAAGAAGGTCCAAGGGATACAGTAAACCAGAATTGAAGCATCGGAATCTAAAACCGGTCTCACAGGAGAGGTTTATATCATAAAAGTTAGAGTGTCAGTCCTCTTGTAAATAAATCGGAATTGTGCCTTTTGTACTAAATTCGGATGCATTTTCTGTGCATCATCGTCAATAAGAAGGTCCAAGGTATACAGTAAACCTGAAGTGAAGCTTCGGAATCTAGAACTGGACTCACAGGTGAGGTTCTAAATATAGACAGTAAGAAGAGTCAGTCCTCTTGTACTTAAGTCGTCATTGTGCCTTTTGAATATAATTCGGATGCAATCTCTGTGCTTCATCGTCAATAAGATGGTCCAAGGTATACAGTAAACCTGAAGTGAAGCATCGGAATCTAAAACTGGACTCACAGGAGAGGTTCATATCATAGAAAGTTAGAGTGTCAGTCCTCATGTACTTAAGTCGGCATTGTGCCTTTTGGATTAAACTCGGATGCAATTTCTGTGCTTCATCGTCAATTAGATGGGCCAAGGTATACAGTAAACTTGAAGTGCAGCATTGGAATCCAAACCTGGTCTCACGGGAAAGGTTCTAAACATAGACAGAAAGGAGAGTCAGTCCTCTTGTACTTAAGTCAGCATTGTGCCTTTTGAATAAAATTCGGATACAATTTCTGTGTTTCATCGACAATAAGAAGGTCCAAGGTATACAGTAAACCTGAAGTGAAGCATCGCAATCTAAAACTGGTCTCACAGGAGAGATTCTAAACATAGATTGTAAGAAGTGTCAGTCCTTTTGTACTTAAGTCGTCATTGTGCCTTTTGAATTTAATTCGGATGCAATTTCTGTGCTACATCGTCAATACGAAGGTCCAAGGTATGCAGTAAACCTGAAGTGAAGAATCGGAATCTACAACTCGACTCACAGAAGAGGTTCAAATCATAGAAAGTTAGAGTGTCAGTCCTCTTGTACTTAAGTCGGCATTGTGCCTTTTGAATTAAATTCGGATGCAATTTCTGTGTTTCATCGTCAATTAGATGGTCCAAGGTATACAGTAAACCTGAAGTGAAGCAATGGAATCCAAACCTGGTCTCACAGGAAAGGTTCTAAACATAGACAGAAAGGAGTGTCATTCCTCTTGTACTTAAGTCGGCATTGTGCCTTTTGTTTTAAACTCGGATACAATTTCTGTGCTTCATCGTCAATAAGAAGGTCCAAGGTAGATAGTAAACCTGAAGTGAAGAATCGGAATCTACAACTGAACTCACAGGGGAGGTTCAAATCATAGAAAGTTAGAGTTTCAGTCCTCTTGTACTTAAGTCGGCATTGTGCCTTTTGAATTAAATTCAGATGCAATATCTGTGTTTCATCCGGAATTAGAAGGTCCAAGGTATACAGTAAACCTGAAGTGAAGCATTGGAATCTAAACCTGGTCTCACAGGAAAGGTTCTAAACATAGACAGTAAGACGAGTCAGTCCTCTTGTACTTAAGTCTTCATTGTGCCTTTTGTACTCAATGCGGATGCAATTTCTGTGTTTCATCGTCAATAAGAAGGTCCGAGGTATACAGTAAACCTGAAGGGAAGCATCGCAATCTTAAGCCGGTCTCACAGGAGATGTTCAAATCATAGAGAGTTAGAGTGTCAGTCCTCTTGCACTTAAGTCGGCATTTGCCTTTTGAATTAATTTCGGATGCAATTTCTGTGCTTCATCGTCAATTAGAAGGTCCAAGGTATACAGTAAACCTGAAGTGAAGCATCGGAATCTAAAAATGGTCTCACAGGAATGGTTCTAAACATAGATATTAAGAAGAGTCAGTCCTCTTGTACTTAAGTCGGCATTGTGCCTTTTGTGTTAAATTCGGATGCAATTTCTGTGTATCATCGACAATCAGAAGGTCCAAGGTATACAGTAAACCTGAAGTGAATCATCGCAATCTTAAACCGGTCTCACAGGAGATGTTCAAATCATAGAAAGTTAGAGTGTCAGTCCTCTTGTACTTAAGTCGTCATTTTGCCTTTTGTATTAAATTCGGATGCAATATCTGTTTTTCATCGTCAATTAGAAGTTCCAAGGTATACAGTAAACCTGAATTGAAGCATCGGAATCTAAAACCGGTCTCGCAGGAGATGTTTAAATTATCAAAGTTAGAGTGTCAGTCCTCTTGTACTTAAGTCGGCATTGTGCCTTTTGTACTAAATTCGGATGCAATTTCTGTGCTTCATCGTAAATAAGAAGGTCCAAGGTATACAGTAAATATGAAATGAACCATCGGAATCCAAAACTGGACCCACAGGAGAGGTTCTAAATATAGACAGTAAGAAGAGTCAGTCCTCTTGTACTTAAGTCGTCATTGTGCCTTTTGAATATAATTCGGATGCTATTTCTGTGCTACATCGTCAATAAGAAGGTCCAAGGTATACAGTAAACCTGAAGCGAAGCATCGGAATCTACACCTGGACTCACAGGGGAGGTTCAAATCATAGAAAGTTACAGTGTCAGTCCTCTTGTAGTTAAGTCGGCATTATGCCTTTTGAATTTAATGCCGATGCAATTTCTGTGTTTCATCGTCAATAAGAATGTCCAAGGTATACCGTAAACCTGAAGTGAAGCATCGGAATCTAAAACTGGACTCACAGGAGAGGTTCAAATCATAGAAAGTTAGAGTGTCTGTCCTCTTGTACATAAGTAGGCATTGTGCCTTTTGAATTTAATTACGATCCAATTTCTGTGTTTCATCGTCAATAAGAAGGTCCAAGGTATACAGTAAACCTGAAGTGAAGCATCGGACTCTAAAACTGGACTCACAGGAGAGGTTCAAATCATAGAAAGTTAGAGTGTTAGTCCTCTTGTTCTTAAGTCGGCATTGTGCCTTTTGTATTAAATTCGGATGCAATTTCTGTGTTTCATCGACAATAAGAAGGTCCAAGGGATACAGGAAACCTGAAGTGAAGCATCGGAATCTAAAACTGGACTCACAGGAGAAGTTCCAATCATAGAAAGTTAGAGTGTCAGTCCTCTTGTATTTAAGTCGGGATGGTGCCTTTTGAATTTAATTCCGATGCAATTTCTGCGCTTCATCGTCAATAAGAAGGTCCAAGGTATACAGTAAACCTGAGGTCAAGCATCGGAATCGAAAACTGGACTCACATCAGACGTTCAAATCATAGAAAGTTAGAGTGTCAGTCCTCTTCTACTTAAGTCGGCATTGTGATTTTGAATTTAATTCCGATGCAATTTATGTGCTACATCGTCAATAAGAAGGTTCAAGGTATACAGTAAACCTGAAGTGAAGCATCGGAAACTAAAACTGGGCTCACAGGAGAGGTTCAAATCATATAAAGTTGGAGAGTCATTCCTCTTGTACTTAAGTCGGCATTGTGCCTTTTAATTTTAATTCCGATGCAATTTCTGTGCTCCATCGTCAATAAGAAGGTTCAAGGTATACAGTAAACCGGAAGTGAAGCATCGGAATCTAAAACAGGACTCACAGGAGAGGTTAAAATCGTAGAAAGGCAGAGTTTCAGTCCTCTTGTACTTAACTCGGAATTGCGCCTTTTGTATTAAATTCGGATGCAATTCCTGTGTTTCATCGTCAATAAGAAGGTCCAAGGGATACAGTAAACCTGAAGTGAAGCATCGGAATCTAAGACCGGTCTCACAGGAGAGGTTCAAATCATAGAATGTAAGAAGTGTCAGTCCTCTTGTACTTAAGTCGGCATTGTGCCTTTTGTATTTAATTCCGATGGAATCTCTGTGTTTCATCGTCAATAAGAAGATCCAAGGGATACAGTAAACCTGAAGGAAGCATCGGAATCTATAATTGGACTCACAGGAGAGGTTCAAATCATAGAAAGGCAGAGTTTCAGTCCTCTTGTACTTAACTCGGAATTGCGCCTTTTGTATTAAATTCGGATGCAATTTCTATGTTTCATCGACAAGAAGAAGGTCCAAGAGATACAGTAATACTGAAGTGAAGCATCGGAGTCTAAAACTGGACTCACAGGAGAGGTTCAAATCATAGAAAGCTAGAATGTCAGTCCTCTTGTACTTAAGTCGGCATTGTGCCTTTTGAATTTAATTCCGATGCAATTTCTGTGCTTCATCGTCAACAAGAAGGTCCAAGGTATACAGTAAACCTGAAGTGAAGCATCGGAAACTAAAGCTGGACTCACAGGAGAGGTTCAAATCATAAAAAGTTAGAGTGTCAGTCCTCTTGTACTTAAGTCCGCATTGTGCCTTTTGAATTTAATTCCGATGCAATTTCTGTGCTTCATCGTCAATAAGAAAGTCCAAGGTATACAGTAAACCTGAAGTGAAGCATCGGAATCTAAAACTGGACTTATAGGATAGGTGCAAATCGTAGAAAGTCAGAGTTTCTGTCCTCTGGTACTTAAGTCGGGATTGCGCCTTTTGTATTAAATTCGGATGCAATTCCTGTGTTTCATCGTCAATAAGAAGGTCCAAGGTATACAGTAAACCTAAAGTGAAGGATCGGAATCTAAAACTGGACTCACAGGAGAGGATCAAATCATAGAAAGTTAGAGTGTCAGTCCTCTTGTGCTTAAGTCGGCATAATGCATTTTGAATTTAATTACGATGCAATTTGTCTGTTTCATCGTCAATAAGGAGGTCCAAGGTATACAGTAAACCTGAAGTAAAGCATCGGAAACTAAAACCGGTCTCACAGGAGAGCTTCAAATCATAGAATGTAAGAAGTGTCAGTCCTCTTGTATTTAAGTCGGTGTTGTGCCTTTTGTATTTAATTCGGATGCAATTTCTGTGCCTGATCGTCAATAAGAAGGTCCAAGGGATACAGTAAACCAGAATTGAAGCATCGGAATCTGAAACCGGTCTCACAGGAGAGGTTTATATCATAAAAATTAGAGTGTCAGTCCTCTTGTAAATAAATCGGAATTGTGCCTTTTGTACTAAATTCGGATGCAATTTCTGTGCATCATCGTCAATAAGAAGGTCCAAGGGATACAGTAAACCAGAATTGAAGCATCGGAATCTAAGACCGGTCTCACAGGAGAGGTTCAAATCATAGAATGTAAGAAGTGTCAGTCCTCTTTTACTTAAGTCGTCATTGTGCCTTTTGAATATAATTCGGATTCAATCTCTGTGCTTCATCGTCAATAAGATGGTCCAAGGTATACAGTAAACCTGAAGTGAAGCATCGGAATCTAAAACTGGACTCACAGGAGAGGTTCATATCATAGAAAGTTAGAGTGTCAGTCCTCATGTACTTAAGTCGGCATTGTGCCTTTTTGATTAAACTCGGATGCAATTTCTGTGCTTCATCGTCAATTAGATGGGCCAAGGTATACAGGAAACCTGAAGTGCAGCATTGGAATCCAAACCTGGTCTCACGGGAAAGGTTCTAAACATAGACAGAAAGGAGAGTCAGTCCTCTTGTACTTAAGTCAGCATTGTGCCTTTTGAATAAAATTCGGATACAATTTCTGTGTTTCATCGACAATAAGAAGGTCCAAGGTATACAGTAAACCTGAAGTGAAGCATCGCAATCTAAAACTGGTCTCACAGGAGAGATTCTAAACATAGAATTTAAGAAGTGTCAGTCCTTTTGTACTTAAGTCGTCATTGTGCCTTTTGAATTTAATTCGGATGCAATTTCTGTGCTACATCGTCAATACGAAGGCCCAAGGTATGCAGTAAACCTGAAGTGAAGAATCGGAATCTACAACTCGACTCACAGGAGAGGTTCAAATCATAGAAAGTTAGAGTGTCAGTTCTCTTGTACTTAAGTCGGCATTGTGCCTTTTGAATTAAATTCGGATGCAATTTCTGTGTTTCATTGAAGTTTAGATGGTCGAAGGTATACAGTAAACCTGAAGTGAAGCAATGGAATCCAAACCTGGTCTCACAGGAAAGGTTCTAAACATAGACAGAAAGGAGAGTCAGTCCTCTTGTACTGAAGTTGGCATTGTGCCTTTTGTACTAAATTCGGATGCAATTTCTGTGCTTCATCGTCAATAAGAAGGTCCAAGGAATACAGTAAACCTGAATTGAAGCATCGGAATCTAAAACTGGACTCACAGGAGAGGTTCTAAACATAGGCAGTAAGAAGAGTCAGTCCTCTTGTACTTAAGTCGTCATTGTGCCCTTTGAATTTAATTCGGATGCAATTTCTGTGCTTTATCGGCAATAAGAACGTCCAAGGTATACAGTAAACCTGAAGTGAAGCATCGGAATCTAAAACTGGACTCACAGGAGAGGTTCAAATCATAGAGAGTTAAAGTGTCATTCCTCTTGTACTTAAGTCGGCATTGTGCCTCTTGTTTTAAACTCGGATACAATTTCTGTGCTTCATCGTCAATAAGAAGGTCCAAGGTAGATAGTAAACCTGAAGTGAAGAATCGGAATCTACAACTGAACTCACAGGGGAGGTTCAAATCATAGATAGTTAGAGTTTCAGTCCTCTTGTACTTAAGTCGGCATTGTGCCTTTTGAATTAAATTCAGATGCAATATCTGTGTTTCATCGTGAATTAGAAGGTCCAAGGTATACAGTAAACCTGAAGTGAAGCATTGGAATCTAAACCTGGTCTCACAGGAAAGGTTCTAAACATAGACAGTAAGACGAGTCAGTCCTCTTGTACTTAAGTCTTCATTGTGCCTTTTGTACTCAATGCGGATGCAATTTCTGTGTTTCATCGTCAATAAGAAGGTCCGAGGTATACAGTAAACCTGAAGGGAAGCATCGCAATCTTAAACAGGTCTCACAGGAGATGTTCAAATCATAGAAAGTTTAGGTGTCAGTCCTCTTGTATAAAAGTCGGCATTTGCCTTTTGAATTAATTTCGGATGCAATTTCTGTGCTTCATCGTCAATTAGAAGGTCCAAGGTATACAGTAAACCTGAAGTGAAGCATCGGAATCTAAAAATGGTCTCACAGGAATGGTTCTAAACATAGATATTAAGAAGAGTCAGTCCTCTTGTACTTAAGTCGGCATTGTGCCTTTTGTATTAAATTCGGATGCAATTTCTGTGTTTCATCGTCAATTAGAAGTTGTAAGGTATACAGTAAACCTGAATTGAAGCATCGGAATCAAAAACCGGTCTCGCAGGAGATGTTTAAATTATCAAAGTTAGTGTGTCAGTCCTCTTGTACTTAAGTCGGCATTGTGCCTTTTGTACTAAATTCGGATGCAATTTCTGTGCTTCATCGTCAATAAGAAGGTCCTAGGTATACAGTAAATATGAAGTGAACCATCGGAATCTAAAACTGGACCCTCAGGAGAGGTTCTAAATATAGACAGTAAGAGGAGTCAGTCCTCTTGTACTTAAGTCGTCATTGTGCCTTTTGAATATAATTCGGATGCAATTTTTGTGCTACATCGTCAATAAGAAGGTCCAAGGTATACAGTAAACCTGAAGCGAAGCATCGGAATCTACACCTGGACTCACAGGGGAGGTTCAAATCATAGAAAGTTAGAGTGTCAGTCCTCTTGTACTTAAGTCGGCAATGTGCCTTTTGAATTAAATTCGGATGCAATTTCTATGTTTCATCGTCAATAAGAAGGTCCAAGGTATACAGTAAACCTGAATTGAAGCATCGGAATCTAAAACCGGTCTCGCAGGAGACGTTTAAATTATCAAAGTTAGAGTGTCAGTCCTCTTGTACTTAAGTCGGCATTGAGCCTTTTGTACTAAATTCGGATGCAATTTCTGTGCTTCATCGTCAATAAGAAGGTCCAAGGTATACAGTAAATATGAAGTGAACCATCGGAATCTAAAACTGGACCCACAGGAGAGGTTCTAAATATAGACAGTAAGAAGAGTCAGTCCTCTTGTACTTAAGCCGTCATTGTGCCTTTTGAATATAATTCCGATGCAATTTCTGTGCTACATCGTCAATAAGAAGGTCCAAGGTATTCAGTAAACCTGAAGCGAAGCATCGGAATCTACACCTGGACTCACTGGGGAGGTTCAAATCATAGAAAGTTAGAGTGTCAGTCCTCTTGTACTTAAGTCGGCATTGTGAATTTTGAATTAAATTCGGATGCAATTTCTATGTTTCATCGTCAATAAGAAGGTCCAAGGTATACAGTAAACCTGAAGTGAAGCATCGCAATCTAAAACCGGTCTCACAGGAGAGGTTCAAATCATTTAATGTTAGAGAGTCAGTCCTCTTGTACTTAAGTCGGAATTGTGCCTTTTGAATTTAATTCGATGCAATTTCTGTGTTTCATCGTCAATAAGAAGGTCCAAGGTATACAGTAAACCTGTAGTGAAGCATCGGAATCTAAAACTGGACTCACAGGAGAGGTTCAAATCATTGAAACTTAGAGTGACAGTCCTTTTGTACTTAAGTCGGCATTGTGGCTTTTGTTTTAAATTTGGATGCAATTTCTGTGCTTCATCGTCAATAAGAACGTCCAAGGTATAGAGTAAACCTGAGGTGAAGAATTGGAATCTAAAACTGGACTCACAGGAGAGGTTCAAATCATAGAATGTTAGAGTGTCAGTCCTCTTGTAGTTAAGTCGGCATTGTGCCTTTTGAATTAATTTCGGATGCAATTTCTGTGTTTCATCGACAATACGAAGGTCCAGGGGATACAGTAAACCTGAAGTGAAGCATCGGAATCTAAAACCGGTCTCACAGGAGAGGTTCAAATCATAGAATGTAAGAAGTGTCAATCCTCTTGTACTTACGTCGGTATTGTGCATTTTGTATTAAATTCTGATGCAATTTCTGTGTTTGATCGTCAATAAGAAGTTCCAAGGGATACAGTAAACCTGAAGTGAAGCATCGGAATCTAAAACTGGACTCACAGGAGAGGTTCAAATCATAGAAAGTTTAGGTGTCAGTCCTCTTGTATAAAAGTCGGCATTGTGCCTTTTGAATTTATTTCAGATGTAATTTCTGTGCCTTATCGTCAATAAGAAGGTTCAAGGTATACAGTAAACCTGAAGTGAAGCATCGGAATCTAAAACTGGACTCACAGGAGAGGTTCAAATCATAGAAAGTTAGAGTGTTAGTCCTCTTGTACTTAAGTCGGCATTTTGCCTTTTGTATTAAATTTGGATGCAATATCTGTGTTTCATCGTCGATTAGAAGGTCCAAGGTATACAGTAAACCTGAAGTGAAGAATCGGAATCTACAACTGGACTCACAGGAGAGGTTTAAATCATAGAAAATTAGATTGTCAGCCCTCTTGTACTTAAGTCGGAATTGTGCCTTTTGAATTTCTTTTCGATGCAATTTCTGTGCTTCATCGTCAATAAGAAGGTTCAAGGTATACAGTAAATCTGAAGTGAAGCATCGGAATCTATAACTGGACTCACAGGAGAGGTTCAAATCATAGAAAGTTAGAGTGCCAGTCCACTTGTAATGAAGTCGGCATTGTGCCTTATGTATTAAATTCAGATGCAATTTCTGTGTTTCAACGTCAATTAGAAGGTCCAAGGTGTTCAGTAAACCTGAAGTGAAGCATCGAAATCTATAACCGGCCTCACAGGAGATGTTCAAATCATAGAAAGTTAGAGTGTCAGTCCTCTTGGAATTAAGTCGGCATTGTGCCTTTTGTATTAAATTCTGATGCAATTTCTGTGCTTCATCGTCAATAAGAAGGTCCAAGGCATACAGTAAACCTGAAGTGATGCATGGGAATTTAAAACTGGCCTCACAGGAGAGGTTCTAAACATAGACAGCAAGAAGTTTCAGTCCTCTTGTACTTATGTCGTCATTGTGCCTTTTGAATTTAATTCCGATGCAATTTCTGTGCTTCTTCGTCAATAAGAAGGTCCAAGGTATACAGTAAACCTGAAGTGAAGCATCGGAATCTGAAACTGGACTCACAAGATAGATTCTAAACATAGGCAGTATGAAGAGTCAGTCCTCTTGTACTTAAGTCGTCTTTGTGCTTTTGAATTTAATTTGGATGCAATTTCCGTGCTTCATGGGTAATAAGAACTTCCAAGGTATACAGTAAACCTGAAGTGAAGCATCAGAATCTAAAACTGGACTCACAGGAGAGGTTTAAATCATAGAAAAATAGAGTGTCAGTTCTCTCGTACTTAAGTCGGCATTGTGCCTTTTGAATTCCTTTCCGATGCAATTTCTGTGCTTCATCGTCAATAAGAAGGTTCAAGGTATACAGTAAACCTGAAGTGAAGCATGGGAATCTTAAACTGGACTCACAGGAGAGGTTCAAATCATAGAAAAGTTGAGTGTCAGTCCTCTTGTACTTAAGTCGGCATTGTGCCTTATGTAATAAATTCGGATGCAATTTCTGTGTTTCAACTCAATTAGAAGGTCCAAGGTATACAGTAAACCTGAAGTGAAGCATCGTAATCAAAAACCGGTCTCACAGGAGAGGTTCAAATCATAGAAAGTCAGAGTGTCACCACTCTTGTACTTAAGTCGGCATTGTGAATTTTGTATTAAATTCGGATGCAATTTCTGTGCTTCATCGTCAATAAGAAGGTCCAAGGTATACAGTAAACCTGAAGTGAAGCATCGGAATCAAAAACTGGCCTCACTGGAGAGGTTCTAAACATAGACAGTAAGAAGTGTCAGTCCTCTTGTACTTATGTCGTCATTGTGCCTTTTGAATCTAATTCCGATTCAATTTCTGTGCTTCATCGTCAAGAAGGAAGTCCAAGGTATACAGTAAACCTGAAGTGAAGAATCGGAATCTACAACTGGACTCACAGGAGAGGTTTAAATCATAGAAAATTAGATTGTCAGCCCTCTTGTACTTAAGTCGGAATTGTGCCTTTTGAATTTCTTTTCGATGCAATTTCTGTGTTTCATCGTCAATTAGAAGGTCCAAGGTATACAGTAAACCTGAAGTAAAGTTTCGGAATCTAAAACTGGTCTCACAGGTAAGGTTCTGAACATAGACTGTAAGAAGTGTTAGTCCTCTTGTACGAAAGTCGGCATTGTGCCTTTTGTACTGAATTCGAATGCAATTTCTGTGTTTGATCGTCAATAAGAAGGTCCAAGGAATACAGTAAACCTGAAGTTAATCATCGGAATCTAAAACTGGACTCACAGGAGAGGTTCAAATCATTGAAACTTAGAGTGACAGTCCTTTTGTACTTAAGTCGGCATTGTGCCTTTTGAATTACTTTCGGATGCAATTTTTGTGTTTCATCGTCAATTAGAAGGTCCAAGGTATACAGTAAACCTGAAGTGAAGCATCGGAATCTAAAACTGGTCTCACAGGAAAGGTTCTAAACCTAGATATTAAGAAGAGTCAGGCCTCTTGTACTTATGTCGGCATTGTGCCTTTTGTATTAAATTCTAATGCAATTTCTGTGTTTCATCGACAATACGAAGGTCCAAGGGATACAGTAAACCTGAAGTGAAGCATCGGAATCTAAAACCGGTCTCACAGGAGAGGTTCAAATCATAGAATGTAAGAAGTGTCATTCCTCTTGTACTTACGTCGGTATTGTGCCTTTTGTATTTAATTCGGATGCAATTTCTGTGTTTGATCGTCAATAAGAAGGTCCAAGGGATACAGTAAACCTGAAGTGAAGCATCGGAATCTAAAACTGGACTCACAGGAGAGGTTCAACTCATAGAAAGTTTAGGTGTCAGTCCTCTTGTACTTAAGTCGGCATTGTGCCTTTTCAATTTAATTCAGATGTAATTTCTGTGCTTCATCGTCAATAAGATGGTCCAAGGTATACAGTAAACCTGAAGTGGAGCATCGCAATCTAAAACTGGACTCACAGGTGAGGTTCAAATCATAGAAAGTTAGAGTGTCATACCTCTTGTACTTAAGTCGGCATTGTGCCTTTTGTATTAAACTCGGATTCAATTTCTGTCCTTCATCGTCAATAAGAAGGTCCAAGTTATACAGTAAATCTGAAGTGAAGATTCGGAATCTACAACTGGACTCACAGGAGAGATTTAAATAATAGAAAATTAGAATGTCAGTCCTCTTGTACTTAAGTCAGCATTGTGCCTTTTGAATTTCTTTCCGATGCAATTTCTGTGCTTCCTCGTCAATAAGAAGGTTCAAGGTATACAGTAAACCTGAAGTGAAGCTTCGGAATCTAAAACTGGTCTCACAGGAGAGGTTCAAATCATAGAAAGTTAGAGTGTCAGTCGTCTTGTGCTTAAGTTGGCATTGTGCCTTTCGAATTTAATTCCGATGCAATTTCTGTGCTTCATCGTCAATAAGAAGGTTCCAGGTATACAGTAAACCTGAAGTAAAGCATCGGAATCTAGAACTAGACTCACAGGAGAGGTACAAATCATAGAAAGTTGAAGTGTCAGTCCTCTTGTACTTAAGTCGGCATTGTGCCTTTTGTATTAAATTCGGATGCAATTTCTCTGTTTCATCGTCAATTAGAAGGTCTAACATATACAATAAACCTGAATTGAAGCATCGGAATCTAAAACTGGTCTCACAGGAGAGGTTTAAATCATAGTAAATTAGAGTGTCAGTCCTCTTGTACTTAAGTCAGCATTGTGCCTTTTGAATTTCTTTCCGATGCAATTTCTGTGCTTCCTCGTCAATATGATGGTTCAAGGTATACAGTAAACCTGAAGTGAAGCATCGGAATCTAAAACTGGTCTCAGAGGAGAGGTTAAAATCATAGAAAGTTAGAGTGTCAGTCGTCTTGTACTTAAGTTGGCATTGTGCCTTATGTATTAAATCCGGATGCAATTTCTGTGTTTCAACGTCAATTAGAAGGTCCAAGGTATACAGTAAAACTGAAGTGAAGCATCGGAATCTAAAACCGGTCTCACAGGAGAGGTTCAAATCATAGAAAGTTAGAGTGTCATTCCTGTTGTACTTAAGTCGGCGTTGTGCCTTTTGTATTAAATTCGGATGCAATTTCTGTGCTTCATCGTCAATAAGTAGATCCAAGGTATACAGTAAACCTGAAGTGAAGCATCGGAATCTAAAACTGGCCTCACAGGATAGGTTCAAAACATAGACAGTAAGAAGTGTCAGTCCACTTGTTCTTATGTCGTCATTGTGCCTTTTGAATTTAATTCCGATGCAATTTCTGTGCTTCATCGTCAATAAGAAGGTCCAAGGTATACAGTAAACCTGAAGTGAAGCATCGGAATCTAAATCCGGTCTCACAGGAGAGGTTCAAATCATAGAATGTAAGAAGTGTCAGTCCTCTTGTACATAAGTCGGAATTGTAAATTTTGTATTTAACCTGGATGCAATTTCTGTGTTTCGTCGCCAATAAGTAGGTCCAAGGGATTCAGTAAACCTGCAGTGAAGCATCGCAATCTAAAACTGGACTCACAGGAGAGGATCAAATCATAGAAAGTTAGAGTGTCAGTCCTCTTGTACTTAAGTCGGCATCGTGCCTTTTGTACTAAAATCGGATGCAATTTCTGTGCTTCATCATTAATAAGAATGTCCAAGTTATACAGTAAACCTGAAGTGAGGCATTGGAATCTGAAACTGAACTCACAGGAGAGGTTCTAAACATAGGCAGTAAGAAGAGCCTGTCCTCTTGTACTTAAGTCGCCATTGTGCCTTTTGAATTTAATTCCGCTGCAATTTCTGTGCTTCATCGTCAATAAGAAGGTCCAAGGTATACAGTAAACCTTAAGTGAAGCTTCGGAATCTAAAACTGGTCTCACAGGAAAGGTTCTGAACATAGACAGTAAGAAGTGTCAGTCCTCTAGTACGGAAGTCGGCATTGTGCGTTTTGTACTAAATTCGGATGCAATTTCTGTGTTTCATCGTCAATAGGAATGTCCAAGGGATACAGTAAACCTGAAGTGAAGCATCGGAATCTAAACTGGACTCACAGGAGAGGTTCAAATCATAGAAAGTTAGAGTGTCAGTCCTCTTGTACTTAAGTCGGCATTGTGCCTTTTGAATTTAATTCGATGCAATTTCTGTGTTTCATCGTCAATAAGAAGGTCCACGGTATACAGTACACCTGAAGTGAAACATCGGAATCTAAAACTGGACTCACAGGAGAGGTTCAAATCATAGAAAGTTAGAGTGTCAATCCTTTTGTACTTAAGACGGCATTGTGCCTTTTGTTTTAAATTTGGATGCAATTTCTGTGTTTCATCGTCAATAAGAAGGCCCAAGGGATACAGTAAACCTTAAGTGAAGCATCGGAATCTAAAAATGGACTCACAGGAGATGTTCAAGTCATAGAAAGTTAGAGTCTCAGTCCTCTTGTACTTAAGTCGGCATTGTGCCTTTTGTACTAAATTTGGATGCAATTTCTGTGTTTCATCGTCAATAAGAACGTCCAAGGGATACAGTAAACCTGCAGTGAAGCATCGCAATCTAAAACCGGTGTCACAGGAGAGGTTCAAATCATAGAATGTAAGAAGTGACAGTCCTCTTGTACTTAAGTCGGCATTGTGACTTTTCTATTTCATTCGGATGCAATTTCTGTGTTTGATCATCAATAAGAAGGTCCTAGGGATACAGTAAACCTGAAGTGAAGGATCGGAATCTAAAACTGGTCTCACAGGAGAGGTTTAAATCATAGAAAATTTAAGTGTCAGTCCTCTTGTACTTAAGTCGGCATTGTGCCTTTAGAATTTAATTCCGATGCAATTTCTGTGCTTCTTCGTCAATAAGAAGGTTGAAGGTATACAGTAAACCTGAAGTGAAGCATCGGAATCTAAAACTGGACCCTCAGGAGGGGTTCAAATCATAGAAAGTTAAAGTGTTAGTCCTCTTGTACTTAAGTCGGCATTGTGCCTTTTGTATTAAATTCGGATGCAATTTCTGTGTTTCATCGTTAATTAGAAGATCCAAGATATACCGTAAACCTGAATTGAAGCATCGGAATCTAAAACGGGTCTCACAGGAGAGGTTTAAATCCTAGAAAGTTACAGGGTCAGTCCTCTTGTACTTAAGTCGGCATTGTGCCTTTTGTACTAAATTCGGATGCAATTTGTGTGCTTCATCATCAACAAGAATGTCCAAGGTATACAGTGAACCTGAAGTGAAGGATCGGAATCTAAAACTGGACTCACAGGAGAGGTTCTAAACATAGAAAGTTAGAGTGTCATTCCTCTTTTACTTAAGTTAGCATTGTGCCATTTGTATTAAATTCGGATGCAGTTTCTGTGCTTCATCGTCAATACGAAGGTCCAAGGTATACAGAAAAACTGAAGTGAAGAATCGGAATCTAAAACTGGACTTACAGGAGAGGTTCAAATCATAGTAAGGTAGAGTGTCAGTCCGCTTGTTCTTAGGTCGGCATTGTGCTTTATGTATTAAGTTCGGATGCAATTTCTGTGATTCTACGTCAATAAGAAGGTCCAAGGGATACAGTAAACCTGAAGTGCAGCATCGGAATCTAAAACCGGTCTCACAGGAGAGGTTCAAATCATAGAAAGTTAGAGTGTCAGTCCTCTTGTACTTAAGTCGGCATTGTACCTTTTGTATTGAATTCGGATGCAATTTCTGTGCTTCATCGTCAATAAGAAGGTCCAAGGTATACAGTAAACCTGTAGTGAAGCATCGGAATCTAAAACTGGCCTCACAGGAGAGGTTCTAAACATAGACAGTAAGAAGTGTCAGTCCACTTCTACTTATGTCGGCATTGTGCCTTTTGAATTTAATTCCGAAGCAATTTCTGTGCTTCATCGTCAATAAGAAGGTCCAAGTTAAACAGTAAACCTGAAGTGAAGAATCTGAATCTAAAACTGGACTCAAAGGAGAGGTTCAAATCATAGAAAGTGAGAGTGTCAGTCCACTTGAACTTAAGTCGGCATTGTGCCTTATGTATTTCGTTCGGATGCAATTTCTGTGTTTCATCGTCAATTAGAAGGTCCAAGGTATACAGTAAACCTGAAGTGAAGCTTCGGAATCTAAAACTGGTCTCACAGGAAAGGTTCTTAACATAGACAGTAAGACGTGTCAGTCTTCTTGTACGGAAGTCGGCATTGTGTCTTTTGTACTAAATTCGGATGCAATTTCTGTGTTTCATCGTCAATAAGAAGGTCCAAAGGATACAATAAACCGGAAGTGAAGCATCGGAAACTATAACCGGTCTCACAGGAGAGGTTCAAATCATAGAATGTAAGAAGTGTCAGTCCTCATGTACTTAAGTAGGCATTGTGAATTTTGTATTTAATCCGGATGCAATTTCTGTGTTTCGTCGCCATTAAGTAGGTCCAAGAGATACATTAAACCTGAAGTGAAGCATCGGAATCTAAAACTGGACTCACAGGAGAAGTTCTAAACATAGGCATTAAGAAAAGTCAGTCCTCTTGTACTTAAGTCGTCATTGCGCCTTTTGA
Source organism: Schistocerca serialis cubense (assembly GCF_023864345.2). NCBI lineage: Eukaryota > Metazoa > Arthropoda > Insecta > Orthoptera > Acrididae > Schistocerca > Schistocerca serialis. Next base: position 18,112,267 of record NC_064648.1, read on the forward strand.
ATTTAATTCGGATGCAATTTCTGTGCTTCATCGTCAATAAGAAAGTCCAAGGTATACAGTAAATCTGAGGTGAAGCTTCGGAATCTAAAACTGGACACACAGGAGAGGTTCAAATCATAGAGAGTTAGAGTGTCATTCCTCTTGTACTTAAGTCGTCACTGTGTCTTTTGTATTAAACTCGGATGCAATTTCTGTGCTTCATCATCAATAAGAATGTCCAAGGTATACAGTAATCGTGAAGTGAAGAATCGGAATCTACAACTGGACTCACAGGAGAGGTTTAAATCATAGAAAGTTAGTGTCAGTCCTCTTGTACATAAGTCGGCATTGTGCGATTTGAATTTCTTTGCGATGCAATTTCTGTGCTTAACCGTCAATAAGAAGCTTCAAGGTATACAGTAAACCTGAAGTGAAGCATCGGAATGTAAAACTGGACTCTCAGGAGGGGTCATATCATAGAAAGTTAGAGTGTCAGTCCTTTTGTACTTAAGTCGGCATTGTGCCTTTTGTATTAAATTCGGATCCAATTTCTGTGTTTCATCGTCAATTAGAAGATTCAAGATATAACGTAAACCTAAATTGAAGCATTGGAATCTAAAACCGGTCTCACAGATAGGTTTAAATCATAGAAAATTAGAGGGTCAGTCCACTTGTACTTAAGTCGTCATTTTCCCTTTTGTACTAAATTCGGATGCAATTTATGTGCTTCATCATCAATAAGAATGTCCAAGTTATACAGTAAACCTGAAGTGAAGGATTGGAATCTAAAACTGGACTCACAGGAGAGGTTCTAAACATAGGCAGTAAGAAGAGCCAGTCCTCTTGTACTTAAGTCGTCATTATGCCGTTTGAATTTAATTCGGATGCAATTTCTGTGCTTCACAGTCAATAAGAAGGTCCAAGGTATACAGCAAACCTGAGGTGAAGCATCGGAGACTAAAACTGGACTCACAGGAGAGGTTCAAATCATAGAAAGTTAGAGTGTCAGTCCTCTTGTACTTAAGTCGGCATTGTGCCTTTGGTTTTACTTTCGGATGCAATTTCTGTGTTTCATCGTCAATTAGAAGGTCCAAGGTATACAGTAAACCTGAAGTGAAGCTTCGGAATCTAAAACTGGTCTCACAGGAAAGGTTCTGAACATAGACAGTAAGAAGTGTCAGTCCGATTGTACGGAAGTCGGCATTGTGCCTTTTGTACTAAATTCGGATGCAATTTCTGTGTTTCATCGTCAATAAGAAGGTCCAAGAGATACAGCAAACCATAAGTGAAGCATCGGAATCTAAAAATGGACTCACAGGAGAGGTTCAAATCATAGAAAGTTAGAGTGTCAGTCCTCTTGTACCTAAGTCGACATTGTGCCTTTTGTACTAAATTTGGATGCAATTTCTGTGTTTCATCGTCAATAAGATGGTCCAAGGGATACAGTAAACCTGCAGTGAAGCATCTCAATCTAAAACCGGTGTCATAGGAGAGAATCAAATCATAGAATGTAAGAAGTGACAGTACTCTTGTACTTAAGTCGGCATTGTGACTTTTCTATTTAATTCGGATGCAATTTCTGTGTTTGATCATCAATAAGAAGGTCCAAGGGATACAGTAAACCTGAAGTGAAGGATCGGAATCTAAAACTGGACTCACAGGAGAGGTTTAAATCCTAGAAAGTAAGAGGGTCAGTCCTCTTGTACTTATGTCGGCATTGTGCTTTTTGTACTAAATTCAGATGCAATTTCTGTGCTTCATCATCAATAAGAATGTCCAAGGTATACAGTGAACCTGAAGTGAAGCATCGGAATCTAAAACTGGACTCACAGGAGAGGTTCTAAACATAGGCAGTAAGAAGAGTCAGTCCTCTTGTACTTAAGTCGTCATTGTGCCTTTTGAATTTAATTCGGATGCAATTTCTGTGCTTCATCGTCAAGAAGGAAGTCCAAGGTATACAGTAAACGTGAAGTGAAGCATCGGAATCTGAAACCGGCCTCACAGGAGAGGTTCAAATCGTAGAAAGTTAGGGTGTCATTCCTCTTGTACTTAAGTCGGCATTGTGCCATTTGTATTAAATTCGGATGCAATTTCTGTGCTTCATCGTCAATAAGAGGGTACAAGGTATACAGTAAGCCTGAAGTGAGGAATCGGAATCCAAAACTGGACTCACAGGAGAAGTTCAAATCATAGGATGTTAGAGTGCCAGTCCTCTTGTAATTAAAGCGGCATTGTGCCTCATGTATTATGTTCGGATGCAATTTCTGTGTTTCATCGTCAATTAGAAGGTCCAAGGTATACAGTAAACCTGAAGTAAAGTTTCGGAATCTAAAACTGGTCTCACAGGTAAGGTTCTGAACATAGACTGTAAGAAGTGTTAGTCCTCTTGTACGTAAGTCGGCATTGTGCCTTTTGTACTGAATTCGAATGCAATTTCTGTGTTTGATCGTCAATAAGAAGGTCCAAGGAATACAGTAAACCTGAAGTTAATCATCGGAATCTAAAACTGGACACACAGGAGAGGTTCAAATCATAGATACTTAGAGTGTCAGTCCTCTTGTACTTAAGTCGGCATTGTGTCTTTTGATTTCAATTCCGATGCACTTTCTGTGTTTCATCGTCAATAAGAAGGTCCAAGGTATACAGTAAACCTGAAGTGAAGCATCGGAATCTAAAACTGACTCACAGGAGAGGTTCAAATCATAGAATGTTAGAGAGCCAGTCCTCTTGTTCATAAGTCGGAATTGTGCCTTTTGAATTTAATTCGATGCAATCTCTGTGTTTCATCGTCAATAAGAAGGTCCAAGGTATACAGTAAACCTGTAGTGAAGCATCGGAATCTAAAACTGGACTCACAGGAGAGGTTCAAATCATTGAAACTTAGAGTGACAGTCCTTTTGTACTTAAGTCGGCATTGTGCCTTTTGAATTACTTTCGGATGCAATTTTTGTGTTTCATCGTCAATTAGAAGGTCCAAGGTATACAGTAAACCTGAAGTGAAGCATCGGAATCTAAAACTGGTCTCACAGGAAAGGTTCTAAACCTAGATATTAAGAAGAGTCAGGCCTCTTGTACTTATGTCGGCATTGTGCCTTTTGTATTAAATTCTAATGCAATTTCTGTGTTTCATCGACAATACGAAGGTCCAAGGGATACAGTAAACCTGAAGTGAAGCATCGGAATCTAAAACCGGTCTCACAGGAGAGGTTCAAATCATAGAATGTAAGAAGTGTCATTCCTCTTGTACTTACGTCGGTATTGTGCCTTTTGTATTTAATTCGGATGCAATTTCTGTGTTTGATCGTCAATAAGAAGGTCCAAGGGATACAGTAAACCTGAAGTGAAGCATCGGAATCTAAAACTGGACTCACAGGAGAGGTTCAACTCATAGAAAGTTTAGGTGTCAGTCCTCTTGTACTTAAGTCGGCATTGTGCCTTTTCAATTTAATTCAGATGTAATTTCTGTGCTTCATCGTCAATAAGAAGTTTCAAGGTATACAGTAAACCTGAAGTGAAGCATCGGAATCTCAAACTGGACTCACAGGAGAGTTTCAAATCATAGAAAGTTAGAGTGTCAGTCCTCTTGTACTTAAGTCGGCATTTTGCCTTTTGTATTAAATTCGGATGCAATATCTATGTTTCATCGTCAATTAGAAGGTCCAAGGTATACAGGAAACCTGAAGTGAGGAATCGGAATCTACAACTGGACTCACAGGAGAGGTATAAATCATAGAAAATTAGATTGTCAGCCCTCTTGTACTTAAGTCGGAATTGTGCCTTTTGAATTTCTTTCCGATGCAATTTCTGTGCTTCATCGTCAATAAGAAGGTTCAACGTATACAGTAAATCTGAAGTGAAGCATCGGAATCTAAAACTGGACTCACAGGAGAGGTTTAAATCATAGAAAGTTAGAGTGCCGGTCCTCTTGTACTTAAGTCGGCATTGTGCCTTATGTATTAAATTCGGATGCAATTTCTGTGTTTCAACGTCAATTAGAAGGTCCAAGGCGTTCAGTAAACCTGAAGTGAAGCATCGAAATCTAAAACCGGTCTCACAGGAGAGGTTCAAATCATAGAAAGTTAGAGTGTCTGACCTCTTGTACTTAAGTCGGCATTGTGCCTTTTGTATTAAATTCGGATGCAATTTCTGTGCTTCATCGTCAATAAGAAGTTCCAAGGTAAACAGTAAACCTGAAGTGAAGCATGGGAATTTAAAACTGGCCTCACAGGAGAGGTTCTAAACATAGACAGCAAGAAGTTTCAGTCCTCTTGTACTTATGTCGTCATTGTGCCTTTTGAATTTATTTCCGATGCAATTTCTGTGCTTCTTCGTCAATAAGAAGTTCCAAGGTATACAGTAAACCTGAAGTGAAGCATCGGAATCTAAAACTGGACTCACAGGAGAGGTTCAAATCATAGAAAGTTAGAGTGTCATACCTCTTGTACTTAAGTCGGCATTTTGCCTTTTGTATTAAACTCAGATGCAATTTCTGTCCTTCATCGTCAATAAGAAGGTCCAAGGTATACAGTAAACCTGAAGTGAAGCATTGGAATCTAAAACTGGCCTCACAGGATAGGTTCTAAACATAGACAGTAAGAAGTGTCAGTCGTCTTGTACTTAAGTCGGCATTGTGCCCTTTCTATTTAATTTGGATGCAATTTCTGTGTTTGATCATCAATAAGAAGGTCCAAGGGATACAGTATACCTGAAGTGAAGCATCGTAATCTAAAACTGGACTCACAGGAGATGTTCTAAACATAGGCAGTAAGAAAAGTCTGTCCTCATGTACTTAAGCCGTCTTTGTGACTTTTGAATTTAATTCTGATGCAATTTCTGTACTTCATCGGCAATAAGAACGTCCAAGGTATACAGTAAACCTGAAGTGAAGCATCGGAATCTAAAACTGGACTCACAGGAGAGGTTCAAAACATAGAAAGTTAGAGTGTCATTCTTCTTGTACTTAAGTCGGCATTGTGCCTTTTGTATTAAACTCGGACGCAATTTCTGTGCTTCATCGTCAATAAGATGCTCCAAGGTATACAGTAAACCTGAAGTGAAGCATCGCAATCTAAAACTGGACTCACAGGTGAGGTTCAAATCATAGAAAGTTAGAGTGTCATACCTCTTGTACTTAAGTCGGCATTGTGCCTTTTGTATTAAACTCGGATTCAATTTCTGTCCTTCATCGTCAATAAGAAGGTCCAAGTTATACAGTAAATCTGAAGTGAAGATTCGGAATCTACAACTGGACTCACAGGAGAGATTTAAATAATGGAAAATTAGAATGTCAGTCCTCTTGTACTTAAGTCAGCATTGTGCCTTTTGAATTCTTTCCGATGCAATTTCTGTGCTTCCTCGTCAATAAGAAGGTTCAAGGTATACAGTAAAACTGAAGTGAAGCTTCGGAATCTAGAACTAGACTCACAGGAGAGGTACAAATCATAGAAAGTTGAAGTGTCAGTCCTCTTGTACTTAAGTCGGCATTGTGCCTTTTGTAATAAATTCGGATGCAATTTCTCTGTTTCATCGTCAATTAGAAGGTCCAACATATACAATAAACCTGAATTGAAGCATCGGAATCTAAAACTGGTCTCACAGGAGAGGTTTAAATCATAGTAAATTAGAGTGTCAGTCCTCTTGTACTTAAGTCAGCATTGTGCCTTTTGAATTTCTTTCCGATGCAATTTCTGTGCTTCCTCGTCAATATGATGGTTCAAGGTATACAGTAAACCTGAAGTGAAGCATCGGAATCTAAAACTGGTCTCAGAGGAGAGGTTAAAATCATAGAAAGTTAGAGTGTCAGTCGTCTTGTACTTAAGTTGGCATTGTGCCTTATGTATTAAATTCGGATGCAATTTCTGTGTTTCAACGTTAATTAGAAGGTCCAAGGTATACAGTAAAACTGAAGTGAAGCATCGGAATCTAAAACCGGTCTCACAGGAGAGGTTCAAATCATAGAAAGTTAGAGTGTCATTCCTGTTGTACTTAAGTCAGCGTTGTGCCTTTTGTATTAAATTCGGATGCAATTTCTGTGCTTCATCGTCAATAAGTAGATCCAAGGTATACAGTAAACCGGAAGTGAAGCATCGGAATCTAAAACTGGCCTCACAGGATAGGTTCAAAACATAGACAGTAAGAAGTGTCAGTCCACTTGTTCTTATGTCGTCATTGTGCCTTTTGAATTTAATTCCGATGCAATTTCTGTGCTTCATCGTCAATAAGAAGGTCCAAGGTATACAGTAAACCTGAAGTGAAGCATCGGAATCTAAATCCGGTCTCACAGGAGAGGTTCAAATCATAGAATGTAAGAAGTGTCAGTCCTCTTGTACTTAAGTCGGAATTGTAAATTTTGTATTTAACCTGGATGCAATTTCTGTGTTTCGTCGCCAATAAGTAGGTCCAAGGGATTCAGTAAACCTGCAGTGAAGCATCGCAATCTAAAACTGGACTCACAGGAGAGGATCAAATCATAGAAAGTTAGAGTGTCAGTCCTCTTGTACTTAAGTCGGCATCGTGCCTTTTGTACTAAAATCGGATGCAATTTCTGTGCTTCATCATTAATAAGAATGTCCAAGTTATACAGTAAACCTGAAGTGAGGCATTGGAATCTGAAACTGAACTCACAGGAGAGGTTCTAAACATAGGCAGTAAGAAGAGCCTGTCCTCTTGTACTTAAGTCGCCATTGTGCCTTTTGAATTTAATTCCGCTGCAATTTCTGTGCTTCATCGTCAATAAGAAGGTCCAAGGTATACAGTAAACCTTAAGTGAAGCTTCGGAATCTAAAACTGGTCTCACAGGAAAGGTTCTGAACATAGACAGTAAGAAGTGTCAGTCCTCTAGTACGGAAGTCGGCATTGTGCGTTTTGTACTAAATTCGGATGCAATTTCTGTGTTTCATCGTCAATAGGAATGTCCAAGGGATACAGTAAACCTGAAGTGAAGCATCGGAATCTAAACTGGACTCACAGGAGAGGTTCAAATCATAGAAAGTTAGAGTGTCAGTCCTCTTGTACTTAAGTCGGCATTGTGCCTTTTGAATTTAATTCGATGCAATTTCTGTGTTTCATCGTCAATAAGAAGGTCCACGGTATACAGTACACCTGAAGTGAAACATCGGAATCTAAAACTGGACTCACAGGAGAGGTTCAAATCATAGAAAGTTAGAGTGTCAATCCTTTTGTACTTAAGACGGCATTGTGCCTTTTGTTTTAAATTTGGATGCAATTTCTGTGTTTCATCGTCAATAAGAAGGCCCAAGGGATACAGTAAACCTTAAGTGAAGCATCGGAATCTAAAAATGGACTCACAGGAGATGTTCAAGTCATAGAAAGTTAGAGTCTCAGTCCTCTTGTACTTAAGTCGGCATTGTGCCTTTTGTACTAAATTTGGATGCAATTTCTGTGTTTCATCGTCAATAAGAACGTCCAAGGGATACAGTAAACCTGCAGTGAAGCATCGCAATCTAAAACCGGTGTCACAGGAGAGGTTCAAATCATAGAATGTAAGAAGTGACAGTCCTCTTGTACTTAAGTCGGCATTGTGACTTTTCTATTTCATTCGGATGCAATTTCTGTGTTTGATCATCAATAAGAAGGTCCTAGGGATACAGTAAACCTGAAGTGAAGGATCGGAATCTAAAACTGGTCTCACAGGAGAGGTTTAAATCATAGAAAATTTAAGTGTCAGTCCTCTTGTACTTAAGTCGGCATTGTGCCTTTAGAATTTAATTCCGATGCAATTTCTGTGCTTCTTCGTCAATAAGAAGGTTGAAGGTATACAGTAAACCTGAAGTGAAGCATCGGAATCTAAAACTGGACCCTCAGGAGGGGTTCAAATCATAGAAAGTTAAAGTGTTAGTCCTCTTGTACTTAAGTCGGCATTGTGGCTTTTGTATTAAATTCGGATGCAATTTCTGTGTTTCATCGTTAATTAGAAGATCCAAGATATACCGTAAACCTGAATTGAAGCATCGGAATCTAAAACGGGTCTCACAGGAGAGGTTTAAATCCTAGAAAGTTACAGGGTCAGTCCTCTTGTACTTAAGTCGGCATTGTGCCTTTTGTACTAAATTCGGATGCAATTTGTGTTATTCATCATCAACAAGAATGTCCAAGGTATACAGTGAACCTGAAGTGAAGGATCGGAATCTAAAACTGGACTCACAGGAGAGGTTCTAAACATAGAAAGTTAGAGTGTCATTCCTCTTTTACTTAAGTTAGCATTGTGCCATTTGTATTAAATTCGGATGCAGTTTCTGTGCTTCATCGTCAATACGAAGGTCCAAGGTATACAGAAAAACTGAAGTGAAGAATCGGAATCTAAAACTGGACTTACAGGAGAGGTTCAAATCATAGTAAGGTAGAGTGTCAGTCCGCTTGTTCTTAGGTCGGCATTGTGTTTATGTATTAAGTTCGGATGCAATTTCTGTGATTCTACGTCAATAAGAAGGTCCAAGGGATACAGTAAACCTGAAGTGCAGCATCGGAATCTAAAACCGGTCTCACAGGAGAGGTTCAAATCATAGAAAGTTAGAGTGTCAGTCCTCTTGTACTTAAGTCGGCATTGTACCTTTTGTATTGAATTCGGATGCAATTTCTGTGCTTCATCGTCAATAAGAAGGTCAAGGTATACAGTAAACCTGTAGTGAAGCATCGGAATCTAAAACTGGCCTCACAGGAGAGGTTCTAAACATAGACAGTAAGAAGTGTCAGTCCACTTCTACTTATGTCGGCATTGTGCCTTTTGAATTTAATTCCGAAGCAATTTCTGTGCTTCATCGTCAATAACAAGGTCCAAGTTAAACAGTAAACCTGAAGTGAAGAATCGAAATCTAAAACTGGACTTACAGGAGAGGTTCAAATCATAGTAAGGTAGAGTGTCAGTCCGCTTGTTCTTAGGTCGGCATTGTGTTTATGTATTAAGTTCGGATGCAATTTCTGTGATTCTACGTCAATAAGAAGGTCCAAGGGATACAGTAAACCTGAAGTGCAGCATCGGAATCTAAAACCGGTCTCACAGGAGAGGTTCAAATCATAGAAAGTTAGAGTGTCAGTCTTCTTGTACGGAAGTCGGCATTGTGTCTTTTGTACTAAATTCGGATGCAATTTCTGTGTTTCATCGTCAATAAGAAGGTCCAATGGATACAATAAACCGGAAGTGAAGCATCGGAATCTATAACCGGTCTCACAGGAGAGGTTCAAATCATAGAATGTAAGACATGTCAGTCCTCATGTACTTAAGTAGGCATTGTGAATTTTGTATTTAATCCGGATGCAATTTCTGTGTTTCGTCGCCATTAAGTAGGTCCAAGAGATACATTAAACCTGAAGTGAAGCATCGGAATCTAAAACTGGACTCACAGGAGAAGTTCTAAACATAGGCATTAAGAAAAGTCAGTCCTCTTGTACTTAAGTCGTCATTGCGCCTTTTGAATTTAATTCGGATGCAATTTCTGTGCTTCATCGTCAATAAGAAAGTCCAAGGTATACAGTAAACCTGAGGTGAAGCTTCGGAATCTAAAACTGGACACACAGGAGAGGTTCAAATCATAGAGAGTTAGAGTGTCATTCCTCTTGTACTTAAGTCGTCACTGTGTCTTTTGTATTAAACTCGGATGCAATTTCTGTGCTTCATCATCAATAAGAATGTCCAAGGTATACAGTAATCCTGAAGTGAAGAATCGGAATCTACAACTGGACTCACAGGAGAGGTTTAAATCATAGAAAGTTAGTGTCAGTCCTCTTGTACATAAGTCGGCATTGTGCGATTTGAATTTCTTTGCGATGCAATTTCTGTGCTTAACCGTCAATAAGAAGGTTCAAGGTATACAGTAAACCTGAAGTGAAGCATCGGAATGTAAAACTGGACTCTCAGGAGGGGTCATATCATAGAAAGTTAGAGTGTCAGTCCTTTTGTACTTAAGTCGGCATTGTGCCTTTTGTATTAAATTCGGATGCAATTTCTGTGTTTCATCGTCAATTAGAAGTTTCAAGATATAACGTAAACCTAAATTGAAGCATTGGAATCTAAAACCGGTCTCACAGATAGGTTTAAATCATAGAAAATTAGAGGGTCAGTCCACTTGTACTTAAGTCGTCATTTTCCCTTTTGTACTAAATTCGGATGCAATTTATGTGCTTCATCATCAATAAGAATGTCCAAGTTATACAGTAAACCTGAAGTGAAGGATTGGAATCTAAAACTGGACTCACAGGAGAGGTTCTAAACATAGGCAGTAAGAAGAGCCAGTCCTCTTGTACTTAAGTCGTCATTGTGCCGTTTGAATTTAATTCGCATGCAATTTCTGTGCTTCACAGTCAATAAGAAGGTCCAAGGTATACAGCAAACCTGAGGTGAAGCATCGGAGACTAAAACTGGACTCACAGGAGAGGTTCAAATCATAGAAAGTTAGAGTGTCAGTCCTCTTGTACTTAAGTCGGCATTGTGCCTTTGGTTTTACTTTCGGATGCAATTTCTGTGTTTCATCGTCAATTAGAAGGTCCAAGGTATACAGTAAACCTGAAGTGAAGCTTCGGAATCTAAAACTGGTCTCACAGGAAAGGTTCTGAACATAGACAGTAAGAAGTGTCAGTCCGATTGTACGGAAGTCGGCATTGTGCCTTTTGTACTAAATTCGGATGCAATTTCTGTGTTTCATCGTCAATAAGAAGGTCCAAGAGATACAGCAAACCATAAGTGAAGCATCGGAATCTAAAAATGGACTCACAGGAGAGGTTCAAATCATAGAAAGTTAGAGTGTCAGTCCTCTTGTACCTAAGTCGACATTGTGCCTTTTGTACTAAATTTGGATGCAATTTCTGTGTTTCATCGTCAATAAGATGGTCCAAGGGATACAGTAAACCTGCAGTGAAGCATCTCAATCTAAAACCGGTGTCATAGGAGAGAATCAAATCGTAGAATGTAAGAAGTGACAGTACTCTTGTACTTAAGTCGGCATTGTGACTTTTCTATTTAATTCGGATGCAATTTCTGTGTTTGATCATCAATAAGAAGGTCCAAGGGATACAGTAAACCTGAAGTGAAGGATCGGAATCTAAAACTGGACTCACAGGAGAGGTTTAAATCCTAGAAAGTAAGAGGGTCAGTCCTCTTGTACTTATGTCGGCATTGTGCTTTTTGTACTAAATTCAGATGCAATTTCTGTGCTTCATCATCAATAAGAATGTCCAAGGTATACAGTGAACCTGAAGTGAAGCATCGGAATCTAAAACTGGACTCACAGGAGAGGTTCTAAACATAGGCAGTAAAAAGAGTCAGTCCTCTTGTACTTAAGTCGTCATTGTGCCTTTTGAATTTAATTCGGATGCAATTTCTGTGCTTCATCGTCAATAAGAGTGTCCAAGGTATACAGTAAACCTGAGGTGAAGCATCGGAATCTAAAACTGGACTCACAGGAGAGGTTCAAATCATAGAAAGTTAGAGTGTCATTCCTCTTGTACTTAAGTCGGCATTGTGCCTTTTGTATTAAACTCGAATGCAATTTCTGTGCTTCATCGTCAATAAGAAGGTCCAAGGTATACAGTAAACCTGAAGTGAAGAATCGGAATCTACAACTGGACCCACAGGAAAGTTTTAAATCATAGAAAGTAAGAGTGTCAGTCCTCTTGTACATAAGTCGGCATTGTGCGTTTTGAATTTCTTTGCGATGAAATTTCTGTGCTTAACCGTCAATAAGAAGTTTCAAGGTATACAGTAAACCTGAAGTGAAGCATCGGAATCTAAAACTGGACCCTCAGGAGGGGTTCAAATCATAGAAAGTTAAAGTGTTAGTCCTCTTGTACTTAAGTCGGCATTGTGCCTTTTGTATTAAATTCGGATGCAATTTCTGTGTTTCATCGTCAATTAGAAGATCCAAGATATACCGTAAACCTGAATTGAAGCATCGGAATCTAAAACCGGTCTCACAGGAGAGGTTTAAATCCTAGGAAGTTACAGGGTCAGTCCTCTTGTACCTAAGTCGGCATTGTGCCTTTTGTACTAAATTCGGATGCAATTTGTGTGCTTCATCATCAACAAGAATGTCCAAGGTATACAGTGAACCTGAAGTGAAGGATCGGAATCTAAAACTGGACTCACAGGAGAGGTTCTAAACATAGAAAGTTAGAGTGTCATTCCTCTTTTACTTAAGTTAGCATTGTGCCATTTGTATTAAATTCGGATGCAGTTTCTGTGCTTCATCGTCAATACGAAGGTCCAAGGTATACAGAAAAACTGAAGTGAAGAATCGGAATCTAAAACTGGACTTACAGGAGAGGTTCAAATCATAGAAAGGTAGAGTGTCAGTTCGCTTGTTCTTAGGTCGGCATTGTGCTTTATGTATTAAGTTCGGATGCAATTTCTGTGATTCTACGTCAATAAGAAGGTCCAAGGGATACAGTAAACCTGAAGTGCAGCATCGGAATCTAAAACCGGTCTCACAGGAGAGGTTCAAATCATAGAAAGTTAGAGTGTCAGTCCTCTTGTACTTAAGTCGGCATTGTACCTTTTGTATTAAATTCGGATGCAATTTCTGTGCTTCATCGTCAATAAGTAGGTCCAAGGTATACAGTAAACCTGTAGTGAAGCATCGGAATCTAAAACTGGCCTCACAGGAGAGGTTCTAAACATAGACAGTAAGAAGTGTCAGTCCACTTCTACTTATGTCGGCATTGTGCCTTTTGAATTTAATTCCGAAGCAATTTCTGTGCTTCATCGTCAATAAGAAGGTCCAAGTTAAACAGTAAACCTGAAGTGAAGAATCTGAATCTAAAACTGGACTCAAAGGAGAGGTTCAAATCATAGAAAGTTAGAGTGTCATTCCTCTTGTACTTAAGTCGGCATTGTGCCTTTTGTATTAAACTCGAATGCAATTTCTGTGCTTCATCGTCAATAAGAAGGTCCAAGGTATACAGTAAACCTGAAGTGAATAATCGGAATCTACAACTGGACCCACAGGAAAGTTTTAAATCATAGAAAGTAAGAGTGTCAGTCCTCTTGTAAATAAGTCGGCATTGTGCGTTTTGAATTTCTTTGCGATGACATTTCTGTGCTTAACCGTCAATAAGAAGTTTCAAGGTATACAGTAAACCTGAAGTGAAGCATCGGAATCTAAAACTGGACCCTCAGGAGGGGTTCAAATCATAGAAAGTTAAAGTGTTAGTCCTCTTGTACTTAAGTCGGCATTGTGCCTTTTGTATTAAATTCGGATGCAATTTCTGTGTTTCATCGTCAATTAGAAGATCCAAGATATACCGTAAACCTGAATTGAAGCATCGGAATCTAAAACCGGTCTCACAGGAGAGGTTTAAATCCTAGGAAGTTACAGGGTCAGTCCTCTTGTACTTAAGTCGGCATTGTGCCTTTTGTACTAAATTCGGATGCAATTTGTGTGCTTCATCATCAACAAGAATGTCCAAGGTATACAGTGAACCTGAAGTGAAGGATCGGAATCTAAAACTGGACTCACAGGAGAGGTTCTAAACATAGAAAGTTAGAGTGTCATTCCTCTTTTACTTAAGTTAGCATTGTGCCATTTGTATTAAATTCGGATGCAGTTTCTGTGCTTCATCGTCAATACGAAGGTCCAAGGTATACAGAAAAACTGAAGTGAAGAATCGGAATCTAAAACCGGACTTACAGGAGAGGTTCAAATCATAGAAAGGTAGAGTGTCAGTCCGCTTGTTCTTAGGTCGGCATTGTGCTTTATGTATTAAGTTCGGATGCAATTTCTGTGATTCTACGTCAATAAGAAGGTCCAAGGGATACAGTAAACCTGAAGTGCAGCATCGGAATCTAAAACCGGTCTCACAGGAGAGGTTCAAATCATAGAAAGTTAGAGTGTCAGTCCTCTTGTACTTAAGTCGGCATTGTACCTTTTGTATTAAATTCGGATGCAATTTCTGTGCTTCATCGTCAATAAGAAGGTCCAAGGTATACAGTAAACCTGTAGTGAAGCATCGGAATCTAAAACTGACCTCACAGGAGAGGTTCTAAACATAGACAGTAAGAAGTGTCAGTCCACTTCTACTTATGTCGGCATTGTGCCTTTTGAATTTAATTCCGAAGCAATTTCTGTGCTTCATCGTCAATAAGAAGGTCCAAGTTAAACAGTAAACCTGAAGTGAAGAATCTGAATCTAAAACTGGACTCTAAGGAGAGGTTCAAATCATAGAAAGTGAGAGTGTCATTCCTTTTGTACTTAAGTCGGCATTGTGCCATTTGTATTAAATTCGGATGCAGTTTCTGTGCTTCATCGTCAATAAGAAGGACCAAGGTATACAGTAAACCTAAAGTGAAGAATCGGAATCGAAAACTGGACTCACAGGAGAGGTTCAAATCATAGAAAGTTAAAGTGTCAGTCCACTTGAACTTAAGTCGGCATTGTGCCATATGTATTTCGTTCGGATGCAATTTCTGTGTTTCATCGTCAATTAGAAGGTCCAAGGTATACAGTAAACCTGAAGTGAAGCTTCGGAATCTAAAACTGGTCTCACAGGAAAGGTTCTTAACATAGACAGTAAGACGTGTCAGTCTTCTTGTACGGAAGTCGGCATTGTGCCTTTTGTACTAAATTCGGATGCAATTTCTGTGTTTCATCGTCAATAAGAAGGTCCAAAGGATACAATAAACCGGAAGTGAAGCATCGGAACCTATAACCGGTCTCACAGGAGAGGTTCAAATCATAGAATGTAAGAAGTGTCAGTCCTCATGTACTTAAGTAGGCATTGTGAATTTTGTATTTAATCCGGATGCAATTTCTGTGTTTCGTCGCCATTAAGTAGGTCCAAGGGATACATTAAACCTGAAGTGAAGCACCGGAATCTAAAACTGGACTCACAGGAGAAGTTCTAAACATAGGCATTAAGAAAAGTCAGTCCACTTGTACTTAAGTCGTCATTGCGCCTTTTGAATTTAATTCGGATGCAATTTCTGTGCTTCATCGTCAATAAGAAAGTCCAAGGTATACAGTAAACCTGAGGTGAAGCTTCGGAATCTAAAACTGGACACACAGGAGAGGTTCAAATCATAGAAAGTTAGAGTGTCATTCCTCTTGTACTTAAGTCGTCACTGTGTCTTTTGTATTAAACTCGGATGCAATTTCTGTGCTTCATCATCAATAAGAATGTCCAAGGTATACAGTAAACATGAAGAGAAGAATCGGAATCTACAACTGGACTCACAGGAGAGGTTTAAATCATAGTAAGTTAGTGTCAGTCCTCTTGTACATAAGTCGGCATTGTGCGATTTGAATTTCTTTGCGATGCAATTTCTGTGCTTAACCGTCAATAAGAAGGTTCAAGGTATACAGTAAACCTGAAGTGAAGCATCGGAATGTAAAACTGGACTCTCAGGAGGGGTCATATCATAGAAAGTTAGAGTGTCAGTCCTTTTGTACTTAAGTCGGCATTGTGCCTTTTGTATTAAATTCGGATGCAATTTCTGTGTTTCATCGTCAATTAGAAGATTCAAGATATAACGTAAACCTAAATTGAAGCATTGGAATCTAAAACCGGTCTCACAGATAGGTTTAAATCATAGAAAATTAGAGGGTCAGTCCACTTGTACTTAAGTCGTCGTTTTCCCTTTTGTACTAAATTCGGATGCAATTTATGTGCTTCATCATCAATAAGAATGTCCAAGTTATACAGTAAACCTGAAGTAAAGGATTGGAATCTAAAACTGGACTCACAGGAGAGGTTCTAAACATAGGCAGTAAGAAGAGCCAGTCCTCTTGTACTTAAGTCGTCATTGTGCCGTTTGAATTTAATTCGGATGCAATTTCTGTGCTTCACAGTCAATAAGAAGGTCCAAGGTATACAGCAAACCTGAGGTGAAGCATCGGAGACTAAAACTGGACTCACAGGAGAGGTTCAAATCATAGAAAGTTAGAGTGTCAGTCCTCTTGTACTTAAGTCGGCATTGTGCCTTTGGTTTTACTTTTGGATGCAATTTCTGTGTTTCATCGTCAATTAGAAGGTCCAAGGTATACAGTGAACCTGAAGTGAAGCTTCGGAATCTAAAACTGGTCTCACAGGAAAGGTTCTGAACATAGACAGTAAGAAGTGTCAGTCCGATTGTACGGAAGTCGGCATTGTGCCTTTTGTACTAAATTCGGATGCAATTTCTGTGTTTCATCGTCAATAAGAAGGTCTAAGAGATACAGCAAACCATAAGTGAAGCATCGGAATCTAAAAATGGACTCACAGGAGAGGTTCAAATCATAGAAAGTTAGAGTGTCAGTCCTCTTGTACCTAAGTCGACATTGTGCCTTTTGTACTAAATTTGGATGCAATTTCTGTGTTTCATCGTCAATAAGAAGGTCCAAGGGATACAGTAAACCTGCAGTGAAGCATCTCAATCTAAAACCGGTGTCACAGGAGAGAATCAAATCATAGAATGTAAGAAGTGACAGTGCTCTTGTACTTAAGTCGGCATTGTGACTTTTCTATTTAATTCGGATGCAATTTCTGTGTTTGATCATCAATAAGAAGGTCCAAGGGATACAGTAAACCTGAAGTGAAGGATCGGAATCTAAAACTGGACTCACAGGAGAGGTTTAAATCCTAGAAAGTAAGAGGGTCAGTCCTCTTGTACTTATGTCGGCATTGTGCTTTTTGTACTAAATTCAGATGCAATTTCTGTGCTTCATCATCAATAAGAATGTCCAAGGTATACAGTGAACCTGAAGTGAAGCATCGGAATCTAAAACTGGACTCACAGGAGAGGTTCTAAACATAGGCAGTAAGAAGAGTCAGTCCTCTTGTACTTAAGTCGTCATTGTGCCTTTTGAATTTAATTCGGATGCAATTTCTGTGCTTCATCGTCAATAAGAGTGTCCAAGGTATACAGTAAACCTGAGGTGAAGCATCGGAATCTAAAACTGGACTCACAGGAGAGGTTCAAATCATAGAAAGTTAGAGTGTCATTCCTCTTGTACTTAAGTCGGCATTTTGCCTTTTGTATTAAACTCGAATGCAATATCTGTGCTTCATCATCAATAAGAAGGTCCCAGGTATACAGTAAACCTGAAGTGAAGAATCGGAATCTACAACTGGACCCACAGGAGAGTTTTAAATCATAGAAAGTAAGAGTGTCAGTCCTCTTGTACATAAGTCGGCATTGTGCGTTTTGAATTTCTTTGCGATGAAATTTCTGTGCTTAACCGTCAATAAGAAGTTTCAAGGTATACAGTAAACCTGAAGTGAAGCATCGGAATCTAAAACTGCACTCACAGGAGAGGTTCAAATCATAGAAAGTTTGAGTGTCATTCCTCTTGTACTTAAGTCGGCATTGTGCCATTTGTATTAAATTCGGATGCAGTTTCTGTGCTTCATCGTCAATAAGAAAGTCCATGGTATACGGTAAACCTGAAGTGAATAATCGGAATCTAAAACTGGACTCACAGGGGAGGTTCAAATAATAGAAAGTTAGAGTGTCAGTCCTCTTGTACTTAAGTCGGCATTGTGCCTTATGTACTAAATTCGGAAGCAGTTTCTGTGTTTCATCGTCAATAAGAAGGTCCAAGGTATACAGTAAACCTGAAGTGAAGCATCAGAATCTAAAACCGGTCTCACAGGAGAGGTTCAAATCATAGAAAGTTATAGTGTCAGTCCTCTTGTACTTAAGTCGGAATTGTGCCTTATGTATTTCGTTCGGATGCAATTTCTGTGTTTCATCGACACTTAGAAGGTCCAAGGTATACAGTAAACCTGAAGTGAAGCTTCGGAATCTAAAACTGGTCTCACAGGAAAGGTTCTGAACATAGACAGTAAGAAGTGTCAGTCCTCTTGTACGGAAGTCGGCATTGTGCCTTTTGTACTAAATTTGGATGCAATTTCTGTGTTTCATCGTCAATAACAAAGTCCAAAGGATACAGTAAACCTGAAGTGAAGCATCGGAATCTAAAACCGGTCTCACCGGAGAGGTTCAAATCATAGAATGTAAGAAGTGTCAGTCCTCATGTACTTAAGTAGGCATTGTGAATTTTGTATTTAATCCGGATGCAATTTCTGTGTTTCGTCGCCAATAAGTTGGTCCAAGGGATACATTACACCTGAAGTGAAGCATCGGAATCTCAAACTGGACTCACAGGAGAGTTTCTAAACATAGGTAGTAAGAAGAGTCAGTCCTCTTGTACTTAAGTCGTCATTGTGCCTTTTGAATTTAATTCGGATGCAATTTCTGTGTTTCATCGTCAATAAGAATGTCCAAGGGATACAGTAAACCTGAAGTGAAACATCGGAATCTAAAACCAGTCTCACAGGAGAGGTTCAAATCATTGAATGTAAGAAGTGTCAGTCCTCATGTACTTAAGTAGGCATTGTGAATTTTGTATTTAATCCAGATGCAATTTCTGTGTTTCGTCGCCAATAAGTAGGTCCAAGGGATACATTAAACCTGAAGTGAAGCATCGGAATCTAAAACTCGACTCATAGGAGAGGTTCAAATCATAGAAAGTTAGAGTGTCAGTCCTCTTGTACTTAAGTCGGCATTGTGCCATTTGTACAAAATTTGGATGCAATTTCTGTGTTTCATCGTCAATAATAAGGTTTAAGGGATACGGTATACCTGCAGTGAAGCATCGCAATCCAAAACCGGTGTCACAGGAGAGATTCAAATCATAGAATGTAAGAAGTGACAGTCCTCTTGTACTTAAGTCGGCATTGTGACTTTTCTATTTAATTCGGATGCAATTTCTGTGTTTGATCATCAATAAGAAGGTCCAAGGGATACGGTAAACCTGAAGTGAAGGATCGGAATCTAAAACTGGACTCACTGGAGAGGTTCAAATCATAGAAAGTTAGAGTGTCAGTCCTCTTGTACTTAAGTCGGCATTCGGCCTTATGAATTTTATTCCGATGCAATTTCTGTGTTTCATCGTCAACAAGACGGTCCAAGTTATACTGTAAGCCTGAAGCGAAGCATCGGAAAATATAACTGGACTCACAGAAGAGGTTCAGATCATAGAAAGTTAGAGTGTCAGTCCTCTTGTACTTAAGTCGGCATTGTGCTTTAGAATTTAATTCCGATGCAATTCCTGTGCTTCATTGTCAATAAGAAGGTCCAAGGTATACTGTAAACCTGAAGTGAAGCATCGGGATCTAAAACTGGACTCACAGGAGAGGTTCAAATCGTAGAAAGTTAGAGTCTCAGTCCTCTTGCACTTAAGTCGGCATTGTGGCTTTTGTATTAAATTCGGATGCAATATCTGTGTTTCATCGGCAATTAGAGGGTCGAAGGTATACAGTAAACCTGAATTGAAGCATCGTAATCTAAAACCGGTCTCAAAGGAGAGGTTTAAACCATAGAAAGTTAGAGTGTCAGTCCTCTTGTACTTAAGTCGGCATTGTGTCTTTTGTACTAAATTCGGATACAATTTCTGTGCTTCATCGTCTATAAGAAGGTCCAAGGTATACAGTAAACCTGAAGTGAAGCATCGGAATCTGAAACTGGACTAACAGGAGAGGTTCTAAACATAGACAGTAAGAAGAGTCAGTCCTCTTGTGCTTAAGTCGGCATTGTGCCTTTTGAATTTAATTCCGATGCAATTTCTGTGTGTCATCGTCAATAAGAAGGTCCAAGGGATACAGTAAACCTGAAGTGAATCATCGGAATCTAAAACTGGACTCACAGGAGAAGTTCAAATCATAGAAAGTTAGAGTGTCAGTCCTCTTGTACTTAAGTCTGCATTGTGCTTTTTGTATTAAATTCGGATGCAATTCCTGTGCATCATCGTCAATAAGTAGGGGCAAGGGATACAGTAAACCTGAAGTGATGCATCGGGATCTAAAACTGGTCTCAAACTAAAGGTTCATAACATAGACAGTAAGAAGAGTCAGTCTTCTGGTACTGAAGTTGGCATTGTGCCTTTTGTATTTAATTACGAAGCAATTTGTGTGTTTCATAGTCAATTACAAGGTGCAAGGGATACAGTAAACCTGAAGTGAAGCATCGGAATCTAAAACTGGTCTCACAGGAAAGGTTCTAAACGTAGGCAGTAAGAAGAGTCAGTCCTCTTCTACTTATGACGGCATTGTGCCTTTTTTTTATATTGCGATGCTATTTCTGAGTTTAATTGTCAATAAGAAGGTCCAATGGATACAGAAACCTGAAATGAAGCATCGGAACCTAAAACCGGTCTCACAGGAGAGTATCAAATCGTAGAATGTAAGAAGTGTCAGTCCTTTTGTACTTAAGTCGGCATTCCGCCTTTTGTATTTAATTACGATGTAATTTCTGTGTTTCATCGTCAATAAGATTGTCCAAGGGATACAGTAAACCTGATGTGAATCATCGGAATCTAAAACAGGACTCACAGGAGAGGTTCAAATCATAGAAAGTTAGAGTTTCAGTCCTCTTGCACTTAAGTCGGTATTGTGCCTTTTGAATTCAATTCCGATGCAGTTTCTGTGCTTCATCGTCAATAAGAAGGTCCAAGGTATACAGTAAACCTGAAGTGAAGCATCGGAATCTAAAACTGGACTCACAGGAGAGGTTCAAATCATAGAAAGTTAGAGTGTCAGTCCTCTTGTACTTAAGTCGGCATTGTGCCTTTTGTATTAAATTCGGATGCAATTTCTGTGCATCATCGTCAATTAGAAGGGCCAAGGGGTACAGTAAACCTGAAATGAAGCATCGGAAACTAAAACTGGTCTCAAACTAAAGGTTCATAACATAAATAGTTAGAAGAGTCAGTGTTCTTGTACTGAAGTCGGTATTGTGCCTTTTGTATTTAATTACGATGCAATTTGTGTGTTTCATAGTCAATTAGAAGGTGCAAGGGATACAGTAAACCTGAAGTGATGCATCGGAATCTAAAACTGGTCTCACAGGAAAGGTTCTAAACATAGACAGTAAGAAGAGTCAGTTCTCTTCTTCTTAAGTCGGCATTGGGCATTTTGTTTTAAATTCGGAAGCAATTTTGTATTTAATTGTCAATAAGAAGGTCCAAGGGAGACAGTAAACCTGAAGTGAAGCATCGGAACCTAAAACTGGTCTCACAGGAGAGGATCAAATCGTAGACAGTAAGAAGTGTCAGTCCCAATTGCTGTGTTTCATCGTCAATAAGAAGGTCCAAAGAATACAGTAAACCTGAAGTGAAGCATCGGAATCTAAAACTAGACTCACAGGAGAGGTTCAAATCATGGAAAGTTAGAGTGTCAGTCCTCTTGTACTTAAGTCGGCTTTGTGCCTTTTGAATTTAATTCCGATGCAATTTCTTTGCTTTTGTATTAAATTCGGATGCATTTTCTGTGTTTCATCGTCAATAAGTTGGTCCAAGGTATACAGTAAACCTGAGGTGAAGCATCGGAATCTAAAACTGGACTCAGACGAGAGGTTAAAATCATAGAAAGTTTGAGTGTCATTCCTCTTGTACGTAAGTCGGCATTGTGCCATTTGTACTAAATTCGGATGCAGTTTCTGTGCTTCATCGTCAATAAGAAGGTCCAAGGTATACAGTAAACCTGAAGTGAAGAATCGGAATCTAAAACTGGACTCATAGGAGAGGTTCAAATCATAGAAAGTTAGAGTGTCAGTCCTCTTGTACTTAATTCGCATTGGGCCTTATGTATTTCGTTCGGATGAAATTTCTGTGTTTCATCGTCAATTAGATGGTCCAAGGTATACAATAAACCTGCAGTGAAGCATCGGAATCTGAAACTGGTCTCACAGGAAAGTTTCTTAACATAGACAGTAAGAAGTGTCAGTCCTCTTGTACAGAAGTCGGCATTGTGCCTTTTGTACTAAATTCGGATGCAATTTCTGTGTTTCATCGTCAATAAGAAGGTCCAAGGGATACAGTAAACCTGAAGTGAAGCATCGGAATCTAAAACCAGTCTCACAGGAGAGGTTCAAATCATTGAATGTAAGAAGTGTCAGTCCTCATGTACTTAAGTAGGCATTGTGAATTTTGTATTTAATCCGGATGCAATTTCTGTGTTTCGTCGCCAATAAGTAGGTCCAAGGGATACATTAAAAATGAAGTGAAGCATCGGAATCTAAAACTCGACTCATAGGAGAGGTTCAAATCATAGAAAGTTAGAGTGTCAGTCCTCTTGCACTTAAGTCGGCATTGTGCCATTTGTACAAAATTTGGATGCAATTTCTGTGTTTCATCGTCAATAATAAGGTTTAAGGGATACAGTATTCCTGCAGTGAAGCATCGCAATCCAAAACCGGTGTCACAGGAGAGGTTCAAATCATAGAATGTAAGAAGTGACAGCCCTCTTGTACTTAAGTCGGCATTGTGACTTTTCTATTTAATTCGGATGCAATTTCTGTGTTTGATCATCAATAAGAAGGTCCAAGGGATACAGTAAACCTGAAGTGAAGGATCGGAATCTAAAACTGGACTCACTGGAGAGGTTCAAATCATAGAAAGTTAGAGTGTCAGTCCTCTTGTACTTAAGTCGGCATTGTGCCTTCAGAATTTAATTCCGATGCAATTCCTGTGCTTCATCGTCAATAAGAAGGTCCAAGGTATACAGTAAACCTGAAGTGAAGCATCGGGATCTAAAACTGGACTCACAGGAGAGGTTCAAATCGTAGAAATTTAGAGTCTCAGTCCACTTACACTTAAGTAGGCATTGTGCCTTTTGTATTAAATTCGGATGCAATTTCTGTGCTTCATCGGCAATAAGAAGGTCCCAGGGATACAGTAAACCTGAAGTGAAGCATCGGAATCTAAAACTGGACTCACAGGAGAGGTTCCAATTATAGAAAGTTAGAGTGTCAGTCCTCTTGTACTTAAGTCTGCATTGTGCTTTTTGTATTAAATTCGGATGCAATTCCTGTGCATCATCGTCAATAAGTAGGGTCAAGGGATACAGTAAACCTGAAGTGATGCATCGGAATCTAAAACTGGTCTCAAACTAAAGGTTCATAACATAGACAGTAAGAAGAGTCAGTCTTCTGGTACTGAAGTTGGCATTGTGCCTTTTGTATTTAATTACGATTCAATTTGTGTGTTTCATAGTCAATTACAAGGTGCAAGGGATACAGTAAACCTGAAGTGAAGCATCGGAATCTAAAACTGGTCTCACAGGAAAGGTTCTAAACGTAGGCAGTAAGAAGAGTCAGTCCTCTTCTACTTATGACGGCATTGTGCCTTTTTTTTATATTGCGATGCTATTTCTGAGTTTAATTGTCAATAAGAAGGTCCAAGGGATACAGAAACCTGAAGTGAAGCATCGGAACCAAAACCGGTCTCACAGGAGAGGATCAAATCGTAGAATGTAAGAAGTGTCAGTCCTTTTGTACTTAAGTCGGCATTCTCCCTTTTGTATTTAATTACGATGTAATCCTGTGTTTCATCGTCAATAAGAATGTCCAAGGGATACAGTAAACCTGATGTGAAGCATCGGAATCTAAATAAGGACTCACAGGAGAGGTTCAAATCATAGAAAGTTGAAGTTTCAGTCCTCTTGCACTTAAGTCGGTATTGTGCCTTTTGAATTCAATTCCGATGCAATTTCTGTGCTTCATCGTCAATAAGAAGGTCCAAGGTATACAGTAAACCTGAAGTGAAGCATCGGAATCTAAAACTGGACTCACAGGAGAGGTTCAAATCATAGAAAATTAGAGTGTCAGTCCTCTTGTACTTAAGTCGGCATTGTGCCTTCTGTATTAAATTCGGATGCAATTTCTGTGCATCATCGTCAATAAGAAGGGCCAAGGGGTTCAGTAAACCTGAAATGCAGCATCGGAAACTAAAACTGGTCTCAAACTAAAGGTTCATAACATAAATAGTTAGAAGAGTCAGTCTTCTTGTACTGAAGTCGGCATTGTGCCTTTTGTATTTCATTACGATGTAATTTGTGTGTTTCATAGTCAATTAGAAGGTGCAAGGGATACAGTAAACCTGAAGTGATGCATCGGAATCTAAAACTGGTCTCACAGGAAAGGTTCTAAACATAGACAGTAAGAAGAGTCAGTTCTCTTCTTCTTAAGTCGGCATTGGGCATTTTGTATTAAATTCGGAAGCAATTTCTGTGTTTAATTGTCAATAAGAAGGTCCAAGGGCGACAGTAAACCTGAAGTGAAGCATCGGAACCTAAAACCGGTCTCACAGGAGAGGATCAAATCGTAGAAAGTAAGAAGTGTCAGTCCTAATTGCTGTGTTTCATCGTCAATAAGAAGGTCCAAGGGATACAGTAAACCTGAAGTGAAGCATCGGAATCTAAAACTAGACTCACAGGAGAGGTTCAAATCATGGAAAGTTAGAGTGTCAGTCCTCTTGTACTTAGGTCGGCTTTGTACCTTTTGAATTTAATTCCGATGCAATTTCTTTGCTTTTGTATTAAATTCGGATGCATTTTCTGTGTTCCATCGACAATAAGAAGGTCCTAGGGGTACAGTAAACCTGAAGTGAAGCATCGGAATCTAAAACCGGTCTCACAGGAGAGGTTCAATTCATAGAATGTAGGAAGTGTCAGTCCTCTTGTACTTAAGTCGGCATTGTGCCTTTTGTATTGAAGTGGGATGCAATTTCTGTGTTTGATCGTCAATAACAAGGTCCTAGGGATACAGTAAACCTGAAGTGAAGCATCGGAATCTAAAACTGGACTCACAGGAGAGGTTAAAATCGTAGAAAGTCAGAGTTTCAGTCTGCTTGTACTTATGTCGGCATTGTGCCTTTTGTATTAAATTCGGATGCTATTTCTCTGTTTTATCGTCAATAAGAAGGTCCAAGGGATACAGTAAACCTGAAGGGAAGCATCGGAATCTAAAACTGGACTCACAGGAGAGGTTCTAGACATAGACAGTAAGAAGAGTCAGTTCTCTTGTACTTAAGTCGGCATTGTGCCTTTTGTAATAAATTCGGATGCAATTTCTGTGTTTCATCGTCAATAAGAAGGTCCTAGGGATACAGTAAACCTGAAGTGAAGCTTCGGAACCTAAATCCGGTCTCACAGGAGAGGATCAAATCGTAGAAAGGAAGAAGTGTCAGTTCTTTTGTACTTAAGTTGGCATTCTGCCTTTTGTATTTAATTCCGATAAAATTTCTGTGCTTCATCGTCAATAAGAAGGTCCAAGGTATACAGTAATCCTGAAGTGAAGCATCGGAATCTAAAATTGGACTCACAGGAGAGGTTCAAATCATAGAAAGTTAGAGTGTCAGTTCTCTTGTACCTAAGTCGGCATTGTGCCTTTTGAATTTAAATCCGATGTAATTTCTGTGTTTCATCATCAACAAGAAGGTCCAAGGGATACAGTAAACCTGAAGTGAAGCATCGGAATCTAAAACTGGACTCACAGGAGTAGTTCAAAACATAGAAAGTTAGAGTGTCAGTCCTCTTGTACTTAAAGCAGCATTGTCCCTTTTGAATTTAATTCCGATGCAATTTCTGTGCTTCATCGTCAATACGAAGGTCCAATGTATACAGTAAACCTGAAGTGAGGCATCGAAATCAAAACTGGACTCACAGGAGAGGTTCAAATCATAGAAAGTTAGAGTGTCTGTCCTCTTGTACTTAAGTTGGCATTGTGCCTTTTGAATTTAATTCCGATGCAATTTCTGCGCTTCATCGTCAATAAGAAGGTCCAAGATATACAGTAAACCTGAAGTGAAGCA
The DNA here is from genome assembly GCF_023864345.2 of Schistocerca serialis cubense. Taxonomy (NCBI): domain Eukaryota; kingdom Metazoa; phylum Arthropoda; class Insecta; order Orthoptera; family Acrididae; genus Schistocerca; species Schistocerca serialis. Next base: position 18,137,820 of record NC_064648.1, read on the forward strand.
TCGGAATCTAAAACTGGACTCACAGGAGAGGTAAAAATCGAAGATAGGCAGAGTTTTAGTCCTCTTGTACTTAAGTCGGCATTGTTCATTTTGAATTTAAATCCGATGCAATTTCTGTGTTTCATCGTCAACAAGAATGTCCAAGATATACAGTAAACCTGAAGTGAAGCATCGGAATCTAAAACTGGACTCACAGGAGAGGTTCAAATCATGGAAATTTAGAGTGTTAGTCCTCTTGTTCTTAAGTCGGCATTGTGCCTTTTGAATTAAATTCGGATGCAATTTCTGTCTTTCATCGACAATAAGAAGGTCCAAGGGTTACAGTAAACATTAAGTGAAGCATCGGAATCTAAAACTGGACTCACAGGAGAGGTTCAAATCAAAGAAAGTTAGAGTGTCAGTCCTCTTGTACTTAAGACGGCATTGCGCCCTTTGTATTTAATTCCAATGTAATATCTGTGTTTCATCGTCAATAAGAAGGTCCAAGGTATACAGTAAACCTCAAGAGAAGCATAGGAATCTAAAACTGGACTCACAGGAGAGGTTCAAATCATAGAAAGTTAAAGTGTCAGTCCTCTTGTGCTTAAATCGGCGTTGTGCCTTTTGAAATTAATTCCGATGCAATTTATGTGCTTCATCGTCAATAAGAAGGTCCAAGGTATACAGTAAACCTGAAGTGAAGCATCGAAAACTAAAAATGGACTCACAGGAGTGGTTCAAATCATAGAAAATTAGAGTGTCAGTCCTCTTGTACTTAGGACGGCATTGTGCATTTTGAGTTTTATTCCGATGCAATTTCTGTGCTTCATCGTCAATAAGAAGGTCCAAGGGATACAGTAAACCAGAAGTGAAGCAACGGAATGTATAACTGGACCCACAGGAGAGGATCAAATCTTAGAAAGTTAGAGTGTCAGTCCTCTTGTACTTATGTCGGCATTGTGCCATTTGAATTTAATTACGATGCAATTTCTGTGTTTCATCGTCAATAAGAAGGTCCAAGGGATACAGTAAATCTGAAGTGAAGCATCGGAATCTAAAACCGGTCTCGCAAGAGAGGTTCAAGTCATAGAATGTAAGAGGTGTCAGTCCTCTTGTACTTAAGTCAGCATTGTGCCTTTTGTATTTAATTCCGATGCAATTTCTGTGTTTCATCGTCAGTAAGAAGATCCAAGGGATACAGTAAACCTGAAATGAGGCATCGGAATCTAAATCTGGACTCACAGGAGAGGTTCAAATTATTGAAAGTTAGAGTGTCAGTCCTCTTGTACTTAAGTCGGCATTGTGCCATTTGAATTTAATTCCGATGCAATTTCTGTGCTTCATCGTCAATAAGAAGGTCCAAGGTATACAGTAAACCTGTAGTCAATAATCGGAATCTAAAACTAGACTCACAGGAGAGGCCCCCCTGCGGGTTCGGGGGTTAGAATAGGCCCGCGGTATTCCTGCCTGTCGTAAGAGGCGACTAAAAGGAGTCTCAAACGTTTCGGCCTTATGTGATGGTCCCCTCTCGGGTTTGACCTCCATCTATCTAAATTATTCCGAAGAGCGAGCCAATTGGGGAAGGGCACCTTACATGGTGCACTGTATCCTTCGTGCAATTAGACCTATAGCCGTCTTTCTCGTCGTTGCCATGGTGTCCCGCTCGTTTTCGATCTCTTGGGCGAATACCACGCTGCCCTCTGCAGTGTTTCTTTTAACTGTGACGACGACCTTGGCCATTTTTGCACCTAAGATCCAGCACGGTAGCCAGTCCGTTGTGGTGGGGTCGCCATGTACCCTCTTGGTTGTAGCCCCCTGACAACACAGGGATCGCTCTACTGATGCCTGCGCCGTTCACTCCCCACGTATGCCAAGGAGTAGATGCCCATCCCCGTGGGGCATCAGGACTCCCGGCAATGGCCATCCTGCCAGGTGGCCTTTGCTGTGGCTGGGTGGCGCCCGTGGGGAGGGCCCTTGGTCGGAGTAGGTGGCATCAGGGCGGATGACCCGCAATGAAGCGTGGTACATCATCTCTCGCTGGTGGGCCTCCACCAGCAGTCTCTAAGCGATCGAGGTCTAACCTCAACGTGAAGAAATTGGATCAGAGATCGTTTCCCTCCCTAGCTACTCCATGGGAGGAACGACTTGCTAAAGAAGGCAGTGGAGAATATTCACCCCGGTACCTCGTGTGTACGCGGGTTGATGGAGAATCTTTCATGTCGACCAAGCCCCAGTTTTTTGTGGAGCATTTAGAGGACAAGTTCGGGGAGGTGGAGGGCCTGTCCAAGATGCGCTCGGGTTCTGTGCTCATCAAAACGGCATCCTCTGCCCAGTCACGGAGGTTGCTCAATTGTGACAAGTTGGGGGATGTTTCAGTTACCATCACGCCGCATAAGAGTCTCAACATGGTCCAGGGTATTATATTCCACAGGGATCTTCTTCTGCAGTCCGACGACGAATTACGCGCCAACCTCGAACGACGAGGTGTTCACTTCGTCCGGCGCGTCCATCGGGGTCCGAGGGATAATCAGGTAGCCACCGGTGCCTTCATCTTGGCCTTTGAGGGTGATGTCTTACCCGAAAAGGTTAAGGTGATGGTTTACCGTTGTGATGTGAAACCATATATCCCTCCTCCGATGCGGTGTTTTAAATGCTGGAAGTTCGGGCACATGTCATCTCGCTGTACTTCCAGCATCACGTGTCGGGATTGCGGACGTCCTTCGCATCCTGATACTCCATGTGCTCCGCCTCCCATTTGTGTTAACTGTGGAGAACACCATTCCCCCTGCTCACCGGACTGTCGGATCTTCCAGAAGGAAAGGAAGATAATGGAATATAAGACCCTGGACCGGCTGACCTACACTGAGACAAGGCGGAAATATGAGCGGCTACATCCCGTGCCCATGATATCCACCTATGCCGCTGCTGCACAAGCAGTCCGATCCTCTCCCGTGTCGTCACGTACTGCTGCCTCTCAGCCATGTCTCAATGCACCGGCCCCCTTGGTTGTTGGGGGCACTTCGCCCACTGTTGCTCCACCTACTCCAGGAGCAACACCACCCCAACCATCGGGGACATCCGTCCCCCCTTCCCAGCCGGAGAAGCGTAGGGCTTCTTCGGCCACTCCAGCCAGGAAGGGGTCCCTTGGGGCCCTCCCTTCCCAGGCTTTGCCCAGTGTCAAAGCGGATATCCGCAAAGTTTTGAAACAACAACCGGTCGCTGGTCATAGGGCTTCACGGTCGTCGTCCGTCCCTGAGACTGACCCAGTGGGGCCCTCCCAGCCAGACCCTCCCAAGGCACAGCGTGCGAAGCCGTTGAAGAAAAAGGCTCCCAAGCAACCTGACATTGCGGTGGCACCTGTCCCACCGCCACCCTCAAACTCTGCGTCTGAGGACGAGGTGGAGATCCTGGCGTCCGCTGAGGACCTCGATCTCGCCAGTCCCTCCGGCGCCATGGAAAGCACTGGCGCAGGTGCTCACTTGGAGGCAGCAGGTGACCCAGCGGCGTAATCTGCCTTCCCAGTCCCGTCACGCCTTTCCCAGCCATGGACAACACCATCCTCCAGTGGAACTGCAGCGGTTTCTTCCACCATCTAGCTGAGCTCCGCCAACTTATCAGCTTTCACCCTTTCTTCTGCATTGCTCTCCAGGAAACTTGGTTTCCAGCAATGCGAACCCCCGCCCTCCGTGGCTATCGGGGTTATTACAAGAACCGAGCAGCTTATGAAAGGGTGTCTGGTGGCGTCTGCATATATGTTCTTCACACTCTGCACAGCGAGTCTGTCCCTCTCCAGACGCCTTTAGAGGCTGTCGCTGTCCGCGTGTGGACGCCACAGGCTGTTACCGTCTGCAGTCTTTACATTCCACCGGATGGTGATGTCTCGCAGCACGTCCTGGCTGCACTGGTCGCCCAATTGCCGCCACCTTTCTTGCTATTGGGCGACTTCAACGCCCATAACCCTCTGTGGGGTGGGTCCGTGGCAACAGGTCGAGGCGCCATCGTTGAGCATTTATTGTCGCAGCTCGATCTCTCGCTGTTAAATGATGGTGCCTTCACACACTTCAGTGTGGCGCATGGCACCTACTCCGCCATTGACCTTTCAATCTGTAGCCATAGCCTCTTACCATCTGTCCAATGGAGTGTGCATGACGACCTGTGTGGTAGTGACCACTTTCCGATCTTTTTGTCACTACCACAGCGCCACTGTTCTGGGCGCCCTAGCAGATGGGCTCTGAATAAGGCTGACTGGGACTTGTTCTCCTCCACTGCCGCTTTTGAGCCTCTCTCTACCGATGACATTGATGCGGTGGTTCAATCGGTCACCACCGGCATCGTTACTGCCGCCGAATCTGCCATTCCCCATTCCTGTGGGTCCCCTCGGCGGAAGGCTGTGCCTTGGTGGTCGCCTGAGATCGCTGAAGCGATTAAAGATCGCCGGCGGGCGCTCCAGCGTCACAAGCGACATCCCTCCCTCGACCACCTTATCGCCTTCAAACGGCTGCGTGCGCGGGCCCGCCTCCTTATCCGCCAAGGCAAGAAGGAGTGCTGGGAGCGGTATGTGTCCACCATTGGCCTCCATGTCACTTCCTCGCAGGTCTGGGCCAAGATTCGACGCGTCTACGGCTATCGGCCACCTGCCAGCGTCCCTGCGCTCTCACTGAATGGAGCAGTTTGTACTGACTCCGACGTCATTGCCAATCGCTTAGCAGAGCATTTTGCTCTGAGTTCCGCTTCTGCGAATTACCCCCAGGCCTTCCGCTCCATTAAAGAGCGGCTGGAACGTCGGAGCCTTTCGTTTCGCACCAACCACCCAGAATCTTACAATGCTCCATTTAGTGAGTGGGAATTTCGCAGTGCCCTCGCTGCTTGCCCTGATACCGCTCCTGGGCCAGATGGCATCCACTGTCAGATGCTGAAACACCTTTCAGTGGACTGCCAGCGGCGCCTTCTCGATCTTTACAACCGTCTTTGGGTCGAGGGGGAGTTTCCGTCGCAATGGCGGGAAGGCATTGTCATCCCCGTTTTGAAGCCTGGAAAGAACCCTCTGGAGGTGGACAGCTACCGTCCCATTAGCCTCACCAACGTTCTTTGCAAGTTGTTTGAACGGATGGTGAGCCGGCGCTTGAATTGGGTACTGGAGTCTAGGGGCCTTCTGGCTCCATCTCAGGGTGGGTTCCGTAAAGGCCGCTCCGCCGCCGACAATCTGGTGAGCCTGGAGTCGGCCATCCGTACTGCCTTTTCCCGCCGTCAGCACCTGGTCGCTGTCTTTTTCGACATGCGGAAGGCGTACGATACGACGTGGCGTCATCACATTCTTTCTACGCTCCATGGATGGGGTCTTCGGGGTCCTCTGCCGATTTTTATCCGCAATTTTCTGTCGTGTCGTACCTTCCGCGTGCAAGTCGCGGCCTCGTATAGTTCCTCCCACGTCCAGGAGAACGGTGTGCCACAGGGTTCCGTTTTAAGTGTCTGTCTGTTTTTAATAGCCATTAACGGTCTTGCTGCGGCCGTGGGAAACTCTGTCTCCGCTTCCCTGTATGCTGACGACTTCTGCCTTTATTACAGCTCTCCCAGCATTGCAGCTGTTGAACGTCAGCTACAGGGCGCTATCCGTAAGGCGCAGTCTTGGGCTGTAGCCCATGGGTTTCAGTTTTCGGCAGCCAAGACCCGCGTTATGCATTTCTGCCGGCGCCGAACAGTCCATCCTGAGCCGCGGCTTTATCTTGCCGACGAACTCCTTGCTGTGGTGGAGACCCACAGGTTTTTGGGGGTGGTTTTCGATGCCCGGTTGACTTGGCTGCCTCATATCCGGCAGCTGAAACAGACGTGTTGGCGGCATCTAAACGCTCTGAGATGCTTGAGCCACACCCGCTGGGGCGCCGACCGCTTTACCCTGTTGCGGCTCTACCAGGCGTTAATCCAGTCCCGTCTGGATTATGGGAGCCTGGCTTATGGCTCAGCATCCCCATCTGCGTTACAGGTGCTGGACCCAATTCTCCACAGCGGGATACGCCTTGCCACTGGTGCTTTCCGCACCAGCCCCGTGGACAGCGTACTAGTGGAGGCAGGTGTACCTCCCCTGCGGTTCCGACGCCAACGTTTGCTGGCCGCTTATGCTGCCCATGTTCTCAGCTCGCCCGGGCATCCAAATTATCGTCTCCTGTTCCCGCGATCGGTCGTCCATCTGCCAGATCGTCGGCCCCGGTCTGGTTGTACAATAGCGGTCCGCGTCACAGAGCTTCTCTCTGGGCTTCAGGTTTTTACTGTTCCACCTACTTTCCGGGCTACTTTGCATACACCCCCATGGTGTGTTCGTCGCCCTTGCCTTCGGCTGGACCTGGCACAGGGCCCGAAGGACTCAGTCCCTCCAGAGGCCTTCCGCCGCCGCTTTTATTCTATCCTGGCCACGTATCAGGGCTCTGGTATTGTCTACACTGACGGTTCGATGGTTGCTGGTCGTGTCGGGTATGCGCTCACTCTAGGGGACAGTTCCGAACAACGTTCCTTGCCGGATGGCTGCAGCGTTTACACTGCTGAACTGGTCGCCATCTTTCGTGCCCTAGAGTATATCCGCTCCTGCTCAGGTGAGTCCTTCGTTATCTGTAGCGATTCCCTGAGCGGTTTACGAGCTCTCGACCAGTGTTTCCCTCGTTCTCGTTTGGTGATGGCTATCCACGAGTCTCTGCATACTCTCGCCTGTTGCGGCCGCTCTGTGGTCTTTGTGTGGACCCCCGGTCATGTCGGTATCCCGGGTAACGAACATGTTGACCGCCTGGCGAAAGAGGCCACCAGCAAGCCATCTCTGGACCTTGGCCTCCCTGAGACTGATTTGCGGGCAGTCTTCCGCCGCAAAATCTTGGCGCTATGGGACGATGAATGGCGCGAACTGACAATGTCCAATAAACTCCGTGCTGTCAAGGAGACGACGGCTGTGTGGCGGTCATCCCTGCGAGCCACTCGCAGGGACTCGGTAGTTCTTTGCCGGCTCCGCATTGGCCACTCCCGGCTGACACACAGTTATTTACTGCGCAGGGAGGACCCTCCTGTATGTCGCTGCGGGGCGGCTTTGACAGTGGCCCACATTCTGTTGGCCTGCCCCCTTTTAGCTGTGGTCAGGCAGACATTTGCGCTGCCTGATACGCTCCCTGCCCTTTTAACAGACGACTCCGCTATGGCTGACTTAGTTTTACGTTTTATTCGGGCAGGGGGATTTTATCATTTAATCTGAGTGTTTCTGTTTTATTTTATTGTTTTGTGTTGATGCTGGCCTTTGGCCTATGATTTTACACTGATTTTTTAATGTGTTTCTAAGTGGTTGGCTTTTCCTTTTTTATTTCTATGGTCGGCCAACCACCGTCATTCTCTATGTGGTTTTCGTTCGTTTTGTCTTGTCTTTGTCTCAGTCTCTCCTGTTCTGTATCGTCTGTGATCTCTTCTGTTCCTCGTTTTTATTCTCTGTGGGTGTTCTTTGTCTTTGGAAAAAGGGACCGATGACCATAGTAGTCTGGTCCCTTTAATCCCCCAACCAACCAACCATCACAGGAGAGGTTCAAATCATAAAAAAATAGAGTGTCAGTCCTCTTGTACTTAAGTCGGCATTGTGCCTTTTGAATTTAATTCCGATGCAATTTCTGTGCTTCATCGTCAATAAGAAGGTCCCAGGTATACAGTAAACCTGAAGTGAAGCATCGGAATCTAAAACTGGACTCACAGGCGAGGTTAAAATCGTAGAAAGGCAGAGTTTCAGTCCTCTTGTACTTAAGTCGGCATTGTGCCTTTTGAATTTAATTCCGATGCAATTTCTGTGCTTCATCGTCAATAAGAAGGTCCAAGGAATACAATAATCCTGAAGTGAAGCATCGGAATCTAAAATTGGACTCAGAGGAGAGGTTCAAATCATAGAAAGTTAGAGTGTCAGTCCTCTTGTACTTAAGTTGGCATTGTGCCTTTTGAATTTAATTCCGATGCAATTTCTGCGCTTCATCGTCAATAAGAAGGTCCAAAGTATACAGTAAACCTGAAGTGAAGAATCGGAATCTAAAATTGGACTCACAGGAGAGGTTCAAATCATAGAAAGTTAGAGTGTCAGTTCTCTTGTACCTAAGTCGGCATTGTGCCTTTTGAATTTAAATCCGATGTAATTTCTGTGATTCATCGTCAACAAGAAGGTCCAAGGTATACAGTAAATCTGAAGTGAAGCATCGGAAGCTAAAACTGGACTCATAGGGGAAGTTCTAATCATAGAAAGTTAGAGTGTCAGTCCTCTTGTTCTAAAGTCGGCATTGTGCCTTTTTTATTACATTCGGTTGCAATTTCTGTGTTCCATCGACAATAACAAGGTCCAAGGGATACAGTAACCCTGAAGTGAAGCATCGGAATCTAAAACTAGACTCACAGGAGAGGTTCAAATCATGGAAAGTTATAGTGTCAGTCCTCTTGTACTTAAGTCGGCTTTGTACCTTTTGAATTTAATTCCGATGCAATTTCTTTGCTTTTGTATTAAATTCGGATGCATTTTCTGTGTTCCATCGACAATAAGAAGGTCCTAGGGGTACAGTAAACCTGAAGTGAAGCATCGGAATCTAAAACCGGTCTCACAGGAGAGGTTCAATTCATAGAATGTAGGAAGTGTCAGTCCTCTTGTACTTAAGTCGGCATTGTGCCTTTTGTATTGAAGTGGGATGCAATTTCTGTGTTTGATCGTCAATAACAAGGTCCTAGGGATACAGTAAACCTGAAGTGAAGCATCGGAATCTAAAACTGGACTCACAGGAGAGGTTAAAATCGTAGAAAGTCAGAGTTTCAGTCTGCTTGTACTTATGTCGGCATTGTGCCTTTTGTATTAAATTCGGATGCTATTTCTCTGTTTTATCGTCAATAAGAAGGTCCAAGGGATACAGTAAACCTGAAGGGAAGCATCGGAATCTAAAACTGGACTCACAGGAGAGGTTCTAGACATAGACAGTAAGAAGAGTCAGTTCTCTTGTACTTAAGTCGGCATTGTGCCTTTTGTAATAAATTCGGATGCAATTTCTGTGTTTCATCGTCAATAAGTAGGTCCTAGGGATACAGTAAACCTGAAGTGAAGCATCGGAACCTAAATCCGGTCTCACAGGAGAGGATAAAATCGTAGAAAGGAAGAAGTGTCAGTTCTTTTGTACTTAAGTTGGCATTCTGCCTTTTGTATTTAATTCCGATAAAATTTCTGTGGTTCATCGTCAATAAGAAGGTCCAAGGTATACAGTAATCCTGAAGTGAAGCATCGGAATCTAAAATTGGACTCACAGGAGAGGTTCAAATCATAGAAAGTTAGAGTGTCAGTACTCTTGTACTTAAGTCGGCATTGTGCCTTTTGAATTTAAATCCGATGTAATTTCTGTGTTTCATCGTCAACAAGAAGGTCCAAGGGAAACAGTAAACCTGAAGTGAAGCATCGGAATCTAAAACTGGACTCACAGGAGTAGTTCAAAACATAGAAAGTTAGAGTGTCAGTCCTCTTGTACTTAAAGCAGCATTGTGCCTTTTGAATTTAATTCCGATGCAATTTCTGTGCTTCATCGTCAATAAGAAGGTCCAATGTATACAGTAAACCTAAAGTGAAGCATCGAAATCAAAACTGGACTCACAGGAGAGGTTCAAATCATAGAAAGTTAGAGTGTCAGTCCTCTTGTACTTAAGTTGGCATTGTGCCTTTTGAATTTAATTCCGATGCAATTTCTGCGCTTCATCGTCAATAAGAAGGTCCAAGGTATACAGTAAACCTGAAGTGAAGCATCGGAATCTAAAACTGGACTCACAGGAGAGGTAAAAATCGAAGATAGGCAGAGTTTTAGTCCTCTTGTACTTAAGTCGGCATTGTTCATTTTGAATTTAAATCCGATGCAATTTCTGTGTTTCATCGTCAACAAGAATGTCCAAGATATACAGTAAACCTGAAGTGAAGCATCGGAATCTAAAACTGGACTCACAGGAGAGGTTCAAATCATGGAAATTTAGAGTGTTAGTCCTCTTGTTCTTAAGTCGGCATTGTGCCTTTTGAATTAAATTCGGATGCAATTTCTGTCTTTCATCGACAATAAGAAGGTCCAAGGTATACAGTAAACCTCAAGTGAAGCATAGGAATCTAGAACTGGACTCACAGGAGAGGTTCAAATCATAGAAAGTTAGAGTGTCAGTCCTCTTGTACTTAAGTCGGCATTGTGCCCTTTGTATTAAATTCGAATGCAAACTAAGTGTTTCATCGTCAATAAGAAGGTCCAAGGGTTACAGTAAACATTAAGTGAAGCATCGGAATCTAAAACTGGACTCACAGGAGAGGTTCAAATCAAAGAAAGTTAGAGTGTCAGTCCTCTTGTACTTAAGACGGCATTGCGCCCTTTGTATTTAATTCCAATGTAATATCTGTGTTTCATCGTCAATAAGAAGGTCCAAGGTATACAGTAAACCTCAAGTGAAGCATAGGAATCTAAAACTGGACTCACAGGAGAGGTTCAAACCATAGAAAGTTAAAGTGTCAGTCCTCTTGTGCTTAAGTCGGCGTTGTGCCTTTTGAAATTAATTCCGATGCAATTTATGTGCTTCATCGTCAATAAGAAGGTTCCAGGTATACAGTAAACCTGAAGTGAAGCATCGGAATCTAAAACTGGACTCACAGGCGAGGTTAAAATCGTAGAAAGGCAGAGTTTCAGTCCTCTTGTACTTAAGTCGGCATTGTGCCTTTTGAATTTAATTCCGATGCAATTTCTGTGCTTCATCGTCAATAAGAAGGTCCAAGGAATACAATAATCCTGAAGTGAAGCATCGGAATCTAAAATTGGACTCAGAGGAGAGGTTCAAATCATAGAAAGTTAGAGTCTCAGTCCTCTTGTACTTAAGTTGGCATTGTGCCTTTTGAATTTAATTCCGATGCAATTTCTGCGCTTCATCGTCAATCAGAAGGTCCAAGGTATACAGTAAACCTGAAGTGAAGAATCGGAATCTAAAATTGGACTCACAGGAGAGGTTCAAATCATAGAAAGTTAGAGTGTCAGTTCTCTTGTACCTAAGTCGGCATTGTGCCTTTTGAATTTAAATCCGATGTAATTTCTGTGATTCATCGTCAACAAGAAGGTCCAAGGTATACAGTAAATCTGAAGTGAAGCATCGGAAGCTAAAACTGGACTCATAGGAGAAGTTCAAATCATAGAAAGTTAGAGTGTCAGTCCTCTTGTTCTTAAGTCGGCATTGTGCCTTTTGTATTACATTCGGTTGCAATTTCTGTGTTCCATCGACAATAACAAGGTCCAAGGGATACAGTAAACCTGAAGTGAAGCATCGGAATCTAAAACTGGACTCACAGGAGTAGTTCAAAACATAGAAAGTTAGAGTGTCAGTCCTCTTGTACTTAAAGCAGCATTGTGCCTTTTGAATTTAATTCCGATGCAATTTCTGCGCTTCATCGTCAATAAGAAGGTCCAAGGTATACAGTAAACCTGAAGTGAAGCATCGGAATCTAAAATGGGACTCACAGGAGAGGTTCAAATCATAGAAAGTTAGAGTGTCAGTTCTCTTGTACCTAAGTCGGCATTGTGCCTTTTGAATTTAAATCCGATGTAATTTCTGTGATTCATCGTCAACAAGAAGGTCCAATGTATACAGTAAACCTGAAGTGAAGCATCGGAATCAAAACTGGACTCACAGGAGAGGTTCAAATCATAGAAAGTTAGAGTGTCAGTTCTCTTGTACCTAAGTCGGCATTGTGCCTTTTGAATTTAAATCCGATGTAATTTCTGTGATTCATCGTCAACAAGAAGGTCCAAGGGATACAGTAAATCTGAAGTGAAGCATCGGAAGCTAAAACTGGACTCATAGGAGAAGTTCAAATCATAGAAAGTTAGAGTGTCAGTCCTCTTGTTCTTAAGTCGGCATTGTGCCTTTTGTATGACATTCGGTTGCAATTTCTGTGTTCCATCGACAATAACAAGGTCCAAGGGATACAGTAAACCTGAAGTGAAGCATCGGAATCTAAAACTAGACTCACAGGAGAGGTTCAAATCATGGAAAGTTAGAGTGTCAGTCCTCTTGTACTTAAGTCGGCTTTGTACCTTTTGAATTTAATTCCGATGCAATTTCTTTGCTTTTGTATTAAATTCGGATGCATTTTCTGTGTTCCATCCACAATAAGAAGGTCCTAGGGGTACAGTAAACCTGAAGTGAAGCATCGGAATCTAAAACCGGTCTCACAGGAGAGGTTCAATTCATAGAATGTAGGAAGTGTCAGTCCTCTTGTACTTAAGTCGGCATTGTGCCTTTTGTATTGAAGTGGGATGCAATTTCTGTGTTTGATCGTCAATAACAAGGTCCTAGGGATACAGTAAACCTGAAGTGAAGCATCGGAATCTAAAACTGGACTCACAGGAGAGGTTAAAATCGTAGAAAGTCAGAGTTTCAGTCTGCTTGTACATATGTCGGCATTGTGCCTTTTGTATTAAATTCGGATGCTATTTCTCTGTTTTATCGTCAATAAGAAGGTCCAAGGGATACAGTAAACCTGAAGGGAAGCATCGGAATCTAAAACTGGACTCACACCAGAGGTTCTAGACATAGACAGTAAGAAGAGTCAGTTCTCTTGTACTTAAGTCGGCATTGTGCCTTTTGTAATAAATTCGGATGCAATTTCTGTGTTTCATCGTCAATAAGAAGGTCCTAGGGATACAGTAAACCTGAAGTGAAGCATCGGAACCTAAATCCGGTCTCACAGGAGAGGATCAAATCGTAGAAAGGAAGAAGTGTCAGTTCTTTTGTACTTAAGTTGGCATTCTGCCTTTTGTATTTAATTCCGATAAAATTTCTGTGCTTCATCGTCAATAAGAAGGTCCAAGGTATACAGTAATCCTGAAGTGAAGCATCGGAATCTAAAATTGGACTCACAGGAGAGGTTCAATTCATAGAAAGTTAGAGTGTCAGTACTCTTGTACTTAAGTCGGCATTGTGCCTTTTGAATTTAAATCCGATGTAATTTCTGTGTTTCATCGTCAACAAGAAGGTCCAAGGGATACAGTAAACCTGAAGTGAAGCATCGGAATCTAAAACTGGACTCACAGGAGTAGTTCAAAACATAGAAAGTTAGAGTGTCAGTCCTCTTGTACTTAAAGCAGCAATGTGCCTTTTGAATTTAATTCCGATGCAATTTCTGTGTTTCATCGTCAACAAGAATGTCCAAGATATACAGTAAACCTGAAGTGAAGCATCGGAATCTAAAACTATACTCACAGGAGAGGTTCAAATCATGGAAATTTAGAGTGTTAGTCCTCTTGTTCTTAAGTCGGCATTGTGCCTTTTGAATTAAATTCGGATGCAATTTCTGTCTTTCATCGACAATAAGAAGGTCCAAGGTATACAGTAAACCTCAAGTGAAGCATAGGAATCTAGAACTGGTCTCACAGGAGAGGTTCAAATCATAGAAAGTTAGAGTGTCAGTCCTCTTGTACTTAAGTCGGCATTGTGCCCTTTGTATTAAATTCGAATGCAAACTAAGTGTTTCATCGTCAATAAGAAGGTCCAAGGGTTACAGTAAACATTAAGTGAAGCAACGGAATCTAAAACTGGACTCACAGGAGAGGTTCAAATCAAAGAAAGTTAGAGTGTCAGTCCTCTTGTACTTAAGACGGCATTGCGCCCTTTGTATTTAATTCCAATGTAATATCTGTGTTTCATCGTCAATAAGAAGGTCCAAGGTATACAGTAAACCTCAAGTGAAGCATAGGAATCTAAAACTGGACTCACAGGAGAGGTTCAAACCATAGAAAGTTAAAGTGTCAGTCCTCTTGTGCTTAAGTCGGCGTTGTGCCTTTTGAAATTAATTCCGATGCAATTTATGTGCTTCATCGTCAATAAGAAGGTCCAAGGTATACAGTAAACCTGAAGTGAAGAATCGGAATCTAAAACTGGACTCACAGGAGAGGTTCAAATCATAGAAATTTTGAATGTCAGTCCTCTTGTACCTAAGTCGGCATTGTGCCTTTTGAATTTAATTTCGATGCAATTTCTGTGCTTCATCGTCAATAAGAAGGTCCAAGGAATACAGTAAACCTGAAGTGAAGCATCGAAAACTAAAAATGGACTCACAGGAGTGGTTCAAATCATAGATAATTAGAGTGTCAGTCCTCTTGTACTTAGGACGGCATTGTGCATTTTGAGTTTTATTCCGATGCAATTTCTGTACTTCATCGTCAATAAGAAGGTCCAAGGGATACAGTAAACCAGAAGTGAAGCAACGGAATGTATAACTGGACCCACAGGAGAATATCAAATCTTAGAAAGTTAGAGTGTCAGTCCTCTTGTACTTATGTCGGCATTGTGCCATTTGAATTTAATTACGATGCAATTTCTGTGTTTCATCGTCAATAAGAAGGTCCAAGGGATACAGTAAATCTGAAGTGAAGCATCAGAATCTAAAACCGGTCTCGCAATAGAGGTTCAAGTCATAGAATGTAAGAGGTGTCAGTCCTCTTGTACTTAAGTCAGCATTGTGCCTTTTGTATTTAATTCCGATGCAATTTCTGTGTTTCATCGTCAGTAAGAAGATCCAAGGGATACAGTAAACCTGAAATGAGGCATCGGAATCTAAATCTGGACTCACAGGAGAGGTTCAAATTATTGAGAGTTAGAGTGTCAGTCCTCTTGTACTTAAGTCGGCATTGTGCCATTTGAATTTAATTCCGATGCAATTTCTGTGCTTCATCGTCAATAAGAAGGTCCAAGGTATACAGTAAACCTGAAGTCAATAATCGGAATCTAAAACTAGACTCACAGGAGAGGTTCAAATCATAGAAAGTTAGAGTGTCAGTCCTCTTGTACTTAAGTCGGCATTGTGCCTTTTGAATTTAAATCCGATGCAATTTCTGTGCTTCATCGTCAATAAGAAGGTTCCAGGTATACAGTAAACCTGAAGTGAAGCATCGGAATCTAAAACTGGACTCACAGGCGAGGTTAAAATCGTAGAAAGGCAGAGTTTCAGTCCTCTTGTACTTAAGTCGGCATTGTGCCTTTTGAATTTAATTCCGATGCAATTTCTGTGCTTCATCGTCAATAAGAAGGTCCAAGGAATACAATAATCCTGAAGTGAAGCATCGGAATCTAAAATTGGACTCAGAGGAGAGGTTCAAATCATAGAAAGTTAGAGTGTCAGTCCTCTTGTACTTAAGTTGGCATTGTGCCTTTTGAATTTAATTCCGATGCAATTTCTGCGCTTCATCGTCAATAAGAAGGTCCAAGGTATACAGTAAACCTGAAGTGAAGAATCGGAAACTAAAATTGGACTCACAGGAGAGGTTCAAATCATAGAAAGTTAGAGTGTAAGTTCTCTTGTACCTAAGTCGGCATTGTGCCTTTTGAATTTAAATCCGATGTAATTTCTGTGATTCATCGTCAACAAGAAGGTCCAAGGTATACAGTAAATCTGAAGTGAAGCATCGGAAGCTAAAACTGGAATCATAGGAGAAGTTCAAATCATAGAAAGTTAGAGTGTCAGTCCTCTTGTTCTTAAGTCGGCATTGTGCCTTTTGTATTACATTCGGTTGCAATTTCTGTGTTCCATCGACAATAACAAGGTCCAAGGGATACAGTAAACCTGAAGTGAAGCATCGGAATCTAAAACTGGACTCACAGGAGTAGTTCAAAACATAGAAAGTTAGAGTGTCAGTCCTCTTGTACTTAAAGCAGCATTGTGCCTTTTGAATTTAATTCCGATGCAATTTCTGCGCTTCATTGTCAATAAGAAGGTCCAAGGTATACAGTAAACCTGAAGTGAAGCATCGGAATCTAAAATTGGACTCACAGGAGAGGTTCAAATCATAGAAAGTTAGAGTGTCAGTCCTCTTGTACATAAGTCGGCATTCGGCCTTTTGAATTTTATTCCGATGCAATTCCTGTGCTTCATCATCAATAAGAAGGTCCAAGGTATACAGTAAACCTGAAGTGAAGCATCGGAATCTAAAACTGGACTCACAGGAGAGGTTCAAATCATGGAAATTTAGAGTGTTAGTCCTCTTGTTCTTAAGTCGGCATTGTGCCTTTTGAATTAAATTCGGATGCAATTTCTGTCTTTCATCGATAATAAGAAGGTCCAAGGGATACAGTAAACCTGAAGTGAAGCATCGGAATCTAAAACTGGACTCACAGGAGAGGTTCAAATCATAGAAAGTTAGAGTGTTAGTCCTCTTGTACTTAAGTCGGCATTGTGCCCTTTGTATTAAATTCGAATGCAAACTAAGTGTTTCATCGTCAATAAGAAGGTACAAGGGTTACAGTAAACATTAAGTGAAGCATCGGAATCTAAAACTGGACTCACAGGAGAGGTTCAAATCATAGAAAGTTAGAGTGTCAGTCCTCTTGTACTTAAGACGGCATTGCGCCCTTTGTATTTAATTCCAATGTATATCTGTGTTTCATCGTCAATAAGAAGGTCCAAGGTATACAGTAAACCTCAAGTGAAGCATCGGAATCTAAAACTGGACTCACAGGAGAGGTTCAAATCATAGAAAGTTAAAGTGTCAGTCCTCTTGTGCTTAAGTCGGCGTTGTGCCTTTTGAAATTAATTCCGATGCAATTTATGTGCTTCATCGTCAATAAGAAGGTCCAAGGTATACAGTAAACCTGAAGTGAAGAATCGGAATCTAAAACTGGACTCACAGGAGAGGTTCATATCATAGAAATTTAGAATGTCAGTCTCTTGTACCTAAGTCGGCATTGTGCCTTTTGAATTTAATTTCGATGCAATTTCTGTGCTTCATCGTCAATAAGAAGGTCCAAGGAATACAGTAAACCTGAAGTGAAGCATCGGAAACTAAAAATGGACTCACAGGAGAGGTTCAAATCATAGAAAATTACAGTGTCAGTCCTCTTGTACTTAGGACGGCATTGTGCCTTTTGAGTTTTATTCCGATGCAATTTCTGTGCTTCATCGTCAATAAGAAGGTCCAAGGGATACAGTAAACCAGAAGTGAAGCAACGGAATGTAAAACTGGACCCACAGGAGAGGATCAAATCTTAGAAAGTTAGAGTGTCAGTCCTCTTGTACTTATGTCGGCATTGTGCCATTTGAATTTAATTACGATGCAATTTCTGTGTTTCATCGTCAATAAGAAGGTCCAAGGGATACAGTAAATCTGAAGTGAAGCATCGGAATCTAAAACCGCTCTCGCAAGAGAGGTTCAATTCATAGAATGTAAGAGCTGTCTGTCCTCTTGTACTTAAGTCAGCATTGTGCCTTTTGTATTTAATTCCGATGCAATTTCTGTGTTTCATCGTCAGTAAGAAGATCCAAGGGATACAGTAAACCTGAAATGAGGCATCGGAATCTAAATCTGGACTCACAGGAGAGGTTCAAATTATAGAAAGTTAGAGTGTCAGTCCTCTTGTACTTAAGTCGGCATTGTGCCTTTTGAATTTAATTCAGATGCAATTTTTGTGCTTCATCGTCAATATGAAGGTCCAAGGTATACAGTAAACCTGAAGTCAATGATCGGAATCAAAAACTAGACTCACAGGAGAGGTTCAAATCATAGAACGTTAGAGTGTTAGTCCTCTTGTACTTAAGTCGGCATTGTGCCTTTTGTATTAAATTCCGATGCAATTTATGTGCTTCATCGTCAATAAGAAGGTCCAAGGTATACAGTAAACCTGAAGTGAAGCATCGGAAACTAAAACTGGACTCACAGGAGAGGTTCAAATCATAAAAAGTCAGAGTGTCAGTCCTCTTGTAGTTAAGTCGGCATTGTGCCTTTTGAATTTAATTCCGATGCAATTTCTGTGCTTAATCGTCAATAAGAAGGTCCCAGGTATACAGTAAACCTGAAGTGAAGCATCGGAATCTAAAACTGGACTCACAGGCGAGGTTAAAATCGTAGAAAGGCAGAGTTTCAGTCCTCTTGTACTTAAGTCGGCATTGTGCCTTTTGAATTTAATTCCGATGCAATTTCTGTGCTTCATCGTCAATAAGAAGGTCCAAGGAATACAATAATCCTGAAGTGAAGCATCGGAATCTAAAATTGGACTCAGAGGAGAGGTTCAAATCATAGAAAGTTAGAGTGTCAGTCCTATTGTACTTAAGTCTGCATTGTGCCTTTTGAATTTAAATCCGATGCAATTTCTGTGTTTCATCGTCAACAAGAAGGGCCAAGGTATACAGTAAACCTGAAATGAAGCATCGCAATCTAAAACTGAACTCACAGGAGAGGTTCAAATCATAGAAAGTTAGAGTGTCAGTCCTCTTGTCCTTTAGACGGCATTGTGCCTTTTGAATTTAATTCCGATGCAATTTCTGTGCTTCATCTTCAATAAGAAGGTCCAAGGTATACAGTAAACCTGAAGTGAAGCATCGGAATCTTAAACTGGACTCACAGGAGAGGTTAAAATCGTAGAAAGCCAGAGTATCAGTCCTCTTGTAGTTAAGTCGGCATTGTGCCTTTTGAATTTAAATCCGATGCAATTTCTGTGTTTCATCGTCAACAAGAAGGTCCAAGGTATACAGTAAACCTGAAGTAAAGCATCGGAATCTAAAACTGGACTCACAGGAGATGTTCAAATCATGGAAATTTAGAGTGTTAGTCCTCTTGTCCTTAAGTCGGCATTGTGCCTTTTGATTTAAATTCGGAAGCAATTTCTGTGTTTCATCGACAATAAGAAGGTCCAAGGGATACAGTAAACCTGAAGTGAAGCATCGGAATTTAAAACTGGACTCACAGGAGACGTTCAAATTATAGAAAGTTAGAGAGTCAGTCCTCTTGTACTTAAGTCGGTAATGTGCATTTTGTATTAAATCCGGATGCAATTTCTGTGTTTCATCGTCAATAAGAAGGTCCAAGGTATACAGTAAACCTGAAGTGAAGCTTCGGAATCTAAAACTGGACTCACAGGAGAGTTTCAAATCATAGAAAATTAAAGTGTCAGTCCTCTTGTGCTGAAGTCGGCGTTGTGCCTTTTGAATTTAATTCCGATGCAATTTATGTGCTTCATCGTCAATAAGAAGGTCCAAGGTATACAGTAAACCTGAAGTGAAGCATCGGAATCTAAAACTGGACTCACAGGAGAGGTTCAAATCATAGAAAGTTAGAGTGTCAGTCCTCTTGTACTTAAGTCGGCATTGTGCCTTTTGAATTTAATTCCGATGCAATTTCTGTGCTTCATCGTCAATAAGAAGGTCCCAGGTATACAGTAAACCTGAAGTGAAGCATCGGAATCTAAAACTGGACTCACAGGCGAGGTTAAAATCGTAGAAAGGCAGAGTTTCAGTCCTCTTGAACTTAAGTCGGCATTGTGCCTTTTGAATTTAATTCCGATGCAATTTCTGTGCTTCATCGTCAATAAGAAGGTCCAAGGAATACAATAATCCTGAAGTGAAGCATCGGAATCTAAAATTGGACTCACTGGAGAGGTTCAAAATATAGAACGTTAGAGTGTCAGTCCTCTTGTTCTTAAGTCGGCATTGTGCCTTTTGAATTAAATTCGGATGCAATATCTGTGTTTCATCGACAATAAGAAGGTCCAAGGGATACAGTAAACCAGAAGTGAAGCATCGGAATCTAAAATTTGTATCACAGGAGAGGTTCAAATCATAGAAAGTTAGAGTATCAGTCCTCTTGTACTTAAGTCGGCATTGTGCCTTTTGTATTAAATCTGGATGCAATATCTGTACTTCATCGTCAATAAGAAGGTCCAAGGGATACAGTTAACCGGAAGTGAAGAATCGGAATCTAAAACTGGACTCACAGGAGAGGTTCAAATCATAGAAAGTTAGAGTGTCAGTCCACTTGTACTTAAGTCGGCAATGTGCCTTCTGAATTTAATTCCGATGCAATTTATGTGCTTCATCGTCAATAGGAAGTTCCAAGGTATACAGTAAAATTGAAGTGAAGCATCGGAAACTTAAACTGGACTCAAAGGAGAGGTTCAAATCATAAAAAGTTAGAGTGTCAGTCCTCTTGTACTTAAGTCGGCATTGTGCCTTTTGAATTTAATTCCGATGCAATTTCTGTGCTTCATCGTCAATAAGAAGGTCCAAGGTATACAGTAAACCTGAAGTGAAGCATCGGAATCTAAAACTGGACTCACAGGAGAGGTTAAATTCGTAGAAAGGCAGAGTTTCAGTCCTCTTGTACTTAAGTCGGCATAGTGCCTTTTGTATTAAATTCGGATGCAATTTCTGTGTTTCATCGTCAATAAGAAGGTCCAAGTGTTACAGTAAACATGAAGTGAAGCATCGGAATCTAAAACTGGACTCACAGGAGAGGTTCTAAACATAGACAGTAGGAAGGGTAAGCTCTCTTGTACTTAAGTCGGCATTGTGCCTTTGTATTAAATTCATATGAAATTTCTGTGTTTCTTCGTCAATAAGAAGGTTCTAGGGATACAGTAAAGCAGAAGTGAAGCATCGGAATCTAAAACCGGTCTCACAGGAGTGGTTCAAATCATATAAAGTTAGAGTGTCAGTCCTCTTGTACTTAAGTCGGCATTGTGCTTTTTAATTAAATTCGGATGCAATTTCTGTGTTTCGTCGACAATAAGAAGGTCCAAGGGATACAGTAAACCTGAAGTGAAGCATCGGAATCTTAAACTGGACTCACAGGAGAGGTTCAAATCATAGAAAGTTAGAGTGGCAGTCCTCTTGTACTTAAGTCGGCATTGTGCGTTTTCAATTTAATTCCGATAAAATATCTGTGCTTCATTGTCAATAAGAAGGTCCAAGGTATTCAGCAATCTTGAAGTGAAGCATCTGAATCTAAAATTGGAATCACAGGAGAGGTTCAAATCATAGAAAGTTAGAGTGTCTGTCCTCTTGTACTTAAAACGGCATTATGCCTTTTGAATTTAATTCCGATGCAATTTCTGTGTTTCATCGTCAATACGAAGGTCCATGGTATACAGTAAACCTGAAGTGAGGCATCGGAATCTAAAACTGGACTCACAGGAGAGGTTCAAATCATAGAAAGTTAGAGTGTCAGTCCTCTTGTACTTAAGTCGGTATTGTGCATTTTGTATTAAATCCGGATGCAATTTCTGTGTTTCATCGTCAATAAGAAGGTCCAAGGTATACAGTAAACCTGAAGTGAAGCTTCGGAATCTAAAACTGGACTCACAGGAGAGTTTCAAATCATAGAAAATTAAAGTGTCAGTCCTGTTGTGCTTAAGTCGGCGTTGTGCCTTTTGAATTTAATTCCGATGCAATTTATGTGCTTCATCGTCAATAAGAAGGTCCAAGGTATACAGTAAACCTGAAGTGAAGCATCGGAATCTAAAACTGGACTCACAGGAGAGGTTCAAATCATAAAAAGTTAGAGTGTCAGTCCTCTTGTACTTAAGTCGGCATTGTGCCTTTTGAATTTAATTCCGATGCAATTTCTGTGCTTCATTGTCAATAAGAAGGTCCCAGGTATACAGTAAACCTGAAGTGAAGCATCGGAATCTAAAAGTGGACACACAGGCGAGGTTAAAATCGTAGAAAGGCAGAGTTTCAGTCCTCTTGTACTTAAGTCGGCATTGTGCCTTTTGAATTTAATTCCGATGCAATTTCTGTGCTTCATCGTCAATAAGAAGGTCCAAGGAATACAATAATCCTGAAGTGAAGCATCGGAATCTAAAATTGGACTCACTGGAGAGGTTCAAAATATAGAAAGTTAGAGTGTCAGTCCTCTTGTTCTTAAGTCGGCATTGTGCCTTTTGAATTAAATTCGGATGCAATATCTGTGTTTCATCGACAATAAGAAGGTCCAAGGGATACAGTAAACCAGAAGTGAAGCATCGGAATCTAAAATTGGTATCACAGGAGAGGTTCAAATCTTAGAAGGTTAGAGTGTCAGTCTACTTGTACTTAAGTCGGCAATGTGCCTTCTGAAATTAATTCCGATGCAATTTATGTGCTTCATCGTCAATAGGAAGTTCCAAGGTATACAGTAAAATTGAAGTGAAGCATCGGAAACTTAAACTGGACTCAAAGGAGAGGTTCAAATCATAGAAAGTTAGAGCGTCAGTCCTCTTGTACTTAAGTCGGCATTGTGCCTTTTGAATTTAATTCCGATGCAATTTCTGTGCTTCATCGTCAATAAGAAGGTCCAAGGTATACAGTAAACCTGAAGTGAAGCATCGGAATCTAAAACTGGACTCACAGGAGAGGTTAAATTCGTAGAAAGGCAGAGTTTCAGTCCTCTTGTACTTAAGTCGGCATAGTGCCTTTTGTATTAAATTCGGATGCAATTTCTGTGTTTCATCGTCAATAAGAAGGTCCAAGTGTTACAGTAAACATGAAGTGAAGCATCGGAATCTAAAACTGGACTCACAGGAGAGGTTCTAAACATAGACAGTAGGAAGGGTAAGCTCTCTTGTACTTAAGTCGGCATTGTGCCTTTGTATTAAATTCATATGAAATTTCTGTGTTTCTTCGTCAATAAGAAGGTTCTAGGGATACAGTAAAGCAGAAGTGAAGCATCGGAATCTAAAACCGGTCTCACAGGAGTGGTTCAAATCATATAAAGTTAGAGTGTCAGTCCTCTTGTACTTAAGTCGGCATTGTGCTTTTGAATTAAATTCGGATGCAATTTCTGTGTTTCGTCGACAATAAGAAGGTCCAAGGGATACAGTAAACCTGAAGTGAAGCATCGGAATCTTAAACTGGACTCACAGGAGAGGTTCAAATCATAGAAAGTTAGAGTGGCAGTCCTCTTGTACTTAAGTCGGCATTGTGCGTTTTCAATTTAATTCCGATAAAATATCTGTGCTTCATTGTCAATAAGAAGGTCCAAGGTATTCAGCAATCTTGAAGTGAAGCATCTGAATCTAAAATTGGAATCACAGGAGAGGTTCAAATCATAGAAAGTTAGAGTGTCTGTCCTCTTGTATTTAAAACGGCATTATGCCTTTTGAATTTAATTCCGATGCAATTTCTGTGTTTCATCGTCAATACGAAGGTCCATGGTATACAGTAAACCTGAAGTGAGGCATCGGAATCTAAAACTGGACTCACAGGAGAGGTTCAAATCATAGAAAGTTAGAGTGTCAGTCCTCATGTACTTAAGTCGGCATTGTGCCTTTCGAATTTAATTCCGATGCAATTTCTGTGTTTTATCGCCAATAAGAAGGTCCAAAGGATACAGTAAACCTGAAGTGAAGCATCGGAATCTAAAACTGGACTCACAGGAGAGGTTCAAATCTTAGAAAGTAAGAGTGTCAGTCCTCTTGTACTTAACTCGGCATTGTGCCTTTTGAATTTAATTCCGATGAAATTTCAGTGCTTCATCGTCAATAAGAAGATCCAAGGTACACAGTAAGCCTGAAGTCAAGGATCTGAATCTAAAACTGGACTCACAGGAGAGGTTCAAATCTTAGAAAGTTAGAGTGTCAGTCCTCTGAAACTTAAGTCGGCATTGTGCCTTTTGTATTAAATTCGGATGCAATTTCTGTGCTTCATCGTCAATAAGAAGGTCCCAGGGATACAGTTTACCGGAAGTGAAGAATCGGAATCTAAAACTGGACTCACAGGAGAGGTTCAAATCATAGAGTGTCAGTCCTCTTGTACTTAGGTCGGCATTGTGCCTTTTGAATTTAATTCCGATGCAATTTATGTGCTTCATCGTCAATAGGAAGGTCCAAGGTATACAGTATAATTGAAGTGAAGCATCGGAAACTAAAACTGGACTCAAAGGAGAGGTTCAAATCATAAAAAGTTAGAGTGTCAGTCCTCTTGTACTTAAGTCGGCATTGTGCCTTTTGAATTTAATTCCGATGCAATTTCTGTGCTTCATCGTCAACAAGAAGGTCCAAGGTATACAGTAAACCTGAAGTGAAGCATCGGAATCTAAAACTGGACTCACAGGAGAGGTGAAATTCGTAGAAAGGCAGAGTACAGTCCTCTTGTACTTAATTCGGCATTGTGCCTTTTGTATTAAATTCGGATGCAATTTCTGTGTTTCATCGTCAATAAGAAGGTCCAAGTGTTACAGTTAACATGAAGTGAAGCATCGGAATCTAAAACTGGACTCACAGGAGAGGTTCTAAACATAGACAGTAGGAAGGGTAAGCTCTCTTGTACTTAAGTCGGCATTGTGCCTTTGTATTAAATTCATATGAAATTTCTGTGTTTCTTCGTCAATAAGAAGGTCCTCGGGATACAGTAAACCTGAAGTGAAGCATCGGAATCTAAAACCGGTCTCACAGGAGTGGTTCAAATCATATAAAGTTAGAGTGTCAGTCCTCTTGTACTTAAGTCGGCATTGTGCCTTTTGAATTAAATTCGGATGCAATTTCTGTGTTTCGTCGACAATAAGATGGTCCAAGGGATACAGTAAACCTGAAGTGAAGCATCGGAATCTTAAACTGGACTCACAGGAGAGGTTCAAATCATAGAAAGTTAGAGTGGCAGTCCTCTTGTACTTAAGTCGGCATTGTGCGTTTTCAATTTAATTCCGATAAAATATCTGTGCTTCATTGTCAATAAGAAGGTCCAAGGTATTCAGCAATCTTGAAGTGAAGCATCTGAATCTAAAATTGGAATCACAGGAGAGGTTCAAATCATAGAAAGTTAGAGTGTCAGTCCTCTTGTACTTAAAACGGCATTATGCCTTTTGAATTTAATTCCGATGCAATTTCTGTGTTTCATCGTCAATACGAAGGTCCATGGTATACAGTAAACCTGAAGTGAGGCATCGGAATCTAAAACTGGACTCACAGGAGAGGTTCAAATCATAGAAAGTTAGAGTGTCAGTCCTCTTGTACTTAAGTCGGTATTGTACATTTTGTATAAAATCCGGATGCAATTTCTGTGTTTCATCGTCAATAAGAAGGTCCAAGGTATACAGTAAACCTGAAGTGAAGCTTCGGAATCTAAAACTGGACTCACAGGAGAGTTTCAAATCATAGAAAATTAAAGTGTCAGTCCTGTTGTGCTTAAGTCGGCGTTGTGCCTTTTGAATTTAATTCCGATGCAATTTATGTGCTTCATCGTCAATAAGAAGGTCCAAGGTATACAGTAAACCTGAAGTGAAGCATCGGAATCTAAAACTGGACTCACAGAAGAGGTTCAAATCATAAAAAGTTAGAGTGTCAGTCCTCTTGTACTTAAGTCGGCATTGTGCCTTTTGAATTTAATTCCGATGTAATTTCTGTGCTTCATCGTCAATAAGAAGGTCCCAGGTATACAGTAAACCTGAAGTGAAGCATCGGAATCTAAAACTGGACTCACAGGCGAGGTTAAAATCGTAGAAAGGCAGAGTTTCAGTCCTCTTGTACTTAAGTCGGCATTGTGCCTTTTGAATTTAATTCCGATGCAATTTCTGTGCTTCATCGTCAATAAGAAGGTCCAAGGAATACAATAATCCTGAAGTGAAGCAACGGAATCTAAAATTGGACTCACTGGAGAGGTTCAAAATATAGAAAGTTAGAGTGTCAGTCCTCTTGTTCTTAAGTCGGCATTGTGCCTTTTGAATTAAATTCGGATGCAATATCTGTGTTTCATCGACAATAAGAAGGTCCAAGGGATACAGTAAACCAGAAGTGAAGCATCGGAATCTAAAATTGGTATCACAGGAGAGGTTCAAATCTTAGAAGGTTAGAGTATCAGTCCTCTTGTACTTAAGTCGGCAATGTGCCTTTTGTATTAAATCCGGATGCAATATCTGTACTTCATCGTCAATAAGAAGGTCCAAGGGATACAGTTAACCGGAAGTGAAGAATCGGAATCTAAAACTGGACTCACAGGAGAGGTTCAAATCATAGAAAGTTAGAGTGTCAGTCTACTTGTACTTAAGTCGGCAATGTGCGTTCTGAAATTAATTCCGATGCAATTTACGTGCTTCATCGTCAATAGGAAGTTCCAAGGTATACAGTAAAATTGAAGTGAACCATCGGAAACTTAAACTGGACTCAAAGGAGAGGTTCAAATCATAGAAAGTTAGAGTGTCAGTCCTCTTGTACTTAAGTCGGCATTGTGCCTTTTGAATTTAATTCCGATGCAATTTCTGTGCTTCATCGTCAATAAGAAGGTCCAAGGTATACAGTAAACCTGAAGTGAAGCATCGGAATCTAAAACTGGACTCACAGGAGAGGTTAAATTCGTAGAAAGGCAGAGTTTAAGTCCTCTTGTACTTAAGTCGGCATAGTGCCTTTTGTATTAAATTCGGATGCAATTTCTGTGTTTCATCGTCAATAAGAAGGTCCAAGTGTTACAGTAAACATGAAGTGAAGCATCGGAATCTAAAACTGGACTCACAGGAGAGGTTCTAAACATAGACAGTAGGAAGGGTAAGCTCTCTTGTACTTAAGTCGGCATTGTGCCTTTGTATTAAATTCATATGAAATTTCTGTGTTTCTTCGTCAATAAGAAGGTCCGAGGGATACAGTAAAGCAGAAGTGAAGCATCGGAATCTAAAACCGGTCTCACAGGAGAGGTTCAAATCATAGAAAGTTAGAGTGTCAGACCTCTTGTACTTAAAACGGCATTATGCCTTTTGAATTTAATTCCGATGCAATTTCTGTGTTTCATCGTCAATACGAAGGTCCATGGTATACAGTAAAACTGAAGTGAGGCATCGGAATCTAAAACTGGACTCATAGGAGAGGTTCAAATCATAGAAAGTTAGAGTGTCAGTCCTCATGTACTTAAGTCGGCATTGTGCCTTTCGAATTTAATTCCGATGCAATTTCTGTGTTTTATCGCCAATAAGAAGGTCCAAAGGATACAGTAAACCTGAAGTGAAGCATCGGAATCTAAAACTGGACTCAGAGGAGAGGTTCAAATCTTAGAAAGTTAGAGTGTCAGTCCTCTTGTACTTAAGTCGGCATTGTGCCTTTTGAATTTAATTCCGATGAAATTTCAGTGCTTCATCGTCAATAAGAAGATCCAAGGTATACAGTAAGCCTGAAGTCAAGGATCTGAATCTAAAACTGGACTCACAGGAGAGGTTCAAATCATAGAAAGTTAGAGTGTAAGTCCTCTGGGACTTAAGTCGGCATTGTGCCTTTTGTATTAAATTTGGATGCAATATCTGTGCTTCATCGTCAATAAGAAGGTCCCAGGGATACAGTTTACCGGAAGTGAAGAATCGGAATCTAAAACTGGACTCACAGGAGAGGTTCAAATCATAGAAAGTTAGAGTGTCAGTCCACTTGTACTTAAGTCGGCAATGTGCCTTCTGAAATTAATTCCGATGCAATTTATGTGCTTCATCGTCAATAGGAAGTTCCAAGGTATACAGTAAAATTGAAGTGAAGCATCGGAAACTTAAACTGGACTCAAAGGAGAGGTTCAAATCATAGAAAGTTAGAGTGTCAGTCCTCTTGTACTTAAGTCGGCATTGTGCCTTTTGAATTTAATTCCGATGCAATTTCTGTGCTTCATCGTCAATAAGAAGGTCCAAGGTATACAGTAAACCTGAAGTGAAGCATCGGAATCTAAAACTGGACTCACAGGAGAGGTTAAATTCGTAGAAAGGCAGAGTTTAAGTCCTCTTGTACTTAAGTCGGCATAGAGCCTTTTGTATTAAATTCGGATGCAATTTCCGTGTTTCATCGTCAATAAGAAGGTCCAAGTGTTACAGTAAACATGAAGTGAAGCATCGGAATCTAAAACTGGACTCACAGGAGAGGTTCTAAACATAGACAGTAGGAAGGGTAAGCTCTCTTGTACTTAAGTCGGCATTGTGCCTTTGTATTAAATTCATATGAAATTTCTGTGTTTCTTCGTCAATAAGAAGGTCCGAGGGATACAGTAAAGCAGAAGTGAAGCATCGGAATCTAAAACCGGTCTCACAGGAGTGGTTCAAATCATATAAAGTTAGAGTGTCAGTCCTCTTGTACTTAAGTCGGCATTGTGCCTTTTGAATTAAATTCGGATGCAATTTCTGTGTTTCGTCGACAATAAGAAGGTCCAAGGGATACAGTAAACCTGAAGTGAAGCATCGGAATCTTAAACTGGACTCACAGGAGAGGTTCAAATCATACAAAGTTAGAGTGTCAGTCCTCTTGTACTTAAGTCGGCATTGTGCGTTTTCAATTTAATTCCGATAAAATATCTGTGCTTCATTGTCAATAAGAAGGTCCAAGGTATTCAGCAATCTTGAAGTGAAGCATCTGAATCTAAAATTGGAATCACAGGAGAGGTTCAAATCATAGAAAGTTATAGTGTCAGACCTCTTGTACTTAAAACGGCATTATGCCTTTTGAATTTAATTCCGATGCAATTTCTGTGTTTCATCGTCAATACGAAGGTCCATGGTATACAGTAAACCTGAAGTGAGGCATCGGAATCTAAAACTGGACTCACAGGAGAGGTTCAAATCATAGAAAGTTAGAGTGTCAGTCCTCATGTACTTAAGTCGGCATTGTGCCTTTCGAATTTAATTCCGATGCAATTTCTGTGTTTTATCGCCAATAAGAAGGTCCAAAGGATAAGGTAAACCTGAAGTGAAGCATCGGAATCTAAAACTGGACTCACAGGAGAGGTTCAAATCTTAGAAAGTTAGAGTGTCAGTCCTCTTGTACTTAAGTCGGCATTGTGCCTTTTGAATTTAATTCCGATGAAATTTCAGTGCTTCATCGTCAATAAGAAGATGCAAGGTATACAGTAAGCCTGAAGTCAAGGATCTGAATCTAAAACTGGACTCACAGGAGAGGTTCAAATCATAGAAAGTTAGAGTGTCAGTCCTCTGGGACTTAAGTCGGCATTGTGCCTTTTGTATTAAATTCGGATGCAATATCTGTGCTTCATCGTCAATAAGAAGGTCCCAGGGATACAGTTTACCGGAAGTGAAGAATCGGAATCTAAAACTGGACTCACAGGAGAGGTTCAAATCATAGAGTGTCAGTCCTCTTGTACTTAGGTCGGCATTGTACCTTTTGAATTTAATTCCGATGCAATTTATGTGCTTCATCGTCAATAGGAAGGTCCAAGGTATACAGTAAAATTGAATTGAAGCATCGGAAACTAAAACTGGACTCAAAGGAGAGGTTCAAATCATAAAAAGTTAGAGTGTCAGTCCTCTTGTACTTAAGTCGGCATTGTGCCTTTTGAATTTAATTCCGATGCAATTTCTGTGCTTCATCGTCAACAAGAAGGTCCAAGGTATACAGTAAACCTGAAGTGAAGCATCGGAATCTAAAACTGGACTCACAGGAGAGGTTAAAATCGTAGAAAGGCAGAGTTTCAGTCCTCTTGTACTTAAGTCGGCATTGTGCCTTTTGTATTAAATTCGGATGCAATTTCTGTGTTTCATCGTCAATAAGAAGGTCCAAGTGTTACAGTAAACATGAAGTGAAGCATCGGAATCTAAAACTGGACTCACAGGAGAGGTTCTAAACATAGACAGTAGGAATGGTAAGCTCTCTTGTACTTAAGTCGGCATTGTGCCTTTGTATTAAATTCATATGAAATTTCTGTGTTTCTTCGTCAATAAGAAGGTCCTCGGGATACAGTAAACCTGAAGTGAAGCATCGGAATCTAAAACCGGTCTCACAGGAGTGGTTCAAATCATATAAAGTTAGAGTGTCAGTCCTCTTGTACTTAAGTCGGCATTGTGCCTTTTCAATTAAATTCGGATGCAATTTCTTTGTTTTGTCGACAATAAGAAGGTCCAAGGGATACAGTAAACCTGAAGTGAAGCATCGGAATCTTAAACTGGACTCACAGGAGAGGTTCAAATCATAGAAAGTCAGAGTGTCATTCCTCTTGTACTTAAGTTGGCATTGTGCGTCTTCAATTTAATTCCGATAAAATTTCTGTGCTTCATTGTCAATAAGAAGGTCCAAGGTATACAGTAATCTTGAAGTGAAGCATCGGAATCTAAAATTGGAATCACAGGAGAGGTTCAAATCATAGAAAGTTAGAGTGTCAGTCCTCTTGTACTTAAGTCGGCATTATGCCTTTCGAATATAATTCCGATGCAATTTCTGTGTTTCATCGTCAATAAGAAGGTCCAAGGTATACAGTAAACCTGAAGTGAAGCATCGGAATATAAAACTGGACTCACAGGAGAGGTTCAAATCATAGACAAATAGAGTGTCAGTCCTCTTGTACTTAAGTCGGCATTGTGCCTTTTGAATTTAATTCCGATGCAATTTCTGTGCTTTATCGTCAATGAGAAGGTCCAAGGTATACAGTAAACCTGAAGTGAAGCATCGGAAACTAAAACTGGACTCACAGGAGAGGTTCAAATCATAGAAAGTTAGAGTGTCAGTCCTCTTGTACTTAAGTCGGCATTACGCCTTTTGAATTTAATTCCGATGCAATTTCTGTGTTTCATCGTCAATAAGAAGGTCCAAGGTATACAGTAAACCTGAAGTGAGGCATCGGAATCTGAAACTGGACTCACAGCAGAGGTTCAAATCATAGAAAGTTAGAGTGTCAGTCCTCATGTACTTAAGTCGGCATTGTGCCTTTGGAATTTAATTCCGATGCAATTTCTGTGTTTTATCGACAATAAGAAGGTCCAAGGGATACAGTAAACCTGAAGTGAAGCATCGGAATCTAAAACTGGACTCACAGGAGAGGTTCAAATCTTAGAAAGTTAGTGTGTCAGTCGTCTCGTATTTAAGTCGGCATTGTGCATTTTGAATTTAATTCCGATGCAATTTCAGTGCTTCATCGTCAATAAGAAGGTCCAAGGTATACAGTAAGCCTGAAGTTAAGGATCGGAATCTAAAACTGGACTCACAGGAGAGGTTCAAATCATAGAAAGTAAGAGTGTCAGTCCTCTTGTACTTAAGTCGGCATTGTGCATTTTGTATTAAATTCGGATGCAATATCTGTGCTTCATCGTCAATAAGAAGGTCCCAGGGATACAGTTTACCGGAAGTGATGAATCGGAATCTAAAACTGGACTCACAGGAGAGGTTCAAATCATAGAGTGTCAGTCCTCTTGTACTTAAGTCGGCATTGTGCCATTTGAATTTAATTACGATGCAATTTATGTGCTTCATCGTCAATAGGTAGGTCCAAGGTATACAGTAATATTGAAGTGAAGCATCGGAAACTAAAACTGGACTCAAAGGAGAGGTTCAAATCATAAAAAGTTAGAGTGTCAGTCCTCTTGTACTTAAGTCGGCATTGTGCCTTTTGAATTTAATTCCGATGCAATTTCTGCGCTTCATCGTCAATAAGAAGGTACAAGGTATACGGTAAACCTGAAGTGAAGCATCGGAATCTAAAACTGGACTCACAGGAGAGGTTAAAATCGTAGAAAGCAGAGTTTCAGTCCTCTTGTACTTAAGTCGGCATTGTGCCTTTTGTATTAAATTCGGATGCAATTTCTGTGTTGCATCTTCAATAAGAAGGTCCAAGTGTTACAGTAAACATTAAGTGAAGCATCGGAATCTAAAACTGGACTCACAGGAGAGGTTCTAAACATAGACAGTAGGAAGGGTAAGCTCTCTTGTACTTAAGTCGGCATTGTGCCTTTGTATTAAATTCATATGTAATTTCTGTGTTTCTTCGTCAATAAGAAGGTCCAAGGGATACAGTAAACCCGAAATGAATCATCGGAATCTTAAACTGGACTCACAGGAGACGTTCAAATCATAGAAAGTTAGAGTGTCATTCCTCTTGTACTTAAGTTGGCATTGTGCGTCTTCAATTTAATTCCGATAAAATATCTGTGCTTCATTGTCAATAAGAAGGTCCAAGGTATACAGTAATCTTGAAGTGAAGCATCGGAATCTAAAATTGGAATCACAGGAGAGGTTCAAATCATAGAAAGTTAGAGTGTCAGTCCTCTTGTACTTAAGTCGGCATTATGCCTTTTGAATATAATTACGATGCTATTTCTGTGTTTCATCGTCAATAAGAAGGACCAAGGTATACAGTAAACCTGAAGTGAAGCATCGGAATCTAAAACTGGACTCACAGGAGAGGTTCAAATCATAGACAAATAGAGTGTCAGTCCCATTGTACTTAAGTCGGCATTGTGCCTTTTGAATTTAATTCCGATGCAATTTCTGTGCTTTATCGTCAATGAGAAGGTCGAAGGTATACAGTAAACCTGAAGTGAAGCATCGGAAACTAAAACTGGACTCACAGGAGAGGTTCAATTCATAGAAAGTTAGAGTGTCAGTCCTCTTGTACTTAAGTCGGCATTATGCCTTTTGAATTTAATTCCGATGCAATTTCTGTGTTTCATCGTCAATAAGAAGGTCCAAGGTATACAGTAAACCTGAAGTGAGGCATCGGAATCTAAAACTGGACTCACAGCAGAGGTTCATATCATAGAAAGTTAGAGTGTCAGTCCTCTTGTACTTAAGTCGGCATTGTGCCTTTTGAATTTAATTCCGATGCAATTTCAGTGCTTCATCGTCAATATGAAGGTCCAAGGTATTCAGTAAGCCTGAAGTCAAGGATCGGAATCTAAAACTGGACTCACAGGAGAGGTCCAAATCATAGAAAGTAAGAGTGTCAGTCCTCTTGTACTTAAGTCGGCATTGTGCCATTTGAATTTAATTCCGATGCAATTTATGTGCTTCATCGTCAATAGGGAGGTCCAAGGTATACAGTAAAATTGAAGTGAAGCATCGGAAACTAAAACTGGACTCAAAGGAGAAGTTCAAATCACTAAAAGTTAGAGTGTCAGTCCTCTTGTACTTAAGTCGGCATTGTGCCTTTTGAATTTAAATCCGATGCAATTTCTGCGCTTCATCGTCAATAAGAAGGTCCAAGGTATACAGTAAACCTGAAGTGAAGCATCGGAATCTAAAACTGGACTCACAGGAGAGGTTAAAATCGTCGAAATTCAGAGATTCAGTCCTCTTGTACTTAAGTCGGCATTGTGCCTTTTGTATTAAATTCGAATGCAATTTCTGTGTTTCATCGTCAATAAGAAGGTCCAAGTGTTACAGTAAACATGAAGTGAAGCATCGGAATCTAAAACTGGTCTCACAGGAGAGGTTCTAAACACAGACAGTAGGAAGGGTAAGCTCTCTTGTACTTAAGTCGGCATTGTGCCTTTGTATTAAATTCATATGAAATTTCTGTGTTTCTTCGTCAATGGGAAGGTCCTAGGGATACAGTAAACCTGATGTGAAGCATCGGAATCTAAAACCGGTCTCACAGGAGTGGTTCAAATCATATAAAGTTAGAGTGTCAGTCCTCTTGTACTTAAGTCGGCATTGTGCCTTTTGAATTAAATTCGGATGCAATTTCTTTGTTTCGTCGACAATAAGAAGTTCCAAGGGATACAGTGAACCTGAAGTGAAGCATCGGAATCTTAAACTGGACTCACAGGAGAGGTTCAAAGCATAGAAAGTTAGAGTGTCATTCCTCTTGTACTTAAGTCGGCATTGTGCGTCTTCAATTTAATTCCGATAAAATTTCTGTGCTTCATTGTCAATAAGAAGGTCCAAGGTATACTGTAATCTTGAAGTGAAGCATCGGAATCTAAAATTGGAATCACAGGAGAGGTTCAAATCATAGAAAGTTAGAGTGTCAGTCCTCTTGTACTTAAGTCGGCATTATGCCTTTTGAATATAATTCCGATGCAATTTCTGTGTTTCATCGTCAATAAGAAGGTCCAAGGTATACAGTAAACCTGAAGTGAAGCATCGGAATCTAAAACTGGACTCACAGGAGAGGTTCAAATCATAGACAAATAGAGTGTCAGTCCTCTTGTACTTAAGTGGGCATTGTGCTTTTTGAATTTAATTCCGATGCAATTTCTGTGTTTCGTCGTCAACAAGAAGGTCCAAGGTATACAGTAAACCTGAAGTGAAGCATCGGAATCTAAAACTGGACTCACAGGAGAGGTACAAATCATAGAAAGTTAGAGTGTCTGCCCTCTTGTACATAAGTCGGCATTGTGCCTTTTGAATTTAATTACTATGCAATTTCTATGTTTCATCGTCAATAAGAAGGTCCAAGGGATACAGTAAACCTGAAGTGAAGCATCGGAATCTAAAACTGGTCTCACAGGAGAGGATCTAAACATAGACAGTAAGAAGAGTCAGTCCTCTTCTACTTAAGTCGGCATTGTGCGTTTTGTATTGAATTCGGATGCATTTTCTGTGTTTCATCGTCAATAAGAAGTTCCAAGGGCTACTGTAAACCTGACGTGAAGCATCGGAATCTAAAACCGGTCTCAAAGGAGAGGTTAAAATCATAGAATGTAAGAAGTGTCAGTCCTCTTGTACTTAAGTCGGCATTGTGCCATTTGAATTTAATTCCGATGCAATTTATGTGCTTCATCGTCAATAGGGAGGTCCAAGGTATACAGTAATATTGAAGTGAAGCATCGGAAACTAAAACTGGACTCAAAGGAGAAGTTCAAATCATAAAAAGTTAGAGTGTCAGTCCTCTTGTACTTAAGGCGGCATTGTGCCTTTTGAATTTAAATCCGATGCAATTTCTGCGCTTCATCGTCAATAAGAAGGTCCAAGGTATACAGTAAACCTGAAGTGAAGCATCGGAATCTAAAACTGGACTCACAGGAGAGGTTAAAATCGTCGAAATTCAGAGATTCAGTCCTCTTGTACTTAAGTCGACATTGTGCCTTTTGTATTAAATTCGAATGCAATTTCTGTGTTTCATCGTCAATAAGAAGGTCCAAGTGTTACAGTAAACATGAAGTGAAGCATCGGAATCTAAAACTGGTCTCACAGGAGAGGTTCTAAACATAGACAGTAGGAAGGTTAAGCTCTCTTGTACTTAAGTCGGCATTGTGCCTTTGTATTAAATTCATATGAAATTTCTGTGTTTCTTCGTCAATGAGAAGGTCCTAGGGATACAGTAAACCTGATGTGAAGCATCGGAATCTAAAACCGGTCTCACAGGAGTGGTTCAAATCATATAAAGTTAGAGTGTCAGTCCTCTTGTACTTAAGTCGGCATTGTGCCTTTTGAATTAAATTCGGATGCAATTTGTTTGTTTCGTCGACAATAAGAAGTTCCAAGGGATACAGTAAACCTGAAGTGAAGCATCGGAATCTTAAACTGGACTCACAGGAGAGGTTCAAAGCATAGAAAGTTAGAGTGTCATTCCTCTTGTACTTATGTCGGCATTGTGCGTCTTCAATTTAATTCCGATAAAATTTCTGTGCTTCATTGTCAATAAGAAGGTCCAAGGTATACTGTAATCTTGAAGTGAAGCATCGGAATCTAAAATTGGAATCACAGGAGAGGTTCAAATCATAGAAAGTTAGAGTGTCAGTCCTCTTGTACTTAAGTCGGCATTATGCCTTTTGAATATAATTCCGATGCAATTTCTGTGTTTCATCGTCAATAAGAAGGTCCAAGGTATACAGTAAACCTGAAGTGAAGCATCGGAATCTAAAACTGGACTCACAGGAGAGGTTCAAATCATAGACAAATAGAGTGTCAGTCCTCTTGTACTTAAGTGGGCATTGTGCTTTTTGAATTTAATTCCGATGCAATTTCTGTGCTTTATCGTCAATGAGAAGGTCCAAGGTATACAGTAAACCTGAAGTGAAGCATCGGATTCTAAAACTGGACTCACAGGAGAGGTTCAAATCTTAGAAAGTTAGAGTGTCAGTCCTCTTGTACTTTAGTCGGCATTGTGCCTTTTGAATTTAATTCCGATGCAATTTCAGTGCTTCATCGTCAATAAGAAGTTCCAAGGTATACAGTAAGCCTGAGGTCAAGGATCGGAATCTAAAACTGGACTCACAGGAGAGGTTCAAATCATAGAAAGTTAGAGTGTCAGTCCTCTTGTACTTAAGTCGGCATTGTGACTTTTCAATTCAATTCCGATGCAATTTCTGTGTTTCGTCGTCAACAAGAAGGTCCAAGGTATACAGTAAACCTAAAGTGAAGCATCGGAATCTAAAACTGGACTCACAGGAGAGGTACAAATCATAGAAAGTTAGAGTGTCTGCCCTCTTGTACATAAGTCGGCATTGTGCCTTTTGAATTTAATTACTCTGCAATTTCTATGTTTCATCGTCAATAAGAAGGTCCAAGGGATACAGTAAACCTGAAGTGAAGCATCGGAATCTAAAACTGGTCTCACAGGAGAGGATCTAAACATAGACAGTAAGAAGAGTCAGTCCTCTTCTACTTAAGTCGGCATTGTGCGTTTTGTATTGAATTCGGATGCATTTTCTGTGTTTCATCGTCAATAAGAAGTTCCAAGGGCTACTGTAAACCTGACGTGAAGCATCGGAATCTAAGACCGGTCTCAAAGGAGAGGTTAAAATCATAGAATGTAAGAAGTGTCAGTCCTCTTGTACTTAAGTCAGCATTGTGCCTTTTGTATTTAATTCCGATACAATTTCTGTGTTTCATCGTCAATACGAAGTTCCAAGGGATATAGTAAACCTGAAGTGAAGCATCGGAATCTAAAACTGGACTCACAGGAGAGATTCAAATCATAGAAAGTTAGAGTGTCAGTCCTCTTGTACTTAAGTCGGCATTGTGCCTTTTCAATTCAATTCCGATGCAATTTCTGTGTTTCATCGTCAACAAGAAGGTCCAAGGTATACAGTAAACCTGAAGTGAAGCATCGGCATCTAAAACTGGACTCACAGGAGAGGTTCAAATCATAGAAAGTTAGAGTGTTATTCCTCTTGTTCTTAAGTCGGCATTGTGCCATTTGTATTAAATTCGGATGCAATTCCTTTGTTTCATCGACAATAAGAAGGTCCAAGGGATACAGTAAAAATTGAAGTGAAGCTTCAGAATCTAAAACAGGACTCACAGGAGAGGTTCAAATCATAGAAAGTTAGAGGGTCAGTCCTCTTGTACTTAAGTCGGCATTGTGCCTTTTGAATTTCATTCCGATGCAATTTCTGTGCTGCATTGTCAATAAGATGGTCCAAGGTATACAGTAAATCTGACGTCAAGCATCCGAATCTAAAACTGGACTCACAGGAGAGGTTAAAATCATAGAGAGTTAGAGTGTCAGTCCTCTTGTACTTAAGTCGGCATTGTGCAACTTGAATCTAATTCCGATGCAATTTTTGTGCATCATCGTCAATAAGAAGGTCCAAGGCATACAGTAAACCTGAAGAAAAGCATCGGAATCTAAAACTGGACTCACATTAGAGGTTCCAATCATAGAAAGTTAGAGTGTGAGTCCTCTTGTACTTAAGTCGGCATTGTGCAACTTGAATTTAATTCTGATGCAATTTCTGTGCTTCATCGACAATAAGGAGGTCCAAGGTATACAGTATACCTGAAGTCAAGCATCGGAATCTAAAACTGGACTCACAGGAGAGGTTCAAATCATAGAAAGTTAGAGTGTCAGTCCTCTTGTACTTAAGTCGGCATTGTGCCTTTTCAATTCAATTCCGATGCAATTTCTGTGTTTCATCGTGAACTAGAAGGTCCAAGGTATACAGTAAACCTGAAGTGAAGCATCGGAATCTAAAACTGGACTCACAGGAGAGGTTCAAATCATAGAAAGTTAGAGTGTTAGTATTCTTGTTCTTAAGTCGGCATTGTGCCTTTTGTATTAAATTCGGATGCAATTTCTGTGTTTCATCGACAATAAGAAGGTCCAAGGGATACAGTAAAAATTGAAGTGAAGCATCGCAATCTAAAACAGGACTCACAGGAGAGGTTCAAATCATAGAAAGTTAGAGTGTCAGTCCTATTGTACTTAAGTCGTCATTGTGCCTTTTTAATTTTATTCCGATGCAATTTATGTGCTTCATCGTCAATAAGAAGGTCCATGAGATACAGTAAACCTGAAGTTAAGCATCGGAATCTAAAACTGGACTCACAGGAGAGGTTCTAAACATAGACAGTAGGAAGAGTCAGCTCTCTTGTAGTTAGGTCGGCATTGTGCCTTTTGAATTTAATTCCGATGCAATTTCTGTGCTTCATCGTCAATAAGAAGATCCAAGGTATACAGTAATCCTGAAGTGAAGCATCGGAATCTAAAATTGGACTTACAGGAAAAGTTCGAATCATAGAAAGTTAGAGTGTCAGTCCTCTTGTACTTAAGTCGGCATTGTGTCTTTTGTATTAAATTCGGATGCAATTTCTGTGTTTCATCGACAATAAGAAGGTCCAAGGGATACAGTAAACCTGTAGTGAAGCATCGGAATCTAAAACTGGACTCACAGGAGAGGTTCAAATCATAGAAAGTTAGAGTGTCAGTCCTCATGTACTTAAGTCGGCATTGTGCTTTTTGAATTTAATTCCTATGCAATTCCTGTGCTTTATCGTCAATAAGAAGGTACAAGGTAAACAGTAAACCTGAAGTGAAGCATCGGAATCTAAAACTGGGCTCACAGGAGAGGTTCAAATCATAGAAAGTTAGAGTGTCAGTCCTCTTGTACTTAAGTCGGCATTATGCCTTTTGAATTTAATTCCGATGCAATTTCTGTGTTTCATCGTCAATAAGAAGGTCCAAGGTATACAGTAAACCTGAAGTGAAGCATCGGAATCTAAAACTGGACTCACAGGAGAGGTTCAGATCATAGAAAGTTAGAGTGTCAGTCCTCTTGTACTTAAGTCGGCATTGTGCCTTTTGAATTCAATTCCGATGCAATTTCTGTACTTCATCGTCAATAAGAAAGTCCGAGGTATACAGTAAACCTGAAGTGAAGCATCGGAAACTAAAACTGGACTCACAGGAGAGGTTCAAATCATAGAAAATTAGAGTGTCAGTCTTCTTGTACTTAAGTCGGTATTGTGCCTTTTGAATTTAATTCCAATGCAGTTTCTGTGCTTCATCGTCAATAAGAAAGTCCACGGTATACAGTAAACTTGAAGTGAAGCATCGGAATGTAAAACTGGACTCACAGGATAGGTTCAAATCGTAGAAAGTCAGAGCTTCAGTCCACTGGTACTTAAGTCGGCATTGTGCATTTAGTATTAAATTCGGATGCTATTTCTGTGCTTCATCGTCAATAAGAAGGTCCAAGGGATACACTAAATCTGAAGTGATGCATCGGAATCTAAATCTGGTCTCAAACTAAATGTTCATAACATAGATAGTAAGAAGACTCAGTCTCCTGGTACTGATGTCAGCATTGTGCCTTTTGTATTTAATTACGATGCAATTTGTGTGTTTCATAGTCAATTAGAAGGTGCAAGGGATACAGTAAACCTGAACAGAAGGATCGGAATCTGAAACTGGTCTCTCAGGAAAAGTTCTAAACATAGACAGTAAGAAGAGTCAGTCCTCTTGTACTCAAGTCGACATTGTGCCTTTTTTTTAAAATTACGATGCAATTTCTGTGTTTAATCGTCAATGAGAAGGTCCAAGGGATACAGTAAACCTGAAGTGAAGCATCGGAACTTAAAACCGGTCTCACAGGAGAGGATCAATTCGTAGAATGTAAGAAGTGTCAGTCCTTTTGTACTTACGTCGGCATTCTGCATTTTGTATTTAATTCCGATGCAATTTCTGTGTTTCATCGTCAAGAAGAAGGTCCAAGGGATACAGTAAACCTGAAGTGAAGCATCGGAATCTAAAACTGGACTCACAGGAGAGGTTCAAATCATAGAAAGTTAGAGTGGCAGTCCTCTTGTACTTAAGGCGGCATTGTGCCTTTTGTATTAAATTCGGATGCAATTTCTGTGTTTCATCGTCAATAAGAAGGTGCAAGCGATACAGTAAACGTGAAATGAAGCATCGCAATCTAAAACTGGACTCACAGGAGAGGTTCAAATCATTGAAAGTTAGAGTGTCAGTCCACTTGTACTTATGTCGGCATTGTGCCATTTGAATTTAATTCCGATGCAATTACTTTGTTTCATCGTCAATAAGGAGGTCCAACGTATACAGTAAACTTGAAGTGAAGCATCGGAATCTAAAACTGGACTCACAGGAGAGGTTCAAATCATAGAAAGTTAGAGTGTCTGTCCTCTTGTACATATGTCGGCGTTGTGCCTTTTGAATTTAATTCCGATGCAATTTCTGTGTTTCATCGTCAATAAGAAGGTCCAAGGGAAACAGTAAACCTGAAGTGAAGCATCAGATTCTAAAACTGGACTCACAGGAGAGGTTCTAAACATAGACAGTAAGAAGAGTCAGTCCTCTTGTACTTAATTCGGCATTGTGCCTATTGTATTGAATTCAGATGCCATTTCTGTGTTTTATCGTCAATAAGAAGGTGCAAGGTATACAGTAAACTTGAAGTGAAGCATCGTAATTTAAACCGGTCTCACAGGAGAGGTTCAAATCATAGAATGTAGGAAGTACCAGTCTTCTTGTACTTAAGTCGGCATTGTGCATTTTGTGTTTAATTGCGATGCAATTTCTGTGTTTCATCGTCAATAAGAAGATCCAAGGGATACAGTAAACGTGAAGTGAAGCACCGGAATCTAAAACTGGACTCACAGGAGAGGATCAAATCATAGAATGTTAGAGTGTCAGTCCTCCAGTACTTAAGTAGCCATTGTGCCTTTCCAATTTAATTCCGATAAAATTTCTGTGCTTCATCGTCAGTAAGAAGGTCCAAGGTATACAATAATCCTGAAGTGAAGCATCGGAATCGAAAACGGGACTCACAGGAGAGGTACAAATCATAGAGAGTTAGAGTGTTATTCCTCCTGATCTTAAGTCGGCATTGTGCCATTTGTATTAAATTCGGATGCAATTTCTGTGTTTCATCGACAATAAGAAGGTCCAAGGGATACAGTAAACCTGAAGTAAAGCATCGGAATCTAAAACTGGACTCACAGGAGAGGTTCAAATCATAGAAAGTTAGAGTGTCAGTCCTCTTGTACTTAAGTCGGCATTGTGCTTTTTTAATTTAATTCCGATGCAATTTATGTGCTTCATCGTCAATAAGAAATTCCAAGGTATACAGTAAACCTGATGTGAAGCATCGGAACCTAAAACCGGTCTCACAGGAGAGGATCAAATCATAAAAAGTTAGAGTGGCAGTCCTCTTGTACTGAAGTCGGCATTGTGACTTTTGTATTAAATTCGGATGCAATTTCTGTGTTTCATCGTCAATAAGAAGTTCCAAGGGATACAGTAAACGTGAAATGAAGCATAGCAATCTAAAACTGGACTCACAGGAGAGGTTCATTTCATTAAAAGTTAGAGTGTCAGTCCACTTGTACTTATGTCGGCATTGTGCCATTTGAATTTAGTTCCGATGCAATTTCTTTATTTCATCGTCAATAAGAAGGTCCAAGGTATACAGTAAACCTGAAGTGAAGCATCGGAATCTAAAACTGGACTCACAGGAGAGGATCAAATCATAGAAAGTTAGAGTGTCAGTCCTCCAGTACTTAAGTAGGCATTGTGCCATTTCAATTTAATTCCGATAAAATTTCTGTGCTTCATCGTCAGTAACAAGGTCCAAGGTATACAATAATCCTAAAGTGAAGCAACGGAATCTAAAATTGGACTCACAGGAGAGGTTCAAATCATTGAAAGTTAGAGTGTCAGTCTTCTTGTACTTAAGTCGGCATTGTGCCATTTGAACTTCATTCCGATGCAATTTCTGTGCTGCATCGTCAATAAGAAGGTCCAAGGTATAAGGCAAACCTGAAGTCAAGCATCGGAATCTAAAACTGGACTCATAGGCGAGGTTCCAATCATTGAAAGTTAGAGTGTCAGTCCTCTTGTACTTAAGTCGGCATTGTTCAACTTGAATTTAATTCCGATGCAATTTCTGTGCTACATCGTCAATTACAAGGTCCAAGGTATACAGTAAACCTGAAGTCAAGCATCGGAATCTAAAACTGGACTCACAGGAGAGGTTCAAATCATAGAAAGTTAGAGTGTCAGTCCTCTTGTACTTAAGTAGGCATTGTGCCTTTTCAATTCAATTCCGATGCAATTTCTGTGTTTCATCGTGAACAAGAAGGTCCAAGGTATACAGTAAACCTGAAGTGAAGCATCGGAATCTAAAACAGGACTCACAGGAGAGGTTCAAATCATAGAAAGTTATAGTGTTAGTGTTCTTGTTCTTAAGTCGGCATTGTGCCTTTTGTATTAAATTCGGATGCAATTTCTGTGTTTCATCGACAATAAGAAGGTCCAAGGGATACAGTAAAAATTGAAGTGAAGCACCGGAATGTAAAACAGGACTCACAGGAGAGGTTCAAATCATAGAAAGTTAGAGTGTCAGTCCTATTGTACTTAAGTCGTCATTGTGCCTTTTGAATTTTATTCCGATGCAGTTTATGTGCTTCATCGTCAATAAGAGGGTCCAAGAGATACAGTAAACCTGAAGTTAAGCATCGGAATCTAAAACTGGACTCACAGGAGAGGTTCTAAACATAGACTGTAGGAAGAGTCAGCTCTCTTGTAGTTAAGTCGGCATTGTGCCATTTGAATTTAATTCCGATGCAATTTCTGTGCTTCATCGTCAATAAGAAGGTCCAAGGTATACAGTAATCCTGAAGTGAAGCATCGGAATCTAAAATTGGGCTCACAGGAGAGGTTCAAATCATAGAAAGTTAGAGTGTCAGTCCTCTTGTACTTCAGTCGGCATTGTGCAACTTGAATTTAATTCCGATGCTATTTCTGTGCTTCATCGTCAATAAGAGGGTCCAAGGTATACAGTAAACCTGAAGTCAAGCATCGGAATCCAAATCTGGACTCACAGGATAGGTTCAAATCATAGAAAGTTAGAGTGTCAGTCCTCTTGTACCTAAGTCGGCATTTTGCTTTTGTATTAAATTCGGATGCAATATCTGTGCTCCATCGTCAATAAGAAGGTCCAAGGGATACAGTAAACCTGAAGTGAAGCATCGAAATCTAAAACTGGACTCACTGGAGAGGTTCAAACCATAGAAAGTTAGAGTGTCAGTCCTCTTGTACTTAAGTCGTCATTGTGCCTTTTGAATTTTATTCCGATCCAATTTATGTGCTTCATCGTCAATAAGAAGGTCCAAGGTATAAAGTAAACCTGAAGTGAAGCATCGGAATCTAAAACTGGACTCACAGGAGAGCTTAAAATCGTAGAAAGTCAGATTTTCAGTCCTCTTGTACTTATGTCGGCATTGTGCCTTTTGTATTAAATTCGGATGCAATTTCTGTGTTTCATCGTCAATAAGAAGGTCCAAGAGATACAGTAAACCTGAAGTTAAGCATCGGAATCCAAAACAGGACTCACAGGAGAGGTTCTAAACATTGACAGTAGGAAGAGTCAGCTCTCTTGTAGTTAGGTCGGCATTGTGCCTTTTGAATTTAATTCCGATGCAATTTCTGTGCTTCATCGTCAATATGAAGATCCAAGGTATACAGTAAACCTGAAGTGAAGCATCGGAATCTAAAATTGGACTCACAGGAAAAGTTCAAATCATAGAAAGTTAGAGTGGCAGTCCTCTTGTACTTAAGCCGGCATTGTGTCTTTTGTATTAAATTCGGATGCAATTTCTGTGTTTCATCGACAATAAGAAGGTCCAAGGGATACAGTAAATCTGAAGTGAAGCATAGCAATCTAAAACTGGACTCACAGGAGATGTTCAAATCATTAAAAGTTAGAGTGTCAGTCCACTTGTACTTATGTCGGCATTGTGCCATTTGAATTTAATTCCGATGCAATTTCTTTGTTTCATCGTCAATAAGATGGTCCAAGGTATACAGTACACCTGAAGTGAAGCTTCGGAATCTAAAACTGGACTCACAGGAAAGGATCAAATCATAGAAAGTTAGAGTGTCAGTCCTCCAGTACTTAAGTAGGCATTGTGCCTTTTCAATTTAATTCCGATAAAATTTCTGTGCTTCATCGTCAGTAACCAGGTCCAAGGTATACAATAATCCTGAAGTGAAGCATCGGAATCTAAAATTGGACTCACAGGAGAGGTTCAAATCATTGAAAGTTAGAGTGTCAGTCTTCTTGTACTTAAGTCGGCATTGTGCCTTTTGAATTTCATTCCGATGCAATATCTGTGCTGCATCGTCAATAAGAAGGTCCAAGGTATACA
This sequence comes from Schistocerca serialis cubense, assembly GCF_023864345.2. NCBI lineage: Eukaryota > Metazoa > Arthropoda > Insecta > Orthoptera > Acrididae > Schistocerca > Schistocerca serialis. The sequence continues at coordinate 18,181,602 of NC_064648.1, forward strand.
GTAAACCTGATGTCAATCATCGGAATCTAAAACTGGACTCACAGGAGAGGTTCAAATCATAGAAGTTAGAGTGTCAGTCCTCTTGTACTTAAGTCGGCATTGTGCAACTTGAATTTAATTCCGATGCGATTTCTGTGCTTCATTGTCAATAAGAAGGTCCAAGGTATACAGTAAACCTGAAGTGAAGCTTCGGAATCTAAAATTGGACTCATAGGATAGGTTCAAATCATAGAAAGTTAGAGTGTCAGTCCTCTTGTACTTAAGTCGGCATTGTGCCTTTTGAATTTAATTCCGATGCAATTTATGTGCTTCATCGTCAATAAGAAGGTCCAAGGTATACAGTAAACCTGAAGTGAAGCATCGGAATCTAAAACTGGACTCACTGGAGAGATTAAAATCGTAGAAAGGCAGAGTTTCAGTCCTCTTCTACTTAAGTCGGCATTGTGCCTTTTGTATTAAATTCGGATGCAATTTCTGTGTTTCATCGTCAGTAAGAAGGTCCAAGGGATACAGTAAACCTGAAGTTAAGCATCGGAATCTAAAACTGGACTCACAGGAGAGGTTCTAAACATAGACAGTAGGAAGAGTCAGCTCTCTTGTAGTTAAGTCGGCATTGTGCCATTTGAATTTAATTCCGATGCAATTTCTGTGCTTCATCGTCAATAAGAAGATCCAAGGTATACAGTAATCCTGAAGTGAATCATCGGAATCTAAAATTGGGCTCACAGGAGAGGTTGAAATCATAGAAAGTTAGAGTGCCAGTCCTCTTGTACTTCAGTCGGCATTGTGCAACCTGAATTTAATTCCGATGCTATTTCTGTGCTTCATCGTCAATAAGAAGGTCCAAGGTATACAGTAAACCTGATGTCAATCATCGGAATCTAAAACTGGACTCACAGGATAGGTTCAAATCATAGAAAGTTAGAGTGTCAGTCCTCTTGTACCTAAGTCGGCATTTTGCTTTTGTATTAAATTCGGATGCAATTTCTGTGCTTCATCGTCAATAAGAAGGTCCAAGGGATACAGTAAACCTGAAGTGAAGCATCGGAATCTAAAACTGGACTCACAGGAGAGGTTCAAACCATAGAAAGTTAGAGTGTCAGTCCTCTTGTACTTAAGTCGTCATTGTGCCTTTTGAATTTTATTCCGATGCAATTTATGTGCTTCATCATCAATAAGAAGGTCCAAGGTATAAAGTAAACCTGAAGTGAAGCATCGGAATCTAAAACTGGACTCACAGGAGAGCTTAAAATCGTAGAAAGGCAGAGTTTCAGTCCTCTTGTACTTATGTCGGCATTGTGCCTTTTGTATTAAATTCGGATGCAATTTCTGTGTTTCATCGTCAATAAGAAGGTCCAAGAGATACAGTAAACCTGAAGTAGGCATCGGAATCTAAAACTGGACTCACAGGAGAGGTTCTAAACACTGACAGTAGGAAGAGTCAGCTCTCTTGTAGTTAGGTCGGCATTGTGCCTTTTGAATTTAATTCCGATGCAATTTCTGTGCTTCATCGTCAATAAGAAGATCCAAGGTATACAGTAATCCTGAAGTGAAGCATCGGAATCTAAAATTGGACTCACAGGAAAAGTTCAAATCATAGAAAGTTAGAGTGTCAGTCCTCTTGTACTTAAGTCGGCATTGTGCATTTTGTGTTTAGTTCGGATGCAATTTCTGTGTTTCATCGTCAATAAGAAGATCCAAGGGATACAGTAAACGTGAAGTGAAGCATCCTAATCTAAAACTGGACTCACAGGAGAGGATCAAATCATAGAAAGTTAGAGTTTCAGTCCTCCAGTACTTATGTAGGCTTTGTGCCTTTTCAATTTAATTCTGATAAAATTTCTGTGCTTCATCGTCAGTAAGAAGGTCCAAGGTATACAATAATCCAGAAGTGAAGCATCGGAATCTAAAACTGGACTCACAGGAGAGGTTCAAATCATAGAAAGTTAGAGTTTTATTCCTCTTGTTCTTAAGTCGGCATTGTGCCATTTGTATTAAATTCGGATGCAATTTCTGTGTTTCATCGACAATAAGAAGGTCCAAGGGATACAGTAAACCTGAAGTAAAGCATCGGAATCTAAAACCGGACTCACAGGAGAGGTTCAAATCATAGAAAGTTAGAGTGTCTGTCCTCTTGTACTTAAGTCGGCATTGTGCTTTTTTAATTTAATTCCGATGCAATTTATGTGCTTCATCGTCAATAAGAAGTTCCAAGGTATACAGTAAACCTGATGTGAAGCATCGGAACCTAAAACCGGTCTCACAGGAGAGGATCAAATCATAGAAAGTTAGAGTGGCAGTCCTCTTGTACTTAAGTCGGCATTGTGCCTTTTGTATTAAATTCGGATGCAATTTCTGTGTTTCATCGTCAATAAGAAGGTCCAAGGGATACAGTAAACGTGAAATGAAGCATAGCAATCTAAAACTGGACTCACAGGAGAGGTTCAAATCATTAAAAGTTAGAGTGTCAGTCCACTTGTACTTATGTCGGCATTGTGCCATTTGAATTTAATTCCGATGCAATTTCTTTGTTTCATCGTCAATAAGAAGGTCCAAGGTATACAGTAAACCTGAAGTGAAGCATCGGAATCTAAAACTGGACTCACAGGAGAGGATCAAATCATAGAAAGTTAGAGTGTCAGTCCTCCAGTACTTAAGTAGGCATTTTGCCTTTTCAATTTAATTCCGATAAAATTTCTGTGCTTCATCGTCAGTAACAAGGTCCAAGGTATACAATAATCCTGAAGTGAAGCATCGGAATCTAAAATTGGACTCACAGGAGAGGTTCAAATCATTGAAAGATAGAGTGTCAGTCTTCTTGTACTTAAGTCGGCATTGTGCCTTTTGAATTTCATTCCGATGCAATATCTGTGCTGCATCGTCAATAAGAAGGTCCAAGGTATACAGTAAACCTGAAGTCAATCATCGGAATCGAAAACTGGACTCACAGGAGAGGTTCAAATCATAGAAAGTTAGAGTGTCAGTCCTCTTGTACTTAAGTCGGCATTGTGCAACTTGAATTTAATTCCGATGCGATTTCTGTGCTTCATTGTCTATAAGAAGGTCCCAGGTATACAGTAAACCTGAAGTCAAGCATCGTAATCTAAAACAGGACTCACAGGAGAGGTTCAAATCATAGAAAGTTAGAGTGTCAGTCCTCTTGTACTTAAGTCGTCATTTTGCCATTTGTATTAAATTCGGATGCAATTTCTGTGCTTCATCGTCAATAAGAAGGTCCAACGGATACAGTAAAAATGAAGTTAAGCATCGGAATCTAAAACTGGACTCACAGGAGAGGTTCAAATCATAGAAAGTTAGAGTGTCAGTCCTCTTGTACTTAAGTCGGCATTGTGCCTTTTGAATTTAATTCCGATGCAATTTATGTGCTTCATCGTCAATAAGAAGCACCAAGGTATACAGTAAACCTGAAGTGAAGCATCGGAATCTAAAACTGGACCCACAGGAGAGGTTAAAATCGTAGAAAGGCCGAGTTTCAGTCCTCTTGTACTTAAGTCGTCATTGTGCCTTTTGTATTAAATTCGGATGCAATTTCTGTGTTTCATCGTCAGTAAGAAGGTCCGAGGGATACAGTAAACCTGAAGTTAAGCATCGGAATCTAAAACTGGACTCACAGGAGAGGTTCTAAACATAGACAGTAGGAAGAGTCAGCTCTCTTGTAGTTGAGTCGGCATTGTGCCATTTGAATTTAATTCCGATGCAATTTCTGTGCTTCATCGTCAATAAGAAGGTCCAAGGTATACAGTAATCCTGAAGTGAAGCATCGGAATCTAAAATTAGGCTCACAGGAGAGGTTCAAATCATAGAAAGTTAGAGAGTCAGTCCTCTTGTACTGAAGTCGGCATTGTGTCTTTGTCTTAAATTCAGATGCAATATCTGTGTTTCATCGACAACAAGAACGTCCAAGGGATTCAGTAAAAATTAAGTGAAGCATCGGAATCTAAAACTGGACTCACAGGAGAGGTTAAAATCGTAGAAAGGCAGAGTTTCAGTCCTCTTGTACTTAAGTCGGCATTGTGCCTTTTGTATTACATTCGGATGCAATGTCTGTGTTTCATCGACAATAAGAAGGTCCAAGGGATACAGTAAACTTGAAGTGAAGCATAGCAATCTAAAACTGGACTCACAGGAGAGGTTCAAATCATTAAAAGTTAGAGTGTCAGTCCACTTGTACTTATGTCGGCATTGTGCCATTTGAATTTAATTCCGATGCAATTTCTTTGTTTCATCGTCAATAAGAATTTCCAAGGTGTACAGTAAACCTGAAGTGAAGCTTCGGAATCTAAAACTGGACTCACAGGAGAGGATCAAATCATAGAAAGTTAGAGTGTCAGTCCTCCAGTACTTAAGTAGGCATTGTGCCTTTTCAATTTAATTCCGATAAAATTTCTGTGCTTCATCGTCAGTAACAAGGTTCAAGGTATACAATAATCCTGAAGTGAAGCATCGGAATCTAAAATTGGACTCACAGGAGAGGTTCAAATCATTGGAAGTTAGAGTGTCAGTCTTCTTGTACTTAAGTCGGCATTGTGCCTTTTGAATTTCATTCCGATGCAATATCTGTGCTGCATCGTCAATAAGAAGGTCCAAGGTATACAGTAAACCTGAAGTCAATCATCGGAATCTAAAACTGGACTCACAGGAGAGGTTCAAATCATAGAAAGTTAGAGTGTCAGTCCTCTTGTACTTAAGTCGGCATTGTGCAACTTGAATTTAATTCCGATGCGATTTCTGTGCTTAATTGTCTATAAAATGGTCCAAGGTATACGGTAAACCTGAAGTGAAGCATCGGAATCTAAAATTGGACTCACAGGATAGGTTCAAACCATAGAAAGTTAGAGTGTCAGTCCTCTTCTACTTAAGTCGGCATTTTGCCTTTTGTATTAAATACGGATGCAATTTCTGTGCTTCATCGTCAATAAGAAGGTCCAAGGGATTCAGTAAAAATGAAGTGAAGCATCGGAATCTAAAACTGGACTCACAGGAGATGTTCAAATCATAGAAAGTTAGAGTGTCAGTCCTCTTGTACTTAAGTCGTCATTGTGCCTTTTGAATTTAATTCCGATGCAATTTATGTGCTTCATCGTCAATAAGAAGCTCCAAGGTATACTGTAAACCTGAAGTGAAGCATCGGAATCTAAAACTGGACTCACAGGAGAGATTAAAATCGTAGAAAGGCAGAGTTTCAGTCCCTTTGTACTTAAGTCGGCATTGTGCCTTTTGTATTAAATTCGGATGCAATTTCTGTGTTTCATCGTCAGTAAGAAGGTCCAAGGGATACAGTAAACCTGAAGTTAAGCATCGGAATCTAAAACTGGACTCACAGGAGAGGTTCTAAACATAGACAGTAGGAAGAGTCAACTCTCTTGTAGTTAAGTCGGCATTGTACCATTTGAATTTAATTCCGATGCAATTTCTGTGCTTCATCGTCAATAAGAAGGTCCAAGGTATACAGTAAACCTGAAGTGAAGCTTCGGAATCTAAAACTGGACTCACAGGAAAGGATCAAATCATAGAAAGTTAGAGTGTCAGTCCTCCAGTACTTAAGTAGGCATTGTGCCTTTTCAATTTAATTCCGATAAAATTTCTGTGCTTCATCGTCAGTAACCAGGTCCAAGGTATACAATAATCCTGAAGTGAAGCATCGGAATCTAAAATTGGACTCACAGGAGAGGTTCAAATCATTGAAAGTTAGAGTGTCAGTCTTCTTGTACTTAAGTCGGCATTGTGCCTTTTGAATTTCATTCCGATGCAATATCTGTGCTGCATCGTCAATAAGAAGGTCCAAGGTATACAGTAAACCTGAAGTCAATCATCGGAATCTAAAACTGGACTCACAGGAGAGGTTCAAATCATAGAAAGTTAGAGTGTCAGTCCTCTTCTACTTAAGTCGGCATTTTGCCTTTTGTATTAAATACGGATGCAATTTCTGTGCTTCATCGTCAATAAGAAGGTCCAAGCGATTCAGTAAAAATGAAGTGAAGCATCGGAATCTAAAACTGGACTCACAGGAGAGGTTCAAATCATAGAAAGTTAGAGTGTCAGTCCTCTTGTACTTAAGTCTTCATTGTGCCTTTTGAATTTTATTCCGATGCAATTTATGTGCTTCATCGTCAATAAGAAGGTCCAAGGTATAAAGTAAACCTGAAGTGAAGCATCGGAATCTAAAACTGGACTCACAGGAGAGCTTAAAATCGTAGAAAGTCAGAGTTTCAGTCCTCTTGTACTTATGTCGGCATTGTGCCTTTTGTATTAAATTCGGATGCAATTTCTGTGTTTCATCGTCAATAAGAAGGTCCAAGAGATACAGTAAACCTGAAGTTAAGCATCGGAATCTAAAACTGGACTCACAGGAAAGGTTCTAAACATTGACAGTAGGAAGAGTCAGCTCTCTTGTAGTTAGGTCGGCATTGTGCCTTTTGAATTTAATTCCGATGCAATTTCTGTGCTTCATCGTCAATAAGAAGATCCAAGGGATACATTAAACCTGAAGTGAAGCATAGCAATCTAAAACTGGACTCACAGGAGAGGTTCAAATCATTAAAAGTTACAGTGTCAGTCCACTTGTACTTATGTCGGCATTGTGCCATTTGAATTTAATTCCGATGCTATTTCTTTGTTTCATCGTCAATAAGAAGGTCCAAGGTATACAGTAAACCTGAAGTGAAGCTTCGGAATCTAAAACTGGACTCACAGGAGAGGATCAAATCATAGAAAGTTAGAGTGTCAGTCCTCCAGTACTTAAGTAGGCATTGTGCCTTTTCAATTTAATTCCGATTAAATTTCTGTGCTTCATCGTCAGTAACAGGGTCCAAGGTATACAATAATCCTGAAGTGAAGCATCGGAATCTAAAATTGGACTCACAGGAGAGGTTCAAATCATTGAAAGTTAGAGTGTCAGTCTTCTTGTACTTAAGTCGGCATTGTGCCTTTTGAATTTCATTCCGATGCAATATCTGTGCTGCATCGTCAATAAGAAGGTCCAAGGTATACAGTAAACCTGAAGTCAATCATCGGAATCGAAAACTGGACTCACAGGAGAGGTTCAAATCATAGAAAGTTAGAGTGTCAGTCCTCTTGTACTTAAGTCGGCATTGTGCAACTTGAATTTAATTCCGATGCGATTTCTGTGCTTCATTGTCAATAAGAAGGTCCGAGGTATACAGTAAACCTGAAGTGAAGCATCGGAATCTAAAATTGGACTCACAGGATTGGTTCAAATCATAGAAAGTTAGAGTGACGGTCCTCTTCTACTTAAGTCGGCATTTTGCATTTTGTATTAAATACGGATGCAATTTCTGTGCTTCATCGTCAATAAGAAGGTCCAAGGGATTCAGTAAAAATGAAGTGAAGCATCGGAATCTAAAACTGGACTCACAGGAGAGGTTCAAATCATAGAAAGTTAGAGTGTCAGTCCTCTTGTACTTAAGTCGGCATTGTGCCTTTTGAATTTAATTCCGATGCAATTTATGTGCTTCATCGTCAATAAGAAGGTCCAAGGTATACAGTAAACCTGAAGTGAAGCATCGGAATCTAAAACTGGACTCACAGGAGAGATTAAAATCGTAGAAAGGCAGAGTTTCAGTCCTCTTGTACTTAAGTCGGCATTGTGCCTTATGTATTAAATTCGGATGCAATTTCTGTGTTTCATCGTCAGTAAGAAGGTCCAAGGGATACAGTAAACCTGAAGTTAAGCATCGGAATCTAAAACTGGACTCACAGGAGAGGTTCTAAACATAGACAGTAGGAAGAGTCAGCTCTTTTGTAGTTAAGTCGGCATTGTGCCATTTGAATTTAATTCCGATCCAATTTCTGTGCTTCATCGTCAATAAGAAGATCCAAGGTATACAGTAATCCTGAAGTGAATCATCGGAATCTAAAATTGGGCTCACAGGAGAGGTTGAAATCATACAAAGTTAGAGTGTCAGTCCTCTTGTACTTCAGTCGGCATTGTGCAACCTGAATTTAATTCCGATGCTATTTCTGTGCTTCATCGTCAATAAGAGGGTCCAAGGTATACAGTAAACCTGAAGTCAAGCATCGGAATCTAAAACTGGACTCACAGGATAGGTTCAAGTCATAGAAAGTTAGAGTGTCAGTCCTCTTGTACCTAAGTCGGCATTTTGCTTTTGTATTAAATTCGGATGCAATTTCTGTGCTTCATCGTCAATAAGAAGGTCCAAGGGATACAGTAAACCTGAAGTGTAGCATCGGAATCTAAAACTGGACTCACAGGAGAGGTTCAAACCATAGAAAGTTAGAGTGTCAGTCCTCTTGTACTTAAGTCGTCATTGTGCCTTTTGAATTTTATTCCGATGCAATTTATGTGCTTCATCATCATAAGAAGGTCCATGGTATAAAGTAAACCTGAAGTGAAGCATCGGAATCTAAAACTGGACTCACAGGAGAGCTTAAAATCGTAGAAAGGCAGAGTTTCAGTCCTCTTGTACTTATGTCGGCATTGTGCCTTTTGTATTAAATTCGGATGCAATTTCTGTGTTTCATCGTCAATAAGAAGGTCCAAGAGATACAGTAAACCTGAAGTTAAGCATCGGAATCTAAAACTGGACTCACAGGAGATGTTCTAAACACTGACAGTAGGAGGAGTCAGCTCTCTTGTAGTTAGGTCGGCATTGTGCCTTTTGAATTTAATTCCGATGCAATTTCTGTGCTTCATCGTCAATAAGAAGATCCAAGGTATACAGTAATCCTGAAGTGAAGCATCGGAATATAAAATTGGACTCACAGGAAAAGTTCAAATCATAGAAAGTTAGAGTGTCAGTCCTCTTGTACTTAAGTCGGCATTGTGCATTTTGTGTTTAGTTTGGATGCAATTTCTGTGTTTCATCGTCAATAAGAAGATCCAAGGGATACAGTAAACGTGAAGTGAAGCATCCTAATCTAAAACTGGACTCACAGGAGTGGATCAAATCATAGAAAGTTAGAGTGTCAGTCCTCCAGTACTTATGTAGGCATTGTGCCTTTTCAATTTAATTCTGATAAAATTTCTGTGCTTCATCGTCAGTAAGAAGGTCCAATTTATACAATAATCCAGAAGTGAAGCATCGGAATCTAAAACTGGACTCACAGGAGAGGTTCAAATCATAGAAAGTTAGAGTGTTATTCCTCTTGTTCTTAAGTCGGCATTGTGCCATTTGTATTAAATTCGGATGCAATTTCTGTGTTTCATCGACAATAAGAAGGTCCAAGGGATACAGTAAACCTGAAGTAAAGCATAGGATTCTAAAACCGGACTCACAGGAGAGGTTCAAATCATAGAAAGTTAGAGTGTCAGTCCTCTTGTACTTAAGTCGGCATTGTGCATTTTTAATTTAATTCCGATGCAATTTATGTGCTTCATCGTCAATAAGAAGTTCCAAGGTATACAGTAAACCTGATGTGAAGCATCGGAACCTAAAACCGGTCTCACAGGAGAGGTTCAAATCATAGAAAGTTAGAGTGTTATTCCTCTTGTTCTTAAGTCGGCATTGTGCCTTTTGTATTAAATTCGGATGCAATTTCTGTGTTTCATCGTCAATAAGAAGGTCCAAGGGATACAGTAAACGTGAAATGAAGCATAGCAATCTAAAACTGGACTCACAGGAGAGGTTCAAATCATTAAAAGTTAGAGTGTCAGTCCACTTGTACTTATGTCGGCATTGTGCCATTTGAATTTAATTCCGATGCAATTTCTTTGTTTCATCGTCAATAAGAAGGTCCAAGGTATACAGTAAACCTGAAGTGAAGCATCGGAATCTAAAACTGGACTCACAGGAGAGGATCAAATCATAGAAAGTTAGAGTGTCAGTCCTCCAGTACTTAAGTAGGCATTTTGCCTTTTCAATTTAATTCCGATAAAATTTCTGTGCTTCATCGTCAGTAACAAGGTCCAAGGTATACAATAATCCTGAAGTGAAGCATCGGAATCTAAAATTGGACTCACAGGAGAGGTTCAAATCATTGAAAGTTAGAGTGTCAGTCTTCTTGTACTTAAGTCGGCATTGTGCCTTTTGAATTTCATTCCGATGCAATATCTGTGCTGCATCGTCAATAAGAAGGTCCAAGGTATACAGTAAACCTGAAGTCAATCATCGGAATCGAAAACTGGACTCACAGGAGAGGTTCAAATCATTGAAAGTTAGAGTGTCAGTCCTCTTGTACTTAAGTCGGCATTGAGCAACTTGAATTTAATTCCGATGGGATTTCTGTGCTTCATTGTCTGTAAGAAGGTCCCAGGTATACAGTAAACCTGAAGTCAAGCATCGTAATCTAAAACAGGACTCACAGGAGAGGTTCAAATCATAGAAAGTTAGAGTGTCAGTCCTCTTGTACTTAAGTCGTCATTTTGCCATTTGTATTAAATTCGGATGCAATTTCTGTGCTTCATCGTCAATAAGAAGGTCCAACGGATACAGTAAAAATGAAGTTAAGCATCGGAATCTAAAACTGGACTCACAGGAGAGGTTCAAATCATAGAAAGTTAGAGTGTCAGTCCTCTTGTACTTAAGTCGGCATTGTGCCTTTTGAATTTAATTCCGATGCAATTTATGTGCTTCATCGTCAATAAGAAGCTCCAAGGTATACAGTAAACCTGAAGTGAAGCATCGGAATCTAAAACTGGACTCACAGGAGAGGATAAAATCGTAGAAAGGCCGAGTTTCAGTCCTCTTGTACTTAAGTCGTCATTGTGCCTTTTGTATTAAATTCGGATGCAATTTCTGTGTTTCATCGTCAGTAAGAAGGTCCGAGGGATACAGTAAACCTGAAGTTAAGCATCGGAATCTAAAACTGGACTCACAGGAGAGGTTCTAAACATAGACAGTAGGAAGAGTCAGCTCTCTTGTAGTTGAGTCGGCATTGTGCCATTTGAATTTAATTCCGATGCAATTTCTGTGCTTCATCGTCAATAAGAAGGTCCAAGGTATACAGTAATCCTGAAGTGAAGCATCGGAATCTAAAATTAGGCTCACAGGAGAGGTTCAAATCATAGAAAGTTAGAGAGTCAGTCCTCTTGTACTGAAGTCGGCATTGTGTCTTTGTATTAAATTCAGATGCAATTTCTGTGTTTCATCGACAACAAGAAGGTCCAAGGGATTCAGTAAAAATTAAGTGAAGCATCGGAATCTAAAACTGGACTCACAGGAGAGGTTAAAATCGTAGAAAGGCAGAGTTTCAGTCCTCTTGTACTTAAGTCGGCATTGTGCCTTTTGTATTACATTCGGATGCAATTTCTGTGTTTCATCGACAATAAGAAGGTCCAAGGGATACAGTAAACTTGAAGTGAAGCATAGCAATCTAAAACTGGACTCACAGGAGAGGTTCAAATCATTAAAAGTTAGAGTGTCAGTCCTCCAGTACTTAAGTAGGCATTGTGCCTTTTCAATTTAATTCCGATAAAATTTCTGTGCTTCATCGTCAGTAACAAGGTCCAAGGTATACAATAATCCTGAAGTGAAGCATCGGAATCTAAAATTGGACTCACAGGAGAGGTTCAAATCATTGAAAGTTAGAGTGTCAGTCTTCTTGTACTTAAGTCGGCATTGTGCCTTTTGAATTTCATTCCGATGCAATATCTGTGCTGCATCGTCAATAAGAAGGTCCAAGGTATACAGTAAACCTGAAGTCAATCATCGGAATCTAAAACTGGACTCACAGGAGAGGTTCAAATCATAGAAAGTTAGAGTGTCAGTCCTCTTGTACTTAAGTCGGCATTGTGCAACTTGAATTTAATTCCGATGCGATTTCTGTGCTTAATTGTCTATAAGAAGGTCCAAGGTATACAGTAAACCTGAAGTGAAGCATCGGAATCTAAAATTGGACTCACAGGATAGGTTCAAACCATAGAAAGTTAGAGTGTCAGTCCTCTTCTACTTAAGTCGGCATTTTGCCTTTTGTATTAAATACGGATTCAATTTCTGTGCTTCATCGTCAATAAGAAGGTCCAAGGGATTCAGTAAAAATGAAGTGAAGCATCGGAATCTAAAGCTGGACTCACAGGAGATGTTCAAATCATAGAAAGTTAGAGTGTCAGTCCTCTTGTACTTAAGTCGGCATTGTGCCTTTTGAATTTAATTCCGATGAAATTTATGTGCTTCATCGTCAATAAGAAGCTCCAAGGTATACAGTAAACCTGAAGTGAAGCATCGGAATCTAAAACTGGACTCACAGGAGAGATTAAAATCGTAGAAAGGCAGAGTTTCAGTCCCTTTGTACTTAAGTCGGCATTGTGCCTTTTGTATTAAATTCGGATGCAATTTCTGTGTTTCATCGTCAGTAAGAAGGTCCAAGGGATACAGTAAACCTGAAGTTAAGCATCGGAATCTAAAACTGGACTCACAGGAGAGGTTCTAAACATAGACAGTAGGAAGAGTCAGCTCTCTTGTAGTTAAGTCGACATTGTACCATTTCAATTTAATTCCGATGCAATTTCTGTGCTTCATCGTCAATAAGAAGGTCCAAGGTATACAGTAATCCTGAAGTGAAGCATCGGAATCTAAAATTGGGCTCACAGGAGAGGTTCAAATCATAGAAAGTTAGAGTGTCAGTCCTCTTGTACTTCAGTCGGCATTGTGCAACCTGAATTTAATTCCGATGCTATTTCTGTGCTTCATCGTCAATAAGAGGGTCCAAGGTATACAGTAAACCTGAAGTCAAGCATCGGAATCTAAAACTGGACTCACAGGATAGGTTCAAATCATAGAAAGTTAGAGTGTCAGTCCTCTTGTACCTAGGTCGGCATTTTGCTTTTGTATTAAATTCGGATGCAATTTCTGTGCTTCATCGTCAATGAGAAGGTCCAAGGGATACAGTAAACCTGAAGTGAAGCATCGGAATCTAAAACTGGACTCACAGGAGAACTTAAAATCGTAGAAAGGCAGAGTTTCAGTCCTCTTGGGCTTATGTCGGCATTGTGCCCTTTGTATTAAATTCGGATGCAATTTCTGTGTTTCATCGTCAATAAGAAGGTCCAAGAGATACAGTAAACCTGAAGTTAAGCATCGGAATCTAAAACTGGACTCACAGGAGAGGTTCTAAACATTGACAGTAGGAAGAGTCAGCACTCTTGTAGTTAGGTCGGCATTGTGCCTTTTGAATTTAATTCCGATGCAATTTCTGTGCTTCATCATCAATAAGAAGATCCAAGGTATACAGTAATCCTGAAGTGAAGCATCGGAATCTAAAATTGGACTCACAGGAAAAGTTCAAATCATAGAAAGTTAGAGTGTCAGTCCTCTTGTACTTAAGCCGGCATTGTGTCTTTTGTATTAAATTCGGATGCAATTTCTGTGTTTCATCGACAATAAGAAGGTCCAAGGGATGCAGTAAACCTGTAGTGAAGCATCGGAATCTAAAACTGGACTCATAGGAGAGGTTCAAATTATAGAAAGTTAGAGTGTCAGTCCTCTTGTACTTAAGTCGGCCTTGTGGCTTTTGAATTTCATTCCGATGCAATTTCTGTGCTGCGTCGTCAATAAGAAAGTCCAAGGTATACAGTTAACCTGAAGTCAAGCAATGGAATCTAAACTGGACTCACAGGAGAGGTTCAAATCATAGAAAGTTAGAGTGTCAGTCCTCTTGTACTTAAGTCGGCATTGTGCAACTTGAATTTAATTCCGATGCGATTTCTGTGCATCATTGTCAATAAGAAGGTCCAAGGTATACAGTAAACCTGAAGTCAAGCATCGTAATCTAAAACTGGACTCACAGGAGAGGTTAAAATCATAGAAAGTTAGAGTGTCAGTCCGCTTGTACTTATGTCGGCATTTTGACTTTTGTATTAAATTCGGATGCAATTTCTGTGCTTCATCGTCAATAAGAAGGTCCAAGGGATACAGTAAACCTGAAGTAAAGCATCGGAATCTAAAACTGGACTCACAGGAGAGGTTCAAATCATAGAAAGTTAGAGTGTCAGTCCTCTTGTACTTAAGTCGGCATTGTGCTTTTTTTATTTAATTCCGATGCAATTTATGTGCTTCATCGTCAATAAGAAGGTCCAAGGTATACAGTAAACCTGATGTGAAGCATCGGAACCTAAAACCGGTCTCTCAGGAGAGGATCAATCATAGAAAGTTAGAGTGGCAGTCCTCTTGTACTTAAGTCGGCATTGCGCCTTTTGTATTAAATTCGGATGCAATTTCTGTGTTTCATCGTCAATAAGAAGGTCCAAGGGATACAGTAAACGTGAAGTGAAGCATCGGAATCTAAAACTGGACTCACAGGAGAGGTTCAATCATAGAAAGTTAGAGTGTCTGTCCTCTTGTACATATGTCGGCGTTGTGCCTTTTGAATTTAATTCCGATACAATTTCTGTGTTTCATCGTCAATAAGAAGGTCCAAGGGATACTGTAAACCTGAAATGAAGCATCGGAATCTAAAACTGGACTCACAGGAGAGGTTCTAAACATAGACAGTAAGAAGAGTCAGTCCTCTTGTACATAAGTCGGCATTGTGCCTATTGTATTGAATTCAGATGCAATTTCTTTGTTTCATCGTCAATAAGAGGGTGCAAGGTATACAGTAAACTTGAAGTGAAGCATCGTAGTTTAAACCGGTCTCACAGGAGTGGTTCAAATCATAGAATGTAAGAAGTATCAGTCCTCTTGTACTTATGTCGGCATTGTGCATTTAGTGTTTAATTCCGATGCAATTTCTGTGTTTCATCGTCAATAAGAAGGTCCAAGGGATACAGTAAACGTGAAATGAAGCATCGCAATCTAAAACCGGACATAGAGGAGAGGATCAAATCATAGAAAGTTAGAGTCTCAGTCCTCCAGTACTTAAGTAGGCATTGTGCCTTTTCAATTTAATTCCGATTAAATTTCTGTGCTTCATCGTCAATAAGAAGGTCCAAGGTATACAATAATCCTGAAGTGAAGCATCGGAATCGAAAATTAGACTCACAGGAGAGGTTCAAATCATAGAAAGTTAGAGTGTCAGTCCTCTTGTACTTAAGTCGGCCTTGTTCCTTTTGAATTTCATTCCGATGCAATTTCTGTGCTGCGTCGTCAATAAGAAGGTCCAAGGTATACAGTAAACCTGAAGTCAAGCAATGGAATCTAAAACTGGACTCACAGGAGAGGTTCAAATCATAGAAAGTTAGAGTGTCAGTCCTCTTGTACTTAAGTCGGCATTGTACAACTTGATTTAATTCCGATGCGATTTCTGTGCATCATTGTCAATAAGAAGGTCCAAGGTATACAGTAAACCTGAAGTCAAGCATCGTAATCTAAAACTGGACTCACAGGAGAGGTTAAAATCATAGAAAGTTAGAGTGTCAGTCCTCCTGTACTTAAGTCGGCATTGTGCCTTTTGTAATAAATTCGGATGCAATTTCTGTGTTTCATCGTCAATAAGAAGGTCCAAGGGATACAGTAAACGTGAAATGAAGCATAGCAATCTAAAACTGGACTCACAGGAGAGGTTCAAATCATTAAAAGTTAGAGTGTCAGTCCACTTGTACATATGTCGGCGTTGTGCCTTTTGAATTTAATTCCGATGCAATTTCTTTGTTTCATCGTCAATAAGAATGTCCAAGGTATACAGTAATCCTGAAGTGAAGCATCGGAATCTAAAACTGGACTCACAGGATAGGATCAAATCATAGAAACTTAGAGTGTCAGTCCTCCAGTACTTAAGTAGGCATTGAGCCTTTTCAATTTAATTCCGATAAAATTTCTGTGTTTCATCGTCAGTAACAAGGTCCAAGGTATACAATAATCCTGAAGTGAAGCATCGGAATCTATAATTGGACTCACAGGAGAGGTTCATATCATTGAAATTTAGAGTGTCAGTCTTCTTGTACTTAAGTCGGCATTGTGCCTTTTGAATTTCATTCCGATGCAATTTCTGTGCTGCATCGTCAATAAGAAGGTCCAAGGTATACATTAAACCTGAAGTCAAGCATCGGAATCTAAAACTGGACTCACAGGAGAGGTTCAAACCATAGAATGTTAGAGTGTCAGTCCTCTTGTACTTAAGTCGGCATTGTGCAACTTGAATTTAATTCAGATGTGATTTCTGTACTTCATTGTCTATAAGAAGGTCCAAGGTATACAGTAAACCTGAAGTCAAGCATCGTAATCTAAAACTGGACTCACAGGAGAGGTTCAAATCATAGAAAGTTAGAGTGTCAGTCCTCTTGTACTTAAGTCGGTATTTTGCTTTTTGTATTAAATTCGGATGCAATTTCTGTGCTTCATCGTGAATAAGAAGGTCCAACGGATACAGTAAAAATTAAGTGAAGCATCGGAATCTAAAACTGGACTCACAGGAGAGGTTCAAATCATAGAAAGTTAGAGTGTCAGTCCTCTTGTACTTAAGTCGGCATTGTGCCTTTTGAATTTAATTCCGATGCAATTTCTGTGCTTCGTCGTCAATAAGAAGGTCCAAGGTATACAGTAAACCTGAAGTGAAGCATCGGAATCTAAAACTGGACTCACAGGAGAGGTTAAAATCGTAGAAAGGCAGAGTTTCAGTCCTCTTGTACTTAAGTCGGCATTGTGCCTTTTGTATTAAATTCGGATGCAATTTCTGTGCTTCATCGTCAATAAGAAGGTCCAAGGGATACACTAAACCTGAAGTGAAGCATCGGAATCTAAATCTGGTCTCAAACTAAATGTTCATAACATAGATAGTAAGAAGAGTCAGTCTTCTGGTACTGAAGACGGCATTGTGCCTTTTGTATTTAATTACGATTCAATTTGTGTGTTTCATAGTCAATTAGAATGTGCAAGGGATACAGTAAACCTGAACAGAAGCATCGGAATCTGAAACTGGTCTCACAGGAAAAGTTCTAAACATAGAGGTTACACTAAACAACCGAACTAGGTTAATAATTGGCTCCTTTTACCGACCTCCCGACTCAGCAGCATTAGTGGCAGAACAACTGAGAGAAAATTTGGAATACATTTCACATAAATTTTCTCAGCATGTGATAGTCTTAGGTGGAGATTTCAATTTACCAGATATAGACTGGAACACTCACATGTTTAGGACGGGTGGTAGGGACAGAGCATCGAGTGACATTATACTGAGTGCACAATCCGAAAATTACCTCGAGCAATTAAACAGAGAACCGACTCGTGGAGATAACATCTTGGACCTACTGATAACAAACAGACCCGAACTTTTCGACTCTGTATGTACAGAACAGGGAATCAGTGATCATAAGGCCATTGCAGCATCCCTGAATATGGAAGTTAATAGGAATATAAAAAAAGGGAGGAAGGTTTATCTGTTTAGCAAGAGTAATAGAAGGCAGATTTCAGACTACCTAACAGATCAAAACGAAAATTTCTGTTCCGACACTGACAATGTTGAGTGTTTATGGAAAAAGTTCAAGGCAATCGTAAAATGCGTTTTAGACAGGTACGTGCCGAGTAAAACTGTGAGGGACGGGAACAATCCACCGTGGTACAACAACAAAGTTAGGAAACTACTGCGAAAGCAAAGAGAGCTCCACTCCAAGTTTAAACGCAGCCAAAACCTCTCAGACAAACAGAAGCTAAACGATGTCAAAGTTAGCGTAAGAAGGGCTATGCGTGAAGCGTTCATTGAATTCGAAAGTAAAATTCTATGTACCGACTTGACAGAAAATCCTAGGAAGTTCTGGTCTTACGTTAAATCAGTAAGTGGCTCGAAGCAGCATATCCAGATACTACGGGATGATGATGGCATTGAAACAGAGGATGACACGCGTAAAGCTGAAATACTAAACACCTTTTTCCAAAGCTGTTTCACAGAGGAAGACCGCACTGCAGTTCCTTCTCTAAATCCTCGCACAAACGAAAAAATGGCTGACATCGAAATAAGTGTCCAAGGAATAGAAAAGCAACTGGAATCACTCAATAGAGGAAAGTCCGCTGGACCTGACGGGATACCAATTCGATTCTACACAGAGTACGCGAAAGAACTTGCCCCCCTTCTAACAGCCGTGTACCGCAAGTCTCTAGAGGAACGGAGGGTTCCAAATGATTGGAAAAGAGCACAGATAGTCCCAGTCTTCAAGAAGGGTCGTCGAGCAGATGCGCAAAACTATAGACCTATATCTCTTACGTCGATCTCTTGTAGAATTTTAGAACATGTTTTTTCCTCGCGTATCATGTCATTTCTGGAAACCCAGAATCTACGATGTAGGAATCAACATGGATTCCGGAAACAGCGATCGTGTGAGACCCAACTCGCCTTATTCGTTCATGAGACCCAGAAAATATTACATACAGGCTCCCAGGTAGATGCTATTTTTCTTGACTTCCGGAAGGCGTTCGATACAGTTCCGCACTGTCGCCTGATAACCAAAGTAAGAGCCTACGGAATATCAGACCAGCTGTGTGGCTGGATTGAAGAGTTTTTAGCAAACAGAACACAGCATGTTGTTATCAAAGGAGAGACGTCTACAGACGTTAAAGTAACCTCTGGCGTGCCACAGGGGAGTGTTATGGGACCATTGCTTTTCACAATATATATAAATGACCTAGTAGATAGTGTCGGAAGTTCCATGCGGCTTTTCGCGGATGATGCTGTAGTATACAGAGAAGTTGCTGCATTAGAAAATTGTAGCGAAATACAGGAAGATCTGCAGCGGATAGGCACTTGGTGCAGGGAGTGGCAACTGACCCTTAACATAGACAAATGTAATGTATTGCGAATACATAGAAAGAAGGATCCTTTATTGTATGATTATATGATAGCGGGACAAACATTGGTAGCAGTTACTTCTGTAAAATATCTGGGAGTGTGCGTACGGAACGATTTGAAGTGGAATGATCATATAAAATTAATTGTTGGTAAGGCGGGTACCAGGTTGAGATTCATTGGGAGAAAATGTAGTCCATCAACAAAGGAGGTGGCTTACAAAACACTCGTTCGACCTATACTTGAGTATTGCTCATCAGTGTGGGATCCGTACCAGGTCGGGTTGTCGGAGGAGATAGAGAAGATCCAAAGAAGAGCGGCGCGTTTTGTCACCGGGTTATTTGGTAACCGTGATAGCGTTACGGAGATGTTTATTAAACTCAAGTGGCAGACTCTGCAAGAGAGGCGCTCTGCATCGCGGTGTAGCTTGCTCGCCAGGTTTCGAGAGGGTGCGTTTCTGGATGAGGTATCGAATATATTGCTTCCCCCTACTTATACCTCCCGAGGAGATCACGAATGTAAAATTAGAGAGATTAGAGCGCGCACGGAGGCTATCAGACAGTCGTTCTTCCCGCGAACCATACGCGACTGGAACAGGAAAGGGAGGTAATGACAGTGGCACGTAAAGTGCCCTCCGCCACACACCGTTGGGTGGCTTGCGGAGTATCAATGTAGATGTAGATGTAGAAGTAGACAGTAAGAAGAGTCAGTCCTCTTGTACTCAAGTCGACATTGTGCCTTTTTTTTAAAATTACGATGCAATATCTGTGTTTAATCGGCAATGAGAAGGTCCAAGGGATACAGTAAATCTGAAGTGCAGCATCGGAACCTAAAACCGGTATCACAGGAGAGGATCAAATCGTAGAAAGTAAGAAGTGTCTGTCCTTTTGTACTTAAGTCGGCATTCTGCCTTTTGTATTTTGTTCCGATGCAATTTCTGTGTTTCAGCGTCAATAAGAAGGTCCAAGGGATACAGTAAACGTGAAATGAAGCATCGCAATCTAAATAGGACTCACAGGAGAGGTTCAAATCATTGAAAGTTAGAGTGTCAGTCCACATGTACTTATGTCGGCATTGTGCCATTTGAATTTAATTCCGATGCAATTTATTTGTTTCATCGTCAATAAGAAGGTCCAAGGTATACAGTAAACCTGAAGTGAAGCATCGGAATCTAAAACTGGACTCACAGGTGAGGTTCAAATCATAGAAAGTTAGAGTGTCTGTCCTCTTGTACTTAAGTCGGCATTTTGCCTTTTGCATTGAATTCGGATGCAATTTCTGTGCTTCATCGTCAATAAGAAGGTCCAAGGGATACAGTAAACCTGAAGTGAAGCATCGGAATCTAAAACTGGACTCACAGGAGAGGTTCAAATCATAGAAAGTTAGAGTGTCAGTCCTCTTGTACTTAAGTCGGCATTGTGCTTTTTTAATTTCATTCCGATGCAATTTATGTGCTACATCGTCAATAAGAAGGTCCAAGGTATACAGTAAACCTGATGTGAAGCATCGGAACCTAAATCCGGTATCACAGGAGAGGATCAAATCGTAGAATGTAAGAAGTGTCAGTCCTTTTGTACTTAAGTCGGCATTCTGCCTTTTGTATTTAATTCCGATGCAATTTCTGTGTTTCATCGTCAATAAGAAGGTCCAAGGGATACAGTAAACGTGAAATGAAGCATCGCAATCTAAAACTGGACTCACAGGAGAGGATCAAATCATAGAAAGTTAGAGTCTCAGTCCTCCAGTACTTAAGTAGGCATTGTGCCTTTTCAATTTAATTCCGATAAAATTTCTGTGCTTCATCGTCAATAAGAAGGTCCAAGGTATGCAATAATCCTGAAGTGAAGCATCGGAATCTAAAATTGGACTCACAGGAGAGGTTCAAATCATGGAAAGTTAGAGCGTCAGTCCTCTTGTACTTAAGTCGGCATTCTGCCTTTTGAATTTCATTCCGATGCAATTTCTGTGCTGCGTCGTCAATAAGAATGTCCAAGGTATACTGTAAACCAGAAGTCAAGCATCGGAATCTAAAACTGGACTCACAGGAGAGGTTCAAATCATATAAAGTTAGAGTGTCAGTCCTCTTGTACTTAAGTCGGCATTGTGCAACTTGAATTCAATTCCGATGCGATTTCTGTGCTTCATTGTCAATAAGAAGGTCCAAGGTATACAGTAAACCTGAAGTCAAGCATCGTAATCTAAAACTGGACTCACAGGAGAGGTTCAAATCATAGATAGTTAGAGTGTCAGTCCTCTTGTACTTAAGTCGGCATTTTGCCTTTTGCATTGAATTCGGATGCAATTTCTGTGCTTCATCGTCAATAAGAAGGTCCAAGGGATACAGTAAACCTGAAGTGAAGCATCGGAATCTAAAACTGGACTCACAGGATAGGTTAAAATCATAGAAAGTTAGAGTGTCAGTCCTCTTGTACTTAAGTCGGCATTGTGCTTTTTTAATTTCATTCCGATGCAATTTATGTGCTACATCGTCAATAAGAAGGTCCAAGGTATACAGTAAACCTGATGTGAAGCATCACAATCTATAACTGGACTCACAGGAGAGGTTAAAATCGTAGAAAGGCAGAGTTTCAGTCCTCCTGTACTGAAGTCGGCAATGTGTATTTTGTATTAAATTCGGATGCAATTTCTGTGTTTCATCGTCAGTAAGAAGGTCCAAGGGATACAGTAAACCTGAAGTTAAGCATCGGAATCTAAAACTGGACTCACAGGAGAGGTTCTAAACATAGACAGTAGGAAGAGTCAGCTCTCTTGTAGTTAAGTCGGCATTGTGCCATTTGAATTTAATTCCGATGCAATTTCTGTGCTTCATCGTCAATAAGATGGTCCAAGGTATACAATAATCCTGAAATGAAGCATCGGAATCTAAAATTGGACTCACAGGAGAGGTTCAAATCATAGAAAGTTAGAGTGTCAGTCCTCTTGTACTTAAGTCGGCATTGTGTCTTTTGTATTAAATTCAGATGCAATTTCTGTGTTTCATCGACAATAAGAATGTCCAAGGGATACAGTAAACCTGAAGTGAAGCATCGGAATCTAAAACTGGACTCACAGGAGAGGTTCAAATCATAGAAAGTTAGAGTGTCAGTCCTCTTGTACTTAAGTCGGCATTGTGCTTTTTGAATTTAAGTCCGATGCAATTCCTGTGCTTTATCGTCAATAAGAAGGTCCAAGGTAAACATTAAACCTGAAGTGAAGCATCGGAAACTAAAACTAGACTCACAGGAGAGGTTCAAATCGTAGAAAGTTAGAGTGTCAGTCCTCTTGTACTTAAGTCGGCATTATGCCTTTTGAATTTAATTCCGATGCAATTTCTGTGTTTCATCGTCAATAAGAAAGTCCACGGTATACAGTAAACCTGAAGTGAAGCATCGGAATCTAAAACGGGACTCACAGGATAGGTTCAAATCGTAGAAAGTCAGAGTTTCAGTTCTCTGGTACTTAAGTCGGCATTGTGCTTTTTGAATTTTATTCCGATGCAATTTATGTGCTTCATCGTCAATAAGTAGGTCCAAGGTATTCAGTAAACCTGAAGTGAAGCATCGGAATCTAAAACTGGACTCACAGGAGAGGTTAAAATCGTAGAAAGGCATATTTTCAGTCCTCTTGTACTTAAGTCGGCATTGTGCCTTTTGTATTAAATTCAAATGCAATTTCTGTGTTTCATCGTTAGTAAGAAGGTCCAAGGGATACAGTAAACCTGAAGTTAAGCTTCGGAATCTAAAACTGGACTCACAGGAGAGGTTCTAAACATAGACAGTAGGAAGAGTCACCTCTCTTGTAGTTAAGTTGGCATTGTACCATTTCAATTTAATTCCGATGCAATTCCTGTGCTTTATCGTCAATAAGATGGTCCAAGGTAAACAGTAAACATGAAGTGAAGCATCGTAAACTAAAACTGGACTCACAGGAGAGGTTCAAATCATAGAAAGTTAGAGTGTCAGTCCTCTTGTACTTAAGTCGGCATTATGCCTTTTGAATTTATTTCCGATAGAATTTCTGTGTTTCATCGTCAATAAGAAGGTCCAAGGTATACAGTAAACCTGAAGTGAAGCATCGGATTCTAAAACTGGTCTCACAGGAGAGATTCAGATCATACAAAATTAGAGTGTCAGTCCTCTTGTACTTAAGTCGGCATTGTGCCTTTTGAATTTAATTCCGATGCAGTTTCTGTGCTACATCGTCAATAAGAAAGTCCACGGTATACAGTAAACCTGAAGTGAAGCATCGGAATCTAAAAGTGGACTCACAGGATAGGTTCAAATTGTAGAAAGTCAGAGTTTCAATCCTCTGGTACTTAAGTCGGCATTGTGCCTTTAGTATTAAATTCGGATGCAATTTCTGTGCTTCATCGTCAATAAGAAGGTCCAAGGGATACAGTAAACCTGAAGTGAAGCATCGGAATCTAAATCTGGTCTCAAACTAAATGTTCATAACATAGATAGTAAGAAGAGTCAGTCTTCTGGTACTGAAGTCGGCATTGTGCCTTTTGTATTTAATTACGATGCAATTTGTGTGTTTCATAGTCAATTAGAAGGTGCAAGGGATACAGTAAACCTGAACAGAAACATCGGAATCTAAAACTGGTCTCACAGGAAAAGTTCTAAACATAGACAGTAAGAACAGTCAGTCCTCTTGTACTCAAGTCGACATTGTGCCTTTTTTCTAAAATTACGCTGCAATTTCTGTGTTTAATCGTCAATGAGATGGTCCAAGGGATACAGTAAACCTGAAGTGAAGCATCGGAATCTAAAACTGGACTCACAGGAGAGGTTCAAATCATAGAAAGTTAGAGTGTCAATCCTCTTGTACTTAAGTCGGCATTGTTCCATTTGAATTTAATTCGGATGCAATTTCTGTGTTTCATCGTCAATAAGAAGGTCCAAGGGATACAGTAAACCTGAAGTTAAGCATCGGAATCTAAAACTGGTCTCACACGAGAGGTTAAAATCGTACATAGGCAGAGTTTCAGTCCTCTTGTACTTAAGTCGGCATTGTGCCTTTTGTATTAAATTCGGATGCAATTTCTGTGTTTCATCGTCAATAAGAAGGTCCAAGGTAAACAGTAAACCTGAAGTGAAGCATCGGAATCTAAAACTGGACTCACACGAGAGGTTAAAATCGTACATAGGCAGAGTTTCAGTCCTCTTGTACTTAAGTCGGCATTGTGCCTTTTGTATTAAATTCGGATGCAATTTCTGTGTTTCATCGTCAATAAGAAGGTCCAAGGGATACAGTAAACCTGAAGTTAAGCATCGGAATCTAAAACTGGACTCACAGGAGAGATTCAGATCATAGAAAGTTAGAGTGTCAGTCTTCTTGTACATAAGTCGGTATTGTGCCTTTTGAATTTACTTCCGATGCAATTTCTGTGCTTCATCGTCAATAAGAATGTCCAAGGTATACAGTAATCCTGAAGTGAAGCATCGGAATCTAAAATTGGACTCACAGGAGAGGTTCAAATCATAGAAAGTCAGAGTGTCAGTCCTTTTGTACTTAAGACGGCATTGTGTCTTTTCTATTAAATTTGGATGCAATTTCTGTGTTTCATCGACAATAAGAAGGTCCAAGGGATAGAGTAAAACTGAAGTGAAGCATCGGAATCTAAAACTGGACTCACAGGACAGGTTCAAATCATAGAAAGTCAGAGTGTCAGTCCTTTTGTACTTAAGACGGCATTGTGTCTTTTCTATTAAATTTGGATGCAATTTCTGTGTTTCATCGACAATAAGAAGGTCCAAGGGATAGAGTAAAACTGAAGTGAAGCATCGGAATCTAAAACTGGACTCGCAGGAGAGGTTCAAATCATAGAAAGTTAGAGTGTCAGTCCTCTTGTACTTAAGCCGGCATTGTGCTTTTTGAATTCAATTCCGATGCAATTCCTGTGCTTTATCGTCAATAAGAAGGTCCAAGGTAAACAGTAAACCTGAAGTGAAGCATCGGAATCTAAAACTGGACTCACAGGAGGGGTTCAAATCATAGAAAGTTAGAGTGTCAGTCCTCTTGTACTTAAGTCGGCATTATACCTTTTGAATTTAATTCCGATGCAATTTCTGTGTTTCATCGTCAATAAGAAGGTCCAAGGTATACAGTAAACCTGAAGTGAAGCATCGGAATCTAAAACTGGACTCACAGTAGTGGTTCAGATCATAGAAAGTTAGAGTGTCAGTCCTCTTGTACTCAAGTCGGCATTGTGCCTTCTGAATTTAATTCCGATGCACTTTCTGTGCTTCATCGTCAATAGGAAAGTCCACGGTATACAGTAAACCTGAAGTGAAGCATCGGAATCTGAAACTGGACTCACAGGATAGGTTCAAATCGTAGAAAGTCAGAGATTCAGTCCTCTGGTACTTAAGTCGGCATTGTGCCTTTAGTATTAAATTCGGATGCAATATCTGTGCTTCATCGTCAATAAGAAGTTCCAAGGGATACAGTAAACCTGAAGTGAAGCATCGGAATCTAAATCTGTTATCAAACTAAATGTTCATAACATAGATAGTAAGAAGAGTCAGTCTTCTGGTACTGAAGTCGGCATTGTGCCTTTTGTATTTCATTACGATGCAATTTGTGTGTTTCATAGTCAATTAGAAGGTGCAAGGGATACAGTAAACCTGAACAGAAGCATCGGAATCTAAAACTGGTCTCACCGGAAAAGTTCTAAACATAGACAGTAAGAAGAGTCAGTCCTCTTCTACTTAATTCGACATTGTGCCTTTTTTTTAAAATTACGATGCAATTTCTGTGTTTGTTCGTCAATGAGAAGGTCCAAGGTATACAGTAAACCTGAAGTGAAGCATCGGAATCTAAAACTGGACTCACAGGAGAGGATCAATCATAGAAAATTAGAGTGTCTGTCATCTTGTACATATGTCGGCATTGTGCCTTTTGAATTTAATTCCGATGCAATTTCTGTGTATCATCGTCATTAAGAAGGTCAAAGGGATACAATAAACCTGAAGTGAAGTATCGGAATCCAAAACTGGACTCACAGGAGAGGTTCTAAACATAGACAGTAAGAAGAGTCAGTCCTCTTGTACTTAAGTCGGCATTGTGCCTATTGTATTGAATTCAGATGCAATTTCTGTGTTTCATCGTCAATAAGAAAGTCCAAGGTATACAGTAAACCTGAAGTGAAGCATCGGAATTTAAACCGGTCTCACAGGAGAGGTTCAAATCATAGAATGTAAGAAGTATCAGTCCTCTTGTACTTAAGTCGGCATTGTGCCTTTTGTGTTTAATTCCGACTCAATTTCTGTGTTTCATCGTCAATAAGAAGATCCAAGGGATACAGTAAACCTGAAGTGAAGCATCGGAATCTAAAACTGGACTCACAGGAGAGGATCAAATCATAGAAAGTTAGAGTGTCAGACCTCTTGTACTTAAGTAGGCATTGTGCCTTTTCAATTTAATTCCGATAAAATTTCTGTGCTTCATCGTCAA
The DNA here is from genome assembly GCF_023864345.2 of Schistocerca serialis cubense. NCBI lineage: Eukaryota > Metazoa > Arthropoda > Insecta > Orthoptera > Acrididae > Schistocerca > Schistocerca serialis. The sequence goes on from NC_064648.1 coordinate 18,207,711, forward strand.
TAAGAAGGTCCAAGGTATACAATGATCCTAAAGTGAAGCATCGGAATCTAAAATTGGACTCACAGGAGAGGTTGAAATCATAGAAAGTTAGAGTGTCAGGCCTCTTGTAGTTAAGTCGGCATTGTGCCATTTGAATTTAAATCCGATGAAATTTCTCTGTTTCATCGTCAACAAGAAGGTCCAAGGTATACAGAAACCCTGAAGTGAAGCATCGGAATCTAAAACAGGACTCACTGGAGAGGTTCCAATCATAGAAAGTTAGAGTGTCAGGCCTCTTGTACTTAAGTCGGCATTGTGCCTTTTGAATTTAATTCGGATGCAATTTCTGTGCTTCATCGTCAGTAAGAAGGTCCAAGGTATAAAGTAAACCTGAAGTGAAGCATAGGAATCAAAAACTGGACTCACAAGAGCGGTTCAAATCTTAGAAAGTTAGAGTGTCAGTCCTCTTGTACTTAAGTCGGCATTGTGCCATTTGAATATAATTCCGATGCCATTTCTGTGCTTCATCGTCAATAAGAAGGTCCAAGGTATACAGTAAACCTGAAGTGAAGCATCGGGTACTAAAACTGGACTCACATTAGAGGTTCCAATCATAGAAAGTTAGAGTGTCAGTCTTCTTGTACTTAAGTCGGCATTGTGCCCTTTTAATTTAATTCCGATGCAATTTCTGTGCTTCATCGTCAATAAGAAGGTCCAAGGTATACATAAACCTGAAGTGAAGCATCGGAATCTAAAACTGGACTCACAGGAGAGGCTGCAATCATAGAAAGTTAGAGCGTCAGTCCTCTTGTACTTAAGTCGGCATTGTCCCTTTTGAATTTAATTCCGATGCAATTTCTGTGCTTCATCGTCAATAAGAAGGTCCAAGGTATACAGTAAAACTGAAGTGAAGCATCGGGATCTAAAACTGGACTCACAGGAGATGTTCAAATCATAGAAAGTTAGAGTGTCAGTCCTCTTGCACTTAAGTCGGCATTGTGCCTTTTGTATTAAGTTCGGATGCAATTTCTGAGCTTCATCGTCAATAAGAAGGTCCAAGGTATACAGTAAACCAGAAGTGAAGCATCGGAATCTAAAACTGGACTCACACTGGAGGTTCCAATCATAGAAAGTTAGAGTGTCAGTCCTCTTGAACTTAAGTTGGCATTGTGCCTTTTGTATTAAATTCGGATACAATTTCTGTGCTTCATCGTCAGTAAGAAGGTCCAAGGTATAAAGTAAACCTGAAGTGAAGCATCGTAATCTAAAACTGGACTCAAAAGAGCGGTTCAAATCATAGAAAGTTAGAGTGTCAGTCCTCTTGTACTTAAGTCGGCATTGTGCCTTTTGAATTTAATTCCGATGCAATTTCTGTGCTTCATCGTCAATAAGAAGGTCCAAGGTATACAATAAACCTGAAGTGAAGCATCGGAATCTAAAACTGGACTCACAGGAGAGGTACAAATCATAGAAAGTTAGAGTGTCAGTCCTCTTGTACTTAAGTCGGCATTGTGCCTTTTGAATTTAATTCCGATGCAATTTCTGTGCTTCATCGTCAATAAGAAGGTCCAAGGTATACAATAAACCTGAAGTGAAGCATCGGAATCTAAAACTGGACTCACAGGAGAGGTTATAATCGTAGAAAGGCAGATTTTCAGTCCTCTTGCACTTAAGTCGGCATTGTGCCTTTTGTATTAAATTCGGATGCAATTTCTGTGTTTCATCGTTAGTAAGAAGGTCCAAGGGATACAGTAAACCTGAAGTTAAGCATCGGAATCCAAAACTGGACTCACAGGAGAGGTTCTAAACATAGACAGTAGGAAGAGTCACCTCTCTTGTAGTTGAGTTGGCATTGTACCATTTCAATTTAATTCCGATGCAATTCCAGTGCTTTATCGTCAATAAGAAGGTCCAAGGTAAACAGTAAACCTGAAGTGAAGCATCGGAAACTAAAAGTGGACTCACAGGAGAGATACAGATCATACAAAGTTAGAGTGTCAGTCCTCTTGTACTTAAGTCGGCATTATGCCTTTTGAATTTAATTCCGATGGAATTTCTGTGTTTCATCGTCAATAAGAAGGTCCAAGGTATACAGTAAACCTGAAATGAAGCATCGGAATCTAAAACTGGACTCACAGGAGAGATTCAGATCATACTAAGTTAGAGTGTCAGTCCTCTTGTACTTAAGTCGGCATTGTGCCTTTTGAATTTAATTCCGATGCAATTTCTGTCCTTCATCGACAGTAAGAAGTTCCAAGGTATACAGTAAACCTGAAGTGAAGCATCGGACACTAAAACTGGACTCACAGGAGAGGTTCAAATCATAGAAAGTTAGAGTGTCAGTCTTCTTGTACTTAAGTCGGTATTGTGCCTTTTGAATTTAATTCCGATGCAGTTACTGTGCTTCATCGTCAATAAGAAAGTCCGCGGTATACAGAAAACCTGAAGTGAAGCATCGGAATCTAAAAGTGGACTCACAGGATAGGTTCAAATCGTAGAAAGTCAGAGTTTCAGTCCTCTGGTACTTAAGTCGGCATTGTGCCTTTAGTATTAAATTCAGATGCAATATCTGTGCTTCATCGTCAATAAGAAGGTCCAAGGGAAACAATAAACCTGAAGTGTAGCATCGGAATCTAAATCTGGTCTCAAACTAAATGTTCATAACATAGATAGTTAGAAGAGTAAGTCTTCTGGTACTGAAGTCGGCATTGTGCATTTTGTATTTAATTACGATGCAATTTGTGTGTTTCATAGTCGATTAGAAGGTGCAAGGGATACAGTAAACCTGAACAGAAGCATCGGAATCTAAAACTGATCTCACAGGAAAAGTTCTAAACATAGACAGTAAGAAGAGTCAGTCCTCTTGTACTCAAGTCGACATTGTGCCTTTTTTCTAAAATTACGATGCAATTTCTGTGTTTAATCGTCAATGAGATGGTCCAAGGGATACAGTAAACCTGAAGTGAAGCATCGGAATCTAAAACTGGACTCACAGGAGAGGTTCAATTCGTAGAAAGTTAGAGTGTCAATCCTCTTGTACTTAAGTCGGCATTGTGCCATTTGAATTTAATTCCGATGCAATTTCTGTGTTTCATCGTCAATAATTAGGTCCAAGGTATACAGTAAACCTGATGTGAAGCATCGATATCTAAAACTGGACTCACAGGACAGGTTCAAATCGTAGAAAGTCAGAGTTTCAGTCCTCTTCTACTTAAGTCGGCATTGTGCCTTTTGTATTAAATTCGGATGCAATTTCTGTGTTTCATCGTCAATAAGAAGGTCCAAGGGATACAGTAAACGTGAAATGAAGCATCGCAATCTAAAACTGGACTCACAGGAGAGGATCAAATCATTGAAAGTTAGAGTGTCAGTCCTCTTGTTCTTAAGTCTGCATTGTGCCTTTTGTATTAAATTCGGATGCAATTTCTGTGTTTCATCGACAATAAGAGGGTCCAAGGGATACAGTAAACCTGAAGTGAAGCATCGGAATCTAAAACTGGACTCACAGGAGAGGTCCAAATCATATGAAGTAAGAGTGTCAGTCCTCTTGAACTTAAGTCGGCATTGTGACTTTTGAATTTAATTACGATGCAACATATGTGCTTCATCGTCAATAAGAAGGTCCAAGATATACAGTAAACCTGAAGTGAAGCATTGGAATCTAAATCTTGTCTCAAACTAAATGTTCATAACATAGATAGTAAGAAGAGTCAGTCTTCTGATACTGAAGTCGGCATTCTGCCTTTTGTATTTCATTACGATGCAATTTGTGTGTTTCATAGTCAATTAGAAGGGGCAAGGGATACAGTAAACCTGAACAGAAGCATCGGAATCTAAAACTGGTCTCACAGGAAAAGTTCTAAACATAGACAGTAAGAAGAGTCAGTCCTCTTCTACTTAATTCGACATTGTGCCTTTTTTATAAAATTACGATGCAATTTTTGAGTTTATTCGTCAATGAGAAGGTCCAAGGGATACAGTAAACCTGAAGTGAAGCATCGGAATCTAAAACTGGACTCACAGGAGTGGATCAAATCATAGAAAATTAGAGTGTCTGTCATCTTGTACATATGTCGGCATTGTGCCTTTTGAATTTAATTTCGATGCAAATTATGTGTATCATCGTCATTAAGAAGGTCCAAGGGATACAGTAAACCTGAAGTGAAGCATCGGAATCCAAAACTGGACTCACAAGAGAGGTTCTAAACATAGAGAGTATGAAGAGTCAGTCCTCTTGTACTTAAGTCGGCATTGTCCCTATTGTATTGAATTCAGATGCAATTTCTGTGTTTCATCGTCAATAAGAAGGTCCAAGGGATACAGTAAACCTGAAGTGAAGCATCGGAATCTAAAACTGGACTCACAGGAGAGGATCAAATCATAGAAAGTTAGAGTGTCAGACCTCTTGTACTTAAGTAGGCATTGTGCCTTTTCAATTTAATTCCGATAAAATTTCTGTGCTTCATCGTCAAGAAGAAGGTCCAAGGTATACAATGATCCTAAAGTGAAGCATCGGAATCTAAAATTGGATTCACAGGAGAGGTTGAAATCATAGAAAGTTAGAGTGTCAGTCCTCTTGTAGTTAAGTCGGCATTGTGCCATTTGAATTTAAATCCGATGAAATTTCTCTGTTTCATCGTCAACAAGAAGGTCCAAGGTATACAGAAACCCTGAAGTGAAGCATCGGAATCTAAAACAGGACTCACAGGAGAGGTTCCAATCATAGAAAGTTAGAGTGTCAGGCCTCTTGTACTTAAGTCGGCATTGTGCCTTTTGAATTTATTTCGGATGCAATTTCTGTGCTTCATCGTCAGTAAGAAGGTCCAAGGTATCAAGAAAACTTGAAGTGAAGCATAGGAATCTAAAACTGGACTCACAAGAGCGGTTCAAATCAAAGAAAGTTAGAGTGTCAGTCCTCTTGTACTTAAGTCGGCATTGTGCCTTTTGAATTTAATTCCGATGCAATTTCTGTGCTTCATCGTCAATAAGAAGGTCCAAGGTATACAGTAAACCTGAAGTGAAGCAACGGAATCTAAAACTGGACTCACAGGAGAGGTACAAATCATAGAAAGTTAGAGTGTCAGTCCTCTTGTACTTATGTCGGCATTGTCCCTTTTGAATTTAATTCCGATGCAATTTCTGTGCTTCATCGTCAATAAGAAGGTCCAAGGTATACATAAACCTGAAGTGAAGCATTGCGTACTAAAACTGGACTCACATTAGAGGTTACAATCATAGAAAGTTAGAGTGTCAGTCTTCTTGTACTTAAGTCGGCATTGTGCCTTTTTAATTTAATTCCGATGCAATTTCTGTGCTTCATCGTCAATAAGAAGGTCCAAGGTATACATAAACCTGAAGTGAAGCATCGCAATCTAAAACTGGACTCACAGGAGAGGTTGAAATCATCGAAAGTTAGAGTGTCAGTCCTATTGTACTTAAGTCGGCATTGTCCCTTTTGAATTTAATTCCAATGCAATTTCTGTGCTTCAGCGTCAATAAGAAGGTCCAAGGTATACAGTAAAACTGAAGTGACGCATCGGGTTCTAAAACTGGACTCACAGGAGATGTTCAAATCATAGAAAGTTAGAGTGTCAGTCCTCTTGCACTTAAGTCGGCATTGTGCCTTTTGTATTACATTCGGATGCAATTTCTGAGATTCATCGTCAATAAGAAGGTCCAAGGTATAGAGTAAACCTGACGTGAAGCATCGGAATCTAAAACTGGACTCACAGGAGTGGATCAAATCATAGAAAATTAGAGTGTCTCTCATCTTGTACATATGTCGGCATTCTGCCTTTTGAATTTAACTCGGATGCCATTTCTGTGCTTCATCGTCAATAAGAAGGTCTAAGGTATACAGTAAACCTGAAGTGAAGCATCGGAATCTGAAACTGGACTCACACTGGAGGTTCCAATCATAGAAAGTTAGAGTGTCAGTCCTCTTGTACGTAAGTCGGCATTGTGCCTTTTGAATTTAATTCCGATGCAATTTCTGTGCTTCATCGTCAATAAGAAGGTCCAAGGTATACGATAAACCTGAAGTGAAGCATCGGAATCTAAAACTGGACTCACAGGAGAGGTACAAATCATAGAAAGTTAGAGTGTCAGTCCTCTTGTACTTATGTCGGCATTGTCCCTTTTGAATTTAATTCCGATGCAATTTCTGTGCTTCATCGTCAATAAGAAGGTCCAAGGTATACAGTAAACCTGAAGTGATGCATCGGGATCTAAAACTGGACTCACATTAGAGGTTCCAATCATAGAAAGTTAAAGTGTCAGTCCTCTTGTACTTAAGTCGGCATTGTGAATTTTGAATTTAATTACGATGCAATTTCTGTGCTTCGTTGTCAATAAGAAGGTCCAAGGTATACATAAACCTGAAGTGAAGCATCGGAATCTAAAACTGGACTCACAGGAGAGGTTGAAATCCTAGAAAGTTAGAGTGCCAGTCCTCTTGTACTTAAGTCGGCATTGTCCCTTTTGAATTTAATTCCAATGCAATTTCTGTGCTTCAGCGTCAATAAGAAGGTCCAAGGTATACAGTTAACCTGAAGTGAAGCATCGGGATCTAAAACTGGACTCACAGGAGATGTTCAAATCATAGCAAGTTAGAGTGTCAGTCCTCTTGCACTTAAGTCGGCATTGTGCCTTTTGTATTAAATTCGGATGCAATTTCTGAGCTTCATCGTCAATAAGAAGGTCCAAGGTATACAGTAAACCTGAAGTGAAGATTCGGAATCTAAAACTGGACTCACAAGAGCGGTTCAAATCATAGAAAGTTATAGTGTCAGTCCTCTTGTACTTAAGTCGGCATTGAGCCTTTTGAATTTAATTCCAATGCAATTTCTGTGTTTCATCGTCAATAAGAATTTCCAAGGTATACAGTAAACCTGAAGTGAAGCATCGCAATCTAAAACCGGTCAAACAGGAGAGGTTCTAAACATAGAATGTACGAAGTGTCAGTCCTCTTGTACTTAAGTCGTCATTGTGCCTTTTGAATTTAATTCGGATGCAAATTCTGTGCTTCATCGTCAATACGAAGGTCCAAGTTATACAGTAAACCTGAAGTGAAGAATCGGAATCTAAAACTGGACTCACAGGAGAGGTTCAAATCATAGAAAGTTAGAGTGTCAGTCCTCTTGTACTTAAGTCGGCATTGTGCCTTTTGAATTAAATTCGGATGCAATTTGTGTGATTCATCGTCAATTAGAAGGTCCAAGGTATACAGTACACCTGAAGTGAAGCATTGGAATCTAAACCTGGTCTTACAGGAAAGGTTCTAAACATAGACAGTAAGAAGAGTCAGTCTTCTTGTACTTAACTCGGCATTGTGCCTTTTGTACTAAATTTGGATGCAATTTCTGTGTTTCATCGTCAATAAGAAGGTCCTGGGTATACAGTAAACTTGAAGTGAAGCGTCGCAACCTAAAACCGCTCTCACAGGAGAGGTTGTAAACATAGAAAGTAAGAAGTGTCAGTCCTCTTGTACTTAAGTCGGCATTGTGCCTTTTGTATTTAATTCGGATGCAATTTTTGTGTTTGATCATCAATAAGAAGGTCCAAGGGATAAAGTAATCCTGAAGTGAAGCATCGGAATCTAAAACTGGACTCACAGGAGAAGTTCAACTCATAGAAAGTTTAAGTGTCAGTCCTCTTGTACTTAAGTCGGCATTGTGCCTTTTGTATTAAACTCGGATGCAATTTCTGTGCTTCATCGTCAATTAGAAGGTCCAAGGTATACAGTAAACTTGATGTGAAGAATCGGAATCAAAAACTGGACTCACAGGAGGGGTTCAAATCATAGAAAGTTAGAGTGTCAGTCCACTTGAACTTAAGTCGGCATTGTGCCTTATGTATTTCGTTCGGATGCAATTTCAGTGTTTCATCGTCAATTAGAAGGTCCAAGGTATACAGTCAACCTGAAGTGAAGCTTCGGAATCTAAAACTGGTCTCACAGGAAAGGTTCTTAACATAGACAGTAAGACGTGTCAGTCTTCTTGTACGGAAGTCGGCATTGTGCCTTTTGTACTAAATTCGGATGCAATTTCTGTGTTTCATCGTCAATAAGAAGGTCCAAAGGATACAATAAACCGGAAGTGAAGCATCGGAATCTATAACCGGTCTCACAGGAGAGGTTCAAATCATAGAATGTAAGAAGTGTCAGTCCTCATGTACTTAAGTAGGCATTGTGAATTTTGTAATTAATCCGGATGCAATTTCTGTGTTTCGTCACCATTAAGTAGGTCCAAGGGATACATTAAACCTGAAGTGAAGCATCGGAATCTAAAATTGGACTCACAGGAGTGGTTCTACACATAGGCATTAAGAAAAGTCAGTCCTCTTGTACTTAAGTCGTCATTGCGCCTTTTCAATTTAATTCGGATACAATTTCTGTGCTTCATCGTCAATAAGAAGGTCCAAGGTATACAGCAAACCTGAGGTGAAGCATCAGAATCTAAAACTGGACACACAGGAGAGGTTCAAATCATAGAAAGTTAGAGTGTCATTCCTCTTGTACTTAAGTTGGCACTGTGTCTTTTGTATTAAACTCGGATGCAATTTCTGTGCTTCATCATCAATAAGAAGGTCCAAGGTATACAGTAAACCTGAAGTGAAGAATCGGAATCTTCAACTGGACTCACAGGAGAGGTTTAAATCATAGAAAGTTAGTGTCAGTCCTCTTGTACATAAGTCGGCATTGTGCGATTTGAATTTCTTTGCGATGCAATTTCTGTGCTTAACCGTCAATAAGAAGGTTCAAGGTATACAGTAAACCTGAAGTGAAGCATCGGAATGTAAAACTGGACTCTCAGAAGGGGTCAAATCATAGAAAGTTAGAGTGTCAGTCCTTTTGTACTTAAGTCGGCATTGTGCCTTTTGTATTAAATTCGGATGCAATTTCTGTGTTTCATCGTCAATAAGAAGGTCTAAGGGATACAGTAAACGTGAAATGAAACATCGCAATCTAAAACTGGACTCACAGGAGAGGATCAAATCATTGAAAGTTAGAGTGTCAGTCCTCTTGTTCTTAAGTCTGCATTGTGCCTTTTGTATTAAATTCGGATGCAATTTCTGTGTTTCATCGACAATAAGAAGGTCCAAGGGCTACAGTAAACCTGAAGTGAAGCATCGGAATCTAAATCTGGTCTCAAACTAAATGTTCATAACATAGATAGTAAGAAGAGTCAGTCTTCTGATACTGAAGTCGGCATTGTGCCTTTTGTATTACATTACGATGCAATTTGTGTGTTTCATAGTCAATTAGAATGGGCAAGGGATACAGTAAACCTGAACAGAAGCATCGGAATCTAAAACTGGTCTCACAGGAAAAGTTCTAAACATAGACAGTAAGAAGAGTCAGTCCTCTTCTACTTAATTCGACATTGTGCCTTTTTTTTAAAATTACGATGCAATTTTTGTGTTTATTCGTCAATGAGAAGGTCCAAGGGATACAGTAAACCTGAAGTGAAGCATCGGAATCTAAAACTGGACTCACAGGAGAGGATCAAATCATAGAAAATTAGAGTGTCTGTCATCTTGTACATATGTCGGCATTGTGCATTTAGAATTTAATTCCGATGCAAATTCTGTGTATCATCGTCATTAAGAAGGTCCAAGGGATACAGTAAACCTGAAGTGAAGCATCGGAATCCAAAACTGGACTCACAGGAGAGGTTCTAAACATAGACAGTTTGAAGAGTCAGTCCTCTTGTACTTAAGTCGGCATTGTCCCTATTGTATTGAATTCAGATGCAATTTCTGTGTTTCATCGTCAATAAGAAGGTCCAAGGTATACAGTAAACCTGAAGTGAAGCATCGGAATTTAAACCGGTCTCACAGGAGAGGTTCAAATCATAGAATGTAAGAAGTATCAGTCCTCTTGTACTTAAGTCGGCATTGTGCCTTTTGTGTTTAATTCCGATGCAATTTCTGTGTTTCATCGTTAATAAGAAGATCCAAGGGATACAGTAAACCTGAAGTGAAGCATCGGAATCTAAAACTGGACTCACAGGAGAGGATCAAATCATAGAAAGTTAGAGTGTCAGACCTCTTGTACTTACGTAGGCATTGTGCCTTTTCAATTTAATTCCGATAAAATTTCTGTGCTTCATCGTCAATAAGAAGGTCCAAGGTATACAATGATCCTAAAGTGAAGCATCGGAATCTAAAATTGGATTCACAGGAGAGGTTGAAATCATAGAAAGTTAGAGTGTCAGTCCTCTTGTAGTTAAGTCGGCATTGTGCCATTTGAATTTAAATCCGATGAAATTTCTCTGTTTCATCGTCAACAAGAAGGTCCAAGGTATACAGAAACCCTGAAGTGAAGCATCGGAATCTAAAACAGGACTCACAGGAGAGGTTCCAATCATAGAAAGTTAGAGTGTCAGGCCTCTTGTACTTCAGTCGTTATTCTGCCCTTTGAATTTATTTCGGATGCAATTTCTGTGCTTCATCGTCAATAAGAAGTTGTAAGGTTTACAGTAAACCTGAAGTGCAGCATCGGAATCTAAAACTGGACTCACATTAGAGGTTCCAATCATAGAAAGTTAGAGTGTCAATCCTCTTGTACTTAAGGCGGCATTGTGCCTTTTGTATTAAATTCGGATGCAATTTCTGTGCTTCATCGTCAGTAAGAAGGTCCAAGGTATAAAGTAAACCTGAATCGAAGCATCGGAATCTAAAACTGGACTCACAAGAGCTGTTCAATTCAAAGGAAGTTAGAGTGTCAGTCCTCTGGTACATAAGTCGGCATTGTGCTTTTTAAATTTAATTCCGATGCAATTTCTGTGTTTCATCGTCAATAAGAAGGTCCAAGGTATACAGTAAACCTGAAGTGAAGCATCGCAATCTAAAATCGGTCTCACAGGAGAGGTTCTAAATATAGAATGTAAGAAGTGTTAGTCCTCTTGTACTTAAGGCGTCATTGTGCCTTTTGAATTTAATTCGGACGCAATTTCTGTGCTTCATCGTCTATACGAAGGTCCAAGTTATACAGTGAACCTGAAGTGAAGAATCGGAATCTAAAACTGGACTCCAGGAGATGTTCAAATCATAGAAAGTTAGAGTGTCAGTCCTCTTCTACTTAAGTCGGCATTGTGCCTTTTGAATTAAATTCGGATGCAATTTTTGTGTTTCATCGTCATTTAGAAGGTCCAAGGTATGCAGTACACCTGAAGTGAAGCATTGGAATCTAAACCTGGTCTCACAGGAAAGGTTCTACACATTGACAGTAAGAAGAGTCAGTCCTCTTGTACTTAAGTCGGCATTGTGCCTTTTGTACTAAATTTGGATGCAATTTCTGTGTTTCATCGTCAATAAGAAGGTCCTGGTTATACAGTAAACCTGAAGTGAAGCATCGCAATATAAACCGGTCTCACAGGAGAGGTTCTAAACATAGAATGTAAGAAGGGTCAGTCCTCTTGTACTTAAGTCGGCATTGTGCTTTTTCTATTTAATTCGGATGCAATTTCTGTGTTTGATCATCAATAAGAAGGTCCACGGGATAGAGTAAACCTGAAGTGAAGCATCGGAATCTAAAACTGGACTCACAGGAGAAGTTCAAATCATAGAAAATTTAAGTGTCAGTCCTCTTGTACTTAAGTCGGGATTGCGCCTTTCGAATTACATTCCGATGCAATTTCTGTGCTTCATCGTCAATAAGATGGTTCAAGATATACAGCAAACCTGAAGTGAAGCATCGGAATCCAAAACTGGACTCACAGGACAGGGTGAAATCATAGAAAGTTAGAGAGTCAGTCCTCTTGTACTTAAAACGGCATTGTGCCTTATGTATAAAATTCGGATGCAATATCTGTGTTTCATCGTCAATTAGAAGGTCCAAGGTATACAGTAAACCTGAAGTGAAGCATCGGAATCTAAAACTGGACTCACAGGAGAAGTTCAAATCATAGAAAGTTTAAGTGTCAGTCCTCTTGTACTTAAGTCGGGATTGTGCCTTTTGAATTTCATTCCGTTGGAAATTTCTGTGCTTCATCGTCAATAAGATGGTTCAAGGTACACAGTAAACCTGAAGTGAAGCATTGGAATCCAAAACTGGACTCACAGGAGAGGGTGAAATCATAGAAAGTTAGAGAGTCAGTCCTCTTGTACGTAAGTTGGCATTGTGCCTTTTGTATTATTTTCGTATGCAATTTCTGTGTTTCATCGTCAATTAGAAGGTCCAAGATATACTGTAAACCTGAATTGAAGCATCGGAATCTAAAACCGGTCTCACAGGCGAGGTTTAATTCATTGAAAATTAGAATGTCAGTCCTCTTGTACTTAAGTCGGCATTGTGCCTTTTGTATTAAACTCGGATGCAATTTCTGTGCTTCATCGTCAATAAGAAGTTGTAAGGTATACAGTAAACCTGAAGTGAAGCATCGGAATCTAAAACTGGACTCACATTAGAGGTTCCAATCATAGAAAGTTAGAGTGTCAATCCGCTTGTACTTAAGTCGGCATTGTGCCTTTTGTATTAAATTCGGATGCAATTTCTGTGCTTCATCGTCAGTAAGAAAGTCCAAGGTATAAAGTAAACCTGAAGTGAAGCATCGGAATTTAAAACTGGACTCACAAGAGCTGTTCGAATCAAAGGAAGTTAGAGTGTCAGTCCTCTTGTACTTAAGTCGGCATTGTGCCTTTTGAATTTAATTCCGATGCAATTTCTGTGCTTCATCGTCAATAAGAAGGTCTAAGGTATATAGTAAACCTGAAGTGAAGCATCGGAATCTAAAACTGGACTTCCAGGAGAGGTTCAAATCATAGAAAGATAGAGTGTCAGTCCTCTTGTACTTAAGTCGGCATTGTCCCTTTTGAATTTAATTCCGATGCAATTTCTGTGCTTCTTCGTCAATAAGAAGGTCCAAGGTATACAGTAAACCTGAAGTGAAGCATCGGGATCTAAAACTGGACTCACAGGAGATGTTCAAATTATAGAAAGTTTGAGTGTCAGTCCTCTTGCACTTAAGTCGGCATTGTGCCTTTTGTATTAAATTCGGATGCAATTTCTGAGCTTCATCGTCAATAAGAAGGTCCAAGGTATACAGTAAACCTGAAGTGAAGATTCGGAATCTAAAACTGCACTCACAGGAGAGGTTCAAATCATAGAAAGTTAGAGTGTCAGTCCTCTTGTACTTAAGTCGGCATTGTGCCTTTTGAATTTAATTCCGATGCAATTTCTGTGTTTCATCGTCAATAAGAAGGTCCAAGGTATACAGTAAACCTGAAGTGAAGCATCGCAATCTAAAACCGGTCTCACAGGAGAGGTTCTAAACATAGAATGTTAGAAGTGTCAGTCCTCATGTACTTCAAGCGTCATTGTGATTTTTGAATTTAATTCGGATGCAATTTCTGTACTTCATCGTCAATACGAAGGTCCAAGTTATACAGTAAACCTGAAGTGAAGAATCGGAATCTAAAACTGGACTCCAGGAGAGGTTCAAATCAAAGAAAGCTAGAGTGTCAGTCCTCCTCTACTTAAGACGGCATTGTGCCTTTTGAATTAAATTCGGATGCAATTTGTGTGTTTCATCGTCAATTAGAAGATCCAAGTTATACACTACACCTGAAGTGAAGCATTTGAATCTAAACCTGGTCTCACAGGAAAGGTTCTAAACATTGACAGTAAGAAGAGTCAGTCCTCTTGTACTTAAGTCGGCATTGTGCCTTTTGTACTAAATTTGGATGCAATTTCTGTGTTTCATCGTCAATAAGAAGGTCCTGGTTATACAGTAAACCTGAAGTGAAGGATCGCAATCTAAAACCGGTCTCACAGCAGAGGTTCTGAACATAGAATGTAAGAAGTGTCAGGCCTCTTGTACTTAAGTCAGCATTGTGCCTTTTCTATTTAATTCGGATGCAATTTCTGTGTTTGATCATCAATAAGAAGGTCCCAGGGATAGAGTAAACCTGAAGTGAAGCATCGGAATCTAAAACTGGACTCACAGGACCAGTTCAAAACATAGAAAGTTTAAGTGTCAGTCCTCTTGTACTTAAGTCGTGATTGTGCCTTTTGAATTTAATTCCGATGCAATTTCTGTGCTTCATCGTCAATAAGATGGTTCAAGATATACAGCAAACTTGAAGTGAAGCTTCGGAATCCAAAACTGGACTCACAGGACAGGGTGAAATCATAGAAAGTTAGAGAGTCAGTCCTCTTGTACTTAAAACGGCATTGTGCCTTATGTATTAAATTCGGATGCAATATCTGTGTTTCATCGTCAATTAGAAGGTCCAAGGTAAACAGTAAACCTGAATTGAAGCATCGGAATCTAAAACCGGTCTCACAGGAGAGGTTCAATTCATAGAAGGTTAGAGTGTCAGTCCTCTTGTACTTAAGTCGGCATTGTGCCTTTTGTATTAAACTCGGATGCAATTTCTGTGCTTCATCGTCAATAAGAAGGTCCAAGGTGTACAGTAAACCTGAAGTGAAGCATCGGAATCTAAAACTGGACTCACAGGAGGGGTTCGAAACATAGGCAGTAAGAAGAGTCAGTCCTCTTGTACTTAAGTCGTTATTGTGCCTTTTGAATTTAATTCGGATGCAATTTCTGTGCTTCATCGGCAATAAGAACGTCCAAGGTATACAGTAAACCTGAAGTGAAGAATCGGAATCTTCAACTGGACTCACAGGAGAGGTTTAAATCATAGAAAGTTAGTGTCAGTCCTCTTGTACATAAGTCGGCATTGTGCGATTTGAATTTCTTTGCGATGCAATTTCTGTGCTTAACCGTCAATAAGAAGGTTCAAGGTATACAGTAAACCTGAAGTGAAGCATCGGAATGTAAAACTGGACTCTCAGAAGGGGTCAAATCATAGAAAGTTAGAGTGTCAGTCCTTTTGTACTTAAGTCGGCATTGTGCCTTTTGTATTAAATTCGGATGCAATTTCTGTGTTTCATCGTCAATAAGAAGGTCTAAGGGATACAGTAAACGTGAAATGAAACATCGCAATCTAAAACTGGACTCACAGGAGAGGATCAAATCATTGAAAGTTAGAGTGTCAGTCCTCTTGTTCTTAAGTCTGCATTGTGCCTTTTGTATTAAATTCGGATGCAATTTCTGTGTTTCATCGACAATAAGAAGGTCCAAGGGATACAGTAAACCTGAAGTGAAGCATCGGAATCTAAAACTGGACTCACAGGAGAGGTCCAAATCATATGAAGTTAGAGTGTCAGTCCTCTTGTAGTTAAGTCGGCATTGTGCCATTTGAATTTAAATCCGATGAAATTTCTCTGTTTCATCGTCAACAAGAAGGTCCAAGGTATACAGAAACCCTGAAGTGAAGCATCGGAATCTAAAACAGGACTCACAGGAGAGGTTCCAATCATAGAAAGTTAGAGTGTCAGGCCTCTTGTACTTAAGTCGGCATTGTGCCTTTTGAATTTAATTCGGATGCAATTTCTGTGCTTCATCGTCAGTAAGAAGGTCCAAGGTATCAAGAAAACCTGAAGTGAAGCATCGGAATCTAAAACCGGTCTCACAGGAGAGGTTTAATTCATAGAAAGTTAGAGTGTCAGTCCTCTTGTACTTAAGTCGGCATTGTGCCTTTTGTATTAAACTCGGATGCAAATTCTGTGCTTCATCGTCAATTAGAAGGTCCAAGGTGTACAGTAAACCTGACGTGAAGCATCGAAATCTAAAACTGGACTCACAGGAGAGGTTCTAAACATAGGCAGTAAGAAGAGTCTGTCCTCTTGTACTTCAGTCGTTATTCTGCCCTTTGAATTTATTTCGGATGCAATTTCTGTGCTTCATCGTCAATAAGAAGTTGTAAGGTTTACAGTAAACCTGAAGTGCAGCATCGGAATCTAAAACTGGACTCACATTAGAGGTTCCAATCATAGATAGTTAGAGTGTCAATCCTCTTGTACTTAAGGCGGCATTGTGCCTTTTGTATTAAATTCGGATGCAATTTCTGTGCTTCATCGTCAGTAAGAAGGTCCAAGGTATAAAGTAAACCTGAATCGAAGCATCGGAATCTAAAACTGGACTCACAAGAGCTGTTCAATTCAAAGGAAGTTAGAGTGTCAGTCCTCTGGTACATAAGTCGGCATTGTGCTTTTTAAATTTAATTCCGATGCAATTTCTGTGTTTCATCGTCAATAAGAAGGTCCAAGGTATACAGTAAACCTGAAGTGAAGCATCGCAATCTAAAATCGGTCTCACAGGAGAGGTTCTAAATATAGAATGTAAGAAGTGTTAGTCCTCTTGTACTTAAGGCGTCATTGTGCCTTTTGAATTTAATTCGGACGCAATTTCTGTGCTTCATCGTCTATACGAAGGTCCAAGTTATACAGTGAACCTGAAGTGAAGAATCGGAATCTAAAACTGGACTCCAGGAGATGTTCAAATCATAGAAAGTTAGAGTGTCAGTCCTCTTCTACTTAAGTCGGCCTTGTGCCTTTTGAATTAAATTCGGATGCAATTTTTGTGTTTCATCGTCATTTAGAAGGTCCAAGGTATGCAGTACACCTGAAGTGAAGCATTGGAATCTAAACCTGGTCTCACAGGAAAGGTTCTACACATTGACAGTAAGAAGAGTCAGTCCTCTTGTACTTAAGTCGGCATTGTGCCTTTTGTACTAAATTTGGATGCAATTTCTGTGTTTCATCGTCAATAAGAAGGTCCTGGTTATACAGTAAACCTGAAGTGAAGCATCGCAATATAAACCGGTCTCACAGGAGAGGTTCTAAACATAGAATGTAAGAAGGGTCAGTCCTCTTGTACTTAAGTCGGCATTGTGCTTTTTCTATTTAATTCGGATGCAATTTCTGTGTTTGATCATCAATAAGAAGGTCCAAGGGATAGAGTAAACCTGAAGTGAAGCATCGGAATCTAAAACTGGACTCACAGGAGAAGTTCAAATCATAGAAAGTTTAAGTGTCAGTCCTCTTGTACTTAAGTCGGGATTGCGCCTTTTGAATTACATTCCGATGCAATTTCTGTGCTTCATCGTCAATAAGATGGTTCAAGATATACAGCAAACCTGAAGTGAAGCATCGGAATCCAAAACTTTACTCACAGGACAGGGTGAAATCACAGAAAGTTAGAGAGTCAGTCCTCTTGTACTTAAAACGGCATTGTGCCTTATGTATAAAATTCGGATGCAATATCTGTGTTTCATCGTCAATTAAAAGGTCCAAGGTATACAGTAAACCTGGAGTGAAGCATCGGAATCTAAAACTGGACTCACAGGAGAAGTTCAAATCATAGAAAGTTTAAGTGTCAGTCCTCTTGTACTTAAGTCGGGATTGTGCCTTTTGAATTTCATTCCGTTGGAAATTTCTGTGCTTCATCGTCAATAAGATGGTTCAAGGTACACAGTAAACCTGAAGTGAAGCATTGGAATCCAAAACTGGACTCACAGGAGAGGGTGAAATCATAGAAAGTTAGAGAGTCAGTCCTCTTGTACGTAAGTCGGCATTGTGCCTTTTGTATTATTTTCGTATGCAATTTCTGTGTTTCATCGTCAATTAGAAGGTCCAAGATATACTGTAAACCTGAATTGAAGCATCGGAATCTAAAACCGGTCTCACAGGCGAGGTTTAGTTCATAGAAAATTAGAATGTCAGTCCTCTTGTACTTAAGTCGGCATTGTGCCTTTTGTATTAAACTCGGATGCAATTTCTGTGCTTCATCGTCAATAAGAAGTTGTAAGGTATACAGTAAACCTGAAGTGAAGCATCGGAATCTAAAACTGGACTCACATTAGAGGTTCCAATCATAGAAAGTTAGAGTGTCAATCCGCTTGTACTTAAGTCGGCATTGTGCCTTTTGTATTAAATTCGGATGCAATTTCTGTGCTTCATCGTCAGTGAGAAAGTCCAAGGTATAAAGTAAACCTGAAGTGAAGCATCGGAATTTAAAACTGGACTCACAAGAGCTGTTCGAATCAAAGGAAGTTAGAGTGTCAGTCCTCTTGTACTTAAGTCGGCATTGTGCCTTTTGAATTTAATTCCGATGCAATTTCTGTGCTTCATCGTCAATAAGAAGGTCTAAGGTATATAGTAAACCTGAAGTGAAGCATCGGAATCTAAAACTGGACTTCCAGGAGAGGTTAAAATCATAGAAAGATAGAGTGTCAGTCCTCTTGTACTTAAGTCGGCATTGTCCCTTTTGAATTTAATTCCGATGCAATTTCTGTGCTTCTTCGTCAATAAGAAGGTCCAAGGTATACAGTAAACCTGAAGTGAAGCATCGGGATCTAAAACTGGACTCACAGGAGATGTTCAAATTATAGAAAGTTAGAGTGTCAGTCCTCTTGCACTTAAGTCGGCATTGTGCCTTTTGTATTAAATTCGGATGCAATTTCTGAGCTTCATCGTCAATAAGAAGGTCCAAGGTATACAGTAAACCTGAAGTGAAGATTCGGAATCTAAAACTGCACTCACAGGAGAGGTTCAAATCATAGAAAGTTAGAGTGTCAGTCCTCTTGTACTTAAGTCGGCATTGTGCCTTTTGAATTTAATTCCGATGCAATTTCTGTGTTTCATCATCAATAAGAAGGTCCAAGGTATACAGTAAACCTGAAGTGAAGCATCGCAATCTAAAACCGGTCTCACAGGAGAGGTTCTAAACATAGAATGTTAGAAGTGTCAGTCCTCATGTACTTCAAGCGTCATTGTGATTTTTGAATTTAATTCGGATGCAATTTCTGTACTTCATCGTCAATACGAAGGTCCAAGTTATACAGTAAACCTGAAGTGAAGAATCGGAATCTAAAACTGGACTCCAGGAGAGGTTCAAATCAAAGAAAGCTAGAGTGTCAGTCCTCCTCTACTTAAGACGGCATTGTGCCTTTTGAATTAAATTCGGATGCAATTTGTGTGTTTCATCGTCAATTAGAAGATCCAAGGTATACACTACACCTGAAGTGAAGCATTTGAATCTAAACCTGGTCTCGCAGGAAAGGTTGTAAACATTGACAGTAAGAAGAGTCAGTCCTCTTGTACTTAAGTCGGCATTGTGCCTTTTGTACTAAATTTGGATGCAATTTCTGTGTTTCATCGTCAATAAGAAGGTCCTGGTTATACAGTAAACCTGAAGTGAAGGATCGCAATCTAAAACCGGTCTCACAGCAGACGTTCTGAACATAGAATGTAAGATGTGTCAGGCCTCTTGTACTTAAGTCAGCATTGTGCCTTTTCTATTTAATTCGGATGCAATTTCTGTGTTTGATCATCAATAAGAAGGTCCCAGGGATAGAGTAAACCTGAAGTGAAGCATCGGAATCTAAAACTGGACTCACAGGACCAGTTCAAAACATAGAAAGTTTAAGTGTCAGTCCTCTTGTACTTAAGTCGTGATTGTGCCTTTTGAATTTAATTCCGATGCAATTTCTGTGCTTCATCGTCAATAAGATGGTTCAAGATATACAGCAAACCTGAAGTGAAGCTTCGGAATCCAAAACTGGACTCACAGGACAGGGTGAAATCATAGAAAGTTAGAGAGTCAGTCCTCTTGTACTTAAAACGGCATTGTGCCTTATGTATTAAATTCGGATGCAATATCTGTGTTTCATCGTCAATTAGAAGGTCCTAGGTATAAAGTAAACCTGAATTGAGCATCGGAATCTAAAACCGGTCTCACAGGAGAGGTTTAAATCATAGAATGTAAGAAGTATCAGTCCTCTTGTACTTAAGTCGGCATTGTGCCTTTTGTACTAAATTCGGATGCAATTTCTGTGCTTCATCGTCAATAAGAAGGTCCAACGAATACATTAAACCTGAAGTGAAGCATCGGAATCTAAAACAGGACTCACAGGAGAGGTTCAAATCGTAGAAAGTCGAAGTTTCAGTCCTCTTGTTCTTAAGTCGGCATTGTGCCTTTTGTATTAAATTCGGATGCAATTTCTGTGTTTCATCGTCAATAGGAAGGTCCAAGGGATACAGTAAACGTGAAATGAAGCATCGCAATCTAAAACTGGACTCACAGGAGAGGATCAAATCATTGAAAGTTAGAGTGTCAGTCCACTTGTACTTATGTCGGCATTGTGCCATTTTAATTTAATTGCGATGCAATTTCTTTGTTTCATCGTTAATAAGAAGGTCCAAGATACACAGTAAACCTGAAGTGAAGCATCGGAATCCAAAACTGGACTCACAGGAGAGGATCAAATCATAGAAAGTTAGAGTGTTAGTCCTCATGTACTTAAGTAGGCATTGTGCCTTTTCAATTTAATTCCGATAAAATTTCTGTGCTTCATCTTCAATAAGAAGGTCCAAGGTATACAATAATCCTGAAGTGAAGCATCGGAATCTAAAATTGGACACACAGGAGAGGTTCAAATCATAGAAAGTTAGAGTGTCAGTCCTCTTGTACTTAAGTCGGCATTGTGCCATTTGAATTTAAATCCGATGCAATTACTGTGCTTCATCGTCAATAAGAAGGTCCAAGGTATACAGTAAACCTGAAGTGAAGCATCGGAATCTAAAACTGGACTCACAGGAGAGGTTTAAATCATAGAAAGTTAAAGTGTCAGTCCTCTTGTACTTAAGTCGGCATTGTCCCTTTTGAATTTAATACAGATGCAATTTCAGTGCTTCATCGTCAATAAGAATGTCCAAGCTATACAGTAAACCTGAAGTGAAGCATCGGGATCTCAAACTGGACTCACAGGAGATGTTCAAATCATAGAAAGTTAGAGTGTCTGTCCTCTAGCACTTAAGTCGGCATTGTGCCTTTTGTATTAAATTCGGATGCAATTTCTGAGCTTCATCGTCAATAAGAAGGTCCAACGTATACAGTAAACCTGAAGTGAAGATTCGGAATCTAAAACTGAACTCACAGGAGAGGTTCAAATCATAGAAAGTTAGAGTGTCAGTCCTCTTGTACTTAAGTCGGCAATGTACATTTTGAATTTAATTCCGATGCAATTTCTGTGTTTCATCGTCAATAAGAAGGTACAAGGTATACAGTAAACCTGAAGTGAAGCATCGCAATCTCAAACCGGTCTCACAGGAGAGGTTCAAGACATAGAATGTAAGAAGTGTCAGCCCTCTTGTACTGAAGTCGTCATTTTGCCTTTTGAATTTAATTCGGATGCAAGTTCTGTGCTTCATCGTCAATACGAAGGTCCAAGATATACAGTAAACCTGAAGTGAAGAATCGGAATGTATAACTGGACTCACAGGAGAGGTTCAAATCATAGAAAGTTAGAGTGTCAGTGCTCTTGTACTTATGTCGACATTGTGCCTTTTGAATTAAATTCGGATGCAATTTGTGTGTTTCATCGTCAATTAGAAGGTCCAAGGTATACAGTACAACTGAAGTGAAGCATTGGAATCTAAACCTGGTCTCACAGGAAAGGTTCTAAACATAGTCAGTAAGAAGAGTCAGTCCTCTTGTACTTAAGTCGGCATTGTGCCTTTACTACTAAATTTGGATGCAATTTCTGTGTTTCATCGTCAATAAGACGGTCCTGGGTATACAGTAAACCTGAAGTGAAGCATCGCAATCTGAAACCGGTCTCACAGGAGAGGTTGTAAACATAGAAAGTAAGATGTGTCAGTCCTCTTGTACTTAAGTCGGCATTGTGCCTTTTCTATTTAATTTGGATGCAATTTCTGTGTTTGATCATTAATAAGAAGGTCCAAGGGATAAAGTAAACCTGAAGTGAAGCATCGGAATCTAAAACTGGACACACAGGAGAAGTTCAAATCATAGAAAGTTTAAGTGTCAGTCCTCTTGTACTTAAGTCGGGATTGTGCCTTTTGAATTTAATTCCGATGCAATTTCTGGGCTTCATCGTCAATTAGAAGGTCCAAGATATACAGTAAACCTGAATTGAAGCATCGGAATCTAAAACCGGTTTAACAGGAGAGGTATAATTCATAGAAAGTTAGAGTGTCAGTCCTCTTGTACTTATGTCTTCATTGTGCCTTTTGTATTAAACTCGGATGCAATTTCTGTGCTTCATCGTCAATAAGAAGGTCCAAGGTGTTCAGTAAACCTGAAGTGAAGCATCGGAATCTAAAACTGGACTCACAGGAGAGGTTCTAAACATAGGCAGTAAGAAGAGTCAGTCCTCTTGTACTTAAGTCGTTATTGTGCCTTTTGAATTTAATTCGGATGCAATTTCTGTGCTTCATCGTCAATAAGAAGTTGTAAGGTAAACAGTAAACCTGAAGTGAAGCATCGGAATCTAAAACTGGACTCACATTAGAGGTTCCAATCAGAGAAAGTTAGAGTGTCAGTCCTCTTGTACTTAAGTCGGCATTGTGCCTTTTGTATTAAATTCGGATGCAATTTCTGTGCTTCATCGTCAGTAAGAAGGTCCAAGGTATAAAGTAAACCTGAAGTGAAGCATCGGAATCTGAAACTGGACTCACAAGAGCGGTTCAAATCATAGAAAGTTAGAGTGTCAGTCCTCTTGTACTTAAGTCGTCATTGTGCCTTTTGAATTTAATTCGGATGCAATTTCTGTGCTTCATCGTCAATACGAAGGTCCAAGTTATACAGTAAACCTGAAGTGAAAAATAGGAATCTAAAACTGGACTCACGGGAGAGGTTCAAATCATAGAAAGTTAGAGTGTCAGTCCTCTTGTACTTAAGTCGGCATTCTGCCTTTTGAATTAAATTCGGATGCAATTTGTGTGTTTCATCGTCAATTAGAAGGTCCAAGGTATACTGTACACCTGAAGTGAAGCATTGGAATCTAAACCTAGTCTTACAGGAAAGGTTCGAAACATAGACAGTAAGAAGAGTCAGTCTTCTTGTACTTAACTCGGCTATGTGCCTTTTGTACTAAATTTGGATGCAATTTCTGTGTTCATCGTCAATAAGAAGGTCCTGGGTATACAGAAAAATTGAAGTAAAGCGTCGCAATCGAAAACCGCTGTCACAGGAGAGGTTCTAAACATAGAATGTAAGAAGTGTCAGTCCTCTTGTACTTAAGTCGGCATTGTGCCTTTTCTATTTAATTCGGATGCAATTTTTGTGTTTGATCATCAATAAGAAGGTCCAAGGGATACAGTACACCTGAAGTGAAGCATCGGAATCTAAAACTGGACTCACAGGAGAAGTTCAAATCATAGAAAGTTTAAGTGTCAGTCCTCTTGTACTTAAGTCGGGATTGTGCCTTTTGAATTTCATTCCGTTGCAATTTCTGTGCTTCATCGTCAATAAGATGGTTCAAGGTATACAGCAAACCTGAAGTGAAGGATCGGAATCCAAAACTGGACTCACAGGAGAGGTTCTAAACATAGGCAGTAAGAAGAGTCTGTCCTCTTGTACTTCAGTCGTTATTGTGCCCTTTGAATTTAATTCGGATGCAATTTCTGTGCTTCATCGTCAATAAGAAGTTGTAAGGTATACAGTAAACCTGAAGTGCAGCATCGGAATCTAAAACTGGACTCACATTAGAGGTTCCAATCATAGAAAGTTAGAGTGTCAATCCTCTTGTACTTAAGTCGGCATTGTGCCTTTTGTATTAAATTCGGATGCAATTTCTGTGCTTCATCGTCAGTAAGAAGGTCCAAGGTATAAAGTAAACCTGAAGCGAAGCATCGGAATCTAAAACTGGACTCACAAGAGCTGTTCAAATCAAAGGAAGTTAGAGTGTCAGTCCTCTTGTACATAAGTCGGCATTGTGCCTTTTGAATTTAATTCCGATGCAATTTCTGTGTTTCATCGTCAATAAGAAGGTCCAAGGTATACAGTAAACCTGAAGTGAAGCATCGCAATCTAAAACCGATCTCACAGGAGAGGTTCTAAACATAGAATGTAAGAAGTGTCAGTCCTCTGGTACTTAAGGCGTCATTGTGCCTTTTGAATTAAATTCGGATGCAATTTTTGTGTTTCATCGTCAATTAGAAGGTCCAAGGTATACAGTACACCTGAAGTGAAGCATTGGAATCTAAACCTGGTCTCACAGGAAAGGTTCTAAACATTGATAGTAAGAAGAGTCAGTCATCTTGTACTTAAGCCGGCATTGTGCTTTTGTATTAAATTTGGATGCAATTTCTGTGTTTCATCGTCAATAAGAAAGTCCTGGTTATACAGTAAACCTGAAGTGAAGCATCGCAATATAAACCGGTCTCACAGGAGAGGTTCTAAACATAGAATGTAAGAAGTGTCAGTCCTCTTGTACTTAAGTCGGCATTGTGCCTTTTCTATTTAATTCGCATGCAATTTCTGTGTTTGATCATCAATAAGAAGGTCCAAGGGATAGAGTAAACCTGAAGTGAAGCATCGGAATCTAAAACTGGACTCACAGGAGAAGTTCAAATCATAGAAAGTTTAAGTGTCAGTCCTCTTGTACTTAAGTCGGGATTGTGCCTTTTGAATTTCATTCCGTTGGAAATTTCTGTGCTTCATCGTCAATAAGATGGTTAAAGGTATACAGTAAACCTGAAGTGAAGCATTGGAATCCAAAACTGGACTCACAGGAGAGGGTGAAATCATAGAAAGTTAGAGAGTCAGTCCTCTTGTACGTAAGTCGGCATTGTGCCTTTTGTATTAAATTCGTATGCAATTTCTGTGTTTCATCGTCAATTAGAAGGTCCAAGATATACTGTAAACCTGAATTGAAGCATCGGAATCTAAAACCGGTCTCACAGGAGAGGTTTAATTCATAGAAAATTAGAGTGTCAGTCCTCTTGTACTTTAGTCGGCATTGTGCCTTTTGTATTAAACTCGGATGCAATTTCTGTGCTTCATCGTCAATTAGAAAGTCCAAGGTGTACAGTAAACCTGAAGTGAAGCATCTGAATCTAAAACTGGACTCACAGGAGAGGTTCTAAACATAGGCAGTAAGAAGAGTCTGTCCTCTTGTACTTAAGTCGTTATTGTGCCTTTTGAATTTAATTCCGATGCAATTTCTGTGCTTCATCGTCAATAAGAAGGTCTAAGGTATACAGTAAACCTGAAGTGAAGCATCGGAATCTAAAACCGGTCTCACAGGAGAGGTTTAATTCATAGAAAGTTAGAGTGTCAGTCCTCATGTACTTAAGTCGGCATTGTGCCTTTTGTATTTAACTCGGATGCAATTTCTGTGCTTCATCGTCAATTAGTAGGTCCAAGGTGTACAGTAAACCTGACGTGAAGCATCGGAATCTAAAACTGGACTCACAGGAGAGGTTCTAAACATAGGCAGTAAGAAGAGTCTGTCCTCTTGTACTTCAGTCGTTATTGTGCCCTTTGAATTTAATTCGGATGCAATTTCTGTGCTTCATCGTCAATAAGAAGTTGTAAGGTATACAGTAAACCTGAAGTGCAGCATCGGAATCTAAAACTGGACTCACATTAGAGGTTCCAATCATAGAAAGTTAGAGTGTCAATCCTCTTGTACTTAAGTCGGCATTGTGCCTTTTGTATTAAATTCGGATGCAATTTCTGTGCTTCATCGTCAGTAAGAAGGTCCAAGGTATAAAGTAAACCTGAAGCGAAGCATCGGAATCTAAAACTGGACTCACAAGAGCTGTTCAAATCAAAGGAAGTTAGAGTGTCAGTCCTCTTGTACATAAGTCGGCATTGTGCCTTTTGAATTTAATTCCGATGCAATTTCTGTGTTTCATCGTCAATAAGAAGGTCCAAGGTATACAGTAAACCTGAAGTGAAGCATCGCAATCTAAAACCGATCTCACAGGAGAGGTTCTAAACATAGAATGTAAGAAGTGTCAGTCCTCTGGTGCTTAAGGCGTCATTGTGCCTTTTGAATTTAATTCGGATGCAATTTCTGTGCTTCATCGTCAATACGAAGGTCCAAGTTATACAGTAAACCTGAAGTGAAGAATCGGAATCTAAAACTGGACTCCAGGAGATGTTCAAATCATAGAAAATTAGAGTGTCAGTCCTCTTCTACTTAAGTCGGCATTGTGCCTTTTGAATTAAATTCGGATGCAATTTTTGTGTTTCATCGTCAATTAGAAGGTCCAAGGTATACAGTACACCTGAAGTGAAGCATTGGAATCTA
Source organism: Schistocerca serialis cubense (assembly GCF_023864345.2). Classification (NCBI taxonomy): domain Eukaryota; kingdom Metazoa; phylum Arthropoda; class Insecta; order Orthoptera; family Acrididae; genus Schistocerca; species Schistocerca serialis. The sequence continues at coordinate 18,233,607 of NC_064648.1, forward strand.
AACCTGGTCTCACAGGAAAGGTTCTAAACATTGATAGTAAGAAGAGTCAGTCATCTTGTACTTAAGTCGGCATTGTGCTTTTGTATTAAATTTGGATGCAATTTCTGTGTTTCATCGTCAATAAGAAAGTCCTGGTTATACAGTAAACCTGAAGTGAAGCATCGCAATATAAACCGGTCTCACAGGAGAGGTTCTAAACATAGAATGTAAGAAGTGTCAGTCCTCTTGTACTTAAGTCGGCATTGTGCCTTTTCTATTTAATTCGCATGCAATTTCTGTGTTTGATCATCAATAAGAAGGTCCAAGGGATAGAGTAAACCTGAAGTGAAGCATCGGAATCTAAAACTGGACTCACAGGAGAAGTTCAAATCATAGAAATTTTAAGTGTCAGTCCTCTTGTACTTAAGTCGGGATTGTGCCTTTTGAATTTCATTCCGTTGGAAATTTCTGTGCTTCATCGTCAATAAGATGGTTAAAGGTATACAGTAAACCTGAAGTGAAGCATTGGAATCCAAAACTGGACTCACAGGAGAGGGTGAAATCATAGAAAGTTAGAGAGTCAGTCCTCTTGTACGTAAGTCGGCATTGTGCCTTTTGTATTAAATTCGTATGCAATTTCTGTGTTTCATCGTCAATTAGAAGGTCCAAGATATACTGTAAACCTGAATTGAAGCATCGGAATCTAAAACCGGTCTCACAGGAGAGGTTTAATTCATAGAAAATTAGAGTGTCAGTCCTCTTGTACTTTAGTCGGCATTGTGCCTTTTGTATTAAACTCGGATGCAATTTCTGTGCTTCATCGTCAATTAGAAAGGCCAAGGTGTACAGTAAACCTGAAGTGAAGCATCTGAATCTAAAACTGGACTCACAGGAGAGGTTCTAAACATAGGCAGTAAGAAGAGTCTGTCCTCTTGTACTTAAGTCGTTATTGTGCCTTTTGAATTTAATTCCGATGCAATTTCTGTGCTTCATCGTCAATAAGAAGGTCTAAGGTATACAGTAAACCTGAAGTGAAGCATCGGAATCTAAAACTGGACTTACAGGAGAGGTTCAAATCATAGAAAGTTGGAGTGTCAGTCCTCTTGTACTTAAGTCGGCATTGTGCCTTTTGAATTTAATTCCAATGCAATTTCTGTGCTTCATCGTCAATAAGAAGGTCCAAGGTATACAGTAAACCTGAAGGGAAGCATCGGGATCTAAAACTGGACTCACAGGAGATGTTCAAATTATAGAAAGTTAGAGTGTCAGTCCTCTTGCACTTAAGTCGGCATTGTGCCTTTTGTATTACATTCGGATGCAATTTCTGTGTTTCATCGTCAATAAGAAAGTCCTGGTTATACAGTAAACCTGAAGTGAAGCATCGCAATATAAACCGGTCTCACAGGAGAGGTTCTAAACATAGAATGTAAGAAGTGTCAGTCCTCTTGTACTTAAGTCGGCATTGTGCCTTTTCTATTTAATTCGCATGCAATTTCTGTGTTTGATCATCAATAAGAAGGTCCAAGGGATAGAGTAAACCTGAAGTGAAGCATCGGAATCTAAAACTGGACTCACAGGAGAAGTTCAAATCATAGAAATTTTAAGTGTCAGTCCTCTTGTACTTAAGTCGGGATTGTGCCTTTTGAATTTCATTCCGTTGGAAATTTCTGTGCTTCATCGTCAATAAGATGGTTAAAGGTATACAGTAAACCTGAAGTGAAGCATTGGAATCCAAAACTGGACTCACAGGAGAGGGTGAAATCATAGAAAGTTAGAGAGTCAGTCCTCTTGTACGTAAGTCGGCATTGTGCCTTTTGTATTAAATTCGTATGCAATTTCTGTGTTTCATCGTCAATTAGAAGGTCCAAGATATACTGTAAACCTGAATTGAAGCATCGGAATCTAAAACCGGTCTCACAGGAGAGGTTTAATTCATAGAAAATTAGAGTGTCAGTCCTCTTGTACTTTAGTCGGCATTGTGCCTTTTGTATTAAACTCGGATGCAATTTCTGTGCTTCATCGTCAATTAGAAAGTCCAAGGTGTACAGTAAACCTGAAGTGAAGCATCTGAATCTAAAACTGGACTCACAGGAGAGGTTCTAAACATAGGCAGTAAGAAGAGTCTGTCCTCTTGTACTTAAGTCGTTATTGTGCCTTTTGAATTTAATTCCGATGCAATTTCTGTGCTTCATCGTCAATAAGAAGGTCTAAGGTATACAGTAAACCTGAAGTGAAGCATCGGAATCTAAAACTGGACTTACAGGAGAGGTTCAAATCATAGAAAGTTGGAGTGTCAGTCCTCTTGTACTTAAGTCGGCATTGTGCCTTTTGAATTTAATTCCAATGCAATTTCTGTGCTTCATCGTCAATAAGAAGGTCCAAGGTATACAGTAAACCTGAAGGGAAGCATCGGGATCTAAAACTGGACTCACAGGAGATGTTCAAATTATAGAAAGTTAGAGTGTCAGTCCTCTTGCACTTAAGTCGGCATTGTGCCTTTTGTATTACATTCGGATGCAATTTCTGAGCTTCATCGTCAATAAGAAGGTCCAAGGTAAACAGTAAACCTGAAGTGAAGATTCGGAATCTAAAACTGCACTTACAGGAGAGGTTCACATCATAGAAAGTTAGAGTGTCAGTCCTCTTGTACTTAAGTCGGCATTGTGCCTTTTGAATTTAATTCCGATGCAATTTCTGTGTTTCATCGTCAATAAGAAGGTCCAAGGTATACAGTAATCCTGAAGTGAAGCATCGCAATGTAAAACCGGTCTCACAGGAGAGGTTCTAAACATAGAATGTAAGAAGTGTCAGTCCTCTTGTACTTAAGGCGTCATTGTGATTTTTGAATTTAATTCGGATGCAATTTCTGTACTTCATCGTCAATACGAAGGTCCAAGTTATACAGTAAACCTGAAGTGAAGAATCGGAATCTAAAACTGGACTCCAGGAGAGGTTCAAATCAAAGAGAGTTAGAGTGTCAGTCCTCCTCTACTTAAGGCGGCATTGTGCCTTTTGAATTAAATTCGGATGCAATTTGTGTGTTTCATCGTCAATTAGAAGGTCCAAGGTATACAGTACACCTGAAGTGAAGCATTGGAGTCTAAACCTGGTCTCACAGGAAAGGTTCTAAACATTGACATTAAGAAGAGTCAGTCCTCTTGTACTTAAGTCGGCATTGTGCCTTTTGTACTAAATTTGGATGCAATTTCTGTGTTTCATCGTCAATAAGAAGGTCCTGGAGATACAGTAAACCTGAAGTGAATAATCGCAATCTAAAACCGGTCCCACAGGAGAGGTTCTAAACATAGAATGTAAGAAGTGTCAGGCCTCTTGTACTTAAGTCGGCATTGTGCCTTTTCTATTTAATTCGGATGCAATTTCTGTGTTTGATCATCAATAAGAAGGTCCAAGGGATAGAGTAAACCTGAAGTGAATCATCGGAATCTAAAACTGGACTCACAAGACAAGTTCAAATCATAGAAAGTTTAAGTGTCAGTCCTCTTGTACTTAAGTCGGGATTGTGCCTTTTGAATTTAATTCCGATGCAATTTCTGTGCTTCATCGTCAATAAGATGGTTCAAGATATACAGCAAACCTGAAGTGAAGCTTCGGAATCCAAAACTGGACTCACAGGACAGGGTGAAATCATAGAAAGTTAGAGAGTCAGTCCTCTTGTACTTAAAACGGCATTGTGCCTTATGTATTAAATTCGGATGCAATATCTGTGTTTCATCGACAATTAGAAGGTCCAAGGTATACAGTAAACCTGAATTGAAGCATCGGAATCTAAAACCGGTCTCACAGGAGAGGTTCAATTCATAGAAAGTTAGAGTGTCAGTCCTCTTCTACTTAAGTCGGCATTGTGCCTTTTGTATTAAACTTGGATGCAATTTCTGTGCTTCATCGTCAATAAGAAGGTCCAAGGTGTACAGTAAACCTGAAGTGAAGCATCGGAATCTAAAACTGGTCTCACAGGAGAGGTTCGAAACATAGGCAGTAAGAAGAGTCAGTCCTCTTGTACTTAAGTCGTTATTGTGCCTTTTGAATTTAATTCGGATGCAATTTCTGTGCTTCATCGGCAATAAGAACGTCCAAGGTATACAGTAAACCTGAAGTGAAGCATCGGAATCTGAAACTGGACTCACAGGAGAGGTTCAAATCATAGAAAGTTAGAGTGCCATTCCTCTAGTACTTATGTCGGCATTGTGCCTTTTGTATTAAATCCGGATGCAATTTTTGTGTCTCATCGTCATTAAAAAGGTCCAAGGGATACAGTAAACCTGAAGTGAAGAATCGGAACCTACAACTGGACTCAAAGGAGAGGTTCAAATGATAGAAAAGTAGAGTGTCAGTCCTCTTGTACTTAAGTCGGCATTGTGCCTTTTGAATTTCTTTCCGATACAATTTCTGTGCTTCATCGTCAATAAAAAGGTTCAAGGTATACAGTAAATCAAAAGTGAAGCATCGGAATCTAAAACTGGACTCACAGGAGAGGTTCAAATCAAAGAAAGTTAGAGTGTCAGACCTCTTGTACTTAAGTCGGCATTGTGCTTTATGTATTAAATTCGGATGCAGTATCTGTGTTTCATCGTCAATTAGAAGGTCCAAGGTATACAGTAAACCTGAATTGAGCATCGGAATCTAAAACCGGTCTCACAGGAGAGGTTTAAATCATAGAATGTAAGAAGTATCAGTCCTCTTGTACTTAAGTCGGCATTGTGCCTTTTGTACTAAATTCGGATGCGATTTCTATGCTTCATCGTCAATAAGAAGGTCCAAGGAATACATTAAACCTGAAGTGAAGCATCGGAATCTAAAACAGGACTCACAGGAGAGGTTCAAATCGTAGAAAGTCGGAGTTTCAGTCCTCTTGTACTTAAGTCGGCATTGTGCCTTTTGTATTAAATTCGGATGCAATTTCTGTGTTTCATCGTCAATAGGAAGGTCCAAGGGATACAGTAAACGTGAAATGAAGCATCGCAATCTAAAACTGGACTCACAGGAGAGGATCAAATCATTGAAAGTTAGAGTGTCAGTCCACTTGTACTTATGTCGGGATTGTGCGATTTGAATTTAATTCCGATGCAATTTCTTTGTTTCATCGTCAATAAGAAGGTCCAAGATACACAGTAAACCTGAAGTGAATCATCGGAATCTAAAACTGGACTCACAGGAGATGTTCAAATCATAGATAGTTAGAGTGTCTGTCCCCTTGTACATATGTCGGCATTGTGCCTTTTAAATTTAATTCCGATGCAATTTCTGTGTTTCATCGTCAATAAGAAGGTCCAAGGGATACAGTTAACCTGAAGTGAAGCATCGGAATCTAAAACTGTACTAACAGGAGAGGATCTAAACATAGACAGTAAGAAGAGTCAGTCCTCTTGTACTTAAGTTGGCATTGTGCCTATTGTATTGAATTCAGTTGCAATTTCTGTGTTTCATCGTCAATAAGAAGGTCCAAGGTATACAGTAAACCTGAAGTGAAGCATCGGAATTTAAACCGGTCTCACAGGAGAGGTTCAAATCATAGAATGTAAGAAGTATCAGTCCTCTTGTACTTAAGTCGGCATTCTGCCTTTTGTGTTTAATTCCGATGCAATTTCTGTGTTTCATCGTCAATAAGAAGATCCAAGGGATACAGTAAACCTGAAGTGTAGAATCGGAATCCAAAACTGGAGTCACAGGAGAGGATCAAATCATAGAAAGTTAGAGTGTTAGTCCTCATGTACTTAAGTAGGCTTTGTGCCTTTTCAATTTAATTCCGATAAAATTTCTGTGCTTCGTCAATAAGAAGGTCCAAGGTATACAATAATCCTGAAGTGAAGCATCGGAATCTAAAATTGGACACACAGGAGAGGTTCAAATCATAGAAAGTTAGAGTGTCAGTCCTCTTGTACTTAAGTCGGCATTGTGCCATTTGAATTTAAATCCGATGAATTTTCTGTGTTTCATCGTCAACAAGAAGGTCCAAGGTATACAGTAAACCTGAAGTGAAGCATTGGAATCTAACACAGGACTCACAGGAGAGGTTCCAATCATAGAAAGTTAGATGTCAGTCCTCTTGTTCTTAAGTCGGCATTGTGCCTTTTGCATTAAATTCGGATGAAATTTCTGTGTTTCATCGACAATAAGAAGGTCCAAGGGATACAATAAACCTGAAGTGAAGCATCGGAATCTAAAAGTGAACTCACAGGAAAGGTCCAAATCATATAAAGTTAGAGTGTCAGTCCTCTTGAACTTAAGTCGGCATTGTGCCTTTGGAATTTAATTTGGATGCAATTTCTGTGCTTGATCGTCAATAAGAAGGTCTAAGGTACACAGTAAACCTGAAGTGAAGCATCGGAATCTAAAACTGGACTCACATTAGAGGTTCCAATCATAGAAAGTTAGAGTGTCAGTCCTCTTGTACTGAAGTCGGCATTGTGCCTTTTGTATTAAATTCGGATGAAATTTCTGTGCATCATCGTCAGTAAGAAGGTCCAAGGTATGAAGTAAACCTGTAGTGAAGCATCGGAATCTAAAACTGGACTCACAAGAGCGGTTCAAATCATAGAAAGTTAGAGTGTCAGTCCTCTTGTACTTAACTCGGCATTGTGCCTTTTGAATTTAATTCCGATGCAATTTCTGTGCTTCATCGTCAATAAGAAGGTCCAAGGTATACAGTAAACCTGAAGTGAAGCATCGGAATCTAAAACTGGACTCACAGGAGTGGTTTAAATCATAGAAAGTTAGAGTGTCAGTCCTCTTGTACTTAAGTCAGCATTGTCCCTTTTGAATTTAATTCAGATGCAATTTCAGTGCTTCATCGTCAATAAGAAGGTCCAAGGTATACAGTAAACCTGAAGTGAAGCATCGGGATCTGAAACTGGGCTCACAGGAGATGTTCAAATCATAGAAAGTTAGAGTGTCAGTCCTCTTGCACTTAAGTCGGCATTGTGCCTTTTGTATTAAATTCGGATGCAATTTCTGAGCTTCATCGTCAATAAGAAGGTCCAACGTATACAGTAAACCTGAAGTGAAGATTCGGAATCTAAAACTAGACTCACAGGAGAGGTTCAAATCATAGAATGTTAGAGTGTCAGTCCTCTTGTACTTAAGTCGGCATTGTACCTTTTGAATTTAATTCCGATGCAATTTCTGAGTTGCATCGTCAATAAGAAGGTCCAAGGTATACAGTAAACCTGAAGTGAAGCATCGCAATCTCAAACCGGTCTCACAGGAGAGGTTCAAAACATAGAATGTAAGAAGTGTCAGCCCTCTTGTACTGAAGTCGTCATTTTGCCTTGTGAATTTAATTCGGATGCAAGTTCTGTGCTTCATCGTCAATACGAAGGTCAAAGATATACAGTAAACCTGAAGTGAAGAATCGGAATATATAACTGGACTCACAGGAGAGGTTCAAATCATAGAAAGTTAGAGTGTCAGTCCTCTTGTACTTAAGTCGACATTGTGCCTTTTGAATTAAATTCGGATGCAATTTGTGTGTTTCATCGTCAATTAGAAGGTCCAAGGTATACAGTACAACTGAAGTGAAGCATTGGAATCTAAACCTGATCTCACAGGAAAGGTTCTAAACATAGTCAGTAAGAAGAGTCAGTCCTCTTGTACTTTAGTCGGCATTGTGCCTTTAGTACTAAATTTGGATGCTATTTCTGTGTTTCATCGTCAATAAGACGGTCCTGGGTATACAGAAAACCTGAAGTGAAGCATCGCAATCTAAAACCGGTCTCACAGGAGAAGTTCAAATCATAGAAAATTTAAGTGTCAGTCCTCTTGTACTTATGTCGGGATTGTGCTTTATGAATTTAATTCCGATGCAATTTCTGTGCTTCATCGTCAATTAGAAGGTCCAAGATATACAGTAAACCTGAATTGAAGCATCGGAATCTAAAACCGGTTTAACAGGAGAGGTATAATTCATAGAAAGTTACAGTGTCAGTCTTCTTGTACTTAAGTCTTCATTGTGCCTTTTGTATTAAACTCGGATGCAATTTCTGTGCTTCATCGTCAATAAGAAGGTCCAAGGTGTACAGTAAACCTGAAGTGAAGCATCGGAATCTAAAACTGGACACACAGGAGAGGTTCTAAACATAGGCAGTAAGAAGAGTCAGTCCTCTTGTACTTAAGTCGTTATTGTGCCTTTTGAATTTAATTCGGATGCGATTTCTGTGCTTCATCGTCAATAAGAAGGTGTAAGGTATACAGTAAACCTGAAGTGAAGCTTCGGAATCTAAAACTGGACTCACATTAGAGGTTCCAATCATAGAAAGTTAGAGTGTCAGTCCTCTTGTACTTAAGTCGGCATTGTGCCTTTTGTATTAAATTCGGATGCAATTTCTGTGCTTCATCGTCAGTAAGAAGGTCCAAGGTATAAAGTAAACCTGAAGTGAAGCATCGGAATCTAAAACTGGACTCACAAGAGCGGTTCAAATCATAGATAATTAGAGTGTCAGTCCTCTTGTACTTAAGTCGGCATTGTGCCTTTTGAATTTCTTTCCGATACAATTTCTGTGCTTCATCGTCAATAAGAAGGTTCAAGGCATACAGTAAACCTAAAGTGAAGCATCGGAATCTTAAACAGGGCTCATAGGAGAGGTTCAAATCATAGAAAGTTAGAGTGTCAGTCCTCTTGTACTTAAGTCGGCATTGCGCCTTTTGTATTAAATTCGGATGCAATATCTGTGTTTCATCGTCAATTGGAAGGTCGAAGGAATACAGTAAACCTGAATTGAAGCATCGGAATCTAAAACCGGTCTCACAGGAGAGGTTTAAATCATAAAAGTTAGAGTGTCAGTCCTCTTGTACTTAAGTCGGCATTGTGCCTTTAGTACTAAATTTGGATGCTATTTCTGTGTTTCATCGTCAATAAGACGGTCCTGGGTATACAGTAAACCTGAAGTGAAGCATCGCAATCTAAAACCGGTCTCACAGGAGAAGTTCAAATCATAGAAAATTTAAGTGTCAGTCCTCTTGTACTTATGTCGGGATTGTGCTTTATGAATTTAATTCCGATGCAATTTCTGTGCTTCATCGTCAATTAGAAGGTCCAAGATATACAGTAAACCTGAATTGAAGCATCGGAATCTAAAACCGGTTTAACAGGAGAGGTATAATTCATAGAAAGTTACAGTGTCAGTCTTCTTGTACTTAAGTCTTCATTGTGCCTTTTGTATTAAACTCGGATGCAATTTCTGTGCTTCATCGTCAATAAGAAGGTCCAAGGTGTACAGTAAACCTGAAGTGAAGCATCGGAATCTAAAACTGGACTCACAGGAGAGGTTCTAAACATAGGCAGTAAGAAGAGTCAGTCCTCTTGTACTTAAGTCGTTATTGTGCCTTTTGAATTTAATTCGGATGCGATTTCTGTGCTTCATCGTCAATAAGAAGGTGTAAGGTATACAGTAAACCTGAAGTGAAGCTTCGGAATCTAAAACTGGACTCACATTAGAGGTTCCAATCATAGAAAGTTAGAGTGTCAGTCCTCTTGTACTTAAGTCGGCATTGTGCCTTTTGTATTAAATTCGGATGCAATTTCTGTGCTTCATCGTCAGTAAGAAGGTCCAAGGTATAAAGTAAACCTGAAGTGAAGCATCGGAATCTAAAACTGGACTCACAAGAGCGGTTCAAATCATAGATAATTAGAGTGTCAGTCCTCTTGTACTTAAGTCGGCATTGTGCCTTTTGAATTTCTTTCCGATACAATTTCTGTGCTTCATCGTCAATAAGAAGGTTCAAGGCATACAGTAAACCTAAAGTGAAGCATCGGAATCTTAAACAGGGCTCATAGGAGAGGTTCAAATCATAGAAAGTTAGAGTGTCAGTCCTCTTGTACTTAAGTCGGCATTGCGCCTTTTGTATTAAATTCGGATGCAATATCTGTGTTTCATCGTCAATTGGAAGGTCGAAGGAATACAGTAAACCTGAATTGAAGCATCGGAATCTAAAACCGGTCTCACAGGAGAGGTTTAAATCATAAAAGTTAGAGTGTCAGTCCTCTTGTACTTAAGTCGGCATTGTGCCTTTTGTACTAAATTCGGATGCAATTTCTGTGCTTAATCGTCAATAAGAAGGTCCAAGGAATACAGTACACCTGAAGTGAAGCATCGGAATCTAAAACTGGACTCAAAGGAGAGGTTGTAAATATAGACAGTAAGAAGGGTCAGTCTTCTTGTACTTAAGTCGTCATTGTGCCTTTGGTTTTTAATTCGGATGCAATTTCTGTGCTTCATCGTCAATAAGATGGTCCAAGGTATACAGTAAACCTGAAGTGAAGCATCGGAATCTAAAACTGGGCTCACAGGAGAGGTTCAAATCATAGAAAGTTAGAGTGTCATTCCTCTTTTACTGAAGTCAGCATTGTCCCTTTTGTATTAACCTCGGATGCAATTTCTGTGCTTCATCGTCAATAAGAAGGTGCAAGGTAGACAGTAAACCTGAAGTGAAGAATAGGAATCTACAACTGGACTCACAGGGGAGGTTCAAATCATAGAAAGTTGGAGTGTCAGTCCTCTTGTACTTAAGTCGGCATTGTGCCTTTTGAATTAAATTCGGATGCAATTTCTTTATTTCATCGTCAATTAGAAGGTTCAAGGTATACAGTAAACCTGAAGTGAAGCATTGGAATCTAAACCGGGTCTCACAGGAAAGGTTCTAAACATAGACAGTGAGAAGAGTCAGTCCTCCTGTACTTAAGTCGGCATTGTGCCTTTTGTACTACATTTGGATGCAATTTCTCTGTTTCATCGTCAATAAGAAGGTCCAAGGTATACAGTAAACCTGAAGTGAAGCACTGCAATCTTAAACCGTACTCACAGGAGATGTTCAAATCATAGAAAGATAGGGGGCCAGTCCTCTTGTACTTAAGTCGGCATTGTGCCTTTTGAATTAATTTGGATGCAATTTCTGTGTTTCATCGTCAATTAGAAGGTCCAAGGTATACAGTAAACATGAAGTGAAGCATCGGAATCTAAAACTGGTCTCACAGGAAAGGTTCTAAACATAGATATTAAGAAAAGTCAGTCCTCTTGTACTTAAGTCGGCATTGTGCCTTTTGAATTTAATTCCGATGCAATTTCTGTATTTCATCGTCAATAAGAATGTCCAAGGTATACTGTAAACCTGAAGTGAAGCATCGCAATCTCAAACCGGCCTCACAGGAGAGGTTCTAAACATAGAATGTAAGAAGTGTCAGTCCGCTTGTACTTAAGTCGTCATTGTGCCTTTTGATTTTAATTCGGATGCAATTTCTGTGCTTCATCGTCAATACGAAGGTTCAAGATATACAGTAAACCTGAAGTGAAGCATCGGAATCTAAAACTGGACTCACAGGAGAGGTTCTAAACATAGGTAGTAAGAAGAGTCAGTCCTCTTGTACCTAAGTCGTTATTGTGCCCTTTGAATTTAATTCGGATGCAATTTCTGTGCTTCATCGGCAATAAGAACGTCCAAGATATACAGTAAACCTGAAGTGAAGCATCGGTATCTAAAACTGGACTCACAGGAGAGGTTCAAATCATAGAAAGTTAGAGTGCCATTCCTCTTGTACTTAAGTCGGCATTGTGCCTTTGAATTAAACTCGGATGCAATTTCTGTGCTTCTTCGTCAATAAGATCGTCCAAGGTGTACAGTAAACCTCAAGTGAAGAATCGGAATCTACAACTGGACTCAAAGGAGAGGTTTAAATCATAGAAAATTAGAGTGTCAGTCCTCTTGTACTTAAGTCGGCATTGTGTCTTTTGAATTTCTTTCCGATACAATTTCTGTGCTTCATCGTCAATAAGAAGGTTCAAGGCATACAGTAAACCTAAAGTGAAGCATCGGAATGTAAAACTGGGCACACAGGAGAGGTTCAAATCATAGAAAGTTAGAGTGTCAGTCCTCTTGTACTTAAGTCGGCATTGTGCCTTATGTATTAAATTCGGATGCAATATTTGTGTTTCATCTTCAATTAGAAGGTCCAAGGTATACAGTAAACCTGAATTGAAGCATCGGAATCTAAAACCGGTCTCACAGGAGAGGTTTAAATCATAAAAGTTAGAATGTCTGTCCTCTTGTACTTAAGTCGGCATTGTGCCTTTTGTACTAAATTCGGATGCAATTTCTGTGCTTAATCGTCAATAAGAATGTCCAAGGAATACAGTAAACCTGAAGTGAAGCATCGGAATCTAAAACAGGACTCACAGGAGAGGTTGTAAATATAGACAGTAAGAAGGGTCAGTCTTCTTGTACTTAAGTCATCATTGTGCCTTTGGTTTTTAATTCGGATGCAATTTCTGTGCTTCATCGTCAATAAGATAGTATAAGGTATACAGTAAACCTGAAGTGAAGCATCGGAATCTAAAACTGGGCTCACAGGAGAGGTTCAAATCATAGAAAGTTAGAGTGTCATTCCTCTTGTACTTAAGTCGGCATTGTGCCTTTTGTATTAACCTCGGATGCAATTTCTGTGCTTCATCGTCAATAAGATGGTCCAAGGTAGACAGTAAACCTGAAGTGAAGAATAGGAATCTAAACCGGGTCTCACAGGAAAGGTTCTAAACATAGACAGTAAGAAGAGTCAGTCCTCCTGTACATAAGTCGGCATTGTGTCTTTTGTACTACATTTGGATGCAATTTCTCTGTTTCATCGTCAATAAGAAGTTCCAAGGTATACAGTAAACCTGAAGTGAAGCATTGCAATCTTAAACCGGTCTCACAGGAGATGTTCAAATCATAGAAAATTAGAGTGTAAGTCCTCTGGTACTTAAGTCGGCATTGTGCCTTTTGAATTAATTTGGATGCAATTTCTGTGTTTCATCGTCAATTAGAAGGTCCAAGGTATACAGTAAACATGAAGTGAAGCATCGGAATCTAAAACTGGTCTCACAGGAAAGGTTCTAAGCATAGATATTAAGAGGAGTCAGTCCTCTTGTACTTAAGTCAGCATTGTGCCTTTTGAATTTAATTCCGATGCAATTTCTGTATTTCATCGTCAATAAGAATGTCCAAGGTATACAGTAAACCTGAAGTGAAGCATCGCAATCTCAAACCGGTCTCACAGGAGAGGTTCTAAACATAGAATGTAAGAAGTGTCGCTCCTCTTGTACTTAAGTCGTCATTGTGCCTTTTGATTTTAATTCCGATGCAATTTCTGTGCTTCATCGACAATAAGAAGATCCAAGGTATACAGTAAACCTGAAGTGAAGCATCGGAATCTAAATCTGGACTCACAGGAGAGGTTTAAATCATAGAAAGTTAGAGGGTCAGTTCTCTTGTACTTAAGTCGGCATTGTCCCTTTTGTATTTAATTAAGATGCAATTTCTGTGCTTCATCGTCAATAAGAAGGTCCAAGGTATACAATAAACCTGAAGTGAAGCATCGGGATCTGAAACTGGACTCACAGGAGATGTTCAAATCATAGAAAGTTAGAGTGTCAGTCCTCTTGCACTTAAGTCGGCATTGTGCCTTTTGTATTAAATTCGGATGCAATTTCTGAGCTTCATCGTCAATAAGAAGGTCCAAGGTATACAGTAAACCTGAAGTGAAGATTTAGAATCTAAAACAGGACTCACAGGAGAGGTTCAAATCATAGAAAGTTAGAGTGTAAGTCCTCTTGTACTTAAGTCGGCATCGCGCCTTTTGAATTTAATTCCGATGCAATTTCTGTGGTTCATCGTCAATAAGATGGTCCATGGTATACAGTAAACCTGAAGTGAAGCATCGCAATCTCAAACCGGCCTCACAGGAGAGTTTCAAAACATAGAATGTAAGAAGTGTCAGTCCTCTTGTACTTAGGTCGTCATTTTTCCTTTTGAATTTAATTCCGTGCAAATTTCTGTGCTTCATCGTCAATAAGATGGTCCAAGGTATACAGTAACCTGAAGTGAAGCATCGGGATCTGAAACTGGACTCACAGGAGATGTTCAAATCATAGAAAGTTAGAGTGTCAGTCCTCTTGCACTTAAGTCGGCATTGTGCCTTTTGTATTAAATTCGGATGCAATTTCTGAGCTTCATCGTCAATAAGAAGGTCCAACGTATACAGTAAACCTGAAGTGAAGATTCGGAATCTAAAACTGGACTCACAGGAGAGGTTCAAATCATAGAATGTTAGAGTGTCAGTCCTCTTGTACTTATGTCGACATTGTGCCTTTTGAATTAAATTCGGATGCAATTTGTGTGTTTCATCGTCAATTAGAAGGTCCAAGGTATACAGTACAACTTAAGTGAAGCATTGGAATCTAAACCTGATCTCACAGGAAAGGTTCTAAACATAGTCAGTAAGAAGAGTCAGTCCTCTTGTACTTTAGTCGGCATTGTGCCTTTAGTACTAAATTTGGATGCTATTTCTGTGTTTCATCGTCAATAAGACGGTCCTGGGTATACAGTAAACCTGAAGTGAAGCATCGCAATCTAAAACCGGTCTCACAGGAGAAGTTCAAATCATAGAAAGTTTAAGTGTCAGTCCTCTTGTACTTAAGTCGGCATAGTGCCTTTTCTATTTAATTTGGATGCAATTTCTGTGTTTGATCATCAATAAGAATGTCCAAGGGATAAAGTAAACCTGAAGTGAAGCATCGGAAACTAAAACTGGATTAACAGGAGAAGTTCAAATCATAGAAAGTTAAAGTGTCAGTCCTCTTGTACTTAAGTCGGGATTGTGCTTTTTGAATTTAATTCGGATGCAATTTCCGTGCTTCATCGTCAATAAGAAGGTGTAAGGTATACAGTAAACCTGAAGTGAAGCTTCGGAATCTAAAACTGGACTCACATTAGAGGTTCCAATCATAGAAAGTTAGAGTGTCAGTCCTCTTGTACTTAAGTCGGCATTGTGCCTTTTGTATTAAATTCGGATGCAATTTCTGTCCTTCATCGTCAGTAAGAAGGTCCAAGGTATAAAGTAAACCTGAAGTGAAGCATCGGAATCTAAAACTGGACTCACAAGAGCGGTTCAAATCATAGAAAATTAGAGTGTCAGTCCTCTTGTACTTAAGTCGGCATTGTGCCTTTTGAATTTCTTTCCGATACAATTTCTGTGCTTCATCGTCAATAAGAAGGTTCAAGGCATACAGTAAACCTAAAGTGAAGCATCGGAATCTAAAACTGGGCTCAAAGGAGAGGTTGTAAATATAGACAGTAAGAAGGGTCAGTCTTCTTGTACTTAAGTCGTCATTGTGCCTTTGGTTTTTAATTCGGATGCAATTTCTGTGCTTCATCGTCAATAAGATGGTCCAAGGTATACAGTAAACCTGAAGTGAAGCATCGGAATCTAAAACTGGGCTCACAGGAGAGGTTCCAATCAAAGAAAGTTAGAGTGTCATTCCTCTTGTACTGAAGTCGGCATTGTGCCTTTTGTATTAACCTCGGATGCAATTTCTGTGCTTCATCGTCAATTAGAAGGTGCAAGGTAGACAGTAAACCTGAAGTGAAGAATAGGAATCTACAACTGGACTCACAGGGGAGGTTCAAATCATAGAAAGTTGGAGTGTCAGTCCTCTTGTAGTTAAGTCGGCATTGTGCCTTTTGAATTAAATTCGGATGCAATTTCTTTATTTCATCGTCAATTAGAAGGTTCAAGGTATACAGTAAACCTGAAGTGAAGCATTGGAATCTAAACCGGGTCTCACAGGAAAGGTTCTAAACATAGACAGTAAGAAGAGTCAGTCCTCCTGTACTTAAGTCGGCATTGTGCCTTTTGTACTACATTTGGATGCAATTTCTCTGTTTCATCGTCAATAAGAAGGTCCAAGGTATACATTAAACCTGAAGTGAAGCATTGCAATCTTAAACCGTACTCACAGGAGATGTTCAAATCATAGAAAGATAGTGGGCCAGTCCTCTTGTACTTAAGTCGGCATTGTGCCTTTTGAATTAATTTGGATGCAATTTCTGTGTTTCATCGTCAATTAGAAGGTCCAAGGTATACAGTAAACATGAAGTGATGCATCGGAATCTAAATCTGGTCTCACAGGAAAGGTTCTAAACATAGATATTAAGAAAAGTCAGTCCTCTTGTACTTAAGTCGGCATTGTGCCTTTTGAATTTAATTCCGATGCAATTTCTGTATTTCATCGTCAATAAGAATGTCCAAGGTATACAGTAAACCTGAAGTGAAGCATCGCAATCTCAAACCGGTCTCACAGGAGAGGTTCTAAACATAGAATGTAAGAAGTGTCAGTCCTCTTGTACTTAAGTCGTCATTGTGCCTTTTGATTTTAATTCGGATGCAATTTCTGTGCTTCATTGTCAATACAAAGGTTCAAGATATACAGTAAACCTGAAGTGAAGCATCGGAATCTAAAACTGGACTCACAGGAGAGGTTCTAAACATAGGTAGTAAGAAGAGTCAGTCCTCTTGTACCTAAGTCGTTATTGTGCCTTTTGAATTTAATTCGGATGCAATTTCTGTGCTTCATCGGCAATAAGAACGTCCAAGATATACAGTAAACCTGAAGTGAAGCATCGGAATCTAAAACTGGACTCACAGGAGAGGTTCAAATCATAGAAAGTTAGAGTGCCATTCCTCTTGTACTTAAGTCGGCATTGTGCCTTTTGTATTAACCTCGGATGCAATTTCTGTGCTTCATCGTCAATAAGATGGTCCAAGGTAGACAGTAAACCTGAAGTGAAGAATAGGAATCTACAACTGGACTCACAGGGGAGGTTCAAATCATAGAAAGTTGGAGTGTCAGTCCTCTTGTACTTAAGTCGGCATTGTGCCTTTTGAATTAAATTCGGATGCAATTTCTGTGTTTCATCGTCAATTAGATGGTCCAAGGTATACAGTAAACCTGAAGTGAAGCATTGGAATCTAAACCGGGTCTCACAGGAAAGGTTCTAAACATAGACAGTAAGAAGAGTCAGTCCTCCTGTACATAAGTCGGCATTGTGCCTTTTGCACTACATTTGGATGCAATTTCTCTGTTTCATCGTCAATAAGAAGTTCCAAGGTATACAGTAAACCTGAAGTGAAGCATTGCAATCTTAAACCGGTCTCACAGGAGATGTTCAAATCATAGAAAAATAGGGTGCCAGTCCTCTGGTACTTAAGTCGGCATTGTGCCTTTTGAATTAATTTGGATGCAATTTCTGTGTTTCATCGTCAATTAGAAGGTCCAAGGTATACAGTAAACATGAAGTGAAGCATCGTAATCTAAAACTGGTCTCACAGGAAAGGTTCTAAGCATAGATATTAAGAAGAGTCAGTCCTCTTGTACTTAAGTCGGCATTGTGCCTTTTGAATTTAATTCCGATGCAATTTCTGTATTTCATCGTCAATAAGAATGTCCAAGGTATACAGTAAACCTGAAGTGAAGCATCGCAATCTCAAACCGGTCTCACAGGAGAGGTTCTAAACATAGAATGTAAGAAGTGTCGCTCCTCTTGTACTTAAGTCGTCATTGTGCCTTTTGATTTTAATTCCGATGCAATTTCTGTGCTTCATCGACAATAACAAGATCCAAGGTATACAGTAAACCTGAAGTGAAGCATCGGAATCTAAATCTGGACTCACAGGAGAGGTTTAAATCATAGAAAGTTAGAGGGTCAGTTCTCTTGTACTTAAGTCGGCATTGTCCCTTTTGTATTTAATTAAGATGCAATTTCTGTGCTTCATCGTCAATAAGAAGGTCCAAGGTATACAGTAAACTTGAAGTGAAGCATCGGGATCTGAAACTGGACTCACAGGAGATGTTCAAATCATAGAAAGTTAGAGTGTCAGTCCTCTTGCACTTAAGTCGGCATTGTGCCTTTTGTATTAAATTCGGATGCAATTTCTGAGCTTCATCGTCAATAAGAAGGTCCAAGGTATACAGTAAACCTGAAGTGAAGATTCAGAATCTAAAACAGGACTCACAGGAGAGGTTCAAATCATAGAAAGTTAGCGTGTAAGTCCTCTTGTACTTAAGTCGGCATCGCGCCTTTTGAATTTAATTCCGATGCAATTTCTGTGGTTCATCGTCAATACGAAGGTCCATGGTATACAGTAAACCTGAAGTGAAGCATCGCAATCTCAAACCGGTCTCACAGGAGAGTTTCAAAGCATAGAATGTAAGAAGTGTCAGTCCTCGTGTACTTAGGTCGTCATTTTTCCTTTTGAATTTAATTCCGATGCAATTTCTGTGCTTATTCGTCAATAAGATGGTCCAAGGTATACAGTAAACCTGAAGTGAAGCATCGGAATCTAAAACTGGGCTCACAGGAGAGGTTCAAATCATAGAAAGTTAGAGTGTCATTCCTCATGTACTTAAGTCGGCATTGTGCCTTTTGTATTAACCTCGGATGCAATTTCTGTGCTTCATCGTCAATAAGAAGGTCCAAGGTAGACAGTAAACCTGAAGTGAAGAATAGGAATCTACAACTGGACTCACAGGGGAGGTTCAAATCATAGCAAGTTGGAGTGTCAGTCCTCTTGTACTTAAGTCGGCATTGTGCCTTTTGTACTAAATTTGGATGCGATTTCTGTGTTTCATCGTCAATTAGTAGGTCCAAGGTATACAGTAAACCTGAAGTGAAGCATTGGAATCTAAACCGGGTCTCACAGGAAAGGTTCTAAACATAGACAGTAAGAAGAGTCAGTCCTCCTGAACTTAAGTCGGCATAGTGCTTTTGTACTACATTTGGATGAAATTTCTCTGTTTCATCGTCAATAAGAAGGTCCAAGGTATACAGTAAACCTGAAGTGAAGCATAGCAATCTTAAACCGGTCTCACAGGAGATGTTCAAACCATAGAAAGATAGGATGCCAGTCCTCTTGTACTTAAAACGGCGTTGTGCCTTTTGAATTAATTTGGATGCAATTTCTGTGTTTCATCGTCAATTAGAATGTCCAAGGTATACAGTAAACATGAAGTGAAGCATCGGAATCTAAAACTGGTCTCACAGGAAAGGTTCTAAACATAGATATTAAGAAGAGTCAGTCCTCTTGTACTTAAGTCGTCATTGCGCCTTTTGAATTTAATTCCGATGCAATTTCTGTGCATCATCGTCAATAAGAAGGTCCAAGGTATACAGTGTACCTGAAGTGAAGCATCGGAATCTAAAACTGGACTCACAGGAGAGGTTTAAATCATAGAAAGTTAGAGTGTCAGTCCTCTTGTACTTAAGTCGGCATTGTCCCTTCTGAATTTAATTAAGATGCAATTTCTGTGCTTCATCGTCAATAAGAAGGTCCAAGGTGTACAGTAAACCTGAAGTGACGCATCGGGATCTGAAACTGGACTCACAGGAGATGTTCAAATCATAGAGAGTTAGAGTGTCAGTCCTCTTGCACTTAAGTCGGCATTGTACCTTTTGTATTAAATTCGGATGCAATTTCTGAGCTTCATCGTCATTAAGAAGGTCCAAGGTAAACAGTAAACCTGAAGTGAAGATTCGGAATCTAAAACTGGACTCACAGGAGAGGTTCAAATCATAGAAAGTTAGAGTGTAAGTCCTTTTGTACTTAAGTCGGCATCGCGCCTTTTGAATGTAATTCCGATGCAATTTCTGTGGTTCATCGTCAATAAGAAGGTCCAAGGTATACAGTAAACCTGAAGTGAAGCATCGCAATCTCAAACCGGTCTCACAGGAGAGTTTCAAAACATAGAATGTAAGAAGTGTCAGTCCTCTTGTACTTAAGTCGTCATTTTTCCTTTTGAATTTAATTCGGATGCAAGTTCTGTGCTTCATCGTCAATAAGATGGTCCAAGGTATACAGTAAACCTGAAGTGAAGCATCGGAATCTAAAACTGGGCTCACAGGAGAGGTTCAAATCATAGAAAGTTAGAGTGTCATTCCTCTTGTACTTAAGTGGCATTGTGCCTTTTGTATTAACCTCGGATGCAATTTCTGTGCTTCATCGTCAATAAGAAGGTCCAAGGTAGACAGTAAACCTGAAGTGAAGAATAGGAATCTACAACTGGACTCACAGGGGAGGTTCAAATCATAGCAAGTTGGAGTGTCAGTCCTCTTGTACTTAAGTCGGCATTGTGCCTTTTGTACTAAATTTGGATGCAACTTCGGTGTTTCATCGTCAATTAGAAGGTCCAAGGTATACAGTAAACCTGAAGTGAAGCATTGGAATCTAAACCGGGTCTCACGGGAAAGGTTCTAAACATAGACAGTAAGAAGAGTCAGTCCTCCTGTACTTAAGTCGGCATTGTGCTTTTGTACTACATTTGGTTGAAATTTCTCTGTTTCATCGTCAATAAGAAGGTCCAAGGTATACAGTAAACCTGAAGTGAAGCATTGGAATCTTAAACCGGTCTCACAGGATATGTTCAAACCATAGAAAGATAGGGTGCCAGTCCTCTTGTACTCAAGTCGGCGTTGTGCCTTTTGAATTAATTTGGATGCAATTTCTGTGTTTCATCGTCAATTAGAAGGTCCAAGGTATACAGTAAACATGAAGTGAAGCATCGGAATCTAAAACTGGTCTCACAGGAAAGGTTCTAAACATAGATATTAAGAAGAGTCAGTCCTCTTGTACTTCAGTCGGCATTGTGCCTTTCGAATTTAATTCCGATGCAATTTCTGTATTTCATCGTCAATAAGAATGTCCAAGGTATACAGTAAACCTGAAGTGAAGCTTCACAATCTCAAACAGGTCTCACAGGAGAGGTTCTAAACATAGAATGTAAGAAGAGTCAGTCCTCTTGTACTTAAGTCGTCATTGTGCCTTTTGAATTTAATTCCGATGCAATTTCTGTGCTTCATCGACAATAAGAAGGTCCAAGGTATACAGTAAACCTGAAGTGAAGCATCGGAATCTAAAACTGGACTCACAGGAGAGGTTAAAATCATAGAAAGTTAGAGTGTCAGTCCTCTTGTACTTAAGTCGGCATTGTCCCTTTTGAATTTAATTAAGATGCAATTTCTGTGCTTCATCGTCAATAAGAAGGTCCAAGGTATACAGTAAACCTGAAGTGACGCATCGGGATCTGAAACTGGACTCACAGGAGATGATCAAATCATAGAAAGTTAGAGTGTCAGTCCTCTTGCACTTAAGTCGGCATTGTTCCTTTTGTATTAAATTCGGATGCAATTTCTGAGCTTCATCGTCAATAAGAAGGTCCAAGGTAAACAGTAAACCTGAAGTGAAGATTCGGAATCTAAAACTGGACTCACAGGAGAGGTTCAAATCAAAGAAAGTTAGAGTGTAAACCCTCTTGTACTTAAGTCGGCATCGCGCCTTTTGAATGTAATTCCGATGCAATTTCTGTGGTTCATCGTCAATAAGAAGTTCCAAGGTATACAGTAAAACTGAAGTGTAGCATCGCAATCTCAAACCGGTCTCACAGGAGAGTTTCAAAACATAGAATATAAGAAGTGTCAGTCCTCTTGTACTTAAGTCGTCATTTTTCCTTTTGAATTTAATTCAGATGCAAGTTCTGTGCTTCATCGTCAATAAGATGGTCCAAGGTATACAGTAAACCTGAAGTGAAGCATCGGAATCTAAAACTGGGCTCACAGGAGAGGTTCAAATCATAGAAAGTTAGAGTGTCATTCCTCTTGTACTTAAGTCGGCATTGTGAGTTTTGTATTAACCTCGGATGCAATTTCTGTGCTTCATCGTCAATAAGAAGGTCCAAGGTAGACAGTAAACCTGAAGTGAAGAATAGGAATCTACATCTAGACTCACAGGGGAGGTTCAAATCATAGAAAGTTGGAGTGTCAGTCCTCTTGTACTTAAGTCGGCATTGTGCCTTTTGTACTAAATTTGGATGCAATTTCTGTGTTTCATCGTCAATTAGAAGGTCCAAGGTATACAGTAAACCTGAAGTGAAGCATTGGAATCTAAACCGGGTCTCACAGGAAAGGTTCTATATATGGACAGTAAGAAGAGTCAGTCCTCCTGTACTTAAGTCGGCATCGCGCCTTTTGAATTTAATTCCGATGCAATTTCTGTGTTTCATCGTCAATAAGAAGGTCCAAGGTATACAGTAAACCTGAAGTGAAGCATCGCAATCTCAAACCGGTCTCACAGGAGAGGTTCAAAACATAGAATGTAAGAAGTGTCAGTCCTCTTGTACTTAAGTCGTCATTTTTCCTTTTGAATTTAATTCGGATGCAAGTTCTGTGCTTCATCGCCAATACGAAGGTCCAAGATATACAGTAAACCTGAAGTAAAAAATCGGAATCTATAACTGGACTCACAGGAGAGGTTCAAATCATAGAAAGTTAGAGTGTCAGTCCTCTTGTACTTAAGTCGGCATTGTGCCTCTTCTATTTAATTCGGATGCAATTTCTGTGTTTGATTATCAATAAGAAGGTCCATGGGATAAAGTAAACCTGACGTGAAGCATCGGAATCTAAAACTGGACTCACAGGAGAAGCTCAAATCATAGAAAGTTTAAGTGTCAGTCCTCTTGTACTTAAGTCGGGATTGTGCCTTTTGAATTTCATTCCCACGCAATTTCTGTGCTTCATCGTCAATAAGATGGTTCAAGGTATACAGTAAACCTGAAGTGAAGCATCGGAATCCAAAACTGGACTCACAGGAGAGGGTGAAAACATAGAAAGTTAGAGAGTCAGTCCTCTTGTACGTAAGTCGGCATTGTGCCTTTTGTATTAAATTCGTATGCAATTTCTGTGTTTCATCGTCAATTAGAAGGT
Organism: Schistocerca serialis cubense; assembly: GCF_023864345.2. Taxonomy (NCBI): domain Eukaryota; kingdom Metazoa; phylum Arthropoda; class Insecta; order Orthoptera; family Acrididae; genus Schistocerca; species Schistocerca serialis. Next base: position 18,256,161 of record NC_064648.1, read on the forward strand.
CCAAGATATACAGTAAACCTGAATTGAAGCATCGGAATCTAAAACCGGTCTCACAGGAGAGGTTCAATTCATAGAAAGTTAGAGTGTCAGTCCTCTTGTACTTAAGTCGGCATTGTGCCTTTTGTATTAAACTCGGATGCAATTTCTGTGCTTCATCATCAATAAGAAGGTCCAAGGTGTACAGTAAAAATGAAGTGAAGCATCGGAATCTAAAACTGGACTCACAGGAGAGGTTCTAAACATAGGCAGTAAGAAGAGTCAGTCCTCTTGTACTTAAGTCGTTATTGTGCCTTTTGAATTTAATTCGGATGCAATTTCGCTGCTTCATCGGCAATAAGAACGTCCAAGGTATACAGTAAACCAGAAGTGAAGCATCGGAATCTAAAACTGGACTCAATGGAGAGGTTCAAATCATAGAAAGTTAGAGGGCCGTTCTTCTTGTACTTACGTCGGCATTGTGCTTTTGTATTAAATCCGGATGCAATTATTGTGTCTCATCGTCATTAAAAAGGTCCAAGGGATACAGTAAACCTGAAGTGAAGAATCGGAATCTACAACTGAACTCAAAGGAGAGGTTTAAAACATAGAAAAGTAGAGTGTCAGTCCTCTTGTCCTTAAGTCGGCATTGTGCTTTTGAATTTTTTCCGATACAATTTCTGTGCTTCATCGTCAATAAGAAGGTTCAAGGTATACAGTAAATCTAAAGTGAAGCACCGGAATCTAAAACTGGACTCACAGGAGAGGTTCAAATCAAAGAAAGTTAGAGTGTCAGTCCTCTTGTACTTAAGTCGGCATTGTGCCTTTTGTACTAAATTCGGATGCAATTTCTGTGCTTCATCGTCAATAAGAATGTCCAAGGAATACATTAAACCTGAAGTGAAGCATCGGAATCTAAAACTGTACTCACAGGAGAGGATCTAAACATAGACAGTAAGAAGAGTCAGTCCTCTTGTACTTAAGTCGGCATTGTGCCTATTGTATTGAATTCAGATGCAATTTCTGTGTTTCATCGTCAATAAGAAGGTCCAAGGTATACAGTAAACCTGAAGTGAAGCATCGGAATTTAAACCAGTCTAACAGGAGAGGTTCAAATCATAGAATGTAAGAAGTATCAGTCCTCTTGTACTTAAGTCGGCACTGTGCCTTTTGTGTTTAATTCCGATGCAATTTCTGTGTTTCATAGTCAATAAGAAGATCCAAGGGATACAGTAAACCTGAAGTGAAGCATCGGAATCTAAAACTGGACTTACAGGAGAGGATCAAATCATTGAAAGTTAGAGTGTTAGTCCTCATGTACTTAAGTAAGCATTGTGCCTTTTCAATTTAATTCCGATAAAGTTTCTGTGCTTCATCGTCAATAGGAATGTCCAAGGTATACAATAATCCTGAAGTGAAGCATCGGAATCTAAAATTAGACTCACAGGAGAGGTTCAAATCATAGAAAGTTTGAGTGTCAGTCCTCTTGTTCTTAAGTCGGCATTATGCCATTTGAATTTAAATCCGATGAAATTTCTGTGTTTCATCGTCAACAAGAAGGTCCAAGGTATACATTAAACCTGAAGTGAAGCATTGGAATCTAAAACAGGACTCACAGGAGAGGTTCCAATCATAGAAAATTAGATGTCAGTCCTCTTGTTCTTACGTCGGCATTGTGCATTTTGCATTAAATTCGGATGCAATTACTGTGTTTCATCGACAATAAGAAGGTCCAAGGGATACAGTAAACCTGAAGTGAAGCATCGGAATCTAAAAGTGAACTCACAGGAAAGGTCCAAATCATATAAAGTTAGAGTGTCAGTCGTCTTGAACTTAAGTCGGCATTGTGTCTTTTGAATTTAATTCGGATGCAATTTCTGTGCTTGATCGTCAATAAGAAGGTCTAAGGTATACAGTAAACCTGAAGTGAAGCATCGGAATCTAAAACTGGACTCACATTAGAGGTTCCAATCATAGAAAGTTAGAGTGTCAGTCCTCTTGTACTGAAGTCGGCATTGTGCCTTTTGTATTAAATTCGGATGCAATTTCTGTGCATCATCGCCAGTAAGAAGGTCCAAGGTATGAAGTAAACCTGTAGTGAAGCATCGGAATCTAAAACTGGACTCACAAGAGCGGTTCAAATCATAGAAAGTTAGAGTGTCAGTCCTCTTGTACTTAACTCGGCATTGTGCCTTTTGAATTTAATTCCGATGCAATTTCTGTGCTTTATCGTCAATAAGAAGGTCCAAGGTATACAGTAAACCTGAAGTGAAGCATCGGAATCTAAAACTGGACTCACAGGAGAGGTTTAAATCATAGAAAGTTAGAGTGTCAGTCCTCTTGTACTTAAGTCGGCATTGTCCCTTTTGAATTTAATTCAGATGCAATTTCTGTGCTTCATCGTCAATAAGAAGGTCCAAGGTATACAGTAAACCTGAAGTGAAGCATCGGGATCTGAAACTGGACTCATTGGAGATGTTCAAATCATAGAAAGTTAGAGTGTCAGTCCTCTTGCACTTAAGTCGGCATTGTGCCTTTTGTATTAAATTCGGATGCAATTTCTGAGCTTCATCGTCAATAAGAAGGGCCAAGGTACACAGTAAACCTGAAGTGAAGCATCGGAATCTAAAACTGGACTCACAGGAGAGGTTCTAAACATAGGCAGTAAGAAGAGTCAGTCCTCTTGTACCTAAATCGTTATTGTGCCTTTTGAATTTAATTCGGATGCAATTTCTGTGCTTCATCGGCAATAAGAAGGTCCAAGGTATACAGTAAACCTGAAGTCAAGCATCGGAATCTAAAACTGGACTCACAGGAGAGGTTCAAATCTTAGAAAGTTAGAGTGCCATTCCTCTTGTACTAAAGTCGGCATTGTGCCTTTGAATTAAACTCGGATGCAATTTCTGTGCATCATCGTCAATAAAATCGTCCAAGGTGTACAGTAAACCTCAAGTTAAGAATCGGAATCTACAACTGGACTCAAAGGAGAGGTTTAAATCATAGAAAATTAGAGTGTCAGTTCTCTTGTACTTAAGTCGGCATTGTGCCTTTTGAATTTCTTTCCGATACAATTTCTGTGCTTCATCGTCAATAAGAAGGTTCAAGGCATACGGTAAACCTGAACTGAAGAAAAGGAATCTACAACTGGACTCACAGGGGAGGTTCAAATCATTGAAAGTTAGAGTGTCAGTCCTCTTGTACTTAAGTCGGCATTGTGCCCTTTGAATTAAATTCGGATGCAATTTCTGTGTTTCATCGTCAATTAGAAGGTCCAAGGTATACAGTAAACCTGAAGTGAAGCATTGGAATCTAAACCGGGTCTCACAGGAAAGGTTCTAAACATAGACAGTAAGAAGAGTCAGTCCTCTTGTACTTAAGTCGGCATTGTGCCTTTTGTACTACATTTGGACGCAATTTCTCTGTTTCATCGTCAATAAGAAGGTCCAAGGTATACAGTAAACCTGAAGTGAAGCATTGCAATCTTAAACCGGTCTCACGGGAGATGTTCAAATCATAGAAAGATAGGGTGCCAGTCCTCTTGTACTTAAGTCGGCATTGTGCATTTTGAATTAATTTCGGATGCAATTTCTGTGTTTCATCGTCAATTAGAAGGTCCAAGGTATACAGTAAACATGAAGTGAAGCATCGGAATCTAAAACTGGTCTCACAGGAAAGGTTCTAAACACAGATATTAAGAAGAGTCAGTCCTCTTGTACTTAAGTCGGCATTGTGCCTTTTGAATTTAATTCCGATGCAATTTCTGTATTTCATCGTCAATAAGAAGGTCCAAGGTATACAGTAAACCTGAAGTGAAGCATCGGGATCTGAAACTGGACTCACAGGAGATGTTCAAATCATAGAAAGTTAGAGTGTCAGTCGTCTTGCACTTAAGTCGGCATTGTGCCTTTTGTATTAAATTCGGATGCAATTTCTGAGCTTCATCGTCAATAAGAAGGTTCAAAGGTATACAGTAAACCTAAGTGAAGATTCAAATCTAAAACTGGACTCACAGGAGAAGTTCAAATCATAGAAAGTTAGAGTGTCAGTTCTCTTGTACTTAAGTCGGCATCGCGCATTTTGAATTTAATTCCGATGAAATTTCTGTGTTTCATCGTCAATAAGAAGGTCCAAGGTATACAGTAAACCTGAAGTGAAGCATCGCAATCTCAAACCGGTCTCACAGGAGAGGTTCAAAACATAGAATGTAAGAAGTGTCTGTCCTCTTGTACTTAAGTCGTCATTTTTCCTTTTGAATTATTTCGGATGCAAGTTCTGTGCTTCATCGTCAATACGAAGGTCCAAGATATACAGTAAACCTGAAGTGAAGAATCGGAATCTATAACTGGACTCACAGGAGAGGTTCAAATCATAGAAAATTAGAGTGTCAGTCCTCTTGTACTTAAGTCGGCATTGTGCCTTTTCAATTAAATTCGGATGCAATTTGTGTGTTTCATAGTCAATTAGAAAGTCCAAGGTATACAGTAAACCAGAAGTGAAGCATCGGAATCTAAAACTGGGCTCAAAGGAGAGGTTTAAATCATAGAAAGTTAGTGTGTCATTCCTCTTGTACTTAAGTCGGCATTGTGCCTTTTGTATTAACCTCGGATGCAATTTCTGTGCTTCATCGTCAATAAGAAGGTCCAAGGTAGACAGTAAACCTGAAGTGAAGAATAGGAATCTACAACTGGACTCACAGGGGAGGTTCAAATCATAGAAAGTTAGAGTGTCAGTCCTCTTGTACTTCAGTCGGCATTGTGCCCTTTGAATTAAATTCGGATGCAATTTCTGTGTTTGATCGTCAATTACAAGGTCCAAGGTATACAGTAAACCTGAAGTGAAGCATCGCAATCTAAAACCGGTCTCACAGGAGAGGTTGTAAACATAGAATGTAAGAAGTGTCAGTCCTCTTGTACTTAAGTCGGCATTGTGCCTTTACTATTTAATTCGGATACAATTTCTGTGTTTCATCATCAATAAGAAGGTCCTAGGGATAAAGTATACCTGAAGTGAAGCATCGGAATCTAAAACTGGACTCACAGGAGAAGTTCAAATCATAGAAAGTTTAAGTGTCAGTCCTCTTGTACTTAAGTCGGGATTGTGCCTTTTGAATTTATTTCTGATGCAATTTCTGTGCTTCATCGTCAATAAGATGGTTCAAGGTATACAGAAAACCTGAAGTGAAGCATCGGAATCCAAAACTGGACTCACAGGAGAGGGTGAAAACATAGAAAGTTAGAGAGTCAGTCCTCTTGTACGTAAGTCGACATTGTGCCTTTTGTATTAAATTCGTATGCAATTTCTGTGTTTCATCGTCAATTAGAAGGTCCAAGATATACAGTAAACCTGAATTGAAGCATCGGAATCTAAAACCGGTCTCACAGGAGAGGTTCAATTCATAGAAAGTTAGAGTGTCAGTCCTCTTGTACTTAAGTCGGCATTGTTCCTTTTGTATTAAACTCGGATGCAATTTCTGTGCTTCATCGTCAATAAGAAGGTCCAAGGTGTACAGTAAACCTGAAGTGAAGCATCGGAATCTAAAACTGGACTCACAGGAGAGGTTCTAAACATAGGCAGTAAGAAGAGTCAGTCCTCTTGTACTTAAGTCGTTATTGTGCCTTTTGAATTTATTTCGGATGCAATTTCGGTGCTTCATCGGCAATAAGAACGTCCAAGGTATACAGTAAACCTGAAGTGAAGCATCGGAATCTAAAACTGGACTCACAGGAGAGGTTCAAATCATAGAAAGTTAGAGTGCCATTCCTCTTGTACTTATGTCGGCATTGTGCCTTTTGTATTAAATCCGGATGCAATTGTTGTGTCTCATCGTCATTATAAAGGTCCAAGGGATACAGTAAACCTGAAGTGAAGAATCGGAATCTACAACTGGACTCAAAGGAGAGGTTTAAATCATAGAAAAGTAGAGTGTCAGTCCTCTTGTTCTTAAGTCGGCATTGTGCCTTTTGAATTTCTTTCCTATACAATTTCTGTGCTTCATCGTCAATAAGAAGGTTCAAGGTATACAGTAAGTCTAAAGTGAAGCATTGGAATCTAAAACTGGACTCACAGGAGAGGTTCAAATCAAAGAAAGTTAGAGTGTCAGTCCTCTTGTACTTAAGTCGGCATTGTGCTTTATGTATTAAATTCGGATGCAGTATCTATGTTTCATCGTCAATTAGAAGGGCCAAGGTATATAGTAAACCTGAATTGAGCATCGGAATCTAAAACCGGTCTCACAGGAGAGGTTTAAATCGTAAAAGTTAGAGTGTCAGACCTCTTGTACTTAAGTCGGCATTGTGCCTTTTGTACTAAATTCGGATGCAACTTCTGTGCTTCATCGTCAATAAGAAGGTTCAAGGCATACAGTAAACCTGAACTGAAGAATAGGAATCTACAACTGGACTCACAGGGGAGGTTCAAATCATAGAAAGCTAGAGTGTCAGTCCTCTTGTACTTAAGTCGGCATTGTGCCCTTTGAATTAAATTCGGATGCAATTTCTGTGTTTCATCGTCAATTAGAAGGTCCAAGGTATACAGTAAACCTGAAGTGAAGCATTGGAATCTAAACCGGGTCTCACAGGAAAGGTTCTAAACATAGACAGTAAGAAGGGTCAGTCCTCTTGTACTTAAGTCGGCATTGTGCCTTTTGTACTACATTTGGATGCAATTTCTCTGTTTCATCGTCAATAAGAAGGTCCAAGGTATACAGTAAACCTGAAGTGAAGCATTGCAATCTTAAACCGGTCTCACAGGAGATGTTCAAATCATAGAACGACAGGGTGCCAGTCCTCTTGTACTTAAGTCGGCATTGTGCATTTTGAATTAATTTCGGATGCAATTTCTGTGTTTCATCGTCAATTAGAAGGTCCAAGGTATACAGTAAACATGAAGTGAAGCATCGGAATCTAAAACTGGTCTCACAGGAAAGGTTCTAAACACAGATATTAAGAAGAGTCAGTCCTCTTGTACTTAAGTCGGCATTATGGATTTTGAATTTAATTCCGATGCAATTTCTGTATTTCATCGTCAATAAGAAGGTCCAAGGTATACAGTAAACCTGAAGTGAAGCAACGGGATCTGAAACTGGACTCACAGGAGATGTTCAAATCATAGAAAGTTAGAGTGTCAGTCGTCTTGCACTTAAGTCGGCATTGTGCCTTTTGTATTAAATTCGGATGCAATTTCTGAGCTTCATCGTCAATAAGAAGGTCCAAGGTATACAGTAAACCTAAGTGAAGAATCAAATCTAAAACTGGACTCACAGGAGAGGTTCAAATCATAGAAAGTTAGAGTGTCAGTCCTATTGTACTTAAGTCGGCATCGCGCCTTTTGAATTTAATTCCGATGAAATTTCTGTGTTTCATCGTCAATAAGAAGGTCCAAGGTATACAGTAAACCTGAAGTGATGCATCGCAATCTCAAACCGGTCTCACAGGAGAGGTTCAAAACATAGAATGTAAGAAGTGTCTGTCCTCTTGTACTTAAGTCGTCATTTTTCCTTTTGACTTATTTCGGATGCAAGTTCTGTGCTTCATCGTCAATACGAAGGTCCAAGATATACAGAAAACATGAAGTGAAGAATCGGAATCTATAACTGGACTCACAGGAGAGGTTCAAATCATAGAAAGTTAGAGTGTCAGTCCTCTTGTACTTAAGTCGGCATTGTGCCTTTTCAATTAAATTCGGATGCAATTTGTGTGTTTCATAGTCTATTAGAAAGTCCAAGGTATACAGTAAACCTGAAGTGAAGCATCGGAATCTAATACTGGGCTCACAGGAGAGGTTCAAATCATAGAAAGTTAGAGTGTCATTCCTCTTGTACTTAAGTCGGCATTGTGCCTTTTGTATTAACCTCGGATGCAATTTCTGTGCTTCATCGTCAATAAGAAGGTCCAAGGTAGAAAGTAAACCTGAAGTGAAGAATAGGAAACTACAACTGGACTCACAGGGGAGGTTCAAATCATAGAAAGTTAGAGTGTCAGTCCTCTTGTACTTCAGTCGGCATTGTGCCCTTTGAATTAAATTCGGATGCAATTTCTGTGTTTCATCGTCAATTACAAGGTCCAAGGTATACAGTAAACCTGAAGTGAAGCATCGCAATCTAAGACCGGTCTCACAGGAGAAGTTGTAAACATAGAATGTAAGAAGTGTCAGTCCTCTTGTACTTAAGTCAGCATTGTGCCTTTACTATTTAATTCGGATACAATTTCTGTGTTTGATCATCAATAAGAAGGTCCAAGGGATAAAGTATACCTGAAGTGAAGCATCGGAATCTAAAACTGGACTCACAGGAGATGTTCAAATCATAGAAAGTTTAAGTGTCAGTCCTCTTGTACTTAAGTCGGGATTGTGCCTTTTGAATTTATTTCCGATGCAATTTCTGTGCTTCATCGTCAATAAGATGGTTCAAGGTATACAGAAAACCTGAAGTGAAGCATCGGAATCCAAAACTGGACTCACAGGAGAGGGTGAAAACATAGAAAGTTAGAGAGTCAGTCCTCTTGTACGTAAGTCGACATTGTACCTTTTGTATTAAATTCGTATGCAATTTCTGTGTTTCATCGTCAATTAGAAGGTCCAAGAAATACAGTAAACCTGAATTGAAGCATCGGAATCTAAAACCGGTCTCACAGGAGAGGTTCAATTCATAGAAAGTTAGAGTGTCAGTCCTCTTGTACTTAAGTCGGCATTGTGCCTTTTGTATTAAACTCGGATGCAATTTCTGTGCTTCATCGTCAATAAGAAGGTCCAAGGTGTACAGTAAACCTGAAGTGAAGCATCGGAATCTAAAACTGGACTCACAGGAGAGGTTCTAAACATAGGCAGTAAGAAGAGTCAGTCCTCTTGTACTTAAGTCGTTATTGTGCCTTTTGAATTTAATTCGGATGCAATTTCTGTGCTTCATCGGCAATAAGAACGTCCAAGGTATACAGTAAACCTGAAGTGAAGCATCGGAATCTAAAACTGGACTCACAGGAGAGGTTCAAATCATAGAAAGTTAGAGTGCCATTCCTCTTGTACTTATGTCGGCATTGTGCCTTTTGTATTAAATCCGGATGCAATTTTTGTGTCTCATCGTCATTAAAAAGGTCCAAGGGATACAGTAAACCTGAAGTGAAGAATCGGAATCTACAACTGGACTCAAGGGAGTGGTTTAAATCATAGAAAAGTAGAGTGTCAGTCCTCTTGTACTTAAGTCGGCATTGTGCTTTATGTAATAAATTCGGATGCAGTATCTATGTTTCATCGTCAATTAGAAGGTCGAAGGTATACAGTAAACCTGAATTGAGCATCGGAATCTAAAACCGGTCTCACAGGAGAGGTTTAGATCGTAAAAGTTAGAGTGTCAGTCCTCTTGTACTTAAGTCGGCATTGTGCCTTTTGTACTAAATTCGGATGCAATTTCTGTGCTTCATCGTCAATAAGAAGGTCCAAGGAATACATTAAACCTGAAGTGAAGCATCGGAATCTATAACTGGACTCACAGGAGAGGTTAAAATCGTAGAAAGTCAGAGTTTCAGTGCTCTTGTACTTAAGTCGGCATTGTGCCTTTTGTATTAAATTCGGTTGCAATTTCTGTGTTCCATCGTCCATAGGAAGGTCCAAGGGATACAGTAAACGTGAAATGAAGCATCGCAGTATAAAACTGGACTCACAGGAGAGAATCAAATCATTGAAAGTTAGAGTGTCAGTCCACTTGTACTTATGTCGGCATTGTGCCATTTGAATTTAATTCCGATGCAATTTCTTTGTTTCATCGTCAATTAGAAGGTCCAAGATATACAGTAAACCTGAAGTGAAGCATCGGAATCTAAAACATGGCTCACAGGAGAGGATCAAATCATAGAAAGTTAGAGTGTTAGTCCTCATGTACTTAAGTAGGCATTGTGCCTTTTCAATTTAATTCCGATTAAATTTCTGTGCTTCATCGTCAATAAGAAGGTCCAAGGTATACAATAATCCTGAAGTGATGCATCGGAATCTAAATTGGACTCACAGGAGAGGTTCCAATCATAGAATGTAAGAAGTATCAGTCCTCTTGTACTTAGGTCGGCATTGTGCCTTGTGTGTTTAATTCCGATGCAATTTCTGTGTTTCATCGTCAATAAGAAGATCCAAGGGATACAGTAAACCTGAAGTGAAGCATCGGAATCTAAAACTGGACTCACAGGAGAGGATCAAATCATAGAAAGTTAGTGTTAGTCCTCATGTACTTAAGTAGGCATTGTGCCTTTTCAGTTTAATTCCGATAAAATTTCTGTGCTTCATCGTCAATAAGAAGGTCCAAGGTATACAAAAATCCTGAAGTGAAGCATCGCAATCTAAAACCGGTCTCACAGGAGAGGTTGTAAACTTAGAAAGTAAGAAGTGTCATTCCTCTTGTACTTAAGTCGGCATTGTGCCTTTTCTATTTAATTCGGATGCAATTTCTGTGTTTGATCATCAATAAGAAGGTCCAAGGGAAAAAGTAAACCTGAAGTGAAGCATCGGAATCTAAAACTGGACTCACAGGAGAAGTTCAAATCATAGAAAGTTTAAGTGTCAGTCCTCTTGTACTTAAGTCAGGATTGTGCCTTTTGAATTTAATTCCGATGCAATTTCTGTGCTTCATCGACAATAAGATGGTTCAAAATATACAGTAAACCTGAAGTGAAGCATCGGAATCCAATACTGGACTCACAGGAGAGGGTGAAATCATAGACAGTTAGAGAGTCAGTCGTCTTGTACGTAAGTCGGCATTGTGCCTTTTGTATTAATTTCGTATGCAATTTCTGTGTTTCATCGTCAATTAGAAGGTCCAAGATATACAGTAAACCTGAATTGAAGCATCGGAATCTAAAACCGGTTTAACAGGAGAGGTTTAATTCATAGAAAGTTAGAGTGTCACTCCTCTTGTACTTAAGTCTTCATTGTGCCTTTTGTATTAAACTCGGATGCAATTTCTGTGCTTCATCGTCAATAAGAAGGTCCAAGGTGTACAGTAAACCTGAAGTGAAGCATCGGAATCTAAAACTGGACTCACAGGAGAGGTTCTAAACATAGGCAGTAAGAAGAGTCAGTCGTCTTGTACTTAAGTCGTTATTGTGCCTTTTGAATTTAATTCGGATGCAATTTCTGTGCTTCATCGTCAATAAGAAGGTGTAAGGTATACAGTAAACCTGAAGTGAAGCATCGGAATCTAAAACTGGACTCACATTAGAGGTTCCAATCATAGAAAGTTAGAGTGTCAGTCCTCTTGTACTTAAGTCGGCATTGTGCCTTTTGTATTAAATTCGGATGCAATTTCTGTGCTTCATCGTCAGTAAGAAGGTCCAAGGTATAAAGTAAACCTGAAGTGAAGCATCGGAATCTAAAACTGGACTCACAAGAGCGGTTCAAATCATAGAAAGTTAGAGTGTCAGTCCTCTTGTACTTAAGTCGGCATTGTGCCTTTTGAATTTCTTTCCAATTTCTGTGCTTCATCGTCAATAAGAAGGTTCAAGGCATACAGTAAACCTAAAGTGAAGCATCGGAATCTAAAACTGGGCTCACAGGAGAGGTTCAAATCATAGAAAGTTAAAGTGTCAGTCCTCTAGTACTAAAGTCGGCATGGTGCCTTTTGTATTAAAATCGGATGCAATTTCTGTGCTTCATCGTCAATAAGAAGGTCCAAGGTATACAGTAAACCTGAAGTGAAACATTGCAATCTTAAACCGGTCTCACAGGAGATGTTCAAATCATAGAAAGATAGGGTGTCAGTCCTCTTGTACTTAAGTCGGCATTGTGCCTTTTGAATTAATTTCGGATGCAATTTCTGTGTTTCATCGTCAATTAGAAGGTCCGAGGTATACAGTAAAAATGAAGTGAAGCATCGGAATCTAAAACTGGTCTCACAGGAAAGGTTCTAAACATAGATATTAACAAGAGTCAGTCCTCTTGTACTTAAGTCAGCATTGTTCATTTTGAATTTAATTCCCATGCAATTTCTGTGTTTCATCGTCAATAAGAAGGTCCATGGTATACAGTAAACCTGAAGTGAAGCATCGCAATCTCAAACCGATCTCACAGGAGAGGTTCTAAACATAGAATGTAAGAAGTGTCAGTCCTCTTGTACTTAAGTCGGCATTGTGCCTTTTGAATTTCTTTCCAATTTCTGTGCTTCATCGTCAATAAGAAGGTTCAAGGCATACAGTAAACCTAAAGTGAAGCATCGGAATCTAAAACTGTACTCACAGGAGAGGTTCAAATCATAGAATGTTAGAGTGCCATTCCTCTTGTACTTAAGTCGGCATTGTGCCTTTGAGTTAAACTCGGATGCAATTTCTGTGCTTCATCGTCAATAAGATCGTCCAAGGTGTACAGTAAACCTCAAGTGCAGAATCGGAATCTACAACTGGACTCAAAGGAGAGGTTTAAATCATAAAAAATTAGAGTGTCAGTGCTCTTGTACTTAAGTCGGCATTGTGCCTTTTGAATTTCTTTCCGATACAATTTCTGTGCTTCATCGTCAATAAGAAGGTTCAAGGCATACAGTAAACCTAAAGTGAAGCATCGGAATCTAAAACTGGGCTCACAGGAGAGGTTGAAATCATAGCAAGTAAGAGTGTCAGCCCTCTTGTACTTAAGTCGGCATTGTGCTTAATGTATTACATTCCGATGCAATATCTGTGTTTCATCTTCAATTAGAAGGTCCAAGGTATACAGTAAACCTGAATTGATGCATCGGAATCTAAAACCGGTCTCACAGGAGAGGTTTAAATCATAAAAGTTAGAATGTCAATCCTCTTGTACTTAAGTCGGCATTGTGTCATTTGTACTAAATTCGGATGCAATTTCTGTGCTTAATCGTCAATAAGAAAGTCCAAGGAATACAGTAAACCTGAAGTGAAGCATCGGAATCTAAAACTGGACTCACAGGAGAGGTTGTAAATATAGACAGTAAGAAGGGTCAGTCTTCTTGTACTTAAGTCGTCATTGTTCCTTTGGTTTTTAATTCGGATGCAATTTCTGTGCTTCATCGTCAATAAGATCGTCCAAGGTATACAGTAAACCTGAAGTGAAGCATCGGAATCTAAAACTGGGCTCACAGGAGAGGTTCAAATCATAGAAAGTTAGAGTGTCATTCCTCTTGTACTTAAGTGGGCATTGTGCCTTTTGTATTAACCTCGGATGCAATTTCTATGCTTCATCGTCGATAAGAAGGTCCAAGGTACACAGTAAACCTGAAGTGAAGAATAGGAATCTACAACTGGACTTACAGGGGAGGTTCAAATCATAGAAAGTTAGAGTGTCAGTCCTCTTGTACTTCAGTTGGCATTGTGCCTTTTGAATTAAATTCGAATGCAATTTCTGTGTTTCATCGTCAATTAGAAGGTCCAAGGTATACAGTAAACCTGAAGTGAAGCATTGGAATCTAAACCGGGTCTCACAGGAAAGGTTCTAAACATAGACAGTAAGAAGAGTCAGTCCTCTTGTACTTAAGTCGGCATTGTGCCTTCTGTTCTAAATTTGGATGCAATTTCTGTGTTTCATCGTCAATAAGACTGTCCTGTGTATACAGTAAACCTGAAGTGAAGCATCGCAATCTAAAGTCGGTCTCACAGGAGAGGTTGTAAACATAGAATGTAAGAAGTGTCAGTCCTCTTGTACTTAAGTCGGCATTGTGCCTTTTCTATTTAATTCGGATGCAATTTCTGTGTTTGATCATCAATAAGAAGGTCCAAGGGATAAAGTAAACCTGAAGTGAAGCATCAGAATCTAAAACTGGACTCACATGAGAAGTTCAAATCATAGAAAGTTTAAGTGTCAGTCCTCTTGTACCTAAGTCGGGATTGTGCCTTTTAAATTTAATTCCGATGCAATTTCTGTGCTTCATCGTCAATAAGATGGTTCAAGGTATACAGTAAACCTGAAGTGAAGCATCGGAATCCAAAACTGGACTCACAGGAGAGGGTGAAAACATAGAAAGTTAGAGAGTCAGTCCTCTTGTACGTAAATCGGCATTGTGCCTTTTGTATTAAATTCGTATGCAATTTTTGTGTTTCATCGTCAATTAGAAGGTCCAAGATATACAGTAAACCTGAATTGAAGCATCGGAATCTAACACCGGTTTAACAGGAGAGGTTTAATTCATAGAAAGATAGAGTGTCAGTCCTCTTGTACTTAAGTCTTCATTGTGCCTTTTGTATTAAACTCGGATGCAGTTTCTGTGCTTCATCGTCAATAAGAAGGTCCAAGGTGTACAGTAAACCTGAAGTGAAGCATCGGAATCTAAAACTGGACTCACAGGAGAGGTTCTAAACATAGGCAGTAAGAAGAGTCAGTCCTCTTGTACTTAAGTCGTTATTGTGCCTTTTGAATTTAATTCGGATGCAATTTCTGTGCTTCATCGTCAATAAGAAGGTGTAAGGTATACAGTAAACCTGAAGTGAAGCATCGGAATCTAAAACTGGACTCACATTAGAGGTTCCAATCATAGAAAGTTAGAGTGTCAGTCCTCTTGTACTTAAGTCGGCATTGTGCCTTTTGTATTAAATTCTAATGCAATTTCTGTGCTTCATCGTCAGTAAGAAGGTCCAAGGTATAAAGTAAACCTGAAGTGAAGCATCGGAATCTATAACTGGACTCACAAGAGCGGTTGAAATCATAGAAAGTTAGAGTGTCAGTCCTCTTGTACTTAAGTCGGCATTGAGCCTTTTGAATTTCTTTCCGATACAATTTCTGTGCTTCATCGTCAATAAGAAGGTTCAAGGCATACAGTTAACCTAAAGTGAAGCATCGGAATCTAAAACTGGGCTCACAGGGGAGGTTCAAATCATAGAAAGTTAGGGTGTCAGTCCTTTTGTACTTAAGTCGGCATTGTGCCATATGTATTAAATTCGGATGCAATATCTGTGTTTCATCGTCAATTAGAAGGTCCAAGGTATACAGTAAACCTGAATTGAAGCATAGGAATCTAAAACCGGTCTCACAGGAGAAGTTTAAATCATAAAAGTTAGAGTGTCAGTCCTCTTGTACTTAAGTCGGCATTGTGCCTTTTGTACTAAATTCGGATGCAATTTCTGTGCTTACTCGTCAATAAGAAGGTCCAAGGAATACAGTAAACCTGAAGTGAAGCATCGGAATCTAAAACTGGACTCAAAGGGGAGGTTGTAAGTATAGACAGTAAGAAGTGTCAGTCTTCTTGTACTTAAGTCGTCATTGTGCCTTTGGTTTTTAATTCGGATGCAATTTCTTTGCTTCATCGTCAATAAGATGGTCCGAGGTATACAGTTAACCTGAAGTGAAGCATCGCAATCTCAAACCGATCTCACAGGAGAGGTTCTAAACATAGAATGTAAGAAGTGTCAGTCCTCTTGTACTTAAGTAGGCATTGAGCCTTTTGAATTAAATTCGGATGAAATTTGTGTGTTTCATCATCATTTAGAAGGTCCAAGGTATACAGTACAGCTGAAGTGAAGCATTGGAATCTAAACCTGTTCTCACAGGAAAGGTTCTAAACATAGACAGTTAGAGGAGTCAGTCCTCTTGTACTTAAGTCGGCATTGTGCCTTTTGTACTAAATTTGGATGGAATTTCTGTGTTTCATCGTCAATAAGACGGTCCTGGGTATACAGTAAACCTGAAGTGAAGCATCGCAATCTAAAACCGGTCTCATAGGAGAGGTTCGAAACATAGAGTGTAAGAAGTGTCAGTCCTCTTGTACTTAAGTCGGCATTGTGCCTTTTCTATTTAATTCAGATGCAATTTCTGTGTTTGATCATCAATAGGAAGGTCCAAGGGATACAGTAAACCTGAAGTGAAGCATCGGAATCTTGAACTGGACTCACAGGAGAAGTTCAAATCATAGAAAGTTTAAGTGTCAGTCCTCTTGTACTTAAGTCGGGATTGTGCCTTTTGAATTTAATTCCGATGCAATTTCTGTGCTTCATCGTCAATAAGATGGTTCAAGATATACAGTAAACCTGAAGTGAAGTATCGGAATCCAAAACTTGACTCACAGGAGAGGGTGAAATCATAGAAAGTTAGAGTGTCAGTCCTCTTGTACGTAAGTCGGCATTCTGCCTTTTGTATTAAATTCGTATGCAATTTCTGTGTTTCATCGTCAATTAGAAGGTCCAAGATATACAGTAAACCTGAATTGAAGCATCGGAATCTAAAACCGGTCTCACAGGAGAGGTTTAATTCATAGAAAGTAAGAGTGTCAGTCCTCTTGTACTTATGTCGGCATTGTGCCTTTTGTATTAAACTCGGATGCATTTTCTGTGCATCATCGTCAATAAGAAGGTCCAAGGTGTACAGTAAACCTGAAGTGAAGCATCGGAATCTAAAACTGGACTCACAGGAGAGGTTCTAAACATAGGCAGTAAGAAGAGTCAGTCCTCTTTTACCTAAGTCGTTGTTGTGCCTTTTGAATTTAATTCGGATGCAATTTTTGTGCTTCATCGGCAATAAGAACGTCCAAGGTATACAGTAAACCTGAAGTGAAGCATCGGAATCTAAAACTGGACTCACAGGAGAGGTTCAAATCATAGAAAGTTAAAGTGCCATTCCTCTTGTACTTAAGTCGGCATTGTGCCTTATGTATTAAATTCGGATGCAATATCTGTGTTTCATCGTCAATTAGAAGGTCCAAGGTATACAGTAAACCTGAATTGAAGCATCGGAATCTAAAACCGGTCTCACAGGAGAGGTTTAAATCATAGAAAGTTAGAGTGTCAGTCCTCTTGTACTTAAGTCGGCATTGTGCCTTTTGAATTTCTTTCCGATACAATTTCTGTGCTTCATCGTCAATAAGAAGGTCCAAGGAATACAGTAAACCTGAAGTGAAGCATCGGAATCTAAAACTGGACTCACAGGAGAGGTTGTAAATATAGACAGTAAGAAGGGTCAGTCGTCTTGTACTTTAGTCGCCATTGTGCCTTTGGTTTTTAATTAGAATGCAATTTCTGTGCTTCATCGTCAATAAGATGATCCAAGGTATACAGTAAACATGAAGTGAAGCATCGGAATCTAAAACTGGTCTCACAGGAAAGGTTCTAAACATAGATAATAAGAAGAGTGAGTCCTCTTGTACAGGGTGGCGCAGATGGATCGGGTGGTTTTAAAATACTTGTCAAACTGTCAATTGTAAAGGTATTGGATTGAAATAAAGTGCAAAACGTGTAGTTACAATGGAAGTTTATTAACAAAAAAATAGTAATGTTAGTTTTTAAAAATTACATCCATCAAATGCCCTCCTTCTCGAGCGACGCATTCTTGGAGTCGGTCCTTAACGTTCCGCATTGCCCGCTCAAGCACATCACCAGGAATTGATGTGATTTCGGTGTGAATTGCTGCCTTCAACTCCTGAATTGTCCGGGGTTTGTTCATGTAGACCCTTGCTTTTAAATAGCCCCATAAGAAAAAGTCACATACCGTGAGGTCCGGCGAGCGAGGGGGCCAATGGACATCTCCATTACGGGAAATCAAACGGCCAGGGAACAGAGCGCGTACAGCTTGCATTGATATCCTAGCGGTATGTGCAGTTGCCCCGTCTTGTTGGAACCACATATTGCCCATGTCGTAATTGATCTCTTCAAGTTGTGGGAGAAGAAAATCTTCAATCATGTTCACATAACGCTGCGAATTAACAGTAACCGCCTGCTCCCTTTCATTTTCAAAAAAGTAAGGACCAATTATCCCTACCTTAGAAACCCCACACCAAACCGTCACTTTGTCACTATGGAGAGGCCGTTGGTGTAGATCTCTTGGGTTAGTGTCGGCCCAGTAACGGCAATTTTGCTTGTTTACGTATCCGTTAATGTGAAAGTGAGCCTCGTCAGACATCATGATATTCAGGTTTACATCTTCCAATAACTCCAACATCTGTTGGCTAAACTGAAGCCTTTGAAGATGATCTGTTGGGAGAATCTTCTGTACCAACAGGATTTTATAGGGGTGGAATTTCAGTTCTTCGTTAAGAATACTTTGAAGGCTCCGACGTGACATTCCAAGAGCTTGAGCACGACGTCTCGTTGATCGACGTGGGCTCGCAGTGACATCGCGTCTCACACGCTCCACGTTCTCAGGCGTTGTTATTGTTGGCGGTCTAGGCGTACATTTTGGAGCACATGAACCAGTAGTGCGGAAATTATGCACCCAACTCAATATCGTATCTCGCTTAGGAACACTACCGCGAGGTGGGATGTTGAAACGCCGGCGAAAGGCACGCGTCACAGCAACAATTGACTCGTTATTGCGTATGAACTCTTCCACTGCGAAAACACGATGCTCAACGGACCACGTAGCCATCGCGACTGACTGCCAGCCTGCAACTGAAACTTCCCGTCCCCCCCCCCCCCCCACCACAGGACGAAGTCGCCGAACACCTGGCTCCCCCCCTCCAGACGTACAGTCCACTTCAAAACCACCCGATCGATCTGCGCCACCCTGTACTTAAGTCGGCATTGTGCCTTTTGTATTAAATTCGGATGCAATTTCTGTGTTTCATCGACAATAAGAAGCTCCAAGGGATACAGTAAACCTGAAGTGAAGCATCGGAATCTAAAACCGGTCTCACAGGAGAGGTTGACATCATAGAATGTAGGAAGTGTCAGTTCTCTTGTACTTAAGTCGGTATTGTGCTTTTTAAATTTAATTCGCATGCAATTTCTGTGTTTGATCGTCAATAAGAAGGTCCAAGGGATACAGTAAACCTGAAGTGAAGCATCGGAATCTAAAACTGGACTCACAGGAGAGGTTTAAATCATAGAAAGTTTAAGTGTCAGTCCTCTTGTACTTAAGTCGGCATTGTGCCTTTGGAATTTAATTCCGATGCAATTTCTCAGCTTCATCGTCAATAAGAAGGTTCAAGGTATACAGTAAACTGAAGTGAAGCATCGGAATCTAAAAAAGGACTCACAGGAGAGGATCAAATCATAGAAAGTTAGAGTGTCAGTCCTCTTGTACTTATGTCGGCATTTTGCATTTTGTATTAAATTCGGATGCAATATCTGTGTTCCATCGTCAATTAGAAGGTCCAAGGTATACAGTAAACCTAAATTGAACCATCGGAATCTAAAACCGGACTCATAGGAGAGGTTTAAATTATAAAAGTTAGAGTGTCAGTCCTCTTGTACTTAAGTCGGCATTGTGCCTTTTGTACTAAATTCGGATGCAATTTCTGTGCTTCATCGTCAATACGAAGGTCCAAGGTACACAGTAAACCTTTTGTGAAGCATCGGTATCTAAAACTGGACTCACAGGAGAGGTTCTAAATATAGACAGTAAGAAGAATCAGTCCTCTTGTACTATAGTCGTCATTGTGCCTTTTGAATTTATTTCGGATGCAATTTCTGTGCTTCATCGTCAATAAGAAGGTCCAAGGTATACAGTAGACCTGAAGTGAAGCATCGGAATCTAAAACTGGACTCACAGGAGGGGTTCAAATCATAGAAAGTTAGAGTGTCATTCCTCTTGTACTTAAGTCGGCAATGTGCCTTTTGTATTAAACTCGGATGCAATTTCTGTGCTTCATCGTCAGTAAGAAGGTCCAAGGTAGACAGTAAACCTGAAGTGAAGAATCGGAATCTACAACTGGACTCACAGGGGAGGTTCAAATCGTAGAAAGTTAGAGTGGCAGTCCTCTTGTACTTAAGTCGGCATTGTGCCATTTGAATTAAATTCGGATGCAATTTCTGTGTTTCATCGTCAATTAGAAGGTCAAAGATATACAGTACACCTGAAGAGAAGCATCGCAAACTAAAACCGGTCTCACAGGAGAGGTTCTAAACATAGAATGAGAGAAGTGTCATTCCTCTTGTACTTAAGTCGTCTTTGTGCCTTTTGAATTTAATTCGGATGCAATTTCTGTGCTTCATCGTCAATAGGAAGGTCCAAGGTATACAGTAAACCTGAAGAGAAGCATCGCAAACTAAAACCGGTCTCACAGGAGAGGTTCTAAACATAGAATGAGAGAAGTGTCATTCCTCTTGTACTTAAGTCGTCTTTGTGCCTTTTGAATTTAATTCGGATGCAATTTCTGTGCTTCATCGTCAATACGAAGGTCTAAGGTATAAAGTAAACCTGAAGTGAAGAATCGGAATCTAAAACTGGACTCACAGGAGTGGTTCAAATCATAGAAGGTTAGAGAGTCACCCCTAGTACTTAAGTCGGCATTGTGCCTTTTGAATTAAATTCGGATGCAATTTCTGTGTTTCATCGTCAATTAGAAGGTCAAAGATATACAGTACACCTGAAGTGAAACATTGGAATCTAAACCTGGTCTCACAGGAAAAGTTCTAAACATACATAGTAAGAAGAGTAAGTCCTCTTGTACTTATGTCGGCATTGTGCCTTTTGTACTAAATTTGGATGCTATTTCTGTGTTTCATCGTCAATAAGTATGTCCTGGGTATACAGTAAACCTGAAGTGAAGCATCACAATCTAAAACCCGTCTCACAGGAGAGGTTCTAAACATAGAATGTAAGAAGTGTCAGTCCTCTTGTACTTAAGTCGGCATTGTGCCTTTTCTATTTAATTCGGATGCAATTTCTGTGTTTGATCATCAATAAGAAGGTCCATGGGATACAGTAAACCTGAAGTGAAGCATCCGAATCTAAAACTGGACTCACAGGAGAGGTTCAAATCATAGAATGTTTAAGTGTCAGTCCTCTTCTACTTAAGTCGGGATTGTGCCTTTTGAATTTAATTCCGATGCAATTTCTGTGTTTCATCGTCAATTAGAAGGTCCAAGATATACAGTTAACCTGAATTGAAGCATCGGAATCGAAAACGGGTCTCACAGGAGAGGTTTCAATAATAGAAAGTTAGAGTGTCAGTCCTCTTGTACTTAAGTCGTCATTGTACTTTTTGTATTAAACTCGGATGCAATTTCTGTGCTTCATCGTCAATACGAAGGTCCAAGGAGCACAATAAACCTGATGTGAAGCATCGGAATCTAAAACT
The DNA here is from genome assembly GCF_023864345.2 of Schistocerca serialis cubense. Classification (NCBI taxonomy): domain Eukaryota; kingdom Metazoa; phylum Arthropoda; class Insecta; order Orthoptera; family Acrididae; genus Schistocerca; species Schistocerca serialis. Next base: position 18,277,063 of record NC_064648.1, read on the forward strand.
GGACTCACAGGAGAGGTTCTAAACAAAGGCAGTATGAAGAGTCAGTCCTGTTGTACTTAAGTCGTCATTTTTCCTTTTGAATTTGATTCGGATGCAATTACTGTGCTTCATCGGCAATAAGAATGTCCATTGTATACAGTAAACCTGAAGTGAAGCATCGGAATCTAAAACTGGACTCACAGGAGAGGTTCAAATCATAGAAAGTTAGAGTGTCATTCCTCTTGTACTTAAGTCGGTATTGAGCCTTTTGTATTAAACTCGGATGCAATTTCTGTGTTTCATCGTCAATTAGAAAGTCCAAGGTATACAGTAAACCTGAAGTGAAGCATCGGAATCTAAACCTGGTCTCACAGGAAAGGTTCTAAACATAGATATTAAGAAGAGTCAGTCCTCTTGTACTTATGTCGGCATTGTGCCTTTTGTTTTAAATTCGGATGCAATTTCTGTGTTTCATCGACAATTAGAAGGTCCATGGTATACAGTAAACCTGAAGTGAAGCATCAGAATCAAAAACTCGACTCACAGGAGACGTTCAAAACATCGGCAGTAAGAAGAGTCAGTCCTCTTGTACTTAAGACGTCATTCTGCCTTTTGAATTTGATTCGGATGCAATTTCTGTGCCTCATCGGCAATACGATCATCCAAGGTATACAGTAAACCAGAAGTGGAGCATCGGAATCTAAAACTGGACTCACAGGAGTGGTTTAAATCATAGAAAATTAGAGTGTCAGCCCTTTGTACTTGAGTCGGCATTGTGCCTTTTGAATTCCTTTCCGATAAAATTTCTGTGCTTCATCGTCAATAAGAAGATTCAAGGTATACAGTAAACCTGAAGTGAAGCATCGGAATCTAAAACTGGACTCACAGGAGAGGTTCAAATCATAGACAGTTAGAGAGTCAGTCCTCTTGTACTTAAGTCGGCATTGTGCCTTATGTATTAAATTCGGATGCAATATCTGTGTTTCATCGTCAATTAGAAGGTCCAAGGTATACAGTAAACCTGAATTGAAGCATCGGAATCTAAAACCGGTCTCACAGGAGAGGTTTAAATCATAAAAGTTAGAGTGTCAGTCCTCTTGTACTTAAGTCGGCATTGTGCCTTTTGTACTAAATTCGGATGCAATTTCTGTGCTTCATCGTCAATAAGAAGGTCCAAGGAATACAGTAAACCTGAAGTGAAGCATCGGAATCTAAAACTGGACTCACAGGAGAGGTTGTAAATATAGACAGTAAGAAGAGTCAGTCCTCTTGTACTTAAGTCGTCATTGTGCCTTTGGAATTTAATTCGGATGCAATTTCTGTGCTTCATCGTCAATAAGATGGTCCAAGGTATACAGTAAACCTGAAGTGAAGCATCGGAATCTAAAACATGGCTCACAGGAGAGGTTCAAATCAAAGAAAGTTAAAGTGTCATTCCTCTTGTACTTAAGTCGGCATTGTGCCTTTTGTATTATACTCGGATGCAATTTCTGTGCTTCATCGTCAATAAGAAGGTCCAAGGTAGACAGTAAACCTGAAGTGAAGAATCGGAAGCTACAACGGGACTCACAGGGGAGGTTCAAATCATAGAAAGTAAGAGTGTCAGTCCTCTTGTACTTAAGTCGGCATTGTGCAGTTTGAATTAAATTCTGATGCAATTTCTGTGTTTCATCGTCAATTAGAAGGTCCAAGGTATACAGTAATCCTGAAGTGAAGCATTGGAATCTAAACCGGGTCTCACAGGAGAGGTTGTAACCATAGACAGTAAGAAGAGTCAGTCCTCTTGTACTTAAGTCGGCATTGTGCCTTTTGTACTAAATTAGGATGCAATTTCTCTGTTTCATCGTCAATAAGAAGGTCCAAGGTATACAGTAAACCTGAATTGAAGCATCGGAATGTAAAACCGGTCTCACAGGAGAGGTTTAAATTATAAAAGTTAGAGTGTCAGTCCTCTTGTACTTAAGTAGGCATTGTGCCTTTTGTACCAAATTCGGATGCAATTTCTGTGCTTCATCGTCAATACGAAGGTCCAAGGTATACAGTAAACCTGAAGTGAATCATCGGAATCTAAAAAATGACACACAGGAGAGGTTCAAATCATAGAAAGTTACAGTGTCAGTCCTCTTGTACTTAAGTCGGCATTTTGTCTTTTGTATTAAATTCTAATGCAATATCTGTGTTTCATCGTCAATTAGAGGATCCAAGGTATACAGTTAACCTGAATTGAAGCATCGGAATCTAAAACCGGTCTCACAGGAGAGGTTTAAATTATAAAAGTTAGAGTGTCAGTCCTCTTGTACTTAAGTCGGCATTGTGCCTTTTGTACCAAATTCGGATGCAATTTCTGTGCTTCATCGTCAATACGAAGGTCCAAGGTATACAGTAAACCTGAAGTGAATCATCGGAATCTAAAACTGTACTCACAGGAGAGGTTCTAAGTATTGACAGTAAGAAGAATCAGTCCACTTGTACTTAAGTCGTCATTGTGCCTTTTGAATTTAATTCGGATGCAATTTCTGTGCTTCATCGTCAATAAGAAGGTCTAAGGTATACAGTAAACCTGAAGTGAAACATCGGAATCTAAAACTGGACTCACAGGAGAGGTTCAAATCATAGAAAGTTAGAGTGTCATTCCTCTTGTACTTAAGTCGGCATTGTGCCTTTAGTATTAGAGTCGGATGCAATTTCTGTGCTTCATCGTCAATAAGAAGGTCCAAGGTGTTCAGTAAACCAGAAGTGAAGCAGCGGAATCTAAAACTGGACTCACAGGAGAGGTGCCAAACATAGGCAATAAGAAGAGTCAGTCCACTTGTACTTAAGTCGTCATTGTGCCTTTTGAATTTAATTCGGATGCAATTTCTGTGCTTCATCGGCAATAAGAACGTCCAAGGTATACAGTAAACCTGAAGTGAAGCATCGGAATCTAAAACTGGACTCAGGAGAGGTTCAAATCATAGAAAGTTAAAGTGTTATTCCTTTTGTACTTAATCGGCATTGTGCGTTTTGTATTATACTCGGATGCAATTTCTGTGCTTCATCGGCAATAAGATGTTCCAAGGTATACAGTAAACCTGAAGTGAAGAATCGGAATCTACAACTGGACTCACAGGAGAGGTTGTAAATATAGACAGTAAGAAGAGTCAGTCCTCTTGTACTTAAGTCGTCATTGTGCCTTTGGAATTTAATTCGGATGCAATTTCTGTGCTTCATCGTCAATAAGATGGTCCAAGGTATACAGTAAACCTGAAGTGAAGCATCGGAATCTAAAACATGGCTCACAGGAGAGGTTCAAATCAAAGAAAGTTAAAGTGTCATTCCTCTTGTACTTAAGTCGGCATTGTGCCTTTTGTATTATTCTCGGATGCAATTTCTGTGCTTCATCGCCAATAAGAAGGTTCAAGGTAGACAGTAAACCTGAAGTGAAGAATCGGAAGCTACAACTGGACTCACAGGGGAGGTTCTAATCATAGAAAGTAAGAGTGTCAGTCCTCTTGTACTTAAGTCGGCATTGTGCAGTTTGAATTAAATTCTGATGCAATTTCTGTGTTTCATCGTCAATTAGAAGGTCCAAGGTATTCAGTAATCCTGAAGTGAAGCATTGGAATCTAAACCGGGTCTCACAGGAAAGGTTGTAACCATAGACAGTAAGAAGTGTCAGTCCTCTTGTACTTAAGTCGGCATTGTGCCTTTTGTACTAAATTAGGATGCAATTTCTCTGTTTCATCGTCAATAAGAAGGTCCAAGGTATACAGTAAACCTGAATTGAAGCATCGGAATCTATAACCGGTCTCACAGGAGAGGTTGACATCATAGAATGTTAGAAGTGTCAGTCCTCTTGTACTTAAGTCGGTATTGTGCCTTTTAAATTTAATTCGGATGCAATTTCTGTGTTTGATCGTCAATAAGAAGGTCCAAGGGATACAGTAAACCTGAAGTGAAGCATCGGAATCTAAAACTGGACTCACAGGAGAGGTTCATATCATGGAAAGTTTAAGTGTCAGTCCTCTTGTACTTAAGTCGGCATTGTGCCTTTGGAATTTAATTCCGATGCAATTTCTCTGCTTCTTCGTCAATAAGAAGGTTCAAGGTATACAGTAAACCTGAAGTGAAACAACGGAATCTAAAAAAGGACACACAGGAGAGGTTCAAATCATAGCAAGTTACAGTGTCAGTCCTCTTGTACTTAAGTCGGCATTTTGTCTTTTGTATTACATTCTAATGCGATATCTGTGTTTCATCGTCAATTAGAAGGTACAAGGTATACAGATAACCTGAATTGAAGCATCGGAATCTAAAACCGGTCTCACAGGAGAGGTTTAAATTATAAAAGTTAGAGTGTCAGTCCTCTTGTACGTAAGTCGGCATTGTGCCTTTTGTACTAAATTCGGATTCAATTTCTGTGCTTCATCATCAATACGAAGGTCCAAGGTATACAGTAAACCTGAAGTGAATCATCGGAATCTAAAACTGTACTCACAGGAGAGGTTCTAAGTATAGACAGTAAGAAGAATCAGTCCACTTGTACTTAAGTCGTCATTGTGCCTTTTGAATTTAATTCGGATGCAATTTCTGTGCTTCATCGTCAATAAGAAGGTCTAAGGTATACAGTAAACCTGAAGTGAAACATCGGAATCTAAAACTGGACTCACAGGAGAGGTTCAAATCATAGAAAGTTAGAGTGTCATTCCTCTTGTACTTAAGTCGGCATTGTGCCTTTAGTATTAGAGTCGGATGCAATTTCTGTGCTTCATCGTCAATAAGAAGGTCCAAGGTGTTCAGTAAACCTGAAGTGAAGCAGCGGAATCTAAAACTGGACTCACAGGAGAGGTGCCAAACATAGGCAATAAGAAGAGTCAGTCCACTTGTACTTAAGTCGTCATTGTGCCTTTTGAATTTAATTCGGATGCAATTTCTGTGCTTCATCGGCAATAAGAACGTCCAAGGTATACAGTAAACCAGAAGTGAAGCATCGGAATCTAAAACTGGACTCAGGAGAGGTTCAAATCATAGAAAGTTAAAGTGTTATTCCTCTTGTACTTAATCGGCATTGTGCGTTTTGTATTATACTCGGATGCAATTTCTGTGCTTCATCGGCAATAAGATGTTCCAAGGTATACAGTAAACCTGAAGTGAAGAATCGGAATCTACAACTGGACTCACAAAAGAGGTTTAAATCATAGAAAATTAGAGTGTCAGTCCTCTTGTACTTAAGTCGGCATTGTGCCTTTTTAATTTCTTTCCGATACAATTTCTGTGCTTCATCGTCAATAAGAAGGTTCAAGGTATATAGTAAACCTGAAGAGAAGCATCGGAATCTAAAACTTACCTCACAGGAGAGGTTCAAATCATAGAAAGTTAGTGTGTCAGTCCTCTTGTACTTAAGTCGGCAATGTCCCTTATGTATTAAATTCGGATGCAATTTCTGTGTTTCGTTGTCAATTAGAAGGTCCAAGGTATACAGTAAACCTGAATTGAAGCATCGCAATCTAAAACCGGTCTCACAGGAGAGGTTTAAATCATAAAAGTTAGAGTGTCAGTCCTCTTGTACTTAAGTCGGCATTGTGCCTTTTGTACTAAATTCGGATGCAATTTCTGTGCTTCATCGTCAGTAAGAAGGTCCAAGGTATACAGTAAACCTGAAGTGAAGCATTGGAATCTAAACCGGGTCTCACAGGAAAGGTTCTAAGTATAGACAGTAAGAAGAGTCAGTCCTATTGTACTTAAGTCGGCATTGTTCCTTTTGTACTAAATTTGGATGCAATTTCTCTGTTTCATCGTCAATAAGAAGGTCCAAGGTATACAGTAAACCCGAAGTGAAGCATCGGAATCTAAACCTGGTCTCACAGGAAAGGTTCTAAACATAGATATTAAGGAGAGTCAGTCCTCTTGTACTTAAGTCGGCATTGTGCCTTTTGTTTTAAATTCGGATGCAATTTCTGTGTTTCATCGACAATTAGAAGGTCCAAGGTATACAGTAAACCTGAAGTGAGCATCGGAATCTAAAACTGGACTCACAGGAGACGTTCTAAACATCGGCAGTAAGATGAGTCAGTCCTCTTGTACTTAAGTCGTCATTCTGCCTTTTGAATTTGATTCGGATGGAATTTCTGTGCCTCATCGGCAATACGATCATCCAAGGGATACAGTAAACCAGAAGTGAAGCATCGGAATCCAAAACTGGACTCACAGGAGAGGTTTAAATCATAAAAGTTAGAGTGTCAGTCCTCTTGTACTTAAGTCGGCATTGTGCCTTTGGAATTTAATTCCGATGCAATTTCTCTGCTTCTTCGTCAATAAGAAGGTTCAAGGTATACAGTAAACCTGAAGTGAAACAACGGAATCTAAAAAAGGACACACAGGAGAGGTTCAAATCATAGCAAGTTACAGTGTCAGTCCTCTTGTACTTAAGTCGGCATTTTGTCTTTTGTATTAAATTCTAATGCGATATCTGTGTTTCATCGTCAATTAGAAGGTACAAGGTATACAGATAACCTGAATTGAAGCATCGGAATCTAAAACCGGTCTCACAGGAGAGGTTTAAATTATAAAAGTTAGAGTGTCAGTCCTCTTGTACGTAAGTCGGCATTGTGCCTTTTGTACTAAATTCGGATTCAATTTCTGTGCTTCATCATCAATACGAAGGTCCAAGGTATACAGTAAACTTGAAGTGAATCATCGGAATCTAAAACTGTACTCACAGGAGAGGTTCTAAGTATAGACAGTAAGAAGAATCAGTCCACTTGTACTTAAGTCGTCATTGTGCCTTTTGAATTTAATTCGGATGCAATTTCTGTGCTTCATCGTCAATAAGAAGGTCTAAGGTATACAGTAAACCTGAAGTGAAACATCGGAATCTAAAACTGGACTCACAGGAGAGGTTCAAATCATAGAAAGTTAGAGTGTCATTCCTCTTGTACTTAAGTCGGCATTGTGCCTTTAGTATTAGAGTCGGATGCAATTTCTGTGCTTCATCGTCAATAAGAAGGTCCAAGGTGTTCAGTAAACCTGAAGTGAAGCAGCGGAATCTAAAACTGGACTCACAGGAGAGGTGCCAAACATAGGCAATAAGAAGAGTCAGTCCACTTGTACTTAAGTCGTCATTGTGCCTTTTGAATTTAATTCGGATGCAATTTCTGTGCTTCATCGGCAATAAGAACGTCCAAGGTATACAGTAAACCAGAAGTGAAGCATCGGAATCTAAAACTGGACTCAGGAGAGGTTCAAATCATAGAAAGTTAAAGTGTTATTCCTCTTGTACTTAATCGGCATTGTGCGTTTTGTATTATACTCGGATGCAATTTCTGTGCTTCATCGGCAATAAGATGTTCCAAGGTATACAGTAAACCTGAAGTGAAGAATCGGAATCTACAACTGGACTCACAAAAGAGGTTTAAATCATAGAAAATTAGAGTGTCAGTCCTCTTGTACTTAAGTCGGCATTGTGCCTTTTTAATTTCTTTCCGATACAATTTCTGTGCTTCATCGTCAATAAGAAGGTTCAAGGTATATAGTAAACCTGAAGAGAAGCATCGGAATCTAAAACTTACCTCACAGGAGAGGTTCAAATCATAGAAAGTTAGTGTGTCAGTCCTCTTGTACTTAAGTCGGCAATGTCCCTTATGTATTAAATTCGGATGCAATTTCTGTGTTTCGTTGTCAATTAGAAGGTCCAAGGTATACAGTAAACCTGAATTGAAGCATCGCAATCTAAAACCGGTCTCACAGGAGAGGTTTAAATCATAAAAGTTAGAGTGTCAGTCCTCTTGTACTTAAGTCGGCATTGTGCCTTTTGTACTAAATTCGGATGCAATTTCTATGCTTCATCGTCAGTAAGAAGGTCCAAGGTATACAGTAAACCTGAAGTGAAGCATTGGAATCTAAACCGGGTCTCACAGGAAAGGTTCTAAGTATAGACAGTAAGAAGAGTCAGTCCTATTGTACTTAAGTCGGCATTGTTCCTTTTGTACTAAATTTGGATGCAATTTCTCTGTTTCATCGTCAACAAGAAGGTCCAAGGTATACAGTAAACCCAAAGTGAAGCATCGGAATCTAAACCTGGTCTCACAGGCAAGGTTCTAAACATAGATATTAAGGAGAGTCAGTCCTCTTGTACTTAAGTCGGCATTGTGCCTTTTGTTTTAAATTCGGATGCAATTTCTGTGTTTCATCGACAATTAGAAGGTCCAAGGTATACAGTAAACCTGAAGTGAAGCATCGGAATCTAAAACTGGACTCACAGGAGACGTTCTAAACATCGGCAGTAAGATGAGTCAGTCCTCTTGTACTTAAGTCGTCATTCTGCCTTTTGAATTTGATTCGGATGGAATTTCTGTGCCTCATCGGCAATACGATCATCCAAGGGATACAGTAAACCAGAAGTGAAGCATCGGAATCTAAAACTGGACTCACAGGAGAGGTTTAAATCATAAAAGTTAGAGTGTCAGTCCTCTTGTACTTAAGTCGGCATTGTGCCTTTTGTACTGAATTCCGATGCAATTTCTGTGCTTCATCGTCAATAAGAAGGTCCAAGGAATACAGTAAACCTAAAGTGAAGCATCGGAATCTAAAACTGGACTCACAGGAGAGGTTGTAAATATAGACAGTAAGAAGAGTCAGTCCTCTTGTACTTAAGTCGTCATTGTGCCTTTGGAATTTAATTCGCATGCAATTTCTGTGCTTCATCGTCAATAAGATGGTCCAAGGTATACAGTAAACCTGAAGTGAAGCATCGGAATCTAAAACATGGCTCACAGGAGAGGTTCAAATCAAAGAAATTTAGAGTGTCATTCCTCTTGTACTTATGTCGGCATTGTGCCTTTTGTATTATACTCGGATGCAATCTCTGTGCTTCATCGTCAATAAGAAGGTCCAAGGTAGACAGTAAACCTGAAGTGAAGAATCGGAAGCTACAACTGGACTCACAGGGGAGGTTCAAATCATAGAAAGTTAGAGTGTCAGTCCTCTAGTACTTAAGTCGGCATTGTGCCTTTTGAATTAAATTCGGATGCAATTTCTGTGTTTCATCGTCAATTAGAAGATCAAAGGTATACAGTACACCTGAAGTGAAACATTGGAATCTAAACCTGGTCTCACAGGAAAGGTTCTAAAGATACACAGTAAGAAGAGTCAGTCCTCTTGTACTTATGTCGGCATTGTGCATTTTGTACTAAAGTTGGATGCAGTTTCTGTGTTTCATCGTCAATAAGTATGTCCTGGGTATACAGTATACCTGAAGTGAAGCATCGCAATCTAAAACCCGTCTCACAGGAGAGGTTCTAAACATAGAATGTAAGAAGTGTCAGTCCTCTTGTACTTAAGTCGGCATTGTGCCTTTTCTATTTAATTCGGATGCAATTTCTGGGTTTGATCATCAATAAGAAGGTCCAAGGGATACAGTAAACCTGAAGTGAAGCATCCGAATCTAAACTTAGACTCACAGGAGAGGTTCAAATCATAGAATGTTTAAGTGTCAGTCCTCTTCTACTTAAGTCGGGATTGTGCCTTTTGAATTTAATTCCGATGCAATTTCTGTGTTTTATCGTCAATTAGAAGGTCCAAGATATACAGTTAACCTGAATTGAAGCATCGGAATCTAAAACGGGTCTCACAGGAGTGGTTTCAATCATAGAAAGTTAGAGTGTCAGTCCTCTTGTACTTAAGTCGTCATTGTACTTTTTGTATTAAACTCGGATGCAATTTCTGTGCTTCATCGTCAACAAGAAGGTCCAAGGAGCACAATAAACCTGAAGTGAAGCATCGGAATCTAAAACTGGACTCACAGGAGAGGTTCTAAACAAAGGCAGTAAGAAGAGTCAGTCCTGTTATACTTAAGTCGTCATTGTTCCTTTTGAATTTGATTCGGATGCAATTACTGTGCTTCATCGGCAATAAGAACGTCCAAGGTATACAGTAAACCTGAAGTGAAGCATTGGAATCTAAAACTGGACTCACAGGAGAGGTTCAAATCATAGAAAGTTAGAGTGTCATTCCTCTTGTACTTAAGTCGGCATTGTGCCTTTTGTATTAAACTCGGATGCAATTTCTGTGTTTCATCGTCCATTAGAAGGTCCACGGTATACAGTAAACCTGAAGTGAAGCATCGGAATCTAAACCTGGTCTCACAGGAAAGGTTCTAAACATAGATATTAAGAATAGTCAGTACTCCTGTTCTTAAGTCGGCATTGTGCCTTTTGTTTTAAATTCGGATGCAATTTCTGTGTTTCATCGACAATTAGAAGGTCCAAGGTATACTGTAAACCTGAAGTGAAGCTCGGAATCTAAAACTGGACTCACAGGAGATGTTGTAAACATCGGCAGTAAGAAGAGTCAGTCCTCTTGTACTTATGTCGTCATTCTGCCTTTTGAATTTGATTCGGATGCAATTTCTGTGCCTCATCCTCAATACGATCATCCAAGGTATACAGTAAACCAGAAGTGAAGCATCGGAATCTAAAACTGGACTCACAGGAGAGGTTTAAATCATAGAAAATTAGAGTGTCAGCCCTCTTGTACTTAAGTCGGCATTGTGCCTTTTGAATTCCTTTCCGATAAAATTACTGTGCTTCATCGGCAATAAGAACGTCCAAGGTATACAGTAAACCTGAAGTGAAGCATTGGAATCTAAAACTGGACTCACAGGAGAGGTACAAATCATAGAAAGTTAGAGTGTCATTCCTCTTGTACTTAAGTCGGCATTGTGCCTTATGTATTAAATTCGGATGCAATATCTGTGTTTCATCGTCAATTAGAAGGTCCAAGGTATACAGTAAACCTGAATTGAAGCATCATTATCTGAAACCGGTCTCACAGGAGAGGTTTAAATCATAAAAGTTAGAGTGTCAGTCCTCTTGTACTTAAGTCGGCATTGTGCCTTTTGTACTAAATTCGGATGCAATTTCTGTGCTTCATCGTCAATAAGAAGGTCCAAGGAATACAGTAAACCTGAAGTGAATCATCGGAATCTAAAACTGGACTCACAGGAGAGGTTGTAAATATAGACAGTAAGAAGAGTCAGTCCTCTTGTACTTAAGTCGTCATTGTGCCTTTGGAATTTAATTCGGATGCAATTTCTGTGCTTCATCGTCAATAAGATGGTCCAAGGTATACAGTAAACCTGAAGTGAAGCATCGGAATCTAAAACATGGCTCACAGGAGAGGTTCAAATCAAAGAAAGTTAGAGTGTCGTTCCTCTTGTACTTAAGTCGGCATTGTGCCTTTTGTATTATACTCGGATGCAATTTCTGTGCTTCATCGTCAATAAGAATGTCCAAGGTAGACAGTAAACCTGAAGTGAAGAATCGGAAGCTACAACTGGACTCACAGGGGAGGTTCAAATCATAGAAAGTTAGAGTGTCAGTCCTCGTGTACTTAAAACGGCATTGTGCCGTTTGAATTAAATATTGATGCAATTTCTGTGTTTCATCGTCAATTAGAAGGTCCAAGGTATACAGTAATCCTGAAGTGAAGCATTGGAATCTAAACCGGGTCTCACAGGAAAGGTTGTAACCATAGACAGTAAGAAGAGTCAGCCCTCTGATACTTAAGTCGCCATTGTGCCTTTTGTACTAAATTAGGATGCAATTTCTCCGTTTCATCATCAATAAGAAGGTCCAAGGTATACAAAACCTGAATTGAAGCATCGGAATCTAAAACCGGTCTCACAGGAGAGGTTGACATCATAGAATGTTAGAAGTGTCAGTCCTCTTGTACTTAAGTCGGTATTCTGCCTTTTAAATTTAATTCGGATGCAATTTCTGTGTTTGATCGTTAATAAGGAGGTCCAAGGGATACAGTAAACCTGAAGTGAAGCATCGGAATCCAAAACTGGACTCACAGGAGAGGTACAAATCATAGAAAGTTTAAGTGTCAGTCCTCTTGTACTTAAGTCGGCATTGTGCCTTTGGAATTTAATTCCGATGCAATTTCTCTGCTTCTTCGTCAATAAGAAGGTTCAAGGTAAACAGTAAACCTGAAGTGAAACATCGGAATCCTAAAAGGACACACAGGAGAGGTTCAAATCATAGAAAGTTACAGTGTCAGTCCTCTTGCACTTAAGTCGGCATTTTGCCTTTTGTATTAAATTCTAATGCAATATCTGTGTTTCATCGTCAATTAGAAGGTCCAAGGTATACAGTTAACATGAATTGAAGCATCGGAATCTAAAACCGGTCTCACAGGAGAGGTTTAAACTATAAAAGTTAGAGTGTCAGTCCTCTTGTACGTAAGTCGGCATTGTGCCTTTTGTACTAAATTCGGATGCAATTTCTGTGCTTCATCGTCAATAAGAAGGTCCAAGGAATACAGTAAACCTGAAGTGAAGCATCGGAATCTAAAACTGTACTCACAGGAGAGGTTCTAAATATAGACAGTACGAAGAATCAGTCCACTTGTACTTAAGTCGTCATTGTGCCTTTTGAATTTAATTCGGATGCAATTTCAGTGCTTCATCGTCAATAAGAAGGTCTAAGGTATACTGTAAACCTGAAGTGAAGCATCGGAATCTAAAACTGGACTCACAGCAGAGGTTCAAATCATAGAAAGTTTAAGGGTCAGTTCTCTTGTACTTAAGTCGGGATTGTGCCTTTCGAATTTAATTCCGATGCACTTTCTGTGCCTCATCGTCAATAAGAAGGTTCAAGGTATACAGAAAAACTTGAAGTGAAGCAACGGAATCTAAAAGTGGACTCACAGGAGAGGTTCTAAACGTAGGCAGAAAGAAGAGTCAGTTCTATTGTACTTAAGTCGTCATTGTGCATTTTGAATTTAATTCGGAGGCAATATCTGTGCTTCATCGGCAATAAGAACGTCCAAGGTATACAGTAAACCTGAAGTGAAGCATCGGAATCTGCTACTGGACTCACAGGGGAGGTTCCAATCATAGAAAGTTAGAGTGTCATTCCTCTTGTACTTAAGTCGGCATTGTGCATTTTATATTAAACTCAGATGCTATTTCTGTGCTTCATCTTCAATAAGAAGGTCCAAGGTAGACAGTAAACCTGAAGTGAAGAATCGGAATCTGCAACAGGACTCACAGGGAAGGATCAAATCATAGAAAGTTAGAGTGTCAGTCCACTTGTACTTAAGTTGGCATTGTGCCATTTTTCTAAATTCGGATGCAATTTCTATGTTTCATCGTCAATAAGAAGGTCCAAGGTATACAGTAAACCTGAAGTGAAGCATCGCAATCTAAAACCGGTCTCACAGGAGAGGTTCTAAACATAGAATGTAAGAAGTGTCAGTCCTCTTGTACTTAAGTCGGCATTGTGCCTTTTCTTTTTAATTCGGATGCAATTTCTGTGTTTGATCATCAATAAGAAGGTCCAAGCGATACAGTAAACCTGAAGTGAAGCATCAGAATCTAAAACTGGACTCACAGGAGAGGTTCAAATCATAGAAAGTTTAAGTGTCAGTAATCTTGTACTTAAGTCGGGATTGTGCGTTTTGAATTTAATTCGGATGCAATTTCTGTGCTTCATCTTCCACAAGAAGGTCCAAGGTATACAGTAAACCTGAAGTGAAGCATCGGAATCTAAAACTGGACTCACAGGAGAGGTTCAAATCATAGAAAGTTAGAGTGTCATTCCTCTTGTTAATTAAGTCCGCATTGTGCCTTTTGTATTAAACTCGGATGCAATTTCTGTGCTTCATCGTCAATAAGAAGGTCCAAGGTATACTGTAAACCTAAATTGAGGCATCGGAATCTAAAACCGGTCTCACAGGAGAGGTTTAAATAATAAAGGTTAGAGTGTCAGTCCTCTTGTACTTATGTCTACATTGTGCCTTTTGTACTTAATTCGGATGCAATTTCTGTGCTTCATCGTCAATACGAAGTTCCAAGGTATACAGTAAACCTGAAGTGAAGCATCGGAATCTAAAACTGGACTCACAGGAGAGATTCTAAATATAGACAGTAAGAAGAATCAGTCCTCTTGTACATAAGTCGGTATTGTGCCTTTTGTTCTAAATTCGGATGCAATTTCTGTGTTTCATCGTCAATTAGAAGGTCCAAGGCATACAGTAAACCTGAACTGAAGCATAGCAATCTAAAACCGGTATCACAGGAGAGGTTCTAAACATAGAATGTAAGAAGTGTCAGTCCTCTTCTACTTAAGTCGGGATTGTGCGTTTTGAATTTAATTCGGATGCAATTTCTGTGCTTCATCGGCAATAAGAACGTCCAAGGTATACAGTACACCTGAAGTGAAACATCGGAATCTACAACTGGACTCACCGGGGAAGTTCAAATCGTAGAAAGTTAGAGTGTCAGTCCTCTTGTTTTTAAGTCGACATTGTGCTTTTTGAATTAAATTCAGATGCAATTTCTGTGTTTCATCGTCAATAAGAAGGTACAAGGTATACAGTAGACCTGAAGTGAAGCATCGCAATCTAAAACCGATCTCACAGGAGAGGTTCTAAACATAGAATGTAAGAAGTGTCAGTATTCTTGTACTTAAGTAGACATTATGCCTTTTCTATTTAATTCGGATGCAATTTCTGTATTTGATCATCAATAAGAAGTTCAAAGGGATACAGTAAACCTTAAGTGAAACATCGGAATCTAAAACTGGACTCACAGGAGAGGTTCAAATCATAGAAAGTTAATGTGTCAGTCCTCCTGTACTTAAGTCGGCATTGTGCCTTTCGTACTAAATTCGGATGCAATTTCTGTGCTTCATCGTCAATACGAAGGTCCAAGGTATACAGTAAACCTGAATTGAAGCATCGGAATCTAAAACTGTACTCACAGGAGAGGTTCTAAATATAGACAGTAAGAAGAATCAGTCCACTTGTACTTAAGTCGTCATTGTGCCTTTAGAATTTAATTCGGATGCAATTTCTGTGCTTCATCGTCAATAAGAAGTTCCAAGGTGTTCAGTAAACCTGAAGTGAAGCAGCGGAATCTAAAACTGGACTCACAGGAGGGGTGCCAAACATAGGCAGTAAGAAGAGACAGTCCTCTTGTACTTAAGTCGTCAATGTGCCTTTTGAATTTAATTCGGATGCAATTTCTGTGCTTCGTCGGCAATAAGAACGTCCAAGGTATACAGTAAACCTGAAGTGAAGCATCGGAATCTAAAACTGGACTCAGGAGAGGTTCAAATCATAGAAAGTTGAAGTGTTATTCCTCTTGTACTTAAGTCGGCATTGTGCGTTTTGTATTAAACTCGGATGCAATTTCTGTGCTTCATCGGCAATAAGATGGTCCAAGGTAAACAGTAAACCTGAAGTGAAGCATTGGAATCTAAACCGGGTCTCACAGGAAAGGTTCTAAACATAGACAGTAAGAAGAGTCAGTCCTCTTGTACCTCAGTCGGCATTGTGCCTTTTGTACTAAATTTGGATGCAATTTCTCTGTTTCATCGTCAATAAGAAGGTCCAAAGTATATAGTAAACCAGAAGTGAAGCATCGCAATCTTAAACCGATCTCACAGGAGATATTCAAATCAAAGAAAGATATGGTGTCAGTCCTCTTGTACTTAAGTCGGCATTGTGCCTTTTGAATTAATTTCGGTTGCAATTTCTGTGTTTAATCGTCAATTAGAAGGTCGAAGGTGTACAGTAAACCTGAAGTGAAGCATCGGAATCTGAAACTGGTCTCACAGGGTAAGGTTCTAAACATAAATATTAAGAAGAGTCAGTCCTCTTGTACTTAAGTCGGCATTGTGCCTTTTGTATTAAATTCGGATGCAATTTCTGTGTTTCATCGGCAATAAGAAGGTCCAAGGGATACAGTAAACCTGAAGTGAAGTATCGGAATCTAAAACCGGTCTCACAGGAGAGGTTGACATCATAGAATTTAAGAAGTGTCAGTCCTCTTGTACTTAAGTCGGTATTGTGCCTTTTAAAGTTAATTATGATGCAATTTCTGTGTTTGATCGTCTATAAGAAGGCCCAAGGGATACAGTAAACCAGAAGTGAAGCATCGGAATCTAAAACTGGACTCACAGGAGAGGTTCAAATCATAGAAAGTTTAAGTGTCAGTCCTCTTGTACTTAAGGTGGCATTGTGCCTTTGGAATTTAATTCCGATGCAATTTCTCTGCTTCATCGTCAATAAGACGGTTCAAGGTATACAGTACACCTGAAGTGAAGCATCGGAATCTAAAACTGGACTCACAGGAGAGGTTCTAAACATAGGCAGAAAGAAGAGTCAGTCCTCCTGTACTTAAGTCGGCATTGTGCATTTTATATTAAACTCAGATGCAATTTCTGTGCTTCATCGTCAATAAGAAGGTCCAAGGTAGACAGTAAACCTGAAGTGAAGAATCGGAATCTGCAACTGGACTCACAGGGGAGGTTCCAATCATAGAAAGTTAGAGTGTCAGTCCTCTTGTACTTAAGTCGGCATTGTGTCTTTTGTTCTAAATTCGGATGCAATTTAAGTGTTTCATCGTCAATAAGAAGGTCTAAGGTATACAGTAAACCTGAAGTGAAGCATCGCAATCTAAAACCGGTCTCACAGGAGAGGTTCTAAACATAGAATGTAAGAAGTGTCGGTCCTCCTGTACTTAAGTCGGCATTGTGCCTTTTCTATTTAATTCGGATGCAATTTCTGTGTTTGATCATCAATAAGAAGGTCCAAGGGATACAGTAAACCTGAAGTGAAGCATCGGAATCTAAAACTGGACTCACAGGAGAGGTTCAAATCATAGAAAGTTTAAGTGTCAGTAATCTTGTACTTAAGTCGGGATTGTGCGTTTTGAATTTAATTCGGATGCAATTTCTGTGCTTCATCTTCCACAAGAAGGTCCAAGGTATACAGTAAACCTGAAGTGAAGCATCGGAATCTAAAACTGGACTCACAGGAGAGGTTCAAATCATAGAAAGTTAGAGTGTCATTCCTCTTGTTAATTAAGTCCGCATTGTGCCTTTTGTATTAAACTCGGATGCAATTTCTGTGCTTCATCGTCAATAAGAAGGTCCAAGGTATACAGTAAACCTAAATTGAGGCATCGGAATCTAAAACCGGTCTCACAGGAGAGGTTTAAATAATAAAAGTTAGAGTGTCAGTCCTCTTGTACTTATGTCTACATTGTGCCTTTTGTACTTAATTCGGATGCAATTTCTGTGCTTCATCGTCAATACGAAGTTCCAAGGTATACAGTAAACCTGAAGTGAAGCATCGGAATCTAAAACTGGACTCACAGGAGAGATTCTAAATATAGACAGTAAGAAGAATCAGTCCTCTTGTACATAAGTCGGTATTGTGCCTTTTGTTCTAAATTCGGATGCAATTTCTGTGTTTCATCGTCAATTAGAAGGTCCAAGGCATACAGTAAACCTGAACTGAATCATAGCAATCTAAAACCGGTATCACAGGAGAGGTTCTAAACATAGAATGTAAGAAGTGTCAGTCCTCTTCTACTTAAGTCGGGATTGTGCGTTTTGAATTTAATTCGGATGCAATTTCTGTGCTTCATCGGCAATAAGAACGTCCAAGGTATACAGTACACCTGAAGTGAAACATCGGAATCTACAACTGGACTCACCGGGGAAGTTCAAATCGTAGAAAGTTAGAGTGTCAGTCCTCTTGTTTTTAAGTCGACATTGTGCTTTTTGAATTAAATTCAGATGCAATTTCTGTGTTTCATCGTCAATAAGAAGGTACAAGGTATACAGTAGACCTGAAGTGAAGCATCGCAATCTAAAACCGATCTCACAGGAGAGGTTCTAAACATAGAATGTAAGAAGTGTCAGTATTCTTGTACTTAAGTAGACATTATGCCTTTTCTATTTAATTCGGATGCAATTTCTGTATTTGATCATCAATAAGAAGTTCAAAGGGATACAGTAAACCTTAAGTGAAACATCGGAATCTAAAACTGGACTCACAGGAGAGGTTCAAATCATAGAAAGTTAAAGTGTCAGTCCTCCTGTACTTAAGTCGGCATTGTGCCTTTCGTACTAAATTCGGATGCAATTTCTGTGCTTCATCGTCAATACGAAGGTCCAAGGTATACAGTAAACCTGAAGTGAAGCATCGGAATCTAAAACTGTACTCACAGGAGAGGTTCTAAATATAGACAGTAAGAAGAATCAGTCCACTTGTACTTAAGTCGTCATTGTGCCTTTAGAATTTAATTCGGATGCAATTTCTGTGCTTCATCGTCAATAAGAAGGTCCAAGGTATACAGTAAACCTGAAGTGAAGCATCGGAATCTAAAACTGGACTCACAGGAGAGGTTCAAATCATAGAAAGTTAGAGTGTCATTCCTCTTGTACTTAAGTCGGCATTGTGCCTTTAGTATTAAACTCGGATGCAATTTCTGTGCTTCATCGTCAATAAGAAGTTCCAAGGTGTTCAGTAAACCTGAAGTGAAGCAGCGGAATCTAAAACTGGACTCACAGGAGGGGTGCCAAACATAGGCAGTAAGAAGAGACAGTCCTCTTGTACTTAAGTCGTCAATGTGCCTTTTGAATTTAATTCGGATGCAATTTCTGTGCTTCGTCGGCAATAAGAACGTCCAAGGTATACAGTAAACCTGAAGTGAAGCATCGGAATCTAAAACTGGACTCAGGAGAGGTTCAAATCATAGAAAGTTGAAGTGTTATTCCTCTTGTACTTAAGTCGGCATTGTGCGTTTTGTATTAAACTCGGATGCAATTTCTGTGCTTCATCGGCAATAAGATGGTCCAAGGTATACAGTAAACCTGAAGTGAAGCATTGGAATCTAAACCGGGTCTCACAGGAAAGGTTCTAAACATAGACAGTAAGAAGAGTCAGTCCTCTTGTACTTAAGTCGGCATTGTGCCTTTTGTACTAAATTTGGATGCAATTTCTCTGTTTCATCGTCAATAAGAAGGTCCAAAGTATATAGTAAACCAGAAGTGAAGCATCGCAATCTTAAACCGATCTCACAGGAGATATTCAAATCAAAGAAAGATATGGTGTCAGTCCTCTTGTACTTAAGTCGGCATTGTGCCTTTTGAATTAATTTCGGTTGCAATTTCTGTGTTTAATCGTCAATTAGAAGGTCGAAGGTGTACAGTAAACCTGAAGTGAAGCATCGGAATCTGAAACTGGTCTCACAGGGTAAGGTTCTAAACATAAATATTAAGAAGAGTCAGTCCTCTTGTACTTAAGTCGGCATTGTGCCTTTTGTATTAAATTCGGATGCAATTTCTGTGTTTCATCGGCAATAAGAAGGTCCAAGGGATACAGTAAACCTGAAGTGAAGTATCGGAATCTAAAACCGGTCTCACAGGAGAGGTTGACATCATAGAATTTAAGAAGTGTCAGTCCTCTTGTACTTAAGTCGGTATTGTGCCTTTTAAATTTAATTATGATGCAATTTCTGTGTTTGATCGTCAATAAGAAGGCCCAAGGGATACAGTAAACCAGAAGTGAAGCATCGGAATCTAAAACTGGACTCACAGGAGAGGTTCAAATCATAGAAAGTTTAAGTGTCAGTCCTCTTGTACTTAAGGTGGCATTGTGCCTTTGGAATTTAATTCCGATGCAATTTCTCTGCTTCATCGTCAATAAGACGGTTCAAGGTATACAGTACACCTGAAGTGAAGCATCGGAATCTAAAACTGGACTCACAGGAGAGGTTCTAAACATAGGCAGAAAGAAGAGTCAGTCCTCTTGTACTTAAGTCGGCATTGTGCATTTTATATTAAACTCAGATGCAATATCTGTGCTTCATCGTCAATAAGAAGGTCCAAGGTAGACAGTAAACCTGAAGTGAAGAATCGGAATCTGCAACTGGACTCACAGGGGAGGTTCCAATCATAGAAAGTTAGAGTGTCAGTCCTCTTGTACTTAAGTCGGCATTGTGTCTTTTGTTCTAAATTCGGATGCAATTTAAGTGTTTCATCGTCAATAGGAAGGTCTAAGGTATACAGTAAACCTGAAGTGAAGCATCGCAATCTAAAACCGGTCTCACAGGAGAGGTTCTAAACATAGAATGTAAGAAGTGTCGGTCCTCCTGTACTTAAGTCGGCATTGTGCCTTTTCTATTTAATTCGGATGCAATTTCTGTGTTTGATCATCAATAAGAAGGTCCAAGGGATACAGTAAACCTGAAGTGAAGCATCGGAATCTAAAACTGGACTCACAGGAGAGGTTCAAATCATAGAAAGTTTAAGTGTCAGTAATCTTGTACTTAAGTCGGGATTGTGCGTTTTGAATTTAATTCGGATCCAATTTCTGTGCTTCATCATCAATAAGAAGGTCCAAGGTATACAGTAAACCTGAAGTGAAGCATCGGAATCTAAAACTGGACTCACAGGAGAGGTTGAAATCATAGAAAGTTAGAGTGTCATTCCTCTTGTACTTAAGTCGGCATTGTGCCTTTTGTATTAAACTCGGATGCAACTTCTGTGCTTCATCGTCAATAAGAAGGTGCAAGGTATACGGTAAACCTAAATTGAGGCATCGGAATCTAAAACTGCTCTCACTGGAGAGGTTTAAATAATAAAAGTTAGAGTGTCAGTCCTCTTGTACTTAAGTCTACGTTGTGCCTTATGTACTAAATTCGGATGCAATTTCTGTGTTTCATCGTCATTAAGAAGGTCCAAGGTATACAGTAAACCTGAATTTAATCATCGCAATCTAAAACCGGTCTCACAGGAGAGGTTCTAAACATAGAATGTAAGAAGTGTCAGTCCTCTTGTACTGAAGTCGGGATTGTGCGCTTTGAATTTAATTCGGATGCAATTTCTGTGCTTCATCGGCAATAAGAACGTCCAAGGTATACAGTAAACCTGAAGTGAAGCATCTGAATCTACAACTGGACTCACCGGGGAGGTTGAAATCGTAGAAAGTTAGAGCGTCAGTCCTCTTTTACTTAAGTCGGCATTGTGCCTTTTGAATTAAATTCGGATGCAATTTCTGTGTTTCATCGTCAATAAGAAGGTACAAGGTATACAGTAACCCTGAAGTGAAGCATCGCAATCTAAAACCGGTCTCACAGGAGAGGTTCTAAACATAGAATGTAAGAAGTGTCAGTCCTCTTGTACTTAAATCGGGATTGTGCGTTTTGAATTTAATTCGGATGCAATTTCTGTGCTTCATCGGCAATAAGAACGTCCAAGGTATACAGTAAACCGGAAGTGAAACATCGGAATCTACAACTGGACTCATCGGGGAGGTTCAAATCGTAGAAAGTTAGAGTGTCAGTCCTTTTGTACTTAAGTCGGCATTGTGCCTTTTGAATTAAATTCGGATGCAATTTCTGGGTTTCATCGTCAATAAGGAGGTACAAGGTATACAGTAAACCTGAAGTGAAGCATCACAATCTAAAACCGGTCTCACAGGAGAGGTTTAAATCATAAAAGTTAGAGTGTCAGTCCTCTTGTACTTAAGTCGGCATTGTGCCGTTTGTATTAAATTCAGATGCAATTTCTGTGTTTCATCGACAATAAGAAGTTCCAAGGAATACAGTAAACCTGAAGTGAAGCATCGCAATCTAAAACCGGTCTCACAGGAGAGGTTGACATCATAGAATGTAAGAAGTTTCAGTCCTCTTGTACTTAAGTCGGTAATGTGCCTTTTAAATTTAATTCGGATGCAATTTCTGTGTTTGATCGTCAATAAGAAGGTCCAAGGGATACAGTAAACCTGAAGTGAAGCATCGGAATCTAAAACTGGACTCACAGGAGAGGTTCAAATCATAGAAAGTTTAAGTGTCAGTCCTCTTGTACTTAAGTCGGCATTGTGCCTTTGGAATTTAATTCCGATGCAATTTCTCTGCTTCTTCGTCAATAAGAAGGTTCAAGGTATACAGTAAACCTGAAGTGAAACATCGGAATCTAAAAAAGGACTCACAGGAGAGGTTCAAATCATAGAAAGTTAGATTGTCAGTCCTCTTGTACTTAAGTCGGCATTTTGCCTTTTGTATTAAATTCGGATGCAATATCTGTGTTTCATCGTCAATTAGAAGGTCCAAGGTATACAGTTAACCTGAAATGAAGCATCGGAATCTAAAACCGGTCTCACAGGAGAGGTTTAAAGTATAAAAGTTAGATTGTCAGTCCTCTTGTACTTAAGTCGGCATTTTGCCTTTTGTACTAATTTTGGATGCAATTTCTGTGCTTCATCGTCAATACGAAGCTCAAGGTATACAGTAAACCTGAAGTGAAGCATCTGAATCTAAAACTGTACTCACAGGAGAGGTTCTAATTATAGACAGTAAGAAGAATCAGTCCATTTGTACTTAAGTCGTCATTGTGCCTTTTGAATTTAATTCGGATGCAATTTCTGTGCTTTATCGTCAATAAGAAGGTCCAAGGTATACAGTAAACCTGAAGTGAAGCATCGCAATCTAAAACCGGTCTCACAGGAGAGGTTCTAAACATAGAATGTAAGAAGTGTCAGTCCTCTTGTACTTAAGTCGGGATTGTGCGTTTTGAATTTAATTCGGATGCAATTTCTGTGCTTCATCGGCAATAAGAACGTCCAAGGTATACAGTAAACCTGAACTGAAGCACCGGAATCTACAACTGGACTCACCGGGGAGGTTCAAATCGTAGAAAGTTAGAGTGCCAGTCCTCTTGTACTTAAGTCGGCATTGTGCCTTTTGAATTAAATTCGGATGCAATTTCTGTGTTTCATCGTCAGTAAGAACGTACAAGGTATACAGTAAACCTGAAGTGAAGCATCGCAATCTAAAACTGGTCTCACAGGAGAGGTTCTAAACATAGAATGTAAGAAGTGTCAGTAATCTTGTACTTAAGTAGGCATTGTGCCTTTTCTATTTCATTTGGATGCAATTTCTGTGTTTGATCATCAATAAGAAGGTCAAATGGATACAGTAAACCTGAAGTGAAACATCGGAATCTAAAACTGGACTCACAGGAGAGGTTCAAATCATAGAAAGTTTAAGTGTCAGTCCTCTTGTACTTAAGTCTACATTGTGCCTTTTGAATTAAATTCGTATGCAATTTCTGTGTTTCATCGTCAATTAGAAGGTCCAAGGTATTCAGTAAACCTGAAGTGAAGCATTGGAATCTAAACCTGGTCTGACAGGAAAGGTTCTAAACATAGACAGTAAGAAGAGTCAGTCCTCTTGTACATAAGTCGGCATTGTGCCTTTTGTTCTAAATTTGGATGCAATTTCTGTGTTTCATCGTCAATAAGAAGGTCCAGGGTATACAGTAAACCTGAAGTGAAGCATCGCAATCTAAAACCGGTCTCACAGGAGAGGTTTTAAACATAGAATGTAAGAAGTGTCAGTCCTCTTGTACTTATGTCGGGATTGTGCGTTTTGAATTTAATTCGGATGCAATTTCTGTGCTTCATCATCAATAAGAAGGTCCAAGAACACCGCCGCAAGCCGGTCCCAAGCCCGGGCCCATCTAAAAACAAGAGGATGGGGAAGTGTGGAGGGGGAGGAGTAACAACCTCGTAAAAAAACCAGGGTCCGTCCGGCTCCAGATGGTAGCACCCTGTCATAGGGCCCCTGCCTAGGGTTACTAGGTGAAACCCAGCCAACGGTCTCAATGGCGGAAGAGGAACAATTTCCCAACGGCAGAGAGAGCGGAAGAGCTAACTCCAGGGCTTACTACCTTGGTTTTATTTTCGGATTCGGGGCAACCCGATCCCCCATTTATTATCCAACAATTACTGCAAAGCATGATGGGAACGTCGTCAAAGATAGACACTACTCCAAGAGGTAGACCGAATGGCAAATCCTCCGTTGTTCGTAGAAACAATGCAAAGGGGTCAAAGGATTTTGGAGGTCCCCAACCAACATGTATGCAGCCCTCAACACTGAAATTTAAGAAAGCAACTATGTTTGCAACCCTAAATGTAAACTCTCTAATTAAAGTAGGAAAATTGAAATTATTGATTGAAAAGCTGAACCAGAAAGAAATTTTAATATGTGCATTACAAGAAACAAGGTTTTTAGATGAAACTGCTTTAGATTTTGAAAACTATCGTTTATTTAAAGGAAAACCAGGTAAAATCTTAATGAAACAAATGCCATACCTGGGAACAGCATTTCTGGTACATCACTCAATTTTAGATTCAGTTACTAACTTCTACTCGAGTTCTGAGAGACTATCCATTCTTGAGATTAAATGTAAAAACAAAGGATACTCTATAATCAACTGCCATGCACCCATAAACCAGGACAACAAAAATAACCCGGAGAAAGTTGAAGAATTTTGGGAGATACTTGAAATGGAACTGGATAGATGCTCAAAGAAGAACATAAAAATGTTAGTAAGCGATTTTAACGCACAAATAGGAAGGGAGAAAAAATACCATGGAACAGTAGGCCTCTTCCTAGGTCACAAAAGAACTTCAAAAAATGGAGAAAGGCTTATAGAGGTATGTAGGCATTTCAACTTGAAAATAATGACAACACATTTCAAAAAGCTGAGCCGAAAAACTAAAACATGGAGATCACCAAATCCACTTCTCGGAGAATTCCAAATTGACCATGTGGCTATCTCACTTCATTGTCAAGAAGAAATTCAAAACACTAAAGTGCTGAAAAGCCTTGATGTTGATTCAGACCACTATTTGACTACGATTAAATTCAGACCACTCCCATTTCGAAAAGAGAAGAAAACCTTTTACAAAATTCCAAAATATAACACAGAAACGTTAAAAAATGAAGAAATTAAACAACGGTTTCAAAGAGCATTGCACAAAGATAGCGATGGCATATCCACAATAAATAAGGAAGCGGGATGGGAGGAGATCAAAAACGAAATAGTTGAAATAACAAAAGAAAATTGTTTCGTGAAAAGAGTAAGAAGACATCCATGGTGGGACAATGAATGTGATGAGAACCTGGAGAAGAGACAGAAATTGTGGCAGAAATGGAACTCCACAAAAGATCCTCAAGATCTTGACAATTTTAAAATCCAGAGAAGAGAAACAGCTAAGCTTTTCCGTAATAAAAAAAGAAGACAATTTCAGGATAACCTAGAACAGATTGAGGAAGACTTTAAAAGAAATAATTCTAGAGATATCTACAAAACTTTTAGAAAACAGCTAACCAAATACCAATCCCCAAATTTATGTTTTAAAGATGAAGAGGACAAGCTAGGTTTGACAAACAAGACTAATTGTGAAATATTAGCAAAATATTTCGAGAATCTACTAAATTGTGAACCACCCAAAGATAAAATGAGTTTTGAAAACCACCGAAATACTAATACCGAGTCAAAACCTCCAGACGCTGAAGAAATAAAACACATAATACACAGTCTAAAAAACAATAAAGCCCCAGGTGAAGACTCCATAGTACCAGAAATCCTAAAAATAATGGATACCAACCTCCCACAAGTTTTGGAACATATGTTTAAGAAGATCTGGGACGAAGAAAGAATTCCTGAAGACTGGCAGTGTGCCCTGATACACCCACTACACAAAAAGGGGGATAAGATGAATGTTAATAATTATAGAGGGATCTCGCTACTACCAGTAGGATACAAAATTTTGTCAAGGAAATTACTTCAAATCGTGGAGCCAGTTCTGGATAAAAAAATAGGTGAATATCAAGCAGGTTTTAGACAAGGTAGATCCTGTGTTGAACAAATATTTAACCTGAAAACACTAATTCGTTACAGAATCTCAAGAGGCCAGAGATTTGCAATAGTATTTGTAGATTTCAAAAAAGCATACGACTCGGTAGATAGAGAAACATTACTGAAAGTATTGGAAGAATTTGGGGTCGATACGAAAACAATTCAATTTATCAAACAGACGCTAACAAACAGTAAGGCCAAAGTTAAATTTATGGGTGAAATTTCAAGGAAGTTCGAAATTAAAACTGGTGTTAGACAAGGTGATGGTTTATCCCCAATCCTCTTCAACTGCGTACTGGAAAAGATATTGAGAATATGGAAAGAAGAACTCAAAGGCACCAAGAATGACATCAGAATTGGAACAAAAAAAGAAAAAATAGAAGTGGACTGTTTAGCTTTTGCAGACGATCTGGCAATAATTACAGAAAACGAAGAAATAGCTCAGAACTACGTGGAGAAACTACAAGAAGTTTCGGCCAGAGCTGGACTGCAGATTTCATTTGAAAAAACCGTGTATATGTCTAATCATAGAAATAACAAGAAATATCTTATTACTAAATACGGCAATATTAAGAGAGTAGAAAAATTTAAGTATTTAGGTGAAATAATTCAAGTGAATGGTTTAGACAAGAGTGCAAACCAGGCGAGAGCAAGGAAAATGGAATTTGCTTTTCAAAAAACCAAAGACATATATAACGAAAAAAACATTTCGATTCAAGCTAAATTAAGACATTATAAAACTGTCATTAGACCAGAATGCCTGTATGCATCGGAGTGCCTAACTCTTAACAAAAAGGGGGAAATAGAAAACATGGAAAAGAAAGAAATGAAAATTTTGAGAAAAATATTAGGACCGAGAAAGATTGGAGAAGAGTACAAGCTAAAGAGTAATAAGGAAATATACAAAACTATTGAGAAAGAGAGTGAGGCAATGCGTAAACGCAGACTAACGATTTATGGTCACCTGTCGAGGATGGATGGAAACAGACTAACAAGAAAAGTGTTTAGACATAGTAACAGGAACGAAAAAACCAACAATAAATGGATACAGATGGTGAAAAAGGATTTGGCCTATTTTAATGTCCCCCGTGAGTCAATCAGGGACAGGGAAAAGTTTAGACAAATAGTGAACGAAATTAAGTGTTTTCCAGAAGGAACGAAACTAAAGAATAATAACAGGAAATGGTCGGAAGAGCGGAGGAGGAACCACTCGAAAATGATGAGGGAATATTGGGAAGAGAGAAAAATAGATCAAAAAGCCGGGCAAGTGAATTGTTGAACGTGGTCCAAAGATGGCCGAAATCGAAAGAAGAAGAAGAAGAAGAAGGTCCAAGGTCTACAGTAAACCTGAAGTGAAGCATCGGAATCTAAAACTGGACTCACAGGAGAAGTTCTAAACATAGGCAGCAAGAAGAGTCAGTCCTCTTGTACTTAAGTCGGCATTGTGCCTTATGTATTAAATTCGGATGCAATATCTGTGTTTCATCGTCAATTAGAAGGTCCAAGGTATACAGCAAACCTGAATTGAAACATCGGAATCTAAAACCGGTCTCTAAGGAGAGGTTTAAATAATAAAAGTTAGAGTGTCAGTCCTCTTGCACTTAAGTCGGCATTGTGCCTTTTGTACTAAATTCAGATGCAATTTCTGTGCTTCATCGTCAATAAGAAGGTCCAAGGAATACAGTAAACCTGAAGTGAAGCATCGGAATCTAAAACTGGACTCACAGGAGAGGTAAATATAGACAGTAAGAAGAGTCAGTCCTCTTGTACTTAAGTCGTCATTGTGCCATGGAATTTAATTCGGATGCAATTTCTGTGCTTCATCGACAATAAGATGGTCCAAGGTATACAGTAAACCTGAAGTGAAGCATCGGAATCTAAAACTGGGCTCACAGGACAGGTTCAAACCAAAGAAACTTAGAGTGTCATTCCTCTTGTACTTAAGTCGGCATTGCGCCTTTTGTATTAAACTCGGATGCAATTTCTGTGCTTCATCGTCAATAAGAAGGTCCAAGGTAGACAGTAAACCTGAAGTGAAGAATCGGAAGCTACAACTGGACTCACAGGGGAGGTTCAACTCATAGAAAGTTAGTGTGTCAGTCCTCTTGTACTTAAGTCGGCATTGTGCCATTTGAATTAAATTCTGATGCAATTTCTGTGTTTCATCGTCAATTAGAAGGTCCATGGGATACAGTAAACCTGAAGTGAAGCATAGGAATCTAAACCGGATCTCACAGGAAAGGTTCTAAACATAGACAGTAAGAAGAGTCAGTCCTCTTGTACTTAAGTCGGCATTGTGCCTTTTGTACTAAATTTGGATGCAATTTCTTTGTTTCATTGTCAATTAGAAGGTCCAAGGTATACAGTAAACCTGAATTGAAGCATCGGAATCTAAAACCGGTCTCACAGGAGAGGTTTAAATCATAAACGTTAGAGTGTCAGTCCTCTTGTACTTAAGTTGGCATTGTGCCTTTTGTATTAAATTCAGATGCAATTTCTGTGTTTCATCGACAATAAGAAAGTCCAAGGAATACAGTAAACCTGAAGTGAAGCATCGGAATCTAAAACCGGTCTCACAGGAGAGGTTGACATCATAGAATGTAAGAAGTGTCAGACCTCTTGTACTTAAGTCGGTATTGTGCCTTTTAAATTTAATTCGGATGCAATTTCTGTCTTTGATCGTCAACAAGAAGGTCCAAGGGATACAGTAAACCTGAAGTGAAGCATCGGAATCTAAAACTGGACTCACAGGAGAGGTTCAAATCATAGAAAGTTTAAGTGTCAGTCCTCTTGTACTTAAGTCGGCATTGTGCCATTTGAATTAAATTCTGATGCAATTTCTGTGTTTCATCGTCAATTAGAAGGTCCATGGGATACAGTAAACCTGAAGTGAAGCATTGGAATCTAAACCGGATCTCACAGGAAAGGTTCTAAACATAGACAGTAAGAAGAGTCAGTCCTCTTGTACTTAAGTCGGCATTGTGCCTTTTGTACTAAATTTGGATGCAAAGTGTCAGTCCTCTTGTACTTAAGTCGGTATTGTGCCTTTTCAATTTAATTCGGATGCAATTTCTGTCTTTGATCGTCAATAAGAAGGTCCAAGGGATACAGTAAACCTGAAGTGAAGCATCGGAATCTAAATCTGGACTCACAGGAGAGGTTCAAATCATAGAAAGTTTAAGTGTCAGTCCTCTTGTACTTAAGTCGGCATTGTGCCTTTGGAATTTAATTCCGATGCAATTTCTCTGTTTCTTCGTCAATAAGAAGGTTCAAGGTATACATTAAACCTGAAGTGAAACATCGGAATCTAAAAAAGGACTCACAGGAGAGGTTCAAATCATAGAAAGGTAGAGTGTCAGTCCTCTTGTACTTAAGTCGGCATTTTGCCTTTTGTATTAAATTCGGATGCAATATCTGTGTTTCATCGTCAATTAGAAGGTCCAAGGTATACAGTTAACCTGAATTGAAGCATCGGAATCTAAAACCGGTCTCACAGGAGAGGTTTAAATTATAAAAGTTAGAGTGTCAGTCCTCTGGTACTTAAGTCGGCATTTTGCCTTTTGTACTCATTTTGGATGCAATTTCTGTGCTTCATCGTCAATACGAAGGTCCAAGGTATAGAGTAAACCTGAAGTGAAGAATCGGAATCTAAAACTGTACTCTCAGGAGAGGTTCTAAATATAGACAGTAAGAAGAATCAGTCCATTTGTACTTAAGTCGTCATTGTGCCTTTTGAATTTAATTCGGATGCAATTTCTGTGCTTCATCGTCAATAAGAAGGTCCAAGGTATACACTAAACCTGAAGTGAAGCATTGGAATCTAAAACTGGACTCACAGGAGAGGTTCAAATCATAGAAAGTTAGAGCGTCATTCCTCTTGTACTTAAGTCGGCATTGTGCATTTTGTATTAAACTCGGATGCAATTTCTGTGCTTCATCGTTAATAAGCAGGTCCAAGGTGTTCAGTAAACCTGAAGTGAAGCAGCGGGATCTAAAACTGGACTCACAGGAGAGGTGCCAAACATAGGCAGTAAGAAGAGTCAGTCCTCTTGTACTTAAGTCGTCATTGTGCCTTTTGAATTTAATTCGGATGCAATTTCTGTGCTTCATCGGCAATAAGAAGGTCCAAGGTAGATAGTAAACCTGAAGTGAAGAATCGGAAGCTACAACTGGACTCACAGGGGAGATTCAAATCATAGAAAGTTAGAGTGCCAGTCCTCTTGTACTTAAGTCGACATTGTGCCGTTTGAATTAAATTCTGATGCAATTTCTGTGTTTCATCGTCAATTAGAAGGTCCAAGGTATACAGTAAACCTGACGTGAAGCATTGGAATCTGAACCGGATCTCACAGGAAAGGTTCTAAACATAGACAGTAAGAAGAGTCAGTCCTCTTGTACTTAAGTCGGCATTGTGCCTTTTGTACTAAATTTGGATGCAATTTCTTTGTTTCATCGACAATAAGAAAGTCCAAGGAATACAGTAAACCTGAAGTGAAGCATCGGGATCTTAAACCGGTCTCACAGGAGAGGTTGACATCATAGAATGTAAGAAGTGTCAGTCCTCTTGTACTTAAGTCGGTATTGTGCCATTTAAATTTAATTCGGATGCAATTTCTGTCTTTGATCGTCAATAAGAAGGTCCAAGGGATACAGTAAACCTGAAGTGAAGCATCGGAATCTTAAACTGGACTCACAGGAGAGGTTCAAATCATAGAAAGTTTAAGTGTCAGTTATCTTTTACTTAAGTCGGCATTGTGCCTTTGGAATTTAATTCCGATGCAATTTCTCTGCTTCTTCGTCAATAAGAAGGTTCAAGGTATACAGTAAACCTGAAGTGAAACATCGGAATCTAAAAAAGGACTCACAGGAGAGGTTCAAATCATAGAAACGTAGAGTGTCAGTCCTCTTGTACTTAAGTCGGCATTGTGCATTTTGAATTAAGTTCGGATGCAGTTTCTTTGTTTCATCGTCAATAAGAAGGTCCAAGGTATACAGTAAACCTGAAGTGAAACATCGCAATCTAAAACCGGTCTCACAGGAGAGGTTCTAAACATAGAATGTAAGAAGTGTCAGTATTCATGTACTTAAGTATGCATTGTGCCTTTTCTATTTAATTCGGATGCAATTTCTGTGTTTGACCTTCAATAACAAGGTCCAAGGGATACAGTAAACCTGAAGTGAAGCATCGGAATCTAAAACTGGACTCACAGGAGAGGTTCAAATCATAGAAAGTTTAAGTGTCAGTAATATTGTACTTTAGTCGGGATTGTGCGGTTTGAATTTAATTCGGATGCAATTTCTGTGCTTCATCATCAATAAGTAGGTCCAAGGTATACATTTAACCTGAAGTGAAGCATCGGAATCTAAAACTGGACTCACAGGAGAGGTTCAAACCATAGAAAATTAGAGTGTCATTCCTCTTGTACTTAAGTCGGCATTGGGCCTTTTGTATTAACCTCGGATGCAATTTCTGTGCTTAATCGTCAATAAGAAGGTCCAAGGTATACCGTAAACCTGAATTGAGGCATCGGAATCTAAAACCGGTCTCACAGGAGAGGTTTAAATAATAAAAGTTAGAGTGTTAGTCCTCTTGTACTTAAGTCTACATTGTGCCTTTTGTACTAAGTTCGGATGCAATTTCCGTGCTTCATCCTCAATACGATATACCAAGGTATACAGGGAACCTGAAGTGAAGCACCGGAATCTAAAACTGGACTCACAGGAGAGGTTCTAAATATAGATAGTAAGAAGAATCAGTCCTCTTGTACATAAGTCGGCATTGTGCCTTTTGTTCTAAATTCGGATGCAATTTCTGTGTTTCATCGTCAATAAGAAGGTCCAAGGTATACAGTAAACCTGAAGTGAAGCATCGCAATCTAAAACTGGTCTCACAGGAGAGGTTCTAAACATAGAATGTAAGAAGTGTCAGTCCTCTTGTACCTAAGTCGGGATTGTGCGTTTTGAATTTAATTCGGATGCGATTTCTGTGCTTCATCGGCAATAAGAACGTCGAAGGTATACAGTAAACCTAAAGTGAAGCATCGGAATCTACAACTGCACTCACAGGGGAGGTTAAATCGTAGACAGTTAGAGTGTCAGTCCTCTTGTACTTAAGTCGGCATTGTGCCTTTTGAATTAAATTCGGATGCAGTTTCTTTGTTTCATCGTCAATAAGAAGGTCCAAGGTATACAGTAAACCTGAAGTGAAACATCGCAATCTAAAACCGGTCTCACAGGAGAGGTTCTAAACATAGAATGTAAGAAGTGTCAGTATTCATGTACTTAAGTATGCATTGTGCCTTTTCTATTTAATTCGGATGCAATTTCTGTGTTTGACCTTCAATAACAAGGTCCAAGGGATACAGTAAACCTGAAGTGAAGCATCGGAATCTAAAACTGGACTCACAGGAGAGGTTCAAATCATAGAAAGTTTAAGTGTCAGTAATATTGTACTTTAGTCGGGATTGTGCGGTTTGAATTTAATTCGGATGCAATTTCTGTGCTTCATCATCAATAAGTAGGTCCAAGGTATACATTTAACCTGAAGTGAAGCATCGGAATCTAAAACTGGACTCACAGGAGAGGTTCAAACCATAGAAAATTAGAGTGTCATTCCTCTTGTACTTAAGTCGGCATTGGGCCTTTTGTATTAACCTCGGATGCAATTTCTGTGCTTAATCGTCAATAAGAAGGTCCAAGGTATACCGTAAACCTGAATTGAGGCATCGGAATCTAAAACCGGTCTCACAGGAGAGGTTTAAATAATAAAAGTTAGAGTGTTAGTCCTCTTGTACTTAAGTCTACATTGTGCCTTTTGTACTAAGTTCGGATGCAATTTCCGTGCTTCATCCTCAATACGATATACCAAGGTATACAGGGAACCTGAAGTGAAGCACCGGAATCTAAAACTGGACTCACAGGAGAGGTTCTAAATATAGATAGTAAGAAGAATCAGTCCTCTTGTACATAAGTCGGCATTGTGCCTTTTGTTCTAAATTCGGATGCTATTTCTGTGTTTCATCGTCAATAAGAAGGTCCAAGGTATACAGTAAACCTGAAGTGAAGCATCGCAATCTAAAACTGGTCTCACAGGAGAGGTTCTAAACATAGAATGTAAGAAGTGTCAGTCCTCTTGTACCTAAGTCGGGATTGTGCGTTTTGAATTTAATTCGGATGCTATTTCTGTGCTTCATCGGCAATAAGAACGTCGAAGGTATACAGTAAACCTAAAGTGAAGCATCGGAATCTACAACTGCACTCACAGGGGAGGTTCAAATCGTAGACAGTTAGAGTGTCAGTCCTCTTGTACTTAAGTCGGCATTGTGCCTTTTGAATTAAATTCGGATGCAATTTCTGTGTTTCATCGTCAATAAGAAGGTACAAGGTATACAGTAAACCTGAAGTGAAGCATCGCAATCTAAAACTGGTCTCACAGGAGATGTTCTAAACATAGGCAGTAAGACGAGTCAGTCCTCTTTTACTTAAGTCGGCATTGTGCCTTTTGTATTAAACTCGGATGCAATTTCTGTGTTTCATCGTCAATAAGAAGGGTCAAGGTATACAGTAAACCTGAAGTGAAACATCGGAATCTAAAAAAGGACTCACAGGAGAGGTTCAAATCATAGAAAGGTAGAGTATCAGTCCTCTTGTACTTAAGTCGGCATTTTGCCTTTGTATTAAATTCGGAAGCAATATCTGTGTTTCGTCGTCAATTAGAAGGTCCAAGGTATACAGTTAACCTGAATTGAAGCATCGGAATCTAAAACCGGTCTCACAGGAGAGGTTTAAATTATAAAAGTTAGAGTGCCAGTCATCTGGTACTTAAGTCGGCATTTTGCCTTTTGTACTAATTTCGGATGCAATTTCTGTGCTTCATCGTCAACACGAAGGTCCAAGGTATACAGTAAACCTGAAGTGAAGCATCGGAATCTAAAACTGTACTCACAGGAGAGGTACTAAATATAGACAGTAAGAAGAATCAGTACATTTGTACTTAAGTCGTCATTGTGCATTTGAATTTAATTCGGATGCAATTTCTGTGTTTCATCGTCAATAAGAAGGTCCAAGGTATACAGTAAACCTGAAGTGAAGCATCGCAATCTGAAACTGGTCTCACAGGAGAGGTTCTAAACATAGAATGTAAGAAGTGTCAGTCCTCTTGTACCTAAGTCGGGATTGTGCGTTTTGAATTTAATTCGGATGCGATTTCTGTGCTTCATCGGCAATAAGAACGTCCAAGGTATACAGTAAACCTGAAGTGAAGCATCGGAATCTACAACTGCACTCACAGGGGAGGTTCAAATCGAAGACAGTTAGAGTGTCAGTCCTCTTGTACTTAAGTCGGCATTGTGCCTTTTGAATTAAATTCGGATGCAATTTCTGTGTTTCATCGTCAATAAGAAGGTACAAGGTATACAGTAAACCTGAAGTGAAGCATCGCAATCTAAAACTGGTCTCACAGGAGAGGTTCTAGACATAGGCAGTAAGACGAGTTAGTCCTCTTGTACTTAAGTCGCCATTGTGCCTTTTGTACTAAATTCAGATGCAATTTCTGTGCTTCATCGTCAATAAGAAGGTCCAAGGTATACAGTAAACCTGAAGTGAAGCATCGGTATCTAAAACTGGTCTCACAGGAGAGGTTCTAAACATAGGCAGTAAAGAAGAGTCAGTCCTCTTGTACTTAAGTCGTCATTGTGCCTTTTGAATTTAATTTGGATGCAATTTCTGTGCTTCATCGGCAATAAGAACGTCCAAGGTATACAGTAAACCTGAAGTGAAGCATCGGAATCTACAACTGGACTCATAGGAGAGGTTTAAATCATAGAAATTTAGAGAATCTGTCCTCTTGTACTTATGTCGGCATTGTGCTGTTTGAATTTCTTTCCGATTCAATTTCTCTGCTTCACTGACCATAAGAAAGTTCTAGGTATACAGAAAACCTGAAATGAAGCATCGGAATCTAAAACTGGGCTCATACGAGAGGTTCAAATCATAGAAAGTTAGAGTGTCAGTCCAATTGTACTTAAGTCGGCATTGTGCCTCATGTATTAAATTCGGATGCTGTTTCTGTGTTTCAACGTCAATTAGAAGGTCCAAAGTATACAGTAAACCTGAAGTGAAGGATCGGAATCTAAAACCGGTCTCACAGTAGAGGTTCAAATCATAGTAAGTTAGAGTGTCAGCACTCTTGTACTTAAGTCGGCATTGTGCATTTTGTATTAAATTCGGATGCAATTTCTGTGCTTCATCGTCAATAAGGTGGTCCAAGGTATACAGTAAACCAGAAGTGAAGCATCGGAATCTAAAATTGGCCTCACAGGAGAGGTTCTAAACATAGACATTAAGAAGTGTCAGTCCTCTTGTACTTACGTCTTCATTGTGCCTTTTGAATTTAATTCCGATTCAATTTCTGTGCTTCATCGTCAGTAAGTAAGTCCAAGGTATACAGTAAACCTGAAGTGATGCATCGGAATATAAAACTGGACTCACAGGAGAGGTTCAAATCATAGAAAGTTATGGTGCCATTCCTCTTGTTCTTAAGTCGGCATTGTGCCATTTGTGTTAAATTCGGATGCAATTTCTGAGTTTCATCGTCAATAAGAGGGTCCAACGTATACAGTAAACCTGAAGTGAAGAATCGGAATCTAAAACTGGACTCACAGGAGAGGTTCAAATCATATAAAGTTAGAGTGTCAGTCCTCTTGTTCTTAAGTCGGCATTGTGGCTTATGTATTACGTTCGGATGCAATTTCTGTATTTCATCGTCAATAAGAAGGTCCAAGGGATACAGTAAACCTGAAGTGAAGCATCGGAATCTAAAACTGGAATCACAGGAGAGGTTCAAATCATAGATACTTAGAGTGTCAGTCCTCTTGTACTTAAGTCGGCATTGTGCCTTTTGAATTTAATTCGATGCAATTTCTGTGTTTCATCGTCAATAAGAAGGTCCAAGTTATACAGTAAACCTGAAGTCAAGCATCAGAATCTAAAGCTGGACTCACAGGAAAGGTTCAAATCATTGTCAGTGACAGTCCTATTTTACTTAACTCGGCATTGTGCCTTTTGTTTTCAATTCAAATGCAATTTCTGTGCTTCATCGTCAATAAGAACGTCCAAGGTACAGAGTAAACCTGAAGTGAAGAATCGGAATATAAAACTGGACTCACAGGAGAGGTTCAAATCATAGAAAGTTAGAGTGTCAGTCGTCTTGTACTTAAGTCGGCATTGTGCCATTTGAATTAATTTCCGATGCAATCTGTGTTTCATCGACAATAAGAAGGTCTAAGGGATACAGTTAATCTGTTGTGAAGCATCGGAATCTTAAACCGGTCTCACAGGAGAGGTTCAAATCATGGAATGTAAGAAGTGTCAGTCCTCTTGTACTTAAGTCGGTATTGTGCCTTTTGTATTTAATTCGGATGCAATTTCTGCGTTTGATCGTCAATAAGAGGGCCCAAGGGATAGAGTAAACCTGAAGTGAAGCATCGGAATCTAAAACTGGACTCACAGGAGAGGTTCCATTCTTAGAAAGTTTATGTGTCAGTCCTCTTGTACTTAAGTCGGCATTGTGCCTTTTGAATTTAATTCCGAAGTAATTTCTGTGCTTCATCGTCAATAAGAAGGTTCAAGGTATACAGTAAACCTGAAGTGCAGCATCGGAATCTAAAACTGGACTCACAGGAGAGGTTCAAATCATAGAAAGTTAGAGTGTCAGTTCTCTTGTACTTAAGTCGGCATTTTGCCTTTTGTATTATATTCGGATGCAATATCTGTGTTTCATCGTCAATTAGAAGATCCAAGGTATACAGTAAACCTGAATTGAAGCACCGGATAATAAAACAGGTCTCACAGGAGAGGTTTAAATCATAAAAATTAGAGTGTCAGTCAACTTGTACTTAAGTCGGCATTGTGCCTTTTGTACTAAATTCGGATGCAATTTGTGTGCTTCATCGTCAATAAGAAGGTCCGAGGTATACAGTAAACCTGCAGTGAAGCATCGGAATCTAAAACTGGACTCACAGGAGAGGTTCTGAATATAGACAGTAAGAAGAGTCAGTTCTCTTGTACTTAAGTCGTCATTGTGCCTTTTGAATTTTATTCGGACGCAATTTCTGTGCTTCATCGTCAATACGAAGGTCCAAGGTATACAGTAAACCTGAAGTGAAGAATCGGAATCTACAACTGGACTCACAGGAGAGGTTCAAATCATAGAACGTTAGAGTGTCAGTCCTCTTGTACTTAAGTCGGCATTGTGCCTTTTGAATTAAATTCGGTTGCAATTTCTTTGATTCATCGTCAAATAGAAGGTCCAAGGTATACAGTAAACCTGAAGTGAAGCATTGGAATCTAAACCTGGTCTCACAAGAAAGGTTCTAAACATAGACTGTAAGAAGAGTCAGTCCTCTTGTACTTAAGTCGGCATTGTGCCTTTTGTACTAAATTTGGATGCAATATCTGTTTTCATCGTCAATAAGAAGGTCCTGCGTATACAGTAAACCTGAAGTGAAGCATCGCAATCTAAAACCGGTCTCACAGGAGAGGTTCTAAACATAGAATGTAAGAAGTGTCAGTCCTTTTGTATTTAAGTCGGCATTGTGCCTTTTCTATTTAATTCGGGTGCAATTTCTGTGTATGATCATCAATAACAAGGTCCAAGGGATACAGTAAACCTGAAGTGAAGCATCGGAATCTAAAACTGGACTCACAGGAGAGGTTCAAATCATAGAAAGTTAAAGTGTCAGTCGTCTTGTACTTAAGTCGGGATTGTGCCTTTTGAATTTATTTCCGATGCAATTTCTGTGCTTCATCATCAATAAGAAGGTTCAAGGTATACAGGACACCTGAAGTGAAGCATCGGAATCTAGAACTGGACTCACAGGAGAGGTTCTAAACAAAGGCAGTAAGAAGAGACAGTCCTCTTGTACTTAAGTCGTCATTGTGCCTTTTGAATTTAATTCGGATGCAATATCTGTGCTTTATCGGCAATAAGAAAGTCCAAGGTATATGGTAAACCTGAAGTGAAGCATCGTAATCTAAAAATGGATTCAAAGTAGAGGTTCAAATCATAGAAAGTTAGAG
This sequence comes from Schistocerca serialis cubense, assembly GCF_023864345.2. Classification (NCBI taxonomy): domain Eukaryota; kingdom Metazoa; phylum Arthropoda; class Insecta; order Orthoptera; family Acrididae; genus Schistocerca; species Schistocerca serialis. The sequence goes on from NC_064648.1 coordinate 18,314,607, forward strand.
TGTCATTTCTCTTGTACTTAATTCGGTATTGTGCCTTATGTATTAAATTCGGATGCAATTTCTGTGTTTCAACGTCAATTAGAAGGTCCAAGGTATACAGTAAACCTGAAGTGAAGCATCGGAATCTAAAACTGGTCTCACAGGAGAGGTTCAAATCATAGAAATTTAGAGTATCAGTCCTCTTGTACTTAAGTCGGCATTGTGCCTTTTGTATTAAATTCGGATGCAATATCTGTGCTTCATCGTCAATAAGAAGGTCCAAGGTATACAGTAAACCTGAAGTGAGGCATCGGAATCTAAAACTGGTCTCACAGGAGAGGTTCTAATCATAGAAAGTTAGAGTGTCTTTTCTCTTGTACTTAATTCGGCATTGTGCCTTATGTATTAATTCGGATGCAATTTCTGTGTTTCAACGTCAATTAGAAGGTCCAAGGTATACAGTAAACCTGAAGTGAAGCATCGGAATCTAAAACCGGTCTCACAGGAAGGTTCAAATCATAGAAAGTTAGAGTGCCAGTCATCTTGTACTTAAGTCGGCATTGTGCCTTTTGTACTAAAATCGGATGCAATTTCTGTGTTTCATCGTCAATAAGAAGGTCCAAGGGATACATTAAACCTGAAGTGAAGCATCGTAATCTAAAACCGGTCTCACAGGAGAGGTTCAAATCACAGAATGTAAGAACAGTCAGTCCTCTTGTAATTAAGTCGGCATTGTGCCTTTTGTATCTAATCCGGATGCAATTTCTGTGTTTCATCGCCAATAAGAGGGTCCAAGGGATACAGTAAACCTTAAGTGAAGCATCGGAATCTAAAACCGAACTCACAGGAGAGGTTCAAATCATAGATAGTTAGAGTGTCAGTCCTCTTGTACTTAAGTCGCCATTGTGCCTTTTGTATTAAACTCGGATACAATTTCTGTTCTTCATCGTCAATAAGAAGGTCTAAGGTAGACAGTAAACCTGAAGTGAAGAATAGGAATCTACAAATGGACTCACTGGGGAGGTTCAAATCGTAGAAAGTTAGAGTGTCAGTCCTCTTGTACTTAAGTCGGCATTGTGCATTTTGAATTAAGTTCGGATGCAGTTTCTGTGTTTCATCGTCAATAAGAAGGTCCAAGGTATACAGTAAACCTGAAGTGAAACATCGCAATCTAAAACCGGTCTCACAGGAGAGGTTCTAAACATAGAATGTAAGAAGTGTCAGTATTCATGTACTTAAGTATGCATTGTGCCTTTTCTATTTAATTCGGATGCAATTTCTGTGTTTGACCTTCAATAACAAGGTCCAAGGGATACAGTAAGCCTGAAGTGAAGCATCGGAATCTAAAACTGGACTCACAGGAGAGGTTCAAATCATAGAAAGTTTAAGTGTCAGTAATATTGTACTTAAGTCGGGATTGTGCGTTTTGAATTTAATTCGGATGCAACTTCTGTGCTTCATCATCAATAAGAAGGTCCAAGGTATACCGTAAACATGAATTGAGGCATCGGAATCTAAAACCGGTCTCACAGGAGAGGTTTAAATAATAAAAGTTAGAGTGTCAGTCCTCTTGTACTTAAGTCTACATTGTGCCTTTTGTACTAAATTCGGATGCAATTACTGTGCTTCATCCTCAATACGAAATACCAAGGTATACAGGAAACCTGAAGTGAAGCACCGGAATCTAAAACTGGAATCACAGGAGAGGTTCTAAATATAGGCAGTAAGAAGAATCAGTCCTCTTGTACATAAGTCGGCATTGTGCCTTTTGTTCTAAATTCGGATGCAATTTCTGTGTTTCATCGTCAATAAGAAGGTCCAAGGTATACAGTAAACCTGAAGTGAAGCATCGCAATCTGAAACTGGTCTCACAGGAGAGGTTCTAAACATAGAATGTAAGAAGTGTCAGTCCTCTTGTACCTAAGTCGGGATTGTGCGTTTTGAATTTAATTCGGATGCGATTTCTGTGCTTCATCGGCAATAAGAACGTCCAAGGTATACAGTAAACCTGAAGTGAAGCATCGGAATCTACAACTGCACTCACAGGGGAGGTTCAAATCGAAGACAGTTAGAGTGTCAGTCCTCTTGTACTTAAGTCGGCATTGTGCCTTTTGAATTAAATTCGGATGCAATTTCTGTGTTTCATCGTCAATAAGAAGGAACAAGGTATACAGTAAACCTGAAGTGAAGCATCGCAATCTAAAACTGGTCTCACAGGAGAGGTTCTAGACATAGGCAGTAAGACGAGTTAGTCCTCTTGTACTTAAGTCGCCATTGTGCCTTTTGTACTAAATTCAGATGCAATTTCTGTGCTTCATCGTCAATAAGAAGGTCCAAGGTATACAGTAAACCTGAAGTGAAGCATCGGTATCTAAAACTGGTCTCACAGGAGAGGTTCTAAACATAGGCAGTAAAGAAGAGTCAGTCCACTTGTACTTAAGTCGTCATTGTGCCTTTTGAATTTAATTTGGATGCAATTTCTGTGCTTCATCGGCAATAAGAACGTCCAAGGTATACAGTAAACCTGAAGTGAAGCATCGGAATCTACAACTGGACTCATAGGAGAGGTTTAAATCATAGAAATTTAGAGAATCTGTCCTCTTGTACTTATGTCGGCATTGTGCTGTTTGAATTTCTTTCCGATTCAATTTCTCTGCTTCACTGACCATAAGAAAGTTCTAGGTATACAGAAAACCTGAAATGAAGCATCGGAATCTAAAACTGGGCTCATACGAGAGGTTCAAATCATAGAAAGTTAGAGTGTCAGTCCAATTGTACTTAAGTCGGCATTGTGCCTCATGTATTAAATTCGGATGCTGTTTCTGTGTTTCAACGTCAATTAGAAGGTCCAAAGTATACAGTAAACCTGAAGTGAAGGATCGGAATCTAAAACCGGTCTCACAGTAGAGGTTCAAATCATAGTAAGTTAGAGTGTCAGCACTCTTGTACTTAAGTCGGCATTGTGCATTTTGTATTAAATTCGGATGCAATTTCTGTGCTTCATCGTCAATAAGGTGGTCCAAGGTATACAGTAAACCAGAAGTGAAGCATCGGAATCTAAAATTGGCCTCACAGGAGAGGTTCTAAACATAGACATTAAGAAGTGTCAGTCCTCTTGTACTTACGTCTTCATTGTGCCTTTTGAATTTAATTCCGATTCAATTTCTGTACTTCATCGTCAGTAAGTAAGTCCAAGGTATACAGTAAACCTGAAGTGATGCATCGGAATCTAAAACTGGACTCACAGGAGAGGTTCAAATCATAGAAAGTTATGGTGCCATTCCTCTTGTTCTTAAGTCGGCATTGTGCCATTTGTGTTAAATTCGGATGCAATTTCTGAGTTTCATCGTCAATAAGAGGGTCCAACGTATACAGTAAACCTGAAGTGAAGAATCGGAATCTAAAACTGGACTCACAGGAGAGGTTCAAATCATATAAAGTTAGAGTGTCAGTCCTCTTGTTCTTAAGTCGGCATTGTGGCTTATGTATTACGTTCGGATGCAATTTCTGTATTTCATCGTCAATAAGAAGGTCCAAGGGATACAGTAAACCTGAAGTGAAGCATCGGAATCTAAAACTGGACTCACAGGAGAGGTTCAAATCATAGATACTTAGAGTGTCAGTCCTCTTGTACATAAGTCGGCATTGTGCCTTTTGAATTTAATTCGATGCAATTTCTGTGTTTCATCGTCAATAAGAAGGTCCAAGTTATACAGTAAACCTGAAGTCAAGCATCAGAATCTAAAGCTGGACTCACAGGAAAGGTTCAAATCATTGTCAGTGACAGTCCTATTTTACTTAACTCGGCATTGTGCCTTTTGTTTTCAATTCAAATGCAATTTCTGTGCTTCATCGTCAATAAGAACGTCCAAGGTACAGAGTAAACCTGAAGTGAAGAATCGGAATATAAAACTGGACTCACAGGAGAGGTTCAAATCATAGAAAGTTAGAGTGTCAGTCGTCTTGTACTTAAGTCGGCATTGTGCCATTTGAATAAATTTCCGATGCAATCTGTGTTTCATCGACAATAAGAAGGTCTAAGGGATACAGTTAATCTGTTGTGAAGCATCGGAATCTTAAACCGGTCTCACAGGAGAGGTTCAAATCATGGAATGTAAGAAGTGTCAGTCCTCGTGTACTTAAGTCGGTATTGTGCCTTTTGTATTTAATTCGGATGCAATTTCTGCGTTTGATCGTCAATAAGAGGGCCCAAGGGATAGAGTAAACCTGAAGTGAAGCATCGGAATCTAAAACTGGACTCACAGGAGAGGTTCCATTCTTAGAAAGTTTATGTGTCAGTCCTCTTGTACTTAAGTCGGCATTGTGCCTTTTGAATTTAATTCCGAAGTAATTTCTGTGCTTCATCGTCAATAAGAAGGTTCAAGGTATACAGTAAACCTGAAGTGCAGCATCGGAATCTAAAACTGGACTCACAGGAGAGGTTCAAATCATAGAAAGTTAGAGTGTCAGTTCTCTTGTACTTAAGTCGGCATTTTGCCTTTTGTATTAAATTCGGATGCAATATCTGTGTTTCATCGTCAATTAGAAGATCCAAGGTATACAGTAAACCTGAATTGAAGCACCGGATAATAAAACAGGTCTCACAGGAGAGGTTTAAATCATAAAAATTAGAGTGTCAGTCAACTTGTACTTAAGTCGGCATTGTGCCTTTTGTACTAAATTCGGATGCAATTTGTGTGCTTCATCGTCAATAAGAAGGTCCGAGGTATACAGTAAACCTGCAGTGAAGCATCGGAATCTAAAACTGGACTCACAGGAGAGGTTCTGAATATAGACAGTAAGAAGAGTCAGTTCTCTTGTACTTAAGTCGTCATTGTGCCTTTTGAATTTAATTCGGACGCAATTTCTGTGCTTCATCGTCAATACGAAGGTCCAAGGTATACAGTAAACCTGAAGTGAAGAATCGGAATCTACAACTGGACTCACAGGAGAGGTTCAAATCATAGAACGTTAGAGTGTCAGTCCTCTTGTACTTAAGTCGGCATTGTGCCTTTTGAATTAAATTCGGTTGCAATTTCTGTGATTCATCGTCAAATAGAAGGTCCAAGGTATACAGTAAACCTGAAGTGAAGCATTGGAATCTAAACCTGGTCTCACAAGAAAGGTTCTAAACATAGACTGTAAGAAGAGTCAGTCCTCTTGTACTTAAGTCGGCATTGTGCCTTTTGTACTAAATTTGGATGCAATATCTGTTTTCATCGTCAATAAGAAGGTCCTGCGTATACAGTAAACCTGAAGTGAAGCATCGCAATCTAAAACCGGTCTCACAGGAGAGGTTCTAAACATAGAATGTAAGAAGTGTCAGTCCTTTTGTATTTAAGTCGGCATTGTGCCTTTTCTATTTAATTCGTGTGCAATTTCTGTGTATGATCATCAATAACAAGGTCCAAGGGATACAGTAAACCTGAAGTGAAGCATCGGAATCTAAAACTGGACTCACAGGAGAGGTTCAAATCATAGAAAGTTAAAGTGTCAGTCGTCTTGTACTTAAGTCGGGATTGTGCCTTTTGAATTTATTTCCGATGCAATTTCTGTGCTTCATCATCAATAAGAAGGTTCAAGGTATACAGGACACCTGAAGTGAAGCATCGGAATCTAGAACTGGACTCACAGGAGAGGTTCTAAACAAAGGCAGTAAGAAGAGACAGTCCTCTTGTACTTAAGTCGTCATTGTGCCTTTTGAATTTAATTCGGATGCAATATCTGTGCTTTATCGGCAATAAGAAAGTCCAAGGTATATGGTAAACCTGAAGTGAAGCATCGTAATCTAAAAATGGATTCAAAGTAGAGGTTCAAATCATAGAAAGTTAGAGTGTCATTTCTCTTGTACTTAATTCGGTATTGTGCCTTATGTATTAAATTCGGATGCAATTTCTGTGTTTCAACGTCAATTAGAAGGTCCAAGGTATACAGTAAACCTGAAGTGAAGCATCGGAATCTAAAACTGGTCTCTCAGGAGAGGTTCAAATCATAGAAATTTAGAGTATCAGTCCTCTTGTACTTAAGTCGGCATTGTGCCTTTTGTATTAAATTCGGATGCAATATCTGTGCTTCATCGTCAATAAGAAGGTCCAAGGTATACAGTAAACCTGAAGTGAGGCATCGGAATCTAAAACTGGTCTCACAGGAGAGGTTCTAATCATAGAAAGTTAGAGTGTCTTTTCTCTTGTACTTAATTCGGCATTGTGCCTTATGTATTAATTCGGATGCAATTTCTGTGTTTCAACGTCAATTAGAAGGTCCAAGGTATACAGTAAACCTGAAGTGAAGCATCGGAATCTAAAACCGGTCTCACAGGAAGGTTCAAATCATAGAAAGTTAGAGTGCCAGTCATCTTGTACTTAAGTCGGCATTGTGCCTTTTGTACTAAAATCGGATGCAATTTCTGTGTTTCATCGTCAATAAGAAGGTCCAAGGGATACATCAAACCTGAAGTGAAGCATCGTAATCTAAAACCGGTCTCACAGGAGAGGTTCAAATCACAGAATGTAAGAACAGTCAGTCCTCTTGTAATTAAGTCGGCATTGTGCCTTTTGTATCTAATCCGGATGCAATTTCTGTGTTTCATCGCCAATAAGAGGGTCCAAGGGAGACAGTAAACCTTAAGTGAAGCATCGGAATCTAAAACCGAACTCACAGGAGAGGTTCAAATCATAGATAGTTAGAGTGTCAGTCCTCTTGTACTTAAGTCGCCATTGTGCCTTTTGTATTAAACTCGGATACAATTTCTGTTCTTCATCGTCAATAAGAAGGTCGAAGGTAGACAGTAAACCTGAAGTGAAGAATAGGAATCTACAAATGGACTCACTGGGGAGGTTCAAATCGTAGAAAGTTAGAGTGTCAGTCCTCTTGTACTTAAGTCGGCATTGTGCATTTTGAATTAAGTTCGGATGCAGTTTCTGTGTTTCATCGTCAATAAGAAGGTCCCAGGTATACAGTAAACCTGAAGTGAAACATCGCAATCTAAAACCGGTCTCACAGGAGAGGTTCTAAACATAGAATGTAAGAAGTGTCAGTATTCATGTACTTAAGTATGCATTGTGCCTTTTCTATTTAATTCGGATGCAATTTCTGTGTTTGACCTTCAATAACAAGGTCCAAGGGATACAGTAAGCCTGAAGTGAAGCATCGGAATCTAAAACTGGCCTCACTGGAGAGGTTCAAATCATAGAAAGTTTAAGTGTCAGTAATATTGTACTTAGGTCGGGATTGTGCGTTTTGAATTTAATTCGGATGCAACTTCTGTGCTTCATCATCAATAAGAAGGTCCAAGGTATACCGTAAACATGAATTGAGGCATCGGAATCTAAAACCGGTCTCACAGGAGAGGTTTAAATAATAAAAGTTAGAGTGTCAGTCCTCTTGTACTTAAGTCTACATTGTGCCTTTTGTACTAAATTCGGATGCAATTACTGTGCTTCATCCTCAATACGAAATACCAAGGTATACAGGAAACCTGAAGTGAAGCACCGGAATCTAAAACTGGAATCACAGGAGAGGTTCTAAATATAGGCAGTAAGAAGAATCAGTCCTCTTGTACATAAGTCGGCATTGTGCCTTTTGTTCTAAATTCGGATGCAATTTCTGTGTTTCATCGTCAATAAGAAGGTCCAAGGTATACAGTAAACCTGAAGTGAAGCATCGCAATCTGAAACTGGTCTCACAGGAGAGGTTCGAAACATAGAATGTAAGAAGTGTCAGTCCTCTTGTACCTAAGTCGGGATTGTGCGTTTTGAATTTAATTCGGATGCGATTTCTGTGCTTCATCGGCAATAAGAACGTCCAAGGTATACAGTAAACCTGAAGTGAAGCATCGGAATCTACAACTGCACTCACAGTGGAGGTTCAAATCGAAGACAGTTAGAGTGTCAGTCCTCTTGTACTTAAGTCGGCATTGTGCCTTTTGAATTAAATTCGGATGCAATTTCTGTGTTTCATCGTCAATAAGAAGGAACAAGGTATACAGTAAACCTGAAGTGAAGCATCGCAATCTAAAACTGGTCTCACAGGAGAGGTTCTAGACATAGGCAGTAAGACGAGTTAGTCCTCTTGTACTTAAGTCGCCATTGTGCCTTTTGTACTAAATTCAGATGCAATTTCTGTGCTTCATCGTCAATAAGAAGGTCCAAGGTATACAGTAAACCTGAAGTGAAGCATCGGTATCTAAAACTGGTCTCACAGGAGAGGTTCTAAACATAGGCAGTAAAGAAGAGTCAGTCCTCTTGTACTTAAGTCGTCATTGTGCCTTTTGAATTTAATTTGGATGCAATTTCTGTGCTTCATCGGCAATAAGAACGTCCAAGGTATACAGTAAACCTGAAGTGAAGCATCGGAATCTACAACTGGACTCATAGGAGAGGTTTAAATCATAGAAATTTAGAGAATCTGTCCTCTTGTACTTATGTCGGCATTGTGCTGTTTGAATTTCTTTCCGATTCAATTTCTCTGCTTCACTGACCATAAGAAAGTTCTAGGTATACAGAAAACCTGAAATGAAGCATCGGAATCTAAAACTGGGCTCATACGAGAGGTTCAAATCATAGAAAGTTAGAGTGTCAGTCTAATTGTACTTAAGTCGGCATTGTGCCTCATGTATTAAATTCGGATGCTGTTTCTGTGTTTCAACGTCAATTAGAAGGTCCAAAGTATACAGTAAACCTGAAGTGAAGGATCGGAATCTAAAACCGGTCTCACAGTAGAGGTTCAAATCATAGTAAGTTAGAGTGTCAGCACTCTTGTACTTAAGTCGGCATTGTGCATTTTGTATTAAATTCGGATGCAATTTCTGTGCTTCATCGTCAATAAGGTGGTCCAAGGTATACAGTAAACCAGAAGTGAAGCATCGGAATCTAAAATTGGCCTCACAGGAGAGGTTCTAAACATAGACATTAAGAAGTGTCAGTCCTCTTGTACTTACGTCTTCATTGTGCCTTTTGAATTTAATTCCGATTCAATTTCTGTGCTTCATCGTCAGTAAGTAAGTCCAAGGTATACAGTAAACCTGAAGTGATGCATCGGAATCTAAAACTGGACTCACAGGAGGGGTTCAAATCATAGAAAGTTATGGTGCCATTCCTCTTGTTCTTAAGTCGGCATTGTGCCATTTGTGTTAAATTCGGATGCAATTTCTGAGTTTCATCGTCAATAAGAGGGTCCAACGTATACAGTAAACCTGAAGTGAAGAATCGGAATCTAAAACTGGACTCACAGGAGAGGTTCAAATCATATAAAGTTAGAGTGTCAGTCCTCTTGTTCTTAAGTCGGCATTGTGGCTTATGTATTACGTTCGGATGCAATTTCTGTATTTCATCGTCAATAAGAAGGTCCAAGGGATACAGTAAACCTGAAGTGAAGCATCGGAATCTAAAACTGGACTCACAGGAGAGGTTCAAATCATAGATACTTAGAGTGTCAGTCCTCTTGTACTTAAGTCGGCATTGTGCCTTTTGAATTTAATTCGATGCAATTTCTGTGTTTCATCGTCAATAAGAAGGTCCAAGTTATACAGTAAACCTGAAGTCAAGCATCAGAATCTAAAGCTGGACTCACAGGAAAGGTTCAAATCATTGTCAGTGACAGTCCTATTTTACTTAACTCGGCATTGTGCCTTTTGTTTTCAATTCAAATGCAATTTCTGTGCTTCATCGTCAATAAGAACGTCCAAGGTACAGAGTAAACCTGAAGTGAAGAATCGGAATATAAAACTGGACTCACAGGAGAGGTTCAAATCATAGAAAGTTAGAGTGTCAGTCGTCTTGTACTTAAGTCGGCATTGTGCCATTTGAATTAATTTCCGATGCAATCTGTGTTTCATCGACAATAAGAAGGTCTAAGGGATACAGTTAATCTGTTGTGAAGCATCGGAATCTTAAACCGGTCTCACAGGAGAGGTTCAAATCATGGAATGTAAGAAGTGTCAGTCCTCTTGTACTTAAGTCGGTATTGTGCCTTTTGTATTTAATTCGGATGCAATTTCTGCGTTTGATCGTCAATAAGAGGGCCCAAGGGATAGAGTAAACCTGAAGTGAAGCATCGGAATCTAAAACTGGACTCACAGGAGAGGTTCCATTCTTAGAAAGTTTATGTGTCAGTCCTCTTGTACTTAAGTCGGCATTGTGCCTTTTGAATTTAATTCCGAAGTAATTTCTGTGCTTCATCGTCAATAAGAAGGTTCAAGGTATACAGTAAACCTGAAGTGCAGCATCGGAATCTAAAACTGGACTCACAGGAGAGGTTCAAATCATAGAAAGTTAGAGTGTCAGTTCTCTTGTACTTAAGTCGGCATTTTGCCTTTTGTATTAAATTCGGATGCAATATCTGTGTTTCATCGTCAATTAGAAGATCCAAGGTATACAGTAAACCTGAATTGAAGCACCGGATAATAAAACAGGTCTCACAGGAGAGGTTTAAATCATAAAAATTAGAGTGTCAGTCAACTTGTACTTAAGTCGGCATTGTGCCTTTTGTACTAAATTCGGATGCAATTTGTGTGCTTCATCGTCAATAAGAAGGTCCGAGGTATACAGTAAACCTGCAGTGAAGCATCGGAATCTAAAACTGGACTCACAGGAGAGGTTCTGAATATAGACAGTAAGAAGAGTCAGTTCTCTTGTACTTAAGTCGTCATTGTGCCTTTTGAATTTAATTCGGACGCAATTTCTGTGCTTCATCGTCAATACGAAGGTACAAGGTATACAGTAAACCTGAAGTGAAGAATCGGAATCTACAACTGGACTCACAGGAGAGGTTCAAATCATAGAACGTTAGAGTGTCAGTCCTCTTGTACTTAAGTCGGCATTGTGCCTTTTGAATTAAATTCGGTTGCAATTTCTGTGATTCATCGTCAAATAGAAGGTCCAAGGTATACAGTAAACCTGAAGTGAAGCATTGGAATCTAAACCTGGTCTCACAAGAAAGGTTCTAAACATAGACTGTAAGAAGAGTCAGTCCTCTTGTACTTAAGTCGGCATTGTGCCTTTTGTACTAAATTTGGATGCAATATCTGTTTTCATCGTCAATAAGAAGGTCCTGCGTATACAGTAAACCTGAAGTGAAGCATCGCAATCTAAAACCGGTCTCACAGGAGAGGTTCTAAACATAGAATGTAAGAAGTGTCAGTCCTTTTGTATTTAAGTCGGCATTGTGCCTTTTCTATTTAATTCGGGTGCAATTTCTGTGTATGATCATCAATAACAAGGTCCAAGGGATACAGTAAACCTGAAGTGAAGCATCGGAATCTAAAACTGGACTCACAGGAGAGGTTCAAATCATAGAAAGTTAAAGTGTCAGTCGTCTTGTACTTAAGTCGGGATTGTGCCTTTTGAATTTATTTCCGATGCAATTTCTGTGCTTCATCATCAATAAGAAGGTTCAAGGTATACAGGACACCTGAAGTGAAGCATCGGAATCTAGAACTGGACTCACAGGAGAGGTTCTAAACAAAGGCAGTAAGAAGAGACAGTCCTCTTGTACTTAAGTCGTCATTGTGCCTTTTGAATTTAATTCGGATGCAATATCTGTGCTTTATCGGCAATAAGAAAGTCCAAGGTATATGGTAAACCTGAAGTGAAGCATCGTAATCTAAAAATGGATTCAAAGTAGAGGTTCAAATCATAGAAAGTTAGAGTGTCATTTCTCTTGTACTTAATTCGGTATTGTGCCTTATGTATTAAATTCGGATGCAATTTCTGTGTTTCAACGTCAATTAGAAGGTCCAAGGTATACAGTAAACCTGAAGTGAAGCATCGGAATCTAAAACTGGTCTCACAGGAGAGGTTCAAATCATAGAAATTTAGAGTATCAGTCCTCTTGTACTTAAGTCGGCATTGTGCCTTTTGTATTAAATTCGGATGCAATATCTGTGCTTCATCGTCAATAAGAAGGTCCAAGGTATTCAGTAAACCTGAAGTGAGGCATCGGAATCTAAATCTGGACTCACAGGAGAGGTTCTAAACATAGGCAGTAAGAAGAGTCAGTCCTCTTGTACTTAAGTCGTCATTGTGCTTTTGAATTTAATTCGGATGTAATCTCTGTGCTTCATGGCCAATAAGAACGTCCAAGGTATACAGTACCCTGAAGTGAAGCATCGCAATCTAAAACTGGACTCACAGGCGAGGTTCAAATCATAGAATGTTAGAGTGTCATTCCTCTTGTACTTAAGTCGGCATTATGCCTTTTGTATTAAACTCGGATGTAATTTCTGTCCTTCATCGTCAATAAGCAGGTCCAAGGTATACAGTAAACCTGAAGTGAAGAATCGGAATCTACAACTGGACTCACAGGAGAGGTTTAAATCATAGAAAATTAAAGTGTCAGTCCTCTAGTACTTAAGTCGGCATTGTGCCTTTTGAATTTCTTTCCGAAGCAATTTCTGTGCTTCATCGTCAATAAGAAGGTTCAAGGTATACAGTAAAACTGAAGTGAAGCTTCGGAATTTAAAACAGGTCTCACAGGAAAGGTTCTGAACATAGACAGTAAGAAGTGACAGTCCTCTTGTACGTAAGTCGGCATTGTGCCTTTTGTACTACAATCGGATGCAATTTCTCTGTTTCATCGTCAATAAGAAGGTCCAAGGGATACAGTAAACCTGAAGTGAAGCTTCGGAATCTAAAAGTGGTCTCACAGGAAAGGTTCTGATCATAGACAGTAAGAAGAGTCAGTCCTCTTGTACGTAAGTCGGCATTGTGCCTTTTGTACTAAAATCGGATGCAATTTCTGTGTTTCATCGTCAATAAGAAGGTCCAAGGTATACCGTAAACCTGAAGTGAGGCATCGGAATCTAAAACTGGCCTCACAGGAGAGGTTCTATACATAGACTGTAAGAGGTGTCAGTCCTCTTGTACTTACGTCGTCATTGTGCCTTTTGAATTTAATTCCGATGCAATTTCTGTGCTTCATCGTCAATAAGAAGGTCCAAGGTATACAGTAAACCTGAAGTGAAGCATCGGAATCTAAAACTGGACTCACAGGAGAGGTTCACATCATAGAAAGTTAGAGTGTCATTTCCCTTGTACTTATGTCGGCATTGTGCCATTTGAATTTAATTCCGATGCAATTTCTGTGCTTCATCGTCAATAAGAAGGTCCAAGGTATACAGTAAACCCGAAGTGAAGAATCGGAATCTAAAACTGGACTCACAGGAGAGGTTCAAATCATAGATAGTTATAGTGTCAGTCCTCTTGTACTTAAGTCGGCATTGTGCCTTATGTACTACGTTCGGATGCAATTTCTGTCTTTCATCGTCAATTAGAAGGTCCAAGGTATACAGTAAATCTGAAGTGAAGCTTCGGAATCTAAAACTGGTCTCACAGGAAAGGATCTGAACATAGACAGTAAGAAGTGTCAGTCCTCTTGTACGTAAGTCGGCATTGTGCATTTTGTACTAAAATTGGACGCAATTTCTGTGTTTCATCGTCAATAAGAAGGTCCAAGGGATACAGTAAACCTGAAGTGAAGCATCGGAATTTAAAATCGGTCTCACAGGAGAGGTTCAAATCATAGAATGTAAGAAGTGTCAGTCCTCTTTTACTTAAGTCGGCATTGTGCCTTTTGTATTTTATCCGAATGCAATTTCTGTGTTTCATCGCCAATAAGAAGGTCCAAGGGATACAGTAAAGCTGAAGTGAAGCATCGGAATCTAAAACTGGACTCACAGGATAGGTTCAAATCATAGAAAGTTAGAGTGTCAGTCCTCTTGTACTTAAGTCGGCATTGTGCCTTTTGAATATAATTCCGATGCAATTTCTGTGTTTCATCGTCAATAAGAAGGTCCAAGGTATACAGTAAAGCTGAAGTGAAGCATCGGAATCTAAAACTGGACTCACAGGATAGGTTCAAATCATAGAAAGTTAGAGTGTCAGTCCTCTTGTACTTAAGTCGGCATTGTGCCTTTTGAAATTAATTCGATGCAATTTCTGTGTTTCATCGTTAATAAGGAGGTCCATATTATACAGTAAACCTGAAGTGAAGCATCGGAATCTAAAACTGGACTCACATGAGAGGTTCAAATCATTGAAAGTTACAGTGTCAGTCCTTTTGAACTTAAGTCGCCATTGTGCATTTTGTTTTAAATTCGGATGCAATTTCTGTGTTTCATCGTCAATAACAAGGCCATGGGATACAGTAAACCTTAAGTGAAGCATCGGAATCTAAAACCGGACTCACAGGAGAGGTTCAAATCATAGAAAGTTAGAGTGTCAGTCCGCTTTTACTTAAGTCGGCATTGTGCCTTTTGTGCTAAATTTGGATGCAATTTCTGTGTTTCATCGTCAATAACAAGGTCCAAGGGATACAGTAAACCTGCAGTGAAGCATCGTAATCTAGAACCGGTCTCACAGGAGAGGTTCAAATCATAGAATTTAAGATGTGACAGTCCTCTTGTACTTAAGTCGGCATTGTGACTTTTCTATTAATTCGGATGCAAGTTCTGTGTTTGATCATGAATAAGAAGGTCCACGGTATACAGTAAACCTTAAGTGAAGCATCGGAATCTAAGACTGGACTCACAGGAGAGGTTCAAATTATAGGAAGTTTAAGAGTCAGTCCTCTTGTACTTAAGTCGTCATTGTGCCTTTTGAATTTAATTCCGATGCAATTTCTGTGCTTCATCGTCAATAAGAAGGTTCACGGTATACAGTAAACTGGAAGTGAAGCATCGGAAACTAAAGCTGGACTCTCAGGAATGGTTCAAATCATAGAAAGTTAGAGTGTCAGTCCTCTTGTACTTAAGTCGGCATTGTGACTTTTATATTAAATTCGGATGCAATTTCTGTGTTTCATCGTCAATTAGAAGATCCAAGATATACCGTAAACCTGAATTGAAGCATCGGAATCTAAAACCGGTCTCACAGGACAGGTTTCAATCATAGAAAGTTAGAGGGTCAGTCCTCTTGTACTTAAGTCGGCATTGTGCCTTTTGTACTAAATTCGGATGCAATTTCTGTGCTTCATCATCAAAAAGAATGTCCAAGGTATTCAGTAAACCGGAAGTGAAGCATCGGAATCTAAATCTGGACTCACAGGAGAGGTTCTAAACATAGGCAGTAAGAAGAGTCAGTCCTCTTGTACTTAAGTCGTCATTGTGCTTTTGAATTTAGTTCGGATGTAATCTCTGTGCTTCATGGGCAATAAGAACGTCCAAGGTATACAGTACCCTGAAGTGAAGCATCGCAATCTAAAACTGGACTCACAGGCGAGGTTCAAATCATAGAATGTTAGAGTGTCATTCCTCTTGTACTTAAGTCGGCATTATGCCTTATGTATTAAACTCAGATGTAATTTCTGTCCTTCATCGTCAATAAGCAGGTCCAAGGTATACAGTAAACCTGAAGTGAAGAATCGGAATCTACAACTGCACTCACAGGAGAGGTTTAAATCATAGAAAATTAAAGTGTCAGTCCTCTAGTACTTAAGTCGGCATTGTGCCTTTTGTATTAAACTCGGATGCAATTTCTGTGCTTCATCGTCAATAAGAAGGTTCAAGGTATACAGTAAAACTGAAGTGAAGCTTCGGAATCTAAAACAGGTCTCACAGGAAAGGTTCTGAACATAGACAGTAAGAAGTGACAGTCCTCTTGTACGTAAGTCGGCATTGTGCCTTTTGTACTACAATCGGATGCAATTTCTCTGTTTCATCGTCAATAAGAAGGTCCAAGGGATACAGTAAACCTGAAGTGAAGCTTCGGAATCTAAAAGTGGTCTCACAGGAAAGGTTCTGATCATAGACAGTGAGAAGAGTCAGTCCTCTTGTACGTAAGTCGGCATTGTGCCTTTAGTACTAAAATCGGATGCAATTTCTGTGTTTCATCGTCAATAAGAAGGTCCAAGGTATACCGTAAACCTGAAGTGAGGCATCGGAAACTAAAACTGGCCTCACAGGAGAGGTTCTACACATAGACTGTAAGAGGTGTCAGTCCTCTTGTACTTACGTCGTCATTGTGCCTTTTGAATTTAATTCCGATGCAATTTCTGTGCTACATCGTCAATACGAAGGTCCAAGGTATACAGTAAACCTGAAGTGAAGCATCGGAATCTAAAACTGGACTCACATGAGTGGTTCAAATTATGATAGTTAGTGTGTCATACCTCTTGTACTTAAGTTGGCATTGTGCCATTTGTATTAAATTCGGATGCAGTTTCTGTGCTTCATCGTCAATAAGAAGGTCCAAGGTATACAGTAAACCCGAAGTGAAGAATCGGAATCTAAAACTGGAATTACAGGAGAGGTTCAAATCATAGATAGTTAGAGTGTCAGTACTCTTGTACTTAAGAAGCATTGTGCCTTTTGAATTTAATTCCGATGCAATTTCTGTGTTTCAGCGCCAATAAGAAGGTCCAAAGGGATACAGTAAACATGAAGTGAAGCATCGGAATCTAAAACTGGACTCAAAGGAGAGGTTCCAATTATAGAAAGTTTAAGAGTCAGTCCTCTTGTACTTAAGTCGTCATTGTGCCTTTTGAATTTAATTCCGATGCAATTTCTGTGCTTCATCGTCAATAAGAAGGTTCAAGGTATACAGTAAACCGGAAGTGAAGCATCGGAAACTAAAGCTGGACTCACAGGAGAGGTTCTAAACATAGGCAGTAAGAAGAGTCAGTCCTCTTGTACTTAAGTCGTCAATGTGCTTTTGAATTTAATTCGGATGTAATCTCTGTGCTTCATGGGCAATATGAACGTCCAAGGTATACAGTACCCTGAAGTGAAGCATCGCAATCTAAAACTGGACTCACAGGCGAGGTTCAAATCATAGAAAGTTAGAGTGTCATTCCTCTTGTACTTAAGTCGGCATTATGCCTTTTGTATTAAACTCGGATGTAATTTCTGTCCTTCATCGTCAATAAGCAGGTCTAAGGTATACAGTAAACCTGAAGTGAAGTATCGGAATCTACAACTAGACTCACAGGAGAGGTTTAAATCATAGAAAATTAAAGTGTCAGTCCTCTAGTACTTAAGTCGGCATTGTGCCTTTTGAATTTCTTTCCGAAGCAATTTCTGTGCTTCATCGTCAATAAGAAGGTTCAAGGTATACAGTAAAACTGAAGTGAAGCTTCGGAATCTAAAACAGGTCTCACAGGAAAGGTTCTGAGCATAGACAGTAAGAAGTGACAGTCCTCTTGTACGTAAGTCGGCATTGTGCCTTTTGTACTACAATCGGATGCAATTTCTCTGTTTCATCGTCAATAAGAAGGTCCAAGGGATACAGTAAACCTGAAGTGAAGCTTCGGAATCTAAAAGTGGTCTCACAGGAAAAGTTCTGATCATAGACAGTAAGAAGAGTCAGTCCTCTTGTACGTAAGTCGGCATTGTGCCTTTTGTACTAAAATCGGATGCAATTTCTGTGTTTCATCGTCAATAAGAAGGTCCAAGGTATACCGTAAACCTGAAGTGAAGAATCGGAAACTAAAACTGGCCTCACAGGAGAGGTTCCATACATAGACTGTAAGAGGTGTCAGTCCTCTTGTACTTACGTCGTCATTGTGCCTTTTGAATTTAATTCCGATGCAATTTCTGTGCTTCATCGTCAATAAGAAGGTCCAAGGTATACAGTAAACCTGAAGTGAAGCATCGGAATCTAAAACTGGACTCACAGGAGAGGTTCACATCATAGAATGTTAGAGTGTCATTCCCCTTGTACTTTTGTCGGCATTGTGCCATTTGAATTTAATTCCGATGCAATTTCTGTGCTTCATCGTCAATAAGAAGATCCGAGGTAAACAGTAAACCTGAAGTGAAGCATCGGAATCTAAAACTGGACTCACATGAGAGGTTCAAATTATGATAGTTAGTGTGTCATACCTCTTGTACTTAAGTTGGCATTGTGCCATTTGTATTAAATTCGGATGCAGTTTCTGTGCTTCATCGTCAATAAGAAGGTCCAAGGTATACAGTAAACCCGAAGTGAAGAATCGGAATCTAAAACTGGACTCACAGGAGAGGTTCAAAACATAGAAAGTTAGAGTGTCAGTCCTCTTGTACTTAAGTCGGCATTGTGCCTCATCTATTACGTTCGCATGCTATTCCTGTGTTTCTTCGTCAATTAGAGGGTCCAAGGTATACAGTAAACGTGAAGGGAAGCTTCGGAATCTAAAAGTGGTCTCACAGGAAAGGTTCTGAACATAGACAGTAAGAAGTGTCAGTCCTCTTGTACGTAAGTCGGCATTGTGCCTTTTGTACTAAAATCGGATGCAATTTCTGTGTTTCATCGTCAATAAGGAGGTCCAAGGGATACAGTAAACTTGAAGTGAAGCATCGGAACCTAAAACCGGTCTCACAGGAGAGGTTCAAATCATAGAATGTAAGGAGAGTCAGTCCTCTTGTACTTATGTGTCATTGTGCCTTTTGTATTTAATTCGGTTGCAATTTCTGTGTTTCATCGTCAATAAGAAGGCCCCAGGGATACAGTAAACCTGAAGTGAAGCATCGGAATCTAAAACTGGACTCACAGGAGAGGTTCAAATCATTGAAAGTTAGAGTGTTATTCCTCTTGTACTTACGTGGGCATTGTTATATTTGTATTAAATTCGGATGCAATTTCTGTGCTTCATCGTCAATAAGAGGGTCCAAGGGATACAGTAAACCTGAAGTGAAGAATCGGAATCTAAAACTGGAATTACAGGAGAGGGTCAAATCATAGATAGTTAGAGTGTCCGTCCTCTTGTACTTAAGAGGCATTGTGCCTTTTGAATTTAATTCCGATGCAATTTCTGTGTTTCATCGTCAATAAAAAGGTCCAAGGTATACAGTAAACCTGAAGTGAAGCATCGGAATCTAAAACTGGACTCACAGGAGAGGTTCAAATTATAGAAAGTTAGAGTGTCAGTCCTCTTGTACTTAAGTCGGCATTGTGCCTTTTGAATTTAATTCGATGCAATTTCTGTGTTTCATCGTTAATAAGAAGGTCCAAGGTATACAGTAAACCTGAAGTGAAGCATCGGAATCTAAAACTGGACTCACAGGAGAGGTTCAAATCATAGAATGTAAGAAGAGTCAGTCCTCTTGTTCTTATGTGGCATTGTGCCTTTTGAATTTAATTTGGATGCAATTTCTGTGTTTCATCGTCAATAAGAAGGCCCCAGGGATACAGTTAACCTGAAGTGAAGCATCGGAATCTAAAACTGGACTCACAGGAGAGGTTGAAATTATAGAAAGTTAGACTGTCATTCCTCTTGTACTTAAGACAGCATTGTGCCATTTGTATTAAATTCGGAGGCAATTTCTGTGCTTCATCGTCAATAAGAGGGTCCAAGGGATACAGTAAACCTGAAGTGAAGATTCGGAATCTAAAACTGGAATTACAGGAGAGGTTCAAATCATAGATAGTTAGAGTGTCTGTCCTCTTGTACTTAAGTCGGCATTGTGCCTTTTGAATTTAATTCCGATGCAATTTCTGTGTTTCATCGTCAATAAGAAGGTCCAAGGTATACAGTAAACCTGAAGTGAAGCATCCGAATCTAAAACTGGACTCACAGGAGAGGTTCAAATCATAGAAAGTTCGAGTGTAGTCCTCTTGTACTTAAGTCGGCATTGTGCCTTTTGAATTTAATTCCGATGCAATTTCTGTGTTTCATCGTCAATAAGAAGGTCCAAGGTATACAGCAAACATGAAGTGAAGCATCGGAATCTAAAACCGGACTCACGGGTGAGGTTCAAATCATCTAAAGTTAGAGTGTCAGTCCTCTTGTACTTAAGTCGGCATTGTGCCTTTTGAATTTAATTCAATGCAATTTCATTTTTTCATCGTCAATAACAAGGTCCAAGGTATAGAGTAAACCTGAAGTGAAGTATCGGAATCGAAAACTGGACACACAGGAGAGATTCGAATCATTGAAAGTTAAAGCGTCAGTCCTCTTGTACTAAAGTCGGCTTTGTGCCTTTTGTTAAAAATTCGGATGCAATTTCTGTTTTTCATCGTCAATAAGAAGGTCCAAGATATACAGTAAACCTGAAGTGAACTATCGGAATCTAAAACTGGACTCACAGGAGAGGTTCGAATCATTGAAAGTTATAGTGTTAGTCCTCTTGTACTTAAGTCGGCATTGTGCCTTTTGTTTTAAATTCGGATGCAATTTCTGTGTTTCATCGTCAATAAGAAGGTCCAAGGTTTACAGTGAACCTTAAGTGAAGCATCGGAATCTAAAAATGGACTCACAGGAGAGATTCAAATCATAGAAAGTTTGAGTGTCAGTCCTCTTGTACTTAAGTCGGCATTGTACCTTTTGAATTAAATTCGGATGCAATTTCTGTGTTTCATCGTCAATTAGAAGGTCCAAGGTATACAGTAAACCTGAAGTGAAGCATCGGAATCCAAAACTGGTCTCACAGGAAAGTTTCTAAACATACACAGTAAGAAGAGTAAGTCCTCTTGTACTTATGTCGGCATTGTGCCTTTAGTACTAAATTTGGATCCAATTTCTGTGTTTCATCGTCAATAAGAAGGTCCAAGGTATACAGTAAACCTGAAGTGAAGCATCGGAACCTAAAACCGGTCTCACAGGAGAGGTTCAAATCATAGAATGTAAGCAGTGTCAGTCCTCTTGTACTTCAGTCAGCATTGTGCCTCTTGTATTTAATCCGGATGCAATTTCTGTGTTTCATCGTCAATAAGAAGGTCGAAGGGATACAGTAAACCTGAAGTGAAGCATCGGAATCTAAAACTGGACTCACAGGAGCGGTTCAAATCATAGATAGTTTGAGTGTCAGTCCTCTTGTACTTAAGTCCGCATTGTGCCATTTGAATTTAATTCCGATGCAATTTCTGTGTTTTATCGTCAATAAGAAGGTCCAAGGTATACAGTAAACCTGAAGTAAAGCTTCGGAAACTAAAACTGGACTCACAGGAGAGGTTCAAATCATAGAAAGTAAGAGTGTCAGTCAACTTGTACTTAAGTCGGCATTGTGCCTTTTGAATTTAATTCGATGCAATTGCTGTGTTTCATCGTCAATAAGAAGGTCTAAGGTATACAGTAAACCTGAAGTGAAGCATCGGAATCTAAAACTGGACTCACAGGAGAGGTTCAAATCATTGAAAGTTAGAGTGTCAGTCCTTTTGTACGTAAGTGGGCATTGTGCAATTTGTTTTAAATTCGGATGCAATTTCTGTGTTTTATCGTCAATAAGAAGGTTCAAGGTATACAGTAAACCTGAAGTGAAGCATCGGAATCTAAAACTGGACTCACAGGAGAGGTTCAAATTATGAAAGTTAGTGTGTCATTCCTCTTGTACTTAAGTTGGCATTGTGCCATTTGCATTAAATTCGGATGCAGTTTCTGTGCTTCATCGACAATAAGAAGGTCCAAGGTATTCAGTAAACCCAAAGTGAAGAATCGGAATCTATAACTGGACTCACAGGAGAGGTTCAAATCATTGAAAGTTAGAGTGTCAGTCCTTTTGTACTTAAGTGGGCATTGTGCCATTTGTATTTAATCCGGATGCAATTTCTGTGTTTCATCGTCAATAAGAAGGTCGAAGGGATACAGTAAACCTTAAGTGAAGCATCGGAATCTAAACCTGGACTCACAGGAGCGGTTCAAATCATAGATAGTTTGAGTGTCAGTCCTCTTGTACTTAAGTCGGCATTGTGCCTTTTGAATTTAATTCCGATGCAATTTCTGTGTTTCATCGTCAATAAGAAGGTCCAAGGTATACAGTAAACCTGAAGTGAAGCATCGGAATCTAAAACCGGACTTACAGGAGAGGTTCAAATCATCTAAAGTTAGAGTGTCAGTCCTCTTGTACTTAAGTCCGCATTGTGCCTTTTGAATTTAATTCCGATGCTATTTCTGTGTTATATCGTCAATAGGAAAGTCCAAGGTATACAGTAAACCTGAAGCGAAGCTTCGGAATCTAAAAGTGGTCTCACAGGAAAGGTTCTGAACATAGACAGTAAGAAGTGTCAGTCCTCTTGTACGTAAGTCGGCATTGTGCCTTTTGTACTAAAGTCGGATGCAATTTCTTTGTTTCATCGTCAATAAGAAGGTCCCAGGGATACAGAAAACCTGAAGTGAAGCATCGGAACCTAAATCCGGACTCACAGGAGATGTTCAAATCATAGAATGTAAGCAGTGTCAGTCCTCTTGTACTTAAGTCAGCATTGTGCCTTCTGTATTTAATCCGGATGCAATATCTGTGTTTCATCGTCAATAAGGAGGTCGAAGGAATACAGTAAACCTGAAGTAAAGCTTCGGAATCTAAAACTGGACTCACAGGAGAGATTCGAATCTTTAAAATTTAATGTGTCAGTCCTCTTGTACTAAAGTCGGCATTGTGCCTTTTGTTTCAAATTCGGATGCAATTTCTGTGTTTCATCGTCAATAAGAAGGTCCATGATATACAGTAAACCTGAAGTGAATTATCGGAATCTAAAACTGGACTCACAGGAGAGGTTCGAATCATTGAAAGTTATAGTGTCAGTCCTCTTGTACTAAAGTCGGCATTCTCCCTTTTGTTTGAAATTCGGATGCAATTTCTGTGTTTCATTGTCAATAAGAAGGTCCAAGGGTTACAGTGAACCTTAAGTGAAGCATCGGAATCTAAAAATGAACTCACAGGAGAGGTTCAAATCATAGAATGTTAGAGAGTAAGTCCACTTGTACTTAAGTCGGCATTGTGCCTTTTGAATTAAATTCGGATGCAATTTCTGTGTTTCATCGTCAATTAGAAGGTCCAAGGTGTACAGTAAACCTCAAGTGAAGCATCGTAATCTAAAACTGGTCTCACAGGAAAGGTTCTAAACATAGACAGTAAGAAGAGTAAGTCCTCTTGTACTTAAGTCGAATTGTGCCTTTAGTACTAAATTTGGATGCAATTTCTGTGTTTCATCGTCAATAAGGAGGTCCAAGGGATACAGTAAACCTGCAGTGAAGCATCGCAATCTATAACCCGTCTTACAGGAGAAGTTCATATCATAGAATGTAAGAAGTGACAGTCCTCTTGTACTTAAGTCGGCATTGTGACTTTTCTATTAATTCGGATGCAATTTCTGTGTTTGATCATCAATAAGAAGGTCCAAGGGATACAGTAAACCTGAAGTAAAACATCGGAATGTAAAACTAGACTCACAGGAGAGGTTCAAATAATAGAAAGTTTAAGTGTCAGTCCTCTTGTACTTAAGTCGGCATTGTGCTTTTTGAATTTAATTCCGATGCAATTTCTGTGCTTCATCGTCAATAAGAAGGTTCAAGGTATACAGTAAACCTGAAGTGAAGCATCGGAATCTAAAACCGGTCTCACAGGAGAGGTTTCAATCATAGAAAGTTAGAGGGTCAGTCCTCTTGTACTTAAGTCGGCATTGTGCCTTTTGTACTAAATTCGGATGCATTTTCTGTGCTTCATAATCAATAAGAATGTCCAAGGTATACAGTAAACCTGAAGTGAAGCATCGGAATCTAAAACTGGACACACAGGAAGGTTCTAAACATAGGCAGTTAGAAGAGTCGGTCCTCTTGTACTTAAGTCGTCATTGTGCCTTTAGAATTTAATTCGGATGGAATTTCTGTCCTTCATCGTCAATAAGAAGGTCCAAGGTATACATTTAACCTGAGGTGAAGCATCGGAATCTAAAACTAGACTCACAGGAGAGGTTCAAGTCATAGAAAGTTAGAGTGTCATTCCGCTTGTACTTAAGTCGGCATTGTGCCTTTTGAATTAAACTCGGATACACTTTCTGTGCTTCATCGTCAATAAGAAGGTCCAAGGTATACAGTAAACCTGAAGAATCGGAATCTACAACTGGACTCACTGGAGAGGTTTAAATCATAGAAAGTTAGAGTGTCAGTCCTCTTGTACATAAGTCGGCATTGTGCGTTTTGAATTTCATTGCGATGCAATTTCTGTGCTTAACCGTCAATAAGAGGGTTCAAGGTATACAGTAAACCTGAAGTGAAGCATCGGAATCTTAAACTGGACTCACAGGAGAGGTTCAAATCATAGAAAGTTAGAGTGTCAGTCCTCTTGTACTTAAGTCGGCATTGTGCCTTATGTATTAAGTTCGGATGCAATTTCTGTGTTTCATCGTCAATTAGAAGGTCCAAGGTATACAGTAAACCTGAAGTGAAGCTTCTTAATCTAAAACTGGTATCACAGGAAAGGTTCTGAACATAGACAGTAAGAAGAGTCGGTCCTCTTGTACTTGTCATTGTGCCTTTTGTATTTAATTCGGATGCAATTTCTGTGCTTCATAGGCAATAGAAAGGTAGAAGGTATACAGTAAACCAGAAGTGAAGCATCGGAACCGAAAACCGTCCTCACAGGAGAGGTTCAAATCATAGAATGTAAGCTGTGTCTGTCCTCTTGTACTTAATTCAGCATTGTGCCTTTTGTATTTAATGCGGATGCAATTTCTGTGTTTCATCGTCAATAAGAAGGTCGAAGGGATACAGTAAACCTGAAGTGAAGCATCGGAATCTAAAACTGGACTCACAGGAGCGGTTCAAATCGTAGATAGTTTGAGTGTCAGTCAACTTGTACTTAAGTCGGCATTGTGCCTTTTGAATTTAATTCGATGCAATTGCTGCGTTTCATCGTCAACAAGAAGGTCTAAGGTATACAGTAAACCTGAAGTGAAGAATCGGAATCTAAAACTGGGCTCACAGGAGAGGTTCAAATCATTGAAAGTTAGAGTGTCAGTCCTTTTGTACTTAAATGGGCGTTGTGCCTTTTGTTTTAAATTTGGATGCAATTTCTGTGTTTCATCGTCAATAAGAAGGTTCAAGGTATACAGTAAACCTGAAGTGAAGCATCGGAATCTAAAACTGGACTCACAGGAGAGGTTCAAATCATAGAAAGTTAGAGTTCCAGTCCTCTTGTACTTTTGTCTGCATTGTGCCATTTGAATTTAATTCCGATGCAATTTCTGTGCTTCATCGCCAATAAGAAGAACCAAGGTATACAGTAAACCTGAAGTGAAGCATCGGAATCTAAAACTGGACTCACAGGAGAGGTTCAAATTATGAAAGTTAGCGTGTCTTTCCTCTTGTAATTAAGTCGGCATTGTGCCTTATGTATTACGTTCGCATGCTATTCCTGTGTTTCATCGTCAGTTAGAAGGTCCAAGGTATACAGTAAACCTGAAGCGAAGCTTCGGAATCTAAAAGTGGTCTCACAGGAAAGGTTCTGAACATAGACAGTGAGAAGTGTCAGTCCTCTTGTACGTAAGTCGGCATTGTGCCTTTTGTACTAAAATCGGATGCAATTTCTGTGTTTCATCGTCAATAAGAAGGTCCAAGGGATACTGAAAACCTGAAGTGAAGCATCGGAACCTAAATCCGGTCTCACAGGAGATGTTCAAATCAATGAATGTAAGAAGTGTCAGTCCTCATGTACTTAAGTCGGCATTGTGCCTTTTGTATTTAATCCCGATTTCATTTCTGTGATTCATCGTCAATAAGAAGGTCCAAGGGATACAGTAAACCTGAAGTGAGCATCGGAATCTAAAACTGGACACACAGGAGTGATTCGAATCATTGAAAGATAAAGTGTCAGTCCTCTAGTACTAAAGTCGGCATTGTGCCTTTTGTTGAAAATACGGATGCAATTTCTGCGTTTCATCCTCAATAAGAAGGTCCAAGATATACAGTAAACCTGAAGTGAATTATCGGAATCTAAAACTGGACTCACAGGAGAGGTTCGAATCATTGAAAGTAAGTGTCAGTCCTCTTGTACTTAAGTCGGCATTGTGCCTTTTGTTTTAAATTCGGATGCAATTTCTGTGTTTCATCGTCAATAAGAAGTTCCAAGAAATACAGCAAACCTAAAGTGAAGCATCGGAAACTAAAACTGGTCTCACAGGAAAGGTTCTAAACATAGACAGAAAGAAGAGTAAGTCCTCTTGTACTTAAGTCGGCGTTGTGCCTTTAGTACTAAATTTGGATGCAATTTCTGTGCTTCATCGTCAATAAGGAGGTCCAAGGGATACAGTAATCTTGAAGTGAAGCATCGGAACCTAAAACCGGTCTCACAGGAGAGGTTCAAATCATAGAATGTAAGAAGAGTCAGTCCACTTGTACTAATGTGGCATTGTGCCTTTTGTATTTAATTCGGATGCAATTTCTGTGTTTCATCGTCAATAAGAAGGCCCCACGGATACAGTAAACCTGAAGTGAAGCATCGGAATTTAAAACTGGACTCACAGGAGAGGTTCAAATCATAGAAAGATAGAGTGTCAGTCCTCTTGTACTTATGTCGGCATTGTGCCTTTTGAATTTAATTCCGATGCAATTTCTGTTCTTCATAGTCAATAAGAAGGTTCAAGGTATACAGTAAACCTGAAGTGAAGCATCGGAATCTAAAACTGGACTCACAGGAGAGGTTCAAATCATAGAAAGTTAGAGTGTCATTCCTCTTGTACTTAAGTCGGCATTGTGCATTTTGTATTAAATTCGGATGCAATTTCAGCGCTTCATCGTAAATAAGGATGTCCAAGGTATACAGTAAACCTGAAGTGAAGAATCGGAATCTAAAAGTGGACTCACAGGAGAGGTTCTAATCATAGAAAGTTAGAGTGTCAGTCCCCTTGTACTTAAGTCGGCATTGTGCCTTATGTATTAAATTCGGATGCAATTTCTGTGTTTCATCGTCAATTAGAAGGTCCAAGGTATACACTAAAGCTGAAGTGAAGCTTCGGAATCTAAAACTGGCCTCACAGGAACGTTTCTGTACATAGACAGTAAGAAAAGTCAGTCCTCTTGTACTTTAGTCAGCATTGTGCTTTTGTACTAAATTCGGATGCAATTTCTGTGTTTCATCGTCAATAAGAAGGTCCAAGGTATACAGTAAACCTGAAGTGAAGCATCAGAATCCAAAACTGGACTCACAGGAGAGGTTCTAATCATAGAAAGTTAGAGTGACAGTCCTCTTGTACTAAAGTCAGCATTGTGATTTTGAATTAAGATCGGATGCAATTACTGTGTTTCATCGTCAATAAGAAAGTCCAAGGGATACAGTAAGCCTGAAGTGAAAAATCGGAATCTAAAACTTGACTCACAGGAGAGGTTCAAATCATAGAAAGTTAGAGTGTCAGTCCTCTTGTACTTAAGTCGGCATTGTGCCTTTTGTATTAAATTGGGATGCTATTTCTGTGTTTCATCGTCAATAAGAAGGTCCAATGGATACAGTAAACCTGAAGTGAAGCATCGGAATCTAACACTGGACTGACAGGAGACGTTCAAATCATAGAAATTTAGAGTGTCAGTCCTCTTGTACTTAAGTCGGCATTTTGCCTTTTGTATTAATTGCGGATGCAATGTCTGTGTTTGTTCGTCAATAGGAAGGTCCAAGGGATACAATAAACCTGAAGTGAAGCATTGGAATCTAAAACTGGACTCACAGGAGAGGTTCAAATCATAGGAAGCTAAGGTGTGAGTCCTCTTGTACTTAAGTCGGCATTGTGACTTTTGTATTAATTTCGGAAGCAATATCTGTGTTTCATCGTCAATAAGAAGGTCCAAGAGATACAGTAAACCTGAAGTGAGGCATCGGAATCTAAAGCTGGACTCACAGGAGAGGTTCAAATCATAGAAAGTAAGAGTGTCAGTCCTCTTGTACTTAAGTCGTCATTGCGCCTTTTGAATTTAATACCGATGCAATTTCTGTGTTTCATCGTCAATAAGAATGTCCAAGGGATACAGTAAATCTGAAGCGAAGCATCGGAATCAAAAACTGGACTCACACGAGAGGTTCAAATCATAGAAAGTTAGAGTGTCAGTCCTCTTGTACTTAAGTCGGCATTGTGCCTTTTGTATTGAATTCGGATGCAATTTCTGTGTTTCATCGTCAATAAAAAGGTCCAAGGGATACATTAAACCTGAAGTGAAGCATTGGAATCTAAAACTGGACTCACAGGAGAGGTTCAGATCAAAGATAATTAGAGTGTCAGTCCTCTTGTCCTTAATTCGGCATTGTGCTTTTGTACTAAATTCGGATGCAATTTCGGTGTTTCATCGTCAATAAGAAGGTCCAAGGGATACAGTTAACTTGAAGTGAAGCATCGGAACCTAAAACCGGTCTCACAGGAGAGGTTCAAATCATAGAATGTAAGAAGTGTCAGTCCGCTCGTACTTAAGTCATCATTGTGCCATTTGTATTTAATTCGGATGCAATTTCTGTGTTTCATCGTCAATAAGAGAGCCCCAGGTATACAGTAAACCTGAAGTGAAGCATCGGAATCTAAAACTGGACTCACAGGAGAGGTTCAAATCATAGAAAGTTAGAGTGTCATTCCTCTTGTACTTAAGTCGGCATTCTGCCTTTTGTACTAATTTCGGATGCAATTTCTGTGTTTGTTTGTCAATACGAAGGTCCAAGGGATACAGTAAGCCTGAAGTGAAGCATCGGAACATAAAGCTGGACTCATAGGAGAGGTTCAAATCATAGAAAGGTAGAGGGTCAGTCCTCTTGTACTTAAGTCGTCATTGTGCCTTTTGTATTAAATTCGGATGCAGTTTCTGTGTTTCATCGTCAATAAGAAGGTCCAAGGGATACAATGAACCTGAAGTGAAGCATTGGATTCTAAAACTGGACTCACAGGAGAGGTTCAAATCATAGAAAGCTAAGGTGTCAGTCCTCTTGTACTTAAGTCGGCATTATGCCTTTTGTATTAATTTCGGAAGCAATTTCTGTGTTTCATTGTCAATAAGAAGGTCCAAGAGATACAGTAAACCTGAAGTGAAGCATCTGAATCTATAACTGGACTCACATGATGGTTCAAATCATAGAAAGTTAGAGTGTCAGTACTCTTGTACTTAAGTCGGCATTGTGCCTTTTGAATTTAATACCGATGCAATTTCTGTGTTTCATCGTCAATAAGAAGGTCTAAGGGATACAGTAAATCTGAAGTGAAGCATCGTAATCTAAAACTGGACTCACACGAGAGGTTCAAATCATAGAAAGTTAGAGTGTCAGTCCTCTTGTACTTAAGTCGGCATTGTGCCTTTTGTATTAAATTCGGATGCAATTTCTGTGTTTCATCGTCAATAAAAAGGTCCAAGGTATACATTAAACCTAAAGTGAAGCATCGGAATCTAAAACCCGCCTCACAGGAGAGGTTCAGATCATAGATAATTAGAGTGTCAGTCCTCTTGTACTTAATTCGGCATTGTGCCTTTTGTATTAATTTCGGATGCAATTTCTGTGTTTTATCGTCAATAAGAAGGTCCGAGGGATACAGGAAACTTGAAGTGAAGCATCGGAACCAAAAACCGGTCTCACAGGAGAGGTTCAAATCATAGAATGTAAGAAGAGTCAGTCCTCTTGTACTTAAGTGGCATCGAGCCTTTTGTATTTAATTTGGATGCAATTTCTGTGTTTCATCGTCAATAATATGGCCCCAGGTATACAGTAATCCTGAAGTGAAGCATCGGAATCTAAAACTGGACTCACAGGAGAGGTTCAAATCATAGAAAATTAGAGTGACAGTCCTCTTGTACTTATGTTGGCATTGTGCCTTTTGAATTTAATTGCGATGCAATTTCTGTGCTTCATAGTCAATACGAAGGTTCAAGGTATACAGTAAACCTGAAGTGTAGCATCGGAATCTAAAACTGGACTCACAGGAGAGGTTCAAATCATAGAAAGTTAGAGTGTCATTCCTCTTGTACTTAAGTCGGCATTGTGCCTTTTGTATTAAATTCGGATGCAATTTCTGTGCGTCATCGTCAATAAGAAGGTCCAAGGTATACAGTAAACCTGATGTGAAGAATCGGAATCTAAAACTGGTCTCACAGGAGAGGTTCAAATCATAGAAAGTTAGAGTGTCAGTCCTCTTGTACTTAAGTCGGCATTGTGCCTTATGTATTGAATTCGGCTGCAATTTCTGTGTTTCATCGTCAATTAGAAGGTCCAAGGTATACAGTAAACCTGATGTGAAGCTTCGGAATCTAAAACTGGTCTCACAGGAAAGGTTCTGAACATTGACAGTAAGAAGTGTCAGTCCTCTTGTACTTAAGTCGGCATTGTGCCTTTTGTACTAAATTCGGATGCAATTTCTGTGTTTCATCGCCAATAAGAAGGTCCTAGGGATACAGTAAACTTGAAGTGAAGCATCGGAACCTAAAACAGGTCTCACAAGAGAGGTTCATATCATAGATTGTAAGAAGTGTCAGTCTGCTTGTACTTAAGTCGGCATTGTGCCCTTTGTATTGAATTCGGATCCATTTTCTGTGTTTAATCGTCAATAAGAAAGTACAAGGGATACAGTAAACCTGATGTGAAGCATCGGAATCTAAAACTGGATTCACAGGAGAGTTCAAATCATAGAAACTTAGAGTGTCAGTCCTCTTGTACTTAAGTCGGCATTGTGCCTTATATATTGAATTTGGCTGCAATTTCTGTGTTTAATCGTCAATAAGAAGGTCCAAGGTATACAGTAAACCTGAAGTGAAGCTTCGGAATCTAAAACTGGTCTCACAGGAAAGGTTCTGAACATAGACAGTAAGAAGTGTCAGTCCTCTTGTACTTCAGTCGGCATTGTGCCTTTTGAATTTAATTCCGATGCAATTTCTGTGTTTCATCGCCAATAAGAAGGTCCAAGGTATACAGTAAATCTCAAGTGAAGCATCGGAATCCAAAACTGGACTCACAGGACACGTTCAAATCAAAGAAAGTTAGAGTGTCAGTCCTCTTGTACTTAAGTCGGCATTGTGCCTTTTGTATTTAAGTCCGATGCAATATCTGTGTTTTATCGTCAATAAGGAGGTCCAAGGAATACAGTAAACCTGAAGTGAAGCGTCGGAATCTAAAACTGGACTCCCAGTAGAGGTTCAAATCATAGAAAGTTAGAGCGTCAGTCCTTTTGTACTTAAGTCGGCATTGTGCCTTTTGTATTACATTCGGATGCAATATCTGTGTTTCATCGCCAATAAGAAGGACCAAGGGATACAGTAATCCTGAAGTGAAGCATCGGAATCTAACACTGGACTCACAGGAGAGGTTCAAATCATAAAAATTGGAGTGTCAGTCCTCTTGTACTTAAGTCGGCATGGTGCCTTTTGAATTTAATTCCGATGCAATTTCTGTTCTTCATCGTCAATAAGAGAGCCCCAGGTATACAGTAAACCTGAAGTGAAGCATCGGAATCTAAAACTGGACTCACAGGAGAGGTTCAAATCATAGAAAGTTAGAATGACAGTCCTCTTGTACTTATGTCGGCATTGTGCCTTTTGAATTTAATAGCGATGCCATTTTTGTGCTTCATAGTCAATAAGAAGGTTCAAGGTATACAGTAAACCTGAAGTGAATCATCGGAATCTAAAACTGGACTCACAGGAGAGGTTCAAATCATAGAAAGTTAGAGTGTCATTCCTCTTGTACTTAAGTCGGCATTGTGCATTTTGTATTAATTTCGGATGCAATTTCTGTGTTTGTTTGTCAATACGAAGGTCCAAGGGATGCAGTAAGCCTGAAGTGAAGCATCGGAATCTAAAGCTGGACTCATAGGAGAGGTTCAAATCATAGAAAGGTAGAGTGTCAGTCCTCTTGTACTTAAGTCGTCATTGTGCCTTTTGTATTAAATTCGGATGCAATTTCTGTGCTTCATCGTCAATAAGAAGGTCCAAGGTATACAGTAATCCTGAAGTGAAGCATCGGAATCTAAAACTGGACTTACAGGAGAGGTTCAAATCATAGAAAGTTAGAGTGACAGTCCTCTTGTACTTATGTTGGCATTGTGCCTTTTGAATTTAATTGCCATGCAATTTCTGTGCTTCATAATCAATATGAAGGTTCAAGGTATACAGTAAACCTGAAGTGTAGCATCGGAATCTAAAACTGGACTCACAGGAGAGGTTCAAATCATAGAAAGTTAGAGTGTCATTCCTCTTGTACTTAAGTCGGCATTGTGCCTTTTGTATTAAATTCGGATGCAATTTCTGTGCTTCATCGTCAATAAGAAGGTCCAAGGTATACAGTAAACCTGATGTGAAGAATCGGAATCTAAAACTGGTCTCACAGGAGAGGTTCAAATCATAGAAAGTTAGAGTGTCAGTCCTCTTGTACTTAAGTCGGCATTGTGACTTATGTATTGAATTCGGCTGCAATTTCTGTGTTTCATCGTCAATTAGAAGGTCCATGGTATACAGTAAACCTGAAGTGAAGCTTCGGAATCTAAAACTGGTCTCACAGGAAAGGTTCTGAACATAGACAGTAAGAAGTGTCAGACCTCTTGTACTTAAGTCGACATTGTGCCTTTTGTACTAAATTCGGATGCAATTTCTGTGTTTCATCGCCAATAAGAAGGTCCTAGGGATACAGTAAACTTGAAGTGAAGCATGGGAACCTAAAACAGGTCTCACAAGAGAGGTTCAAATCATAGATTGTAAGAAGTGTCAGTCTGCTTGTACTTAAGTCGGCATTGTGCCTTTTGTATTGAATTCGGATGCATTTTCTATGTTTAATCGTCAATAAGAAGGTACAAGGGATACAGTAAACCTGAAGTGAAGCATCGGAATCTAAAACTGAATTCACAGGAGAGTTCAAATCATAGAAAGTTAGAGTGTCAGTCCTCTTGTACTTCAGTCGGCATTGTGCCTTTTGAATTTAATTCCGACGCAATTTCTGTGCTTCATCGTCAATAAGAAGGTCCAAGGTATTCAGTAAACCTGAAGTGAAGCATCGGAATCTAAAACTGGACTCACAGGACACGTTCAAATCAAAGAAAGTTTGAGTGTCAGTCCTCTTGTACTTAAGTCGGCATTGTGCCTTTTGTATTTAAGTCCGATGCAATATCTGTGTTTTATCGTCAATAAGGAGGTCCAAGGTATACAGTAAACCTGAAGTGAAGCGTCGGAATCTAAAACTGGACTCCCAGGAGAGGTTCAAATCATAGTAACTTAGAGCGTCAGTCCTCTTGTACTTAAGTCGGAATTGTGCCTTTTGTATTACATTCGGATGCAGTTTCTGTGTTTCATCGTCAATAAGAAGGTCCAAGGGATACAGTAATCCTGAAGTGAAGCATCGGAATCTAACACTGGACTCACAGGAGAGGTTCAAATCATAAAAATTGGAGTGTCAGTCCTCTTGTACTTAAGTCGGCATGGTGCATTTTGAATTTAATTCCGATGCAATTTCTGTTCTTCATCGTCAATAAGAAGGTCCAAGGTATACAGTAAACTTGAAGTGAAGCATCGGAATTTAAAACTGAACTCACAGTAAGGGTTCAAATCATAGAAAGTTAGAGTGTCAGTCCTCTTGTACTTAAGTCGGCATTGTGCCTTTTGAATTTAATTCCGATGCAATTTCTGTGTTTCATCGTCAATATCAAGGTCCAAGGGATACAGTAAATCAGAAGTGAAGCATCGGAATCTATACCTCGACTCACAGGAGAGGTTCTAATCATAAAAAGTTAGAGTGTCAGTCCTCTTGTACTTAAGTCGGCATTGTGATTTTAAATTAAGTTCGGATGCAATTACTGTGTTTCATCGTCAATATGGTCCAACGGATACAGTAAACCTGAAGTGAACCATCGGAATCTAAAACTGGACTCCTAAAAAAGGTTCAAATCATTGAAAGTTAGAGTGTCAGTCCTCTTGTACTTAAATCGGCATTGTGCCTTTTGTATTAAATTCGCATGAAGTTTCTGTGTTTCGTCGTCAATAAGAAGGTCCAAGGGATACATTAAACCTAAAGTGAAGCATCGGAATCTAAAACCCGACTCACAGGAGAGGTTCAGATCATAGATAATTAGAGTGTCAGTCCTCTTGTACTTAATTCGGCATTGTGCCTTTTGTATTAATTTCGGATGCAATTTCTGTGTTTTATCGTCAATAAGAAGGTCCGAGGGATACAGGAAACTTGAAGTGAAGCATCGGAACCAAAAACCGGTCTCACAGGAGAGGTTCAAATCATAGAATGTAAGAAGAGTCAGTCCTCTTGTACTTAGGTGGCATTGAGCCTTTTGTATTTAATTTGGATGCAATTTCTGTGTCTCATCGTCAATAATATGGCCCCAGGTATACAGTAATCCTGAAGTGAAGCATCGGAATCTAAAACTGGACTCACAGGAGGGGTTCAAATCATAGAAAGTTAGAGTGTCATTCCTCTTGTACTTAAGTCGGCATTGTGCCTTTTGTATTAATTTCGGATGCAATTTCTGTGCTTCATCGTCAATAAGAAAGTCCAAGGTATACAGTAAACCTGATGTGAAGAATCGGAATCTAAAACTGGTCTCACAGGAGAGGTTCAAATCACAGAAAGTTAGAGTGTCTGTCCTCTTGTACTTAAGTCGGCATTGTGCCTTATGTATTGAATTCGGCTGCAATTTCTGTGTTTCATCGTCAATTAGAAGATCCAAGGTATACAGTAAAACTGAAGTGAAGCTTCGGAATCTAAAACTGGTCTCACAGGAGAGGTTCTGAACATAGACAGTAAGAAGTGTCAGTCCTCTTGTACTTAAGTCGGCATTGTGCCTTTTGTACTAAATTCGGATGCAATTTCTGTGTTTCATCGGCAATAAGAAGGTCCAAGCGATACAGTAAACTTGAAGTGAAGCATCGGAACCTAAAACAGGTCTCACAAGAGAGGTTCAAATCATAGATTGTATGAAGTGTCAGTCTGCTTGTACTTAAGTCGGCATTGTGCCTTTTGTATTTAATTCGGATGCATTTTCTGTGTTTCATCGTCAATAAGATGGTCCAAGGGATACAGTAAACCTGAAGTGAAGCATCGGAATTTAAAACTGGATTCACAGGAGAGTTCAAATCATAGAAAGTTAGAGTGTCAGTCCTCTTGTACTTCAGTCGGCATTGTGCCTTTTGAATTTAATTCCGATGCAATTTCTGTGTTTCATCGCCAATAAGAAGGTCCAAGGTATACAGTAAACCTGAAGTGAAGCATCGGAATCCAAAACTGGACTCACAGGACACGTTCAAATCAAAGAAAGTTAGAGTGTCAGTCCTCTTGTACTTAAGTCGGCATTGTGCCTTTTGTATTTAAGTCCGATGCAATATCTGTGTTTTATCGTCAATAAGGAGGTCCAAGGTATACAGTCAACCTGAAGTGAAGCGTCGCAATCTAAAACTGGACTCCCAGGAGAGGTTCAAATCATAGAAAGTTAGAGCGTCAGTCCTCTTGTACTTAAGTCGGCATTGTGCCTTTTGTATTACATTCGGATGCAATTTCTGTGCTTCATCGTCAATAAGAAAGTCCAAGGTATACAGGAAACCTGATGTGAAGAATCGGAATCTAAAACTGGTCTCACAGGAGAGGTTCAAATCATAGAAAGTTAGAGTGACTGTCCTCGTGTACCTATGTTGGCATTGTGCCTTTTGAATTTCATTGCGATGCAATTTCTGTGCTTCATAGTCAATAAGAAGGTTCAAGGTATACAGTAAACCTGAAGTGTAGCATCGGAATCTAAAACTGGACTCACAGGTGAGGTTCAAATCATAGAAAGTTAGAGTGTCATTCCTCTTGTACTTAAGTCGGCATTGTGCCTTTTGTATTAAATTCGGATGCAATTTCTGTGCTTCATCGTCAATAAGAAAGTCCAAGGTATACAGTAAACCTGATGTGAAGAATCGGAATCTAAAACTGGTCTCACAGGAGAGGTTCAAATCATAGAAAGTGAGAGTGTCAGTCCTCTTGTACTTAAGTCGGCATTGTGCCTTATGTATTGAATTTGGCTGCGATTTCTGTGTTTCATCGTCAATTAGAAGATCCAAGGTATACAGTAAAACTGAAGTGAAGCTTCGGAATCTAAAACTGGTCTCACAGGAAAGGTTCTGAACATAGACAGTAAGAAGTGTCAGTCCTCTTGTACTTAAGTCGGCATTGTGCCTTTTGTACTAAATTCGGATGCAATTTCTGTGTTTCATCGCCAATTTGAAGGTCCAAGGGATACAGTAAACTTGAAGTGAAGCATCGGAACCTAAAACAGGTCTCACAAGAGAGGTTCAAATCATAGATTGTAAGAAGTGTCAGTCTGCCTGTACTTAAGTCGGCATTGTGCCTTTTGTATTTAATTCGGATGCATTTTCTGTGTTTAATCGTCAATAAGAAGGTCCAAGGGATACAGTAAACCTGAAGTGAAGCATCGGAATTTAAAACTGGATTCACAGGAGAGTTCAAATCATAGAAAGTTAGAGTGTCAGTCCTCTTGTACTTCAGTCGGCATTGTGCCTTTTGAATTTAATTCCGATGCAATTTCTGTGTTTCATCGCCAATAAGAAGGTCCAAGGTATACGGTAAACCTGAAGTGAAGCATCGGAATCCAAAACTGGACTCACAGGACACTTTCAAATCAAAGAAAGTTAGAGTGTCAGTCCTCTTGTACTTAAGTCGGCATTGTGCCTTTTGTATTTAAGTCCGATGCAATATCTGTGTTTTATCGTCAATAAGGAGGTCCAAGGTATACAGTCAACCTGAAGTGAAGCGTCGCAATCTAAAACTGGACTCCCAGGAGAGGTTCAAATCATAGAAAGTTAGAGCGTCAGTCCTCTTGTACTTAAGTCGGCATTGTGCCTTTTGTATTACATTCGGATGCAATATCTGTGTTTCATCGTCAATAAGAAGGTCCAAGGGATACAGTTATCCTGAAGTGAAGCATCGGAATCTAACACTGGACTCACAGGAGAGGTTCAAATCATAAAAATTGGAGTGTTAGTCCTCTTCTACTTAAGTCGGCATTGTGCCTTTTGAATTTAATTCCGATGCAATTTCTGTGTTGCATCGTCAATATCAAGGTCCAAGGGATACAGTAAATCAGAAGTGAAGCATCGGAATCTATACCTCGACTCACAGGAGAGGTTCTAATCATAGAAAGTTTGAGTGTCAGTCCTCTTGTACTTAAGTCGGTATTGTGATTTTAAATTAAGTTCGGATGCAATTACTGTGTTTCCTCCTCAATATGGTCCAACGGATACAGTAAACCTGAAGTGAACCATCGGAATCTAAAACTGGACTCCTAAAAAAGGTTCAAATCATTGAAAGTTAGAGTGTCAGTCCTCTTGTACTTAAATCGGCATTATGCCTTTTGTATTAAATTCGGATGAAATTTCTGTGTTTCGTCGTCAATAAGAAGGTCCAAGGGATACAGTAAACCTGATGCGAAGCATCGGAATCTAAAACTGGACTCACAGGAGAGGTTCAAATCATTGAAAGTTAGAGTGTCAGTCCTCTTGTACTTAAATCGGATTTGTGCCTTTTGTATTAAATTCGGATGCAATTTCTGTGTTTCATCGTCAATAAGAAGGTACAAGGAATACAGTAAACTTGAAGTGAAGCATCGGAACCTAAAACCGGTCTCACAGGAGAGGTTCAAATCATAGATTGTAAGAAGTGTCAGTCCACTTGTACTTAAGTCGGCATTGTGCCTTTTGTATTTAATTCGGATGCAATTTCTGTGTTTAATCGTCAATATGAAGGTCCAAAGGATACAGTACACCTGAAGTGAAGCATCGGAATCTAAAACTGGATTCACAAGACAGGTTCAAATCATAGAAAGTTAGAGTGTCATTCCTCTTGTACTTCAGTCGGCATTCTGCCTTTTGAATTTAATTCCGATGCAATTTCTGTGTTTCATCGTCAATAAGAAGGTCCAAGGTATACAGTAAACCTGAAGTGAAGCATCGGAATCCAAAACTGGATTCACAGGACACGTTCAAATCATAGAAAGTTAGAGTGTCAGTCCTCTTGTACTTAAGTCGGCATTGTGCCTTTTGTATTTATTTCCGATGCAATATCTGTGTTTCATCATCAATAACGAGGTCCAAGGTATACAGTACACCTGAGGTGAAGCGTCGGAATCTAAAAGTGGACTCCCAGGAGAGGTTCAAATCATAGAAATTTAGAGTGGCAGTCCTCTTGTACTTAAGTCGCCATTGTGCCTTTTGAATTTAATTCCGATGCAATTTCTGTGTTTCATCGTCAATAAGAAGTTTAAAATGGTAAAGTAAACCTGAAATGAAGCATCGGAATCTAAAACTGGACTCACAGGAGAATTTTCAAATCATAGAAAGTTAGAGTGTCAGTCATCTTGTATTTAAGTCGGCATTGTGCCTTTTGAGTTTAATTCCGACGCAATTTCTGTGCTTCCTCGTCAATAAGAAGGTCCAAGGTATTCAGTAAACCTGAAGTGAAGCATCGGAATCCAAAACTGGACTCACAGGACACGTTCAAATCAAAGAAAGTTAGAGTGTCAGTCCTCTTGTACTTAAGTCGGCATTGTGCCTTTTGTATTT
The DNA here is from genome assembly GCF_023864345.2 of Schistocerca serialis cubense. Classification (NCBI taxonomy): domain Eukaryota; kingdom Metazoa; phylum Arthropoda; class Insecta; order Orthoptera; family Acrididae; genus Schistocerca; species Schistocerca serialis. The sequence continues at coordinate 18,352,770 of NC_064648.1, forward strand.
AAGTCCGATGCAATATCTGTGTTTTATCGTCAATAAGGAGGTCCAAGGTATACAGTCAACCTGAAGTGAAGCGTCGCAATCTAAAACTGGACTCCCAGGAGAGGTTCAAATCATAGAAAGTTAGAGCGTCAGTCCTCTTGTACTTAAGTCGGCATTGTGCGTTTTGTATTACATTCGGATGCAATATCTGTGTTTCATCGTCAATAAGAAGGTCCAAGGGATACAGTAATCCTGAAGTGAAGCATCGGAATCTAACACTGGACTCACAGGAGAGGTTCAAATCATAAAAATTGGAGTGTCAGTCCTCTTCTACTTAAGTCGGCATTGTGCCTTTTGAATTTAATTCCAATGCAATTTCTGTGTTGCATCGTCAATATCAAGGTCCAAGGGATACAGTAAATCAGAAGTGAAGCATCGGAATCTATACCTCGACTCACAGGAGAAATTCTAATCATAGATAGTTAGAGTGTCAGTCCTCTTGTACTTAAGTCGGTATTGTGATTTTAAATTAAGTTCGGATGCAATTACTGTGTTTCCTCCTCAATATGGTCCAACGGATACAGTAAACCTGAAGTGAACCATCGGAATCTAAAACTGGACTCCTAAAAAAGGTTCAAATCATTGAAAGTTAGAGTGTCAGTCCCCTTGTACTTAAATCGGCATTGTGCCTTTTGTATTAAATTCGGATGAAATTTCTGTGTTTCGTCGTCAATAAGAAGGTCCAAGGGATACAGTAAACCTGATGCGAAGCATCGGAATCTAAAACTGGACTCACAGAAGAGGTTCAAATCATTGAAAGTTAGAGTGTCAGTCCTCTTGTACTTAAATCGGATTTGTGCCTTTTGTATTAAATTCGGATGCAATTTCTGTGTTTCATCGTCAATAAGAAGGTACAAGGAATACAGTAAACTTGAAGTGAAGCATCGGAACCTAAAACCGGTCTCCCAGGAGAGGTTCAAATCATAGATTGTAAGAAGTGTCAGTCCACTTGTACTTAAGTCGGCATTGTGCCTTTTGTATTTAATTCGGATGCAATTTCTGTGTTTAATCGGCAATATGAAGGTCCAAAGGATACAGTACACCTGAAGTGAAGCATCGGAATCTAATACTGGATTCACAAGACAGGTTCAAATCATAGAAAGTTAAAGTGTCAGTCCTCTTGTACTTCAGTCGGCATTCTGCCTTTTGAATTTAATTCCGATGCAATTTCTGTGTTTCATCGTCAATAAGAAGGTCCAAGGTATACAGTAAACCTGAAGTGAAGCATCGGAATCCAAAACTGGACTCACAGGACACGTTCAAATCATAGAAAATTAGAGTGTCAGTCCTCTTGTACTTAAGTCGGCATTGTGCCTTTTGTATTTATTTCCGATGCAATATCTGTGTTTCATCGTCAATAACGAGGTCCAAGGGATACAGTAAGCTTAAAGTGAAGCATCGGAATCTAAAGCTGGACTCACAGGAGAGGTTCAAATCATAGAAAGGTAGAGTGTCAGTCCTCTTGTACTTATGTAGGCATTGTGCCTTTTGCATTAAATTCGGATGCAGTTTCTGTGTTTCATCGTCAATAAGAAGGTCCAAGAGATACAGTAATCCTGAAGTGAAGCGTCGGAATCGAAAACTGGACTCACAGGAGAGGTTTAAATCATAGAATATAAGAAGAGTCAGTCCTCTTGTACTTAAGTGGCAATGTGATTTTGATTTTAATTCCGATGCAATTTCTGTGCTTCATAGTCAATAAGAATGTTCAAGGTATACAGTAAACCTGAAGTGAAGCATCGGAATCTAAAACTGGACTCACAGGAGAGGTTCAAATCCTAGAAAGTTAGAGTGTCAGTCCTCTTGTACTTAAGTCGACATTGTGCCTTTTGTATTAAATTCGGATGCAGTTTCTGTTTTTCATCGTCAATAAGATGGTCCTAGGGATACAATGAACCTGAAGTCAAGCATTGGAATCTAAAACTGGACTCACAGGAGAGCTTCAAATCATATAAAGCTAAGGTGTCAGTCCTCTTGTACTTGAGTCGGCATTGTGCCTTTTGTTTTAATTTAGGAAGCAATTACTGTGTTTCATCGTCAATAAGAAGGTCCAAGAGATACAGTAAACCTGAAGTGAAGCATCGGAATCTAAAACTGGACTCACAGGACACGTTCAAATCAAAGAAAGTTAGAGTGTCAGTCCTCTTGTACTTAAGTCGGCATTGTGCCTTTTGTATTTAAGTCCGATGCAATATCTGTGTTTTATCGTCAATAAGGAGGTCCAAGGTATACAGTCAACCTGAAGTGAAGCGTCGCAATCTAAAACTGGACTCCCAGGAGAGGTTCAAATCATAGAAAGTTAGAGCGTCAGTCCTCTTGTACTTAAGTCGGCATTGTGCCTTTTGTATTACATTCGGATGCAATATCTGTGTTTCATCGTCAATAAGAAGGTCCAAGGGATACAGTAATCCTGAAGTGAAGCATCGGAATCTAACACTGGACTCACAGGAGAGGTTCAAATCATAAAAATTGGAGTGTCAGTCCTCTTCTACTTAAGTCGGCATTGTGCCTTTTGAATTTAATTCCAATGCAATTTCTGTGTTGCATCGTCAATATCAAGGTCCAAGGGATACAGTAAATCAGAAGTGAAGCATCGGAATCTATACCTCGACTCACAGGAGAAATTCTAATCATAGATAGTTAGAGTGTCAGTCCTCTTGTACTTAAGTCGGTATTGTGATTTTAAATTAAGTTCGGATGCAATTACTGTGTTTCCTCCTCAATATGGTCCAACGGATACAGTAAACCTGAAGTGAACCATCGGAATCTAAAACTGGACTCCTAAAAAAGGTTCAAATCATTGAAAGTTAGAGTGTCAGTCCCCTTGTACTTAAATCGGCATTGTGCCTTTTGTATTAAATTCGGATGAAATTTCTGTGTTTCGTCATCAATAAGAAGGTCCAAGGGATACAGTAAACCTGATGCGAAGCATCGGAATCTAAAACTGGACTCACAGGAGAGGTTCAAATCATTGAAAGTTAGAGTGTCAGTCCTCTTGTACTTAAATCGGATTTGTGCCTTTTGTATTAAATTCGGATGCAATTTCTGTGTTTCATCGTCAATAAGAAGGTACAAGGAATACAGTAAACTTGAAGTGAAGCATCGGAACCTAAAACCGGTCTCCCAGGAGAGGTTCAAATCATAGATTGTAAGAAGTGTCAGTCCACTTGTACTTAAGTCGGCATTGTGCCTTTTGTATTTAATTCGGATGCAATTTCTGTGTTTAATCGTCAATATGAAGGTCCAAAGGATACAGTACACCTGAAGTGAAGCATCGGAATCTAATACTGGATTCACAAGACAGGTTCAAATCATAGAAAGTTAAAGTGTCAGTCCTCTTGTACTTCAGTCGGCATTCTGCCTTTTGAATTTAATTCCGATGCAATTTCTGTGTTTCATCGTCAATAAGAAGGTCCAAGGTATACAGTAAACCTGAAGTGAAGCATCGGAATCCAAAACTGGATTCACAGGACACGTTCAAATCATAGAAAGTTAGAGTGTCAGTCCTCTTGTACTTAAGTCGGCATTGTGCCTTTTGTATTTATTTCCGATGCAATATCTGTGTTTCATCATCAATAACGAGGTCCAAGGTATACAGTACACCTGAGGTGAAGCGTCGGAATCTAAAAGTGGACTCCCAGGAGAGGTTCAAATCATAGAAATTTAGAGTGGCAGTCCTCTTGTACTTAAGTCGCCATTGTGCCTTTTGAATTTAATTCCGATGCAATTTCTGTGTTTCATCGTCAATAAGAAGTTTAAAATGGTAAAGTAAACCTGAAATGAAGCATCGGAATCTAAAACTGGACTCACAGGAGAATTTTCAAATCATAGAAAGTTAGAGTGTCAGTCATCTTGTATTTAAGTCGGCATTGTGCCTTTTGAGTTTAATTCCGACGCAATTTCTGTGCTTCCTCGTCAATAAGAAGGTCCAAGGTATTCAGTAAACCTGAAGTGAAGCATCGGAATCCAAAACTGGACTCACAGGACACGTTCAAATCAAAGAAAGTTAGAGTGTCAGTCCTCTTGTACTTAAGTCGGCATTGTGCCTTTTGTATTTAAGTCCGATGCAATATCTGTGTTTTATCGTCAATAAGGAGGTCCAAGGTATACAGTCAACCTGAAGTGAAGCGTCGCAATCTAAAACTGGACTCCCAGGAGAGGTTCAAATCATAGAAAGTTAGAGCGTCAGTCCTCTTGTACTTAAGTCGGCATTGTGCGTTTTGTATTACATTCGGATGCAATATCTGTGTTTCATCGTCAATAAGAAGGTCCAAGGGATACAGTAATCCTGAAGTGAAGCATCGGAATCTAACACTGGACTCACAGGAGAGGTTCAAATCATAAAAATTGGAGTGTCAGTCCTCTTCTACTTAAGTCGGCATTGTGCCTTTTGAATTTAATTCCAATGCAATTTCTGTGTTGCATCGTCAATATCAAGGTCCAAGGGATACAGTAAATCAGAAGTGAAGCATCGGAATCTATACCTCGACTCACAGGAGAAATTCTAATCATAGATAGTTAGAGTGTCAGTCCTCTTGTACTTAAGTCGGTATTGTGATTTTAAATTAAGTTCGGATGCAATTACTGTGTTTCCTCCTCAATATGGTCCAACGGATACAGTAAACCTGAAGTGAACCATCGGAATCTAAAACTGGACTCCTAAAAAAGGTTCAAATCATTGAAAGTTAGAGTGTCAGTCCCCTTGTACTTAAATCGGCATTGTGCCTTTTGTATTAAATTCGGATGAAATTTCTGTGTTTCGTCGTCAATAAGAAGGTCCAAGGGATACAGTAAACCTGATGCGAAGCATCGGAATCTAAAACTGGACTCACAGAAGAGGTTCAAATCATTGAAAGTTAGAGTGTCAGTCCTCTTGTACTTAAATCGGATTTGTGCCTTTTGTATTAAATTCGGATGCAATTTCTGTGTTTCATCGTCAATAAGAAGGTACAAGGAATACAGTAAACTTGAAGTGAAGCATCGGAACCTAAAACCGGTCTCCCAGGAGAGGTTCAAATCATAGATTGTAAGAAGTGTCAGTCCACTTGTACTTAAGTCGGCATTGTACCTTTTGTATTTAATTCGGATGCAATTTCTGTGTTTAATCGGCAATATGAAGGTCCAAAGGATACAGTACACCTGAAGTGAAGCATCGGAATCTAATACTGGATTCACAAGACAGGTTCAAATCATAGAAAGTTAAAGTGTCAGTCCTCTTGTACTTCAGTCGGCATTCTGCCTTTTGAATTTAATTCCGATGCAATTTCTGTGTTTCATCGTCAATAAGAAGGTCCAAGGTATACAGTAAACCTGAAGTGAAGCATCGGAATCCAAAACTGGACTCACAGGACACGTTCAAATCATAGAAAATTAGAGTGTCAGTCCTCTTGTACTTAAGTCGGCATTGTGCCTTTTGTATTTATTTCCGATGCAATATCTGTGTTTCATCGTCAATAACGAGGTCCAAGGGATACAGTAAGCTTAAAGTGAAGCATCGGAATCTAAAGCTGGACTCACAGGAGAGGTTCAAATCATAGAAAGGTAGAGTGTCAGTCCTCTTGTACTTATGTAGGCATTGTGCCTTTTGCATTAAATTCGGATGCAGTTTCTGTGTTTCATCGTCAATAAGAAGGTCCAAGAGATACAGTAATCCTGAAGTGAAGCGTCGGAATCGAAAACTGGACTCACAGGAGAGGTTTAAATCATAGAATATAAGAAGAGTCAGTCCTCTTGTACTTAAGTGGCAATGTGATTTTGATTTTAATTCCGATGCAATTTCTGTGCTTCATAGTCAATAAGAATGTTCAAGGTATACAGTAAACCTGAAGTGAAGCATCGGAATCTAAAACTGGACTCACAGGAGAGGTTCAAATCCTAGAAAGTTAGAGTGTCAGTCCTCTTGTACTTAAGTCGACATTGTGCCTTTTGTATTAAATTCGGATGCAGTTTCTGTTTTTCATCGTCAATAAGATGGTCCTAGGGATACAATGAACCTGAAGTCAAGCATTGGAATCTAAAACTGGACTCACAGGAGAGCTTCAAATCATATAAAGCTAAGGTGTCAGTCCTCTTGTACTTGAGTCGGCATTGTGCCTTTTGTTTTAATTTAGGAAGCAATTACTGTGTTTCATCGTCAATAAGAAGGTCCAAGAGATACAGTAAACCTGAAGTGAAGCATCGGAATCTAAAACTGGACTCACAGGACACGTTCAAATCAAAGAAAGTTAGAGTGTCAGTCCTCTTGTACTTAAGTCGGCATTGTGCCTTTTGTATTTAAGTCCGATGCAATATCTGTGTTTTATCGTCAATAAGGAGGTCCAAGGTATACAGTCAACCTGAAGTGAAGCGTCGCAATCTAAAACTGGACTCCCAGGAGAGGTTCAAATCATAGAAAGTTAGAGCGTCAGTCCTCTTGTACTTAAGTCGGCATTGTGCCTTTTGTATTACATTCGGATGCAATATCTGTGTTTCATCGTCAATAAGAAGGTCCAAGGGATACAGTAATCCTGAAGTGAAGCATCGGAATCTAACACTGGACTCACAGGAGAGGTTCAAATCATAAAAATTGGAGTGTCAGTCCTCTTCTACTTAAGTCGGCATTGTGCCTTTTGAATTTAATTCCAATGCAATTTCTGTGTTGCATCGTCAATATCAAGGTCCAAGGGATACAGTAAATCAGAAGTGAAGCATCGGAATCTATACCTCGACTCACAGGAGAAATTCTAATCATAGATAGTTAGAGTGTCAGTCCTCTTGTACTTAAGTCGGTATTGTGATTTTAAATTAAGTTCGGATGCAATTACTGTGTTTCCTCCTCAATATGGTCCAACGGATACAGTAAACCTGAAGTGAACCATCGGAATCTAAAACTGGACTCCTAAAAAAGGTTCAAATCATTGAAAGTTAGAGTGTCAGTCCCCTTGTACTTAAATCGGCATTGTGCCTTTTGTATTAAATTCGGATGAAATTTCTGTGTTTCGTCGTCAATAAGAAGGTCCAAGGGATACAGTAAACCTGATGCGAAGCATCGGAATCTAAAACTGGACTCACAGGAGAGGTTCAAATCATTGAAAGTTAGAGTGTCAGTCCTCTTGTACTTAAATCGGATTTGTGCCTTTTGTATTAAATTCGGATGCAATTTCTGTGTTTCATCGTCAATAAGAAGGTACAAGGAATACAGTAAACTTGAAGTGAAGCATCGGAACCTAAAACCGGTCTCCCAGGAGAGGTTCAAATCATAGATTGTAAGAAGTGTCAGTCCACTTGTACTTAAGTCGGCATTGTGCCTTTTGTATTTAATTCGGATGCAATTTCTGTGTTTAATCGTCAATATGAAGGTCCAAAGGATACAGTACACCTGAAGTGAAGCATCGGAATCTAATACTGGATTCACAAGACAGGTTCAAATCATAGAAAGTTAAAGTGTCAGTCCTCTTGTACTTCAGTCGGCATTCTGCCTTTTGAATTTAATTCCGATGCAATTTCTGTGTTTCATCGTCAATAAGAAGGTCCAAGGTAGACAGTAAACCTGAAGTGAAGCATCGGAATCCAAAACTGGACTCACAGGACACGTTCAAATCATAGAAAATTAGAGTGTCAGTCCTCTTGTACTTATGTAGGCATTGTGCCTTTTGTATTAAATTCGGATGCAGTTTCTGTGTTTCATCGTCAATAAGAAGGTCCAAGAGATACAGTAATCCTGAAGTGAAGCGTCGGAATCGAAAACTGGACTCACAGGAGAGGTTTAAATCATAGAATATAAGAAGAGTCAGTCCTCTTGTACTTAAGTGGCAATGTGATTTTGATTTTAATTCCGATGCAATTTCTGTGCTTCATAGTCAATAAGAATGTTCAAGGTATACAGTAAACCTGAAGTGAAGCATCGGAATCTAAAACTGGACTCACAGGAGAGGTTCAAATCCTAGAAAGTTAGAGTGTCAGTCCTCTTGTACTTAAGTCGACATTGTGCCTTTTGTATTAAATTCGGATGCAGTTTCTGTTTTTCATCGTCAATAAGATGGTCCTAGGGATACAATGAACCTGAAGTCAAGCATTGGAATATAAAACTGGACTCCCAGGAGAGCTTCAAATCATATAAAGCTAAGGTGTCAGTCCTCTTGTACTTGAGTCGGCATTGTGCCTTTTGTTTTAATTTAGGAAGCAATTACCGTGTTTCATCGTCAATAAGAAGGTCCAAGAGATACAGTAAACCTGAAGTGAAGCATCGGAATCTAAAACTGGACTCACAGGAGAGGTTCAAATCATAGAAAGTTAGAGTGTCAGTCCTCTTGTACTGAAGTCGGCATTGTGCCTTTTGAATTTAATACCGATGCAATTTCTGTGTTTCATCGTCAATAAGAAGGTCCAAGGGATACAGTAAATCTGAAGTGAAGAATCGTAATCTAAAACTGGACTCACAGAAGAGGTTCTAATCATAGAAAGTTAGAGTGTCAGTCCTCTTGTACTTAAGTCGGCATTGTGATTTTAAATTAAGTTCGGATGCAATTACTGTGTTTCATCGTCAATATGGTCCAACGGATACAGTAAACCTGAAGTGAACCATCGGAATCTAAAACTGGACTCCTAAAAAAGGTTCAAATCATTGTAAGTTAGAGTGTCAGTCCTCTTGTACTTAAATCGGCATTGTGCCTTTTGTATTAAATTCGGATGCAATTTCTGTGTTTCGTCGTCAATAAGAAGGTCCAAGGGATACAGTAAACCTGATGCGAAGCATCGGAATCTAAAACTGGACTCACAGGAGATGTTCAAATCATTGAAAGTTAGAGTGTCAGTCCTCTTGTACTTAAATCGGATTTGTGCCTTTTGTATTAAATTCGGATGCAATTTCTGTGTTTCGTCGTCAATAAGAAGGTACAAGGAATACAGTAAACTTGAAGTGAAGCATCGGAACTTAAAACCGGTCTCACAGGAGTGGTTCAAATCATAGATTGTAAGAAGTGTCAGTCCACTTGTACTTAAGTCGGCATTGTGCCTTTTGTATTTAATTCGGATGCAATTTCTGTGTTTAATCGTCAATATGAATATCCAAGGGATACAGTAAACCTGAAGTGAATCATCGGAATCTAAAAATGGATTCACAAGAGAGGTTCAAATCATAGAATGTTAGAGTGACAGTCTTCTTGTACTTATGTCGGCATTGTGCCTTTTGAATTTAATTCCGATGCAATTTCTGTGCTTCATAGTCAATAAGAAGGTTCAAGGTATACAGTAAACCTGAAGTGAAGCATCGGGATCTAAAACTGGACTCACAGGAGAGGTTCAAATCATAGAAAGTTAGAGTGTCAGTCCTCTTGTACTTAAGTCGGCATTGTGCCTTATGTATTAAATTCGGCTGCAATATCTGTGTTTCATCGTCAATTAGTAGGTCGAAGGTATACAGTAAACCTGAAGTGAAGCTTCGGAATCTAAAACTGGTCTCACAGGAAAGGTTCTGAACATAGACAGTAAGAAGTGTCAGTCCTCTTGTACCTAAGTCGGCATTGTGCCTTTTGTACTATATTCGGATGCAACTTCTGTGTTTCATCGTCAATAAGAAGGTCCAAGGGATACAGTAATTCTGAAGTGAAGCATCGTAATCTAAAACTGGACTCACAGGAGAGGATCAAATCATAGAAAGTTAGAGTGTCAGTCCTCTTGTACTTAAGTCGGCATTGTGCCTTTTGCATTAAAGTCGCATGCAATTTCTGTGTTTCATCGTCAATAAAAAGGTCCAAGGGATACATTAAACCTAAAGTCAAGAATCGGAATCTAAAACCCGACTCACAGGAGAGGTTCAGATCATAGATAATTAGAGTGTCAGTCCTCTTGTACTTAATTCGGCATTGTGCCTTTTGTATTAATTTCGGATGCAATTTCTGTGTTTCATCGTCAATAAGAAGGTCCGAGGGATACAGGAAACTTGAAGTGAAGCATCGGAATCAAAAACCGGTCTCACAGGAGAGTTTCAAATCATAGAATGTATGAAGAGTCAGTCCTCTTGTACTTAAGTGGCATTGTGCCTTTTGTATATAATTCGGATGCAATTTCTGTGTTTCACCGTGAATAAGAAGGCCCCGGGTATACAGTAAACCTGAAGTGAAGCATCGGAATCTAAAACTGGACTCACAGGAGAGGTTCAAATCATAGAAAGTTAGAGTGACAGTCCTCTTGTACTTATGTTGGCATTGTGCCTTTTGAATTTAATTGCGATGCAATTTCTGTGCTTCATAGTCAATAAGAAGGTTCAAGGTATACAGTAAACCTGAAGTGTAGCATCGGAATTTAAAACTGGACTCACAGCAGAGGTTCAAATCATAGAAAGCTAGAGTGTCAGTCCTCTTGTACTTAAGTCGGCATTGTGCCTTATGTATTAAATTCGGCTGCAATTTCTGTGTTTCATCGTCAATTAGAAGGTCCAAGGTATACAGTAAACCTGAAGTGAAGCTTCGGAATCTAAAACTGGTCTCACAGGAAAGGTTCTGAACGTAGACAGTAAGAAGTGTCAGTCCTCTTGTACTTAAGTCGGCATTGTGCCTTTTGTACTAAATTCGGATGCAATTTCTGTGTTTCATCGATAATAAGAAGGTCCAAGGGATACAGTAAACTTGAAGTGAAGCATCGGAACCTAAAACCGGTCTCAACGGAGAGGTTCAAATCATAGATTGTTAGAAGTGTCAGTCTGCTTGTACTAAGTCGGAATTGTGCCTTTTGTATTTAATTCGGATGCATTTTCTGTGTTTAATCGTCAATAAGAAGGTCCAAGGGATACAGTAAACCTGAAGTGAAGCATCAGAATCCAAAACTGGACTCACAGGACACGTTCAAATCAAAGAAAGTTAGAGTGTCAGTCCTCTTGTACTTAAGTCGGGATTGTGCCTTTTGTATTTCAGTCCGATGCAATTTCTGTGTTTTATCGTCAATAAGGAGGTCCAAGGTATACAGTAAACCTGAAGTGAAGCGTCGGAATCTAAAACTGGACTCCCAGGAGAGGTTCAAATCATAGAAAGTTAGAGCGTCAGTCCTCTTGTACTTAAGTCGGCATTGTGCCTTTTGTATTACATTCGGATGCAATATCTGTGTTTCATCGTCATTAAGAAGGTCCAAGGGATACAGTAATCCTGAAGTGAAGCATCGGAATCTTACACTGGACTCACAGGAGAGGTTCAAATCATACAAATTGGAGTGTCAGTCCTCCTGTACTTAAGTCGGCATGGTGCCTTTTGAATTTAATTGCGATGCAATTTCTGTGCTTCATAGTCAATAAGAAGGTTCAAGGTATACTGTAAACCTGAAGTGTAGCAACGGAATCTAAAACTGGACTCACAGGAGAGGTTCAAATCATAGAAAGTTAGAGTGTCAGTCCTCTTGTACTTAAGTCGGCATTCTGCTTTTTGAATTAATTTCCGATGCAATTTCTGTGTTTCATCGTCAATATCAAGGTCCAAGGGATACAGTAAATCAGAAGTGAAGCATCGGAATCTAAACCTCGACTCACAGGAGAGGTTCTAATCATAGAAAGTTAGAGTGTCAGTCCTTTTGTACTTAAGTCGGCATTGTGATTTTAAATTAAGTTCGGATGCAATTACTGTGTTTCATCGTCAATATGGTCCAACGGATACAGTAAAGCTGAAGTGAACCATCGGAATTTAAAAATGGACTCCTAAAAAAGATTCAAATCATTGAAAGCTAGAGTGTAAGTCCTCTTGTACTTAAATCGGCATTGTGCCTTTTGTATTAAATTCGGATGCAATTTCTGTGTTTCATCGTCAATAAGAAGCTCCAAGGGATACAGTAAACCTGATGCGAAGCATCGGAATCTAAAACTGGACTCACAGGAGAGGTTCAAAACATTGAAAGTTAGAGTGTCTGTCCTCTTGTACTTAAATCGGATTTGTGCATTTTGTATTAAATTCGGATGCAATTTCTGTGTTTCATCGTCAATAAGAAGGTACAAGGAATACAGTAAACTTGAAGGGAAGCATCAGAACCTAAAACCGGTTTCATAAGTGAGGTTCAAATCATAGATTGTAAGAAGTGTCAGTCCACTTGTACTTAAGTCGGCATTGTGCCTTTTGTATTTAATTCGGATGCAATTTCTGTGTTTAATCATCAATATGAAGGTCCAAGGGATACAGTAAACCTGAAGTGAAGCATCGGAATCTAAAACTGGATTCACAAGAGAGGTTCAAATCATAGAATGTTAGAGTGACAGTCTTCTTGTACTTATGTCGGCATTGTGCCTTTTGAATTTAATTCCGATGCAATTTCTGTGCTTCATAGTCAATAAGAAGATTCAAGGTATACAGTAAAGCTGAAGTGAAGCATCGGGATCTAAAACTGGACTCACAGGAGAGGTTCAAATCATAGAAAGTTAGAGTGTCAGTCCTCTTGTACTTAAGTCGGCATTGTGCCTTATGTATTAAATTCGGCTGCAATTTCTGTGTTTCATCGTCAATTAGTAGGTCGAAGGTATACAGTAAACCTGAAGTGAAGCTTCGGAATCTAAAACTGGTCTCACAGGAAAGGTTCTGAACATAGACAGGAAGAAGTGTCAGTCCTCTTGTACTTAAGTCGGCATTGTGCCTTTTGTACTAAATTCGGATGCAATTTCTGTGTTTCATCGTCAATAAGAAGGTCCAAGGGATACAGTAATTCTGAAGTGAAGCATCGTAATCTAAAACTGGACTCACAGGAGAGGATCAAATCATAGAAAGTTAGAGTGTCAGTCCTCTTGTACTTAAGTCGGCATTGTGCCTTTTGTATTAAATTCGCATGCAATTTCTGTGTTTCATCGTCAATAAAAAGGTCCAAGGGATACATTGAACCTAAAGTCAAGAATCGGTATCTAAAACCCGACTCACAGGAGAGGTTCAGATCATAGATAATTAGAGTGTCAGTCCTCTTGTACTTAATTCGGCATTGTGCCTTTTGTATTAATTTCGGATGCAATTTCTGTGTTTCATCGTCAATAAGAAGGTCCGAGGGATACAGGAAACTTGAAGTGAAGCATCGGAATCTAAAACCGGTCTCACAGGAGAGTTTCAAATCATAGAATGTATGAAGAGTCAATCCTCTTGTACTTAAGTGGCATTGTGCCTTTTGTATATCATTCGGATGCAATTTCTGTGTTTCACCGTCAATAAGAAGGCCCCGGGTATACAGTAAACCTGAAGTGAAGCATCGGAATCTAAAACTGGACTCACAGGAGAGGTTCAAATCATAGAAAGTTAGAGTGACAGTCCTCTTGTACTTATGTTGGCATTGTGCCTTTTGAATTTAATTGCGATGCAATTTCTGTGCTTCATAGTCAATAAGAAGGTTCAAGGTATACAGTAAACCTGAAGTGTAGCATCGGAATTTAAAACTGGACTCACAGCAGAGGTTCAAATCATAGAAAGCTAGAGTGTCAGTCCTCTTGTACTTAAGTCGGCATTGTGCCTTATGTATTAAATTCGGCTGCAATTTCTGTGTTTCATCGTCAATTAGAAGGTCCAAGGTATACAGTAAACCTGAAGTGAAGCTTCGGAATCTAAAACTGGTCTCACAGGAAAGGTTCTGAACGTAGACAGTAAGAAGTGTCAGTCCTCTTGTACTTAAGTCGGCATTGTGCCTTTTGTACTAAATTCGGATGCAATTTCTGTGTTTCATCGATAATAAGAAGGTCCAAGGGATACAGTAAACTTGAAGTGAAGCATCGGAACCTAAAACCGGTCTCAACGGAGAGGTTCAAATCATAGATTGTTAGAAGTGTCAGTCTGCTTGTACTAAGTCGGAATTGTGCCTTTTGTATTTAATTCGGATGCATTTTCTGTGTTTAATCGTCAATAAGAAGGTCCAAGGGATACAGTAAACCTGAAGTGAAGCATCAGAATCCAAAACTGGACTCACAGGACACGTTCAAATCAAAGAAAGTTAGAGTGTCAGTCCTCTTGTACTTAAGTCGGGATTGTGCCTTTTGTATTTCAGTCCGATGCAATTTCTGTGTTTTATCGTCAATAAGGAGGTCCAAGGTATACAGTAAACCTGAAGTGAAGCGTCGGAATCTAAAACTGGACTCCCAGGAGAGGTTCAAATCATAGAAAGTTAGAGCGTCAGTCCTCTTGTACTTAAGTCGGCATTGTGCCTTTTGTATTACATTCGGATGCAATATCTGTGTTTCATCGTCATTAAGAAAGTCCAAGGGATACAGTAATCCTGAAGTGAAGCATCGGAATCTAACACTGGACTCACAGGAGAGGTTCAAATCATACAAATTGGAGTGTCAGTCCTCCTGTACTTAAGTCGGCATGGTGCCTTTTGAATTTAATTGCGATGCAATTTCTGTGCTTCATAGTCAATAAGAAGGTTCAAGGTATACAGTAAACCTGAAGTGTAGCATCGGAATCTAAAACTGGACTCACAGGAGAGGTTCAAATCATAGAAAGTTAGAGTGTCAGTCCTCTTGTACTTAAGTCGGCATTCTGCTTTTTGAATTAATTTCCGATGCAATTTCTGTGTTTCATCGTCAATATCAAGGTCCAAGGGATACAGTAAATCAGAAGTGAAGCATCGGAATCTAAACCTCGACTCACAGGAGAGGTTCTAATCATAGAAAGTTAGAGTGTCAGTCCTCTTGTACTTAAGTCGGCATTGTGATTTTAAATTAAGTTCGGATGCAATTACTGTGTTTCATCGTCAATAAGGTCCAACGGATACAGTAAAGCTGAAGTGAACCATCGGAATTTAAAACTGGACTCCTAAAAAAGATTCAAATCATTGAAAGCTAGAGTGTAAGTCCTCTTGTACTTAAATCGGCATTGTGCCTTTTGTATTAAATTCGGATGCAATTTCTGTGTTTCATCGTCAATAAGAAGCTCCAAGGGATACAGTAAACCTGATGCGAAGCATCGGAATCTAAAACTGGACTCACAGGAGAGGTTCAAAACATTGAAAGTTAGAGTGTCTGTCCTCTTGTACTTAAATCGGATTTGTGCATTTTGTATTAAATTCGGATGCAATTTCTGTGTTTCATCGTCAATAAGAAGGTACAAGGAATACAGTAAACTTGAAGGGAAGCATCAGAACCTAAAACCGGTTTCATAGGAGAGGTTCAAATCATAGATTGTAAGAAGTGTCAGTCCACTTGTACTTAAGTCGGCATTGTGCCTTTTGTATTTAATTCGGATGCAATTTCTGTGTTTAATCGTCAATATGAAGGTCCAAGGGATACAGTAAACCTGAAGTGAAGCATCGGAATCTAAAACTGGATTCACAAGAGAGGTTCAAATCATAGAATGTTAGAGTGACAGTCTTCTTGTACTTATGTCGGCATTGTGCCTTTTGAATTTAATTCCGATGCAATTTCTGTGCTTCATAGTCAATAAGAAGATTCAAGGTATACAGTAAACCTGAAGTGAAGCATCGGGATCTAAAACTGGACTCACAGGAGAGGTTCAAATCATAGAAAGTTAGAGTGTCAGTCCTCTTGTACTTAAGTCGGCATTGTGCCTTATGTATTAAATTCGGCTGCAATTTCTGTGTTTCATCGTCAATTAGTAGGTCGAAGGTATACAGTAAACCTGAAGTGAAGCTTCGGAATCTAAAACTGGTCTCACAGGAAAGGTTCTGAACATAGACAGTAAGAAGTGTCAGTCCTCTTGTACTTAAGTCGGCATTGTGCCTTTTGTACTAAATTCGGATGCAATTTCTGTGTTTCATCGTCAATAAGAAGGTCCAAGGGATACAGTAATTCTGAAGTGAAGCATCGTAATCTAAAACTGGACTCACAGGAGAGGATCAAATCATAGAAAGTTAGAGAGTCAGTCCTCTTGTACTTAGGTCGGCATTGTGCCTTTTGTATTAAATTCGCATGCAATTTCTGTGTTTCATCGTCAATAAAAAGGTCCAAGGGATACATTAAACCTAAAGTTAAGAATCGGAATCTAAAACCCGACTCACAGGAGAGGTTCAGATCATAGATAATTAGAGTGTCAGTCCTCTTGTACTTAATTCGGCATTGTGCCTTTTGTATTAATTTCGGATGCAATTTCTGTGTTTCATCGTCAATAAGAAGGTCCGAGGGATACAGGAAACTTGAAGTGAAGCATCGGAACCAAAAACCGGTCTCACAGGAGAGTTTCAAATCATAGAATGTATGAAGAGTCAATCCTCTTGTACTTAAGTGGCATTGTGCCTTTTGTATATAATTCGGATGCAATTTCTGTGTTTCACCGTCAATAAGAAGGCCCCGGGTATACAGTAAACCTGAAGTGAAGCATCGGAATCTAAAACTGGACTCACAGGAGAGGTTCAAAAAGTTAGAGTGACAGTCCTCTTGTACTTATGTTGGCATTGTGCCTTTTGAATTTAATTGCGATGCAATTTCTGTGCTTCATAGTCAATAAGAAGGTTCAAGGTATACAGTAAACTTGAAGTGAAGCATCGGAACCTAAAACCGGTCTCAACGGAGAGGTTCAAATCATAGATTGTTAGAAGTGTCAGTCTGCTTGTACTAAGTCGGAATTGTGCCTTTTGTATTTAATTCGGATGCATTTTCTGTGTTTAATCGTCAATAAGAAGGTCCAAGGGATACAGTAAACCTGAAGTGAAGCATCAGAATCCAAAACTGGACTCACAGGACACGTTCAAATCAAAGAAAGTTAGAGTGTCAGTCCTCTTGTACTTAAGTCGGGATTGTGCCTTTTGTATTTCAGTCCGATGCAATTTCTGTGTTTTATCGTCAATAAGGAGGTCCAAGGTATACAGTAAACCTGAAGTGAAGCGTCGGAATCTAAAACTGGACTCCCAGGAGAGGTTCAAATCATAGAAAGTTAGAGCGTCAGTCCTCTTGTACTTAAGTCGACATTGTGCCTTTTGTATTACATTCGGATGCAATATCTGTGTTTCATCGTCATTAAGAAGGTCCAAGGGATACAGTAATCCTGAAGTGAAGCATCGGAATCTAACACTGGACTCACAGGAGAGGTTCAAATCATACAAATTGGAGTGTCAGTCCTCCTGTACTTAAGTCGGCATGGTGCCTTTTGAATTTAATTGCGATGCAATTTCTGTGCTTCATAGTCAATAAGAAGGTTCAAGGTATACAGTAAACCTGAAGTGTAGCATCGGAATCTAAAACTGGACTCACAGGAGAGGTTCAAATCATAGAAAGTTAGAGTGTCAGTCCTCTTGTACTTAAGTCGGCATTGTGCTTTTTGAATTAATTTCCGATGCAATTTCTGTGTTTCATCGTCAATTTCAAGGTCCAAGGGATACAGTAAATCAGAAGTGAAGCATCGGAATCTAAACCTCGACTCACAGGAGAGGTTCTACTCATAGAAAGTTAGAGTGTCAGTCCTCTTGTACTTAAGTCGGCATTGTGATTTTAAATTAAGTTCGGATGCAATTACTGTGTTTCATCGTCAATATGGTCCAACGGATACAGTAAAGGTGAAGTGAACCATCGGAATTTAAAACTGGACTCCTAAAAAAGATTCAAATCATTGAAAGCTAGGGTGTAAGTCCTCTTGTACTTAAATCGGCATTGTGCCTTTTGTATTAAATTCGGATGCAATTTCTGTGTTTCGTCGTCAATAAGAAGCTCCAAGGGATACAGTAAACCTGATGCGAAGCATCGGAATCTAAAACTGGACTCACAGGAGAGGTTCAAAACATTGAAAGTTAGAGTGTCTGTCCTCTTGTACTTAAATCGGATTTGTGCATTTTGTATTAAATTCGGATGCAATTTCTGTGTTTCATCGTCAATAAGAAGGTACAAGGAATACAGTAAACTTGAAGGGAAGCATCAGAACCTAAAACCGGTTTCATAGGAGAGGTTCAAATCATAGATTGTAAGAAGTGTCAGTCCACTTGTACTTAAGTCGGCATTGTGCCTTTTGTATTTAATTCGGATGCCATTTCTGTGTTTAATCGTCAATATGAAGGTCCAAGGGATACAGTAAACCTGAAGTGAAGCATCGGAATCTAAAACTGGATTCACAAGAGAGGTTCAAATCATAGAAAGTTAGAGTGTCAGTCCTCTTGTACTTCAGTCGGCATTCTGCCTTTTGAATTTAATTCCGATGCAATTTCTGTGTTTCATCGTCAATAAGAAGGTCCACGGTATACAGTAAACCTGAAGTGAAGCATCGGAATCCAAAACTGGACTCACAGGACACGTTCAAATCATAGAAAGTTAGAGTGTCAGTCCTCTTGTACTTTAGTCGGCTTTGTGCCTTTTTTATTTATTTCCGATGCAATATCTGTGTTTCATCGTCAATAAGGAGGTCCAAGGTATACAGTAAGCCTTAAGTGAAGCATCGGAACCTAAAACCGGTCTCAACGGAGAGGTTCAAATCATACATTGTAAGAAGTGTCAGTCTGCTTGTACTTAAGTCGGCATTGTGCCTTTTGAATTTAATTCCGATGCAATTTCTGTGTTTCATCGTCAATAAGAAGGTCCAAATGGTAAAGTAAACCTGAAGTGAGGCATCGGAATCTAAAACTGGACTCACAGGAGAATTTTCAAATCATAGAAAGTTAGAGTGTCAGTCCTCTTGTACTTAAGTCGGCATTGTGCCTTTTGAGTTTAATTCCGACGCAATTTCTGTGCTTCATCGTCAATAAGAAGGTCCAAGGTATTCAGTAAACGTGAAGTGAAGCATCGGAATCTAAAACTGGACCCACAGGATAGGTTCAAATCATAGAAAGTTAGAGTGTTAGTCCTCTTGTACTTAAGTCGGCATTGTGTCTTTTGTATTAAATTCAGATGCAATTTCTGTGTTTGTTCGTCAATACGAAGGTCCAAGGGATACAGTAAGCCTAAAGTGAAGCATCGGAATCTAAAGCTGGACTCACAGGAGAGGTTCAAATCATAGAAAGGTAGATCGTCAGTTCTCTTGTACTTAGGTAGGCATTGTGCCTTTTGTATTAAATTCGGATGCAGTTTCTGTGTTTCATCGTCAATAAGAAGGTCCAAGGGATACAGTAATCCTGAAGTGAAGCATCGGAATCGAAAACTGGACTCACAGGAGAGGTTTAAATCATAGAAAGTTAGGGTGTCAGTCCTCTTGTACTTAAGTCGTAATTGTTCTTTTGTTTAATTTCGGATGCAATTTCTGTGTTTCATCGCCAAGAAGAAGGTCCAAGAGATATAGTAAACCAGAAGGGAAGCATCGGAATCTGAAACTGGACTCACAGGAGAGGTTCAAATCATAGAGAGTTAGAGTGTCAGTCCTCTTGTACGTAAGTCGGCATTGTGCCTTTTAAATTTAATACCGATGCAATTTCTGTGTTTCATCGTCAATAAGAAGGTCCAAGAGATACAGTTAATCTGAAGTGAAGCATCGGAATCTAAAACTTGACTCACAGGAGAGGTTCAAATCATAGAAAGTTAGAGTGTCAGTCCTCTTTTACTTAAGTCGGCATTGTGCCTCTGTATCAAATTCGGATGCAATTTCTGAGTTTCATCGTCAATAAAAAGGTCGAAGGGATACAGTAACCCTGAAGTGAAGCATCGGAATCTAAAACTGGACTCACAGGAGAGGTTCAGATCATAGATAATTAGAATGTCAGTCCTCTTGTACTTATGTCGGCATTGTGCCTTTTGTATTACATTCGGTTGCAATATCTGTGGTTCATCGTCAATAAGAAGGTCCAAAGGATACAGTAAACCTGAAGTGAAGCATCGGAATCTAACACTGGACTCACAGGAGAGGTTCTAATCATAAAAATTGGAGTGTCTGTCCTCTTGTACTTAAGTCGGCATTGTGCCTTTTGAATTTAATTCCGATGCAATTTCTGGGCTGCATCGTCAATAAGAAGGTCCAAGGTATACAGTAACTTAAAGTGAAGCATCGGAATTTAAAACTGAACTCACAGGAGAGGTTCAAATCATAAAAAGTTAGAGTGTCAGTTCTCTTGTACTTAAGTCGGCATTGTGCCTTTTGAATTTAATTCCGGTGCAATTTCTGTGTTTCGTCGTCAAGAAGGTCCAAAGGATACAGTAAACCTGAAGTGAAGCATCGGAATCTAAAACTGGACTCACAGGAGAGGTTCAAATCGTAGAAAGTTAGAGTGTCAGTCCTCTTGTACTTAAGTCGGCATTGTGCCTTTTGTATAAAATTCGGATGCAATCTCTGTGGTTGTTCGTCAATACGAAAGGCCAAGGGATACCGTAAACCTGAAGTGAAGCATCAGAATCTAAATCTCGACTCACAGGAGAGGTTCAAATCATAGAAAGCTAGAGTGTCAGTCCTCTTGTACTTAAGTTGGCATTGTGCCATTTGTATTAAATTCGGATGCAGTTTCTGTATTTCATCGTCAATACGAAGGTCCAAGGGATACAGTAAACCTAAAGTGAAGCATTGGAATCGAAAGCTGGACTCACAGGAGAGGTTCAAATCATAGAGAGTTAAGGTGTCAGTCCTCTTGTACTTAAGTCGGCATTGGGCGTTTTGTATTAATTTCGGATGCAATTACTGTGTTTCATCGTCAATAAGAAGGTCCAAGGGATACAGTAAACCTGAAGTGAACCATCGGAATCTAAAACTGGACTCCCAGGAGAGGTTCAAATCATCGAAAGTTAGAGTGTCAGTCCTCTTGTACTTAAATCGGCATTGTGCCTTTTGTATTGAATTCGGATGCAATTTCTGTGTTTCGTCGTCAATAAGAAGGTCCAAGGGATACAGTAAACCTGAATCGAAGCATCGGAATCTAAAACTGGACTCACAGGAGAGGTTCAAATCATTGAAAGTTAGAGTGTCAGTCCTCTTGTACTTAAATCGGCATTGTGCCTTTTGTATTACATTCGGATGCAATTTCTGTGTTTCATCGTCAATAAGAAGGTCCAAGGAATACAGTAACCTTGAAGTGAAGCATCGGAACCTAAAACCGGTCTCATAGGAGAGGTTCAAATCGTAGATTGTGAGAAGTGTCAGTCCGCTTGTACTTAAGTCGGCATTGTGCCTTTTGTATTAAATTCGGATGCAATTTCTGTGTTTAATCGTCAATATGAAGGTCCAAGGGATACAGTAAACCTGAAGTGAAGCATCGGAATCTAAAACTGGATTCACAGGAGATGTTCAAATCATAGAAAGTTAGACTGTCAGTCCTATTGTACTTCAGTCGGCATTGTGCCTTTTGAATTTAATTCCTACGCAATTTCTGTGCTTCATCGTCAATAAGAAGGTCCAAATGGTAAAGTAAACCTCAAGTGAAGCATCGGAATCTAAAACTGGACTCACAGGAGAATTTTCAAATCATAGAAATTTAGAGTCTCAGTCCTCTTATACTTAAGTCGGCATTGTGCCTTTTGAGTTTAATTCCGACGCAATTTCTGTGCTTCATCGTCAATAAGATTGTCCAAGGTATTCAGTAAACCTGAAGTGAAGCATCGGAATCTAAAACTGGACCCACAGGAGAGGTTCAAATCATAGAAAGTTAGAGTGTCAGTCCTCTTGTACTTAAGTCGGCATTGTGCCTTATGTATTAAATTCGGCTGCAATTTCTGTGTTTCATCGTCAATTAGAAGGTCCAAGGTATACAGTAAACCTGAAGTGAAGCTTCGGAATCTAAAACTGGTCTCACAGGAAAGGTTCTGAACATAGACCGTAAGAAGTGTCAGTCCTCTTGTACTTAAGTCGGCATTGTGCCTTTTGTACTAAATTCGGATGCAATTTCTGTGTTTCATCGCCAATAAGAAGGTCCAAGGGATACAGTTAACTTGAAGTGAAGCATCGGAACCTAAAACCGGTCTCAACGGAGATGTTCAAATCATAGATTGTAAGAAGTGTCAGTCTGCTTGTACTAAAGTCAGCATTGTGCCTGTTGTATTTAATTCGGATGCATTCTCTGTGTTTAATCGTCAATAAGAAGGTCCAAGGGATACAGTAAACCTGAAGTGAAGCATCGGAATCCAAAACTGGACTCACAGGACACGTTCAAATCAAAGAATGTTAGAGTGTCAGTCCTCTTGTACTTAAGTCGGCATTGTGCCTTTTGTATTTCAGTCCGATGCAATATCTGTGTTTTATCGTCAATAAGGAGGTCCAAGGTATACAGTAAACCTGAAGTGAAGCGTCGGAATCTAAAACTGGACTCCCAGGAGAGGTTCAAATCATAGAAAGTTAGAGCGTCAGTCCTCTTGTACTTAAGTCGGCATTGTGCCTTTCGTATTACATTCGGAAGCAATATCTGAGTTTCATCGTCATTAAGAAGGCCCAAGGGATACAGTAATCCTGAAGTGAAGCATCGGAATCTAACACTGGAATCACAGGAGAGGTTCAAATCATACAAATTGGAGTGTCAGTCCTCCTGTACATAAGTCGGCATGGTGCCTTTTGAATTTAATTGCGATGCAATTTCTGTGCTTCATAGTCAATAAGAAGGTTCAAGGTATACAGTAAACCTGAAGTGTCGCATCGGAATCTGAAACTGGACTCACAGGAGAGGTTCAAATCATAGAAAGTTAGAGTGTCAGTCCGCTTGTACTTAAGTCGGCATTGTGCTTTTTGAATTTAATTCCGATGCAATTTCTGTGTTTCATCGTCAATATCAAGGTCCAAGGGATACAGTAAATCAGAAGTGAAGCATCGGAATCTAAACCTCGACTCACAGGAGAGGTTCTAATCATAGAAAGTTAGAGTGTCAGTACTCTTGTACTTAAGTCGGCATTGTGACTTTAAATTAAGTTCGGATGCAATTACTGTGTTTCATCGTCAATATGGTCCAACGGATACAGTAAACCTGAAGTGAACCATCGGAATCTAAAACTGGACTCCTAAAAAAGATTCAAATCATTGAAAGTTAGAGTGTAAGTCCTCTTGTACTTAAATCGGCATTGTGCCTTTTGTATTAAATTCGGATGCAATTTCTGTGTTTCGTCGTCAATAAGAAGGTCCGAGGGATACAGTAAACCTGATGCGAAGCATCGGAATCTAAAACTGGACTCACAGGAGAGGTTCAAATCATTGAAAGTTAGAGTGTCAGTCCTCTTGTACTTAAATCGGATTTGTGCCTTTTGTATTAAATTCGGGTGCAATTTCTGTGTTTCATCGTCAATAAGAAGGTACAAGGAATACAGTAAACTTGAAGTGAAGCATCAGAACCTAAAACCGGTTTCACAGGAGAGGTTCAAATCATAGATTGTAAGAAGTGTCAGTCCACTTGTACTTAAGTCGGCATTGTGCCTTTTGTATTTAATTCGGATGCAATTTCTGTGTTTAATCGTCAATATGAAGGTCCAAGGGATACAGTAAACCTAAAGTGAAGCATCGGAATCTAAAACTGGATTCACAAGAGAGGTTCAAATCATAGAAAGTTAGAGTGTCAGTCCTCTTGTACTTCAGTCGGCATTCTGCATTTTGAATTTAATTCCGATGCAATTTCTGTGTTTCATCGTCAATAAGAAGGTCCAAGGTATACAGTAAACCTGAAGTGAAGCATCGGAATCCAAAACTGGACTCACAGGACACATTCAAATCATAGAATGTTAGAGTGTCAGTCCTCTTGTACTTAAGTCGGCTTTGTGTCTTTTTTATTTATTTCCGATGCAATATCTGTGTTTCATCGTCATTAAGGAGGTCCAAGGTATACAGTAAACCTGAAGTGAAGTGTCGGAAACTAAATCTGGACTCCCAGGAGAGGTTCAAATCATAGAAAGTTAGAGTGGCAGCCCTCTTGTACTTAAGTCGGCATTGTGCCTTTTGAATTTAATTCCGATGCAATTTCTGTGTTTCATCGTCAATAAGAATGTCCAAATGGTGAAGTAAACCTGAAGTGAAGCATCGGAATCTAAAACTGGACTCACAGGAGATTTTTCAAATCATAGAAAGTTAGAGTGTCAGTCCTCTTGTACTTAAGTCGGCATTGTGCCTTTTGAGTTTAATTCCGACGCAATTTCTGTGCTTCATCGTCAATAAGAAGGTCCAAGGTATTCAGTAAACCTGAAGTGAAGCATCGGAATCTAAAACTGGACCCACAGGAGAGGTTCAAATCATAGAATATTAGAGTGTTAGTCCTCTTGTACTTAAGTCGGCACTGTGTCTTTTGTAATAAATTCAGATGCAATTTCTGTGTTCTTTCGTCAATACGAAGGTCCAAGGGATACAGTAAGCCTAAAGTGAAGCATCGGAATCTAAAGCTGGACTCACAGGAGAGGTTCAAATCATAGAAAGGTAGATCGTCAGTCCTCTTGTACTTAAGTAGGCATTGCGCCTTTTGTATTAAATTCGGATGCAGTTTCTGTGTTTCATCGTCAATAAGAAGGTCCAAGGGATACAGTAATCCTGAAGTGAAGCATCGGAATCGAAAACTGGACTCACAGGAGAGGTTTAAATCATAGAAAGATAGGGTGTCCGTCCTCTTGTACTTAAGTCGGAATTGTTCCTTTTGTTTAATTTCGGATGCAATTTCTGTGTTTCATCGCCAAGAAGAAGGTCCAAGAGATATAGTAAACCTGAAGTGAAGCATCGGAATCTGAAACTGGACTCACAGGAGAGGTTCAAATCACAGAGAGTGAGAGTGTCAGTTCTCTTGTTCTTAAGTCGGCATTGTGCCTTTTAAATTTAATACCGATGCAATTTCTGTGTTTCATCGTCAATAAGGAGGTCCAAGGGATACAGTAAATCTGAAGTGAAGCATCGGAATCTAAAACGGGACTCACAGGAGAGGTTCAAATCATAGAAAGTTAGAGTGTCAGTCCTCTTTTACTTAAGTCGGCATTGTGCCTTTTGTATTACATTCGGTTGCAATATCTGTGTTTCATCGTCAATAAGAAGGTCCAAGGGATACAGTAAACCTGAAGTGAAGCATCGGAATCTGACACTGGACTCACAGGAGAGGTTCAAATCATAAAAATTGGAGTGTCAGTCCTCTTGTACTTAAGTCGGCATTTTGCCTTTTGAATTTCATTCCGATGCAATTTCTGTGCTGCATCGTCAATAAGAAGGTCCAAGGTATACAGTAACCTTGAAGTGAAGCATCGGAACCTAAAACCGGTCTCACAGGAGAGGTTCAAATCATAGATTGTGAGAAGTGTCAGACCGCTTGTACTTATGTCGACATTGTGCCTTTTGTATTAAATTCGGATGCAATTTCTGTGTTTAATCGTCAATATGAAGGTCCAAGGGATACAGTAAACCTGAAGTGAAGCATCGGAATCTAAAACTGGATTCACAGGAGATGTTCAAATCATAGAAAGTTAGACTGTCAGTCCTATTGTACTTCAGTCGGCATTGTGCCTTTTGAATTTAATTCCTACGCAATTTCTGTGCTTCATCGTCAATAAGAAAGTCCAAATGGTAAAGTAAACCTCAAGTGAAGCATCGGAATCTAAAACTGGACTCACAGGAGAATTTTCAAATCATAGAAATTTAGAGTCTCAGTCCTCTTGTACTTAAGTCGGCATTGTGCCTTTTGAGTTTAATTCCGACGCAATTTCTGTGCTTCATCGTCAATAAGATTGTCCAAGGTATTCAGTAAACCTGAAGTGAAGCATCGGAATCTAAAACTGGACCCACAGGAGAGGTTCAAATCATAGAATGTTAGAGTGTTAGTCCTCTTGTACTTAAGTCGGCATTGTGCCTTTTGTATTAAATTCGGATGCAATATCTGTGTTTCATCGTCAATAAGAAGGTCCGAGGGATACAGGAAACTTGAAGTGAAGCATCGGAACCAAAAACCGGTCTCACAGGAGAGGTTCAAATCATAGAATGTATGAAGAGTCAGTCCTCTTGTACTTAAGTGGCATTGTGCCTTTTGCATTAAACTCGGATGCAATTTCTGTGCTTCATCGTCAATAAGAAGGTCCAAGGTATACAGTAAACCTGAAGTGAAGAATCGGAATCTAAAACTGGACTCACAGGAGAGGTTCAAATCATAGAAAGTTAGAGTGTCAGTCCTCTTGTACTTAAGTCGGCATTGTGCCTTATGTATTAAATTCGGCTGCAATTTCTGTGTTTCATCGTCAATTAGAAGGTCCAAGGTATACAGTAAACCTGAAGTGAAGCTTCGGAATCTAAAACTGGTCTCACAGGAAAGGTTCTGAACATAGACCGTAAGAAGTGTCAGTCCTCTTGTACTTAAGTCGGCATTGTGCCTTTTGTACTAAATTCGGATGCAATTTCTGTGTTTCATCGCCAATAAGAAGGTCCAAGGGATACAGTAAACTTGAAGTGAAGCATCGGAACCTAAAACCGGTCTCAACGGATATGTTCAAATCATAGATTGTAAGAAGTGTCAGTCTGCTGGTACTTAAGTCGGCATTGTGCCTTTTGTATTTAATTCGGATGCATTCTCTGTGTTTAATCGTCAATAAGAAGGTCCAAGGGATACAGTAAACCTGAAGTGAAGCATCGGAATCCAAAACTGGTCTCACAGGACACGTTCAAATCAAAGAAAGTTAGAGTGTCAGTCCTCTTGTACTTAAGTCGGCATTGTGCCTTTTGTATTTCAGTCCGATGCAATATCTGTGTTTTATCGTCAATAAGGAGGTCCAAGGTATACAGTAAACCTGAAGTGAAGCGTCGGAATCTAAAACTGGACTCCCAGGAGAGGTTCAAATCATAGAACGTTAGAGCGTCAGTCCTCTTGTACTTAAGTCGGCATTGTGCCTTTTGTATTACACTCGGATGCAATATCTGTGTTTCATCGTCATTAAGAAGGCCCAAGGGATACAGTAATCCTGAAGTGAAGCATCGGAATCTAACACTGGACTCACAGGAGAGGTAAAAATCATACAAATTGGAGTGTCAGTCCTCCTGTACATAAGTCGGCATGGTGCCTTTTGAATTTAATTGCGATGCAATTTCTGTGCTTCATAGTCAATAAGAAGGTTCAAGGTATACAGTAAACCTGTAGTGTCGCATCGGAATCTGAAACTGGACTCACAGGAGAGGTTCAA
The DNA here is from genome assembly GCF_023864345.2 of Schistocerca serialis cubense. Classification (NCBI taxonomy): domain Eukaryota; kingdom Metazoa; phylum Arthropoda; class Insecta; order Orthoptera; family Acrididae; genus Schistocerca; species Schistocerca serialis. Next base: position 18,379,687 of record NC_064648.1, read on the forward strand.
ATCATAGAAAGTTAGAGTGTCAGTCCTCTTGTACTTAAGTCGGCATTGTGCTTTTTGAATTTAATTCCGATGCAATTTCTGTGTTTCATCGTCAATATCAAGGTCCAAGGGATACAGTAAATCAGAAGTGAAGCATCGGAATCTAAACCTCGACTCACAGGAGAGGTTCTAATCATAGAAAGTTAGAGTGTCAGTACTCTTGTACTTAAGTCGGCATTGTGACTTTAAATTAAGTTCGGATGCAATTACTGTGTTTCATCGTCAATATGGTCCAACGGATACAGTAAACCTGAAGTGAACCATCGGAATCTAAAACTGGACTCCTAAAAAAGATTCAAATCATTGAAAGTTAGAGTGTAAGTCCTCTTGTACTTAAATCGGCATTGTGCCTTTTGTATTAAATTCGGATGCAATTTCTGTGTTTCGTCGTCAATAAGAAGGTCCGAGGGATACAGTAAACCTGATGCGAAGCATCGGAATCTAAAACTGGACTCACAGGAGAGGTTCAAATCATTGAAAGTTAGAGTGTCAGTCCTCTTGTACTTAAATCGGATTTGTGCCTTTTGTATTAAATTCGGATGCAATTACTGTGTTTCATCGTCAATAAGAAGGTACAAGGAATACAGTAAACTTGAAGTGAAGCATCAGAACCTAAAACCGGTTTCACAGGAGAGGTTCAAATCATAGATTGTAAGAAGTGTCAGTCCACTTGTACTTAAGTCGGCATTGTGCCTTTTGTATTTAATTCGGATGCAATTTCTGTGTTTAATCGTCAATATGAAGGTCCAAGGGATACAGTAAACCTGAAGTGAAGCATCGGAATCTAAAACTGGATTCACAAGAGAGGTTCAAATCATAGAAAGTTAGAGTGTCAGTCCTCTTGTACTTCAGTCGGCATTCTGCCTTTTGAATTTAATTCCGATGCAATTTCTGTGTTTCATCGTCAATAAGAAGGTCCAAGGTATACAGTAAACCTGAAGTGAAGCATCGGAATCCAAAACTGGACTCACAGGACACGTTCAAATCATAGAAAGTTAGAGTGTCAGTCCTCTTGTACTTAAGTCGGCTTTGTGCCTTTTTTATTTATTTCCGATGCAATATCTGTGTTTCATCGTCAATAAGGAGGTCCAAGGTATACAGTAAACCTGAAGTGAAGTGTCGGAAACTAAAACTGGACTCCCAGGAGAGGTTCAAATCATAGAAAGTTAGAGTGGCAGCCCTCTTGTACTTAAGTCGGCATTGTGCCTTTTGAATTTAATTCCGATGCAATTTCTGTGTTTCATCGTCAATAAGAAGGTCCAAATGGTAAAGTAAACCTGAAGTGAAGCATCGGAATCTAAAACTGGACTCACAGGAGATTTTTCAAATCATAGAAAGTTAGTGTGTCAGTCCTCTTGTACTTAAGTCGGCATTGTGCCTTTTGAGTTTAATTCCGACGCAATTTCTGTGCTTCATCGTCAATAAGAAGGTCCAAGGTATTCAGTAAACCTGAAGTGAAGCATCGGAATCTAAAACTGGACCCACAGGAGAGGTTCAAATCATAGAAAATTAGAGTGTTAGTCCTCTTGTACTTAAGTCGGCACTGTGTCTTTTGTATTAAATTCAGATGCAATTTCTGTGTTTGTTCGTCAATACGAAGGTCCAAGGGATACAGTAAGCCTAAAGTGAAGCATCGGAATCTAAAGCTGGACTCACGGGAGAGGTTCAAATCATAGAAAGGTAGATCGTCAGTCCTCTTGTACTTAAGTAGGCATTGCGCCTTTTGTATTAAATTCGGATGCAGTTTCTGTGTTTCATCGTCAATAAGAAGGTCCAAGGGATACAGTAATCCTGAAGTGAAGCATCGGAATCGAAAACTGGACTCACAGGAGAGGTTTAAATCATAGAAAGATAGGGTGTCAGCCCTCTTGTACTTAAGTCGGAATTGTTCCTTTTGTTTAACTTCGGATGCAATTTCTGTGTTTCATCGCCAAGAAGAAGGTCCAAGAGATATAGTAAACCTGAAGTGAAGCATCGGAATCTGAAACTGGACTCACTGGAGAGGTTCAAATCACAGAGAGTTAGAGTGTCAGTCCTCTTGTCCTTAAGTCGGCATTGTGCCTTTTAAATGTAATACCGATGCAATTTCTGTGTTTCATCGTCAATAAGGAGGTCCAAGGGATACAGTAAACCTGAAGTGAAGCATCGGAATCTAAAACTGGATTCACAGGAGATGTTCAAATCATAGAAAGTTAGACTGTCAGTCCTATTGTACTTCAGTCGGTATTGTGCCTTTTGAATTTAATTCCTACGCAATTTCTGTGCTTCATCGTCAATAAGAAGGTCCAAATGGTAAAGTAAACCTCAAGTGAAGCATCGGAATCTAAAACTGGACTCACAGGAGAATTTTCAAATCATAGAAATTTAGAGTCTCAGTCCTCTTGTACTTAAGTCGGCATTGTGCCTTTTGAGTTTAATTCCGACGCAATTTCTGTGCTTCATCGTCAATAAGATTGTCCAAGGTATTCAGTAAACCTGAAGTGAAGCATCGGAATCTAAAACTGGACCCACAGGAGAGGTTCAAATCATAGAATGTTAGAGTGTTAGTCCTCTTGTACTTAAGTCGGCATTGTGCCTTTTGTATTAAATTCGGATGCAATATCTGTGTTTCATCGTCAATAAGAAGGTCCGAGGGATACAGGAAACTTGAAGTGAAGCATCGGAACCAAAAACCGGTCTCACAGGAGAGGTTCAAATCATAGAATGTATGAAGAGTCAGTCCTCTTGTACTTAAGTGGCATTGTGCCTTTTGTATTAAACTCGGATGCAATTTCTGTGCTTCATCGTCAATAAGAAGGTCCAAGGTATACAGTAAACCTGAAGTGAAGAATCGGAATCTAAAACTGGACTCACAGGAGAGGTTCAAATCATAGAAAGTTAGAGTGTCAGTCCTCTTGTACTTAAGTCGGCATTGTGCCTTATGTATTAAATTCGGCTGCAATTTCTGTGTTTCATCGTCAATTAGAAGGTCCAAGGTATACAGTAAACCTGAAGTGAAGCTTCGGAATCTAAAACTGGTCTCACAGGAAAGGTTCTGAACATAGACCGTAAGAAGTGTCAGTCCTCTTGTACTTAAGTCGGCATTGTGCCTTTTGTACTAAATTCGGATGCAATTTCTGTGTTTCATCGCCAATAAGAAGGTCCAAGGGATACAGTAAACTTGAAGTGAAGCATCGGAACCTAAAACCGGTCTCAACGGATATGTTCAAATCATAGATTGTAAGAAGTGTCAGTCTGCTGGTACTTAAGTCGGCATTGTGCCTTTTGTATTTAATTCGGATGCATTCTCTGTGTTTAATCGTCAATAAGAAGGTCCAAGGGATACAGTAAACCTGAAGTGAAGCATCGGAATCCAAAACTGGTCTCACAGGACACGTTCAAATCAAAGAAAGTTAGAGTGTCAGTCCTCTTGTACTTAAGTCGGCATTGTGCCTTTTGTATTTCAGTCCGATGCAATATCTGTGTTTTATCGTCCATAAGGAGGTCCAAGGTATACAGTAAACCTGAAGTGAAGCGTCGGAATCTAAAACTGGACTCCCAGGAGAGGTTCAAATCATAGAACGTTAGAGCGTCAGTCCTCTTGTACTTAAGTCGGCATTGTGCCTTTTGTATTACACTCGGATGCAATATCTGTGTTTCATCGTCATTAAGAAGGCCCAAGGGATACAGTAATCCTGAAGTGAAGCATCGGAATCTAACACTGGACTCACAGGAGAGGTAAAAATCATACAAATTGGAGTGTCAGTCCTCCTGTACATAAGTCGGCATGGTGCCTTTTGAATTTAATTGCGATGCAATTTCTGTGCTTCATTGTCAATAAGAAGGTTCAAGGTATACAGTAAACCTGAAGTGTCGCATCGGAATCTGAAACTGGACTCACAGGAGAGGTTCAAATCATAGAAAGTTAGAGTGTCAGTCCTCTTGTACTTAAGTCGGCATTGTGCTTTTTGAATTTAATTCCGATGCAATTTCTGTGTTTCATCGTCAATATCAAGGTCCAAGGGATACAGTAAATCAGAAGTGAAGCATCGGAATCTAAACCTCGACTCACAGGAGAGGTTCTAATCATAGAAAGTTAGAGTGTCAGTACTCTTGTACTTAAGTCGGCATTGTGACTTTAAATTAAGTTCGGATGCAATTACTGTGTTTCATCGTCAATATGGTCCAACGGATACAGTAAACCTGAAGTGAACCATCGGAATCTAAAACTGGACTCCTAAAAAAGATTCAAATCATTGAAAGTTAGAGTGTAAGTCCTCTTGTACTTAAATCGGCATTGTGCCTTTTGTATTAAATTCGGATGCAATTTCTGTGTTTCGTCGTCAATAAGAAGGTCCGAGGGATACAGTAAACCTGATGCGAAGCATCGGAATCTAAAACTGGACTCACAGGAGAGGTTCAAATCATTGAAAGTTAGAGTGTCAGTCCTCTTGTACTTAAATCGGATTTGTGCCTTTTGTATTAAATTCGGATGCAATTTCTGTGTTTCATCGTCAATAAGAAGGTACAAGGAATACAGTAAACTTGAAGTGAAGCATCAGAACCTAAAACCGGTTTCACAGGAGAGGTTCAAATCATAGATTGTAAGAAGTGTCAGTCCACTTGTACTTAAGTCGGCATTGTGCCTTTTGTATTTAATTCGGATGCAATTTCTGTGTTTAATCGTCAATATGAAGGTCCAAGGGATACAGTAAACCTGAAGTGAAGCATCGGAATCTAAAACTGGATTCACAAGAGAGGTTCAAATCATAGAAAGTTAGAGTGTCAGTCCTCTTGTACTTCAGTCGGCATTCTGCCTTTTGAATTTAATTCCGATGCAATTTCTGTGTTTCATCGTCAATAAGAAGGTCCAAGGTATACAGTAAACCTGAAGTGAAGCATCGGAATCCAAAACTGGACTCACAGGACACGTTCAAATCATAGAAAGTTAGAGTGTCAGTACTCTTGTACTTAAGTCGGCTTTGTGCCTTTTTTATTTATTTCCGATGCAATATCTGTGTTTCATCGTCAATAAGGAGGTCCAAGGTATACAGTAAACCTGAAGTGAAGTGTCGGAAACTAAAACTGGACTCCCAGGAGAGGTTCAAATCATAGAAAGTTAGAGTGGCAGCCCTCTTGTACTTAAGTCGGCATTGTGCCTTTTGAATTTAATTCCGATGCAATTTCTGTGTTTCATCGTCAATAAGAAGGTCCAAATGGTAAAGTAAACCTGAAGTTAAGCATCGGAATCTAAAACTGGACTCACAGGAGATTTTTCAAATCATAGAAAGTTAGTGTGTCAGTCCTCTTGTACTTAAGTCGGCATTGTGCCTTTTGAGTTTAATTCCGACGCAATTTCTGTGCTTCATCGTCAATAAGAAGGTCCAAGGTATTCAGTAAACCTGAAGTGAAGCATCGGAATCTAAAACTGGACCCACAGGAGAGGTTCAAATCATTGAAAATTAGAGTGTTAGTCCTCTTGTACTTAAGTCGGCACTGTGTCTTTTGTATTAAATTCAGATGCAATTTCTGTGTTTGTTCGTCAATACGAAGGTCCAAGGGATACAGTAAGCCTAAAGTGAAGCATCGGAATCTAAAGCTGGACAAACAGGAGAGGTTCAAATCATAGAAAGGTAGATCGTCAGTCCTCTTGTACTTAAGTAGGCATTGCGCCTTTTGTATTAAATTCGGATGCAGTTTCTGTGTTTCATCGTCAATAAGAAGGTCCAAGGGATACAGTAATCCTGAAGTGAAGCATCGGAATCGAAAACTGGACTCACAGGAGAGGTTTAAATCATAGAAAGATAGGGTGTCAGTCCTCTTGTACTTAAGTCGGAATTGTTCCTTTTGTTTAATTTCGGATGCAATTTCTGTGTTTCATCGCCAAGAAGAAGGTCCAAGAGATATAGTAAACCTGAAGTGAAGCATCGGAATCTGAAACTGGACTCACTGGAGAGGTTCAAATCACAGAGAGTTAGAGTGTCAGTCCTCTTGTCCTTAAGTCGGCATTGTGCCTTTTAAATGTAATACCGATGCAATTTCTGTGTTTCATCGTCAATAAGGAGGTCCAAGGGATACAGTAAATCTGAAGTGAAGCATCGGAATCTGAAACGGGACTCACAGGAGAGGTTCAAATCAGAGAAAGTTAGAGTGTCAGTCCGCTTTTACTTAAGTCGGCATTGTGCCTTTTGTATTACATTCGGTTGCAATATCTGTGTTTCATCGTCAATAAGAAGGTCCAAGGGATACAGTAAACCTGAAGTGAAGCATCGGAATCTGACACTGGACTCACAGCAGAGGTTCAAATCATAAAAATTGGAGTGTCAGTCCTCTTGTACTTAAGTCGGCATTTTGCCTTTGAATTTCATTCCGATGCAATTTCTGTGCTGCATCGTCAATAAGAAGGTCCAAGGTATACAGTAAACTTAAAGTGAAGCATCGGAATTTAAAACTGATCTCACAGGAGAGGTTCAAATCATAAAAAGTTAGAGTGTCAGTTCTCTTGTACTTAAGTCGGCATTGTGCCTTTTGAATTTAATTCCGGTGCAATTTCTGTGTTTCGTCGTCAAGAAGAAGGTCTAAAGGATACAGTAAACCTGAAGTGAAGCATCGGAATCTAAAACTGGACTCACAGGAGAGGTTCAAATCATAGAAAGTTAGAGTGTCAGTCCCCTTGTACTTAAGTCGGCATTGTGCCTTTTGTATAAAATTCGAATGCAATTTCTGTGGTTGTTCGTCAATACGAAAGGCCAAGGGATACCGTAAACCTGAAGTGAAGCATCGGAATCTAAATCTCGACTCACAGGAGAGGTTCAAATCATAGAAAGCTAGAGTGTCAGTCCTCTTGTACTTAAGTTGGCGTTGTGCCTTTTGTATTAAATTCGGATGCTGTTTCTGTATTTCATCGTCAATACGAAGGTCCAAGGGATACAGTAAACCTGAAGGGAAGCATCGGAATCAAAAACTGGATTCACAGGAGATGTGCAAATCATAGAAAGTTAGACTGTCAGTCCTTTTGTACTTCAGTCGGCATTGTGCCTTTTGAATTTAATTCCAACGCAATTTCTGTGCTTCATCGTCAATAAGAAGGTCTAAATGGTAAAGTAAACCTCAAGTGAAGCATCGGAATGTAAAACTGGACTCACAGCAGAATTTTCAAATCATAGAAATTTAGAGTGTCAGTCCTCTTGTACTTAAGTCGGCATTGTGCCTTCTGAGTTTAATTCCGACGCAATTTCTGTGCTTCATAGTCAATAAGAAGGTCCAAGGTATTCAGTAAACCTGAAGTGAAGCATCGGAATTTAAAACTGGACCCACAGGAGAGGTTCAAATCATAGAATGTTAGAGTGTTAGTCCTCTTGTACTTAAGTCGGCATTGTGCCTTTTGTATTAAATTCGGATGCAATTTCTGTGTTTGTTCGTCAATACGAAGGTCCAAGGGATACAGTAAGCCTAAAGTGAAGCATCGGAATCTAAAGCTGGACTCACAGGAGAGTTTCAAATTATAGAAAGGTAGAGTGTCAGTTCTCTTGTACTTAAGTAGGCATTGTGCCTTTTGTATTAAATTCGGATGCAGTTTCTGTGTTTCATCGTCAATAAGAAGGTCCAAGGGATACAGTAATCCTGAAGTGAAGCATCGGAATCGAAAACTGGACTCACAGGAGAGGTTTAAATCATAGAAAGATAGGGTGTCAGTCCTCTTGTACTTAAGTCGGAATTGTTCCTTTTGTTTAATTTCGGATGCAATTTCTGTGTTTCATCGCCAAGAAGAAGGTCCAAGAGATATAGTAAACCTGAAGTGAAGCATCGGAATCTGAAACTGGACTCACAGGAGAGGTTCAAATCACAGAGAGTTAGAGTGTCAGTCCTCTTGTCCTTAAGTCGGCATTGTGCCTTTTAAATGTAATACCGATGCAATTTCTGTGTTTCATCGTCAATAAGGAGGTCCAAGGGATACAGTAAATCTGAAGTGAAGCATCGGAATCTAAAACGGGACTCACAGGAGAGGTTCAAATCATAGAAAGTTAGAGTGTCAGTCCTATTTTACTTAAGTCGGCATTGTGCCTTTTGTATTACATTCGGTTGCAATATCTGTGTTTCATCGTCAATAAGAAGGTCCAAGGGATACAGTAAACCTGAAGTGAAGCATCGGAATCTGACACTGGACTCACAGCAGAGGTTCAAATCATAAACATTGGAGTGTCAGTCCTCTTGTACTTAAGTCGGCATTTTGCCTTTGAATTTCATTCCGATGCAATTTCTGTGCTGCATCGTCAATAAGAAGGTCCAAGGTATACAGTAAACTGAAAGTGAAGCATCGGAATTTAAAACTGATCTCACAGGAGAGGTTCAAATCATAAAAAGTTAGAGTGTCAGTTCTCTTGTACTTAAGTCGGCATTGTGCCTTTTGAATTTAATTCCGGTGCAATTTCTGTGTTTCGTCGTCAAGAAGAAGGTCTAAAGGATACAGTAAACCTGAAGTGAAGCATCGGAATCTAAGACTGGACTCACAGGAGAGGTTCAAATCATAGAAAGTTAGAGTGTCAGTCCCCTTGTACTTAAGTCGGCATTGTGCCTTTTGTATAAAATTCGGATGCAATTTCTGTGGTTGTTCGTCAATACGAAAGGCCAAGGGATACCGTAAACCTGAAGTGAAGCATCGGAATCTAAATCTCGACTCACAGGAGAGGTTCAAATCATAGAAAGCTAGAGTGTCAGTCCTCTTGTACTTAAGTTGGTGTTGTGCCTTTTGTATTAAATTCGGATGCTGTTTCTGTATTTCATCGTCAATACGAAGGTCCAAGGGATACAGTAAACCTGAAGGGAAGCATCGGAATCGAAAACTGGATTCACAGGAGATGTTCAAATCATAGAAAGTTAGACTGTCAGTCCTATTGTACTTCAGTCGGCATTGTGCCTTTTGAATTTAATTCCTACGCAATTTCTGTGCTTCATCGTCAATAAGAAGGTCTAAATGGTAAAGTAAACCTCAAGTGAAGCATCGGAATGTAAAACTGGACTCACAGCAGAATTTTCAAATCATAGAAATTTAGAGTGTCAGTCCTCTTGTACTTAAGTCGGCATTGTGCCTTCTGAGTTTAATTCCGACGCAATTTCTGTGCTTCATAGTCAATAAGATGGTCCAAGGTATTCAGTAAACCTGAAGTGAAGCATCGGAATTTAAAACTGGACCCACAGGAGAGGTTCAAATCATAGAAAGTTAGAGTGTTAGTCCTCTTGTACTTAAGTCGGCATTGTGCCTTTTGTATTAAATTCGGATGCAATTTCTGTGTTTGTTCGTCAATACGAAGGTCCAAGGGATACAGTAAGCCTAAAGTGAAGCATCGGAATCTAAAGCTGGACTCACAGGAGAGTTTCAAATTATAGAAAGGTAGAGTGTCAGTTCTCTTGTACTTAAGTAGGCATTGTGCCTTTTGTATTAAATTCGGATGCAGTTTCTGTGTTTCATCATCAATAAGAAGGTCCAAGGGATACAGTAATCCTGAAGTGAAGCATCGGACTCGAAAACTGGAGTCACAGGAGAGGTTCAAATCATAGAAAGTTAAGGTGTCAGTCCTCTTGTACTTAAGTCGGAATTGTTCCTTTTGTTTAATTTCGGATGCAATTTCTGTGTTTCATCGACAAGAAGAAGGTCCAAGAGATATAGCAAACCTGAAGTGAAGCATCGGAATCTGAAACTGGACTCACGGGAGAGGTTCAAATCATAGAAAGTTAGAGTGTCAGTCCTCTTGTACTTAAGTCGGCATTGTGCCTTTTAAATTTAATACCGATGCAATTTCTATGTTTCATCGTCAATAAGAAGGTCCAAGGGATACAGTAAATCTGAAGTGAAGCATCGGAATCTGAAACTGGACTCACAGGAGAGGTTCAAATCATAGAAAGTTTGAGTGTCAGTCCTCTTTTACTTAAGTCGGCATTGTGCCTTTTGTATCAAACTCGGATGCAATTTCTGTGTTTCATCGTCAATAAAAAGGTTGAAGGGATACAGTAACCCTGAAGTGAAGCATCGGAATCTAAAACTGGACTCACAGGAGAGGTTCAGAGCATAGATAGTTAGAGTGTCAGTCCTCTTGTACTTAAGTCGTCATTGTGCCTTTTGTATTAATTTCGGATGCAATTTCTGTGTTTCATCGTCAATAAGAAGGTCCAAGGGATACAGTAAACTTGAAGTGAAGCATCGGAACCAAAAACCGGTCTCACAGGAGAGGTTCAAATCATAGATTGTAAGAAGTGTCAGTCCGCTTGTACTTAAGTCGGCATTATGCCTTTTGTATTTAATTCGGATGCAATTTCTGTGTTTAATTGTCAATAAGAAGGTCCAAGGGATACTGTAAACCTGAAGTGAAGCATCGGAAACTAAAACTGGATTCACAGGAGAGGTTCAAATCATAGAAAGTTAGAGTGTCAGTGCTCTTGTACTTCGGTCGGCATTGCGCCTTTTAAATTTAATTCCGATGCAATGTCTGTGTATCATCGTCAATAAGGAGGTCCAAGGTATACAGTAAACCTGAAGTGAAGCTTCGGAATCTAAAACTGGACACCCAGGAGAGGTTCAACACATAGAAAGTTAGAGTGTCAGTCCTCTTGTACTTAAGTCGGCATTGTGCCTTTTGTATTAATTTCGGATGCAATTTCTGTGTTTCATCGTCAATAAGAAGGTCCAAGGGATACAGTAAACTTGAAGTGAAGCATCGGAACCAAAAACCGGTCTCACAGGAGAGGTTCACATCATAGATTGTAAGAAGTGTCAGTCCGCTTGTACTTAAGTCGGCATTGTGCCTTTTGTATTTAATTCGGATGCAATTTCTGTGTTTAATTGTCAATAAGAAGGTCCAAGGGATACAGTAAACCTGAAGTGAAGCATCGGAATCTAACATTGGACTCACAGGAGAGGTTCAAATCATAAAAAGTTGGAGTGTCAGTCCTCTTGTACTTAAGTCGGCATTGTGCCTTTTGAATTAAATTCGGATGCAATTTCTGTGTTTGTTCGTCAATACGAAGGTCCAAGGGATACAGTAAACCTGAAGTGAAGCATAGGAATCTAAAACTGGACTAACAGGAGAGGTTCAAATCATAGAAAGGTAGAGTGTCAGTACTCTTGTACTTAAATCGGCATTGTGCCTTTTGTATTAAATTCGGATGCAATTTCTGTGTTTCATCGTCAATAAGAAGGTCCAAGGGATACAGTAAACCTGAAGCGAAGCATCGGAATCTAAAACTGGACTCACAGGAGCGGTTCAAATGATTGAAAGTTAGAGTGTCAGTCCCCTTGTACTTAAATCGGCATTGTGCCTTTTGTAATAAATTCGGATGCAATTTCTGTGTTTCATCGTCAATAAGAAGGTCTAAGGGATACCGTAAACTTGAAGTGAAGCATCGGAACCTAAAACCGGTCTGACAGGAGAGGTTCAAATCATAGATTGTAAGAAGTGTCAGTCCGCTTGTACTTAAGTCGGCATTGTGCCTTTTGAATTAAATTCCGATCCAATTTCTGTGTTTCATCGTCAATAAGAAGGTTCATGGGATACAGTAAACCTGAAGTGAAGCATCGGAATCTAAAACTGGACTAACAGGAGAGGTTCAAATCATAGAAAGGTAGAGTGTCAGTACTCTTGTACTTAAATCGGAATTGTGCCTTTTGTATTAAATTCGGATGCAATTTCTGTGTTTTTTCGTCAATAAGAAAGTCCAAGGGATACGGTAAACCTGAAGCGAAGCATCGGAATCTAAAACTGGACTCACAGGAGAGGTTCAAATCATTGAAAGTTAGAGTGTCAGTCCTCTTGTACTTAAGTCGGCATTATGCCTTTTGAATTTAATTCCGATGCAATTTCTGTGTTTCATCGTCAATAAGAAGGTTTAAAGGGTAAAGTAAACCTGAAGTTAAGCTTTGGAATCTAAAACTGGACTCACAGGAGAGGTTCAAATCATAGAAAGTTAGAGTGTCAGACCTCTTGTACTTAAGTCGGCATTGTGCCTTTTGAATTTAATTCCGACGCAATTTCTGTGCTTCATAGTCAATAAGAAGGTCAAAGGTATTCAGTAAACCTGAAGTGAAGCATCGGAATTTAAAACTGGACCCACAGGAGAGGTTCAAATCATAGAATGTTAGAGTGTTAGTCCTCTTGTACTTAAGTCGGCATTGTGCCTTTTGTATTAAATTCGGATGCAATTTCTGTGTTTGTTCGTCAATACGAAGGTCCAAGGGATACAGTAAGCCTAAAGTGAAGCATCGGAATCTAAAGCTGGACTCACAGGAGAGTTTCAAATTATAGAAAGGTAGAGTGTCAGTTCTCTTGTACTTAAGTAGGCATTGTGCCTTTTGTATTAAATTCGGATGCAGTTTCTGTGTTTCATCGTCAATAAGAAGGTCCAAGGGATACAGTAATCCTGAAGTGAAGCATCGGAATCGAAAACTGGACTCACAGGAGAGGTTTAAATCATAGAAAGATAGGGTGTCAGTCCTCTTGTACTTAAGTCGGAGTTGTTCCTTTTGTTTAATTTCGGATGCAATTTCTGTGTTTCATCGCCAAGAAGAAGGTCCAAGAGATATAGTAAACCTGAAGTGAAGCATCGGAATCTGAAACTGGACTCACAGGAGAGGTTCAAATCACAGAGAGTTAGAGTGTCAGTCCTCTTGTCCTTAAGTCGGCATTGTGCCTTTTAAATGTAATACCGATGCAATTTCTGTGTTTCATCGTCAATAAGGAGGTCCAAGGGATACAGTAAATCTGAAGTGAAGCATCGGAATCTAAAACGGGACTCACAGGAGAGGTTCAAATCATAGAAAGTTAGAGTGTCAGTCCTATTTTACTTAAGTCGGCATTGTGCCTTTTGTATTACATTCGGTTGCAATATCTGTGTTTCATCGTCAATAAGAAGGTCCAAGGGATACAGTAAACCTGAAGTGAAGCATCGGAATCTGACACTGGACTCACAGCAGGGGTTCAAATCATAAAAATTGGAGTGTCAGTCCTCTTGTACTTCAGTCGGCATTTTGCCTTTGAATTTCATTCCGATGCAATTTCTGTGCTGCATCGTCAATAAGAAGGTCCAAGGTATACAGTAAACTGAAAGTGAAGCATCGGAATTTAAAACTGATCTCACAGGAGAGGTTCAAATCATAAAAAGTTAGAGTGTCAGTTCTCTTGTACTTAAGTCGGCATTGTGTCTTTTGAATTTAATTCCGGTGCAATTTCTGTGTTTCGTCGTCAAGAAGAAGGTCTAAAGGATACAGTAAACCTGAAGTGAAGCATCGGAATCTAAAACTGGACTCACAGGAGAGGTTCAAATCATAGAAAGTTAGAGTGTCAGTCCCCTTGTACTTAAGTCGGCATTGTGCCTTTTGTATAAAATTCGGATGCAATTTCTGTGGTTGTTCGTCAATACGAAAGGCCAAGGGATACCGTAAACCTGAAGTGAAGCATCGGAATCTAAATCTCGACTCACAGGAGAGGTTCAAATCATAGAAAGCTAGAGTGTCAGTCCTCTTGTACTTAAGTTGGTGTTGTGCCTTTTGTATTAAATTCGGATGCTGTTTCTGTATTTCATCGTCAATACGAAGGTCCAAGGGATACAGTAAACCTGAAGGGAAGCATCGGAATCGAAAACTGGATTCACAGGAGATGTTCAAATCATAGAAAGTTAGACTGTCAGTCCTATTGTACTTCAGTCGGCATTGTGCCTTTTGAATTTAATTCCTACGCAATTTCTGTGCTTCATCGTCAATAAGAAGGTCTAAATGCTAAAGTAAACCTCAAGTGAAGCATCGGAATGTAAAACTGGACTCACAGCAGAATTTTCAAATCATAGAAATTTAGAGTGTCAGTCCTCTTGTACTTAAGTCGGCATTGTGCCTTCTGAGTTTAATTCCGACGCAATTTCTGTGCTTCATAGTCAATAAGATGGTCCAAGGTATTCAGTAAACCTGAAGTGAAGCATCGGAATTTAAAACTGGACCCACAGGAGAGGTTCAAATCATAGAAAGTTAGAGTGTTAGTCCTCTTGTACTTAAGTCGGCATTGTGCCTTTTGTATTAAATTCGGATGCAATTTCTGTGTTTGTTCGTCAATACGAAGGTCCAAGGGATACAGTAAGCCTAAAGTGAAGCATCGGAATCTAAAGCTGGACTCACAGGAGAGTTTCAAATTATAGAAAGGTAGAGTGTCAGTTCTCTTGTACTTAAGTAGGCATTGTGCCTTTTGTATTAAATTCGGATGCAGTTTCTGTGTTTTATCGTCAATAAGAAGGTCCAAGGGATACAGTAATCCTGAAGTGAAGCATCGGACTCGAAAACTGGAGTCACAGGAGAGGTTCAAATCATAGAAAGTTAAGGTGTCAGTCCTCTTGTACTTAAGTCGGAATTGTTCCTTTTGTTTAATTTCGGATGCAATTTCTGTGTTTCATCGACAAGAAGAAGGTCCAAGAGATATAGCAAACCTGAAGTGAAGCATCGGAATCTGAAACTGGACTCACGGGAGAGGTTCAAATCATAGAAAGTTAGAGTGTCAGTCCTCTTGTACTTAAGTCGGCATTGTGCCTTTTAAATTTAATACCGATGCAATTTCTATGTTTCATCGTCAATAAGAAGGTCCAAGGGATACAGTAAATCTGAAGTGAAGCATCGGAATCTGAAACTGGACTCACAGGAGAGGTTCAAATCATAGAAAGTTTGAGTGTCAGTCCTCTTTTACTTAAGTCGGCATTGTGCCTTTTGTATCAAACTCGGATGCAATTTCTGTGTTTCATCGTCAATATAAAGGTCGAAGGGATACAGTAACCCTGAAGTGAAGCATCGGAATCTAAAACTGGACTCACAGGAGAGGTTCAGATCATAGATAGTTAGAGTGTCAGTCCTCTTGTACTTAAGTCGTCATTGTGCCTTTTGTATTAATTTCGGATGCAATTTCTGTGTTTCATCGTCAATAAGAAGGTCCAAGGGATACAGTAAACTTGAAGTGAAGCATCGGAACCAAAAACCGGTCTCACAGGAGAGGTTCAAATCATAGATTGTAAGAAGTGTCAGTCCGCTTGTACTTAAGTCGGCATTGTGCCTTTTGTATTTAATTCGGATGCAATTTCTGTGTTTAATTGTCAATAAGAAGGTCCAAGGGATACTGTAAACCTGAAGTGAAGCATCGGAAACTAAAACTGGATTCACAGGAGAGGTTCAAATCATAGAAAGTTAGAGTGTCAGTGCTCTTGTACTTCGGTCGGCATTGCGCCTTTTAAATTTAATTCCGATGCAATGTCTGTGTATCATCGTCAATAAGGAGGTCCAAGGTATACAGTAAACCTGAAGTGAAGCTTCGGAATCTAAAACTGGACACCCAGGAGAGGTTCAACACATAGAAAGTTAGAGTGTCAGTCCTCTTGTACTTAAGTCGGCATTGTGCCTTTTGTATTAATTTCGGATGCAATTTCTGTGTTTCATCGTCAATAAGAAGGTCCAAGGGATACAGTAAACTTGAAGTGAAGCATCGGAACCAAAAACCGGTCTCACAGGAGAGGTTCACATCATAGATTGTAAGAAGTGTCAGTCCGCTTGTACTTAAGTCGGCATTGTGCCTTTTGTATTTAATTCGGATGCAATTTCTGTGTTTAATTGTCAATAAGAAGGTCCAAGGGATACAGTAAACCTGAAGTGAAGCATCGGAATCTAACATTGGACTCACAGGAGAGGTTCAAATCATAAAAAGTTGGAGTGTCAGTCCTCTTGTACTTAAGTCGGCATTGTGCCTTTTGAATTAAATTCGGATGCAATTTCTGTGTTTGTTCGTCAATACGAAGGTCCAAGGGATACAGTAAACCTGAAGTGAAGCATAGGAATCTAAAACTGGACTAACAGGAGAGGTTCAAATCATAGAAAGGTAGAGTGTCAGTACTCTTGTACTTCAATCGGCATTGTGCCTTTTGTATTAAATTCGGATGCAATTTCTGTGTTTCATCGTCAATAAGAAGGTCCAAGGGATACAGTAAACCTGAAGCGAAGCATCGGAATCTAAAACTGGACTCACAGGAGCGGTTCAAATGATTGAAAGTTAGAGTGTCAGTCCCCTTGTACTTAAATCGGCATTGTGCCTTTTGTAATAAATTCGGATGCAATTTCTGTGTTTCATCGTCAATAAGAAGGTCTAAGGGATACCGTAAACTTGAAGTGAAGCATCGGAACCTAAAACCGGTCTGACAGGAGAGGTTCAAATCATAGATTGTAAGAAGTGTCAGTCCGCTTGTACTTAAGTCGGCATTGTGCCTTTTGAATTAAATTCCGATCCAATTTCTGTGTTTCATCGTCAATAAGAAGGTTCATGGGATACAGTAAACCTGAAGTGAAGCATCGGAATCTAAAACTGGACTAACAGGAGAGGTTCAAATCATAGAAAGGTAGAGTGTCAGTACTCTTGTACTTAAATCGGAATTGTGCCTTTTGTATTAAATTCGGATGCAATTTCTGTGTTTCATCGTCAATAAGAAGGTCCAAGGGATACGGTAAACCTGAAGCGAAGGATCGGAATCTAAAACTGGACTCACAGGAAAGGTTCAAATCATTGAAAGTTAGAGTGTCAGTCCTCTTGTACTTAAGTCGGCATTATGCCTTTTGAATTTCATTACGATGCAATTTCTGTGTTTCATCGTCAATAAGAAGGTTTAAAGGGTAAAGTAAACCTGAAGTTAAGCTTTGGAATCTAAAACTGGACTCACAGGAGAGGTTCAAATCATAGAAAGTTAGAGTGTCAGACCTCTTGTACTTAAGTCGGCATTGTGCCTTTTGAATTTAATTCCGACGCAATTTCTGTGCTTCATCGTCAATAAGAAGGTCCAAGGTATTCTGTAAACCTGAAGTGAAGCATCGGAATCTAAAACTGGACCCACAGGAGAGGTTCAAATCATAGAAAGTTAGAGTGTCAGTCATCTTGTACTTAAGTCGGCATTGTGCCTTTTGTATTAAATTCGGATGCAATTTCTGTGTTTGTTCGTCAATACGAAGGTCCAAGGGGTACAGTAAGCCTGAAGTGAAACATCGGAATCTAAAGCTGGACTCACAGGAGAGGTTCAAATCATAGATAGGTAGTGGCAGTCCTCTTGTACTTAAGTCGGCATTGTGCCTTTTGTATTAAATTCGAATTCAGTTTCTGTGTTTCATCGACAATAAGAAGGTCCAAGGGATACAGTAAACCTGAAGTGAAGCATCGGAATCGAAAACTGGACTCACAGGAGAGGTTCAAATCATAGAAAGTTAAGGTGTCAGTCCTCTTGTACTTAAGTCGGCATTGTTCCTTTTGTATTAATTTCGGATGCAATTTCTGTGTTTCATCGTCAATAATATGGTCCAAGAGATACAGTAAACCTGAAGTGTAGCATCGGAATCTAAAACTGGACTCACAGGAGAGGTTCAAATCATATAAAGTTAGAGTGTCTGTCCTCTTGTACTTATGTCGGCATTGTGCCTTTTGAATTTAATACCGATGCAATTTCTGTTTCATCGTCAATAAGAAGGTCCAAGGGATACTGTAAATCTGAAGTGAAGCATCGGAATCTAAAACTGGACTCACAGGAGAGGTTCAAACCATAAGAAGATAGAGTGTCAGTCCTGTTGTACTTAAGTCGGCATTGTGCCTTCTGTATTAAATTCGGATGCAATTTCTGTGTTTTATCGTCAATAAAAAGGTCCAAGGGATACAGTAAACCGGAAGTGAAGCATCGGAATCTAAAACTAGACTCACAGGAGAGGTTCAGATCATAGATAGTTAGAGTGTCAGTCCTCTTGTACTTAAGTCGGCATTGTGCCTTTTGTATTATTTTCGGATGCAATTTCTGTGTTTCATCGTCAATAAGATGGTCCAAGTGATACTGTAAACTTGAAGTGTAGCATCGGAACCAAAAACCGGTCTAACAGGAGAGGTTCAAATCAAAGAATGTAAGAAGAGTCAGTGCTCTTGTACTGAAGTGGCATTGTGCCTTTTGTATTTAATTCGGATGCAATCTCTGTGTTTCATCGTTAATAAGAAGGCCCCAGGGATACAGTAAACCTGAAGTGAAACATCGGAATCCAAATCTGGACTCACAGGAGAGGTTCAAATCATAGAAAGTTAGAGTGACAGTCCTCTTATACTTATGTCGGCATTGTGCCTTTTGAATTTAATTCCGATGCAATTTCTGTGCGTCATAGTCAATAAGAAGGTTCAAGGAATACAGTATACCTGAAGCGAAGCATCGCAATCTAAAACTGGACTCACAGGAGAGGTTCAAATCAAAGAAAGTTAGAGTGTCATTCCTCTTGTACTTAAGTCGGCATTGTGCCTTTTGTATTGAATTCGGATGCAATTACTGTGCTTCATCGTCAATAAGAAAGTCCAAAGTATACAGTAAACCTGAAGTGAAGCATCGGAATTTAAAACTGAACTCACAGGAGAGGTTCAAATCATAAAAAGTTAGAGTGTCAGTTCTCTTGTACTTAAGTCGGCATTGTGCCTTTCGAATTAAATTCGGATGCAATTTCTGTGTTTGTTCGTCAATACAAAGGTCCAAGGGATACAGTGAACTTGAAGCGAAGCATCGGAATCAAAAACTGGACTCACAGGAGAGGTTCAAATCATTGAAAGTTAGAGTGTCAGTCCTCATGTACTTTTATCGGCATTGTGCCTCTTGTATTAAATTCGGCAGCAATTTCTGTGTTTCATCGTCAATAAGAAGGTCCAAGGGATACAGTAAACTTTAATTGAAGCATCGGAACCTAAAACCGGTCTCACAGGAGAGGTTCAAATCATAGATGGTAAGAAGTTTCAGTCCGCTTGTACTTAAGTCGGCATTGTGCCTTTTGTATTTAATTCGGATGCAATTTCTGTGTTTAATCGTCGATATGAAGATTCAAGTGATACAGTAAACCTGAAGTGAAGCATCGGAATCTTAGACTGGATTCACAGGAGAGGTTCAAATCATAGAAAGTTAGAGTGTCAGTCCTCTTGTACTTCAGTGTGCATTGTGCATTTTGAATTTAATTCCGATGTAATTTCTGTGTTTCATCGTCAATAAGAAGGTCCAAGGTATACAGTAAACCTGAAGTGAAGCGTCGGAATCTAAAACTGGACTCCCAGGAGCGGTTCAAATCATAGAAAGTTAGAGTGTCAGTCCTCTTGTACTTAAGTCGTCATTGTGCTTTTTGAATTTAATTCCGATGCAATTTCTGTGTTTCATCGTCAATAAGAAGGTTTAAAGTGTAAAGTAAACCTGAAGTGAAGCATCGGAATCCAAAACTGGACTCACAGGAGAGGCTCAAATCATATAAAGTTAGAGTGTCAGTCCTCTTGTACTTATGTCGGCATTGTGCCTTTTGAATTTAATACCGATGCAATTACTGTGTTTCATCGTCAATAAGAAGGTCCAAGGGATACAGTAAATCTGAAGTGAAGCATCGGAATCTAAAACTGGACTCACAGGAGAGGCTCAAATCATAGAAAGTTAGAGTGTCAGTCCTGTTGTACGTAAGTCGGCATTGTGCCTTCAGTATTAAATTCGGATGCAATTTCTGTGTTTCATCGTCAATAAAAAGGTCCAAGGGATACAGTAAACCTGAAGTGAAGCATCGGAATCTAAAACTAGACTCACAGGAGAGGTTCAGATCATAGATAGTTAGAGTGCCAGTCCTCTCGTACTTAAGTCGGCATTGTGTATTTTGTATTATTTTCGGATGCAATTTCTGTGTTTCATCGTCAATAAGAAGGTCCAAGGGATACTGTAAACTTGAAGTGTAGCATCGGAACCAAAAACCGGTCTCACAGGAGAGGTTCAAATCATAGAATGTAAGAAGAGTCAGTCCTCTTGTACTGAAGTGGCATTGTGCCTTTTGAATTTAATTCGGATGCAATCTCTGTGTTTCATCGTCAATAAGAAGGCCCCTGGGATACAGTAAACCTGAAGTGAAGCATCGGAATCCAAAACTGGACTCACAGGAGAGATTCAAATCATAGAAATTTAGAGTGGCAGTCCTCTTTTACTTATGTCGGCATTGTGCCTTATGAATTTCATTCCGATGCAATTTCTGTGATTCATAGTCAATAAGAAGGTTCAAGGTATACAGTATACCTGAAGTGAAGCATCGCAATCTAAAACTGGACTCACAGGAGAGGTTCAAATCATAGAAATTTAGAGTGTCATTCCGCTTGTACTTAAGTCGGCATTGTGCCTTTTGTATTGAATTCGGATGCAATTTCTGCGCTTCATTGTCAATAAGAAGGTCCAAAGTATACAGTAAACCTGAAGTGAAGCATCGGAATTTAAAACTGAACTCACAGGAGAGGTTCAAATCATAAAAAGTTAGAGTGTCAGTTCTCTTGTACTTAAGTCGGCATTGTGCCTTTTGAATTAAATTCGGATGCAATTTCTGTGTTTGTTCGTCAATACGAAGGTCCAAGGGATACAGTAAACCTGAAGTGAAGCATCGGAATCCAAAACTGGACTCACAGGAGAGGTTCAAATCGTAGAAAGGTAGAGTGTCCGTACTCTTGTACTTAAATCAGCATTGTGCCTTTTGTGTTAAATTCGGATGCAATTTCTGTGATTCATCGTCAATAAGAAGGTCCAAGGGATACAGTAAACTTGAAGCGAAGCATCGGAATCAAAAACTGGACTCACAGGAGAGGTTCAAATCATTGAAAGTTAGAGTCTAAGTCCTCTTGTACTTAAATCGGCATTGTGCCTCTTGTATTAAATTCGGCAGCAATTTCTGTGTTTCATCGTCAATAAGAAGGTCCAAGGGATACAGTAAACTTTAAGTGAAGCATCGGAACCTAAAACCGGTCTCACAGGAGAGGTTCAAATCATAGATTGTAAGAAGTGTCAGTCCGCTTGTACTTAAGTCGGCATTGTGCCTTTTGTATTTTATTCGGATGCAATTTCTGTGTTTAATCGTCAATATGAAGATACAAGTGATACAGTAAACCTGAAGTGAAGCATCGGAATCTAAAACTGGATTGACAGGAGAGGTTCAAATCATAGAAAGTTAGAATGTCAGTCTTCTTCTACTTCAGTCTGCATTGTGCCTTTTGAATTTAATTCCGATGTAATATCTGTGTTTCATCGCCAATAAGAAGGTCCAAGGTATACAGTAAACCTGAAGTGAAGCGTCGGAATCTAAAACTGGACTCCCAGGAGAGGTTAAAATCATAGAAAGTTAGAGTGTCAGTCCTCTTGTACTTAAGTCGGCATTGTGCTTTTTGAATTTAATTCCTATGCAATTTCTGTGTTTCATCGTCAATAAGAAGGTTTAAAGGGTAAAGTAAACCTGAGGTGAAGCTTTGGAATCTAAAACTGGACTCACAGGAGAGGTTCAAATCATAGAAAGTTAGAGTGTCAGTCCTCTTGTACTTAAGTCGGCATTGTGCCTGTTGAATTTAATTCCGACGCAATTTCTGTGCTTCATCGTCAATAAGAAGATCCAAGGTATTCAGAAAACCTGAAGTGAAGCATCGGAATCTAAATCTGGACCCACAGGAGAGCTTCAAATCATAGAATGTTAGAGTGTCAGTCTTCTTGTACTTAAGTCGGCATTGTTCCTTTTGTATTAATTTCGGATGCAATTTCTGTGTTCCATCGTCAATAAGAAGGTCCAAGAGATAATGTGAACCTGAAGTGAAGCATCGGAATCTAAAACTGGACTCACAGGAGAGGTTCAAATCATAGAAAGTTAGAGTGTCAGTCCTCTTGTACTTAAGTCGGCATTGTGCCTTTTGAATTTAATACCGATGCAATTTCTGTGTTTCGTCGTCAAGAAGAAGGTCCAAAGGATACAGTAAACCTGAAGTGAAGCATCGGAATCTAAAACTGGACTCACAGGAGAGGTTCAAATCATAGAATGTAAGAAGAGTCTGTCCTCTTGTACTTAAGTGGCAGTGTGCCTTTTGAATTTAATACCGATGCAATTTCTGTGTTTCATCGTCAATAAGAAGGCCCCAGGGATACAGTAAACCTGAAGTGAAGCATCGGAATCCAAAACTGGAATCTTAGGAGAGGTTCAAATCATTGAAAGTTAGAGTGACAGTCCCCTTGTACTTATGTCAGCATTGTGCCTTTTGAATTTAATTCCGATGCAATTTCTGTGCTTCATAGTCAATAAGAAGGTTCAAGGTATACAGTAAACCTGAAGTGAAGCATCGCAATCAAATCTGGACTCACAGGAGAGGTTCTGAACTTAGACAGTAAGAAGTGTAAGTCCTCTTGTACTTAAGTCGGCACTGTGTCTTTTGTACTAAGTTCGGATGCAATTTCTGTGTTTCATCGTCAATAACAAGGGCCAAGGGATACAGTAAACTTGAAGTGAAGCATCAGAACCTAAAACCGGTCTCACAGGAGAGGTTCCAATCATAGAAAGTTAGAGTGTCAGTCCTCTTGTACTTAAGTCGGCATTGTGTCTTTTGAATTTAATTCCGATGCAATTTCTGTGTTTCGTCGTCAAGAAGAAGGTCCAAAGGATACAGTAAACCTGAAGTGAAGCATCGGAATCTAAAACTGGACTCACAGGAGAGGTTCAAATCATAGAAAGTTAGAGTGTCAGTCCGCTTGCACTTAAGTCGGCATTGTGCCTTTTGTATTAAATTCGGATGCAATTTCTGTGTTTGTTCGTCAATACGAAGGTCCAAGGGATACAGTAAACCTGAAGTGAAGCATCGGAATCTAAAACTGGACTCACAGGAGAGGTTCAAATCATAGAAAGGTAGAGTGTCAGTCCTCTTGTACTTAAGTCGGCATTGTGCCTTTTGTATTTAACTCCGATGCAATATCTGTGTTTCATCGTCAATAAATAGGCCCCAGGGATACAGTAAAGCTGAAGTGAAGCATCGGAATCCAAAACTGGACTCTTAGGAGAGGTTCAAATCATAGAAAGTTAGAGTGACAGTCCTCTTGTACTTATGTCAGCATTGTGCCTTTTGAATTAAATTCCGATGCAATTTCTGTGCTTCATAGTCAATAAGAAGGTTCAAGGTATACAGTAAACCTGAAGTGAAGCATCGCAATCTAAAACTGGACTCACAGGAGAGGTTCAAATCATAGAAAGTTAGAGTGTCATTGCTCTTGTACTTAAGTCGGCATTGTGCCTTTTGTATTAAATTCGGATGCAATTTCTGTCCTTCATCGTCAACAAGATGGTCCAAGGTATACAGTAAACCTGAAGTGAAGAATCGGAATCTAAAACTGGACTCACAGGTGAGGTTCAAATCATAGAAAGTTAGAGTGTCAGTCCTCTTGTACTTAAGTCGGCATTGTGCCTTATGTATTAAATTCGGATGCAATTTCTGTGTTTCATCGTCAATTAGAACGTCCAAGGTATACAGTAAACCTGAAGTGAAGCTTCGGAACCTAAAACCGGTCTCACAGGAGAGGTTCAAATCATAGAATGTTAGAGTGTCAGTCCTCTTGTACTTAAGTCGGCATTGTGCCTTTTGAATTTAATTCCGATGCAATTTCTGTGTTTCGTCGTCAAGAAGAAGGTCCAAAGGATACAGTAAACCTGAAGTGAAGCATCGGAATCTAAAACTGGACTCACAGGAGAGGTTCAAATCATAGAAAGTTAGAGTGTCATTCCTCTTGTACTTAAGTCGGCATTGTGCCTTTTGTATTAAATTCGGATGCAATTTCTGTCCTTCATCGTCAACAAGAAGGTCCAAGGTATACAGTAAACCTGAAGTGAAGAATCGGAATCTAAAACTGGACTCACAGGTGAGGTTCAAATCATAGAAAGTTAGAGTGTCAGTCCTCTTGTACTTAAGTCGGCATTGTGCCTTATGTATTAAATTCGGATGCAATTTCTGTGTTTCATCGTCAATTAGAACGTCCAAGGTATACAGTAAACCTGAAGTGAAGCTTCGGAATCTAAAACTGGTCTCACAGGAAAGGTTCTGGACATAGACAGTAATAAGTGTAAGTCCTCTTGTACTTAAGCCGGCATTGTGCCTTTTGTACTAAATTCGGATGCAATTTCTGTGTTTCATCGACAATAAGAAGGTCCAAGGGATAGAGTAAACTTGAAGGGAAGCATCGCAACCTAAAACCGGTCTCACAGGAGAGGTTCAAATCATAGAAAGTTAGAGTGTCAGTCCTCTAGTACTTAAGTCGGCATTGTGCCTTTTGAATTTAATTCCGATGCAATATCTGTGTTTCGTCGTCAAGAAGAAGGTCCAAAGGATACAGTAAACCTGAAGTGAAGCATCGGAATCTAAAACTGGACTCACAGGAGAGGTTCAAATCATAGAAACTTAAAGTGTCAGTCCTCTTGTACTTAGGTCGGCATTGTGCCTTTTGTATTACATTTGGATGCAATAACTGTGTTTCATCGTCAATAAGAAGGTCCAAGGGATACAGTAAACCTGAAGTGAAGCATCGGAATCTAACACTGGACTCACAGGAGAAGTTCAAATCATAAAAATTGGAGTGTCAGTCCTCTTGCACTTAAGTCGGCATTGTGCCTTTTGAATTTAATTCCGTTGCAATTTCTGTGCTTCATCGTCAATAAGAAGGTCCAAGGGATACAGTAAACGTGAAGTGAAGCATCGGAATCCAAAGCTGGACTCACAGGAGTGGTTCAAATCATAGAAAGTTAAGGTGTCAGTAATCTTGTACTTAAGTCGGCATTGTGCCATTTGAATTTAATTCCTATGCAATTTCTGTGTTTTATCGTCAATAAGAAGGTCCAAGGCATACAGTAAATCATAAGTGAAGCATCGGAATCTAAAACTGGACTCACAGGAGAGGTTCTAATCATAGAAAGTAAGAGTGTCAGTCCTCTTGTACTTAAGACGGCATTGTGCCTTTTGTATTAAGTTCGGATGCAATTACTGTGTTTCATCGTCAATATGGTCCAAGGGATACAGTAAACCTGAAGTGAACCAACGGAATCTAAAACTGGACTCCCAGGAGAGGTTCAAATCATTGAAAGTTAGAGTGTCAGTCCTCTTGTACTTTAATCGGCATTGTGCCTTTTGTATTAAATTCGGATGCAATGTCTGTGTTTCGTCGTCAAAAAGAAGGTCCAAGGGATGCAGTAAACCTGAAGCGAAGCATCGGAATCTAAAACTGGACTCACAGGAGTGGTTCAAATCATTGAAATTTAGAGTGTCAGTCCTCTTGTACTTAAATCGTCATTGTGCCTTTTGTATTAAATTCGGATGCAATTTCTGTGTTTCATCGTCAATAAGAAGGTCCAAGGGATACAGTAAACTTGAAGTGAAGCATTGGAACCTAAAACCGGTCTTACAGGAGAGGTTCAAATCATAGATTGTAAGAAGTGTCAGTCCGCTTGTACTTACGTCGGCATTGTGCCTTTTGTATTTAATTCCGATGCAATATCTGTGTTTCATCGTCAATAAGGAGGTCCAAGGTATACAGTAAACCTGAAGTGAAGCATCGGAATCGAAAAGTGGACTCACAGGAGTGGTTCAAATCATAGAAAGTTAAGGTGTCAGTCCTCTTGTACTTAAGTCGGCATTGTGCCTTTTGTATTAATTTCGGTTGCAATTACTGTGTTTCATCGTCAATAAGAAGGTCCAAGGGATACAGTAAACCTGAAGTGAAGCATCGGAATCTAAAACTGGACTCACAGGAGAGGTTCAAATCGTAGAAAGTTAGAGTGTCAGTCCTCTTGTACTTAAGTCGGCATTGTGCCTTTTGAATTTAATTCCGATGCAATTTCTGTGTTTCATCGTCAACAAGAAGGTCCACGGTATACAGTAAACCTGAAGTGAAGCCTCGGAATCCAAAACTGGACTCACAGGACACGTTCAAATCATAGAAAGTTAGAGTGTCAGTCCTCTTGTACTTAAGTCGGCATTGTGCCTTTTGTATTTAATTCCGATGCAATATCTGTGTTTCATCGTCAATAAGGAGGACCAAGGTATACAGTAAACCTGAAGTGAAGCGTCGGAATCTAAAACTGGACTCCCAGGAGAGGTTCAAATCATAGAAAGTTAGAGTGTCAGTCATCTTGTACTTAAGTCGGCCTTGTGCCTTTTGTATTACATTCGGATGCAATATATGTGTTTCATCGTCAATAAGAAGGTCCAAAGGATACAGTAAACCAGAAGTGAAGCATCGGAATCTAACACTGGACTCACAGGAGAGGTTCAAATCATAAAAAGTTGGAGTGTCAGTCCTCTTGTACTTAAGTCGGCATTGTGCCTTTTGAATTTAATTCCGATGCAATTTCTGTGATTCATCGTCAATAAGAAGGTCCAAGGTATACAGTAAACCTGAAGTGAAGCATCGGAATTTAAAACTGAACTCACAGGAGAGGTTCAAATCACAAAAAGTTAGAGTGTCAGTTCTCTTGTACTTAAGTCGGCATTGTGCCTTTTGAAATAAATTTGGATGCAATTTCTGTGTATGTTCGTCAATACGAAGGTCCAAGGGATACAGTAAACCTGAAGTGAAGCTTCGGAATCTAAAACTGGACTCACAGGAGAGGTTCAAATCATAGAAAGGTAGAGTGTCAGTCCGCTTGTACTTAAGTTGGCATTGTACCTTTTGTATTAAATTCGGATGCAGTTTCTGTGTTTCATCGTCAATAAGAAGGTCCAAGGGATACAGTAAACCTGAAGGGAAGCATCGGAATCGAAAACTGGACTCACAGGAGAAGTTCAAATCATAGAAAGTTAAGGTGTCATTCCTCTAGTACTTAAGTCAGCATTGAGCCTTTTGTATTAATTTCGGATGCAATTACTGTGTTTCATTGTCAATAAGAGGGTCCTAGGGATACAGTAAACCTGAAGTGAATCATCGGAATCTAAAACTGGACTCACAGGAGAGGTTCAAATCATAGTAAGTTAGAGTGTCAGTCCTCTTGTACTTAAGTCGGCATTGTGCCTTTTGAATTTAATTCCTATGCTATTTCTGTGTTTCATCGTCAATAAGAAGGTCCAAGGGATACAGTAAATCAGAAGTGAAGCATCGGAATCTAAAACTGGTCTCACAGGGGAGGTTCTAATCATAGAAAATTAGAGTGTCAGCCCTCTTGTACTTAAGTCGGCATTGTGCCTTTTGTATTAAATTCGGATGCAATGTCTGTGTTTCGTCGTCAATAAGAAGGTCCAAGGGATGCAGTAAACCTGAAGCGAAGCATCGGAATCTAAAACTGGACTCACAGGAGTGGTTCAAATCATTGAAATTTAGAGTGTCAGTCCTCTTGTACTTAAATCGGCATTGTGCCTTTTGTATTAAATTCGGATGCAATTTCTGTGTTTCATCGTCAATAAGAAGGTCCAAGGGATGCAGTAAACTTGAAGTGAAGCATCGGAACCTAAAACCGGTCTTACAGGAGAGGTTCAAATCATAGATTGTAAGAAGTGTCAGTCCGCTTGTACTTACGTCGGCATTGTGCCTTTTGTATTTAATTCCGATGCAATATCTGTGTATCATCGTCAATAAGGAGGTCCAAGGTATACAGTAAACCTGAAGTGAAGCATCGGAATCGAAAAGTGGACTCACAGGAGTGGTTCAAATCATAGAAAGTTAAGGTGTCAGTCCTCTTGTACTTAAGTCGGCATTGTGCCTTTTGTATTAATTTCGGTTGCAATTACTGTGTTTCATCGTCAATAAGAAGGTCCAAGGGATACAGTAAACCTGAAGTGAAGCATCGGAATCTAAAAGTGGACTCACAGGAGAGGTTCAAATCGTAGAAAGTTAGAGTGTCAGTCCTCTTGTACTTAAGTCGGCATTGTGCCTTTTGAATTTAATTCCGATGCAATTTCTGTGTTTCATCGTCAACAAGAAGGTCCACGGTATACAGTAAACCTGAAGTGAAGACTCGGAATCCAAAACTGGACTCACAGGACACGTTCAAATCATAGAAAGTTAGAGTGTCAGTCCTCTTGTACTTAAGTCGGCATTGTGCCTTTTGTATTTAATTCCGATGCAATATCTGTGTTTCATCGTCAATAAGGAGGACCAAGGTGTACAGTAAACCTGAAGTGAAGCGTCGGAATCTAAAACTGGACTCCCAGGAGAGGTTCAAATCATAGAAAGTTAGAGTGTCAGTCATCTTGTACTTAAGTCGGCCTTGTGCCTTTTGTATTACATTCGGATGCAATATATGTGTTTCATCGTCAATAAGAAGGTCCAAAGGATACAGTAAACCAGAAGTGAAGCATCGGAATCTAACACTGGACTCACAGGAGAGGTTCAAATCATAAAAAGTTGGAGTGTCAGTCCTCTTGTACTTAAGTCGGCATTGTGCCTTTTGAATTTAATTCCGATGCAATTTCTGTGCTTCATCGTCAATAAGAAGGTCCAAGGTATACAGTAAACCTGAAGTGAAGCATCGGAATTTAAAACTGAACTCACAGGAGAGGTTCAAATCACAAAAAGTTAGAGTGTCAGTTCTCTTGTACTTAAGTCGGCATTGTGCCTTTTGAATTAAATTTGGATGCAATTTCTGTGTATGTTCGTCAATACGAAGGTCCAAGGGATACAGTAAACCTGAAGTGAAGCTTCGGAATCTAAAACTGGACTCACAGGAGAGGTTCAAATCATAGAAAGGTAGAGTGTCAGTCCGCTTGTACTTAAGTTGGCATTGTACCTTTTGTATTAAATTCGGATGCAGTTTCTGTGTTTCATCGTCAATAAGAAGGTCCAAGGGATACAGTAAACCTGAAGGGAAGCATCGGAATCGAAAACTGGACTCACAGGAGAAGTTCAAATCATAGAAAGTTAAGGTGTCATTCCTCTAGTACTTAAGTCAGCATTGAGCCTTTTGTATTAATTTCGGATGCAATTACTGTGTTTCATTGTCAATAAGAGGGTCCTAGGGATACAGTAAACCTGAAGTGAATCATCGGAATCTAAAACTGGACTCACAGGAGAGGTTCAAATCATAGTAAGTTAGAGTGTCAGTCCTCTTGTACTTAAGTCGGCATTGTGCCTTTTGAATTTAATTCCTATGCTATTTCTGTGTTTCATCGTCAATAAGAAGGTCCAAGGGATACAGTAAATCAGAAGTGAAGCATCGGAATCTAAAACTGGTCTCACAGGGGAGGTTCTAATCATAGAAAATTAGAGTGTCAGCCCTCTTGTACTTAAGTCGGCATTGTGCCTTTTGTATTAAGTTCGGATGCAATTTCCGAGTTTCATCGTCAATAAGAAGGTCCAAGGGATACAGTAAACCTGCAGTGAAGCATCGGAATCTAAAACCGGACTCACAGGAGAGGTTCAAATCATTGAAAATTAGAGTGTCAGTCCTCTTGTACTTAAATTGGCATTGTGCCTTTTGTATTAAATTCGGATGCAATTTCTGTGTTTCATCGTCTATAAGAAGGTCCAAAGGATACAGTAAACCTGCAGTGAGGCAACGGAATCTAAAACTGGGCTCACAGGAGAGGTTCAGATCATAGAAAGTTAGAGTGTCAGTCCTCTTGTACTTAAGTTGGCATTGTGATTTTGAATTAAGTTCGGATGCAATTACTGAGTTTCATCGTCAATATGGTCCAAGGGATACAGTAAACCTGAAGTGAACCATCGGAATCTAAAACTGGTCTCCCAGGAGAGGTTCAAATCATTGAAAGTTAGAGTGTCAGTCCTCTTGTACTTTAATCGGCATTGTGCCTTTTGTATTAAATTCGGATGCAATGTCTGTGTTTCGTCGTCAATAAGAAGGTCCAAGGGATGCAGTAAACCTGAAGCGAAGCATCGGAATCTAAAACTGGACTCACAGGAGTGGTTCAAATCATTGAAATTTAGAGTGTCAGTCCTCTTGTACTTAAATCGGCATTGTGCCTTTTGTATTAAATTCGGATGCAATTTCTGTGTTTCATCGTCAATAAGAAGGTCCAAGGGATACAGTAAACTTGAAGTGAAGCATCGGAACCTAAAACCTGTCTTACAGGAGAGGTTCAAATCATAGATTGTAAGAAGTGTCAGTCCGCTTGTACTTACGTCGGCATTGTGCCTTTTGTATTTAATTCCGATGCAATATCTGTGTTTCATCGTCAATAAGGAGGTCCAAGGTATACAGTAAACCTGAAGTGAAGCATCGGAATCGAAAAGTGGACTCACAGGAGTGGTTCAAATCATAGAAAGTTAAGGTGTCAGTCCTCTTGTACTTAAGTCGGCATTGTGCCTTTTGTATTAATTTCGGTTGCAATTACTATGTTTCATCGTCAATAAGAAGGTTCAAGGGATACAGTAAACCTGAAGTGAAGCATTGGAATCTAAAACTGGACTCACAGGAGAGGTTGAAATCATAGAAAGTTAGAGTGTCAGTCCTCTTGTACTTAAGTCGGCATTGTGCCTTTTGAATTTAATTCCGATGCAATTTCTGTGTTTCATCGTCAACAAGAAGGTCCAAGGTATACAGTAAACCTGAAGTGAAGCCTCGGAATCCAAAACTGGACTCACAGGACACGTTCAAATCATAGAAAGTTAGAGTGTCAGTCCTCTTGTAATTAAGTCGGCATTGTGCCTTTTGTATTTAATTCCGATGCAATATCTGTGTTTCATCGTCAATAAGGAGGACCAAGGTATACAGTAAACCTGAAGTGAAGCGTCGGAATCTAAAACTGGACTCCCAGGAGAGGTTCAAATCATAGAAAGTTAGAGTGTCAGTCATCTTGTACTTATGTCGGCCTTGTGCCTTTTGTATTACATTCGGATGCAATATATGTGTTTCATCGTCAATAAGAAGGTCCAAGGGATACAGTAAACCAGAAGTGAAGCATCGGAATCTAACACTGGACTCACAGGAGAGGTTGAAATCATAAAAAGTTGGAGTGTCAGTCCTCTTGTACTTAAGTCGGCATTGTGCCTTTTGAATTTAATTCCGATGCAATTTCTGTGCTTCATCGTCAATAACAAGGTCCAAGGTATACAGTAAACCTGAAGTGAAGCATCGGAATTTAAAACTGAACTCACAGGAGAGGTTCAAATCACAAAAAGTTAGAGTGTCAGTTCTCTTGTACTTAATTCGGCATTGTGCCTTTTGAATTAAATTTGGATGCAATTTCTGTGTATGTTCGTCAATACGAAGGTCCAAGGGATACAGTAAACCTGAAGTGAAGCTTCGGAATCTAAGACTGGACTCACAGGAGAGGTTCAAATCATAGAAAGGTAGAGTGTCAGTCCGCTTGTACTTAAGTTGGCATTGTACCTTTTGTATTAAATTCGAATGCAGTTTCTGTGTTTCATCGTCAATAAGAAGGTCCAAGGGATACAGTAAACCTGAAGGGAAGCATCGGAATCGAAAACTGGACTCAAAGGAGAAGTTCAAATCATAGAAAGTTAAGGTGTCATTCCTCTAGTACTTAAGTCTGCATTGTGCCTTTTGTATTAATTTCGGATGCAATTACTGTGTTTCATCGTCAATAAGAGGGTCCTAGGGATACAGTAAACCTGAAGTGAATCATCGGAATCTAAAACTTGACTCACAGGAGAGGTTCAAATCGTAGAAAGTTAGAGTGTCAGTCCTCTTGTACTTAAGTCGGCATTGTGCCTTTTGAATTTAATTCCTATGCTATTTCTGTGTTTCATTGTCAATAAGAAGGTCCAAGGGATACAGTAAATCAGAAGTGAAGCATCGGAAACTAAAACTGGTCTCACAGGGGAGGTTCTAATCATAGAAAATTAGAGTGTCAGCCCTCTTGTACTTAAGTCGGCATTGTGCCTTTTGTATTAAGTTCGGATGCAATTTCCGTGTTTCCTCGTCAATAAGAAGGTCCAAGGGATACAGTAAACCTGCAGTGAAGCATCGGAATCTAAAACCGGACTCACAGGAGAGGTTCAAATCGTTGAAAATTAGAGTGTCAGTCCTCTTGTACTTAAATCGGCATTGTGCCTTTTGTATTAAATTCGGATGCAATTTCTGTGTTTCATCGTCTATAAGAAGGTCCAAGGGATACAGTAAACCTGCAGTGAGACAACGGAATCTAAAACTGGGCTCACAGGAGAGGTTCAGATCATAGAAAGTTAGAGTGTCAGTCCTCTTGTACTTAAGTTGGCATTGTGATTTTGAATTAAGTTCGGATGCAATTACAGAGTTTCATCGTCAATATGGTCCAAGGGATACAGTAAACCTGAAGTGAACCATCGGAATCTAAAACTGGACTCCCAGGAGAGTTTCAAATCATTGAAAGTTAGAGTGTCAGTCCTCTTGTACTTTAGTCGGCATTGTGCCTTTTGTATTAAATTCGGATGCAATTTCTGTGTTTCGTCGTCAATAAGAAGGTCCAAGGGATACAGTAAACTTGAAGTGAAGTATCGGAACCTAAAACCGGTCTTACAGGAGAGGTTCAAATCATAGATTGTAAGAAGTGTCAGTCTGCTTGTACTTAAGTCGGCATTGTGCCTTTTGTATTTAATTCGGATGCAATTTCTGTGTTTAATCGTCAATATGAAGGTCCAAGGTATACAGTAAACCTGAAGTGAAGCATCGGAATCTAAAACTGGATTCATAGGAGAGGTTCAAATCATAGAAAGTTAGAGTGTCAGTCCTCTTGTACTTCAGTCGGCATTGTGCTTTTTGAATTTAATTCCGATGCAATTTCTGTGTTTCATCGTCAATAAGAAGCTCCAAGGTATACAGTAGACCTGAAGTGAAGCATCGGAATCCAAAACTGGACTCACAGGACACGTTCAAATCATAGAAAGTTAGAGTGTCAGTCCTCTTGTACTTCAGTCGGCATTGTGCCTTTTGAACTTCATTCCGATGCAATTTCTGTGTTTCATCGTCAATTAGAAGGTCCAAAGGATACAGTAGACCTGATGTGAAGCATGGGAATCCAAAACTGGACTCACAGGACACGTTCAAATCATAGAAAGTTAGAGTGTCAGTCCTCTTGGACATAAGTCGGCATTGTGCCTTTAGTATTTAATTCCGATGCAATATCTGTGTTTCATCGTCAATAAGGAGGTCCAAGGTATACAGTAAAACTGAAGTGAAGCATCGGAATTGAAAAGTGGACTCACAGGAGTGGTTCAAATCATAGAAAGTTAAGGTGTCAGTCCTCTTGTACTTAAGTCGGCATTGTGCCTTTTGTATTAATTTCGGTTGCAATTACTGTGTTTCATCGTCAATAAGATGGTCCAAGGGATACAGTAAACCTGAAGTGAAGCATCGGAATCTAAAACTGGACTCACAGGAGAGGTTCAAATCATAGAAAGATAGAGTGTCAGTCCTCTTGTACTTAAGTTGGCATTGTGCATTTTGAATTTAATTCCTATGCAATTTCTCTGTTTCATCGTCAATAAGAAGGTCCAAGGTATACAGTAAATTTGAAGTGAAGCGTCGGAATCTAAAACTGGACTCCCAGGAGAGGTTCAAATCAACGAAAGTTAGAGTGTCAGTCCTCTTGTACTTAAGTCGGCATTGTGCCTTTTGTATTACATTCGGATGCAGTATATGTGTTTCTTCGTCAATAAGAAGGTCCAAGGGATACAGTAAACCTGAAGTGAAGCGTCGGAATATAAAACTGGACTCACAGGAAAGGTTCACATCATAGAAAGGTAGAGTGTCAGTCCTCTTGTACTTAAGTCGGCATTGTGCCTTTTGAATTAAATTTGGATGCAATTTCTATGTATGTTCGTCAATACGAAGGTCCAAGGGATACAGTAAACCTGAAGTGAAGCATCGGAATACAAAACTGGGCTCACAGGAGAGGTTCAAATCATAGAAAGGTAGAGTGTCAGTCCTCTTGTACTTAAGTCGGCATTGTGCCTTTTGTATTACATTCGGATGCAATATATGTGTTTCATCGTCAATAAGAAGGTCCAAGGGATACAGTAAACCTGAAGGGAAGCATCGGAATCGAAAACTGGACTCACAGGAGAGGTTCAAATCATAGAAAGTTAAGGTATCACTCCTCTTGTACTTAAGTCAGCATTGTGCCTTTTGTATTAATTTCGGATGCAATTACTGTGTTTCATCGTCAATAAGAAGGTCCAAGGGATACAGTAAACCTGAAGTGAAGCATCGGAATCTAAAACTGGACTCACAGGAGAGGTTCAAATCATAGAAAGTTAGAGTGTCAGTCCTCTTGTACTTAAGTCGGCATTGTGCCTTTTGAATTTAATTCCTATGCTATTTCTGTGTTTCATCGTCAATAAGAATGTCCAAGGGATACAGTAAATCAGAAGTGAAGCATCGGAATCTAAAACTGGACTCACAGGGGAGGTTCTAATCATAGAAAATTAGAGTGTCAATCCTCTTGTAATTAAGTCGGCATTGTGCCTTTTGTATTAAGTTTGGATGCAATTTCCGTGTTTCATCGTCAATAAGAAGGTCCAAGGGATACAGTAAACCTGCAGTGAAGCATCGGAATCTAAAACTGGACTCACAGGAGAGGTGCAAATCATTGAAAATTAGAGTGTCAGTCCTCTTGTACTTAAATCGGCATTGTGCCTTTTGTATTAAATTCGGATGCAATTTCTGTGTTTCATCGTCAATATGAAGGTCCAACGGATACAGTAAAACTGAAGGGAAGCATCGGAATCTAAAACTGGATTCACAGGAGAGGTTCAAATCATAGAAAGTTAGAGTGTCAGTCCTCTTGTACTTCAGTCGGCATTGTGCCTTTTGAATTTAATTCCGATGCAATTTCTGTGTTTCATCGTCAATAAAAGGTCCAAGGTATACAGTAAACCTCAAGTGAAGCATCGGAATCCAAAACTGGACTCACAGGATACGTTCAAATCACAGAAAATTAGAGTGTCAGGCCTCTTGTACTTATGTCGGCTTTGTGCCTTTTGTATTTATTTCCGATGCAATATCTGTAATTCATTGTCAATAAGGAGGTCCCAGTTATACAGTAAACCTGAAGTGAAGCGTCGGAATCTAAAACTGGACTCCCAGGAGAGGTTCAAATCATAGAAAGTTAGAGTGTCAGTCCTCTTGTACTTAAGTAGGCATTGTGCCTTTTGTATTACATTCGGATACAATATCTGTGTTTCATCGTCAATAAGAAGGTCCAAGGGATACAGTAAACCTGAAGTGAAGCATCGGAATCTAACACTGGACTCACAGGAGAGGTTCAAATCATAAAAAGTTGGAGTGTCAGTCCCCTTGTACTTAAGTCGGCATTGTGCCTTTTGAAATTAATTCCGATGCAATTTCTGTGTTTCGTTGTCAAGAAGAAGGTCCAAGGATTACAGTAAACCTGAAGCGAAGCATCGGAATCTAAAACTGGACTCATAGGAGAGGTTCAAATCATTGAAAGTTAGAGTGTCAGTCCTCTTGTACTTAAATCGGCATTGTGGCTTTTGTATTAAATTCGGATGCAATTTCTGTGTTTCATCGTCAATAAGAAGGTCCAAGGGATACAGTAAACCTGCAGTGAGACAACGGAATCTAAAACTGGGCTCACAGGAGAGGTTCAGATCATAGAAAGTTAGAGTGTCAGTCCTCTTGTACTTAAGTTGGCATTGTGATTTTGAATTAAGTTCGGATGCAATTACAGAGTTTCATCGTCAATATGGTCCAAGGGATACAGTAAACCTGAAGTGAACCATCGGAATCTAAAACTGGACTCCCAGGAGAGTTTCAAATCATTGAAAGTTAGAGTGTCAGTCCTCTTGTACTTTAGTCGGCATTGTGCCTTTTGTATTAAATTCGGATGCAATTTCTGTGTTTCGTCGTCAATAAGAAGGTCCAAGGGATACAGTAAACTTGAAGTGAAGTATCGGAACCTAAAACCGGTCTTACAGGAGAGGTTCAAATCATAGATTGTAAGAAGTGTCAGTCTGCTTGTACTTAAGTCGGCATTGTGCCTTTTGTATTTAATTCGGATGCAATTTCTGTGTTTAATCGTCAATATGAAGGTCCAAGGTATACAGTAAACCTGAAGTGAAGCATCGGATTCTAAAACTGGATTCATAGGAGAGGTTCAAATCATAGAAAGTTAGAGTGTCAGTCCTCTTGTACTTCAGTCGGCATTGTGCTTTTTGAATTTAATTCCGATGCAATTTCTGTGTTTCATCGTCAATAAGAAGCTCCAAGGTATACAGTAGACCTGAAGTGAAGCATCGGAATCCAAAACTGGACTCACAGGACACGTTCAAATCATAGAAAGTTAGAGTGTCAGTCCTCTTGTACTTCAGTCGGCATTGTGCCTTTTGAACTTCATTCCGATGCAATTTCTGTGTTTCATCGTCAATTAGAAGGTCCAAAGGATACAGTAGACCTGATGTGAAGCATGGGAATCCAAAACTGGACTCACAGGACACGTTCAAATCATAGAAAGTTAGAGTGTCAGTCCTCTTGGACATAAGTCGGCATTGTGCCTTTAGTATTTAATTCCGATGCAATATCTGTGTTTCATCGTCAATAAGGAGGTCCAAGGTATACAGTAAAACTGAAGTGAAGCATCGGAATCGAAAAGTGGACTCACAGGAGTGGTTCAAATCATAGAAAGTTAAGGTGTCAGTCCTCTTGTACTTAAGTCGGCATTGTGCCTTTTGTATTAATTTCGGTTGCAATTACTGTGTTTCATCGTCAATAAGATGGTCCAAGGGATACAGTAAACCTGAAGTGAAGCATCGGAATCTAAAACTGGACTCACAGGAGAGGTTCAAATCATAGAAAGATAGAGTGTCAGTCCTCTTGTACTTAAGTTGGCATTGTGCATTTTGAATTTAATTCCTATGCAATTTCTCTGTTTCATCGTCAATAAGAAGGTCCAAGGTATACAGTAAATTTGAAGTGAAGCGTCGGAATCTAAAACTGGACTCCCAGGAGAGGTTCAAATCAACGAAAGTTAGAGTGTCAGTCCTCTTGTACTTAAGTCGGCATTGTGCCTTTTGTATTACATTCGGATGCAGTATATGTGTTTCTTCGTCAATAAGAAGGTCCAAGGGATACAGTAAACCTGAAGTGAAGCGTCGGAATCTAAAACTGGACTCACAGGAAAGGTTCACATCATAGAAAGGTAGAGTGTCAGTCCTCTTGTACTTAAGTCGGCATTGTGCCTTTTGAATTAAATTTGGATGCAATTTCTATGTATGTTCGTCAATACGAAGGTCCAAGGGATACAGTAAACCTGAAGTGAAGCATCGGAATACAAAACTGGGCTCACAGGAGAGGTTCAAATCATAGAAAGGTAGAGTGTCAGTCCTCTTGTACTTAAGTCGGCATTGTGCCTTTTGTATTACATTCGGATGCAATATATGTGTTTCATCGTCAATAAGAAGGTCCAAGGGATACAGTAAACCTGAAGGGAAGCATCGGAATCGAAAACTGGACTCACAGGAGAGGTTCAAATCATAGAAAGTTAAGGTATCACTCCTCTTGTACTTAAGTCAGCATTGTGCCTTTTGTATTAATTTCGGATGCAATTACTGTGTTTCATCGTCAATAAGAAGGTCCAAGGGATACAGTAAACCTGAAGTGAAGCATCGGAATCTAAAACTGGACTCACAGGAGAGGTTCAAATCATAGAAAGTTAGAGTGTCAGTCCTCTTGTACTTAAGTCGGCATTGTGCCTTTTGAATTTAATTCCTATGCTATTTCTGTGTTTCATCGTCAATAAGAATGTCCAAGGGATACAGTAAATCAGAAGTGAAGCATCGGAATCTAAAACTGGACTCACAGGGGAGGTTCTAATCATAGAAAATTAGAGTGTCAATCCTCTTGTAATTAAGTCGGCATTGTGCCTTTTGTATTAAGTTTGGATGCAATTTCCGTGTTTCATCGTCAATAAGAAGGTCCAAGGGATACAGTAAACCTGCAGTGAAGCATCGGAATCTAAAACTGGACTCACAGGAGAGGTGCAAATCATTGAAAATTAGAGTGTCAGTCCTCTTGTACTTAAATCGGCATTGTGCCTTTTGTATTAAATTCGGATGCAATTTCTGTGTTTCATCGTCAATATGAAGGTCCAACGGATACAGTAAAACTGAAGGGAAGCATCGGAATCTAAAACTGGATTCACAGGAGAGGTTCAAATCATAGAAAGTTAGAGTGTCAGTCCTCTTGTACTTCAGTCGGCATTGTGCCTTTTGAATTTAATTCCGATGCAATTTCTGTGTTTCATCGTCAATAAAAGGTCCAAGGTATACAGTAAACCTCAAGTGAAGCATCGGAATCCAAAACTGGACTCACAGGATACGTTCAAATCACAGAAAATTAGAGTGTCAGGCCTCTTGTACTTATGTCGGCTTTGTGCCTTTTGTATTTATTTCCGATGCAATATCTGTAATTCATTGTCAATAAGGAGGTCCCAGTTATACAGTAAACCTGAAGTGAAGCGTCGGAATCTAAAACTGGACTCCCAGGAGAGGTTCAAATCATAGAAAGTTAGAGTGTCAGTCCTCTTGTACTTAAGTAGGCATTGTGCCTTTTGTATTACATTCGGATACACTATCTGTGTTTCATCGTCAATAAGAAGGTCCAAGGGATACAGTAAACCTGAAGTGAAGCATCGGAATCTAACACTGGACTCACAGGAGAGGTTCAAATCATAAAAAGTTGGAGTGTCAGTCCCCTTGTACTTAAGTCGGCATTGTGCCTTTTGAAATTAATTCCGATGCAATTTCTGTGTTTCGTTGTCAAGAAGAAGGTCCAAGGATTACAGTAAACCTGAAGCGAAGCATCGGAATCTAAAACTGGACTCATAGGAGAGGTTCAAATCATTGAAAGTTAGAGTGTCAGTCCTCTTGTACTTAAATCGGCATTGTGGCTTTTGTATTAAATTCGGATGCAATTTCTGTGTTTCATCGTCAATAAGAAGGTCCAAGGGATACAGTAAACTTGAAGTGAAGCATCGGAACCTAAAACCGGTCTCACATTAGAGGTTCAAATCATAGATAGTAAGAAGTGTCCGTCCGCTAGTACTTAAGTCGGCATTGTGCCTTTTGAATTAAATTTGGATGCAATTTCTGTGTATGTTCGTCAACACGAAGGTCCAAGGGATACAGTAAACCTGAAGTGAAGCATCGGAATCTATATCTGGACTCACAGGAGAGGTTCAAATCATAGAAAGTTAAGGTGTCATTCCTCTTGTACTTAAGTCAGCATTGTGCCTTTTGTATTAATTTCGGTTGCAATTACTGTGTTTCATCGTCAATAAGATGGTCCAAGGGATACAGTAAACCTGAAGTGAAGCATCGGAATCTAAAACTGGACTCACAGGAGAGGTTCAAATCATAGAAAGGTAGAGTGTCAGTCCTCTTGTACTTAATTCGGCATTGTGCATTTTGAATTTAATTCCTATGTAATTTCTGTGTTTCATCGTCAATAAGAAGGTCCAAGGTATACAGTAAACCTGAAGTGAAGCGTCGGAATGTAAAACTGGACTCCCAGGAGAGATTCAAAACATAGAAAGTTAGAGTGTCATTCCTCTTGTATTTAAGTCGGCATTGTGCCTTTTGTATTACATTCGGATGCAATATATGTGTTTCATCGTCAATAAGAAGGTCCAAGGGATACAGTAAACCTGAAGTGAAGCATCGGAATCTAACACTGGACTCACAGGAGAGGTTCAAATCATAAAAAGTTGGAGTGTCAGTCCTCTTGTACTTAAGTCGGCATTGTGCCTTTTGAATTTAATTGCGATGCAATTTCTGTGCTTCATCGTCAATAAGAAGGTCCAAGGTATACAGTAAACCTGAAGTGAAGCATCGGAATTTAAAACTGAACTCACAGGAGAGGTTCAAATCATAAAAAGATAGAGTGTCAGTTCTCTTGTACTTAAGTCGGCATTGTGCCTTTTGAATTAAATTTGGATGCAATTTCTGTGTATGTTCGTCAATACGAAGGTCCAAGGGATACAGTAAACCTGAAGTGAAGCATCGGAATCCAAAACTGGACTCACAGGAGAGGTTCAAATCATAGAAAGGTAGAGTGTCAGTCCTCTTGTACTTAAGTCGGCATTGTGCCTTTTGTATTACATTCGGATGCAATATATGTGTTTCATCGTCAATAAGAAGGTCCAAGGGATACAGTAAACCTGAAGGGAAGCATCGGAATCTAAAAGTGGACTCACAGGAGAGGTTCAAATCATAGAATGTTAAGGTGTCACTCCTCTTGTACTTAAGTCAGCATTGTGCCTTTTGTATTAATTTCGGATGCAATTACTGTGTTTCATCGTCAATAAGAGGGTCCTAGGGATACAGTAAACCTGAAGTGAATCATCGGAATCTAAAACTGGACTCACAGGAGAGGTTCAAATCATAGGAAGTTAGAGTGTCAGTCCTCTTGTACTTAAGTCGGCATTGTGCCTTTTGAATTTAATTCTTATGCTATTTCTGTGTTTCATCGTCAATAAGAAGGTCCAAGGGATACAGTAAATCAGATGTGAAGCATCGGAATCTAAAACTGGACTCACAGGGGAGGTTCTAATCATAGAAAATTAGAGTGTCAGCCCTCTTGTACTTAAGTCGGCATTGTGCCTTTTGTATTATGTTCGGATGCAATTTCCGTGTTTCATCGTCAATAAGAAGGTCCAAGGGATACAGTAAACCTGCAGTGAAGCATCGGAATCTAAAACCGGACTCACAGGAGAGGTTCAAATCATTGAAAATTAGAGTGTCAGTCCTCTTGTACTTAAATCGGAATTGTGCCTTTTGTATTAAATTCGGATGCAATTTCTGTGTTTCATCGTCTATAAGAAGGTCCAGGGATACAGTAAACCTGAAGCGAAGCATCGGAATCTAAAACTGGACTCACAGGAATGGTTCAAATCATTGAAAGTTAGAGTGTCAGTCCTCTTGTACTTAAATCGGCATTGTGCCTTTTGTATTAAATTCGGATGCAATTTCTGTGTTTCATCGTCAATAAGAAGGTCCAAGGGATACAGTCAACTTGAAGTGAAGCATCGGAACCTAACACCGGTCTCACATTAGAGGTTCAAATCATAGATTGTAAGAAGTGTCAGTCCGCTAGTACTTAAGTCGGCATTGTGCCTTTTGTATTTAATTCGGATGCAATTTCTGTGTTTCATCGTCAATATGAAGGTACAAGGCATACAGTAAACCTGAAGTGAAGCATCGGAATCTAAAACTGGATTCACAGGAGAGGTTCAAATCATAGAAAGTATGAGTGTCAGTCCTCTTGCACGTAAGTCGGCATTGTGCCTTTTGAATTTAATTCCGTTGCAATTTCTGTGCTTCATCGTCAATAAGAAGGTCCAAGGGAT
This sequence comes from Schistocerca serialis cubense, assembly GCF_023864345.2. Classification (NCBI taxonomy): domain Eukaryota; kingdom Metazoa; phylum Arthropoda; class Insecta; order Orthoptera; family Acrididae; genus Schistocerca; species Schistocerca serialis. The sequence continues at coordinate 18,420,822 of NC_064648.1, forward strand.
ACAGTAAACGTGAAGTGAAGCTTCGGAATCGAAAGCTGGACTCACAGGAGAGGTTCAAATCATAGAAAGTTAAGGTGTCAGTAATCTTGTACTTAAGTCGGCATGGTGCCATTTGATTTTAATTCCTATGCTATTTCTGTGTTTCATCGTCAATAAGAAGGTCCAAGGGATACAGTAAATCAGAAGTGAAGCATCGGAACCTAAAACTGGACTCACAGGAGAGGTTCTAATCATAGAAAGTAAGAGTGTCAGTCCTCTTGTGCTTAAGTCGGCATTGTGCCTTTTGTATTAAGTTCGGATGCAATTTCTGTGTTTCATCGTCAATAAGAAGGTCCAAGGGATACAGTAAACCTGCAGTGAGGCAACGGAATCTAAAACTGGGCTCACAGGAGAGGTTCAGATCATAGAAAGTTAGAGTGTCAGTCCTCTTGTACTTAAGTTGGCATTGTGATTTTGAATTAAGTTCGGATGCAATTACTGAGTTTCATCGTCAATATGGTCCAAGGGATACAGTAAATCAGAAGTGAAGCATCGGAACCTAAAACTGGACTCACAGGAGAGGTTCTAATCATAGAAAGTAAGAGTGTCAGTCCTCTTGTACTTTAATCGGCATTGTGCCTTTTGTATTAAATTCGGATGCAATTTCTGTGTTTCGTCGGTAATAAGAAGGTCCAAGGTATACAGTAAACCTGAAGTGAAGCATCGGAATCTAAAACTAGATTCATAGGAGAGGTTCAAATCATAGAAAGTTAGAGTGTCAGTCCTCTTGTACTTCAGTCGGCATTGTGCCTTTTGAACTTCATTCCGATGCAATTTCTGTGTTTCATCGTCAATAAGAAGGTCCAAAGGATACAGTAGACCTGATGTGAAGCATGGGAATCCAAAACTGGACTCACAGGACACGTTCAAATCATAGAAAGTTAGAGTGTCAGTCCTCTTGGACATAAGTCGGCATTGTGCCTTTAGTATTTAATTCCGATGCAATATCTGTGTTTCATCGTCAATAAGGAGGTCCAAGGTATACAGTAAACCTGAAGTGAAGCATCGGAATCGAAAAGTGGACTCACAGGAGTGGTTCAAATCATAGAAAGTTAAGGTGTCAGTCCTCTTGTACTTAAGTCGGCATTGTGCCTTTTGTATTAATTTCGGTTGCAATTACTGTGTTTCATCGTCAATAAGATGGTCCAAGGGATACAGTAAACCTGAAGTGAAGCATCGGAATCTAAAACTGGACTCACAGGAGAGGTTCAAATCATAGAAAGATAGAGTGTCAGTCCTCTTGTACTTAAGTTGGCATTGTGCATTTTGAATTTAATTCCTATGCAATTTCTCTGTTTCATCGTCAATAAGAAGGTCCAAGGTATACAGTAAACCTGAAGTGAAGCGTCGGAATCTAAAACTGGACTCCCAGGAGAGGTTCAAATCAACGAAAGTTAGAGTGTCAGTCCTCTTGTACTTAAGTCGGCATTGTGCCTTTTGTATTACATTCGGATGCAATATATGTGTTTCATCGTCAATAAGAAGGTCCAAGGGATACAGTAAACCTGAAGTGAAGCGTCGGAATCTAAAACTGGACTCACAGGAAAGGTTCAAATCATAGAAAGGTAGAGTGTCAGTCCTCTTGTACTTAAGTCGGCATTGTGCCTTTTGAATTAAATTTGGATGCAATTTCTGTGTATGTTCGTCAATACGAAGGTCCAGGGGATACAGTAAACCTGAAGTGAAGCATCGGAATACAAAACTGGGCTCACAGGAGAGGTTCAAATCATAGAAAGGTAGAGTGTCAGTCCTCTTGTACTTAAGTCGGCATTGTGCCTTTTGTATTACATTCGGATGCAATATATGTGTTTCATCGTCAATAAGAATGTCCAAGGGATACAGTAAACCTGAAGGGAAGCATCGGAATCGAAAACTGGACTCACAGGAGAGGTTCAAATCATAGAAAGTTAAGGTGTCACTCCTCTTGTACTTAAGTCAGCATTGTGCCTTTTGTATTAATTTCGGATGCAATTACTGTGTTTCATCGTCAATAAGACGGTCCAAGGGATACAGTAAACCTGAAGTGAAGCATCGGAATCTAAAACTGGACTCACAGGAGAGGTTCAAATCATAGAAAGTTAGAGTGTCAGTCCTCTTGTACTTAAGTCGGCATTGTGCCTTTTGATTTTAATTCCTATGCTATTTCTGTGTTTCATCGTCAATAAGAAGGTCCAAGGGATACAGTAAATCAGAAGTGAAGCATCGGAATCTAAAACTGGACTCACAGGGGAGGTTCTAATCATAGAAAATTAAAGTGACAATCCTCTTGTAATTAAGTCGGCATTGTGCCTTTTGTATTAAGTTCGGATGCAATTTCCGTGTTTCATCGTCAATAAGAAGGTCCAAGGGATACAGTAAACCTGCAGTGAAGCATCAGAATCTAAAACCGGGCTCACAGGAGAGGTTCAAATCATTGAAAATTAGAGTGTCAGTCCTCTTGTACTTAAAACGGCATTGTGCCTTTTGTATTAAATTCGGATGCAATTTCTGTGTTTCATCGTCTATAAGAAGGTCCAAGGGATACAGTAAACCTGAAGCGAAGCATCGGAAACTAAAACTGGACTCACAGGAGAGGTTCAAATCATTGAAAGTTAGAGTGTCAGTCCTCTTGTACTTAAATCGCCATTGTGCCTTTTGTATTAAATTCGGATGCAATTTCTGTGTTTCATCGTCAATAAGAAGGTCCAAGGGATACAGTAAACTTGAAGTGAAGCATCGGAACCTAAAACCGGTCTCACATTAGAGGTTCAAATCATAGATTGTAAGAAGTGTCATTCCGCTAGTACCTAAGTCGGCATTGTGCCTTTTGTATTTAATTCGGATGCAATTTCTGTGTTTAATCGTCAATATGAAGGTCCAACGGATACAGTAAAACTGAAGTGAAGCATCGGAATCTAAAACTGGATTCACAGGAGAGGTTCAAATCATAGAAAGTTAGAGTGTCAGTCCTCTTGTACTTCAGTCGGCATTGTGCCTTTTGAATTTAATTCCGATGCAATTTCTGTGGTTCATCGTCAATAAAAGGTCCAAGGTATACAGTAAACCTCAAGTGAAGCATCGGAATCCAAAACTGGACTCACAGGATACGTTCAAATCACAGAAAATTAGAGTGTCAGGCCTCTTGTACTTATGTCGGCTTTGTGCCTTTTGTATTTAATTCCGATGCAATATCTGTAATTCGTCGTCAATAAGGAGGTCCCAGTTATACAGTAAACCTGAAGTGAAGCGTCGGAATCTAAAACTGGACTCCCAGGAGAGGTTCAAATCATAGAAAGTTAGAGTGTCAGTCCTCTTGTACTTAAGTAGGCATTGTGCCTTTTGTATTACATTCGGATACAATATCTGTGTTTCATCGTCAATAAGAAGGTCCAAGGGATACACTAAACCTGAAGTGAAGCATCGGAATGTAACACTGGACTCACAGGAGAGGTTCAAATCATAAAAAGTTGGAGTGTCAGTCCTCTTGTACTTAAGTCGGCATTGTGCCTTTTGAAATTAATTCCGACGCAATTTCTGTGTTTCGTTGTCAAGAAGAAGGTCCAAGGATTACAGTAAACCTGAAGCGAAGCATCGGAATCTAAAACTGGACTCATAGGAGAGGTTCAAATCATTGAAAGTTAGAGTGTCAGTCCTCTTGTACTTAAATCGGCATTGTGGCTTTTGTATTAAATTCGGATGCAATTTCTGTGTTTCATCGTCAATAAGAAGGTCCAAGGGATACAGTAAACTTGAAGTGAAGCATCGGAACCTAAAACCGGTCTCACATTAGAGGTTCAAATCATAGATAGTAAGAAGTGTCAGTCCGCTAGTACTTAAATCGGCATTGTGCCTTTTGAATTAAATTTGGATGCAATTTCTGTGTATGTTCGTCAACACGAAGGTCCAAGGGATACAGTAAACCTGAAGTGAAGCATCGGAATCTATATCTGGACTCACAGGAGAGGTTCAAATCATAGAAAGTTAAGGTGTCATTCCTCTTGTACTTAAGTCAGCATTGTGCCTTTTGTATTAATTTCGGTTGCAATTACTGTGATTCATCGTCAATTACATGGTCCAAGGGATACAGTAAACCTGAAGTGAAGCATCGGAATCTAAAACTGGACTCATAGGAGAGGTTCAAATCATTGAAAGTTAGAGTGTCAGTCCTCTTGTACTTAAATCGGCATTGTGGCTTTTGTATTAATTTCGGATGCAATTTCTGTGTTTCATCGTCAATAAGAAGGTCCAAGGGATACAGTAAACTTGAAGTGAAGCATCGGAACCTAAAACCGGTCTCACATTAGAGGTTCAAATCATTGAAAATTAGAGTGTCAGTCCTCTTGTACTTAAATCGGCATTGTGCCTTTTGTATTAAATTCGGATGCAATTTCTGTGTTTCATCGTCTATAAGAAGGTCCAAGGGATACAGTAAACCTGAAGCGAAGCATCGGAATCTAAAACTGGACTCACAGGAGAGGTTCAAATCATTGAAAGTTAGAGTGTCAGTCCACTTGTACTTAAATCGCCATTGTGCCTTTTGTATTAAATTCGGATGCAATTTCTGTGTTTCATCGTCAATAAGAAGGTCCAAGGGATACAGTAAACTTGAAGTGAAGCATCGGAACCTAAAACCGGTCTCACATTAGAGGTTCAAATCATAGATTGTAAGAAGTGTCATTCCGCTAGTACCTAAGTCGGCATTGTGCCTTTTGTATTAATTTCGGATGCAATTTCTGTGTTTAATCGTCAATATGATGGTCCAACGGATACAGTAAAACTGAAGTGAAGCATCGGAGTCTAAAACTGGATTCACGGGAGAGGTTCAAATCATAGAAAGTTAGAGTGTCAGTCCTTTTGTACTTCAGTCGTCATTGTGCCTTTTGAATTTAATTCCGATGAAATTTCTGTATTTCATCGTCAATAAAAGGTCCAAGGTATACAGTAAACCTCAAGTGAAGCATCGGAATCCAAAACTGGACTCACAGGATACGTTCAAATCACAGAAAATTAGAGTGTCAGGCCTCTTGTACTTATGTCGGCTTTGTGCCTTTTGTATTTAATTCCGATGCAATATCTGTAATTCATCGTCAATAAGGAGGTCCCAGTTATACAGTAAACCTGAAGTGAAGCGTCGGAATCTAAAACTGGACTCCCAGGAGAGGTTCAAATCATAGAAAGTTAGAGTGTCAGTCCTCTTGTACTTAAGTAGGCATTGTGCCTTTTGTATTACATTCGGATACAATATCTGTGTTTCATCGTCAATAAGAAGGTCCAAGGGATACACTAAACCTGAAGTGAAGCATCGGAATCTAACACTGGACTCACAGGAGAGGTTCAAATCATAAAAAGTTGGAGTGTCAGTCCTCTTGTACTTAAGTCGGCATTGTGCCTTTTGAAATTAATTCCGACGCAATTTCTGTGTTTCGTTGTCAAGAAGAAGGTCCAAGGATTACAGTAAACCTGAAGCGAAGCATCGGAATCTAAAACTGGACTCATAGGAGAGGTTCAAATCATTGAAAGTTAGAGTGTCAGTCCTCTTGTACTTAAATCGGCATTGTGGCTTTTGTATTAAATTCGGATGCAATTTCTGTGTTTCATCGTCAATAAGAAGGTCCAAGGGATACAGTAAACTTGAAGTGAAGCATCGGAACCTAAAACCGGTCTCACATTAGAGGTTCAAATCATAGATAGTAAGAAGTGTCAGTCCGCTAGTACTTAAGTCGGCATTGTGCCTTTTGAATTAAATTTGGATGCAATTTCTGTGTATGTTCGTCAACACGAAGGTCCAAGGGATACAGTAAACCTGAAGTGAAGCATCGGAATCTAAAACTGGACTCACAGGAGAGGTTCAAATCATAGAAAGATAGAGTGTCAGTCCTCTTGTACTTAAGTCGGCATTGTGCAGTTTGAATTTAATTCCTATGTAATTTCTGTGTTTCATCGTCAATAAGAAGGTCCAAGGTATACAGTAAACCTGAGGTGAAGCGTCGGAATGTAAAACTGGACTCCCAGGAGAGGTTCAAATCATAGAAAGTTAGAGTGTCATTCCTCTTGTACTTAAGTCGGCATTGTGCCTTTTGTATTACATTCGGATGCAATATATGTGTTTCATCGTCAATAAGAAGGTCCAAGGGATACAGTAAACCTGAAGTGAAGCATCGGAATCTAACACTGGACTCACAGGAGAGGTTCAAATCATAAAAAGTTGGAGTGTCAGTCCTCTTGTACTTAAGTCGGCATTGTGCCTTTTGAATTTAATTGCGATGCAATTTCTGTGCTTCATCGTCAATAAGAAGGTCCAAGGTATACAGTAAACCTGAAGTGAAGCATCGGAATTTAAAACTGAACTCACAGGAGAGGTTCAAATCATAAAAAGTTAGAGTGTCAGTTCTCTTGTACTTAAATCGGCATTGTGCCTATTGAATTAAATTTGGATGCAATTTCTGTGTATGTTCGTCAATACGAAGGTCCAAGGGATACAGTAAACCTGAAGTGAAGCATCGGAATCCAAAACTGGACTCACAGGAGAGGTTCAAATCATAGAAAGGTAGAGTGTCAGTCCTCTTGTACTTAAGTCGGCATTGTGCCTTTTGTATTACATTCGGATGCAATATATGTGTTTCATCGTCAATAAGAAGGTCCAAGGGATACAGTAAACCTGAAGGGAAGCATCGGAATCGAAAACTGGACTCACAGGAGAGGTTCAAATCATAGAAAGTTAAGGTGTCACTCCTCTTGTACTTAAGTCAGCATTGTGCCTTTTGTATTAATTTCGGATGCAATTACTGTGTTTCATCGTCAATAAGAGGGTCCTAGGGATACAGTAAACCTGAAGTGAATCATCGGAATCTAAAACTGGACTCACAGGAGAGGTTCAAATCATAGAAAGTTAGAGTGTCAGTCCTCTTGTACTTAAGTCGGCATTGTGCCTTTTGAATTTAATTCCTATGCTATTTCTGTGTTTCATCGTCAATAAGAAGGTCCAAGGGATACAGTAAATCAGAAGTGAAGCATCGGAATCTAAAACTGGACTCACAGGGGAGGTTCTAATCATAGAAAATTAGAGTGTCAGCCCTCTTGTACTTAAGTCGGCATTGTGCCTTTTGTATTAAGTTCGGATGCAATTTCCGTGTTTCATCGTCAATAAGAAGGTCCAAGGGATACAGTAAACCTGCAGTGAAGCATCGGAATCTAAAACCGGACTCACAGGAGAGGTTCAAATCATTGAAAATTAGAGTGTCAGTCCTCTTGTACTTAAATCGGCATTGTGCCTTTTGTATTAAATTCGGATGCAATTTCTGTGTTTCATCGTCTATAAGAAGGTCCAAGGGATACAGTAAACCTGAAGCGAAGCATCGGAATCTAAAACTGGACTCACAGGAAAGGTTCAAATCATTGAAAGTTAGAGTGTCAGTCCTCTTGTACTTAAATCGGCATTGTGCCTGTTGTATTAAATTCGGATGCAATTTCTGTGTTTCATCGTCAATAAGAAGGTCCAAGGGATACAGTAAACTTGAAGTGAAGCATCGGAACCTAACACCGGTCTCACATTAGAGGTTCAAATCATAGATTGTAAGAAGTGTCAGTCCGCTAGTACTTAAGTCGGCATTGTGCCTTTTGTATTCAATTCGGATGCAATTTCTGTGTTTCATCGTCAATATGAAGGTCCAAGGGATACAGTAAACCTGAAGTGAAGCATCGGAATCTAAAACTGGATTCACAGGAGAGGTTCAAATCATAGAAAGTATGAGTGTCAGTCCTCTTGCACGTAAGTCGGCATTGTGCCTTTTGAATTTAATTCCGTTGCAATTTCTGTGCTTCATCGTCAATAAGAAGGTCCAAGGGATACAGTAAACCTGAAGTGAAGCTTCGGAATCGAAAGCTGGACTCACAGGAGAGGTTCAAATCATAGAAAGTTAAGGTGTCAGTAATCTTGTACTTAAGTCGGCATGGTGCCATTTGAATTTAATTCCTATGCTATTTCTGTGTTTCATCGTCAATAAGAAGGTCCAAGGGATACAGTAAATCAGAAGTGAAGCATCGGAATCTAAAACTGGACTCACAGGAGAGGTTCTAATCATAGAAAGTAAGAGTGTCAGTCCTCTTGTGCTTAAGTCGGCATTGTGCCTGTTGTATTAAGTTCGGATGCAATTTCTGTGTTTCATCGTCAATAAGAAGGTCCAAGGGATACAGTAAACCTGCAGTGAGGCAACGGAATCTAAAACTGGGCTCACAGGAGAGGTTCAGATCATAGAAAGTTAGAGTGTCAGTCCTCTTGTACTTTAATCGGCATTGTGCCTTTTGTATTAAATTCGGATGCAATTTCTGTGTTTCATCGTCAATAAGAAGGTCCAAGGGATACAGTAAACTTGAAGTGAAGCATCGGAACCTAAAACCGGTCTCACATTAGAGGTTCAAATCATAGATTGTAAGAAGTGTCATTCCGCTAGTACCTAAGTCGGCATTGTGCCTTTTGTATTAATTTCGGATGCAATTTCTGTGTTTAATCGTCAATATGATGGTCCAACGGATACAGTAAAACTGAAGTGAAGCATCGGAGTCTAAAACTGGATTCACGGGAGAGGTTCAAATCATAGAAAGTTAGAGTGTCAGTCCTTTTGTACTTCAGTCGTCATTGTGCCTTTTGAATTTAATTCCGATGCAATTTCTGTATTTCATCGTCAATAAAAGGTCCAAGGTATACAGTAAACCTCAAGTGAAGCATCGGAATCCAAAACTGGACTCACAGGATACGTTCAAATCACAGAAAATTAGAGTGTCAGGCCTCTTGTACTTATGTCGGCTTTGTGCCTTTTGTATTTAATTCCGATGCAATATCTGTAATTCATCGTCAATAAGGAGGTCCCAGTTATACAGTAAACCTGAAGTGAAGCGTCGGAATCTAAAACTGGACTCCCAGGAGAGGTTCAAATCATAGAAAGTTAGAGTGTCAGTCCTCTTGTACTTAAATAGGCATTGTGCCTTTTGTATTACATTCGGATACAATATCTGAGTTTCATCGTCAATAAGAAGGTCCAAGGGATACACTAAACCTGAAGTGAAGCATCGGAATCTAACACTGGACTCACAGGAGAGGTTCAAATCATAAAAAGTTGGAGTGTCAGTCCTCTTGTACTTAAGTCGGCATTGTGCCTTTTGAAATTAATTCCGACGCAATTTCTGTGTTTCGTTGTCAAGAAGAAGGTCCAAGGATTACAGTAAACCTGAAGCGAAGCATCGGAATCTAAAACTGGACTCATAGGAGAGGTTCAAATCATTGAAAGTTAGAGTGTCAGTCCTCTTGTACTTAAATCGGCATTGTGGCTTTTGTATTAAATTCGGATGCAATTTCTGTGTTTCATCGTCAATAAGAAGGTCCAAGGGATACAGTAAACTTGAAGTGAAGCATCGGAACCTAAAACCGGTCTCACATTAGAGGTTCAAATCATAGATAGTAAGAAGTGTCAGTCCGCTAGTACTTAAGTCGGCATTGTGCCTTTTGAATTAAATTTGGATGCAATTTCTGTGTATGTTCGTCAACACGAAGGTCCAAGGGATACAGTAAACCTGAAGTGAAGCATCGGAATCTAAAACTGGACTCACAGGAGAGGTTCAAATCATAGAAAGATAGAGTGTCAGTCCTCTTGTACTTAAGTCGGCATTGTGCAGTTTGAATTTAATTCCTATGTAATTTCTGTGTTTCATCGTCAATAAGAAGGTCCAAGGTATACAGTAAACCTGAGGTGAAGCGTCGGAATGTAAAACTGGACTCCCAGGAGAGGTTCAAATCATAGAAAGATAGAGTGTCATTCCTCTTGTACTTAAGTCGGCATTGTGCCTTTTGTATTACATTCGGATGCAATATATGTGTTTCATCGTCAATAAGAAGGTCCAAGGGATACAGTAAACCTGAAGTGAAGCATCGGAATCTAACACTGGACTCACAGGAGAGGTTCAAATCATAAAAAGTTGGAGTGTCAGTCCTCTTGTACTTAAGTCGGCATTGTGCCTTTTGAATTTAATTGCGATGCAATTTCTGTGCTTCATCGTCAATAAGAAGGTCCAAGGTATACAGTAAACCTGAAGTGAAGCATCGGAATTTAAAACTGAACTCACAGGAGAGGTTCAAATCATAAAAAGTTAGAGTGTCAGTTCTCTTGTACTTAAATCGGCATTGTGCCTATTGAATTAAATTTGGATGCAATTTCTGTGTATGTTCGTCAATACGAAGGTCCAAGGGATACAGTAAACCTGAAGTGAAGCATCGGAATCCAAAACTGGACTCACAGGAGAGGTTCAAATCATAGAAAGGTAGAGTGTCAGTCCTCTTGTACTTAAGTCGGCATTGTGCCTTTTGTATTACATTCGGATGCAATATATGTTTTTCATCGTCAATAAGAAGGTCCAAGGGATACAGTAAACCTGAAGGGAAGCATCGGAATCGAAAACTGGACTCACAGGAGAGGTTCAAATCATAGAAAGTTAAGGTGTCACTCCTCTTGTACTTAAGTCAGCATTGTGCCTTTTGTATTAATTTCGGATGCAATTACTGTGTTTCATCGTCAATAAGAGGGTCCTAGGGATACAGTAAACCTGAAGTGAATCATCGGAATCTAAAACTGGACTCACAGGAGAGGTTCAAATCATAGAAAGTTAGAGTGTCAGTCCTCTTGTACTTAAGTCGGCATTGTGCCTTTTGAATTTAATTCCTATGCTATTTCTGTGTTTCATCGTCAATTAGAAGGTCCAAGGGATACAGTAAATCAGAAGTGAAGCATCGGAATCTAAAACTGGACTCACAGGGGAGGTTCTAATCATAGAAAATTAGAGTGTCAGCCCTCTTGTACTTAAGTCGGCATTGTGCCTTTTGTATTAAGTTCGGATGCAATTTCCGTGTTTCATCGTCAATAAGAAGGTCCAAGGGATACAGTAAACCTGCAGTGAAGCATCGGAATCTAAAACCGGACTCACAGGAGAGGTTCAAATCATTGAAAATTAGAGTGTCAGTCCTCTTGTACTTAAATCGGCATTGTGCCTTTTGTATTAAATTCGGATGCAATTTCTGTGTTTCATCGTCTATAAGAAGGTCCAAGGGATACAGTAAACCTGAAGCGAAGCATCGGAATCTAAAACTGGACTCACAGGAAAGGTTCAAATCATTGAAAGTTAGAGTGTCAGTCCTCTTGTACTTAAATCGGCATTGTGCCTGTTGTATTAAATTCGGATGCAATTTCTGTGTTTCATCGTCAATAAGAAGGTCCAAGGGATACAGTAAACTTGAAGTGAAGCATCGGAACCTAACACCGGTCTCACATTAGAGGTTCAAATCATAGATTGTAAGAAGTGTCAGTCCGCTAGTACTTAAGTCGGCATTGTGCCTTTTGTATTCAATTCGGATGCAATTTCTGTGTTTCATCGTCAATATGAAGGTCCAAGGGATACAGTAAACCTGAAGTGAAGCATCGGAATCTAAAACTGGATTCACAGGAGAGGTTCAAATCATAGAAAGTATGAGTGTCAGTCCTCTTGCACGTAAGTCGGCATTGTGCCTTTTGAATTTAATTCCGTTGCAATTTCTGTGCTTCATCGTCAATAAGAAGGTCCAAGGGATACAGTAAACCTGAAGTGAAGCTTCGGAATCGAAAGCTGGACTCACAGGAGAGGTTCAAATCATAGAAAGTTAAGGTGTCAGTAATCTTGTACTTAAGTCGGCATGGTGCCATTTGAATTTAATTCCTATGCTATTTCTGTGTTTCATCGTCAATAAGAAGGTCCAAGGGATACAGTAAATCAGAAGTGAAGCATCGGAATCTAAAACTGGACTCACAGGAGAGGTTCTAATCATAGAAAGTAAGAGTGTCAGTCCTCTTGTGCTTAAGTCGGCATTGTGCCTGTTGTATTAAGTTCGGATGCAATTTCTGTGTTTCATCGTCAATAAGAAGGTCCAAGGGATACAGTAAACCTGCAGTGAGGCAACGGAATCTAAAACTGGGCTCACAGGAGAGGTTCAGATCATAGAAAGTTAGAGTGTCAGTCCTCTTGTACTTTAATCGGCATTGTGCCTTTTGTATTAAATTCGGATGCAATTTCTGTGTTTCGTCGTCAATAAGAAGGTCCAAGGGATACAGTAAACTTGAAGTGAAGCATCGGAACCTAAAACCGGTCTTACAGGAGAGGTTCAAATCATAGATTGTAAGAAGTGTCTGTCCGCTTGTACTTAAGTCGGCATTGTGCCTTTTGTATTTAATTCGGATGCAATTTCTGTGTTTAATCGTCAATATGAAGGTCCAAGGTATACAGTAAACCTGAAGTGAAGCATCGGAAACTAAAACTGGATTCATAGGAGAGGTTCAAATCATAGAAAGTAAGAGTGTCAGTCCTCTTGTACTTCAGTCGGCATTGTGCTTTTTGAATTTAATTCCGATGCAATTTCTGTGTTTCATCGTCAATAAGAAGCTCCAAGGTATACAGTAGACCTGAAGTGAAGCATCGGAATCCAAAACTGGACTCACAGGACACGTTCAAATCATAGAAAGTTAGAGTGTCAGTCCTCTTGTACTTCAGTCGGCATTGTGCCTTTTGAACTTCATTCCGATGCAATTTCTGTGTTTCATCGTCAATAAGAAGGTCCAAAGGATACAGTAGACCTGATGTGAAGCATGGGAATCCAAAACTGGACTCACAGGACACGTCCAAATCATAGAAAGTTAGAGTGTCAGTCCTCTTGGACATAAGTCGGCATTGTGCCTTTAGTATTTAATTCCGATGCAATATCTGTGTTTCATCGTCAATAAGGAGGTCCAAGGTATACAGTAAACCTGAAGTGAAGCATCGGAATCGAAAAGTGGACTCACAGGAGTGGTTCAAATCATAGAAAATTAAGGTGTCAGTCCTCTTGTACTTAAGTCGGCATTGTGCCTTTTGTATTAATTTCGGTTGCAATAACTGTGTTTCATCGTCAATAAGATGGTCCAAGGGATACAGTAAACCTGAAGTGAAGCATCGGAATCTAAAACTGGACTCACAGGAGAGGTTCAAATCATAGAAAGATAGAGTGTCAGTCCTCTTGTACTTAAGTTGGCATTGTGCATTTTGAATTTAATTCCTATGCAATTTCTCTGTTTCATCGTCAATAAGAAGGTCCAAGATATACAGTAAACCTGAAGTGAAGCGTCGGAATCTAAAACTGGACTCCCAGGAGAGGTTCAAATCAACGAAAGTTAGAGTGTCAGTCCTCTTGTACTTAAGTCGGCATTGTGCCTTTTGTATTACATTCGGATGCAATATATGTGTTTCATCGTCAATAAGAAGGTCCAAGGGATACAGTAAACCTGAAGTGAGGCGTCGGAATCTAAAACTGGACTCACAGGAAAGGTTCAAATCATAGAAAGGTAGAGTGTCAGTCCTCTTGTACTTAAGTCGGCATTGTGCCTTTTGAATTAAATTTGGATGCAATTTCTGTGTATGTTCGTCAATACGAAGGTCCAAGGGATACAGTAAACCTGAAGTGAAGCATCGGAATACAAAACTGGGCTCACAGGAGAGGTTCAAATCATAGAAAGGTAGAGTGTCAGTCCTCTTGTACTTAAGTCGGCATTGTGCCTTTTGTATTACATTCGGATGCAATATATGTGTTTCATCGTCAATAAGAATGTCCAAGGGATACAGTAAACCTGAAGGGAAGCATCGGAATCGAAAACTGGACTCACAGGAGAGGTTCAAATCATAGAAAGTTAAGGTGTCACTCCTCTTGTACTTAAGTCAGCATTGTGCCTTTTGTATTAATTTCGGATGCAATTACTGTGTTTCATCGTCAATAAGAAGGTCCAAGGGATACAGTAAACCTCAAGTGAAGCATCGGAATCTAAAACTGGACTCACAGGAGAGGTTCAAATCATAGAAAGTTAGAGTGTCAGTAATCTTGTACTTAAGTCGGCATTGTGCCTTTTGAATTTAATTCCTATGCTATTTCTGTGTTTCATCGTCAATAAGAAGGTCCAAGGGATACAGTAAATCAGAAGTGAAGCATCGGAATCTAAAACTGGACTCACAGGGGAGGTTCTAATCATAGAAAATTAGAGTGTCAATCCTCTTGTAATTAAGTCGGCATTGTGCCTTTTGTATTAAGTTCGGATGCAATTTCCGTGTTTCATCGTCAATAAGAAGGTCCAAGTGATACAGTAAACCTGCAGTGAAGCATCAGAATCTAAAACCGGACTCACAGGAGAGGTTCAAATCATTGAAAATTAGAGTGTCAGTCCTCTTGTACTTAAATCGGCATTGTGCCTTTTGTATTAAATTCGGATGCAATTTCTGTGTTTCATCGTCTATAAGGAGGTCCAAGGGATACAGTAAACCTGAAGCGAAGCATCGGAATCTAAAACTGGACTCACAGGAGAGGTTCAAATCATTGAAAGTTAGAGTATCAGTCCTCTTGTACTTAAATCGCCATTGTGCCTTTTGTATTAAATTCGGATGCAATTTCTGTGTTTCATCGTCAATAAGAAGGTCCAAGGGATACAGTAAACTTGATGTGAAGCATCGGAACCTAAAACCGGTCTCACATTAGAGGTTCAAATCATAGATTGTAAGAAGTGTCATTCCGCTAGTACCTAAGTCGGCATTGTGCCTTTTGTATTTAATTCGGATGCAATTTCTGTGTTTAATCGTCAATATGAAGGTCCAACGGATACAGTAAAACTGAAGTGAAGCATCGGAATCTAAAACTGGATTCACAGGAGAGGTTCAAATCATAGAAAGTTAGAGTGTCAGTCCTCTTGTACTTCAGTCGGCATTGTGCCTTTTGAATTTAATTCCGATGCAATTTCTGTGTTTCATCGTCAATAAAAGGTCCAAGGTATACAGTAAACCTCAAGTGAAGCATCGGAATCCAAAACTGGACTCACAGGATACGTTCAAATCACAGAAAATTAGAGTGTCAGCCCTCTTGTACATATGTCGGCTTTGTGCCTTTTGTATTTAATTCCGATGCAATATCTGTAATTCATCGTCAATAAGGAGGTCCCAGTTATACAGTAAACCTGAAGTGAAGCGTCGGAATCTAAAACTAGACTCCCAGGAGAGGTTCAAATCATAGAAAGTTAGAGTGTCAGTCCTCTTGTACTTAAGTAGGCATTGTGCCTTTTGTATTACATTCGGATACAATATCTGTGTTTCATCGTCAATAAGAAGGTCCAAGGGAT
Source organism: Schistocerca serialis cubense (assembly GCF_023864345.2). Taxonomy (NCBI): domain Eukaryota; kingdom Metazoa; phylum Arthropoda; class Insecta; order Orthoptera; family Acrididae; genus Schistocerca; species Schistocerca serialis. Next base: position 18,436,043 of record NC_064648.1, read on the forward strand.
ACACTAAACCTGAAGTGAAGCATCGGAATCTAACACTGGACTCACAGGAGAGGTTCAAATCATAAAAAGTTGGAGTGTCAGTCCTCTTGTACTTAAGTCGGCATTGTGCCTTTTGAAATTAATTCCGACGCAATTTCTGTGTTTCGTTGTCAAGAAGAAGGTCCAAGGATTACACTAAACCTGAAGTGAAGCATCGGAATCTAAAACTGGACTCCCAGGAGAGGTTCAAATCAACGAAAGTTAGAGTGTCAGTCCTCTTGTACTTAAGTCGGCATTGTGCCTTTTGTATTACATTCGGATGCAATATATGTGTTTCATCGTCAATAAGAAGGTCCAAGGGATACAGTAAACCTGAAGTGAAGCGTCGGAATCTAAAACTGGACTCACAGGAAAGGTTCAAATCATAGAAAGGTAGAGTGTCAGTCCTCTTGTACTTAAGTCGGCATTGTGCCTTTTGAATTAAATTTGGATGCAATTTCTGTGTATGTTCGTCAATACGAAGGTCCAAGGGATACAGTAAACCTGAAGTGAAGCATCGGAATACAAAACTGGGCTCACAGGAGAGGTTCAAATCATAGAAAGGTAGAGTGTCAGTCCTCTTGTACTTAAGTCGGCATTGTGCCTTTTGTATTACATTCGGATGCAATATATGTGTTTCATCGTCAATAAGAATGTCCAAGGGATACAGTAAACCTGAAGGGAAGCATCGGAATCGAAAACTGGACTCAGAGGAGAGGTTCAAATCATAGAAAGTTAAGGTGTCACTCCTCTTGTACTTAAGTCAGCATTGTGCCTTTTGTATTAATTTCGGATGCAATTACTGTGTTTCATCGTCAATAAGAAGGTCCAAGGGATACAGTAAACCTGAAGTGAAGCATCGGAATCTGAAACTGTACTCACAGGAGAGGTTCAAATCATAGAATGTTAGAGTGTCAATCCTCTTCCACCTAAGTCGGCATTGAGCCTTTTGTATTAAATTCGGATGCAATTTCTGTGTTACATCGTCACTAAGAGGGTCCATGGGATACAGTAAAAATGAAGTGAAGCATCGGAATCTAAAACTAAACTCACAGCAGAGGTTCAAATCATAGATAGTTAAAGAGTCAGTCCTCTTGTACTTAAGTCGGCATTGTGCCTTTTGTTTTAAATTCGGATGCAATTTCTGTGTTTCATCGTCAATAAGACGGTCCTAGGTATACAGTGAACCTGAAGTGAAGCATCGGAACCTAAATCTGGACTCACAGGAGAGGTTCAAATTATAGAAACTTAGAGTGTCAGTCCTCTTGTACTTAAGTCGGCATTGTGCCTTTTGAATTTAATTCCGATGCAATATCTGTGCTTCTATGTCCATAAGAAGGTCCAAGGGATACAGTAAACCTGAAGTGAAGCATCGGAATCTAAAAATGGTCTCACAGGAGAGGTTCAAATCATAGAAAGTTAGAGTGTCAGTCCTCTTGTACTTAAGTTGGCATTGTGCTTTTGTATTAAATTCGGATGCAATTTCAATGTTTCATCGTAAATATGAAGGTCCAATGGATACAGTAAACCTGTAGTGAAGCATCGGAATCTAAAACTGGACTCACAGGAGAGGTTCAAATCATAGAAAGTTAGAGTGTCAGTCCTCTCGTACTTAAGTCGGCATTGTGCGTTTTGAATGTAATTCCGACGCAATTTCTGTGCTTCATCGTCAATAAGAAGGTCCAACGTAAACAGTAAACCTGAAGTGAAGCATCGGAATCTTAAACTGGACTCACAGGAGAGGTTCAAATCATAGAAAGTTAGAGTGTCAGTCCCCTTGTACTTAAGTCGGCATTGTGCCTTTTGTATTTAATTCGGATGCAATTTCTGTGTTTCATCGTCAATAAGAAGGTCCAAGGGATACAGTAAACCTGAAGTGAGGCATCGGAATCTAAAACTGGACTCCCAGGAGATGTTCAAATCATAGAAATTTAGAGTGTCAGTCCTCCTGTACTTAAGTCGGCATTGTGCCTTTTGAATTTAATTCCGATGCAATTTCTGTGCTTCATCGTCTATAAGAAGGTCCAAGGTATACAGTAAACCAGAAGAGAAGCATCGGAATCTAAAACTGGACTCACAGCAGAGGTTCAAATCATAGAAAGATAGAGTGTCAGTTCTCTTGTACTTAAGTCGGCATGTGGCTTTTGTATTATATTCGGATGCAATTACTGTGTTTCATCGTCAATAAGAAGGTTCAAGGGTTACAGTAAACCTGAAGTGAAGCATCGGAATCTAAAACTGTACTCACAGGAGAGGTTCAAATCATAGAAAGTTAGAGTGTCAATCCTCTTCCACCTAAGTCGGCATTGAGCCTTTTGTATTAAATTCGGATGCAATTTCTGTGTTACATCGTCAATAAGAAGGTCCAAGGCATACAGTAAACCTGAAGTGAAGCATCGGAATCTAAAACTGGACTCACAGGTGGGAGTCAAATCATAGAATGTTAGAGTGTCAGTCCTCTTGTACTTAAGTCGGCTTTGTGCCTTTTGTATTAAATTGGGATGCTATTTCTGTGTTTCATCGTCAATAAGAAGGTCCAAGGGATACAGTAAACCTGAAGTGAAGCATCGGAATCTAAAACTGGACTCACAGGAGAGGTTCTTATCATAGAAAATTAGAGTGTCAGTCCTCTTGTACGTAAGGCGGCATTGTGCCTCTTGTATTAAATTGGTATGCAATTTCTGTCTTTCATCGCCAATAAGAAGGTCCAAGGGATACAGTAAACCTGAAGTGAAGCATCGGAATCTAAAACTGGACTCACAGGAGAGGTTCAAATCATCGAAAGTTAGAGTGTCAATCCTCTTGCACCTAAGTCGGCATTGAGCCTTTTGTATAAAATTCGGATGCAATTTCTGTGCTTCATCGTCAATAAGACGGTCCTAGGTATACAGTGAACCTGAAGTGAAGCATCGGAACGTAAATCTGGACTCACAGGAGAGGTTCAAATCATAGAAAGTTAGAGTGTCAATCCTCTTGTATTTACGTCGGCATTGTGGCTTTTGTGTTAAATTCGGATGCAATTTCTGTGTTTCATCTACAATAAGAAGGTCCAAGGTATACAGTCAACCTGAAGTGAAGCATCGGAATCTAAAACTGGATTCACAGGAGAGGTTCAAATCATAGAAACTTAGAGTGTCAGTTCTCTTGTACTCAAGTCGGCATTGTGTCTTTTGAATTTAATTCCGATGCAATATCTGTGCTTCAATGTCCATAAGAAGGTCCAAGGGATTCAGTAAACCTGAAGTGAAGCATCGGAATCTAAAACTGTACTCACAGGAGAGGTTCAAATCATAGAAAGTTAGAGTGTCAATCCTCTTCCACCTAAGTCGCCATTGAGCCTTTTGTATTAAATTCGGATGCAATTTCTGTGTTACATCGTCAATAAGAAGGTCCAAGGCATACAGTAAACCTGAAGTGAAGCATCGGAATCTAAAACTGGACTCACAGGAGAGAGTCAAATCATAGAATGTTAGAGTGTCAGTCCTCTTGTACTTAAGTCGGCTTTGTGCCTTTTGTATTAAATTGGGATGCTATTTCTGTGTTTCATCGTCAATAAGAAGGTCCAAGGGATACAGTAAACCAGAAGTGAAGCATCGGAATCTAAAACTGGACTCACAGGAGCGGTTCTTATCATAGAAAATTAGAGTGTCAGTCCTCTTGTACTTAAGTCGGCATTGTGCCTTTTGTATTAAATTCGGATGGAATTTCTGTGTTTCATCGTCAATAAGAAGGTCCAAGGGATACGGTAAACCTGAAGTCAAGCATCGGAATCTAAAACTGGACTCACAGGATAGTTAGAGTGTCAGGCCTCTTGTACTTAAGTCGGCTTTGTGGCTTTTGTATTAAATTCGGATGCAATTACTGTGTATCATGGTCAATAAGAAGGTAAAAGGGATACAGTAAACCTGAAGTGAACCATCGGAATCTATAACTGGACTCACAGGAGAGGTTCAAATCATAGAAAGTTAGAGTGTCAGTCCTCATGTACTTAAGTCGGCATTGTGCCTTTTGTATTAAATTCGGATGCAATTTCTGTGTTTCATTGTCAATAAGAAGGTCCAAGGGATACAGTAAACCAGAAGTGAAGCATCGAAATCTAAAACTGGACTCACAGGAAAGTTAGAGTGTCAGTCCTCTTGTACATAAGTCGGCTTTGAGGCTTTTGTATGAAATTCGGATGCAATTTCTGTGTTTCATCGTCAATAAGAAGGTCCAAGGGATACAGTAAAAATGAAGTGAAGCATCGGAATCTAAAACTAAACTCACAGAAGAGGTTCAAATCATAGATAGTTAAAGAGTCAGTTCTCTTGTACTTAAGTCGGCATTGTGCCTTTCGTTTTAAATTCGGATGCAATTTCTGTGTTTCATCGTCAATAAGACGGTCCTAGGAATACAGTGAACCTGAAGTGAAGCATCGGAACCTAAATCTGGACTCACAGGAGAGGTTCAAATCATAGAAAGTTAGAGTGTCAATCCTCTTGTATTTACGTCGGCATTGTGGCTTTTGTATTAAATTCGGATGCAATTTCTGTGTTTCATCTACAATAAGAAGGTCCTAGGTATACAGTCAACCTGAAGTGAAGCATCGGAATCTAAAACTGGATTCACAGGAGAGGTTCAAATCATAGAAACTTAGAGTGTCAGTCCTCTTGTACTTAAGTCGGCATTGTGCCTTTTCAATTTAATTCCGATGCAATATCTGTGCTTCATCGTCCATAAGAAGGTCCAAGGGATACAGTAAACCTGAAGTGAAGCATCGGAATCTAAAACTGGTCTCACAGGAGAGGTTCAAATCATAGAAAGTTATAGAGTCAGTCCTCTTGTACTTAAGTCGGCATTGTGCTTTTGTATTAAATTCGGATGCATTGTCTGTGTTTCATCGTCAATAACACGCTCCAAGGGATACAGTAAACCTGAAGTGAAGCATCGGAATCTAAAATTGGACTCACAAGAGAGGTTCAAATCATAGAAAGTTAGAGTGTCAGTCCTCTTGTTCTTATGTCGGCAATGTGCCTTTTGTATTAAATTCGGATAAAATTTCTGTGCTTCATCGTCAATAAGAATGTCCAAGGAATACTGTAAACCTCAAGTCAAGCATCGGAATCTAAAACTGGACTCAGAGGAGAGGTTCAAATCATAGAAAATTAGAGTGTCAGTCCTCTTGTACTTAAGTCGGCATTGTGCATTTCGTATTAAATTCGGATGCAATTTCTGTGTTTCATTGTAATTAAGGAGGTCCAAGGGTGACATTTAACCTGAAGTGAAGCATCGGAATCTAAAACTGGACTTACAGGAGAGGTTCAAATAATAGAAAGTTAGAGTGTCAGTCCTCTTGTACTTAAGTCGGCATTGTGAATTTGGTATTAAATTCGGATGCAATTTCTGTGTTTCATATTCATTAAGAAGGTCCAAGGGATACAGTAAGCCTGAAGTGAAGCATCGGAATCTATAACTGGACTCACAGGAGAGGTTCAAATCATAGAAAGTTAGAGTGTCAGTCCCCTGGTACTTAAATCGGCATTGTGCTTTTTGTATTAAATTCGGATGCAATTTCTGTGTTTCATCGTCAATAAGATGGTCCAAGGGATACAGTAAACCTGAAGTGAAGCATCGGAATCTAAAACTGGACTCACAGGGGAGGTTCAAATCATAGAAAGTTGGAGTGTCTGTCCTCTTGTATTTAAGTCGGCAATGTACCTTTTGTATTAAATTCGGATGCAATTTCTCTGCTTCATCGTCAATAAGTATGTCCAAGGGATACTGTAAACCTCAAGTGAAGCATCGGAATTTAAAACTGGACTCAAAGGAGAGGTTCAAATCATAGAAACTTAGAGTGTCAGTCCTCTTGTACTTAAGTCGCCATTGTGCCTTTTGTATTAAATTCGGATGCAATTTCTGTGTTTCATCGTCAATAAGAAGGTCCAATGGATACAGTAAACCTGAAGTGAAGTATCGGAATCTGAAAGTGGACTCTCAGGAGAGGTTCAAATCATAGAAAGTTAGAGTGTCAGTCCTCTAGTACAAAAGTCGGCATTGTGCCTTTTGAATTTAATTCTGATGCAATTTCTGTGCTTCATCAACAATAAGAAAGTCCAAGGGATACAGTAAACCTGAAGTGAAGCATCGGAATCTAAAACTGGACTCACAGGAGAAGTTCAAATCATAGAAAATTTGAGTGTCACCCCTCTTGTATTAAGACGGCATTGTGCTTTTTGTATTAAATTCGGATGCGATTTCTGTGTTTCATTGTCAATAACAAGGTCCAAGGGATACAGTAACCCTGAAATGAAGCATCGGAATCTAAAACTGGACTCACAGGAGAGGTTCAAATCATAGAAAGTTAGAGTGTCAGTCCTCTTGTACTTAAGTCGGCATTGAAACTTTTGTATTTAATTCGAGTGCAATTTCTGTGTTTCATCGTCAATAAGAAGGTCCAAGGGATACAGTAAAAATGAAGTGAAGCATCGGAATCTAAAACTGGACTCACAGGGGAGGTTCAAATCATTGAAAGTTAGAGTGTCAGTCCTCTTGTACTTAAGTCGGCATTGTGCCTTTTGTATTATATTCGGATGCAATTTCTGTGTTTCATCATCAATAAGAAGGTCCAAGGGATACAGTCAACCTGAAGTGAAGCATCGGAATCTAAAAGTGGACTCACAGGAGAGAGTCAAATCATAGAATGTTAGAGTGTCAGTCCTCTTGTACTTAAGTCGGCTTTGTGCCTTTTGTATTAAATTGGGATGCTATTTCTGTGTTTCATCGTCAATAAGAAGGTCCAAGGGATACAGTAAACCTGAAGTGAAGCATCGGAATCTAAAACTGGACTCACAGGAGAGGTTCTTATCATAGAAAATTAGAGTGTCAGTCCTCTTGTACTTAAGTCGGCATTGTGCCTTTTGTATTAAATTCGGATGCAATTTCTGTGTTTCATCGTCAATATGAAGGTCCAAGGGATACAGTAAACCTGAAGTGAAGCATCGGAATCTAAAACTGGACTCTCAGGAGAGGTTCAAATCATAGAAACTTAGAGTGTCAGTCCTCTTGTACTTAAGTCGGCATTGTGCCTTTTGAATTTAATTCCGATGCAATATCTGTGCTTCATCGTCCATAAGAAGGTCCAATGGATACAGTAAACCTGAAGTGAAGCATCGGAATCTAAAACTGGTCTCACAGGAGAGGTTCAAATCATAGAAATTTATAGTGTCAGTCCTCTTGTACTTATGTCGGCAATGTGCCTTTTGTATTAAATTCGGATAAAATTTCTGTGCTTCATCGTCAATAAGAATGTCCAAGGGATACTGTAAACCTCAAGTCAAGCATCGGATTCTAAAACTGGACTCAGAGGAGAGGTTCAAATCATGGAAAATTAGAGTGTCAGTCCTCTTGTACTTATGTCGGCATTGTGCATTTCGTATTAAATTCGGATGCAATTTCTGTGTTTCATTGTAATTAAGGTGGTCCAAGGGATACATTAAACCGGAAGTGAAGCATCGGAATCTAAAACTGGACTCACAGGAGAGGTTCAAATAATAGAAAGTTAGAGTGTCAGACCTCTTGTACTTAAGTCGGCATTGTGAATTTTGTATTAAATTCGGATGCAACTTCTGTATTTCATCGTCAATAAGAAGGTCCAAGGGATACAGTAAGCCCAAAGTGAAGCATCGGAATCTATAACTGGACTCACAGGAGAGGTTCAAATCATAGAAAGTTAGAGTGTCAGTCCCCTTGTACTTAAATCGGCATTGTGCCTTTTGTATTAAATTCGGATGCAATTTCTGTGTTTCATCGTCAATAAGATGGTCCAAGGGATACAGTAAACCTGAAGTGAAGCATCGGAATCTAAAACTGAACTCACAGGGGAGGTTCAAATCATAGAAATTTGGAGTGTCTGTCCTCTTGTATTTAAGTCGGCAATGTACCTTTTGTATTAAATTCTGATGAAATTTCTCTGCTTCATCGTCAATAAGTATGTCCAAGGGATACTGTAAACCTCAAGTGAAGCATCGGAATTTAAAACTGGACTCAAAGGAGAGGTTCAAATCATAGAAACTTAGAGTATCAGCCCTCTTGTACTTAAGTCGCCATTGTGCCTTTTGTATTAAATTCGGATCAATTTCTGTGTTTCATCGTCAATAAGAAGGTCCAATGGATACAGTAAACCTGAAGTGAAGTATCGTAATCAGAAAGTGGACTCTCAGGAGAGGTTCAAATCATAGAACGTTAGAGTGTCAGTCCTCTTGTACAAAAGTCGGCATTGTGCCTTTTGAATTTAATTCTGATGCAATTTCTGTGCTTCATCATCAATAAGAAAGTCCAAGGGATACAGTAAACCTGAAGTGAAGCATCGGAATCTAAAACTGGACTCACAGGAGAAGTTCAAATCATAGAAAATTTGAGTGTCACTCCTCTTGTATTAAGACGGCATTGTGCTTTTTGTATTAAATTCGGATGCAATTTCTGTGTTTCATTGTCAATACCAAGGTGCAAGGGATACAGTGAACCTGAAGTGAAGCATCGGAATCTAAAACTGGATTCACAGGAGAGGTTCAAATCATAGAAACTTAGAGTGTCAGTCCTCTTGTACTTAAGTCGGCATTGTGCCTTTTCAATTTAATTCCGATGCAATATCTGTGCTTCATCGTCCATAAGAAGGTCCAAGGGATACAGTAAACCTGAAGTGATGCATCGGAATCTAAAACTGGTCTCACAGGAGAGGTTCAAATCATAGAAAGTTATAGAGTCAGTCCTCTTGTACTTAAGTCGGCATTGTGCTTTTGTATTAAATTCGGATGCATTGTCTGTGTTTCATCGTCAATAACACGCTCCAAGGGATACAGTAAACCTGAAGTGAAGCATCGGAATCTAAAATTGGACTCACAAGAGAGGTTCAAATCATAGAAAGTTAGAGTGTCAGTCCTCTTGTTCTTATGTCGGCAATGTGACTTTTGTATTAAATTCGGATAAAATTTCTGTGCTTCATCGTCAATAAGAATGTCCAAGGAATACTGTAAACCTCAAGTCAAGCATCGGAATCTAAAACTGGACTCAGAGGAGAGGTTCAAATCATAGAAAATTAGAGTGTCAGTCCTCTTGTACTTAAGTCGGCATTGTGCATTTCGTATTAAATTCGGATGCAATTTCTGTGTTTCATTGTAATTAAGGAGGTCCAAGGGATACATTTAACCTGAAGTGAAGCATCGGAATCTAAAACTGGAATTACAGGAGAGGTTCAAATAATAGAAAGTTAGAGTGTCAGTCCTCTTGTACTTAAGTCGGCATTGTGAATTTTGTATTAAATTCGGATGCAATTTCTGTGTTTCATATTCATTAAGAAGGTCCAAGGGATACAGTAAGCCTGAAGTGAAGCATCGGAATCTATAACTGGACTCACAGGAGAGGTTCAAATCATAGAAAGTTAGAGTGTCAGTCCCCTGGTACTTAAATCGGCATTGTGCTTTTTGTATTAAATTCGGATGCAATTTCTGTGTTTCATCGTCAATAAGATGGTCCAAGGGATACAGTAAACCTGAAGTGAAGCATCGGAATCTAAAACTGGACTCACAGGGGAGGTTCAAATCATAGAAAGTTGGAGTGTCTGTCCTCTTGTATTTAAGTCGGCAATGTACCTTTTGTATTAAATTCGGATGCAATTTCTCTGCTTCATCGTCAATAAGTATGTCCAAGGGATACTGTAAACCTCAAGTGAAGCATCGGAATTTAAAACTGGACTCAAAGGAGAGGTTCAAATCATAGAAACTTAGAGTGTCAGTCCTCTTGTACTTAAGTCGCCATTGTGCCTTTTGTATTAAATTCGGATGCAATTTCTGTGTTTCATCGTCAATAAGAAGGTCCAATGGATACAGTAAACCTGAAGTGAAGTATCGGAATCTGAAAGTGGACTCTCAGGAGAGGTTCAAATCATAGAAAGTTAGAGTGTCAGTCCTCTAGTACAAAAGTCGGCATTGTGCCTTTTGAATTTAATTCTGATGCAATTTCTGTGCTTCATCAACAATAAGAAAGTCCAAGGGATACAGTAAACCTGAAGTGAAGCATCGGAATCTAAAACTGGACTCACAGGAGAAGTTCAAATCATAGAAAATTTGAGTGTCACCCCTCTTGTATTAAGACGGCATTGTGCTTTTTGTATTAAATTCGGATGCGATTTCTGTGTTTCATTGTCAATAACAAGGTCCAAGGGATACAGTAACCCTGAAATGAAGCATCGGAATCTAAAACTGGACTCACAGGAGAGGTTCAAATCATAGAAAGTTAGAGTGTCAGTCCTCTTGTACTTAAGTCGGCATTGAAACTTTTGTATTTAATTCGAGTGCAATTTCTGTGTTTCATCGTCAATAAGATGGTCCAAGGGATACAGTAAAAATGAAGTGAAGCATCGGAATCTAAAACTGGACTCACAGGGGAGGTTCAAATCATTGAAAGTTAGAGTGTCAGTCCTCTTGTACTTAAGTCGGCATTGTGCCTTTTGTATTATATTCGGATGCAATTTCTGTGTTTCATCATCAATAAGAAGGTCCAAGGGATACAGTCAACCTGAAGTGAAGCATCGGAATCTAAAAGTGGACTCACAGGAGAGAGTCAAATCATAGAATGTTAGAGTGTCAGTCCTCTTGTACTTAAGTCGGCTTTGTGCCTTTTGTATTAAATTGGGATGCTATTTCTGTGTTTCATCGTCAATAAGAAGGTCCAAGGGATACAGTAAACCTGAAGTGAAGCATCGGAATCTAAAACTGGACTCACAGGAGAGGTTCTTATCATAGAAACTTAGAGTGTCAGTCCTCTTGTACTTAAGTCGGCATTGTGCCTTTTGAATTTAATTCCGATGCAATATCTGTGCTTCATCGTCCATAAGAAGGTCCAAGGGATACAGTAAACCTGAAGTCAAGCATCGGATTCTAAAACTGGACTCAGAGGAGAGGTTCAAATCATGGAAAATTAGAGTGTCAGTCCTCTTGTACTTATGTCGGCATTGTGCATTTCGTATTAAATTCGGATGCAATTTCTGTGTTTCATTGTAATTAAGGAGGTCCAAGGGATACATTAAACCGGAAGTGAAGCATCGGAATCTAAAACTGGACTCACAGGAGAGGTTCAAATAATAGAAAGTTAGAGTGTCAGACCTCTTGTACTTAAGTCGGCATTGTGAATTTTGTATTAAATTCGGATGCAACTTCTGTATTTCATCGTCAATAAGAAGGTCCAAGGGATACAGTAAGCCCAAAGTGAAGCATCGGAATCTATAACTGGACTCACAGGAGAGGTTCAAATCATAGAAAGTTAGAGTGTCAGTCCCCTTGTACTTAAATCGGCATTGTGCCTTTTGTATTAAATTCGGATGCAATTTCTGTGTTTCATCGTCAATAAGATGGTCCAAGGGATACAGTAAACCTGAAGTGAAGCATCGGAATCTAAAACTGAACTCACAGGGGAGGTTCAAATCATAGAAAGTTGGAGTGTCTGTCCTCTTGTATTTAAGTCGGCAATGTACCTTTTGTATTAAATTCTGATGAAATTTCTCTGCTTCATCGTCAATAAGTATGTCCAAGGGATACTGTAAACCTCAAGTGAAGCATCGGAATTTAAAACTGGACTCAAAGGAGAGGTTCAAATCATAGAAACTTAGAGTATCAGCCCTCTTGTACTTAAGTCGCCATTGTGCCTTTTGTATTAAATTCGGATCAATTTCTGTGTTTCATCGTCAATAAGAAGGTCCAATGGATACAGTAAACCTGAAGTGAAGTATCGTAATCAGAAAGTGGACTCTCAGGAGAGGTTCAAATCATAGAACGTTAGAGTGTCAGTCCTCTTGTACAAAAGTCGGCATTGTGCCTTTTGAATTTAATTCTGATGCAATTTCTGTGCTTCATCATCAATAAGAAAGTCCAAGGGATACAGTAAACCTGAAGTGAAGCATCGGAATCTAAAACTGGACTCACAGGAGAAGTTCAAATCATAGAAAATTTGAGTGTCACTCCTCTTGTATTAAGACGGCATTGTGCTTTTTGTATTAAATTCGGATGCAATTTCTGTGTTTCATTGTCAATAACAAGGTCCAAGGGATACAGTGAACCTGAAGTGAAGCATCGGAATCTAAAACTGGACTCACAGGAGGGGTTCAAATCATAGAAAGTTAGAGTGTCAGTCCTCTTGTACTTAAGTCGGCATTGAAACTTTTGTATTTAATTCGAGTGCAATTTCTGTGTTTCATCGTCAATAAGAAGGTTCAAGGGATACAGTAAAAATGAAGTGAAGCATCGGAATCTAAAACTGGACTCACAGGGGAGGTTCAAATCATTGAAAGTTAGAGTGTCAGTCCTCTTGTACTTAAGTCGGCATTGTGCCTTTTGTATTATATTCGGATGCAATTTCTGTGTTTCATCATCAATAAGAAGGTCCAAGGGATACAGTCAACCTGAAGTGAAGCATCGGAATCTAAAACTGGACTCACAGGAGAGGTTCAAATCATAGAATGTTAGAGTGTCAGTCGTCTTGTACCTTAGTAGGCACTGTGGCATTAGTATTAAATTCGGATACAATTTCTGTGTTTCATCGTCAATAAGAAGGTCCAAGGGATACAGTAAACCTGAAGTGAAGCTTCGGAATCTAAAACTGGACTCACAGGAGAGGTTCAAATCATAGAAAGTTGGAGTGTCAGTCCTCTTGTACTTAAGTCGGCATTGTTTCTTTTGAATTTAATTCCGATGCAATATCTGTGCTTCATCGTCAATAAGAAGGACCAAGGGATACAGTAAACCTGAAGTGAAGCATCGGAATCTAAAACTGGACTCACAGGAGAGGTTAAAATCTCAGAATGTTAGAGGGTCAATCCTCTTGTACTTAAGTCGGCATTGTGCCTTTTGTTTTAAATTCGGATGGAATTTTTGTGTATCATCGTCAATAAGACGGTCCTCGGTATACAGTAAACCTGAAGTGAAGAATCGGAACCTAAAACTGGACTCACAGGAGAGGTTCAATTCATAGAAAGTTAGAGTGTCAGTCCTCTTGTACTTAAGTCGGCATTGTGCCTTTTGAACTTAATTCCGATGCAATATCTGTGCTTCATCGTCGATAAGAAGGTCCAAGGGATACAGTAAACCTGAAGTGAAGCAACGGAATCTAAAACTGGGCTCACAGGAGAGGTCCAAATCATAGAAAGTTATAGTGTCAGTCCTCTCTTACTTAAGTCGGCATTGTGCCTTTTGTATTAAATTCGGATGCAATTTCCGTGTTTCATCGTCAATAAGACGGTCCAAGGAATACAGTAAACCTGAAGTGAAGCAACGGAATCTAAAACTGGACTCACAACTGAGGTTCAAATCATAGAAAGTTAGAGTGTCAGTCCTCTTGAACTTAAGTCGGCATTGTGCCTTTTGTATTAATTTCGGATGCAATTTCTGTGTTTCATCGTCAATAAGATGGTCCAAGGGATACAGTAAACCTCAAGTGAGGCATCGGAATCTAAAACTGGATTCACAGGAGAGGTTCAAATCATACAAAGTTAGAGTGCCAGTCCTCTTGTACTTAAGTCGCCAATGTGCCTTTTGTATTAAATTCGGATGCAATTTCTCTGCTTCATCGTCAATAAGTATGTCCAAGGGATACTGTAAACCACAAGTGAAGCATCGGAATCCAAAACTGGACTCAAAGGAGAGGTTCAAATCATAGAAACTTAGAGTGTCCGTCCCCTTGTACTTAAGTCCCCATTGTGCCTTTTGTATTAAATTCGGATGCAATTTCTGTGTTTCATCGTCAATAAGAAGGTCCAATGGATACAGTAAACCTGAAGTGAAGCATCGGAATCTGAAAGTGGTCTCTCAGGAGAGGTTCAAATCATAGAAATTTAGAGTGTCAGTCCACTTGTACAAAAGTCGGCATTGTGCCTTTTGAATTTAATTCTGATGCAATTTCTGTGCTTCATCGTCAATAAGAAGGTCCAAGGGATACAGTAAACCTGAAGTGAAGCATCGGAATCTAAAACTGGACTCACAGGAGAAGTTCAAATCATAGAAAATTAGAGTGTCAGTACTCTTGTACTAAGTCGGCATTGTGCTTTTTGTATTAAATTCGGATGCAATTTCTGTGTTTCATTGTCAATTATAAGGTCCAAGGGATACATTAAACCTGAAGTGAGGCATCGGAATCTAAAACTGGTCTCACAGGAGAGGTTCAAATCATAGAAAGTTAGAGTGTCAATCCTCTTGTACTTAAGTCGGCATTGTGCCTTTTGTTTTAAATTCGGATGGAATGTTTGTGTATCATCGTCAATAAGACGGTCCTCGGTATACAGTTAACCTGAAGTGAAGCATTGGAACATAAAACTGGACTCACAGGAGAGGTTCAAATCATAGAAAGTTATAGTGTCAGTCCTCTTGTACTTAAGTCGGCAATGTGCCTTTTGAACTTAATTCCGATGTAATATCTGTGCTTCATCGTCGATAAGAAGGTCCAAGGGATACAGAAAACGTGAAGTGAAGCATCGGAATCTAAAACTGGCCTCACAGGAGAGGTTCAAATCATAGAAAGTTATAGTGTCAGTCCTCTTGTACTTATGTCGGCATTGTGCCTTTTGTATTAAATTCGGATGCAATTTCCGTGTTTCATCGTCAATAAGACGCTCCAAGGTATACAGTAAACCTGAAGTGAAGCAACGGAATCTAAAACTGGACTCAACACAGAGGTTCAAATCATAGATAGTTAGAGTGTCAGTCCTCTTGTACTTAAGTCGGCAATGTGCCTTTTGTATTAAATTGAGATGCAATTTCTGTGCTTCATCGTCAATAAGAATGTCCAAGGGATACTGTAAACCTCAAGTGAAGCATCGGAATCTAAAACTGGACGCACAGGAGAGGTTCAAATCATAGAATCTTAGAGTGTCGGTCCTCTTGTACTTATGTCGGCATTGTGCCTTTTGTATTAAATTCGGATGCAATTTCTGAGTTTCCTCGTCAATAAGAAGGTCCAATGGATACAGTAAACCTGAAGTGAAGCATCGGAATCCGAAAGTGGACTCACAGGAGAGGTAGAAATCATAGAAAGTTAGAGTGTCAGTCCTCTTGTACATAAGTAGGCATTGTACCTTTCGAATTTAATTCCGATGCAATTTCTGTGCTTCACCGTCAATAAGAAGGTCCAAGGGATACAGTAAACTTGAAGTGAAGCATCGGAATGTAAAACTGGACTCACAGGAGAGGTTCAAATCATAGAAAGTTAGAGTGTCAGTCCTCTTGTACTAAAGTCGGCATTGTGCCTTTTGTATTAAATTCGGATGCAATTTCTGTGTTTCATCGTCAATAAGAAGGTCCAAGCTATACAGTAGACCTCAAGTGAAGCATCGGAATTGAAAACTGGGCTCACAGGAGAGGTTGAAATCATACAAAGGTAGAGTGTCAGTCCTCTTGTACTTAAGTCGGCATTGTGCCTTTTGTATTAAATTCGATGCAATTTCCGTGTTTCATCGTCAATAAGAAGGTCGAAGGGATACAGTAAACCTGACGTAAAGCATCGTAATCTAAAACTGGACTCACAGGAGAGGTTCAAATCATAGGAAGTTAGAGTGTCAGTCCTCTTGTACTTAAGTCGGCAATGTGCCTTTTGTATTAAATTCGGATGCAATTTCTGTGTCTCATCGACAATAAGAAGGTCCAAGGGATACAGTAAACCTGAAGTGAAGCATCGGAATCTAAAACTGGACCCACAGGGGAGGTTCAAATCATAGAATGTTAGAGTGTCTGTACTCCTGTACTTAAGTCGGCAATGTACCTTTTGTATTAAATTCCGATGCAATTTCTGTGTTTCATTGTCAATAAGAACGTCCAAGGGATACAGTAAACCTGAAGTGAATCATCGTAATCCGAAACCGGACTCACAGGAGAGGTTCATATCATAGAAAGTTGGAGTTCAGTCCTCTTGTACTTAAGTCGGCATTGTGCCTTTTGAATTTAATTCCGATGCAATATCTGTGCTTCATCATCAATAAGAAGGTCCAAGGGATACAGTAAACCTGAAGTGAAGCATCGGATTCTGAAACCGGACTCACAGGGGAGGTTCAAATCACAGAAAGTTAGTGTGTCAGTCCTCTTGTACTTTAGACTGCATTGTGCCTTTTGTATTAAATTCGGATGCACTTTCTGTGTTACATCGTCAATACGAAGGTCCAAGGGATACAGTAATCTTGAAGTGAAGCATCGGAATCTAAAACTGGACTCACGGGAGAGATTCAAATCATAGAAAGTTAGAGTGTCAATCCGCTTGTACTTAAGTTGGCATTGTGCCTTTTGAATTTAATTCCGATGCAATATCTGTGCTTCATCCTCAATAAGAAGGTCCAAGGTATACAGTAAACCTGAAGTGAAGCATCGGAATCCAAAACTGGACTCACAGGATAGGTTCAAATCATAGATAGTTATAGTGGCAGTCCTCTTGTACTTAAGTCGGCATAGTGCCTTTTGTATTAAATTCGGATGCAATTTCTGTGTTTCATCGCCAGTAAGACGGTCCAAGGTATACAGTAAACCTGAAGTGAGGCATCGGAATCTAAAACTGGACTCACAAGAGAGGTTCAAATCATTGAATATTATAGTGTCGGTCCTGTTGTACTTAAGTCAGCATTGTGCCTTTTGTATTAAATTCGGATGCAATTACTGTGTTTAATCGTCAATAAGAAGGTCCAAGCTATACAGTAGACCTGAAGTGAAGCATCGGAATCTAAAACTGGACTCACAGGAGAAGTTCAAATCATAGAAAATTAGAGTGTCAGTCCTCATGTACTAAGACTGCATTATGCTTTTTGTATTAAATTCGGATGCAATTTCTGTGTTTCATTGTGAATAAGAAGGTCCAAGGGATACAGTAAACCTGAAGTGAAGCATCGGAATCTAAAACTGGTCTCACTGGAGAGGTTTTCAAATCATAGAAAGTTAGAATGTCAGTCCTCTTGTACTTAAGTCGGCATTGTGCTATTTGTATTACATTCAAATGCAATTTCTGTGTTTCATCGTCAATACGAAGGTCCAAGGGATACAGTAAACCTGAAGTGAAGCATCGGAATCTGTAACTGGACTCACAGGAGAGGTTCAAATCATAGAAAGTTAGAGTGTCAGTCCTCTTGTACTTAAGTCGGCATTGAAACTTTTTTATTTAATTCGAATGCAATTTCTGTGTTTCATCGTCAATAAGAAGGTCCAAGGGATACAGTAAAAATGAAGTGAAGCATCGGAATCTAAAACTGGACTCACAGGGGAGGTTCAACTCATTGAAAGTTTGAGTGTCTGTCATCTTGTACTTAAGTCGGCATTGTGCCTTTTGTATTATATTCGGATGCAATTTCTGTGTTTCATCGTCAATAAGGAGGTCCAAGGGATACAGTAAACCTGAAGTGAAGCATCGGAATCTATAACTGGAATCACAGGAGAGGTTCAAATCATAGAATGTTAGAGTGTCAGTCCTCTTGTACTTAAGTAGGCACTGTGCCTTTTGTATTAAATTCGGATGCAATTTATGTGTTTCATCGTCAATAAGGAGGTCCAAGGGATACAGTAAACCTAAAGTGAAGCTTCGGAATCTAAAACTGGACTCACAGGAGAGGTTCAAATCATAGAAAGTTGGAGTGTCAGTCCTCTTGTACTTAAGTCGGCATTGTTTCTTTTGAATTTAATTCCGATGCTATATCTGTGCTCCATCGTCAATAAGAAGGACCAAGGGATACAGTAAACCTGAAGTGAAGCATCGGAATCTAAAACTGGACTCACAGGAGAGGTTAAAATCTTAGAAAGTTAGAGGGTCAATCTTCTTGTACTTAAGTCGGCATTGTGCCTTTTGTTTTAAATTCGGATGGAATTTTTGTGTATCATCGTCAATAAGACGGTCCTCGGTATTCAGTAGACATGAAGTGAAGAATCGGAACGTAAAACTGGACTCACAGGAGAGGTTCAAATCATAGAAAGATAGAGTGTCAGTCCTCTTGTACTTAAGTCGGCATTGTGCCTTTTGAACTTAATTCCGATTCAGTATCTGTGCTTCATCGTCGATAAGAAGGTCCAAGGGATACAGTAAACGTGAAGTGAAGCATCGGAATCTAAAACTGGACTCACAGGAGAGGTTCAAATCATAGAAAGTTATAGTGTCAGTCCTCTTGTACTTAAGTCGGCATTGTGCCTTTTGTATTAAATTCGGATGCAATTTCTGTGTTTCATCGTCAATAAGAAGGTCCAAGGGATACAGTAAAAATGAAGTGAAGCTTCGGAATCTAAAACTGGACTCACAGGAGAGGTTCAAATCATAGAAAGTTGGAGTGTCAGTCCTCTTGTACTTAAGTCGGCATTGTGCCTTTTGAATTTAAATCCGATGCAATATCTGTGCTTCATCGTCAATAAGAAGGACCAAGGGACACAGTAAACCTGAAGTGAAGCATCGGAATCTAAAACTGGACTCACAGGAGAGGTTAAAATCATAGAAAGTTAGAGTGTCAATACTCTTGTACTTAAGTCGGCATTGTGCCTTTTGTTTTAAATTCGGATGGAATTGTTGTGCATCAACGTCAATAAGACGGTCCTCTGTATACAGTAACCTGAAGTGAAGAATCGGAACCTAAAACTGGACTCACAGGAGAGGTTCAAATCATAGAAAGTTAGAGTGTCTGTCATCTTGTACTTAAGTCGGCATTGTGCCTTTTGAACTTAATTCCGATTCAGTATCTGTGCTTCATCGTCGATAAGAAGGTCCAAGGGATACAGTAAACGTGAAGTGAAGCATCGGAATCTAAAACTGGACTCACAGGAGAGGTTTAAATCATAGAAAGTTATAGTGTCAGTCCTCTTGTACTTAAGTCGGCAATGTGCCTTTTGTATTAAATTGGGATGCAATTCCTGTGCTTCATCGTCAATAAGAAGGTCCAAGGGATACTGTAAACCTCAAGTGAAGCATCGGAATCTAAAACTGGACTCTCAGGAGAGGTTCAAATCATAGAATCTTAGAGTGTCATCCTCTTGTACTTAAGTCGCCATTGTGCCTTTTGTATTAAATTCGGATGCAATTTCTGTGGTTCCTCGTCAATAAGAAGATCCAATGGATACAGTAAACCTGAAGTGAAGCATCGGAATCCGAAAGTGGACTCACAGGAGAGGTAGAAATCATAGAAAGTTATAGTGTCAGTCCTCTTGTACTTAAGTCGGCATTGTGCCTTTTGTGTTAAATTCGGATGCAATTTCTGTGTTTCATCGTCAATAAGAAGGTCCAAGGGATATAGTAAACCTGAAGTGAAGCTTCGGAATCTAAAACTGGACTTACAGGAGAGGTTCAAATCATAGAAAGTTGGAGTGTCAGTCCTCTTGTACTTAAGTCGGTATTGTGCCTTTTGAATATAAATCCGATGCAATATCTGTGCTTCATCGTCAATAAGAAGGACCAAGGGACACAGTAAACCTGAAGTGAAGCATCGGAATCTAAAACTGGACTCACAGGAGAGGTTAAAATCATAGAAAGTTAGAGTGTCAATCCTCTTGTACTTAAGTCGGCATTGTGCCTTTTGTTTTAAATTCGGATGGAATTTTTGTGTATCATCGTCAATAAGACGGTCCTCTGTATACAGTACCTGAAGTGAAGAATCGGAACCTAAAACTGGACTCACAGGAGAGGTTCAAATCATAGAAAGTTAGAGTGTCTGTCCTCTTGTACTTAAGTCGGCATTGTGCCTTTTGAACTTAATTCCGATTCACTATCTGTGCTTCATCGTCGATAAGAAGGTCCAAGGGATACAGTAAACGTGAAGTGAAGCACCGGAATCTAAAACTGGACTCACAGGAGAGGTTCTAATCATAGAATGTTATAGTGTCAGTCCTCTTGTACTTAAGTCGGCATTGTGCCTTTTGTATTATATTCGGATGCAATTTCTGTGTTTCATCGTCAATAAGAAGGTCCAAGGGATACAGTAAACCTGAAGTGAAGCTTCGGAATCTAAAACTGGACTCACAGGAGAGGTTCAAATCATAGAAAGTTGGAGTGTCAGTCCTCTTGTACTTAAGTCGGCATTGTGCCTTTTGAATTTAAATCCGATGCAATATCTGTGCTTCATCGTCAATAAGAAGGACCAAGGGACACAGTAAACCTGAAGTGAAGCATCGGAATCTAAAACTGGACTCACAGCAGTGGTTAAAATTATAGAAAGTTAGAGTGTCAATCCCCTTGTACTTAAGTCGGCATTGTGCCTTTTGTTTTAAATTCGGATGGAATGTTTGTGTATCATCGTCAATAAGACGGTCCTCTGTATACAGTAAACCTGAAGTGAAGAATCGGAACCTAAAACTGGACACACAGGAGAGGTTCAACTCATAGAAAGTTAGAGTGTCAGTCCTCTTATACTTAAGTCGGCATTGTGCCTTTTGAACTTAATTCCGATGCAATATCTGTGCTTCATCGTCGATAAGAAGGTCCAAGGGATACAGTAAACGTGAAGTGAAGCATCGGAATCTAAAACTGGACTCACAGGAGAGGTTCAAATCATAGAAAGTTATAGTGCCAGTCCTCTTGTACTTAAGTCGGAATTGTGAATTTTGTATTAAATTCGGATGCAATTTCCGTGTTTCATCGTCAATAAGACGGTCCAAGGTATACAGTAAACCTGAAGTGAAGCAACGGAATCTAAAACTGGACTCACAACAGAGGTTCAAATCATAGAAAGTTAGAGTGTCAGTCCTCTTGTACATAAGTCGGCAATGTACCTTTTGAATTTAATTCCGATGCAATTTCTGTGCTTCATCGTCAATAAGAAGGTCCTAGGGATACAGTTAACTTGAAGTGAAGCATCGGAATCTAAAACTGGACTCACAGGAGAGGTTCAAATCATAGAAAGTTAGAGTGTCAGTCCTCTTGTACTTAAGTCGGCATTGTGCCTTTTGTATTAAATTCGGATGCAATTTCTGTGTTTCATCGTCAATAAGAAGGTCCAAGGGATACAGTAAACCTGAAGTGAGGCATCGGAATCTAAAACTGGACTCACAGGAGAGGTTCAAATCATAGAAAGTTGGAGTGTCAGTCCCCTTGTACTTAAGTCGGCATTGTTTCTTTTGAAATTAATTCCGATGCAATATCTGTGCTTCATCGTCAATAAGAAGGACCAAGGGATACAGTACACCTGAAGTGAAGCATCGGAATCTAAAACTGGACTCACAGGAGAGGTTAAAATCTTAGAAAGTTAGAGGGTCAATCCTCTTGTACTTAAGTCGGCATTGTGCCTTTTGTTTTAAATTCGGATGGAATTTTTGTGTATCATCATCAATAAGACGGTCCTCGGTATACAGTAAACCTGAAGTGAAGAATCGGAACCTAAAACTGGACTCACAGGAGAGGTTCAAATCATAGAAAGTTAGAGTGTCAGTCCTCTTGTACTTAAGTCGGCATATTTCCTTTTGAACTTAATTCCGATTCAGTTTCTGTGCTTCATCGTCGATAAGAAGGTCCAAGGGATACAGTAAACCTGAAGTGAAGCTTCGGAATCTAAAACTGGGCTCACAGGAGAGGTTCAAATCATAGAAAGTTAGAGTGTCAGTCCTCTTGTACATAAGTCGGCAATGTACCTTTTGAATTTAATTCCGATGCAATTTCTGTGCTTCATCGTCAATAAGAAGGTCCTAGGGATACAGTAAACTTGAAGTGAAGCATCGGAATCTAAAACTGGACTCACAGGAGAGGTTCAAATCATAGAAAGTTAGAGTGTCAGTCCTCTTGTACTTAAGTCGGCATTGTGCCTTTTGTATTAAATTCGGATGCAATTTCTGTGTTTCATCGTCAATAAGAAGGTCCAAGGGATACAGTAAACCTGAAGTGAAGAATCGGAGCCTAAAACTGGACTCACAGGAGAGGTTCAAATCATAGGAAGTTAGAGTGTCAGTCCTCTTGTACTTAAGTCGGCATTGTTCCTTTTGAACTTAATTCCGATTCAGTTTCTGTGCTTCATCGTCAATAAGAAGATCCAATGGATACAGTAATCCTGAAGTGAAGCATCGGAATCCGAAAGTGGACTCACAGGAGAGGTAGAAATCATAGAAAGTTAGAGTGTCAGTCCTCTTGTACATAAGTCGGCAATGTACCTTTTGAATTTAATTCCGATGCAATTTCTGTGCTTCATCGTCAATAAGAAGGTCCTAGGGATACAGTAAACTTGAAGTGAAGCATCGGAATCTAAAACTGGACTCACAGGAGAGGTTCAAATCATAGAAAGTTAGAGTGTCAGTCCTCTTGTACTTAAGTCGGCATTGTGCCTTTTGTATTAAATTCGGATGCAATTTCTGTGTTTCATCGTCAATAAGAAGGTCCAAGCTATACAGTAAACCTGAAGTGAGGCATCGGAATCTAAAACTGGACTCACAGGAGAGGTTCAAATCATAGAAAGTTGGAGTGTCAGTCCCCTTGTACTTAAGTCGGCATTGTTTCTTTTGAAATTAATTCCGATGCAATATCTGTGCTTCATCGTCAATAAGAAGGACCAAGGGATACAGTACACCTGAAGTGATGCATCGGAATCTAAAACTGGACTCACAGGAGAGGTTAAAATCTTAGAAAGTTAGAGGGTCAATCCTCTTGTACTTAAGTCGGCATTGTGCCTTTTGTTTTAAATTCGGATGGAATTTTTGTGTATCATCATCAATAAGACGGTCCTCGGTATACAGTAAACCTGAAGTGAAGAATCGGAACCTAAAACTGGACTCACAGGAGAGGTTCAAATCATAGAAAGTTAGAGTGTCAGTCCTCTTGTACTTAAGTCGGCATTGTTCCTTTTGAACTTAATTCCGATTCAGTTTCTGTGCTTCATCGTCGATAAGAAGGTCCAAGGGATACAGTAAACCTGAAGTGAAGCTTCGGAATCTAAAACTGGGCTCACAGGAGAGGTTCAAATCATAGAAAGTTAGAGTGTCAGTCCTCTTGTACTTAAGTCGGCATTGTGCCTTTTGAACTTAATTCCGATGCAATATCTGTGCTTCATCGTCGATAAGAAGGTCCAAGGGATACAGTAACCGTGAAGTGAAGCATCGGAATCTAAAACTGGACTCACAGGAGAGGTTCAAATCATAGAAAGTTATAGTGCCAGTCCTCTTGTACTTAAGTCGGCATTGTGTCTGTTGTATTACATTCGGATGCAATTTCCGTGTTTCATCGTCAATAAGACGGTCCAAGGTATACAGTAAACCTGAAGTGAAGCAACGGAATCTAAAACTGGACTCACAACAGAGGTTCAAATCATAGAAAGTTAGAGTGTCAGTCCTCTTGTACTTAAGTCGGCAATGTGCCTTTTGTATTAAATTGGGATGCAATTTCTGTGCTTCATCGTCAATAAGAACGTCCAAGGGATACTGTAAAACTCAAGTGAAGCATCGGAATCTAAAACAGGACTCACAGGAGAGGTTCAAATCATAGAATCTTAGAGTGTCAGTCCTCTTGTACTAAAGTCGCCATTGTGCCTTTTGTATTAAATTCGGATGCAATTTCTGTGGTTCCTCGTCAATAAGAAGATCCAATGGATACAGTAAACCTGAAGTGAAGCATCGGAATCCGAAAGTGGACTCACAGGAGAGGTAGAAATCATAGAAAGTTAGAGTGTCAGTCCTCTTGTACATAAGTCGGTATTGTACCTTTTGAATTTAATTCCGATGCAATTTCTGTGCTTCATCGTCAATAAGAAGGTCCAAGGGATACAGTAAACTTGAAGTGAAGCATCGGAATCTAAAACTGGACTCACAGGAGAGGTTCAAATCATACAAAGTTAGAGTGTCAGTCCTCTAGTACTTAAGTCGCCAAAGTGCCTTTTGTATTAAATTCGGATGCAATTTCTCTGCTTCATCGTCAATAAGTATGTCCAAGGGATACTGTAAACCACAAGTGAAGCATCGGAATCTAAAACTGGACTCAAAGGAGAGGTTCAAATCATAGAAACTTAGAGTGTCAGTCCTCTTGTACTTAAGTCGCCATTGTGCCTTTTGTATTAAATTCGGATGCAATTTCTGTGTTTCATCGTCAATAAGAAGGTCCAATGGATACAGTAAACCTGAAGTGAAGCATCGGAATCTGAAAGTGGGCTCTCAGGAGAGGTTCAAATCATAGAAAGTTATAGTGTCAGTCCTCTTGTACTTAAGTCGGCATTGTGCCTTTTGAATTTAATTCTGATGCAATTTCTGTGCTTCATCGTCAATAAGAAGGTCCAAGGAATACAGTAAACCTGAAGTCAAGCATCGGAATCTAAAATTGGACTCACAGGAGAAGTTCAAATCATAGAAAATTAGAGTGTCAGTCCTCTTGTATTTAAGTCGGCATTGTACTTTTGTTTTAAATTCGGATGGAATGTTTGTGTATCATCGTCAAAAAGGCGGTCCTCGGTATACAGTTAACCTGAAGTGAAGCATTGGAACCTAAAACTGGACTCACAGGAGAGGTTCAAATCATAGAAAGTTATAGTGTCAGTCCTCTTGTACTTAAGTCGGCATAGTGCCTTTTGAACTTAATTCCGATGCAATATCTGTGCTTCATCGTCGATAAGAAGGTCCAAGGGATACAGAAAACGTGAAGTGAAGCATCGGAATCTAAAACTGGCCTCACAGGAGAGGTTCAAATCATAGAAAGTTATAGTGTCAGTCCTCTTGTACTTATGTCGGCATTGTGCCTTTTGTATTAAATTCGGATGCAATTTCTGTGTCTCATCGACAATAAGAAGGTCCAAGGGATATAGTAAACCTGAAGTGAAGCGTCGGAATCTAAAACTGGTCTCACAGGGGAGGTTCAAATCATAGAACGTTAGAGTGTCTGTACTCCTGTACTTAAGTCGGCAATGTAGCTTTTGTATTAAATTCCGATGCAATTTCTGTGTTTCATCGTCAATAAGAACGTCCAAGGGATACAGTAAACCTTAAGTGAAGCATCGGAATCTAAAACTAGACTCACAGGAGAGGTTCAAATCATAGAAAGTTAGAGTGTCAGTCCTCTTGTACTTAAGTCGGCATTGTTCCTTTTGTATTAAATTCGGATGCTATTTCTGTGTTTCATCGTCAATAAGATGGTGCAAGGGATACAGTTAACCTGAAGTGAATCATCGTAATCCAAAACCGGACTCACAGGAGAGGTTCATATCATAGAAAGTTGGAGTTCAGTCCTCTTGTACTTAAGTCGGCATTGTGCCTTTTGAATTTAATTCCGATGCAATATCTGTGCTTCATCGTCAATAAGAAGGTCCAAGGGATACAGTAAACCTGAAGTGAAGCATCGGATTCTGAAACCGGAATCACAGGGGAGGTTCAAATCACAGAAAGTTAGTGTGTCAGTCCTCTTGTACTTTAGTCTGCATTTTGCCTTTTGTATTAAATTCGGATGCAATTTCTGTGTTACATCGTCAATAAGAAGGTCCAAGGGATACAGTAATCTTGAAGTGAAGCATCGGAATCTAAAACTGGACTCACAGGAGTGATTCAAATCATAGAAAGTTAGAGTGTCAGTCCGCTTGTACTTAAGTTGGCATTGTGCCTTTTGAATTTAATTCCGATGCAATATCTGTGCTTCATCCTAAATAAGAAGGTCCAAGGCATACAGTAAACCTGAAGTGAAGCATCGGAATCTAAAACTGGACTCACAGGATAGGTTCAAATCATAGAAAGTTATAGTGGCAGTCCTCTTGTACTTAAGTCGGCATTGTGCCTTTTGTATTAAATTCGAATGCAATTTCTGTGTTTCATCGCCAGTAAGACGGTCCAAGGTATACAGTAAATCTGAAGTGAAGCATCGGAATCTAAAACTGGACTCACAAGAGAGGTTCAAATCATTGAATATTATAGTGTCGGTCCTCTTGTACTTAAGCCAGCATTGTGCCTTTTGTATTAAATTCGGATGCAATTTCTGTGTTTAATCATCAATAAGAAGGTCCAAGCTATACAGTAGACCTGAAGTGAAGCATCGGACTCTAAAACTGGACTCACAGGAGAGGTTCAAATCATAGAAAGTTGGAGTGTCAGTCCTCTTGTACTTAACTCGGAATTGTGCCTTTTGTATTAAATTCGATGCAATTTCTGTGTTTCATCGTCAATGAGAAGGTCCAAGAGATACAGTAAACCTGATGTGAAGCATCGGAATCTAAAACTGGACTCACAGGAGCGGTTCAAATCATAGTAAGTTAGATTGTCAGTCCTCTTGTACTTAAGTCGGCAATGTGCATTTGTATTAAATTCGGATGCAATTTCTGTGTTTCATCGTCAATAAGAAGGTCCAAGGGATACAGTAAACCTGATGTGAAGCATCGGAATCTGAAACTGGACTCACAGGAGAGGTTCAAATCATAGAAAGTTAGAGTGTCAGTCCTCTTGTACCTAAATCGGCATTGTGCCGTTTTTATTAAATTCGGATGCAATTTCTGGGTTTCATCGTCAATAAGACGGTTCAAGGGATACAGTAAACCTGAAAAGAAGCATCGGAATCTAAAACTGGACTCACAGGAGAGGTTCAAATCATGGAAAGTTAGATAGTCAGTCCTCTTGTACTTAAGTCGGCATTGTGCCCTTTGTTTTAAAGTCGGATGCAATTTCTGTGCTTCATCGTTAATAAGAAGGTCCAAGGGATACAGTGAACCTGTAGTGAAGCATCGGAATATAAAACTGGACTCACAGGAAAGGTTCAAAGCATAGAAAGTTAGAGTGTCAGTCCTCTTGTACTTATGTCGCCATTGGGTCTTTTGTATTAAATTCGGATGCAATTTCTGTGTTTCATCGTCAATAAGAAGGTCCAAGGGATACAGTAAACCTGAAGTGAAGCTTCGGAATCTAAAACTGGACTCACAGGAGACTTACAAATCATAGAAATTTGGAGTGTCAGTCCTCTTGTACTTTCTTCGGCATTGTGCCTTTTGTATTAAATTCGAATGCAATATCTGTGTTTCATCATCAATTAGAAGGTCAAAGGGATACAGTAAACATGAAGTGAGGCATCGGAATCCGAAAGTGGACACACAGGAGAGGTAGAAATCATAGAAAGTTAGAGTGTCAGTCCTCTTGTACATAAGTCGGTATTGTACCTTTTGAATTTAATTCCGATGCAATTTCTGTGCTTCATCGTCAATAAGAAGGTCCAAGGGATACAGTAAACTTGAAGTGAAGCATCGGAATCTAAAACTGGACTCACAGGAGAGGTTCAAATCATACAAAGTTAGAGTGTCAGTCCTCTTGTACTTAAGTCGCCAATGTGCCTTTTGTATTTAATTCGGATGCAATTTCTCTGCTTCATCGTCAATAAGTATGTCCAAGGGATACTGTAAACCACAAGTGAAGCATCGGAATTTAAAACTGGACTCAAAGGAGAGGTTCAAATCATAGAAACTTAGAGTGTCAGTCCTCTTGTACTTAAGTCGCCATTGTGCCTTTTGTATTAAATTCGGATGCAATTTCTGTGTTTCATCGTCAATAAGAAGGTCCAATGGATACAGTAAACCTGAAGTGAAGCATCGGAATCTGAAAGTGGGCTCTCAGGAGAGGTTCAAATCATAGAAAATTAGAGTGTCAGTCCTCTTGTACTTAAGTCGGCATTGTGCCTTTTGAATTTAATTCTGATGCAATTTCTGTGCTTCATCGTCAATAAGAAGGTCCAAGGGATACAGTAAACCTGAAGTGAAACATCGGAATCTAAAACTGGACTCACAGGAGAAGTTCAAATCATAGAAAATTAGAGTGTCAGTCCTCTTGTACTTAAGTCGGCATTGTACCTTTTGTTTTAAATTCGGATGGAATGTTTGTGTATCATCGTCAATAAGACGGTCCTCGGTATACAGTTAACCTGAAGTGAAGCGTTGGAACCTAAAACTGGACTCACAGGAGAGGTTCAAATCTTAGAAAGTTATAGTGTCAGTCCTCTTGTACTTAAGTCGGCATTGTGCCTTTTGAACTTAATTCCGATGCAATATCTGTGCTTCATCGTCGATAAGAAGGTCCAAGGGATACAGAAAACGTGAAGTGAAGCAGCGGAATCTAAAACTGGCCTCACAGGAGAGGTTCAAATCATAGAAAGTTATAGTGTCAGTCCTCTTGTACTTATGTCGGCATTGTGCCTTTTGTATTAAATTCGGATGCAATTTCCGTGTTTCATCGTCAATAAGACGCTCCAAGGTATACAGTAAACCTGAAGTGAAGCAACGGAATCTAAAACTGGACTCAACACAGAGGTTCAAATCATAGATAGTTAGAGTGTCAGTCCTCTTGTACTTATGTCGGCAATGTGCCTTTTGTATTAAATTGAGATGCAATTTCTGTGCTTCATCGTCAATAAGAATGTCCAAGTGATACTGTAAACCTCAAGTGAAGCATCGGAATCTAAAACTGGACGCACAGGAGAGGTTCAAATCATAGAATCTTAGAGTGTCAGTCCTCTTGTACTTAAGTCGCCATTGTGCATTTTGTATTAAATTCGGATGCAATTTCTGTGTTTCCTCGTCAATAAGAAGGTCCAATGGATACAGTAAACCTGAAGTGAAGCATCGGAATCCGAAAGTGGACTCACAGGAGAGGTAGAAATCATAGAAAGTTAGAGTGTCAGTCCTCTTGTACATAAGTAGGCATTGTACCTTTTGAATTTAATTCCGATGCAATTTCTGTGCTTCATCGTCAATAAGAAGGTCCAAGGGATACAGTAAACTTGAAGTGAAGCATCGGAATGTAAAACTGGACTCACAGGAGAGTTTCAAATCATAGAAAGTTAGAGTGTCAGTCCTCTTGTACTAAAGTCGGCATTGTGCCTTTTGTATTAAATTCGGATGCAATTTCTGTGTTTCATCGTCAATAAGAAGGTCCAAGCTATACAGTAGACCTCAAGTGAAGCATCGGAATCTAAAACTGGACTCACAGGAGAGGTTGAAATCATACAAAGTTAGAGTGTCAGTCCTCTTGTACTTAAGTCGGCATTGTGCCTTTTGTATTAAATTCGATGCAATTTCCGTGTTTCATCGTCAATAAGAAGGTCCAAGGGATACAGTAAACCTGATGTAAAGCATCGTAATCTAAAACTGGACTCACAGGAGAGGTTCAAATCATAGGAAGTTAGAGTGTCAGTCCTCTTGTACTTAAGTCGGCAATGTGCCTTTTGTATTAAATTCGGATGCAATATCTGTGTCTCATCGACAATAAGAAGGTCCAAGGGATACAGTAAACCTGAAGTGAAGCATCGGAATCTAAAACTGGACTCACAGGGGAGGTTCAAATCATAGAACGTTAGAGTGTCTGTACTCCTGTACTTAAGTCGGCAATGTACCTTTTGTATTAAATTATGATGCAATTTCTGTGTTTCATCGTCAATAAGAACGTCCAAGGGATACAGTAATCCTGAAGTGAAGCATCAGAATCTAAAACTAGACTCACAGCAGAGGTTCAAATCATAGAAAGTTAGAGTGTCAGTCCTCTTGTACTTAAGTCGGCATTGTTCCTTTTGTATTAAATTCGGATGCTATTTCTGTGTTTCATCGTCAATAAGAAGGTGCAAGGGATACAGTTAACCTGAAGTGAATCATCGTAATCCAAAACCGGACTCACAGGAGAGGTTCATATCATAGAAAGTTGGAGTTCAGTCCTCTTGTACTTAAGTCGGCATTGTGCCTTTTGAATTTAATTCCGATGCAATATCTGTGCTTCATCATCAATAAGAAGGTCCAAGGGATACAGTAAACCTGAAGTGAAGCATCGGATTCTGAAACCGGACTCACAGGGGAGGTTCAAATCACAGAAAGTTAGTGTGTCAGTCCTCTTGTACTTTAGTCTGCATTGTGCCTTTTGTATTAAATTCGGATGCAATATCTGTGTTACATCGTCAATAAGAAGGTCCAAGGGATACAGTAAACCTGAAGTGAAGCATCGGAAACTGAAACTGGACTCACAGGAGAGGTTCAAAACATAGAAAGTTAGAGTGTCAGTCCTCTTGTACCTAAATCGGCATTGTGCCGTTTTTATTAAATTCGGATGCAATTTTAGGGTTTCATCGTCAATAAGACAGTTCAAGGGATACAGTAAACCTGAAGTGAAGCATCGGAATCTAAAACTGGACTCACAGGAGAGGTTCAAATCATGGAAACTTAGACAGTCGGTCCTCTTGTACTTAAGTCGGCATTTTGCCCTTTGTTTTAAAGTCGGATGCAATTTCTGTGCTTCATCGTTAATAAGAAATTCCAAGGATACAGTGAACCTGTAGTGAAGCATCGGAATCTGAAACTGGACTCACAGGAGAGGTTCAAATCATGGAAAGGTAGATAGTCAGTCCTCTTGTACTTAAGTCGGCATTGTGCCCTTTGTATTAAAGTCGGATGCAATTTCTGTGTTTTATCGTCAATAAGAAGGTCCAAGGGATACAGTAAACCTGAAGTGAAGCTTCGGAATCTAAAACTGGACTCACAGGAGACTTACAAATCATAGAAATTTGGAGTGTCAGTCCTCTTGTACTTTCTTCGGCATTGTGCCTTTTGTATTAAATTCGAATGCAATTTCTGTGTTTCATCATCAATTAGAAGGTCAAAGGGATACAGTAAACCTGAAGTGAAGCATCGGAACCTAAAACTGGACTCACAGGAGAGATACAAATCATAGAAAGTTAGAGTGTCAGTCCTCTTGTACTTAAGTCGGCATTATGCCTTTTGAACTTAATTCCGATGCAATATCTGTGCTTCATCGTCGATAAGAAGGTCCAAGGGATACAGTAAACGTGAAGTGAAGCATCGGAATCTAAAACTGGACTCACAGGAGAGGTTCAAATCATAGAAAGTTAGAGTGTCAATCCTCTTGTACTTAAGTCGGCATTGTGCATTTTGTTTTCAATTTGAATGGAATTTTTGTATATCATCGTCAATAAGACGGTCCTCGGTATACAGTAAACCTGAAGTGAAGCATCGGAATCTAAAACTGGACTCACAGGAGAGGTTCAAATCATAGAAAGTTATAGTGGCAGTCCTCTTGTACTTAAGTCGTCATTGTGCCTTTTGTATTAAATTCGGATGCAATTTCTGTGTTTCATCGTCAATAAGACGGTCCAAGGTATACAGTAAAACTGAAGTGAAGCATTGGAATCTAAAACTGGACTCACAAGAGAGGTTCAAATCATTGGATGTTAGAGTGTCGGTCCTCTTGTACTTAAGTCGGCATTGTGCCATTTGTATTAAATTCTGATGCAATTTCTGTGTTTAATTGTCAATAAGAAGGTCCAAGGTATACAGCAGACCTGAAGTGAAGCATCAGAATCTAAAACTGGACTCACAGGAGAGGTTCAAATCATAGAAAGTTAGTGTGTCAGTCCTCTTGTACTTAAGTCGGCATTGTGCCTTTTTTATTAAATTCGATGCAATTTCTGTGTTCCATTGTCAATGAGAAGGTCCAAGGGATACAGTAAACCTGATGTGAAGCATCGGAATCTAAAACTGGACTCACAGGAGAGGTTCAAATCATAGAAAAAAAGAAAGTCAGTCCTCTTGTACTTAAGTCGGCAATGTGCCTTTTGTATTAAATTCGTATGCAATTTCTGTGTTTCATCGTCAATAAGAAGGTCCAAGGGATACAGTAAACCTGAAGTGAAGCATCGGAATCTGAAACCGGACTCACAGGAGAGGTTCAAATCATAGAAAGTTAGAGTGTCAGTCCCCTTGTACCTAAGTCGGCATTGTGTCGTTTTTATTAAATTCTAATGCAATTTCTGGGTTTCATCGTCAATATGACGGTCCAAGGGATACAGTAAACCTCAAGTGAAGCATCGGAATCTAAAACTGGACTCACAGGAGAGGTTCAAATCATAGAAAGTTAGAGTGACAGTCCTCTTGTACTTAAGTCGGCATTGTTCCCTTAGTACTATATTCGGATGCAATATCTGTGTTTCATCGTCAATAAGAAGGTCCAAGAGATACAGTAAACCTGAAGGGAAGCTTCGGAATCTAAAACTGGACTCACAGGAGAGGTTCAAATCATAAAAAGTTAGAGTGTCAGTCCTCTTGTACTTAAATCGGCATTGTGCCTTTTGTATTATATTCGGATGCAATTTCTGTGTTTGATCGTCAATAAGAAGGTCCAAGCTATACAGTAGAGCTGAAGTGAAGCATCGGAATCTAAAACTGGACTCACAGGAGTTGTTCAAATCATAGAAAGTTAGAGTGTCAGTCCTCTTGTACTTAAGTCGGCATTGTGCCTTTTGTATTAAATTCGATGCAATTTCTGTGTTTCATCGTCAATAAGTAGGTCCAAGGGATACAGTAAACCTGATGTGAAGCATCGGAATCTATAACTGCACTCACAGGAGAGGTTCAAATCATTGAAAGTTAGAGTGTCAGTCCTCTTGTACTTAAGTCGGCAATGTGCCTATTGTATTAAATTCGGATGCAATTTCTGTGTTTCATCGTCAATAAAAAGTTCCAAGGGATACAGGAACCCTGAAGTGAAGAATCGGAATCTAAAACTGGACTCACAGGAGAGGTTCAAATCATAGAAATTTAGAGTGTCAGTTACTCTTGTACTTATGTCGGCATTGGGCCATTTGTATTAAATTCCGATGCAATTTCTGTGTTTCATCGTTAATAAGAAGGTCCAAGGGATACAGTAAAACCGAAGTGAAGCATCGGAATCTTAAACTGGACTCACAGGAGAGGTTCAAATCATAGAAACTTAGAATGTCAGTCCTCTTGTACTTAAGTCTTCATTGTGCCTTTTGTATTAAATTCGATGAAATTTCTGTGTTTCATCGTCAATAAAAAGGTCCAAGGGATACGGTAAACCTGAAGTGAAGCATCGGAATTTAAAACTGGACTCACAGGAGAGGTTCAAATCATAGAAAGTTAGAGTATCTGTCCTCTTGTACTTCAGTCGGCATTGTGCCATTTTTATTAAATTAGGATGCAATTTCAGGGTTTCATCGTCAATATGA
This sequence comes from Schistocerca serialis cubense, assembly GCF_023864345.2. NCBI lineage: Eukaryota > Metazoa > Arthropoda > Insecta > Orthoptera > Acrididae > Schistocerca > Schistocerca serialis. The sequence continues at coordinate 18,468,974 of NC_064648.1, forward strand.
CGGTTCAAGGGATACAGTAAACTTGAAGTGAAGCATCGGAACCTAAAACTGGACTCACAGGAGAGATTCAAATCATAGAAAGTTAGAGTGTCAGTCCTCTTGTACTTAAGTCAGCATTGTGCCTTTTGGACTTAATTCCGATGCAATATCTGTGCTTCATCGTCGATAAGAAGGTCCAAGGGATACAGTAAACGTGAAGTGAAGCATCGGAATCTGAAACTGGACTCACAGGAGAGGTTCAAATCATAGCAAGTTATAGTGTCAGTCCTATTGTACTTAAGTCGGCATTGTGCCTTTTGTATTAAATTCGGATGCAATTTCCTTGTTTCATCGTCAATAAGACGGTCCAAGGTATACAGTAAACCTGAAGTGAAGGAACGGAATCTAAAACTGGACTCACAGGGGAGATTCACATCATAGAAAGTTAGAGTGTCAGTCCTCTTATACTTAAGTCGGCAATGTGCCGTTTGTATTAAATTGGGATGCAATTTCTGTGCTTCATCGTCAATAAGAATGTCCAAGGGATACTGTATACCTCAAATGAAGCATCGGAATCTAAAACTGGACTCACAGGAGAGATTGAAATCATAGAATCTTAGAGTGTCAGTCCTCTTGTACTTAAGTCGCCATTGTGCCTTTTGTATTAAATTCGGATGCAATTTCTGTGTTTCATCGTCATTAAGAAGGTGCAAGGGATACAGTTAACCTGAAGTGAATCATCGGAATCTGAAACCGGACTCACAGGGGAGGTTCAAATCACAGAAAGTTAGAGTGTCAGTCCTCTGGTACTTAAGTCGGCATTGAACCTTTTGTATTAAATTCGGATGCTATTTCTGTGTTTCATCGTCAATAAGAAGGTCCAAGGGATACAGTAAAACTGAAGTGAAGCATCGGAATCTAAAACAGGACTCACAGGAGAAGTTCAAATCATAGAAAGTTAGAGTGTCAGTCCTCTTGTACTAAGTCGCCATTGTGCATTTTGTATTAAATTCGGATGCAATTTCTGTGTTTCCTCGTCAATAAGAAGGTCCAATGGATACAGTAAACCTGAAGTGAAGCATCGGAATCTGAAAGTGGACTCACAGGAGAGGTAAAAATCATAGAAAGTTAGAGTGTCAGTCCTCTTGTACTTAAGTCGGCATTGTGCCTTTTGTATTAAATTCGGATGCAATTTCTGTGTTTCATCGTCAATAAGAAGGTCCAAGGGATACAGTAAACCTGAAGTGAAGCATCGGAATCTAAAACTGGACTCACAGGAGAGGTTCAAATCATAGAAAGTTAGAGTGTCAGTCCTCTTGTACTTTAGTCGGCATTGTGCCTTTTGTATAAAATTTGGATGCAATTTCTGTGTTTCATCGTCAATAAGAAGGTCCAAGGGATACAGTACAACTGAAGTGAAGCATCGGAATCTAAAACTGGACTTCTAGGAGAGGCTCAAATCATAGAATGTTAGAGTGTCATTCCTCTTGTACTTAAGTCGGCATTGTTCCCTTTGTATTAAATTCGGATGTAATTTCTGTGTTTCATCGTCATTAAGATGGTTCAAGGGATACAGTTAACCTGAAGTGAATCATCGGTATCTGAAACCGGACCCACAGGGAGTTTCAAATCACAGAAAGTTAGAGTGTCAGTCCTCTGGTACTTAAGACTGCATTGAACCTTTTGTATTAAATTCGGATGCAAATTCTGTGTTTCATCGTCAATAAGAAGGTCCAAGGGATACAGTAAACCTGAAGTGAAGCATCGGAATCTGAAACCGGACTCACAGGATAGGTTCAAATCATAGAAAGTTAGAGTGTCAGTCCCCTTGTACCTAAGTCGGCATTGTGTCGGTTTTATTAAATTCGGATGCAATTTCTGGGTTTCATCGTCAATATGACGGTCCAAGGGATACAGTAAACCTCAAGTGAAGCATCGGAATCTAAAACTGGACTCACAGGAGAGTTTCAAATCATAGAAAGTTAGAGTGACAGTCCTCTTGTACTTAAATCGGCATTGTGCCTTTTGTATTATATTTGGATGCAATTTCTGTGTTTCATCGTCAATAAGAAGGTCCAAGCTATACAGTAGACCTGAAGTGAAGCATCGGAATCTAAAACTGGACTCACAGGAGTGGTTCAAATCATAGAAAGTTAGAGTGTCAGTCCTCTTGTACTTAAGTCGGCATTGTGCCTTTTGTATTAAATTCGATGCAATTTCTGTGTTTCATCGTCAATAAGTAGGTCCAAGGGATACAGTAAACCTGATGTGAAGCATCGGAATCTATAACTGCACTCACAGGAGAGGTTCAAATCATTGAAAGTTAGAGTGTCAGTCCTCTTGTACTTAAGTCGGCAATGTGCCTTTTGTATTAAATTCGAATGAAATTTCTGTGTTTCATCGTCAATAAAAAGTTCCAAGGGATACAAGAACCCTGAAGTGAAGAATCGGAATCTAAAACTGGACTCACAGGAGAGGTTCAAATCATAGAAATTTAGAGTGTCAGTTCTCTTGTACTTATGTCGGCATTGGGCCATTTGTATTAAATTCCGATGCAATTTCTGTGTTTCATCGTTAATAAGAAGGTCCAAGGGATACAGTAAACCCGAAGTGAAGCATCGGAATCTTAAACTGGACTCACAGGAGAGGTTCAAATCATAGCATCTTAGAATGTCAGTCCTCTTGTACTTAAGTCTTCATTGTGCCTTTTGTATTAAATTCGATGAAATTTCTGTGTTTCATCGTCAATAAAAAGGTCCAAGGGATACGGTAAACCTGAAGTGAAGCATCGGAATTTAAAACTGGACTCACAGGAGAGGTTCAAATCATAGAAAGTTAGAGTATCTGTCCTCTTGTACTTCAGTCGGCATTGTGCCATTTTTATTAAATTAGGATGCAATTTCAGGGTTTCATCGTCAATAAGACGGTTCAAGGGATACAGTAAACTTGAAGTGAAGCATCGGAACCTAAAACTGGACTCACAGGAGAGATTCAAATCATAGAAAGTTAGAGTGTCAGTCCTCTGGTACTTAAGTCAGCATTGTGCCTTTTGAACTTAATTCCAATGCAATATCTGTGCTTCATCGTCGATAAGAAGGTCCAAGGGATACAGTAAACGTGAAGTGAAGCATCGGAATCTGAAACTGGACTCACAGGAGAGGTTCAAATCATAGAAAGTTATAGTGTCAGTCCTACTGTACTTAAGTCGGCATTGTGCCTTTTGTATTAAATTCGGATGCAATTTCCGTGTTTCATCGTCAATAAGACGGTCCAAGGTATACAGTAAACCTGAAGTGAAGGAACGGAATCTAAAACTGGACTCACAGGAGAGATTCACATCATAGAAAGTTAGAGTGTCAGTCCTCTTATACTAAAGTCGGCAATGTGCCGTTTGTATTAAATTGGGATGCAATTTCTGTGCTTCATCGTCAATAAGAATGTCCAAGGGATACTGTAAACCTCAAATGAAGCATCGGAATCTAAAACTGGACTCACAGGAGAGATTGAAATCATAGAATCTTAGAGTGTCAGTCCTCTTGTACTTAAGTCGCCATTGTGCCTTTTGTATTAAATTCGGATGCAATTTCTGTGTTTCATCGTCATTAAGAAGGTGCAAGGGATACAGTTAACCTGAAGTGAATCATCGGAATCTGAAACCGGACTCACAGGGGAGGTTCAAATCACAGAAAGTTAGAGTGTCAGTCCTCTGGTACTTAAGTCGGCATTGAACCTTTTGTATTAAATTCGGATGCTATTTCTGTGTTTCATCGTCAATAAGAAGGTCCAAGGGATACAGTAAAACTGAAGTGAAGCATCGGAATCTAAAACAGGACTCACAGGAGAAGTTCAAATCATAGAAAGTTAGAGTGTCAGTCCTCTTGTACTAAGTCGCCATTGTGCATTTTGTATTAAATTCGGATGCAATTTCTGTGTTTCCTCGTCAATAAGAAGGTCCAATGGATACAGTAAACCTGAAGTGAAGCATCGGAATCTGAAAGTGGACTCACAGGAGAGGTAAAAATCATAGAAAGTTAGAGTGTCAGTCCTCTTGTACTTAAGTCGGCATTGTGCCTTTTGTATTAAATTCGGATGCAATTTCTGTGTTTCATCGTCAATAAGAAGGTCCAAGGGATACAGTAAACCTGAAGTGAAGCATCGGAATCTAAAACTGGACTCACAGGAGAGGTTCAAATCATAGAAAGTTAGAGTGTCAGTCCTCTTGTACTTTAGTCGGCATTGTGCCTTTTGTATAAAATTTGGATGCAATTTCTGTGTTTCATCGTCAATAAGAAGGTCCAAGGGATACAGTAAAACTGAAGTGAAGCATCGGAATCTAAAACTGGACTTCTAGGAGAGGTTCAAATCATAGAATGTTAGAGTGTCATTCCTCTTGTACTTAAGTCGGCATTGTTCCTTTTGTATTAAATTCGGATGTAATTTCTGTGTTTCATCGTCATTAAGATGGTGCAAGGGATACAGTTAACCTGAAGTGAATCATCGGTATCTGAAACCGGACTCACAGGGAGTTTCAAATCACAGAAAGTTAGAGTGTCAGTCCTCTGGTACTTAAGACTGCATTGAACCTTTTGTATTAAATTCGGATGCAAATTCTGTGTTTCATCGTCAATAAGAAGGTCCAAGGGATACAGTAAACCTGAAGTGAAGCATCGGAATCTGAAACCGGACTCACAGGATAGGTTCAAATCATAGAAAGTTAGAGTGTCAGTCCCCTTGTACCTAAGTCGGCATTGTGTCGGTTTTATTAAATTCGGATGCAATTTCTGGGTTTCATCGTCAATATGACGGTCCAAGGGATACAGTAAACCTCAAGTGAAGCATCGGATTCTAAAACTGGACTCACAGGAGAGGTTCAAATCATAGAAAGTTAGAGTGACAGTCCTCTTGTACTTAAATCGGCATTGTGCCTTTTGTATTATATTTGGATGCAATTTCTGTGTTTCATCGTCAATAAGAAGGTCCAAGCTATACAGTAGACCTGAAGTGAAGCATCGGAATCTAAAACTGGACTCACAGGAGTGGTTCAAATCATAGAAAGTTAGAGTGTCAGTCCTCTTGTACTTAAGTCGGCATTGTGCCTTTTGTATTAAATTCGATGCAATTTCTGTGTTTCATCGTCAATAAGTAGGTCCAAGGGATACAGTAAACCTGATGTGAAGCATCGGAATCTATAACTGCACTCACAGGAGAGGTTCAAATCATTGAAAGTTAGTGTCAGTCCTCTTGTACTTAAGTCGGCAATGTGCCTTTTGTATTAAATTCGAATGAAATTTCTGTGTTTCATCGTCAATAAAAAGTTCCAAGGGATACAAGAACCCTGAAGTGAAGAATCGGAATCTAAAACTGGACTCACAGGAGAGGTTCAAATCATAGAAATTTAGAGTGTCAGTTCTCTTGTACTTATGTCGGCATTGGGCCATTTGTATTAAATTCCGATGCAATTTCTGTGTTTCATCGTTAATAAGAAGGTCCAAGGGATACAGTAAACCCGAAGTGAAGCATCGGAATCTTAAACTGGACTCACAGGAGAGGTTCAAATCATAGCATCTTAGAATGTCATTCCTCTTGTACTTAAGTCTTCATTGTGCCTTTTGTATTAAATTCGATGAAATTTCTGTGTTTCATCGTCAATAAAAAGGTCCAAGGGATACGGTAAACCTGAAGTGAAGCATCGGAATTTAAAACTGGACTCACAGGAGAGGTTCAAATCATAGAAAGTTAGAGTATCTGTCCTCTTGTACTTCAGTCGGCATTGTGCCATTTTTATTAAATTAGGATGCAATTTCAAGGTTTCATCGTCAATAAGACGGTTCAAGGGATACAGTAAACTTGAAGTGAAGCATCGGAACCTAAAACTGGACTCACAGGAGAGATTCAAATCATAGAAAGTTAGAGTGTCAGTCCTCTGGTACTTAAGTCAGCATTGTGCCTTTTGAACTTAATTCCAATGCAATATCTGTGCTTCATCGTCGATAAGAAGGTCCAAGGGATACAGTAAACGTGAAGTGAAGCATCGGAATCTGAAACTGGACTCACAGGAGAGGTTCAAATCATAGAAAGTTATAGTGTCAGTCCTATTGTACTTAAGTCGGCATTGTGCCTTTTGTATTAAATTCGGATGCAATTTCCGTGTTTCATCGTCAATAAGACGGTCCAAGGTATACAGTAAACCTGAAGTGAAGGAACGGAATCTAAAACTGGACTCACAGGAGAGATTCAAATCATAGAAAGTTAGAGTGTCAGTCCTCTTATACTTAAGTCGGCAATGTGCCGTTTGTATTAAATTGGGATGCAATTTCTGTGCTTCATCGTCAATAAGAATGTCCAAGGGATACTGTAAACCTCAAATGAAGCATCGGAATCTAAAACTGGACTCACAGGAGAGATTGAAATCATAGAATCTTAGAGTGTCAGTCCTCTTGTACTTAAGTCGCCATTGTGCCTTTTGTATTAAATTCGGATGCAATTTCTGTGTTTCATCGTCATTAAGAAGGTGCAAGGGATACAGTTAACCTGAAGTGAATCATCGGAATCTGAAACCGGACTCACAGGGGAGGTTCAAATCACAGAAAGTTAGAGTGTCAGTCCTCTGGTACTTAAGTCGGCATTGAACCTTTTGTATTAAATTCGGATGCAATATCTGTGTTTCATCGTCAATAAGAAGGTCCAAGGGATACAGTAAAACTGAAGTGAAGCATCGGAATCTAAAACAGGACTCACAGGAGAAGTTCAAATCATAGAAAGTTAGAGTGTCAGTCCTCTTGTACTAAGTCGCCATTGTGCATTTTGTATTAAATTCGGATGCAATTTCTGTGTTTCCTCGTCAATAAGAAGGTCCAATGGATACAGTAAACCTGAAGTGAAGCATCGGAATCTGAAAGTGGACTCACAGGAGAGGTAGAAATCATAGAATGTTAGAGTGTCAGTCCCCTTGTACCTAAGTCGGCATTGTGTCGGTTTTATTAAATTCGGATGCAATTTCTGGGTTTCATCGTCAATATGACGGTCCAAGGGATACAGTAAACCTCAAGTGAAGCATCGGAATCTAAAACTGGACTCACAGGAGAGGTTCAAATCATAGAAAGTTAGAGTGACAGTCCTCTTGTACTTAAATCGGCATTGTGCCTTTTGTATTATATTTGGATGCAATTTCTGTGTTTCATCGTCAATAAGAAGGTCCAAGCTATACAGTAGACCTGAAGTGAAGCATCGGAATCTAAAACTGGACTCACAGGAGTGGTTCAAATCATAGAAAGTTAGAGTGTCAGTCCTCTTGTACTTAAGTCGGCATTGTGCCTTTTGTATTAAATTCGATGCAATTTCTGTGTTTCATCGTCAATAAGTAGGTCCAAGGGATACAGTAAACCTGATGTGAAGCATCGGAATCTATAACTGCACTCACAGGAGAGGTTCAAATCATTGAAAGTTAGAGTGTCAGTCCTCTTGTACTTAAGTCGCAATGTGCCTTTTGTATTAAATTCGAATGAAATTTCTGTGTTTCATCGTCAATAAAAAGTTCCAAGGGATACAAGAACCCTGAAGTGAAGAATCGGAATCTAAAACTGGACTCACAGGAGAGGTTCAAATCATAGAAATTTAGAGTGTCAGTTCTCTTGTACTTATGTCGGCATTGGGCCATTTGTATTAAATTCCGATGCAATTTCTGTGTTTCATCGTTAATAAGAAGGTCCAAGGGATACAGTAAACCCGAAGTGAAGCATCGGAATCTTAAACTGGACTCACAGGAGAGGTTCAAATCATAGCATCTTAGAATGTCAGTCATCTTGTACTTAAGTCTTCATTGTGCCTTTTGTATTAAATTCGATGAAATTTCTGTGTTTCATCGTCAATAAAAAGGTCCAAGGGATACGGTAAACCTGAAGTGAAGCATCGGAATTTAAAACTTGACTCACAGGAGAGGTTCAAATCATAGAAAGTTAGAGTATCTGTCCTCTTGTACTTCAGTCGGCATTGTGCCATTTTTATTAAATTAGGATGCAATTTCAGGGTTTCATCGTCAATAAGACGGTTCAAGGGATACAGTAAACTTGAAGTGAAGCATCGGAACCTAAAACTGGACTCACAGGAGAGATTCAAATCATAGAAAGTTAGAGTGTCAGTCCTCTGGTACTTAAGTCAGCATTGTGCCTTTTGAACTTAATTCCAATGCAATATCTGTGCTTCATCGTCGATAAGAAGGTCCAAGGGATACAGTAAACGTGAAGTGAAGCATCGGAATCTGAAACTGGACTCACAGGAGAGGTTCAAATCATAGAAAGTTATAGTGTCAGTCCTATTGTACTTAAGTCGGCATTGTGCCTTTTGTATTAAATTCGGATGCAATTTCCGTGTTTCATCGTCAATAAGACGGTCCAAGGTATACAGTAAACCTGAAGTGAAGGAACGGAATCTAAAACTGGACTCACAGGAGAGATTCAAATCATAGAAAGTTAGAGTGTCAGTCCTCTTATACTTAAGTCGGCAATGTGCCGTTTGTATTAAATTGGGATGCAATTTCTGTGCTTCATCGTCAATAAGAATGTCCAAGGGATACTGTAAACCTCAAATGAAGCATCGGAATCTAAAACTGGACTCACAGGAGAGATTGAAATCATAGAATCTTAGAGTGTCAGTCCTCTTGTACTTTAGTCGGCATTGTGCCTTTTGTATAAAATTTGGATGCAATTTCTGTGTTTCATCGTCAATAAGAAGGTCCAAGGGATACAGTAAAACTGAAGTGAAGCATCGGAATCTAAAACTGGACTTCTAGGAGAGGTTCAAATCATAGAATGTTAGAGTGTCATTCCTCTTGTACTTAAGTCGGCATTGTTCCTTTTGTATTAAATTCGGATGTAATTTCTGTGTTTCATCGTCATTAAGATGGTGCAAGGGATACAGTTAACCTGAAGTGAATCATCGGTATCTGAAACCGGACTCACAGGGAGTTTCAAATCACAGAAAGTTAGAGTGTCAGTCCTCTGGTACTTAAGACTGCATTGAAACTTTTGTATTAAATTCGGATGCAAATTCTGTGTTTCATCGTCAATAAGAAGGTCCAAGGGATACAGTAAACCTGAAGTGAAGCATCGGAATCTGAAACCGGACTCACAGGATAGGTTCAAATCATAGAAAGTTAGAGTGTCAGTCCCCTTGTACCTAAGTCGGCATTGTGTCGGTTTTATTAAATTCGGATGCAATTTCTGGGTTTCATCGTCAATATGACGGTCCAAGGGATACAGTAAACCTCAAGTGAAGCATCGGAATCTAAAACTGGACTCACAGGAGAGGTTCAAATCATAGAAAGTTAGAGTGACAGTCCTCTTGTACTTAAATCGGCATTGTGCCTTTTGTATTATATTTGGATGCAATTTCTGTGTTTCATCGTCAATAAGAAGGTCCAAGCTATACAGTAGACCTGAAGTGAAGCATCGGAATCTAAAACTGGACTCACAGGAGTGGTTCAAATCATAGAAAGTTAGAGTGTCAGTCCTCTTGTACTTAAGTCGGCATTGTGCCTTTTGTATTAAATTCGATGCAATTTCTGTGTTTCATCGTCAATAAGTAGGTCCAAGGGATACAGTAAACCTGATGTGAAGCATCGGAATCTATAACTGCACTCACAGGAGAGGTTCAAATCATTGAAAGTTAGAGTGTCAGTCCTCTTGTACTTAAGTCGCAATGTGCCTTTTGTATTAAATTCGAATGAAATTTCTGTGTTTCATCGTCAATAAAAAGTTCCAAGGGATACAAGAACCCTGAAGTGAAGAATCGGAATCTAAAACTGGACTCACAGGAGAGGTTCAAATCATAGAAATTTAGAGTGTCAGTTCTCTTGTACTTATGTCGGCATTGGGCCATTTGTATTAAATTCCGATGCAATTTCTGTGTTTCATCGTTAATAAGAAGGTCCAAGGGATACAGTAAACCCGAAGTGAAGCATCGGAATCTTAAACTGGACTCACAGGAGAGGTTCAAATCATAGCATCTTAGAATGTCAGTCCTCTTGTACTTAAGTCTTCATTGTGCCTTTTGTATTAAATTCGATGAAATTTCTGTGTTTCATCGTCAATAAAAAGGTCCAAGGGATACGGTAAACCTGAAGTGAAGCATCGGAATTTAAAACTGGACTCACAGGAGAGGTTCAAATCATAGAAAGTTAGAGTATCTGTCCTCTTGTACTTCAGTCGGCATTGTGCCATTTTTATTAAATTAGGATGCAATTTCAGGGTTTCATCGTCAATAAGACGGTTCAAGGGATACAGTAAACTTGAAGTGAAGCATCGGAACCTAAAACTGGACTCACAGGAGAGATTCAAATCATAGAAAGTTAGAGTGTCAGTCCTCTGGTACTTAAGTCAGCATTGTGCCTTTTGAACTTAATTCCAATGCAATATCTGTGCTTCATCGTCGATAAGAAGGTCCAAGGGATACAGTAAACGTGAAGTGAAGCATCGGAATCTGAAACTGGACTCACAGGAGAGGTTCAAATCATAGAAAGTTATAGTGTCAGTCCTATTGTACTTAAGTCGGCATTGTGCCTTTTGTATTAAATTCGGATGCAATTTCCGTGTTTCATCGTCAATAAGACGGTCCAAGGTATACAGTAAACCTGAAGTGAAGGAACGGAATCTAAAACTGGACTCACAGGAGAGATTCAAATGATAGAAAGTTAGAGTGTCAGTCCTCTTATACTTAAGTCGGCAATGTGCCGTTTGTATTAAATTGGAATGCAATTTCTGTGCTTCATCGTCAATAAGAATGTCCAAGGGATACTGTAAACCTCAAATGAAGCATCGGAATCTAAAACTGGACTCACAGGAGAGATTGAAATCATAGAATCTTAGAGTGTCAGTCCTCTTGTACTTTAGTCGGCATTGTGCCTTTTGTATAAAATTTGGATGCAATTTCTGTGTTTCATCGTCAATAAGAAGGTCCAAGGGATACAGTAAAACTGAAGTGAAGCATCGGAATCTAAAACTGGACTTCTAGGAGAGGTTCAAATCATAGAATGTTAGAGTGTCATTCCTCTTGTACTTAAGTCGGCATTGTTCCTTTTGTATTAAATTCGGATGTAATTTCTGTGTTTCATCGTCATTAAGATGGTGCAAGGGATACAGTTAACCTGAAGTGAATCATCGGTATCTGAAACCGGACTCACAGGGAGTTTCAAATCACAGAAAGTTAGAGTGTCAGTCCTCTGGTACTTAAGACTGCATTGAACCTTTTGTATTAAATTCGGATGCAAATTCTGTGTTTCATCGTCAATAAGAAGGTACAAGGGATACAGTAAACCTGAAGTGAAGCATCGGAATCTGAAACCGGACTCACAGGATAGGTTCAAATCATAGAAAGTTAGAGTGTCAGTAACCTTGTACCTAAGTCGGCATTGTGTCGGTTTTATTAAATTCGGATGCAATTTCTGGGTTTCATCGTCAATATGACGGTCCAAGGGATACAGTAAACCTCAAGTGAAGCATCGGAATCTAAAACTGGACTCACAGGAGAGGTTCAAATCATAGAAAGTTAGAGTGACAGTCCTCTTGTACTTAAATCGGCATTGTGCCTTTTGTATTATATTTGGATGCAATTTCTGTGTTTCATCGTCAATAAGAAGGTCCAAGCTATACAGTAGACCTGAAGTGAAGCATCGGAATCTAAAACTGGACTCACAGGAGTGGTTCAAATCATAGAAAGTTAGAGTGTCAGTCCTCTTGTACTTAAGTCGGCATTGTGCCTTTTGTATTAAATTCGATGCAATTTCTGTGTTTCATCGTCAATAAGTAGGTCCAAGGGATACAGTAAACCTGATGTGAAGCATCGGAATCTATAACTGCACTCACAGGAGAGGTTCAAATCATTGAAAGTTAGTGTCAGTCCTCTTGTACTTAAGTCGGCAATGTGCCTTTTGTATTAAATTCGAATGAAATTTCTGTGTTTCATCGTCAATAAAAAGTTCCAAGGGATACAAGAACCCTGAAGTGAAGAATCGGAATCTAAAACTGGACTCACAGGAGAGGTTCAAATCATAGAAATTTAGAGTGTCAGTTCTCTTGTACTTATGTCGGCATTGGGCCATTTGTATTAAATTCCGATGCAATTTCTGTGTTTCATCGTTAATAAGAAGGTCCAAGGGATACAGTAAACCCGAAGTGAAGCATCGGAATCTTAAACTGGACTCACAGGAGAGGTTCAAATCATAGCATCTTAGAATGTCAGTCCTCTTGTACTTAAGTCTTCATTGTGCCTTTTGTATTAAATTCGATGAAATTTCTGTGTTTCATCGTCAATAAAAAGGTCCAAGGGATACGGTAAACCTGAAGTGAAGCATCGGAATTTAAAACTGGACTCACAGGAGAGGTTCAAATCATAGAAAGTTAGAGTATCTGTCCTCTTGTACTTCAGTCGGCATTGTGCCATTTTTATTAAATTAGGATGCAATTTCAAGGTTTCATCGTCAATAAGACGGTTCAAGGGATACAGTAAACTTGAAGTGAAGCATCGGAACCTAAAACTGGACTCACAGGAGAGATTCAAATCATAGAAAGTTAGAGTGTCAGTCCTCTGGTACTTAAGTCAGCATTGTGCCTTTTGAACTTAATTCCAATGCAATATCTGTGCTTCATCGTCGATAAGAAGGTCCAAGGGATACAGTAAACGTGAAGTGAAGCATCGGAATCTGAAACTGGACTCACAGGAGAGGTTCAAATCATAGAAAGTTATAGTGTCAGTCCTATTGTACTTAAGTCGGCATTGTGCCTTTTGTATTAAATTCGGATGCAATTTCCGTGTTTCATCGTCAATAAGACGGTCCAAGGTATACAGTAAACCTGAAGTGAAGGAACGGAATCTAAAACTGGACTCACAGGAGAGATTCAAATCATAGAAAGTTAGAGTGTCAGTCCTCTTATACTTAAGTCGGCAATGTGCCGTTTGTATTAAATTGGGATGCAATTTCTGTGCTTCATCGTCAATAAGAATGTCCAAGGGATACTGTAAACCTCAAATGAAGCATCGGAATCTAAAACTGGACTCACAGGAGAGATTGAAATCATAGAATCTTAGAGTGTCAGTCCTCTTGTACTTAAGTCGCCATTGTGCCTTTTGTATTAAATTCGGATGCAATTTCTGTGTTTCATCGTCATTAAGAAGGTGCAAGGGATACAGTTAACCTGAAGTGAATCATCGGAATCTGAAACCGGACTCACAGGGGAGGTTCAAATCACAGAAAGTTAGAGTGTCAGTCCTCTGGTACTTAAGTCGGCATTGAACCTTTTCTATTAAATTCGGATGCAATTTCTGTGTTTCATCGTCAATAAGAAGGTCCAAGGGATACAGTAAAACTGAAGTGAAGCATCGGAATCTAAAACAGGACTCACAGGAGAAGTTCAAATCATAGAAAGTTAGAGTGTCAGTCCTCTTGTACTAAGTCGCCATTGTGCATTTTGTATTAAATTCGGATGCAATTTCTGTGTTTCCTCGTCAATAAGAAGGTCCAATGGATACAGTAAACCTGAAGTGAAGCATCGGAATCTGAAAGTGGACTCACAGGAGAGGTAGAAATCATAGAAAGTTAGAGTGTCAGTCCCCTTGTACCTAAGTCGGCATTGTGTCGGTTTTATTAAATTCGGATGCAATTTCTGGGTTTCATCGTCAATATGACGGTCCAAGGGATACAGTAAACCTCAAGTGAAGCATCGGAATCTAAAACTGGACTCACAGGAGAGGTTCAAATCATAGAAAGTTAGAGTGACAGTCCTGTTGTACTTAAATCGGCATTGTGCCTTTTGTATTATATTTGGATGCAATTTCTGTGTTTCATCGTCAATAAGAAGGTCCAAGCTATACAGTAGACCTGAAGTGAAGCATCGGAATCTAAAACTGGACTCACAGGAGTGGTTCAAATCATAGAAAGTTAGAGTGTCAGTCCTCTTGTACTTAAGTCGGCATTGTGCCTTTTGTATTAAATTCGATGCAATTTCTGTGTTTCATCGTCAATAAGTAGGTCCAAGGGATACAGTAAACCTGATGTGAAGCATCGGAATCAATAACTGCACTCACAGGAGAGGTTCAAATCATTGAAAGTTAGAGTGTCAGTCCTCTTGTACTTAAGTCGCAATGTGCCTTTTGTATTAAATTCGAATGAAATTTCTGTGTTTCATCGTCAATAAAAAGTTCCAAGGGATACAAGAACCCTGAAGTGAAGAATCGGAATCTAAAACTGGACTCACAGGAGAGGTTCAAATCATAGAAATTTAGAGTGTCAGTTCTCTTGTACTTATGTCGGCATTGGGCCATTTGTATTAAATTCCGATGCAATTTCTGTGTTTCATCGTTAATAAGAAGGTCCAAGGGATACAGTAAACCCGAAGTGAAGCATCGGAATCTTAAACTGGACTCACAGGAGAGGTTCAAATCATAGCATCTTAGAATGTCAGTCCTCTTGTACTTAGGTCTTCATTGTGCCTTTTGTATTAAATTCGATGAAATTTCTGTGTTTCATCGTCAATAAAAAGGTCCAAGGGATACGGTAAACCTGAAGTGAAGCATCGGAATTTAAAACTGGACTCACAGGAGAGGTTCAAATCATAGAAAGTTAGAGTATCTGTCCTCTTGTACTTAAGTCGGCATTGTGCCATTTTTATTAAATTAGGATGCAATTTCAGGGTTTCATCGTCAATAAGACGGTTCAAGGGATACAGTAAACTTGAAGTGAAGCATCGGAACCTAAAACTGGACTCACAGGAGAGATTCAAATCATAGAAAGTTAGAGTGTCAGTCCTCTGGTACTTAAGTCAGCATTGTGCCTTTTGAACTTAATTCCAATGCAATATCTGTGCTTCATCGTCAATAAGAAGGTCCAAGGGATACAGTAAAACTGAAGTGAAGCATCGGAATCTAAAACTGGACTTACAGGAGAGGTTCAAATCATAGAATGTTAGAGTGTCATTCCTCTTGTACTTAAGTCGGCATTGTTCCTTTTGTATTAAATTCGGATGTAATTTCTGTGTTTCATCGTCATTAAGAAGGTGCAAGGGATACAGTTAACCTGAAGTGAATCATCGGAATCTGAAACCGGACTCACAGGGAGGTTCAAATCACAGAAAGTTAGAGTGTCAGTCCTCAGGTACTTAAGACTGCATTGAACCTTTTGTATTAAATTCGGATGCAATTTCTGTGTTTCATCGTCAATAAGAAGGTCCAAGGGATACAGTAAACCTGAAGTGAAGCATCGGAATCTGAAACCGGACTCACAGGAGAGGTTCAAATCATAGAAAGTTAGAGTGTCAGTCCCCTTGTACCTAAGTCGGCATTGTGTCGTTTTTATTAAATTCGGATGCAATTTCTGGGTTTCATCGTCAATATGACGGTCCAAGGGATACAGTAAACCTCAAGTGAAACATCGGAATCTAAAACTGGACTCACAGGAGAGGTTCAAATCATAGAAAGTTAGAGTGACTGTCCTCTTGTACTTAAGTCGGCATTGTTCCCTTAGTACTATATTCGGATGCAATATCTGTGTTTCATCGTCAATAAGAAGGTCCAAGAGATACAGTAAACCTGAAGTGAAGCTTCGGAATCTATAACTGGACTCACAGGAGAGGTTCAAATCATAAAAAGTTAGAGTGTCAGTCCTCTTGTACTTAAATCGGCATTGTCCCTTTTGTATTATATTCGGATGCAATTTCTGTGTTTCATCGTCAATAAGAAGGTCCAAGCTATACAGTAGACCTGAAGTGAAGCATCGGAATCTAAAACTGGACTCACAGGAGTGGTTCAAATCATAGAAAGTTAGAGTGTCAGTCCTCTTGTACTTAAGTCGGCATTGTGCCTTTTGTATTAAATTCGATGCAATTTCTGTGTTTCATCGTCAATTAGTAGGTCCAAGGGATACATTAAACCTGATGTGAAGCATCGGAATCTCTAACTGCACTCACAGGAGAGGTTCAAATCATTGAAAGTTAGAGTGTCAGTCCTCTTGTACTTAAGTCGGCAATGTGCCTTTTGTATTAAATTCGGATGCAATTTCTGTGTTTCATCGTCAATAAAAAGTTCCAAGGGATACAGGAACCCATAAGTGAAGAATCGGAATCTAAAACTGGACTCACAGGAGAGGTTCAAATCATAGAATTTGAGAGTGTCATTTCTCTTGTACTTATGTCGGCATTGGGCCATTTGTATTAAATTCCGATGCAATTTCTGTGTTTCATCGTTAATAAGAAGGTCCAAGGGATACAGTAAACCCGAAGTGAAGCATCGGAATCTTAAACTGGACTCACAGGAGAGGTTCAAATCATAGAAACTTAGAATGTCAGTCCTCTTGTACTTAAGTCTTCATTGTGCCTTTTGTATTAAATTCGATGAAATTTCTGTGTTTCATCGTCAATAAAAAGGTCCAAGGGATACGGTAAACCTGAAGTGAAGCATCGGAATTTAAAACTGGACTCACAGGAGAGGTTCAAATCATAGAAAGTTAGAGTGTCAGTCCTCTTGTACTTAAGTCAGCATTGTGCCTTTTGAACTTAATTCCGATGCAATATCTGTGCTTCATCGTCGATAAGAAGGTCCAAGGGATACAGTAAACGTGAAGTGAAGCATCGGAATCTGAAACTGGACTCACAGGAGAGGTTCAAATCATAGAAAGTTATAGTGTCAGTCCTATTGTACTTACGTCGGCATTGTGCCTTTTGTATTAAATTCGGATGCAATTTCCGTGTTTCATCGTCAATAAGACGGTCCAAGGTATACAGTAAACCTTAAGTGAAGGAACGGAATCTAAAACTGGACTCACAGGAGTGATTCAAATCATAGAAAGTTAGAGTGTCAGTCCTCTTATACTTAAGTCGGCAATTTGCCGTTTGTATTAAATTGGGATGCAATTTCTGTGCTTCATCGTCAATAAGAATGTCCAAGGGATATTGTAAACCTCAAATGAAGCATCGGAATCTAAAACTGGACTCACAGGAGAGATTGAAATCATAGAAAGTTAGAGTGTCAGTCCTCTTGTACTTAAGTCGGCATTGTGCCTTTTGTATTAAATTCGATGCAATTTCTGTGTTTCATCGTCAATAAGTAGGTCCAAGGGATACAGTAAACCTGATGTGAAGCATCGGAATCTATAACTGCACTCACAGGAGAGGTTCAAATCATTGAAAGTTAGAGTGTCAGTCCTCTTGTACTTAAATCGGCAATGTGCCTTTTATATTAAATTCGGATGCAATTTCTGTGTTTCATCGTCAATAAAAAGTTCCAAGGGATACAGGAACCCTGAAGTGAAGAATCGGAATCTAAAACTGGACTCACAGGAGAGGTTCAAATCATAGAAATTTAGAGTGTCAGTTACTCTTGTACTTATGTCGGCATTGGGCCATTTGTATTAAATTCCGATGCAATTTCTGTGTTTCATCGTTAATAAGAAGGTCCAAGGGATACAGTAAACCCGAAGTGAAGCATCGGAATCTCAAACTGGACTCACAGGAGAGGTTCAAATCATAGAAACTTAGAATGTCAGTCCTCTTGTACTTAAGTCTTCATTGTGCCTGTTGTATTAAATTCGATGAAATTTCTGTGTTTCATCGTCAATAAAAAGGTCCAAGGGATACGGTAAACCTGAAGTGAAGCATCGGAATTTAAAACTGGACTCACAGGAGAGGTTCAAATCATAGAAAGTTAGAGTGTCAGTCCTCTTATACTTAAGTCAGCATTGTGCCTTTTGAACTTAATTCCGATGCAATATCTGCGCTTCATCGTCGATAAGAAGGTCCAAGGGATACAGTAACCGTGAAGTGAAGCATCGGAATCTGAAACTGGACTCACAGGAGAGGTTCAAATCATAGAAAGTTATAGTGTCAGTCCTACTGTACTTATGTCGGCATTGTGCCTTTTGTATTAAATTCGGATGCAATTTCCGTGTTTCATCGTCAATAAGACGGTCCAAGGTATACAGTAAACCTGAAGTGAAGGAACGGAATCTAAAACTGGACTCACAGGAGAGATTCAAATCATAGAAAGTTAGAGTGTCAGTCCTCTTATACTTAAGTCGGCAATGTGCCGTTTGTATTAAATTGGGATGCAATTTCTGTGCTTCATCGTCAATAAGAATGTCCAAGGGTTACTGTAAACCTCAAATGAAGCATCAGAATCTAAAACTGGACTCACAGGAGAGATTGAAATCATAGAATCTTAGAGTGTCAGTCCTCTTGTACTTAAGTCGCCATTGTGCCTTTTGTATTAAATTCGGATGCAATTTCTGTGTTTCATCGTCATTAAGAAGGTGCAAGGGATACAGTTAACCTGAAGTGAATCATCGGAATCTGAAACCGGACTCACAGCGAGTTTCAAATCCCAGAAAGTTAGAGTGTCAGTCCTCTGGTACTTAAGACTGCATTGAACCTTTTGTATTAAATTCGGATGCAATTTCTGTGTTTCATCGTCAATAAGAAGGTCCAAGGGATACAGTAAACGTGAAGTGAAGCATCGGAATCTGAAACCGGACTCACAGGAGAGGTTCAAATCATAGAAAGTTAAAGTGTCAGTCCCCTTGTACCTAAGTCGGCATTGTGTCGTTTTTATTAAATTCGGATGCGATTTCTGGGTTTCATCGTCAATATGACGGTCCAAGGGATACAGTAAACCTCAAGTGAAGCATCGGAATCTAAAACTGGAATCACAGGAGAGGTTCAAATCATAGAAAGTTAGAGTGACAGTCCTCTTGTACTTAAGTCGGCATTGTTCCCTTAGTAATATATTCGGATGCAATATCTGTGTTTCATCGTCAATAAGAAGGTCCAAGAGATACAGTAAACCTGAAGTGAAGCTTCGGAATCTAAAACTGGACTCACAGGAGAGATTCAAATCATAAAAAGTTAGAGTGTCAGTCCTCTTGTACTTAAATCGGCATTGTGCCTTTTGTATTATATTTGGATGCAATTTCTGTGTTTCATCGTCAATAAGAAGGTCCAAGCTATACAGTAGACCTGAAGTGAAGCATCGGAATCTAAAACTGGACTCACAGGAGTGGTTCAAATCATAGAACGTTAGAGTGTCAGTCCTCTTGTACTTAAGTCGGCATTGTGCCTTTTGTATTAAATTCGATGCAATTTCTGTGTTTCATCGTCTATAAGTAGGTCCAAGGGATACAGTAAACCTGATGTGAAGCTTCGGAATCTATAACTGCACTCACAGGAGAGGTTCAAATCATTGAAAGTTAGAGTATCTGTCCTCTTGTACTTCAGTCGGCATTGTGCCATTTTTATTAAATTAGGATGCAATTTCAGGGTTTCATCATCAATAAGACGGTTTAAGGGATACAGTAAACTTGAAGTGAAGCATCGGAACCTAAAACTGGACTCACAGGAGAGATTCAAATCATAGAATGTTAGAGTGTCATTCCTCTTGTACTTAAGTCGGCAATGTGCCGTTTGTATTAAATTGGGATGCAATTTCTGTGCTTCATCGTCAATAAGAATGTCCAAGGGATACTGTAAACCTCAAATGAAGCATCGGAATCTAAAACTGGACTCACAGGAGAGATTGAAATCATAGAATCTTAGAGTGTCAGTCCTCTTGTACTTAAGTCGCCATTGTGCCTTTTGTATTAAATTCGGATGCAATTTCTGTGTTTCATCGTCATTAAGAAGGTGCAAGGGATACAGTTAACCTGAAGTGAATCATCGGAATCTGAAACCGGACTCACAGGGGAGGTTCAAATCACAGAAAGTTAGAGTGTCAGTCCTCTGGTACTTAAGTCGGCATTGAACCTTTTGTATTAAATTCGGATGCAATTTCTGTGTTTCATCGTCAATAAGAAGGTCCAAGGGATACAGTAAACCTGAAGTGAAGCATCGGAATCTGAAACCGGACTCACAGGAGAGGTTCAAATCATAGAAAGTTAGAGTGTCAGTCCCCTTGTACCTAAGTCGGCATTGTGTCGTTTATATTAAATTCGGATGCAATTTCTGGGTTTCATCGTCAATATGACGGTCCAAGGGATACAGTAAACCTCAAGTGAAGCATCGGAATCTAAAACTGGACTCACAGGAGAGGTTCAAATCATAGAAAGTTAGAGTGACAGTCCTCTTGTACTTAAGTCGGCATTGTTCCCTTAGTACTATATTCGGATGCAATATCTGTGTTTCATCGTCAATAAGAAGGTCCAAGAGATACAGTAAACCTGAAGTGAAGCTTCGGAATCTATAACTGGACTCACAGGAGAGGTTCAAATCATAGAAAGTTAGAGTGTCAGTCCTCTTGTACTTAAGTCAGCATTGTGCCTTTTGTACTTAATTCCGATGCAATATCTGTGCTTCATCGTTGATAAGAAGGTCCAAGGGATACAGTAAACGTGAAGTGAAGCATCCGAATCTGAAACTGGACTCACAGGAGAGGTTCAAATCATAGAAAGTTATAGTGTCAGTCCTATTGTACTTACGTCGGCATTGTGCCTTTTGTATTAAATTCGGATGCAATTTCCGTGTTTCATCGTCAATAAGACGGTCCAAGGTATACAGTAAACCTTAAGTGAAGGAAAGGAATCTAAAACTAGAGTCACAAGAGTGATTCAAATCATAGAAAGTTAGAGTGGTAGTCCTCTTATACTTAAGTCGGCAAAGTGCCGTTTGTATTAAATTGGGATGCAATTTCTGTGCTTCATCGTCAATAGGAATGTCCAAGGGATACTGTAAACCTCAAATGAAGCATCGGAATCTAAAACTGGACTCACAGGAGAGATTGAAATCATAGAATCTTAGAGTGTCAGTCCTCTTGTACTTAAGTCGCCATTGTGCCATTTGTATTAAATTCGGATGCAATTTCTGTGTTTCCTCGTCAATAAGAAGGTCCAATGGATACAGTAAACCTGAAGTGAAGCATCGGAATCTGAAGGTGGACTCACAGGAGAGGTAGAAATCATAGAAAGTTAGAGTGTCAGTCCTCTTGTACTTAAGTCGGCATTGTGCCTTTTGTATTAAATTCGGATGCAATTTCTGTGTTTCATCGTCAATAAGAAGGTCCAAGGGATACAGTAAACCTGAAGTGAAGCATCGGAATCTAAAACTGGACTCACAGAAGAGGTTCAAATCATAGAAAGTTAGAGTGTCAGTCCTCTTGTACTTTAGTCGGCATTGGCCTTTTGTATAAAATTTGGATGCAATTTCTGTGTTTCATCGTCAATAAGAAGGTCCACGGGATACAGTAAAACTGAAGTGAAGCATCGGAATCTAAAACTGGACTTACAGGAGAGGTTCAAATCATAGAATGTTAGAGTGTCATTCCTCTTGTACTTAAGTCGGCATTGTTCCTTTTGTATTAATTTCGGATGTAATTTCTGTGTTTCATCGTCATTAAGAAGGTGCAAGGGATACAGTTAACCTGAAGTGAATCATCGGAATCTGAAACCGGACTCACAGGGAGGTTCAAATCACAGAAAGTTAGAGTGTCAGTCCTCTGGTACTTAAGACTGCATTGAACCTTTTGTATTAAATTCGGATGCAATTTCTGTGTTTCATCGTCAATAAGAAAGTCCAAGGGATACAGTAAACCTGAAGTGAAGCATCGTAATCTAAAACAGGACTCACAGGAGAAGTTCAAAACATAGAAAGTTAGAGTGTCAGTCCTCTTGTACTAAGTCGGCATTATGCTTCTTGTATTAAATTCGGATGCTATTTCTGTGTTTCATTGTCAATTAGAAGGTCCAAGGGATACAGTAAACCTGAAGTGAAGCATCGGAATCTAAAACTGGACTCACAGGAGAGGTTCAAATCATAGAAATTTAGAGTGTCAATCCTCTTGTACTTAAGTCGGCATTGTGCCTTTTGTTTTAAATTCGGATGGAATTTTTGTATATCATCGTCAATAAGACGGTCCTCGGTATACAGTAAACCTGAAGTGAAGCATCGGAATCTAAAACTGGACTCACAGGAGAGGTACAAATCATGGAAAGTTAGTGTGTCAGTCCTCTTGTACTTTAGTCGGCATTGTGCCTTTTGTATTAAATTCGGATGCAATTTCTGTGTTACATCGTCTATAAGAAAGTCCAAGGGATACAGTAAACCTGAAGTGAAGCATCGGAATCTATAACTGCACTCACAGGAGAGGTTCAAATCATTGAAAGTTAGAGTGTCAGTCCTCTTGTACGTAAGTCGGCAATGTGCCTTTTGTATTAAATTCGGATGCGATTTCTGTGTTTCATCGTCAATAAGAAGTTCCAAGGGATACAGGAACCCTGAAGTGAAGAATCGGAATCTAAAACTGGACTGACAGGAGATTTTCAAATCATTGAAATTTAGAGTGTCAGTTCTCTTGTACTTATGTTGGCATTGGGCCATTTGTATTAAATTCCGATGCAATTTCTGTGTTTCATCGTTAATAAGAAGGTCCAAGGGATACAGTAAACCCGAAGTGAAGCATCGGAATCTTAAACTGGACTCACAGGAGAGGTTCAAATCATAGAAACTTAGAATGTCAGTCCTCTTGTACTTCAGTCTTCATTGTGCCTTTTGTATTAAATTCGATGAAATTTCTGTGTTTCATCGTCAATAAAAAGGTCCAAGGGATACGGTAAACCTGAAGTGAAGCATCGGAATTTAAAACTGGACTCACAGGAGAGGTTCAAATCATAGAAAGTTAGAGTATCTGTCCTCTTGTACTTCAGTCGGCATTGTGCCATTTTTATTAAATTAGGATGCAATTTCAGGGTTTCATCGTCAATAAGACGGTTCAAGGAATACAGTAAACTTGAAGTGAAGCATCGGAACCTAAAACTGGACTCACAGGAGTGATTCAAATCATAGAAAGTTAGAGTGTCAGTCCTCTTGTACTTAAGTCAGCATTGTGCCTTTTGAACTTAATTCCGATGCAATATCTGTGTTTCATCGTCAATAAGAAGGTCCAAGGGATACAGTAAACGTGAAGTGAAGCATCGGAATTTGAAACTGGACTCACAGGAGAGATTCAAATCATAGAAAGTTATAGTGTCAGTCCTATTGTACTTAAGTCGGCATTGTGCCTTTTGTATTAAATTCGGATGCAATTTCCGTGTTTCATCAGCAATAAGACGGTCCAAGGTATACAGTAAACCTGATGTGAAGGAACGGAATCTAAAACTGGACTCACAGGATAGATTCAAATCATAGAAAGTTATAGTGTCAGTCCTATTGTACTTAAGTCGGCATTGTGCCTTTTGTATTAAATTCGGATGCAATTTCCGTGTTTCATCGGCAATAAGACGGTCCAAGGTATACAGTAAACCTGAAGTGAAGCATCGGAATCAAAAACTGGACTCACAAGAGAGGTTCAAATCATTGAATGTTAGAGTGTCGGTCCTCTTGTACTTAAGTCGGCATTGTGCCATTTGTATTAAATTCGGATGCAATTTCTGTGTTTAGTTATCAATAAGAAGGTATAAGCTATACAGTAGACCTGAAGTGAAGCATCGGAATCTAAAACTGGCCTCAGAGGAGAGGTTCAAATCATAGAAAGTTAGAGTGTCAGTCCTCTTGTACTTAAGTCGGCATTGTGCCTTTTTTATTAAATTCGATGCAATTTCTGTGTTTCATCGTCAATGAGAAGGTCCAAGGGATACAGTAAACCTGATGTGAAGCATCGGAATCTAAAACTGGACTCACAGGAGCGGTTCAAATCATAGAAAATAAGAAAGTCAGTCCTCTTGTACTTAAGTCGGCAATGTGCCTTTTGTATTAAATTCGGATGCAATTTCTGTGTTTCATCGTCAATAAGAAGGTCCAAGGGAAACAGTAAACCTGAAGTGAAGCATCGGAATCTGAAACCGGACTCACAGGAGAGGTTCAAATCATAGAAAGTTAGGGTGTCAGTCCCCTTGTACCTAAGTCGTCATTGTGCAGTTTTTATTAAATTCGGATGCAATTTCTGGGTTTCATCGTCAATATGACGGTCAAAGGGATACAGTAAACCTCAAGTGAAGCATCGGAATGTAAAACTGGACTCACAGGAGAGGTTCAAATCATAGAAAGTTAGAGTGACAGTCCTCTTGTACTTAAGTCGGCATTGTTCGTTTAGTACTATATTCGGATGCAATATCTGTGTTTCATCGTCAATAAGAATGTCCAAGGGATACCGTAAAGCTGAAGTGAAGCTTCGGAATCTAAAACTGGACTCACAGGAGAGGTTCAAATCATAAAAAGTTAGAGTGTCAGTCCTCTTGTACTTAAATCGGCATTGTGCCTTTTGTATTATATTCGGATGCAATTTCTGTGTTTCATCGTCAATAAGAAGGTCCAAGCTATACAGTAGACCTGAAGTGAAGCATCGGAATCTAAAACTAGACTCACAGGAGTGGTTCAAATCATAGAAAGTTAGAGTGTCAGTCCTCTTGTACTTAAGTCGGCATTGTGCCTTTTGTATTAAATTCGATGCAATTTCTGTGTTTCATCGTCAATAAGTAGGTCCAAGGGATACAGTAAACCTGATGTGAAGCATCGGAATCTATAACTGCACTCACAGGAGAGGTTCAAATCATTGAAAGTTAGAGTGTCAGTCCTCTTTTACTTAAGTCGGCAATGTGCCTTTTGTATTAAATTCCGATGCAATTTCTGTGTTTCATCGTCAATAAAAAGGTCCAAGGGATACAGTAAACCTGAAGTGAAGCATCGGAATTTAAAACTGGACTCACAGAAGAGGTTCAAATCATAGAAAGTTAGAGTATCTGTCCTCTTGTACTTCAGTCGGCATTGTGCCATTTTTATTAAATTCGGATGGAATTTCAGGGTTTCATCGTCAATAAGACGGTTCAAGGGATACAGTAAACTTGAAGTGAAGCATCGGAACCTAAAACTGGACTCACAGGAGAAGTTCAAATCATAGAAAGTTAGAGTGTCAGTCCTCTTGTACTAAGTCGCCATTGTGCATTTTGTATTAAATTCGGATGCAATTTCTGTGTTTCCTCGTCAATAAGAAGGTCCAATGGATACAGTAAACCTGAAGTGAAGCATCGGAATCTGAAAGTGGACTCACAGGAGAGGTAGAAATCATAGAAAGTTAGAGTGTCAGTCCTCTTGTACTTAAGTCGGCATTGTGCCTTTTGTATTAAATTCGGATGCAATTTCTGTGTTTTATCGTCAATAAGAAGGTCCAAGGGATACAGTAAACCTGAAGTGAAGCATAGGAATCTAAAACTGGACTCACAGGAGAGGTTCAAATCATAGAAAGTTAGAGTGTCAGTCCTCTTGTACTTTAGTCGGCATTGTGCCTTTTGTATAAAATTTGGATGCAATTTCTGTGTTTCATCGTCAATAAGAGGGTCCAAGGGATACAGTAAAACTGAAGTGAAGCATCGGAATCTAAAACTGGACTTTCAGGAGAGGTTCAAATCATAGAATGTTAGAGTGTCATTCCTCTTGTACTTAAGTCGGCATTGTTCCTTTTGTATTAAAATCGGATGTAATTTCTGTGTTTCATCGTCATTAAGAAGGTGCAAGGGATACAGTTAACCTGAAGTGAATCATCGGAATCTGAAACTTGACTCACAGGGAGGTTCAAATCACAGAAAGTTAGAGTGTCAGTCCTCTGGTACTTAAGACTGCATTGAACCTTTTGTATTAAATTCGGATGCAATATCTGTGTTTCATCGTCAATAAGAAGGTCCAAGGGATACAGTAAACCTGAAGTGAAGCATCGGAATCTAAAACAGGACTCACAGGAGAAGTTCAAATCATAGAAAGTTAGAGTGTCAGTCCTCTTGTACTAAGTCGGCATTATGCTTCTTGTATTAAATTCGGATGCTATTTCTGTGTTTCATTGTCAATAAGAAGGTCCAAGGGATACAGTAAACCTGAAGTGAAGCATCGGAATCTAAAACTGGACTCACAGGAGAGATTCAAATCATAGAAATTTAGAGTGTCAATCCTCTTGTACGTAAGTCGGCATTGTGCCTTTTGTTTTAAATTCGGATGGAATTTTTGTATATCATCGTCAATAAGACGGTCCTCGGTATACAGTAAACCTGAAGTGAAGCATCGGAATCTAAAACTGGACTCACAGGAGAGGTACAAATCATGGAAAGTTAGTGTGTCAGTCCTCTTGTACTTTAGTCGGCATTGTGCCTTTTGTATTAAATTCGGATGCAATTTCTGTGTTACATCGTCTATAAGAGAGTCCAAGGGATACAGTAAACCTGAAGTGAAGCATCGGAATCTAAAACTGGACTCACAGGAGAGGTTCAAATCATAGAAAGTTATAGTGGCAGTCCTCTTGTACTTAAGACGGCATTGTGCCTTTTGTATTAAATTCGGATGCAATTTCTGTGTTTCATCGTCAATAAGACGGTCCAAGGTATACAGTAAACCTGAAGTGAAGCATCGGAATCTAAAACTGGACTCACAAGAGAGGTTCAAATCATTGAATGTTAGTGTGTCGGTCCTCTTGTACTTAAGTCGGCATTGTGCCATTTGTATTAAATTCGGATGCAATTTCTGTGTTTAATTATCAATAAGAAGGTATAAGCTATACAGTAGACCTGAAGTGAAGCATCGGAATCTAAAAGTGGACTCAGAGGAGAGGTTCAATTCATAGAAAGTTAGAGTGTCAGTCCTCTTGTACTTAAGTCGACATTGTGCCTTTTTTATTAAATTCGATGCAATTTCTGTGTTTCATCGTCAATGAGAAGGTCCAAGGGATACAGTAAACCTGATGTGAAGCATCGGAATCTAAAACTGGACTCACAGGAGCGGTTCAAATCATAGAAAATAAGAAAGTCAGTCCTCTTGTACTTAAGTCGGCAATGTGCCTTTTGTATTATATTCGGATGCAATTTCTGTGTTTCATCGTCAATAAGAAGGTCCAAGCTATACAGTAGACCTGAAGTGAAGCATCAGAATCCAAAACTGGACTCACAGGAGTGGTTCAAATCATAGAAAGTTAGAGTGTCAGTTCTCTTGTACTTATGTCGGCATTGGGCCATTTGTATTAAATTCCGATGCAATTTCTGTGTTTCATCGTTAATAAGAAGGTCCAAGGGATACAGTAAACCCGAAGTGAAGCATCGGAATCTTAAACTGGACTCAAAGGACAGGTTCAAATCATAGAAACTTAGAATGTCAGTCCTCTTGTACTTAAGTCTTCATTGTGCCTTTTGTAATAAATGCGATGAAATTTCTGTGTCTCATCGTCAATAAAAAGTTCCAAGGGATACAGTAAACCTGAAGTGAAGCATCGGAATTTAAAACTGGACTCACAGGAGAGGTTCAAATCATAGAAAGTTAGAGTATCTGTCCTCTTGTACTTCAGTCGGCATTGTGCCATTTTTATTAAATTCGGATGGAATTTCAGGGTTTCATCGTCAATAAGACGGTTCAAGGGATACAGTAAACTTGAAGTGAAGCATCGGAACCTAAAACTGGACTCACAGGAGAAGTTCAAATCATAGAAAGTTAGAGTGTCAGTCCTCTTGTACTAAGTCGCCATTGTGCATTTTGTATTAAATTCGGATGCAATTTCTGTGTTTCCTCGTCAATAAGAAGGTCCAATGGATACAGTAAACCTGAAGTGAAGCATCGGAATCTGAAAGTGGACTCACAGGAGAGGTAGAAATCATAGAAAGTTAGAGTGTCAGTCCTCTTGTACTTAAGTCTGCATTGTGCCTTTTGTATTAAATTCGGATGCAATTTCTGTGTTTTATCGTCAATAAGAAGGTCCAAGGGATACAGTAAACCTGAAGTGAAGCATCGGAATCTAAAACTGGACTCACAGGAGAGGTTCAAATCATAGAAAGTTAGAGTGTCAGTCCTCTTGTACTTTAGTCGGCATTGTGCCTTTTGTATAAAATTTGGATGCAATTTCTGTGTTTCATCGTCAATAAGAAGGTCCAAGGGATACAGTTAAACTGAAGTGAAGCATCGGAATCTAAAACTGGACTTACAGGAGAGGTTCAAATCATAGAATGTTAGAGTGTCATTCCTCTTGTACTTAAGTCGGCATTGTTCCTTTTGTATTAAATTCGGATGTAATTTCTGTGTTTCATCGTCATTAAGAAGGTGCAAGGTATACAGTTAACCTGAAGTGAATCATCGGAATCTGAAACTTGACTCACAGGGAGGTTCAAATCACAGAAAGTTAGAGTGTCAGTCCTCTGGTACTTAAGACTGCATTGAACCTTTTGTAATAAATTCGGATGCAATTTCTGTGTTTCATCGTCAATAAGAAGGTCCAAGGGATACAGTAAACCTGAAGTGAAGCATCGGAATCTAAAACAGGACTCACAGGAGAAGTTCAAATCATAGAAAGTTAGAGTGTCAGTCCTCTTGTACTAAGTCGGCATTATGCTTCTTGTATTAAATTCGGATGCTATTTCTGTGTTTCATCGTCAATAAGAAGGTCCAAGGGATACAGTAAACCTGAAGTGAAGCATCGGAATCTAAAACTGGACTCACAGGAGAGGTTCAAATCATAGAAATTTAGAGTGTCAATCCTCTTGTACGTAAGTCGGCATTGTGCCTTTTGTTTTAAATTCGGATGGAATTTTTGTATATCATCGTCAATAAGACTGTCCTCGGTATACAGTAAACCTGAAGTGAAGCATCGGAATCTAAAACTGGACTCACAGGAGAGGTACAAATCATGGAAAGTTAGTGCGTCAGTCCTCTTGTACTTATGACGGCATTGTGCCATTTGTATTAAATTCGGATGCAATTTCTGTGTTTAAATATCAATAAGAAGGTATAAGCTATACAGTAGACCTGAAGTGAAGCATCGGAATCTAAAACTGGACTCAGAGGAGAGGTTCAAATCATAGAAAGTTAGAGTGTCAGTCCTCTTGTACTTAAGTCGGCATTGTGCCTTTTTTATTAAATTCGATGCAATTTCTGTGTTTCATCGTCAATGAGAAAGTCCAAGGGATACAGTAAACCTGATGTGAAGCATCGGAATCTAAAACTGGACTCACAGGAGCGGTTCAAATCATAGAAAATAAGAAAGTCAGTCCTCTTGTACTTAAGTCGGCAATGTGCCTTTTGTATTAAATTCGGATGCAATTTCTGTGTTTCATCGTCAATAAGAAGGTCCAAGGGAAACAGTAAACCTGAAGTGAAGCATCGGAATCTGAAACCGGATTCACAGGAGAGGTTCAAATCATAGAAAGTTTGAGTGTCAGTCCCCTTGTACCTAAGTCGTCATTGGGCCGTTTTTATTAAATTCGGATGCAATTTCTGGGTTTCATCGTCAATATGACGGTCCAAGGGATACAGTAAACCTCAAGTGAAGCATCGGAATCTAAAACTGGACTCACAGGAGAGGTTCAAATCATAGAAAGTTAGAGTGACAGTCGTCTTGTACTTAAGTCGGCATTGTTCGTTTAGTTCTATATTCGGATGCAATATCTGTGTTTCATCGTCAATAAGAAGTTCCAAGGGATACAGTAAAGCTGAAGTGAAGCTTCGGAATCTAAAACTGGACTCACAGGAGAGGTTCAAATCATAAAAATTAGAGTGTCAGTCCTCTTGTACTTAAATCGGCATTGTGGCTTTTGTATTATATTCGGATGCAATTTCTGTGTTTCATCGTCAATAAGAAGGTAGGTCCAAGCTATACAGTAGACCTGAAGTGAAGCATCGGAATCTAAAACTGGACTCACAGGAGTGGTTCAAATCATAGATAGTTAGAGTGTCAGTCCTCTTGTACTTAAGTCGGCATTGTGCCTTTTGTATTAAATTCGATGCAATTTCTGTGTCTCATCGTCAATAAGTAGGTCCAAGGGATACAGTAAACCTGATGTGAAGCATCGGAATCTATAACTGCACTCACAGGAGAGGTTCAAATCATTGAAAGTTAGAGTGTCAGTCCTCTTTTACTTAAGTCGGCAATGTGCCTTTTGTATTAAATTCGGATGCAATTTCTGTGTTTCATCGTCAATAAGAAGTTCCAAGGGATACAGGAAACCTGAAGTGAAGAATCGGAATCAAAACTGGACTCACAGGAGAGGTTCAAATCATAGAAAGTTAGAGTGTCAGTTCTCTTGTACTTATGTCGGCACTGGGCCATTTGTATTAAATTCCGATGCAATTTCTGTGTTTCATCGTTAATAAGAAGCTCCAAGGGATACAGTAAACCCGAAGTGAAGCATCAGAATCTTAAACTGGACTCACAGGAGAGGTTCAAATCATAGAAACTTAGAATGTCAGTCCTCTTGTACTTAAGTCCTCATTGTGCCTTTTGTAATAAATGCGATGAAATTTCTGTGTTTCATCGTCAATTAAAAGGTCCAAGGGATACAGTAAACCTGAAGTTAAGCATCGGAATTTAAAACTGGACTCACAGGAGAGGTTCAAATCATAGAAAGTTAGAGTATCTGTCCTCTTGTACTTCAGTCGGCATTGTGCCATTTTTATTAAATTCGGATGGAATTTCAGGGTTTCATCGTCAATAAGATGGTTCAAGGGATACAGTAAACTTGAAGTGAAGCATCGGAACCTAAAACTGGACTCACAGGAGAGATTCAAATCATAGAAAGTTAGAGTGTCAGTCCTCTTGTACTTATGTCGGCATTGTGCCTTTTGAACTTAATTCCGATGCAATATCTGTGCTTCATCGTCGATAAGAAGGTCCAATGGATACAGTAAACGTGAAGTGAAGCTCGGAATCTAAAACTAAACTCACAGGAGAGATTGAAATCATAGAATCATAGAGTGTCAGTCCTCTTGTACTTAAGTCGCCATTGTGCCTTTTGTATTAAATTCGGATGCAATTTCTGTGTTTCCTCGTCAATAAGAAGGTCCAATGAATACAGTAAACCTGAAGTGAAGCATCGGAATCCGAAAGTGGGCTCACAGGAGAGGTAGAAATCATAAAAAGTTAGAGTGTCAGTCCTCTTGTACTTAAGTCGGCATTGTGCCTTTTGTATTAAATTCGGATGCAATTTCTGTGTTTCATCGTCAATAAGAAGGTCCAAGGGATACAGTAAACCTGAAGTGAAGCATCGGATTCTAAAACTGGACTCACAGGAGAGGTTCATATCATAGAAAGTTAGAGTGTCAGTCCTCTTGTACTTTAGTCGGCATTGTGCCTTTTGTATTAAATTCGGATGCAATTTCTGTGTTTCATCGTCAATAAGAAGGTCCAAAGGGTAAAGTAAAACTGAAGTGAAGCATCGGAATCTAGAACTGGACTCACAGGAGAGGTTCAAATCATTGAATGTTAGAGTGTCGGTCCTCTTGTACTTAAGTCGGCATTGTGCCATTTGTATTAAATTCGGATGCAATTTCCGTGTTTAATTGTCAATAAGAAGGTCCAAGCTATACAGTAGACCTGAAGTGAAGCATCGGAATCTATAACTGGACTCATAGGAGAGGTTCAAATCATAGATAGTTAGAGTGTCAGTCCTCTTGTACTTTAGTCGGCATTGTGCCTTTTGTATTAAATTCGGATGCAATTTCTGTGTTTCATCGTCAATAAGAAGGTTCAAGGGATACAGTAAAACTGAAGTGAAGCATCGGAATCTAAAACTGGACTTACAGGAGAGGTTCAAAACATAGAAAGTTAGAGTGTCATTCCCCTTGTACTTAAGTCGGCATTGTTCCTTTTGTATTAAATTCGGATGCAATTTCTGTGTTTCATCGTCATTAAGAAGGTGCAAGGGATACAGTTAACCTGAAGTGAATCATCGGAATCTGAAACCGGACTCACAGGGAGGTTCAAATCACAGAAAGTTAGAGTGTCAGTCCTCTGGTACTTAAGACGGCATTGAACCTTTTGTATTAAATTCGGATGCAATTTCTGTGTTTCATCGTCAATAAGAAGGTCCAAGGGATACAGTAAACCTGAAGTGAAGCATCGGAATCTAAAACAGGACTCACAGGAGAAGTTCAAATCATAGAAAGTTAGAGTGTCAGTCCTCTTGTAGTAAGTCGGCATTGTGCTTTTTGTATTAAATTCGGATGCAATTTCTGTGTTTCATTGTCATTAAGAAGGTCCAAGGGATACAGTAATCCTGAAGTGAAGCATCGGAATCTAAAACTGGACTCACAGGAGAGGTTCAAATCATAGAAAGTTAGAGTGTCAGTCCCCTTGTACCCAAGTCGGCATTGTGCCGTTTTTATTAAATTCGGATGCAATTTCTGGGTTTCATCGTCAATATGACGGTCCAAGGGATACAGTAAACCTGAAGTGATGCTTCGGAATCTAAAACTGGACTCACAGGAGAGGTTCAAATCATAGAAAGTTATAGTGTCAGTATTATAGTACTTAAGTCGGCATTGTGCCTTTTGTATTAAATTCGGATGCAATTTCCGTGTTTCATCGTCAATAAGACGGTGCAAAGTATACAGTAAACCTGAAGTGAAGGAACGGAATCTAAAACTGGACTCACAGGAGAGATTCAAATCATAGAAAGTTAGAGTGTCAGTCCTCTTATACTTAAGTCGGCAATGTGCCGTTTGTATTAAATTGGGATGCAATTTCTGTGCTTCATTGTCAATAGGAATGTCCAAGGGATACTGTAAACCTCAAATGAAGCATTGGAATCTAAAACTGGACTCACAGAAGAGATTGAAATCATAGAATCTTAGAGTGTCATTCCTCTTGTACTTAAGTCGGCATTGTTTTTTTGTATTAAATTCGGATGCAATTTCTGTGTTTCATCGTCATTAGGAAGGTGCAAGGGATACAGTTAACCTGAAGTGAATCATCGGAATCCAAAACCGGGCTCACAGGAGAGGTTCATATCATAGAAAGTTGGAGTTCAGACCTCTTGTACTTAAGTCGGCATTGTGCCTTTTGAATTTAATTCCGATGCAATTTCTGTGTTTCATCGTCAATAAGAAGGTCCAAGGGATACAGTAAACCTGAAGTGAAGCATCGGAATCTAAAACAGGACTCACAGGAGAAGTTCAAATCATAGAAAATTAGAGTGTCAGTCCTCTTGTACTAAGTCGGCATTGTCCTTTTTGTATTA
Source organism: Schistocerca serialis cubense (assembly GCF_023864345.2). Taxonomy (NCBI): domain Eukaryota; kingdom Metazoa; phylum Arthropoda; class Insecta; order Orthoptera; family Acrididae; genus Schistocerca; species Schistocerca serialis. Next base: position 18,501,885 of record NC_064648.1, read on the forward strand.
AATTCGGATGCAATTTCTGTGTTTCATTGTCAATAAGAAGGTCCAAGGGATACAGTCAACCTGAAGTGAAGCATCGGAATCTAAAACTGGACTCACAGGAGAGGTTCAAATCATAGAAAGTTAGAGTGTCAATCCTCTTGTACTTAAGTCGGCATTGTGCCTTTTGTTTTAAATTTGGATGGAATTTTTGTGTATCATCGTCAATAAGACGGTCCTCGGTATACAGTAAACCTGAAGTGAAGCATCGGAATCTAAAACTGGACTCACAGGGGAGGTACAAATCATGGAAAGTTAGTGTGTCAGTCCTCTTGTACTTCAGTCGGCATTGTGCCTTTTGTATTAAATTCGGTTGCAATTTCTGTGTTGCATCGTCTATAAGAAAGTCCAAGGGATACAGTAAACCTGAAGTGAAGCATCGGAATCTAAAACTGGACTCACTGGAGAGGTTCAAATCATAGAAAGTTATAGTGGCAGTCCTCTTGTACTTAAGTCGGCATTGTTCCTTTTGTATTAAATTCGGATGCAATTTCTGTGTTTCATCGTCAATAAGACGGTCCAAAGTATACAGTAAACCTGAAGTGAAGCATCGGAATCTAAAACTGGACTCACAAGAGAGGTTCAAATCATTGAATGTTAGAGTGTCGGTCCTCTTGTACTTAAGTCAGCATTGTGCCATTTGTATAAAATTCGGATGCAATTTCTGTGTTTAATTGTCAATAAGAAGGTCCAAGCTATACAGTAGACCTGAAGTGAAGCATCGGAATCTAACACTGGACTCACAGGAGAGGTTCAAATCATAGAAAATTAGAGTGTCAGTCCTCTTGTACTTAGGTCGGCATTGTGCCTTTTGTATTAAATTCGATGCAATTTCTGTGTATCATCGTCAATGAGAAGGTCCAAGGGATACAGTAAACCTGATGTGAAGCATCGGAATCTAAAACTGGACTCACAGGAGAGGTTCAAATCAAAGAAAATAAGAAAGTCAGTCCTCTTGTACTTAAGTCGGCAATGTGCCTTTTGTATTAATTTCGGATGCAATTTCTGTGTTTCATCGTCAATATGAAGGTCCAAGGGATACAGTAAACCTGAAGTGAAGCATCGGAATCTGAAACCGGACTCACAGGAGTGGTTCAAATCATAGAAATTAAGAGTGTCAGTCCCCTTGTACCTAAGTCGGCATTGTGCCGTTTTTATTAAATTCGGATGCAATTTCTGTGTTTCATCGTCAATAAGAAAGTCCAAGGGATACAGTAAACCTGAAGTGAAGCATCGGAATCTAAAACTGGACTCACAGGAGAGGTTCAAATCATAGAAAGTTAGAGTGTCAGCCCTCTTGTACTTTAGTAGGCATTGTGCCTTTTGTAATAAATTCGGATGCAATTTCTGTGTTTCATCGTCAATAGGAAGGTCCAAGGGATACAGTAAAACTGAAGTGAAGCATCGGAATCTAAAACTGGACTTACAGGAGAGGTTCAAATCATAGAAAGTTAGAGTGTCATTCCTCTTGTACTTAAGTTCGACATTGTTCCTTTTGTATTAAATTCGGATGCAATTTCTGTGTTTCTTCGTCATTAAGAAGGTGCAAGGGATACAGATAACCTGAAGTGAATCATCGGAATCTGAAACCGGACTCACAGGGAGGTTCAAATCACAGAAAGTTAGAGTGTCAGTCCTCTGGTACTTAAGACGGCATTGAACTTTTTGTATTAAATTCGGATTCAATTTCTGTGTTTCATCGTTAATAAGAAGGTCCAAGGGATACAGTAAACCTGAAGTGAAGCATCGGAATCTAAAACAGGACTCACAGGAGAAGTTCAAATCATAGAAAGTTAGAGTGTCAGTCCTCTTGTACTAAGTCGGCATTGTGCTTTTTGTATTAAAGTCGGATGCAATTTCTGTGTTTCATTGTCAATAAGAAGGTCCAAGGGATACAGTAAACCTGAAGTGAAGCATCGGAATCTAAAACTGGACTCACAGGAGAGGTTCAAATCATAGAAAGTTAGAGTGTCAATCCTCTTGTAGTTAAGTCGGCATTGTGCCTTTTGTTTTAAATTCGGATGGAATTTTTGTATATCATCGTATATAAGACGGTCCTCGGTATACAGTAAACCTGAAGTGAAGCATCGGAATCTAAAACTGGACTCACAGGAGAGGTACAAACCATGGAAAGTTAGTGTGTCAGTCCTCTTGTACTTTAGTCGGCTTTGTGCCTTTTGTATTAAATTTGGATGCAATTTCTGTGTTACATCGTGTATAAGGAAGTCTAAGGGATACAGTAAACCTGAAGTGAAGCATCGGAATCTAAAACTGGACTCACAGGAGACGTTCAAATCATAGAAAGTTATAGTGGCAGTCCTCTTGTACTTAAGTCGGCATTGTGCCTTTTGTATTAAATTCGGATGCAATTTCTGTGTTTCATCGTCAATAAGACGGTCCAAGGTATACAGTAAACCTGAAGTGAAGCATCGGAATCTAAAACTGGACTCACAGGAGAGGTTCAAATCATTGAATGTTAGAGTGTCGGTCCTCTTGTACTTAAGTCGGCATTGTGCCATTTGTATTAAATTCGGATGCAATTTCTGTGTTTAATTGTCAATAAGAAGGTCCAAGCTATACAGTAGACCTGAAGTGAAGCATCGGAATCTAAAACTGGACTCACAGGAGAGGTTCAAATCATAGAAAGTTAGAGTGTCAGTCCTCTTGTACTTTAGTCGGCATTGTGCCTTTTGTATTAAATTCGGATGCAATTTCTGTGTTTCATTGTCAATAAGAAGGTTCAAGGGATACAGTAAAACTGAAGTGTAGCATCGGAATCTAAAACTGGACTTACAGGAGAGGTTCAAATCATAGAAAGTTAGAGTGTCATTCCTCTTGTACTTAAGTCGGCATTGTTCCTTTTGTATTAAATTCGGATGCAATTTCTGTGTTTCATCGTCATTAAGAAGGTGCAAGGGATACAGTTAACCTGAAGTGAATCATCGGAATGTGAAACCGGACTCACAGGGAGGTTCAAATCACAGAAAGTTAGAGTGTCAGTCCTCTGGTACTTAAGACGGCATTGACTTTTGTATTAAATTCGGATGCAATTTCTGTGTTTCATCGTAAATAAGAAGGTCCAAGGGATACAGTAAACCTGAAGTGAAGCATCGGAATCTAAAACAGGACTCACAGGAGAAGTTCAAATCATAGAAAGTTAGAGTGTCAGTCCTCTTGTACTAAGTCGGCATTGTGTTTTTTTTGTATTAAATTCGGATGCAATTTCTGTGTTTCATTGTCATTAAGAAGGTCCAAGGGATACAGTAATCCTGAAGTGAAGCAACGGAATCTAAAACTGGACTCACAGGAGAGGTTCAAATCATAGAAAGTTAGAGTGTCAGTCCCCTTGTACCCAAGTCGGCATTGTGCCGTTTTTATTAAATTCGGATGCAATTTCTGGGTTTCATCGTCAATATGACGGTCCAAGGGATACAGTAAACCTCAAGTGAAGCATCGGAATCTAAAACTGGACTCACAGGAGAGGTTCAAAACATAGAAAGTTAGAGTGACAGTCCTCTTGTACTTAAGTCGGCATTGTTCCCTTAGTACTATATTCGGATGCAATATCTGTGTTTCATCGTCAATAAGAAGGTCCAAGGGATACAGTAAACCTGAAGTGACGCTTCGGAATCTAAAACTGGACTCACAGGAGAGGTTCAAATCATAAAAAGTTAGAGTATCAGTCCTCTTGTACTTAAATCGGCATTGTGCCTTTTGTATTATATTCGGATGCAATTTCTGTGTTTCATCGTCAATAAGATGGTCCAAGCTATACAGTAGACCTGAAGTGAAGCATCGGAATCTAAAACTGGACTCACAGGAGTGGTTCAAATCATAGGAAGTTAGAGTGTCAGTCCTCTTGTACTTAAGTCGGCTTGTGCCTTCTGAACTTAATTCCGATGCAATATCTGTGCTTCATCGTCGATAAGAAGGTCCAAGGGATACAGTAAACGTGAAGTGAAGCTCGGAATCTAAAACTGGACTCACAGGAGAGGTTCAAATCATAGAAAGTTATAGTGTCATTCCAATTGTACTTAAGTCGGCATTGTGCCTTTTGTATTAAATTCGGATGCAATTTACGTGTTTCATCGTCAATAAGACGGTGCAAAGTATACAGTAAACCTGAAGTGAAGGAACGGAATCTAAAACTGGACTCACAGGAGAGATTCAAATCATAGAAAGTTAGAGTGTCAGTCATCTTATACTTAAGTCGGCAATGTGCCGTTTGTATTAAATTGGGATGCAATTTCTGTGCTTCATCGTCAATAAGAATGTCCAAGGGATACTGTAAACCTCAAATGAAGCATCGGAATCTAAAACTGGACTCACAGGAGAGATTGAAATCATAGAATCTTAGAGTGTCATTGCTCTTGTACTTAAGTCGGCATTGTTCCTTTTGTATTAAATTCGGATGCAATTTCTGTGTTTCATCGTCATTAAGAAGGTGCAAGGGATACATTTAACCTAAAGTGAATCATCGGAATCCAAAACCATACTCACAGGAGAGGTTCATATCATAGAAAGTTGGAGTTCAGACCTCTTGTACTTAAGTCGGCATTGTGCCTTTTGAATTTAATTCCGATGCAATATCCGTGCCTCATCGTCAATAAGAAGGTCCAAGAGATACAGTAAACCTAAAGTGAAGCATCGGAATCTGAAACCGGACTCACAGGGAAGGTTCAAATCACATAAAGTTAGAGTGTCAGTCCTCTGGTAATTATGTCGGCATTGAACCTTTTGTATTAAATTCGGATGCAATTTCTGTGTTTCATCGTCAATAAGAAGGTCCAAGGGATACAGTAAACCTGAAGTGAAGCATCGGAATCTAAAACAGGACTCACAGGAGAAGTTCAAATCATAGAAAAGTAGAGTGTCAGTCCTCTTGTACTAAGTCGGCATTGTGCTTTTTGTATTGAATTCGGATGCAATTTCTGTGTTTCATTGTCAATAAGAAGGTCCAAGGGATACAGTAAACCTGAAGTGAAGCATCGGAATCTAAAACTGGACTCACAGGAGAGGTTCAAATCATAGAAAGTTAGAGTGTCAATCCTCTTGTACTTAAGTCGGCCTTGTGCCTTTTGTTTTAAATTTGGATGGAATTTTTGTGTATCATCGTCAATAAGACGGTCCTCGGTATACAGTAAACCTGAAGTGAAGCATCGGAATCTAAAACTGGACTCACAGGGGAGGTACAAATCATGGAAAGTCAGTGTGTCAGTCCTCTTGTACTTTAGTCGTCATTGTGCCTTTTGTATTAAATTCGGATGCAAATTCTGTGTTACATCGTCTATAAGAAAGTCCAAGGGATACAGTAAACCTGAAGTGAAGCATCGGAATCTAAAACTGGACTCACAGGAGAGGTTCAAATCATAGAAAGTTATAGTGGCAGTCCTCTTGTACTTAAGTCGGCATTGTGCTTTTTTTGTATTAAATTCGGATGCAATTTCTGTGTTTCATCGTCAATAAGACGGTCCAAGGTATACAGTAAACCTGAAGTGAAGCATCGGAATCTAAAACTGGACTCACAAGAGAGGTTCAAATCATTGAATGTTAGAGTGTCGGTCCTCTTGTACTTAAGTCGGCATTGTGCAATTTGTATTAAATTCGGATGCAATTTCTGTGTTTAATTGTCAATTAGAAGGTCCAAGCTATACAGTAGACCTGAAGTGAAGCATCGGAATCTAAAACTGGACTCACAGGAGAGGTTCAAATCATAGAAAATTAGAGTGTCAGTCCTCCTGTACTTATGTCGGCATTGTGCCTTTTGTATTAAATTCGATGCAATTTCTGTGTTTCATCGTCAATGAGAAGGTCCAAGGGATACAGTAAACCTGATGTGAAACATCGGAATCTAAAACTGGACTCACAGGAGAGGTTCAAATCATAGAAAATAAGAAAGTCAGTCCTCTTGTACTTAAGTCGGCAATGTGCCTTTTGTATTAAATTCGGATGCAATTACTGTGTTTCATCGTCAATAAGAAGGTCCAAGGGATACAGTAAACCTGAAGTGAAGCATCGGAATCTGAAACCGGACTCACAGGAGAGGTTCAAATCATAGAAAGTAAGAGTGTCAGTCCCCTTGTACCTAAGTCGGCATTGTGCCGTGTTTATTAAATTCGGATGCAATTTCTGGGTTTCATCGTCAATATGACGTTCCAAGGGATACAGTAAACCTCAAGTGAAGCATCGGAATCTAAAACTGGACTCACAGGAGAGGTTCAAATCATAGAAAGTTAGAGTGTCAGTCCTCTTGTACTTAAGTCGGAATTGTTGCTTTTGTACTATATTCGGATGCAATATCTGTGTTTCATCGTCAATAAGAAGGTCCAAGGGATACAGTAAACCTGAAGTGAAGCTTCGGAATCTAAAACTGCACTCACAGGAGAGGTTCAAATCATAAAAAGTTAGAGCGTCAGTCCTCTTGTACTTAAATCGGCATTGTGCCTTTTGTATTAAATTCGATGCAATTTCTGTGTTTCATCGTCAATAAGTAGGTCCAAGGGATACAGTAAACCTGATGTGAAGCATCGGAAATTATAACTGCACTCACAGGAGAGGTTCACATCATTGAAAGTTAGAGTGTCAGTCCTCTTGTACTTAAGTCGGCAATGTGCCTTTTGTATTAAATTCGGATGCAATTTCTGGGTTTCATCGTCAATATGATGTTCCAAGGGATACAGTAAACCTCAAATGAAGCATCGGAATTTAAAACTGGACTCATAGGAGAGATTGAAATCATAGAATCTTAGAGTGTCAGTCCTCTTGTACTTAAGTCGCCATTGTGCCTTTTGTATTAAATTCGGTTGCGATTTCTGTGTTTCCTCGTCAATAAGAAGGTCCAATGGATACAGTAAACCTGAAGTGAAGCATCGGAATCCGAAAGTGGACTCACAGGAGAGGTAGAAATCATAGAAAGTTAGAGTGTCAGTCCTCTTGTACTTAAGTCGGCATTGTGCCTTTTGTATTAAATTCGGATGCAATTTCTGTGTTTCATCGTCAATAAGAAGGTCCAAGGGATACAGTAAACCTGAAGTGAAGCATCGGAATCTGAAACCGGATTCACAGGGGAGGTTCAAATCACAGAAAGTTAGAGTGTCAGTCCTCTTGTACTTAAGTCGGCATTGAACCTTTTGTATTAAATTCGGATGCATTTTCTGTGTTTCACCGTCAATAAGAAGGTCCAAGGGGGTACAGTAAACCTGAAGTGAAGCATCGGAATCTAAAACATGACTCACAGGAGAAGTTCAAATCATAGAAAATTAGAGTGTCAGTCCTCTTGTACTAAGTCGGCATTGTGCTTTTTGTATTAAATTCGGATGCAATTTCTGTGTTTCATTGTCAATAAGAAGGTCCAAGGGATACAGTAAACCTGAAGTGAAGCATCGGAATCTAAAACTGGACTCACAGGAGAGGTTCAAATCATAGAAAGTTAGAGTGTCAATCCTCTTGTACTTAAGTCGGCATTGTGCCTTTTGTTTTAAATTCGGATAGAATTTTTGTGTATCATCATCAATAAGACGGTCCTCAGTATACAGTAAACCTGAAGTGAAGCATCGGAATCTAAAACTGGACTCACAGGAGAGGTTCAAATCATAGAAAGTTAGAGTGTCAGTTCTCTTGTACTTATGTCGGCATTGGGCCATTTGTATTAAATTCCGATGCAATTTCTGTGTTTCATCGTTAATAAGAAGGTCCAAGGGATACAGTAAACCCGAAGTGAAGCATCGGAATCTTAAACTGGACTCACAGGAGAGGTTCAAATCACAGAAACTAAGAATGTCAGTCCTCTTGTACTTAAGCCTTCATTGTGCCTTTTGTAATAAATTCGATGAAATTTCTGTGTTTCATCGTCAATAAAAAGGTCCCAGGGGTACAGTCAACCTGAAGTGAAGCATCGGAATTTAAAACTGGACTCACAGGAGAGGTTCAAATCATAGAAAGTTAGAGTATCTGTCCTCTTGTACTTCACTCGGCATTGTGCCATTTTTATTAAATTCGGATGCAATTTCAGGGGTTTAATCGTCAATAAGACGGTTCAAGGGATACAGTAAATTAGAAGTGGAGCATCGGAACCTAAAACTGGACTCACAGGAGAGATTCAAATCATAGAAAGTTAGAGTGTCAGTCCTCTTGTACTTAAGACGGCATTGTGCCTTTTGAACTTAATGCCGATGCAATATCTGTGCTTCATCGTCGATAAGAAGGTCCATAGGATACAGTAAACGTGAAGTGAAGCTCTGAATCTAAAACTGGACTCACAGGAGAGGTTCAAATCATAGAAAGTTATAGTGTCAGTCCTATTGTACTTAAGTCGGCATTGTGCCTTTTGTATTAAATTCAGATGCAATTTCCATGTTTCATCGTCAATAACACGGTGCAAGGTATACAGTGAACCTGAAGTGAAGGAACGGAATCTAAAACTGGACTCACAGGAGAGATTCACATCATAGAAAGTTAGAGTGTCAGTCCTCTTATACTTAAGTCGGCAATGTGCCGTTTGTATTAAATTGGGATGCAATTTCTGTGCTTCATCGTCAATAAGAACGTCCAAGGGATACTGTAAACCTCAAATGAAGCTTCGGAATCTAAAACTGGACTCACAGGAGAGATTGAAATCATAGAATCTTAGAGTGTCATTCCTCTTGTACTTAAGTCGGCATTGTTCCTTATGTATTAAATTCGGATGCAATTTCTGTGTTTCAACGTCATTAAGAAGGTGCAAGGGATACAGTTAACCTGAAGTGAATCATCGGAATCCAAAACCCGACTCACAGCAGAGGTTCATATCATAGAAAGTTGGAGTTCAGACCTCTTGTACTTAAGTCGGCATTGTGCCTTTTGAATTTAATTCCGATGCAATATCTGTGCTTCATCGTCAATAAGAAGGTCCAAGAGATACAGTAAACCTGAAGTGAAGCATCGGAATCTGAAACCGGACTCACAGGGGTGGTTCAAATCACGGAAAATTAGAGTGTCAGTCCTCTGGTACTTAAGTCGGCATTGAACCTTTTGTATTAAATTCGGATGCAATTTCTGTGTTTCATCGTCAATAAGAAGCTCCAAGGGATACAGTAAACCTGAAGTGAAGCATCGGAATCTAAAACAGGACTCACAGGAGAAGTTCAAATCATAGAAAATTAGAGTGTCAGTCCTCTTGTACTAAGTCCCCATTGTGCTTTTTGTATTAAATTCGGATGCAATTTCTGTGTTTCATTGTCAATAAGAAGGTCCAAGGGATACAGTAAACCTGAAGTGAAGCATCGGAATCTAAAACTGGACTCACAGGAGAGGTTCAAATCATAGAAAGTTAGAGTGTCAATCCTCTTGTACTTAAGTCGGCATTGTGCCTTTTGTTTTAAATACGGATAGAATTTTTGTGTATCATCGTCATAAAGACGGTCCTCGGTATACAGTAAACCTGAAGTGAAGCATCGGAATCTAAAACTGGACTCACAGGGGAGGTACAAATCATGGAAAGTTAGTGTGTCAGTCCTCTTGTACTTTAGTCGGCATTGTGCCTTTTGTATTAAATTCGGATGCAATTTCTGTATTACATCGTCTACAAGAAAGTCCAAGGGATACAGTAAACCTGAAGTGAAGCATCGGAATCTAAAACTGGACTCACAGGAGAGGTACAAATCATAGAAACTCATAGTGGCAGTCCTCTTGTACTTAAGTCGGCATTGTGCCTTTTGTATTAAATTCGGATGCAATTTCTGTGTTTCATCGTCAATAAGACGGTCCAAGTTATACAGTAAACCTGAAGTGAAGCATCGGAATCTAAAACTGGACTCACAAGAGAGGTTCAAATCATTGAATGTTAGAGTGTCGGTCCTCTTGTACTTAAGTCGGCATTGTGCCATTTGTATTAAATTCGGATGCAATTTCTGTGTTTAATTGTCAATAAGAAGGTCCAAGCTATACAGTAGACCTGAAGTGAAGCATCGGAATCTAAAACTGGACTCACAGGAGAGGTTCAAATCATAGAAAGTTAGAGTGTCAGTCCTCTTGTACTTAAGTCGGCAATGTGCATTTGTATTAAATTCGGATGCAATTTCTGTGTTTCATCGTCAATAAGAAGGTCCAAGGGATACAGTAAACCTGAAGTGAAGCATCGGAATCTGAAACCGGACTCACAGGAGAGGTTCAAATCATAGAAAGTAAGAGTGTCAGTCCCCTTGTACCTAAGTCGGCATTGTGCCGTTTTTATTAAATTCGGATGCAATTTCTGGGTTTCATCGTCAATATAACGTTCCAAGGGATACAGTAAACCTCAAGTGAAGCATCGGAATCTAAAACTGGACTCACAGGAGAGGTTCAAATCATAGAAAGTTAGAGTGTGAGTCCTCTTGTACTTAAGTCGGCATTGTTCCTTTTGTACTATATTCGGATGCAATATCTGTGTTTCATCGTCAATAAGAAGGTCCAAGAGATACAGTAAACCTGAAGTGAAGCTTCGGAATCTAAAACTGGACTCACAGGAGAGGTTCAAATCATAAAAAGTTAGAGCGTCAGTCCTCTTGTACTTAAATCGGCATTGTGCCTTTTGTATTATATTCGGATGCAATTTCTGTGTTTCATCGTCAATAAGAAGGTCCAAGCTATACAGTAGACCTGAAGTGAAGCATCGGAATCTAAAACTGGACTCACAGGAGTGGTTCAAATCATAGAAAGTTAGAGTGTCAGTCCTCTTGTACTTAAGTCGGCATTGTGCCTTTTTGTATTAAATTCGATGCAATTTCTGTGTTTCATCGTCAATAAGTAGGTCCAAGGGATACAGTAAACCTGATGTGAAGCATCGGAAATTATAACTGCACTCACAGGAGAGGTTCACATCATTGAAAGTTAGAGTGTCAGTCCTCTTGTACTTAAGTCGGCATTGTTCCTTTTGTACTATATTCGGATGCAATATCTGTGTTTCATCGTCAATAAGAAGGTTCAAGGGATACAGTTAACCTGAAGTGAAGCTTCGGAATCTAAAACTGGACTCACAGGAGAGGTTCAAATCAAAGAAAGTTAGAGTGTCAGTCCTCTTATACTTAAGTCGGCAATGTGCCGTTTGTATTAAATTGGGATGCAATTTCTGTGCTTCATCGTCAATAAGAATGTCCAAGGGATACAGTTAAACTCAAATGAAGCATCGGAATCTAAAACAGGACTCACAGGAGAGATTGAAATCATAGAATCTTAGAGTGTCATTCCTCTTGTACTTAAGTCGGCATTGTTCCTTATGTATTAAATTCGGATGCAATTTCTGTGTTTCATCGTCATTAAGAAGGTGCAAGGGATACAGTTAACCTGAAGTGAAGCATCGGAATCTAAAACTGGACTCACAGGAGAGGTTCAAATCATAGAAAGTTAGAGTGTCAATCCTCTTGTAGTTAAGTCGGCATTGTGCCCTTTGTTTTAAATTCGGATGGAATTTTTGTGTATCATCGTCAATAAGACGGTCCTCGGTATACAGTAAACCTGAAGTGAAGCATCGGAATCTAAAACTGGACTCACAGGGGAGGTACAAATCATGGAAAGTTAGTGTGTCAGTCCTCTTGTACTTTAGTCGCAATTGTGCCTTTTGTATTAAATTCGGATGCAATTTCTGTGTTATATCGTCTATAAGAAAGTCCAAGGGATACTGTAAACCTGAAGTGAAGCATCGGAATCTAAAACTGGACTCACAGGAGAGGTTCAAATCATAGAAACTTATAGTGGCAGTCCTCTTGTACTTAAGTCGGCATTATGCCTTTTGTATTAAATTCGGATGCAATTTCTGTGTTTCATCGTCAATAAGACGGTCCAAGGCATACAGTAAACCAGAAGTGAAGCATCGGAATCTAAAACTGGACTCACAAGAGAGGTTCCAATCATTGAATGTTAGAGTGTCGGTCCTCTTGTACTTAAGTCGGCATTGTGCCTTTTGTATTAAATTCGGATGCAATTTCTGTGTTTCATCGTCAATAAGAAGGTCCAAGGGATAAAGTAAACCTGAAGTGAAGCATCGGAATCTGAAACCGGACTCACAGGAGAGGTTCAAATCATAGAAAGTTAGAGTGTCAGTCCTCTTGTACCTATGTCGGCATTGTGCCGTTTTTATTAAATTCGGATGCAATTTCTGAGTTTCATCGTCAATATGACGGTCCAAGGGATACAGTAAACCTCAAGTGAAGCATCGGAATCTAATACTGGACTCACAGGAGAGGTTCAAATCATAGAAAGTTAGAGTGTCAGTCCTCTTGTACTTAAGTCGGAATTGTTCCTTTTGTACTATATTCGGATGCAATATCTGTGTTTCATCGTCAATAAGAAGGTTCAAGGGATACAGTAAACCTGAAGTGAAGCTTCGGAATCTAAAACTGGACTCACAGGGGAGGTTCAAATCATAAAAAGTTAGAGTGTCAGTCCTCTTGTACTTAAGTCGGCATTGTGCCTTTTGTATTAAATTCCATGCGATTTCTGTGTCTCATCGTCAATAAGTAGGTCCAAGGGATACAGTAAACCTGATGTGAAGCATCGGAAATTATAACTGAACTCACAGGAGAGGTTCAAATCATTGAAAGTTAGAGTGTCAGTCCTCTTGTACGTAAGTCGGCAATGTGACTTTTGTATTAAATTCGGATGCAATTTCTGTGTTTCATCGTCAATAAGAAGTTCCAAGGGATACAGGACACTTGAAGTGAAGAATCGGAATCTAAAACTGGACTCACAGGAGAGGTTCAAATCATAGAAAGTTAGAGTGTCAGTTCTCTTGTACTTATGTCGGCATTGGGCCTTTTGTATTAAATTACGATGCAATTTCTGTGTTTCATCGTTAATAAGAAGGTCCAAGGGATACAGTAAACCTGAAGTGCAGCATCGGAATCCGAAAGTGGACTCACAGGAGAGGTAGAAATCATAGAAAGTTAGAGTGTCAGTCCTCTTGTACTTTAGTCGGCATTGTGCCTTTTGTATTAAATTCGGATGCAATTTCTGTGTTTCATCGTCAATAAGAAGGTCCAAGGGATACAGTAAAACTGAAGTGAAGCATCGGAATCTAAAACTGGACTTACAGGAGAGGTTCAAATCATAGAATGTTAGAGTGTCATTCCTCTTGTATTTAAGTCGGCATTGTTCCTTTTGTATTAAATTCGGATGCAATTTCTGTGTTTCATCGTCATTAAGAAGGTGCAAGGGATACAGTTAAACTGAAGTGAATCATCCGAATCCAAAACCGGACTCACAGGAGAGGTTCATATCATAGAAAGTTGGAGTTCAGACCTCTTGTACTTAAGTCGGCATTGTGCCTTTTGAATTTAATTCCGATGCAATATCTGTGCTTCATCGTCAATAAGAAGGTCCAAGAGATACAGTAAACCTGAAGTGAAGCATCGGAATCTGAAACCGGACTCACAGGGGAGGTTCAAATCACAGAAAGTAAGAGTGTCAGTCCTCTGGTACTTAAGTCGGCATTGAACCTTTTGTATTAAATTCGGATGCAATTTCTGTGTTTCATCGTCAACAAGAAGGTCCAAGGGATACATTAAACCTGGAGTGAAGCATCAGAATCTAAAACAGGACTCACAGGAGAAGTTCACATCTTAGAAAATTAGAGTGTCAGTCCTCTTGTACTAAGTCGGCATTGCGCTTTTTGTATTAAATTCGGATGCAATTTCTGTGTTTCATTGTCAATAAGAAGGTCCAAGGGAGACAGTAAACCTGAAGTGAAGTATCGGAATCTAAAACTGGACTCACAGGAGAGGTTCAAATCATAGAAAGTTAGAGTGTCAGTTCTCTTGTACTTATGTCGGCATTGGGCCTTTTGTATTAAATTGCGATGCAATTTCTGTGTTTCATCGTTAATAAGAAGGTCCAAGGGATACAGAAAACCCGAAGTGAAGCATCGGAATCTTAAACTGGACTCACAGGAGAGGTTCAAATCATAGAAACTTAGAGTGTCAGTCCTCTTGTACTTAAGTCGGCAATGTGCCGTTTGTATTAAATTGGGATGCAGTTTCTGTGTTTCCTCGTCAATAAGAAGGTCCAATGGATACAGTAAACCTGAAGTGAAGCATCGGAATCCGAAAGTGGACTCACAGGAGAGGTAGAAATCATAGAAAGTTAGAGTGTCAGTCCTCTTGTACTTAAGTAGGCATTGTGCCTTTTGTATTAAATTCGGATGCAATTTCTGTGTTTCATCGTCAATAAGAAGGTCCAAGGGATACAGTAAACCTGAAGTTAAGCATCGGAATCAGAAACCGGACTCACAGGGGAGGTTCAAATCACAGAAAGTTAGAGTGTCAGTCCTCTGGTACTTAAGTCGGCATTGAACCTTTTGTATTAAATTCGGATGCAATTTCTGTGTTTCATCGTAATAAGAAAGTCCAAGGGATACAGTAAACCTGTAGTGAAGCATCGGAATCTTAAACAGGACTCACAGGAGAAGTTCAAATCATAGAAAATTAGAGTGTCAGTCCTCTTGTACTAAGTCGGCATTGTGTTTTTTTTTGTATTAAATTCGGATGCAATTTCTGTGTTTCATTCTCAATAAGAAGGTCCAAGGGATACAGTAAACCTGAAGTGAAGCATCGGAATCTAAAACTGGACTCACAGGAGAGGTTCAAATCATAGAAAGTTAGAGTGTCAATCCACTTGTACTTAAGTCGGCATTGTGCCTTTTGTTTTAAATTCGGATGGAATTTTTGTGTATCATCGTCAATAAGACGGTCCTCAGTATACAGTAAACCTGAAGTGAAGCATCGGTATCTAAAACTGGACTCACAGGAGAGATTCAAATCATAGAAAGTTAGAGTGTCAGTCCTCTTGTACTTAAGTCGGCGTTGTGCCTTTTGAACTTAATTCCGATGCAATATCTGTGCTTCATCGTCGATAAGAAGGTCCAAGGGATACAGTAAACGTGAAGTGAAGTATCGGAATCTAAAACTGGACTCACAGGAGAGGTTCAAATCATAGAAAGTTATAGTGTCAGTCCTATTGTACTTAAGTCGGCATTGTGCCTTGTGTATTAAATTCGGATGCAATTTCCGTGTTTCATCGTCAATAAGACGGTCCAAGGTATACAGTAAACCTGAAGTGAAGGAACGGAATATAAAACTGGACTCACAGGAGAGATTCAAATCATAGAAAGTTAGAGTGTCAGTCCTCTTGTACTTAAGTCGGCAATGTGCCGTTTGTATTAAATTGGGATGCAATTTCTGTGCTTCATCGTCAATAAGAATGTCCAAGGGATACTGTAAACCTCAAATGAAGCATCGGAATCTAAAACTGGACTCACAGGAGAGATTGAAATCATAGAATCTTAGAGTGTCATTCCTCTTGTACTTAAGTCGCCATTGTGCCTTATGTATTAAATTCGGATGCAATTTCTGTGTTTCCTCGTCAATAAGAAGGTCCAATGGATACAGTTAACCTGAAGTGAAGCATCGGAATCCGAAAGTGGACTCACAGGAGAGGTAGAAATCATAGAAAGTTAGAGTGTCAGTCCTCTTGTACTTAAGTCGGCATTGTGCCTTTTGTATTAAATTCGGATGCAACTTCTGTGTTTCATCGTCAATAAGAAGGTCCAAGGGATACAGTAAACCTGAAGTGAAGCATCGGTATCCGAAAGTGGACTCACAGGAGAGGTAGAAATCATAGAAAGTTAGAGTGTCAGTCCTCTTGTACTTAAGTCGGCATTGTGCCTTTTGTATTAAATTCGGATGCAATTTCTGTGTTTCATCGTCAATAAGAAGGTCCAAGGGATACAGTAAACCTGAAGTGTAGAATCGAAATCTCAAACTGGACTCACAGGAGAGGTTCAAATCATAGAAAGTTAGAGTGTCAGTTCTCTTGTACTTTAGTCGGCATTGTGCCTTTTGTATTAAATTCGGATGCAATTTCTGTGTTTCATCGTCAATAAGAAGGTCCAAGGGATACAGTAAAACTGAAGTGAAGCATCGGAATCTAAAACTGGACTTACAGGAGAGGTTCAAATCATAGAAAGTTAGAGTGTCATTCCTCTTGTATTTAAGTCGGCATTGTTCCTTTTGTATTAAATTCGGATGCAATTTCTGTGTTTCATCGTCATTAAGAAGGTGCAAGGGATACAGTTAAACTGAAGTGAATCATCCGAATCCAAAACCGGACTCACAGGAGAGGTTCATATCATAGAAAGTTGGAGTTCAGACCTCATGTACTTAAGTCGGCATTGTGCCTTTTGAATTTAATTCCGATGCAATATCTGTGCTTCATCGTCAATAAGTAGGTCCAAGAGATACAGTAAACCTGAAGTGAAGCATCGGAATCTGAAACCGGACTCACAGGGGAGGTTCAAATCACAGAAAGAAAGAGTGCCAGTCCTCTGGTACTTAAGTCGGCATTGAACCTTTTGTATTAAATTCGGATGCAATTCCTGTGTTTCATCGTCAACAAGAAGGTCCAAGGGATACATTAAACTTGGAGTGAAGCATCAGAATCTAAAACAGGACTCATAGGAGAAGTTCACATCTTTGAAAATTAGAGTGTCAGTCCTCTTGTACTAAGTCGGCATTGTGCTTTTTGTATTAAATTCGGAAGCAATTTCTGTGTTTCATTGTCAATAAGAAGGTCCAAGGGATACAGTAAACCTGAAGTGATGCATCGGAATCTAAAACTGGACTCACAGGAGAGGTTCAAATCATAGAAAGTTAGAGAGTCAATCCTCTTGTACTTAAGTCGGCATTGTGCTTTTTGTTTTAAATTCGGATGGAATTTTTGTGTAACATCGTCTATAAGACGGTCCTCGGTATACAGGAAACCTGAAGTGAAGCATCGGAATCTAAAACTGGACTCACAGGAGAGGTTCAAATCATGGAACGTTAGTGTGTCAGTCCTCTTGTACTTTAGTCGGCATTGTGCCTTTTGTATTAAATTCGGATGCAATTTCTGTGTTACATCGTCTATAAGAAAGTCCAAGGGATACAGTAAACCTGAAGTGAAGCATCGGAATCTAAAACTGGGCTCACAGGACAGGTTCAAATCATAGAAAGTTATAGTGGCAGTCCTCTTGTACTTAAGTCGGCATTGTGCCTTTTGTATTAAATTCGGATGCAATTTCTGTGTTTCATCGTCAATAAGACGGTCCAAGGTATACAGTAAACCTGAAGTGAAGCATCGGAATCTAAAACTGAACTCACATGAGAGGTTCAAATCATTGAATGTTAGAGTGTCGGTCCTCTTGTACTTAAGTCGGCATTGTGCCATTTGTATTAAATTCGGATGCAATTTCTGTGTTTAATTGTCAATAAGAAGGTCCAAGCTATACAGTAGACCTGACGTGAAGCATCGGAATCTAAAACTGGACTCACAGGAGAGGTTCAAATCATAGAAAGTTAGAGTGTCAGTCCTCTTGTACTTAAGTCGGCATTGTGCCTTTTGTATTAAATTCGATGCAATTTCTGTGTTTCATCGTCAATGAGATGGTCCAAGGGATACAGTAAACCTGATGTGAAGCATCGGAATCTAAAACTGGACTCACAGGAGAGGTTCAAATCATAGAAAATAAGAAAGTCAGTCCTCTTGTACTTAAGTCGGCAATGTGCCTTTTGTATTAGATTCGGATGCAATTTCTGTATTTCATCGTCAATAAGAAGGTCCTAGGTATACAGTACACCTGAAGTGAAGCATCGGAATCTGAAACCGGACTCACAGGAGAGGTTCAAATCATAGAAAGTTAGAGTGTCAGTCCTCTTGTACTTACGTCGGCATTGTGCCTTTTGTATTAAATTCGGATGCAACTTCTGTGTTTCATCGTCAATAAGAAGGTAAAAGGAATCCAGTAAACCTGAAGTGAAGCATCGGAATCTAAAACTGGACTCACAGGTGAGGTTCAAATCATAGGTAGTTAGAGTGTCAGTCCTCTTGTACTTAAGTCGGCATTGTGCCTTTTGTATTAAATTCGGATGCAATTTCTAAGTTTCATCGTCAATAAGAAGACCCAAGGTATACAGTAAACCTGAAGTGAAGCATCGGAATCTAAAACTGGACTCACAGGAGGAGTTAAAAACATAGAAAGTTAGAGTGTCATTCCTCTTGTGCTTAAGTCGGCATTGTGCCTTTTGAATTTAATTCCATTGCAATATCTGTGCTTCATCTTCAATAAGAAGGTCCAAGGGATACAGTAAACCTAAAGTGAAGCATCGGAATCTAAATCTTGACTCACAGGAGATTTTCAAATCATAGAAAGTTATAGTGGCAGTCCTCTTGTACTTAAGTCGGCATTGTGCATTTTGTATTAAATTCGGATGCAATTTCTGTGTTTCCTCGTCAATAAGAAGGTCCAATGGATACAGTAACCCTGAAGTGAAGCATCTGAATCCGAAAGTGGACTCACAGGAGAGGTAGAAATCATAGAAAGTTAGAGTGTCAGTCCTAATGTACATAAGTCGGCATTGTACCTTTTGAATTTAATTCCGATGCAATTTCTGTGTTTCATCGTCAACAAGAAGGTCCAAGGGATACAGTAAACCTGAAGTGAAGCATCGGAATCAAAACTAAACTCAGAGCAGAGGTTCAAATCATAGAAAGTTAGAGTGTCAGTCCTCTTGTACTTAAGTCGGCATTGTGCCTTTTGTTTTAAATTCGGATGCAATTTCTGTGTTTCATCGTCAATAAGACGCACCTAGGTATACTGTAAACCTGAAGTGAAACATCGGAACTTAATACTGGACCCACAGGAGAGATTCAAATCATAGAAAGTTAGAGTGTCAGTCCTCTAGTACATAAGTCAGCAATGTGCCTTTTGTATTAAATTCGGATGCAATTTTGGTGTTTCATCGTCAATAAGAAGGTCCAAGGTATACACTAAACCTGAAGTGAAGCTTCGGAATCTAAAACAGGACTCACAGGAGAGGTTCAAATCATAGAAAGTTAGAGTGTCAGTCCTCTTGTACTTAAGTCGGCATTGTGCCTTTTGAATTAAATTTGATGAAATTTCTGTGTTTCATCGTCAATAAAAGGTCCAAGGGATACAGTAAACCTGAAGTGAATCATCGGAATTTAAAACTGGACTCACAGGAGAGGTTCAAATCATAGAAAGTTAGAGTATCTGTCCTCTTGTACTTCAGTCGGCATTGTGCCTTTTTTATTAAATTCGGATGCAATTTCAGGCTTCATCGTCAATAAGACGGTCCAAGGTATACAGTAAACCTGAAGTGAAGCATCGGAATCTGAAACTGGACTCACAAGAGAGGTTCAAATCATGGAAAGTTAGATAGTCAGTCTTCTTGTACTTAAGTCGGCATTGTGCCCTTTGTATTAAAGTCGGATTCAATTTCTGTGCCTGATCGTTAATACGAAGGTCCAAGGGATACAGTGAACCTCTAGTGAAGCATCGGAATCTAAAACTGGTCTCACAGGTGAGGTTCTAAAGCATAGAAAGTTAGAGTGTCAGTCCTTTTGTACTTAAGACGTCAATGTGCCTTTTTATTAAATTGGGATGCAAATTCTGTGCTTCTACGTCAATAAGAGTGTCCAAGGGATACTGTAAACCTCAAGTGAAGCATCGGAATCTAAAACTGGACTCACAGGAGAGGTTCAAATCATAGAATCTTAGAGTGTCAGTCCTCTTGTACTTAAGTCGCCATTGTGCCTTTTGTATTAAATTCGGATGCAATTTCTGTGTTTCCTCGTCAATAAGAAGGTCCAATGGATACAGTAAACCAGAAGTGAAGCATCTGAATCCGAAAGTGGACTCACAGGAGAGGTAGAAATCATAGAAAGTTAGAGTGTCAGTCCTAATGTACATAAGTCTGCATTGTACCTTTTGAATTTAAATCGGATGCAATTTCTGTGTTTCATCGTCAACAAGAAGGTCCAAGGGATACAGTAAACATGAAGTGAAGCATCGGAATCAAAACTAAACTCAGAGCAGAGGTTCAATTCATAGAAAGTTAGAGTGTCAGTCCTCTTGTACTTAAGTCGGCATTGTGCCTTTTGTTTTAAATTCGGATGCAATTTCTGTGTTTCATCGTCAATAAGACGCACCTAGGTATACTGTAAACCTGAAGTGAAGCATCGGAACTTAATACTGGACCCACAGGAGAGATTCAAATCATAGAAAATTAGAGTGTCAGTCCTCTAGTACTTAAGTCAGCAATGTGCCTTTTGTATTAAATTCGGATGCAATTTTTGTGTTTCATCGTCAATAAGAAGGTCCAAGGTATACACTAAACCTGAAGTGAAGCATCGGAATCTAAAACTGGACTCACAGGAGAGGTTCAAATCATAGAAAGTTAGTGTGTCAGTCCTCTTGTACCTAAGTCGGCATTGTGCCGTTTTTATTAAATTCGGATGCAAATTCTGGGTTTCATCGTCAATAAGACGGTCCAAGGGAGACAGTAAACCTCAAGTGAAGCATCGGAATCTAAAACTGGACTCACAGGAGAGGTTCAAATCATGGAAAGTTAGTGTGTCAGTCCTCTAGTACTAAAGTCGGCATTGTGCCTTTTGTATTAAATTCGATGCAATTTCTGTGTTTCATCGTCAATGTGAAGGTCCAAGGGATACAGTAAACCTGATGTGAAGCATCGGAATCTAAAACTGGACTCACAGGAGAGGTTCAAATCATAGAAAGTTAGTGTGTCAGTCCTCTTGTACTTAAGTCGGCATTTTGCCCTTTGTTTTAAAGTCGGATGCAATTTCTGTGCTTCATCGTTAATAAGAAATTCCAAGGAATACAGTAAACCTGGAGTGAAGCATCGAAATCTAAAACTGGACTCACAGGAGAGGTTCAAATCATGGAAAGTTAGATAATCAGTCCTCTTGTACTTAAGTCGGCATTGTGCCCTTTGTATTAAAGTCGGATGCAATTTCTGTGCTTCATCGTTAATAAGAAGGTCCAAGGGATACAGTGGACCTGTAGTGAAGCATCGGAATCTAAAACTGGACTCACAGGAGAGGTTCAAATCATGGAAAGTTAGTGTGTCAGTCCTCTTGTACGTAAGTCGGCATTGCGCCTTTTGAATTAAATTTGATGCAATTTCTGTGTTTCATCGTCAATAAGAAGGCCCAAGGGATACAGAAAACCTGAAGTGCAGCTTCGGAATCTAAAACTGGACTCACAGGAGATTTACAAATCATAGAAATTTGGAGTGTCAGTCCTCTTGTACTTACGTCGGCATTGTGCCTTTTGTATTAAATTCGGATGCAATTTCTGTGTTTCATCATCAATAAGAAGGTCCAAGGGATACAGTAAACCTGAAGTGAAGCATCGGAATCTAAAACTGGACTCACAGGAGAGGTTCAAATCATGGTAAGTTAGTGTGTCAGTCCTCTTGTACGTAAGTCGGCATTGCGCCTTTTGAATTAAATTTGATGCAATTTCTGTGTTTCATCGTCAATAAGAAGGCCCAAGGGAAACAGTAAACCTGAAGTGAAGCATCGGAATCTAAAACTGGACTCACAGGAGAGGTTAAAATCATAGAAATTTAGAGTGTCACTAATCTTGTACTTAAGTCGGCATTGTTCCTTTTGTACTATATTTGGATGTAATATCTGTGTTTCATCGTCAATAAGAAGGTCCAAGGGATACAGTAAACCTGAAGTGAAGCGTCGGAATCTAAAACTGGACTGACAGGAGAGGTTCAAATCATAGAAAGTTAGAGTATCAGTCCTCTTGTACTTAAATCGGCATTGTGCCTTTTGTATTATATTCGGATGCAATTTCTGTGTTTCATCGTCAATAAGAAGGTCCAAGCTATACAGTAGACCTGAAGTGAAGCATCGGAATCTAGAACTGGACTCACAGGAGTGGTTCAAATCATAGAAAGTTAGAGTGTCAGTCCTCTTGTACTTAAGTCGGCATTGTGCCTTTTGAATTTAATTCCGATGCAATATCTGCCTTCATCGTCAATAAGAAGGTCCCAGGGATGCAGTAAACCTGAAGTAAAGCATCGGAATCTAAAACTGGACTCACAGGAGGGGTTCAAATCATAGAAAGTTATAGTGGCAGTCCTCTTGTACTTAAGTCGGCATTGTGCCTTTTGTATTAAATTCGGATGCAATTTCTGTGTTTCATCGTCAATAAGACGGTCCAAGGTATACAGTAAACCTGAATTGAAGCATCGGAATCTAAAACTGGACTCACAAGAGAGGTTCAAATCATAGAAAGTTAGAGTGTCAGTCCTCTTGTACTTAAGTCGGCATTTTGCCCTTTGTTTTAAAGTCGGATGCAATTTCTGTGCTTCATCGTTAATAAGAAATTCCAAGGAATACAGTAAACCTGTAGTGAAGCATCGGAATCTAAAACTGGACTCACAGGAGAGGTTCAAATCATGGAAAGTTAGATAATCAGTCCTCTTGTACTTAAGTCGGCATTGTGCCCTTTGTATTACAGTCGGATGCAATTTCTGAGCTGCATCGTTAATAAGAAGGTCCAAGGGATACAGTGGACCTGTAGTGAAGCATCGGAATCTAAAACTGGACTCACAGGAGATTTACAAATCATAGAAATTTGGAGTGTCAGTCCTCTTGTACTTACGTCGGCATTGTGCCTTTTGTATTAAATTCGGATGCAATTTCTGTGTTTCATCACCAATAAGAAGGTCCAAGGGATACAGTAAACCTGAAGTGAAGCATCCGAATCTAAAACTGGACTCACAGGAGAGGTTCAAATCATGGAAAGTTAGTGTGTCAGTCCTCTTGTACGTAAGTCGGCATTGTGCCTTCTGAATTAAATTCGATGCAATTTCTGTGTTTCATCGTCAATCAAAAAATGCCCAAGGGAAACAGTAAACCTGAAGTGAAGCATCGGAATCTAAAACAGGACTCACAGGAGAGGTTCAATCATAGAAAATTAGAGTGTCACTCCTCTTGTACTTAAGTCGGCATTGTTCCTTTTGTACTATATTCGGATGCAATATCTGTGTTTCATCGTCAATAAGAAGGTCCAAGGGATACAGTAAACCTGAAGAGAAGAATCGGAATCTAAAATTGGACTCACAGGAGAGGTTCAAATCATAGAAAGTTAGAGTGTCAGTCCTCTTGTACTTAAATCGGCATTGAGCCTTTTGTATTACATTCGGATGCAATTTCTGTGTTTCATCGTCAAGAAGAAGGTCCAAGGGATACAATAAACCTGAAGTGATGCTTCGGAATTTAAAACTGGACTCACAGGAGAAGATCAAATCATAGAAAGTTAGAGTGTCTGTCCTCTTTACTTAAGTCGGCATTGTGCCGTTTTTATTAAATTCGGATGCAAATTCTGGGTTTCATCGTCAATAAGACGGTCCAAGGGAGACAGTAAACCTCAAGTGAAGCATCGGAATCTAAAACTGGACTCACAGGAGAGGTTCAAATCATGGAAAGTTAGATAGTCAGTCCTCTGTTACTTAAGTCGGCATTTTGCCCTTTGTTTTAAAGTCGGATGCAATTTCTGTGCTTCATCGTTAATAAGAAATTCCAAGGAATACAGTAAACCTGTAGTGAAGCATCGGAATTTAAAACTGGACTCACAGGAGAGGTTCAAATCATGGAAAGTTAGATAGTCAGTCGTCTTGTACTTAAGTCGGCATTGTGCCATTTGTATTAAAGTCGCATGCAATTTCTGTGCTTCTTCGTTAATAAGGAGGTCCAAGGGATACAGTGAACCTGTAGTGAAGCGTCGGAATATAAACTGGACTCACAGGAGAGGTTCAAAGCATAGAAAGTTAGAATGTCAGTCCTCTTGTACTTAAGTCGCCATTGGGCCTTTTGTATTAAATTCGGATGCAATTTCTGTGTTTCATCGTCAATAAGAAGGTCCAAGGGATACAGTAAGCCTGAAATGAAGATTCGGAATCTAAAACTGGACTCACAGGAGATTTGCAAATCATAGAAATTTGGAGTGTCAGTCCTCTTGTACTTACGTCGGCATTGTGCCTTTTGTATTAAATTCGGATGCAATTTCTGTATTTCATCATCAATAAGAAGGTCAAAGGGATACAGTAAACCTGAAGTAAAGCATCGGAATCTAAAACTTTACTCACAGGAGAGGTTCAAATCATGGAAAGTTAGTGTGCCAGTCCTCTTGTACTAAAGTTGGCAATGTGCCTTTTGTATAAAATTCGATGCAATTTCTGTGTTTCATCGTCAATAAGAAGGTCAAAGGAATCCAGTAAACCGAAGTGAAGCATCGGAATCTAAAACTGGACTCACAGGAGAGGTTCAAATCATGGAAAGTTAGTGTGTCAGTCCTCTTCTACTTAAGTCGGCATTGTGCCGTTTTTATTAAATTCGGATGCAATTTGTGGGTTTCATCGTCAATAAGACGGTCTAAGGGATACAGTAAACCTCAAGTGAAGCATCGGAATCTAAAACTGGACTCACAGGAGAGGTTCAAATCATGGAAAGTTAGATAGTCAGTCCTCTTGTACTTAAGTCGGCATTTTGCCCTTTGTATTAAAGTCGGATGCAATTTCTGTGCTTCATCGTTAATCAGAAATTCCAAGGAATACAGTAAACGTGTAGTAAAGCATCGGAATCTAAAACTGCACCCACAGGAGAGGTTCAAATCATGGAAAGTTAGATAATCTGTCCTCTTGTACTTAAGTCGGCATTGTGGCCTTTGTATTAAAGTCGGATGCAATTTCTGTGCTTCATCGTTAATAAGAAGGTCCAAGGGATACAGTGAACCTGTAGTGAAGCATCGGAATCTATAACTGGACTCACAGGAGAGGTTCAAAGCATAGAAAGTTAGAGTGTCAGTCCTCTTGTACTTAAGTCGCCATTGGGCCTTCTGTATTTAATTCGTATGCAATTTCTGTGTTTCATCGTCAATAAGAAGGTCTTGGGGATACAGAAAACCTGAAGTGAAGCTTCGGAATCTAAAACTGGACTCACAGGAGATTTACAAATCATAGAAATTTGGAGTGTCAGTCCTCTTGTACTTACGTCGGCATTGTGCCTTTTGTATTAAATTCGGATGCAATTTCTGTGTTTCATCATCAATAAGAAGGTCCAAGGGATACAGTAAACCTGAAGTGAAGCATCGGAATCTAAAACTGGACTCACAGGAGAGGTTCAAATCATGGAAAGTTAGTGTGTCAGTCCTCTTGTACGTAAGTCGGCATTGTGCCTTCTGAATTAAATTCGATGCAATTTCTGAGTTTCATCGTCAATCAAAAAAGGCCCAAGGGAAACAGTAAACCTGAAGTGAAGCATCGGAATCTAAAACTGGACTCACAGGAGAGGTTCAAATCATAGAAAATTAGAGTGTCACTCCTCTTGTAAGTATTCGGCATTGTTCCTTTTGTACTATATTCGGATGCAATATCTGTGTTTCATCGTCAATAAGAAGGTCCAAGGGATACAGTAAACCTGAAGTGAAGCATCGGAATCTAAAACTGGACTCACAGGAGAGGTTCAAATCATAGAAAGTTAGAGTTTCAGTCCTCTTGTACTTAAATCGGCATTGTGCCTTTTGTATTACATTCGGATGCAATTTCTGTGTTTCATCGTCAATAAGAAGGTCCAAGCTATACAGTAGAGCTGAAGTGAAGCATCGGAATCTAAAACTGTTCTCACAGGAGTGGTTCAAATCATAGAAAGTTAGAGTGTCAGTCCTCTTGTACTTAAGTCTTCATTGTGCCTTTTGTATTAAATTCGATGCAATTTCTGTGTTTCATCGTCAATAAGAAGGTCCAAGGGATACAGTAAACCTGAAGTGAAGCATCGGAATTTAAAACTGGACTCACAGGAGAGGTTCAAATCATAGAAAGTTAGATTGCAGTCCTCTTGTACTTAAGTCGGCATTGTGGCATTTTTATTAAATTCGGATGCAATTTCAGGGTTTCATCGTCAATAAGACGGTTCAAGGGATACAGTAAACTTGAAGTGAAGCATTGGAATCTAAAACTGGACTCACAGGAGAGGTTCAAATCATAGAAAGTTAGGGTGTCAGTCCTCTTGTCCTTAAGTCGGCATTTTGCCCTTTGTTTTAAAGTCGGATGCAATTTCTGTGCATCATCGTTAATACGAAATTCCAAGGGATACAGTAAACCTGTAGTGAAGCTTCGGAATCTAAAACTGGACTCACGGGAGAGGTTTAAAGCTTAGAAAGTTAGAGTATCAGTCCTCTTGTACTTAAGTCGTCATTGGGCCTTTTGCATTAAATTCGGATGCTATTTCTGTGTTTCATCGTCAATAAGAAGGTCAAAGGGATACAGTAAACCTGAAGTGAATCTTCGGAATCTAAAACTGGACTCACAGGAGATTTACAAATCATAGAAATTTGGAGTGTCAGTCCTCTTGTACTTACGTCGGCATTGTGCCTTTTGTATTAAATTCGGATGCAACTTCTGTGTTTCATCGTCAATAAGAAGGTCAAAGGAATCCAGTAAACCCGAAGTGAAGCATCGGAATCTAAAACTGGACTCACAGGACAGGTTCAAATCGTAGATAGTTTGAGTGTCAGTCCTCTTCTACTTAAGTCGGCATTGTGCCGTTTTTATTAAATTCGGATACAATTTCTGGGTTTCATCGTCAACAAGACGGTCCAAGGGATACAATAAACCTCAAGTGAAGCATCGGAATCTAAAACTGGACTCACAGGAGAGGTTCAAATCATGGAAAGTTAGATAGTCAGTCCTCTTGTACTTAAGTCGGCATTTTGCCCTTTGTTTTAAAGTCGGATGCAATTTCTGTGCTTCATCGTTAATAATAAATTCCAAGGAATACAGTAAACGTGTAGTAAAGCATCGGAATCTAAAACTGGACTCGCAGGAGAGGTTCAAATCATGGAAAGTTAGATAATCTGTCCTCTTGTACTTAAGTCGGCATTGTGCCCTTTGTATTAAAGTCGGATGCAATTTCTGTGCTTCATCGTTAATAAGAAGGTCCAAGGGATACAGTGAACCTGTAGTGAAGCATCGGAATCTAAAACTGGACTCACAGGAGAGGTTAAATGCATAGAAAGTTAGAGTGTCAGTCCTCTTGTACTTAAGTCGCCATTGGGCCTTTTGTATTTAATTCGTATGCAATTTCTGTGTTTCATCGTCAATAAGAAGGTCCAAGGGATACAGAAAACCTGAAGTGAAGCTTCGGAATCTAAAACTGGACTCACAGGAGATTTACAAATCATAGAAATTTGGAGTGTCAGTCCTCTTGTACTTACGTGGGCATTGTGCCTTTTGTATTAAATTCGGATGCAATTTCTGTGTTTCATCATCAATAAGAGGTCCAAGGGATACAGTAAACCTGAAGTTAAGCATCGGAATCTAAAACTGGACTCACAGGAGAGGTTCAAATCATGGAAAGTTAGTGTGTCAGTCCTCTTGTACGTAAGTCGGCATTGTGCCTTCTGAATTAAATTCGATGCAATTTCTGTGTTTCATCGTCAATCAAAAAAGGCCCAAGGGAAACAGTAAACCTGAAGTGAAGCATCAGAATCTAAATCTGGACTCACAGGAGAGGTTCAAATCATTGAAAATTAGAGTGTCACTCCTCTTGTACTTAAGTCGGCATTGTTCCTTTTGTACTATATTCGGATGCAAATTCTGGGTTTCATCGTCAATAAGACGGTCCAAGGGAGACAGTAAACCTCAAGTGAAGCATCGGAATCTAAAACTGGACTCACAGGAGAGGTTCAAATCATGGAAAGTTAGATAGTCAGTCCTCTGTTACTTAAGTCGGCATTTTGCCCTTTGTTTTAAAGTCGGATGCAATTTCTGTGCTTCATCGTTAATAAGAAATTCCAAGGAATACAGTAAACCTGTAGTGAAGCATCGGAATTTAAAACTGGACTCACAGGAGAGGTTCAAATCATGGAAAGTTAGATAGTCAGTCGTCTTGTACTTAAGTCGGCATTGTGCCATTTGTATTAAAGTCGCATGCAATTTCTGTGCTTCTTCGTTAATAAGGAGGTCCAAGGGATACAGTGAACCTGTAGTGAAGCGTCGGAATATAAACTGGACTCACAGGAGAGGTTCAAAGCATAGAAAGTTAGAATGTCAGTCCTCTTGTACTTAAGTCGCCATTGGGCCTTTTGTATTAAATTCGGATGCAATTTCTGTGTTTCATCGTCAATAAGAAGGTCCAAGGGATACAGTAAGCCTGAAATGAAGATTCGGAATCTAAAACTGGACTCACAGGAGATTTGCAAATCATAGAAATTTGGAGTGTCAGTCCTCTTGTACTTACGTCGGCATTGTGCCTTTTGTATTAAATTCGGATGCAATTTCTGTATTTCATCATCAATAAGAAGGTCAAAGGGATACAGTAAACCTGAAGTAAAGCATCGGAATCTAAAACTTTACTCACAGGAGAGGTTCAAATCATGGAAAGTTAGTGTGCCAGTCCTCTTGTACTAAAGTTGGCAATGTGCCTTTTGTATAAAATTCGATGCAATTTCTGTGTTTCATCGTCAATAAGAAGGTCAAAGGAATCCAGTAAACCGAAGTGAAGCATCGGAATCTAAAACTGGACTCACAGGAGAGGTTCAAATCATGGAAAGTTAGTGTGTCAGTCCTCTTCTACTTAAGTCGGCATTGTGCCGTTTTTATTAAATTCGGATGCAATTTGTGGGTTTCATCGTCAATAAGACGGTCTAAGGGATACAGTAAACCTCAAGTGAAGCATCGGAATCTAAAACTGGACTCACAGGAGAGGTTCAAATCATGGAAAGTTAGATAGTCAGTCCTCTTGTACTTAAGTCGGCATTTTGCCCTTTGTATTAAAGTCGGATGCAATTTCTGTGCTTCATCGTTAATCAGAAATTCCAAGGAATACAGTAAACGTGTAGTAAAGCATCGGAATCTAAAACTGCACCCACAGGAGAGGTTCAAATCATGGAAAGTTAGATAATCTGTCCTCTTGTACTTAAGTCGGCATTGTGGCCTTTGTATTAAAGTCGGATGCAATTTCTGTGCTTCATCGTTAATAAGAAGGTCCAAGGGATACAGTGAACCTGTAGTGAAGCATCGGAATCTATAACTGGACTCACAGGAGAGGTTCAAAGCATAGAAAGTTAGAGTGTCAGTCCTCTTGTACTTAAGTCGCCATTGGGCCTTCTGTATTTAATTCGTATGCAATTTCTGTGTTTCATCGTCAATAAGAAGGTCTTGGGGATACAGAAAACCTGAAGTGAAGCTTCGGAATCTAAAACTGGACTCACAGGAGATTTACAAATCATAGAAATTTGGAGTGTCAGTCCTCTTGTACTTACGTCGGCATTGTGCCTTTTGTATTAAATTCGGATGCAATTTCTGTGTTTCATCATCAATAAGAAGGTCCAAGGGATACAGTAAACCTGAAGTGAAGCATCGGAATCTAAAACTGGACTCACAGGAGAGGTTCAAATCATGGAAAGTTAGTGTGTCAGTCCTCTTGTACGTAAGTCGGCATTGTGCCTTCTGAATTAAATTCGATGCAATTTCTGAGTTTCATCGTCAATCAAAAAAGGCCCAAGGGAAACAGTAAACCTGAAGTGAAGCATCGGAATCTAAAACTGGACTCACAGGAGAGGTTCAAATCATAGAAAATTAGAGTGTCACTCCTCTTGTAAGTATTCGGCATTGTTCCTTTTGTACTATATTCGGATGCAATATCTGTGTTTCATCGTCAATAAGAAGGTCCAAGGGATACAGTAAACCTGAAGTGAAGCATCGGAATCTAAAACTGGACTCACAGGAGAGGTTCAAATCATAGAAAGTTAGAGTTTCAGTCCTCTTGTACTTAAATCGGCATTGTGCCTTTTGTATTACATTCGGATGCAATTTCTGTGTTTCATCGTCAATAAGAAGGTCCAAGCTATACAGTAGAGCTGAAGTGAAGCATCGGAATCTAAAACTGTTCTCACAGGAGTGGTTCAAATCATAGAAAGTTAGAGTGTCAGTCCTCTTGTACTTAAGTCTTCATTGTGCCTTTTGTATTAAATTCGATGCAATTTCTGTGTTTCATCGTCAATAAGAAGGTCCAAGGGATACAGTAAACCTGAAGTGAAGCATCGGAATTTAAAACTGGACTCACAGGAGAGGTTCAAATCATAGAAAGTTAGATTGCAGTCCTCTTGTACTTAAGTCGGCATTGTGGCATTTTTATTAAATTCGGATGCAATTTCAGGGTTTCATCGTCAATAAGACGGTTCAAGGGATACAGTAAACTTGAAGTGAAGCATTGGAATCTAAAACTGGACTCACAGGAGAGGTTCAAATCATAGAAAGTTAGGGTGTCAGTCCTCTTGTCCTTAAGTCGGCATTTTGCCCTTTGTTTTAAAGTCGGATGCAATTTCTGTGCATCATCGTTAATACGAAATTCCAAGGGATACAGTAAACCTGTAGTGAAGCTTCGGAATCTAAAACTGGACTCACGGGAGAGGTTTAAAGCTTAGAAAGTTAGAGTATCAGTCCTCTTGTACTTAAGTCGTCATTGGGCCTTTTGCATTAAATTCGGATGCTATTTCTGTGTTTCATCGTCAATAAGAAGGTCAAAGGGATACAGTAAACCTGAAGTGAATCTTCGGAATCTAAAACTGGACTCACAGGAGATTTACAAATCATAGAAATTTGGAGTGTCAGTCCTCTTGTACTTACGTCGGCATTGTGCCTTTTGTATTAAATTCGGATGCAACTTCTGTGTTTCATCGTCAATAAGAAGGTCAAAGGAATCCAGTAAACCCGAAGTGAAGCATCGGAATCTAAAACTGGACTCACAGGACAGGTTCAAATCGTAGATAGTTTGAGTGTCAGTCCTCTTCTACTTAAGTCGGCATTGTGCCGTTTTTATTAAATTCGGATACAATTTCTGGGTTTCATCGTCAACAAGACGGTCCAAGGGATACAATAAACCTCAAGTGAAGCATCGGAATCTAAAACTGGACTCACAGGAGAGGTTCAAATCATGGAAAGTTAGATAGTCAGTCCTCTTGTACTTAAGTCGGCATTTTGCCCTTTGTTTTAAAGTCGGATGCAATTTCTGTGCTTCATCGTTAATAATAAATTCCAAGGAATACAGTAAACGTGTAGTAAAGCATCGGAATCTAAAACTGGACTCGCAGGAGAGGTTCAAATCATGGAAAGTTAGATAATCTGTCCTCTTGTACTTAAGTCGGCATTGTGCCCTTTGTATTAAAGTCGGATGCAATTTCTGTGCTTCATCGTTAATAAGAAGGTCCAAGGGATACAGTGAACCTGTAGTGAAGCATCGGAATCTAAAACTGGACTCACAGGAGAGGTTAAATGCATAGAAAGTTAGAGTGTCAGTCCTCTTGTACTTAAGTCGCCATTGGGCCTTTTGTATTTAATTCGTATGCAATTTCTGTGTTTCATCGTCAATAAGAAGGTCCAAGGGATACAGAAAACCTGAAGTGAAGCTTCGGAATCTAAAACTGGACTCACAGGAGATTTACAAATCATAGAAATTTGGAGTGTCAGTCCTCTTGTACTTACGTGGGCATTGTGCCTTTTGTATTAAATTCGGATGCAATTTCTGTGTTTCATCATCAATAAGAGGTCCAAGGGATACAGTAAACCTGAAGTTAAGCATCGGAATCTAAAACTGGACTCACAGGAGAGGTTCAAATCATGGAAAGTTAGTGTGTCAGTCCTCTTGTACGTAAGTCGGCATTGTGCCTTCTGAATTAAATTCGATGCAATTTCTGTGTTTCATCGTCAATCAAAAAAGGCCCAAGGGAAACAGTAAACCTGAAGTGAAGCATCAGAATCTAAATCTGGACTCACAGGAGAGGTTCAAATCATTGAAAATTAGAGTGTCACTCCTCTTGTACTTAAGTCGGCATTGTTCCTTTTGTACTATATTCGGATGCAATATCTGTGTTTCATCGTCAATAAGAAGGTCCAAGGGATACAGTAAACCTGAAGTGAAGCATCGGAATCAAAACTGGACTCACAGGAGAGGTTCAAATCATAGAACGTTAGAGTGTCAGTCCTCTTGTACTTAAATCGGCATTGTGCCTTTTGTATTATATTCGGATGCAATTTCTGTGTTTCATCGTCAATAAGAAGGTCCAAGCTATACAGTAGACCTGAAGTGAAGCATCGGAATCTAAAACTGGACTCACAGGAGTGGTTCAAATCATAGAAAGTTAGAGTGTCAGTCCTCTTGTACTTAAGTCGGCATTGTGCCTTTTGTATTTAATTCGATGCAATTTCTGTGTTCTTCGTCAATAAGTAGGTCCAAGGGATACAGTAAACCTGATGTGAAGCATCGGAATCTAAAACTGGACTCACAGGAGAGGTTCAAATCATAGAAAGCTAGAGTGTCAGTCCTTTTGTACTTAAGTCGGCAATGTGCCTCTTGTATTAAATTCGGATGCAATTTCTGTGTTTCATCGTCAATAATAAGTTCCAATGGATAAAGGAAACCTGAAGTGAAAAATCGGAATCTAAAACTGGACTCACAGCAGAGGTTCAAATCATAGAAAGTTAGAGTGTCAGTCCTCTTGTACTTAAGTCGGCATTGGGCCTTTTGTATTAAATTCCGATGTAATTTCTGTGTTTCATCGTTAATAAGAAGATCCAAGGGATACAGGAAACCTAAAGTGAAGCATCGGAATCTTAAACTGGACTCACAGGAGAGGTTCAAATCATAGAAAGTTAGATTGTCAGTCCTCTTGTACTTAAGTCTTCATTGTGCCTTTGGATTAAATTCGATGCAATTTCTGTGTTTCATCGTCAATAAGAAGGTCCAAGGGATACAGTATACCTGAAGTGAAGCATCGGAATTTAAAACTGGATTCACAGGAGAGGTTCAAATCATAGAAAGTTAGAGTGTCAGTCCTCTTGTACTTAAGTCAGTATTGTGCCATTTTTATTAAATTCGGATGCAATTTCAGGGTTTCATCGTCAATAAGACGGTTCAAGGGATACAGTAAACTTGAAGTGAAGCATCGGAATCTAAAACTGGACTCACAGGAGAGGTTCAAATCATGGAAAGTTAGTGTGTCAGTCCTCTTGTACGTAAGTCGGCATTGTGCCTTCTGAATTAAATTCGATGCAATTTCTGTGTTTCATCGTCAATCAAAAAAGGCCCAAGGGAAACAGTAAACCTGAAGTGAAGCATTGGAATCTAAAACTGGACTCACAGGAGAGGTTCAAATCATAGAAAATTAGTGTGTCACTCCTCTTGTACTTATTCGGCATTGTGCCTTTTGTATTATATTCGGATGCAATTTCTGTGTTTCATCGTCAATAAGAAGGTCCAAGCTATACAGTAGACCAGAAGTGAAGCATCGGAATCTAAAACTGGACTCACAGGAGTGGTTCAAATCATAGAAAGTTAGAGTGTCAGTCCTCTTGTACTTAAGTCTTCATTGTGCCTTTTCTATTAAATTCGATGCAATTTCTGTGTTTCATCGTCAATAAGAAGGTCCAAGGGATACAGTAAACCTGAAGTGAAGCATCGGAATTTAAAACTGGACTCACAGTAGAGGTTCAAATCATAGAAAGTTATAGTGCAGTCCTCTTGTTATTAAGTCGGCATTGTGCCATTTTTATTAAATTCGGATGCAATTTCAGGGTTTCATCGTCAATAAGACGGTTCAAGCGATACAGTAAACTTGAAGTGAAGCATCGGAATCTAAAACTGGACTCACAGGAGAGGTTCAAATCATAGAAAGTTAGGGTGTCAGTCCTCTTGTACTTAAGTCGGCATTTTGCCCTTTGTTTTAAAGTCGGATGCAATTTCTGTGCATCATCGTTAATACGAAATTCAAAGGGATACAGTAAACCTGTAGTGAAGAATCGGAATCTAAAATTGGACTCACCTGAGAGGTTTAAAGCATAGAAAGTTAGAGTGTCAGTCCTCTTGTACTTAAGTCGTCATTGGGCCTTTTGAATTAAATTCGGATGCTATTTCTGAGTTTCATCGTCAATAAGAAGGTCCAAGGGATACAGTAAACCTGAAGTGAAGCATCGGAATTTAAAACTGGACTCACAGTAGAGGTTCAAATCATAGAAAGTTATAGTGCAGTCCTCTTGTTATTAAGTCGGCATTGTGCCATTTTTAATAAATTCGGATGCAATTTCAGGGTTTCATCGTCAATAAGACGGTTCAAGCGATACAGTAAACTTGAAGTGAAGCATCGGAATCTAAAACTGGACTCACAGGAGAGGTTCAAATCATAGAAAGTTAGAGTGTCAGTCCTCTTGTACTTAAGTCGGCATTTTGCCCTTTGTTATAAAGTCGGATGCAATTTCTGTGCATCATCGTTAATACGAAATTCAAAGGGATACAGTAAACCTGTAGTGAAGAATCGGAATCTAAAATTGGACTCACCTGAGAGGTTTAAAGCATAGAAAGTTAGAGTGTCAGTCCTCTTGTACATAAGTCGTCATTGGGCCTTTTGAATTAAATTCGGATGCTATTTCTGAGTTTCATCGTCAATAAGAAGGTCCAAGGGATACAGTAAACCTGAAGTGAATCTTCGGAATCTAAAACTGGACTCACAGGAGATTTACAAATCATAGAAATTTGGAGTGTCAGTCCTCTTGTACTTACGTCGGCATTGTGCCTTTTGTATTAAATTCGGATGCAACTTCTGTGTTTCATCGTCAATAAGAAGGTCAAAGGAATCCAGTAAACCCGAAGTGAAGCATCGGAATCTAAAACTGGACTCTCAGGACAGGTTCAAATCATAGATAGTTAGAGTGTCAGTCCTCTTCTACTTAAGTCGGCATTGTGCCGTTTTTATTAAATTCGGATGTAATTTCTGGGTTTCATCGTCAATAAGACGGTCCAAGGGATACAGTAAACCTCAAGTGAAGCATCGGAATCTAAAACTGGACTCACAGGAGAGGTTCAAATCATGGAAATTTAGATAGTCAATCCTCTTGTACTTAAGTCGGCATTTTGCCCTTTGTTTTAAAGTCGGATGCCATTTCTGTGCTTCATCGTTAATAAGAAATTCCAAGGAATACAGTAAACGTGTAGTAAAGCATCGGAATCTAAAACTGGACTCACAGGAGAGGTTCAAAGCATAGAAAGTTAGAGTGTCAGTCCTCTTGTACTTAAGTCGCCATTGGGCCTTTTGTATTTAATTCGTATGCAATTTCTGTGTGTCATCGTCAATAAGAAGGTCCAAGGGATACAGAAAACCTGAAGTGAAGCTTCGGAATCTAAAACTGGACTCACAGGAGATTTACAAATCATAGACATTTGGAGTGCCAGTCCTCTTGTACTTACGTCGGCATTGTGCCATTTGTATTAAATTCGGATGCAATATCTGTGTTTCATCGTCAATAAGATGGTCTAAGGGATACAGTAAACCTGAAGTGAAGCATCGGAATCTAAAACTGGACTCACGGGAGAGGTTCAAATCATAGAAAGTTAGAGTGTCAGTCCTCTTGTACTTAAATCGGCATTGTGCCTTTTGTATTATATTCGGATGCAATTTCTGTGTTTCATCGTCAATAAGAAGGTCCAAGCTATACAGTAGACCAGAAGTGAAGCATCGGAATCTAAAACTGGACTCACAGGAGTGGTTCAAATCATAGAAAGTTAGAGTGTCAGTCCTCTTGTACTTAAGTCTTCATTGTGCCTTTTCTATTAAATTCGATGCAATTTCTGTGTTTCATCGTCAATAAGAAGGTCCAAGGGATACAGTAAACCTGAAGTGAAGCATCGGAGTTTAAAACTGGACTCACAGTAGAGGTTCAAATCATAGAAAGTTATAGTGCAGTCCTCTTGTTATTAAGTCGGCATTGTGCCAATTTTATTAAATTCGGATGCAATTTCAGGGTTTCATCGTCAATAAGACGGTTCAAGCGATACAGTAAACTTGAAGTGAAGCATCGGAATCTAAAACCGGACTCACAGGAGAGGTTCAAATCATAGAAAGTTAGGGTGTCAGTCCTCTTGTACTTAAGTCGGCATTTTGCCCTTTGTTTTAAAGTCGGATGCAATTTCTGTGCATCATCGTTAATACGAAATTCAAAGGGATACAGTAAACCTGTAGTGAAGAATCGGAATCTAAAATTGGACTCACCTGAGAGGTTTAAAGCATAGAAAGTTAGAGTGTCAGTCCTCTTGTACTTAAGTCGTCATTGGGCCTTTTGAATTAAATTCGGATGCTATTTCTGAGTTTCATCGTCAATAAGAAGGTCAAAGGAATCCAGTAAACCCGAAGTGAAGCATCGGAATCTAAAACTGGACTCTCAGGACAGGTTCAAATCATAGATAGTTAGAGTGTCAGTCCTCTTCTACTTAAGTCGGCATTGTGCCGTTTTTATTAAATTCGGATGTAATTTCTGGGTTTCATCGTCAATAAGACGGTCCAAGGGATACAGTAAACCTCAAGTGAAGCATCGGAATCTAAAACTGCACTCACAGGAGAGGTTCAAATCAT
Source organism: Schistocerca serialis cubense (assembly GCF_023864345.2). Lineage (NCBI taxonomy): Eukaryota > Metazoa > Arthropoda > Insecta > Orthoptera > Acrididae > Schistocerca > Schistocerca serialis. The sequence continues at coordinate 18,538,204 of NC_064648.1, forward strand.
GGAAAGTTAGATAGTCAGTCCTCTTGTACTTAAGTCGGCATTTTGCCCTTTGTTTTAAAGTCGGATGCCATTTCTGTGCTTCATCGTTAATAAGAAATTCCAAGGAATACAGTAAACGTGTAGTAAAGCATCGGAATCTAAAACTGGACTCACAGGAGAGGTTCAAATCATGAAAAATTAGATAATCTGTCCTCTTGTACTTAAGTCGGCATTGTGCCCTTTGTATTAAAGTCGGATGCAATTTCTGTGCTTCATCGTTAATAAGAAGGTCCAAGGGATACAGTGAACCTGTAGTGAAGCATCGGAATCTAAAACTGGACTCACAGGAGAGGTTCAAAGCATAGTAAGTTAGAGTGTCAGTCCTCTTGTACTTAAGTCGCCATTGGGCCTTTTGTATTTAATTCGTATGCAATTTCTGTGTTTCATCGTCAATAAGAAGGTCCAAGGGATACAGAAAACCTGAAGTGAAGCTTCGGAATCTAAAACTGGACTCACAGGAGATTTACAAATCATAGAAATTTGGAGTGCCAGTCCTCTTGTACTTAAGTCGGCATTGTGCCTTTTGAATTAAATTCGGATGCAATTTCTGTGTTTCATCATCAATACGAAGGTGCAAGGGATACAGTAAACCTGAAGTGAAGCATCAGAATCTAAAACTGGACTCACAGGAGAGGTTCAAATCATGGAAAGTTAGTGTGTCAGTCCTCTTGTACGTAAGTCGCCAATGTGCCTTCTGAATTAAATTCGATGCAATTTCTGTGTTTCATCGTCAATCAAAAAAGGCCCAAGGGAAACAGTAAACCTGAAGTGAAGCATCGGAATCTAAAACTGGACTCACAGGAGAGGTTCAAATCATAGAAAGCTAGAGTGTCAGTCCTTTTGTACTTAAGTCGGCAATGTGCCTCTTGTATTAAATTCGGATACAATTTCTGTGTTTCATCGTCAATAAGAAGTTCCAATGGATACAGGAAACCTGAAGTGAAGAATCGGAATCTAAATCTGGACTCACAGGAGAGGTTCAAATCATAGAAAGTTAGAGTGTCAGTCCTCTTGTACTTAAGTCGGCATTGGGCCTTTTGTATTAAATTCCGATGTAATTTCTGTGTTTCATCGTTAATAAGAAGATCCAAGGGATACAGGAAACCTAAAGTGAAGCATCGGAATCTTAAACTGGACTCACAGGAGAGGTTCAAATCATAGAAAGTTAGAGTGTCAGTCCTCTTGTACTTAAATCTTCATTGTGCCTTTTGTATTAAATTCGATGCAATTTCTGTGTTTCATCGTCAATAAGAAGGTCCAAGGGATACAGTATACCTGAAGTGAAGCATCGGAATTTAAAACTGGATTCACAGGAGAGGTTCAAATCATAGAAAGTTAGAGTGTCAGTCCTCTTGTACTTAAGTCGGCATTGTGGCATTTTTATTAAATTCGGATGCAATTTCAGGGTTTCATCGTCAATAAGACGGTTCAAGGGATACAGTAAACTTGAAGTGAAGCATCGGAATCTAAAACTGGACTCACAGGAGAGGTTCAAATCATGGAAAGTTAGTGTGTCAGTCCTCTTGTACGTAAGTCGGCATTGTGCCTTCTGAATTAAATTCGATGCAATTTCTGTGTTTCATCGTCAATCAAAAAAGGCCCAAGGGAAACAGTAAACCTGAAGTGAAGCATCGGAATCTAAAACTGGACTCACAGGAGAGGTTCAAATCATAGAAAGTTATAGTGCAGTCCTCTTGTTATTAAGTCGGCATTGTGCCATTTTTATTAAATTCGGATGCAATTTCAGGGTTTCATCGTCAATAAGACGGTTCAAGGGATACAGTAAACTTGAAGTGAAGCATCGGAATCTAAAACTGGACTCACAGGAGAGGTTCAAATCATAGAAAGTTAGGGTGTCAGTCCTCTTGTACTTAAGTCGGTATTTTGCCCTTTGTTTTAAAGTGGGATGCAATTTCTGTGCATCATCGTTAATACGAAATTCAAAGGGATACAGTAAACCTGTAGTGAAGAATCGGAATCTAAAATTGGACTCACGGGAGAGGTTTAAAGCATAGAAAGTTAGAGTGTCAGTCCTCTTGTACTTAAGTCGTCATTGGGCCTTTTTAATTAAATTCGGATGCTATTACTGAGTTTCATCGTCAATAAGAAGGTCCAAGGGATACAGTAAACCTGAAGTGAAGCATCGGAATTTAAAACTGGACTCACAGTAGAGGTTCAAATCATAGAAAGTTATAGTGCAGTCCTCTTGTTATTAAGTCGGCATTGTGCCATTTTTATTAAATTCGGATGCAATTTCAGGGTTTCATCGTCAATAAGACGGTTCAAGGGATACAGTAAACTAGAAGTGAAGCATCGGAATCTAAAACTGGACTCACAGGAGAGGTTCAAATCATAGAAAGTTAGGGTGTCAGTCCTCTTGTACTTAAGTCGGTATTTTGCCCTTTGTTTTAAAGTGGGATGCAATTTCTGTGCATCATCGTTAATACGAAATTCAAAGGGATACAGTAAACCTGTAGTGAAGAATCGGAATCTAAAATTGGACTCACGGGAGAGGTTTAAAGCATAGAAAGTTAGAGTGTCAGTCCTCTTGTACTTAAGTCGTCATTGGGCCTATTGAATTAAATTCGGATGCTATTTCTGAGTTTCATCGTCAATAAGAAGGTCCAAGGGATACAGTAAACCTGAAGTGAATCTTCGGAATCTAAAACTGGACTCACAGGAGATTTACAAATCATAGAAATTTGGAGTGTCAGTCCTCTTGTACTTACGTCGGCATTGTGCCTTTTGTATTAAATTCGGATGCAACTTCTGTGTTTCATCGTCAATAAGAAGGTCAAAGGAATCCAGTAAACCCGAAGTGAAGCATCGGAATCTAAAACTGGACTCTCAGGACAGGTTCAAATCATAGATAGTTAGAGTGTCAGTCCTCTTCTACTTAAGTCGGCATTGTGCCGTTTTTATTAAATTCGGATGCAATTTCAGGGTTTCATCGTCAATAAGACGGTGCAAGGGATACAGTAAACTTGAAGTGAAGCATCGGAATCTAAAACTGGACTCACGGGAGAGGTTTAAAGCATAGAAAGTTAGAGTGTCAGTCCTCTTGTACTTAAGTCGTCATTGGGCCTTTTGAATTAAATTCGGATGCTATTTCTGAGTTTCATCGTCAATAAGAAATTCCAAGGAATACAGTAAACCTGAAGTGAAGCTTCGGAATCTAAAACTGGACTCACAGGAGATTTACAAATCATAGAAATTTGGAGTGCCAGTCCTCTTGTACTTACGTCGGCATTGTGCCTTTTGTATTAAATTCGGATGCAATTTCTGTGTTTCATCATCAATAAGAAGGTACAAGGGATACAGTAAACCTGAAGTGAAGCATCAGAATCTAAAACTGGACTCACAGGAGAGGTTCAAATCATGGAAAGTTAGTGTGTCAGTCCTCTTGTACGTAAGTCGGCAATGTGCCTTCTGAATTAAATTCGATGCAATTTCTGTGTTTCATCATCAATCAAAAAAGGCCCAAGGGAAACAGTAAACCTGAAGTGAAGCATCGGAATCTAAACTGAACTCACAGGAGAAGTTCTAATCATAGAAAATTAGAGTGTCACTCCTCTTGTACTTAAGTCGGCATTGTTCCTTTTGTACTATATTCGGATGCAATATCTGTGTTTCATCGTCAATAAGAAGGTCCAAGGGATACAGTAAACCTGAAGTGAAGCATCGGAATCTAAAACTGGACTCAAAGGAGAGGTTCAACTCATAGAAAGTTAGAGTGTCAGTCCTCTTGTACTTAAATCGGCATTGTGCCTTTTGTATTATATTCGGATGCAATTTCTGTGTTTCATCGTTAATACGAAGTTCCAAGGGATACAGGAAACCTGAAGTGAAGAATCGGAATCTAAAACTGGACTCACAGGAGAGGTTCAAATCATAGAAAGTTAGAGTGTCAGTCCTCTTGTACTTAAGTCGGCATTGGGCCTTTTGTATTAAATTCCGATGTAATTTCTGCGTTTCATCGTTAATAAGAAGATCCAAGGGATACAGTAAACCTGATGTGAAGCATCGGAATCTAAAACTGGACTCACAGGAGAGGTTCAAATCATAGAAAGCTAGAGTGTCAGTCCTTTTGTACTTAAGTCGGCAATGTGCCTTTTGTATTAAATTCGGATGCAATTTCTGTGTTTCATCGTCAATATGAAGTTCCAAGGGATACAGGAAACCTGAAGTGAAGAATCGGAATCTAAAACTGGACTCACAGGAGAGGTTCAAATCATAGAAAGTTAGAGTGTCAGTCCTCTTGTACTTAAGTCGGCATTGTGCCATTTTTATTAAATTCGGATGCAATTTCAGGGTTTCATCGTCAATAAGACGGTTCAAGGGATACAGTAAACTTGAAGTGAAGCATCGGAATCTAAAACTGGACTCACAGGAGAGGTTCAAATCATAGGAAGTTAGGGTGTCAGTCCTCTTGTACTTAAATCGGCATTGTGCCTTTTGTATTGTATTCGGATGCAATTTCTGTGTTTCATCGTCAATAAGAAGGTCCAAGCTATACAGTAGACCTGAAGTGAAGCATCGGAATATAAACTGGACTCACAGGAGTGGTTCAAATCATAGAAAGTTAGAGTGTCAGTCCTCTTGTACTTAAGTCTTCATTGTGCCTTTTCTATTAAATTCGATGCAATTTCTGTGTTTCATCGTCAATAAGAAGGTCCAAGGGATACAGTAAACCTGAAGTGAAGCATCGGAATTTAAAACTGGACTCACAGTAGAGGTTCAAATCATAGAAAGTTATAGTGCAGTCCTCTTGTTATTAAGTCGGCATTGTGCCATTTTTATTAAATTCGGATGCAATTTCAGGGTTTCATCGTCAATAAGACGGTTCAAGGGATACAGTAAACTTGAAGTGAAGCATCGGAATCTAAAACTGGACTCACAGGAGAGGTTCAAATCATAGAAAGTTAGGGTGTCAGTCCTCTTGTACTTAAGTCGGTATTTTGCCCTTTGTTTTAAAGTGGGATGCAATTTCTGTGCATCATCGTTAATACGAAATTCAAAGGGATACAGTAAACCTGTAGTGAAGAATCGGAATCTAAAATTGGACTCACGGGAGAGGTTTAAAGCATAGAAAGTTAGAGTGTCAGTCCTCTTGTACTTAAGTCGTCATTGGGCCTTTTGAATTAAATTCGGATGCTATTTCTGAGTTTCATCGTCAATAAGAAGGTCCAAGGGATACAGTAAACCTGAAGTGAATCTTCGGAATCTAAAACTGGACACACAGGAGATTTATAAATTATAGAAATTTGGAGTGTCAGTCCTCTTGTACTTACGTCGGCATTGTGCCTTTTGTATTAAATTCGGATGCAACTTCTGTGTTTCATCGTCAATAAGAAGGTCAAAGGAATCCAGTAAACCCGAAGTGAAGCATCTGAATCTAAAACTGGACTCTCAGGACAGGTTCAAATCATAGATAGTTAGAGTGTCAGTCCTCTTCTACTTAAGTCGGCATTGTGCCGTTTTTATTAAATTCGGATGCAATTTCAGGGTTTCATCGTCAATAAGACGGTTCAAGGGATACAGTAAACTTGAAGTGAAGCATCGGAATCTAAAACTGGACTCACGGGAGAGGTTTAAAGCATAGAAAGTTAGAGTGTCAGTCCTCTTGTACTTAAGTCGTCATTGGGCCTTTAGAATTAAATTCGGATGCCATTTCTGAGTTTCATCGTCAATAAGAAATTCCAAGGAATACAGTAAACCTGAAGTGAAGCTTCGGAATCTAAAACTGGACTCACAGGAGATTTACAAATCATAGAAATTTGGAGTGCCAGTCCTCTTGTACTTACGTCGGCATTGTGCCTTTTGTATTAAATTCGGATGCAATTTCTGTGTTTCATCATCAATAAGAAGGTGCAAGGGATACAGTAAACCTGAAGTGAAGCATCAGAATCTAAAACTGGACCCACAGGAGAGGTTCAAATCATGGAAAGTTAGTGTGTCAGTCCTCTTGTACGTAAGTCGGCAATGTGCCTTCTGAATTAAATTCGATGCAATTTCTGTGTTTCATCATCAATCAAAAAAGGCCCAAGGGAAACAGTAAACCTGAAGTGAAGCATCGGAATCTAAACTGAACTCACAGGAGAGGTTCAAATCATAGAAAGTTAGAGTGTCAGTCCTCTTGTACTTAAATCGGCATTGTGCCTTTTGTATTATATTCGGATGCAATTTCTGTGTTTCATCGTTAATACGAAGTTCCAAGGGATACAGGAAACCTGAAGTGAAGAATCGGAATCTAAAACTGGACTCACAGGAGAGGTTCAAATCATAGAAAGTTAGAGTGTCAGTCCTCTTGTACTTAAGTCGGCATTGGGCCTTTTGTATTAAATTCCGATGTAATTTCTGTGTTTCATCGTTAATAAGAAGATCCAAGGGATACAGTAAACCTGATGTGAAGCATCGGAATCTAAAACTGGACTCACAGGAGAGGTTCAAATCATAGAAAGCTAGAGTGTCAGTCCTTTTGTACTTAAGTCGGCAATGTGCCTTTTGTATTAAATTCGGATGCAATTTCTGTGTTTCATCGTCAATATGAAGTTCCAAGGGATACAGGAAACCTGAAGTGAAGAATCGGAATCTAAAACTGGACTCACAGGAGAGGTTCAAATCATAGAAAGTTAGAGTGTCAGTCCTCTTGTACTTAAGTCGGCATTGTGCCATTTTTTTTAAATTCGGATGCAATTTCAGGGTTTCATCGTCAATAAGACGGTTCAAGGGATACAGTAAACTTGAAGTGAAGCATCGGAATCTAAAACTGGACTCACAGGAGAGGTTCAAATCATAGAAAGTTAGGGTGTCAGTCCTCTTGTACTTAAGTCGGCATTTTGCCCTTTGTTTTAAAGTCGGATGCAATTTCTGTGCATCATCGTTAATACGAAATTCCAAGGTATACAGTAAACCTGTAGTGAAGCTTCGGAATCTAAAACTGGACTCACAGGAGAGGTTTAAAGCATAGAAAGTTAGAGTGTCAGTCCTCTTGTACTTAAGTCGTCATTGGGCCTTTTGCATTAAATTCGTATGCTATTTCTGTGTTTCATCGTCAACAAGAAGGTCCAAGGGATTCAGTAAACCTGAAGTGAAGCATCGGAATCTAAAACTGGACTCACAGGAGTGGTTCAAATCATAGAAAGTTAGAGTGTCAGTCCTCTTGTACTTAAGTCGGCATTGTGCCTTTTGTATGAAATTCGATGCATGTTCTGTGTTTCTTCGTCAATAAGTAGGTCCAAGGGATACAGTAAACCTGATGTGAAGCATCGGAATCCAAAACTGGACTCACAGGAGAGGTTCAAATCATAGAAAGTTAGAGTGTCAGTCCTCTTGTACTTAATTCGGCAATGTGCCTTTTGTATGAAATTCGGATGCAATTTCTGTGTTTCATCGTTAATACGAAGTTCCAAGGGATACAGGAAACCTGAAGTGAAGAATCGGAATCTAAAACTGGACTCACAGGAGAGGTTCAAATCATAGAAAGTTAGAGTGTCAGTCCTCCTGTACTTAAGTCGGCATTGGGCCTTTTGTATTAAATTCCGATGTAATTTCTGTGTTTCATCGTTAATAAGAAGATCCAAGGGATACAGGAAACCTAAAGTGAAGCATCGGAATCTTAAACTGGACTCACAGGAGAGGTTCAAATCATAGAAAGTTAGAGTGTCAGTCCTCTTGTACTTAAGTCTTCATTGTGCCTTTTGTATTAAATTCGATGCAATTTCTGTGTTTCATCGTCAATAAGAAGGTCCAAGGGATACAGTATACCTGAAGTGAAGCATCGGAATTTAAAACTGGATTCACAGGAGAGGTTCAAATCATAGAAAGTTAGAGTGTCAGTCCTCTTGTACTTAAGTCAGTATTGTGCCATTTTTATTAAATTCGGATGCAATTTCAGGGTTTCATCGTCAATAAGACGGTTCAAGGGATACAGTAAACTTGAAGTGAAGCATCGGAATCTAAAACTGGACTCACAGGAGTGGTTCAAATCATGGAAAGTTAGTGTGTCAGTCCTCTTGTACGTAAGTCGGCATTGTGCCTTCTGAATTAAATTCGATGCAATTTCTGTGTTTCATCGTCAATCAAAAAAGGCCCAAGGGAAACAGTAAACCTGAAGTGAAGCATTGGAATCTAAAACTGGACTCACACGAGAGGTTCAAATCATAGAAAATTAGTGTGTCACTCCTCTTGTACTTATTCGGCATTGTGCCTTTTGTATTATATTCGGATGCAATTTCTGTGTTTCATCGTCAATAAGAAGGTCCAAGCTATACAGTAGACCAGAAGTGAAGCATCGGAATCTAAAACTGGACTCACAGGAGTGGTTCAAATCATAGAAAGTTAGAGTGTCAGTCCTCTTGTACTTAAGTCTTCATTGTGCCTTTTCTATTAAATTCGATGCAATTTCTGTGTTTCATCGTCAATAAGAAGGTCCAAGGGATACAGTAAACCTGAAGTGAAGCATCGGAATTTAAAACTGGACTCACAGTAGAGGTTCAAATCATAGAAAGTTATAGTGCAGTCCTCTTGTTATTAAGTCGGCATTGTGCCATTTTTATTAAATTCGGATGCAATTTCAGGGTTTCATCGTCAATAAGACGGTTCAAGCGATACAGTAAACTTGAAGTGAAGCATCGGAATCTAAAACTGGACTCACAGGAGAGGTTCAAATCATAGAAAGTTAGGGTGTCAGTCCTCTTGTACTTAAGTCGGCATTTTGCCCTTTGTTTTAAAGTCGGATGCAATTTCTGTGCATCATCGTTAATACGAAATTCAAAGGGATACAGTAAACCTGTAGTGAAGAATCGGAATCTAAAATTGGACTCACCTGAGAGGTTTAAAGCATAGAAAGTTAGAGTGTCAGTCCTCTTGTACTTAAGTCGTCATTGGGCCTTTTGAATTAAATTCGGATGCTATTTCTGAGTTTCATCGTCAATAAGAAGGTCCAAGGGATACAGTAAACCTGAAGTGAAGCATCGGAATTTAAAACTGGACTCACAGTAGAGGTTCAAATCATAGAAAGATATAGTGCAGTCCTCTTGTTATTAAGTCGGCATTGTGCCATTTTTATTAAATTCGGATGCAATTTCAGGGTTTCATCGTCAATAAGACGGTTCAAGCGATACAGTAAACTTGAAGTGAAGCATCGGAATCTAAAACTGGACTCACAGGAGAGGTTCAAATCATAGAAAGTTAGGGTGTCAGTCCTCTTGTACTTAAGTCGGCATTTTGCCCTTTGTTTTAAAGTCGGATGCAATTTCTGTGCATCATCGTTAATACGAAATTCAAAGGGATACAGCAAACCTGTAGTGAAGAATCGGAATCTAATATTGGACTCACCTGAGAGGTTTAAAGCATAGAAAGTTAGAGTGTCAGTCCTCTTGTACATAAGTCGTCATTGGGCCTTTTGAATTAAATTCGGATGCTATTTCTGAGTTTCATCGTCAATAAGAAGGTCCAAGGGATACAGTAAACCTGAAGTGAATCTTCGGAATCTAAGACAGGACTCACAGGAGATTTACAAATCATAGAAATTTGGAGTGTCAGTCCTCTTGTACTTACGTCGGCATTGTGCCTTTTGTATTAAATTCGGATGCAACGTCTGTGTTTCATCGTCAATAAGAAGGTCAAAGGAATCCAGTAAACCCGAAGTGAAGCATCGGAATCTAAAACTGGACTCTCAGGACAGGTTCAAATCATAGATAGTTAGAGTGTCAGTCCTCTTCTACTTAAGTCGGCATTGTGCCGTTTTTATTAAATTCGGATGTAATTTCTGGGTTTCATCGTCAATAAGACGGTCCAAGGGATACAGTAAACCTCAAGTGAAGCATCAGAATCTAAAACTGGACTCACAGGAGAGGTTCAAATCATGGAAAGTTAGATAGTCAGTCCTCTTGTACTTAAGTCGGCATTTTGCCCTTTGTTTTAAAGTCGGATGCCATTTCTGTGCTTCATCGTTAATAAGAAATTCCAAGGAATACAGTAAACGTGTAGTAAAGCATCGGAATCTAAAACTGGACTCACAGGAGAGGTTCAAATCATGAAAAATTAGATAATCTGTCCTCTTGTACTTAAGTCGGCATTGTGCCCTTTGTATTAAAGTCGGATGCAATTTCTGTGCTTCATCGTTAATAAGAAGGTCCAAGGGATACAGTGAACCTGAAGTGAAGCATCGGAATCTAAAACTGGACTCACAGGAGAGGTTCAAAGCATAGAAAGTTAGAGTGTCAGTCCTCTTGTACTTAAGTCGCCATTGGGCCTTTTGTATTTAATTCGTATGCAATTTCTGTGTTTCATCGTCATTAAGAAGGTCCAAGGGATACAGAAAACCTGAAGTGAAGCTTCGGAAACTAAAACTGGACTCACAGGAGATTTACAAATCATAGAAATTTGGAGTGCCAGTCCTCTTGTACTTACGTCGGCAATGTGCCTATTGTATTAAATTCGGATGCAATATCTGTGTTTCATCGTCAATAAGATGGTCTAAGGGATACAGTAAACCTGAAGTGAAGCATCGGAATCTAAAACTGGACTCACGGGAGAGGTTCAAATCATAGAAAGTTAGAGTGTCAGTCCTCTTGTACTTAAATCGGCATTGTGCCTTTTGTATTATATTCGGATGCAATTTCTGTGTTTCATCGTCAATAAGAAGGTCCAAGCTATACAGTAGACCAGAAGTGAAGCATCGGAATCTAAAACTGGACTCACAGGAGTGGTTCAAATCATAGAAAGTTAGAGTGTCAGTCCTCTTGTACTTAAGTCTTCATTGTGCCTTTTCTATTAAATTCGATGCAATTTCTGTGTTTCATCGTCAATAAGAAGGTCCAAGGGATACAGTAAACCTGAAGTGAAGCATCGGAATTTAAAACTGGACTCACAGTAGAGGTTCAAATCATAGAAAGTTATAGTGCAGTCCTCTTGTTATTAAGTCGGCATTGTGAAATTTTTATTACATTCGGATGCAATTTCAGGGTTTCATCGTCAATAAGACGGTTCAAGCGATACAGTAAACTTGAAGTGAAGCATCGGAATCTAAAACTGGACTCACAGGAGAGGTTCAAATCATAGAAAGTTAGGGTGTCAGTCCTCTTGTACTTAAGTCGGCATTTTGCCCTTTGTTTTAAAGTCGGATGCAATTTCTGTGCATCATCGTTAATACGAAATTCAAAGGGATACAGCAAACCTGTAGTGAAGAATCGGAATCTAAAATTGGACTCACCTGAGAGGTTTAAAGCATAGAAAGTTAGAGTGTCAGTCCTCTTGTACATAAGTCGTCATTGGGCCTTTTGAATTAAATTCGGATGCTATTTCTGAGTTTCATCGTCAATAAGAAGGTCCAAGGGATACAGTAATCCTGAAGTGAATCTTCGGAATCTAAAACTGGACTCACAGGAGATTTACAAATCATAGAAATTTGGAGTGTCAGTCCTCTTGTACTTACGTCGGCATTGTGCCTTTTGTATTAAATTCGGATGCAACTTCTGTGTTTCATCGTCAATAAGAAGGTCAAAGGAATCCAGTAAACCCGAAGTGAAGCATCGGAATCTAAAACTGGACTCTCAGGACAGGTTCAAATCATAGATAGTTAGAGTGTCAGTCCTCTTCTACTTAAGTCGGCATTGTGCCGTTTTTATTAAATTCGGATGTAATTTCTGGGTTTCATCGTCAATAAGACGGTCCAAGGGATACAGTAAACCTCAAGTGAAGCATCGGAATCTAAACCTGGACTCACAGGAGAGGTTCAAATCATGGAAAGTTAGATAGTCAGTCCTCTTGTACTTAAGTCGGCATTTTGCCCTTTGTTTTAAAGTCGGATGCCATTTCTGTGCTTCATCGTTAATAAGAAATTCCAAGGAATACAGTAAACGTGTAGTAAAGCATCGGAATCTAAAACTGGACTCACAGGAGAGGTTCAAATCATGAAAAATTAGATAATCTGTCCTCTTGTACTTAAGTCGGCATTGTGCCCTTTGTATTAAAGTCGGATGCAATTTCTGTGCTTCATCGTTAATAAGAAGGTCCAAGGGATACAGTGAACCTGTAGTGAAGCATCGGAATCTAAAACTGGACTCACAGGAGAGGTTCAAAGCATAGAAAGTTAGAGTGTCAGTCCTCTTGTACTTAAGTCGCCATTGGGCCTTTTGTATTTAATTCGTATGCAATTTCTGTGTTTCATCGTCAATAAGAAGGTCCAAGGGATACAGAAAACCTGAAGTGAAGCTTCGGAATCTAAAACTGGACTCACAGGAGATTTACAAATCATAGAAATTTGGAGTGCCAGTCCTCTTGTACTTACGTCGGCATTGTGCCTTTTGTATTAAATTCGGATGCAATTTCTGTGTTTCATCATCAATAAGAAGGTGCAAGGGATACAGTAAACCTGAAGTGAAGCATCAGAATCTAAAACTGGACTCACAGGAGAGGTTCAAATCATGGAAAGTTAGTGTGTCAGTCCTCTTGTACGTAAGTCGCCAATGCGCCTTCTGAATTAAATTCGATGCAATTTCTGTGTTTCATCGTCAATCAAAAAAGGCCCAAGGGAAACAGTAAACCTGAAGTGAAGCATCGGAATCTAAACTGAACTCACAGGAGAGGTTCAAATCATAGAAAATTAAAGTGTCACTCCTCTTGTACTTACGTCGGCATTGTGCCTTTTGTATTTAATTCGATGCAATTTCTGTGTTCTTCGTCAATAAGTAGGTCCAAGGGATACAGTAAACCTGATGTGAAGCATCGGAATCTAAAACTGGACTCACAGGAGAGGTTCAAATCATAGAAAGCTAGAGTGTCAGTCCTTTTGTACTTAAGTCGGCAATGTGCCTCTTGTATTAAATTCGGATGCAATTTCTGTGTTTCATCGTCAATAAGAAGTTCCAATGGATACAGGAAACCTGAAGTGAAGAATCGGAATCTAAAACTGGACTCACAGGAGAGGTTCAAATCATAGAAAGTTAGAGTGTCAGTCCTCTTGTACTTAAGTCGGCATTGGGCCTTTTGTATTAAATTCCGATGTAATTTCTGTGTTTCATCGTTAATAAGAAGATCCAAGGGATACAGGAAACCTAAAGTGAAGCATCGGAATCTTAAACTGGACTCACAGGAGAGGTTCAAATCATAGAAAGTTAGAGTGTCAGTCCTCTTGTACTTAAGTCTTCATTGTGCCTTTTGTATTAAATTCGATGCAATTTCTGTGTTTCATCGTCAATAAGAAGGTCCAAGGGATACAGTATACCTGAAGTGAAGCATCGGAATTTAAAACTGGATTCACAGGAGAGGTTCAAATCATAGAAAGTTAGAGTGTCAGTCCTCTTGTACTTAAGTCGGCATTGTGCCATTTTTATTAAATTCGGATGCAATTTCAGGGTTTCATCGTCAATAAGACGGTTCAAGGGATACAGTAAACTTGAAGTGAAGCATCGGAATCTAAAACTGAACTCACAGGAGAGGCTCAAATCATGGAAAGTTAGTGTGTCAGTCCTCTTGTACGTAAGTCGGCATTGTGCCTTCTGAATTAAATTCGATGCAATTTCTGTGTTTCATCGTCAATCAAAAAAGGCCCAAGGGAAACAGTAAACCTGAAGTGAAGCATCGGAATCTAAAACTGGACTCACAGGAGAGGTTCAAATCATAGAAAGTTAGAGTGTCAGTCCTCTTGTACTTAAATCGGCATTGTGCCTTTTGTATTGTATTCGGATGCAATTTCTGTGTTTCATCGTCAATAAGAAGGTCCAAGCTATACAGTAGACCTGAAGTGAAGCATCGGAATATAAACTGGACTCACAGGAGTGGTTCAAATCATAGAAAGTTAGAGTGTCAGTCCTCTTGTACTTAAGTCTTCATTGTGCCTTTTCTATTAAATTCGATGCAATTTCAGTGTTTCATCGTCAATAAGAAGGTCCAAGGGATACAGTAAACCTGAAGTGAAGCATCGGAATTTAAAACTGGACTCACAGTAGAGGTTCAAATCATAGAAAGTTATAGTGCAGTCCTCTTGTTATTAAGTCGGCATTGTGCCATTTTTATTAAATTCGGATGCAATTTCAGGGTTTCATCGTCAATAAGACGGTTCAAGGGATACAGTAAACTTGAAGTGAAGCATCGGAATCTAAAACTGGACTCACAGGAGAGGTTCAAATCATAGAAAGTTAGGGTGTCAGTCCTCTTGTACTTAAGTCGGTATTTTGCCCTTTGTTTTAAAGTGGGATGCAATTTCTGTGCATCATCGTTAATACGAAATTCAAAGGGATACAGTAAACCTGTAGTGAAGAATCGGAATCTAAAATTGGACTCACGGGAGAGGTTTAAAGCATAGAAAGTTAGAGTGTCAGTCCTCTTGTACTTAAGTCGTCATTGGGCCTTTTGAATTAAATTCGGATGCTATTTCTGAGTTTCATCGTCAATAAGAAGGTCCAAGGGATACAGTAAACCTGAAGTGAATCTTCGGAATCTAAAACTGGACTCACAGGAGATTTACAAATCATAGAAATTTGGAGTGTCAGTCCTCTTGTACTTACGTCGGCATTATGCCTTTTGTATTAAATTCGGATGCAACTTCTGTGTTTCATCGTCAATAAGAAGGTCAAAGGAATCCAGTAAACCCGAAGTGAAGCATCGGAATCTAAAACTGGACTCTCAGGACAGGTTCCAATCATAGATAGTTAGAGTGTCAGTCCTCTTCTACTTAAGTCGGCATTGTGCCGTTTTTATTAAATTCGGATGCAATTTCAGGGTTTCATCGTCAATAAGACGGTTCAAGGGATACAGTAAACTTGAAGTGAAGCATCGGAATCTAAAACTGGACTCACGGGAGAGGTTTAAAGCATAGAAAGTTAGAGTGTCAGTCCTCTTGTACTTAAGTCGTCATTGGGCCTTTTGAATTAAATTCGGATGCTATTTCTGAGTTTCATCGTCAATAAGAAATTCCAAGGAATACAGTAAACCTGAAGTGAAGCTTCGGAATCTAAAACTGGACTCACAGGAGATTTACAAATCATAGAAATTTGGAGTGCCAGTCCTCTTGTACTTACGTCGGCATTGTGCCTTTTGTATTAAATTCGGATGCAATTTCTGTGTTTCATCATCAATAAGAAGGTGCAAGGGATACAGTAAACCTGAAGTGAAGCATCAGAATGTAAAACTGGACTCACAGGAGAGGTTCAAATCATGGAAAGTTAGTGTGTCAGTCCTCTTGTACGTAAGTCGGCAATGTGCCTTCTGAATTTAGTTCGATGCAATTTCTGTGTTTCATCATCAATCAAAAAAGGCCCAAGGGAAACAGTAAACCTGAAGTGAAGCATCGGAATCTAAACTGAACTCACAGGAGAGGTTCAAATCATAGAAAATTAGAGTGTCACTCCTCTTGTACTTAAGTCGGCATTGTTCCTTTTGTACTATATTCGGATGCAATATCTGTGTTTCATCGTCAATAAGAAGGTCCAAGGGATACAGTAAACCTGAAGTGAAGCATCGGAATCTAAAACTGGACTCACAGGAGAGGTTCAAATCATAGAAAGTTAGAGTGTCAGTCCTCTTGTACTTAAATCGGCATTGTGCCTTTTGTATTATATTCGGATGCAATTTCTGTGTTTCATCGTTAATACGAAGTTCCAAGGGATACAGGAAACCTGAAGTGAAGAATCGGAATCTAAAACTGGACTCACAGGAGAGGTTCAAATCATAGAAAGTTAGAGTGTCAGTCCTCTTGTACTTAAGTCGGCATTGGGCCTTTTGTATTAAATTCCGATGTAATTTCTGTGTTTCATCGTTAATAAGAAGATCCAATGGATACAGTAAACCTGATGTGAAGCATCGGAATCTAAAACTGGACTCACAGGAGAGGTTCAAATCATAGAAAGCTAGAGTGTCAGTCCTTTTGTACTTAAGTCGGCAATGTGCCTTTTGTATTAAATTCGGATGCAATTTCTGTGTTTCATCGTCAATATGAAGTTCCAAGGGATACAGGAAACCTGAAGTGAAGAATCGGAATCTAAAACTGGACTCACAGGAGAGGTTCAAATCATAGAAAGTTAGAGTGTCAGTCCTCTTGTACTTAAGTCGTCATTGGGCCTTTTGCATTAAATTCGTATGCTATTTCTGTGTTTCATCGTCAACAAGAAGGTCCAAGGGATACAGTAAACCTGAAGTGAATCTTCGGAATCTAAAACTGGACTCACAGGAGAGGTTCAAATCATGGAAAGTTAGATAGTCAGTCCTCTTGTACTTAAGTCGGCATTTTGCCCTTTGTTTTAAAGTCGGATGCAATTTCTGTGCTTCATCGTTAATAACAAATTCCAAGGAATACAGTAAACGTGTAGTAAAGCATCGGAATCTAACACTGGACTCAGAGGAGAGGTTCAAATCATGGAAAGTTAGATAATCTGTCCTCTTGTACTTAAGTCGACATTGTGCCCTTTGTATTAAAGTCGGATGCAATTTCTGTGCTTCATCGTTAATAAGAAGGTCCAACGGATACAGTGAACCTGTAGTGAAGCATCGGAATCTAAAACTGGACTCACAGGAGAGGTTCAAAGCATAGAAATTTAGAGTGTCAGTCCTCTTGTACTTAAGTCGCCATTGTGCCATTTGTATTATATTCGGATGCAATTTCTGTGTTTCATCGTCAATAAGAAGGTCCAAGGGATACAGTAAACCTGAAGTGAAGCATCGGAATCTAAAACTGGACTCACAGGAGTGGTTCAAATCATAGAAATTTAGAGTGTCAGTCCTCTTGTACTTAAGTCGGCATTGTGCCTTTTGTATTAAATTCGATGCATGTTCTGTGTTTCTTCGTCAATAAGTAGGTCCAAGGGATACAGTAAACCTGATGTGAAGCATCGGAATCCAAAACTGGACTCACAGGAGAGGTTCAAATCATAGAAAGTTAGAGTGTCAGTCCTCTTGTACTTAAGTCGGCAATGTGCCTTTTGTATTAAATTCGGATGCAATTTCTGTGTTTCATCGTTAATACGAAGTTCCAAGGGATACAGGAAACCTGAGGTGAAGAATCGGAATCTAAAACTGGACTCACAGGAGAGGTTCAAATCATAGAAAGTTAGAGTGTCAGTCCTCCTGTACTTAAGTCGGCATTGGGCCTTTTGTATTAAATTCTGATGTAATTTCTGTGTTTCATCGTTAATAAGAAGATCCAAGGGATACAGTAAACCTGAAGTGAAGCATCGGAATCTTAAACTGGACTCACAGGAGAGGTTCAAAACATAGAAAGTTAGAGTGTCAGTCTTCTTGTACTTAAGTCTTCATTGTGCCTTTTGTATTAAATTCGATGCAATTTCTGTGTTTCATCGTCAATAAGAAGGTCCAAGGGATACAGTAAACCTGAAGTGAAGCATCGGAATTTAAAACTGGACTCACAGAAGAGGTTCAAATCATAGAAAATTAGAGTGTCAGTCCTCTTGTACTTAAGTCGGCATTGTGGCATTTTTATTAAATTCGGATGCAATTTCAGCGTTTCATCGTCAATAAGACGGTTCAAGGGATACAGTAAACTTGAAGTGAAGCATCGGAATCTAAAACTGGACTCACAGGAGAGGTTCAAATCATAGTAAGTTAGGGTGTCAGTCCTCTTGTACTTAAGTTGGCATTTTGCCCTTTGTTTTAAAGTCGGATGCATTTTCTGTGCATCATCGTTAATACGAAATTCCAAGGGATACAGTAAACCTGTAGTGAAGCATCGGAATCTAAAACTGGACTCTCGGGAGAGGTTTAAAGCATAGAAAGTTAGAATGTCAGTCCTCTTGTACTTAAGTCGTTATTGGGCCTTTTGCATTAAATTCGGATGCTATTTCTGTGTTCCATCGTCAATAAAAAGGTCCAAGGGATACAGTAAACCTGAAGTGAATCTTCGGAATCTAAAACTGGACTCACAGGAGATTTACAAATCATAGAAATTTGGAGTGTTAGTCCTCTTGTACTTACGTCGGCATTGTGCCTTTTGTATTAAATTCGGATGCAACTTCTGTGTTTCATCGTCAATAAGAAGGTCAAAGGAATCCAGTAAACCCGAAGTGAAGCATCGGAATCTAAAACTGGACTCACAGGACAGGTTCAAATCATAGATAGTTAGAGTGTCAGTCCTCTTCTACTTAAGTCGGCATTGTGCCGTTTTTGTTAAATTCGGATGCAATTTCTGGGTTTCATCGTCAATAAGACGGTCCAAGGGATACAGTAAACCTCAAGTTAAGCATCGGAATCTAAACCTGGACTCACAGGAGAAGTTCAAATCATGGAAAGGTAGATAGTCAGTCCTCTTGTACTTAAGTCGGCATTTTGCCGTTTGTTTTAAAGTCGGATGCAATTTCTGTGCTTCATCGTTAATAAGAAATTCCAAGGAATACAGTAAACGTGTAGTAAAGCATCGGAATCTAAAACTGGACTCACAGGAGAGGTTCAAATCATGGAAAGTTAGTTAATCTGTCCTCTTGTACTTAAGTCGGCATTGAGCCCTTTTGTATTAAAGTCGGATGCAATTTCTGAGCTTCATCTTTAATAAGAAGGTCCAAGGGATACAGTGAACCTGTAGTGAAGCATCGGAATCTAAAACTGGACTCACAGGAATGGTTCAAATCATAGAAAATTAGAGTGTCACTCCTCTTGTACTTAAGTCGGCATTGTTCCTTTTGTACTATATTCGGATGCATATCTGTGTTTCATCGTCAATAAGAAGGTCCAAGGGATACAGTAAACCTGAAGTGAAGCATCGGAATCTAAAACTGGACTCACAGGAGAGGTTCAAATCATAGAAAGTTAGAGTGTCAGTCCTCTTGTACTTAAATCGGCATTGTCCCTTTTGTATTATATTCGGATGCAATTTCTGTGTTTCATCGACAATAAGAAGGTCCAAGCTATACAGTAGACCTGAAGTGAAGCATCGGAATCTAAAACTGGACTCACAGGAGTGGTTCAAATCATAGAAAGTTAGAGTGTCAGTCCTCTTGTACTTAAGTCGGCATTGTGCCTTTTGTATTTAATTCGATGCAATTTCTGTGTTTCTTCGTCAATAAGTAGGTTCAAGGGATACAGTAAACCTGATGTGAAGCATCGGAATCTAAAACTGGACTCACAGGAGAGGTTCAAATCATAGAAAGTTAGAGTGTCAGTCCTTTTGTACTTAAGTCGGCAATGTGCCTTTTGTATTAAATTCGGATGCAATTTCTGTGTTTCATCGTCAATAAGAAGTTCCAAGGGATACAGGAAACCTGAAGTGAAGAATCGGAATCTAAAACTGGACTCACAGGAGAGGTTCAAATCATAGAAAGTTAGAGTGTCAGTCCTCTTGTACTTAAGTCGGCATTGGGCATTTGTATTAAATTCCGATTTAATTTCTGTGTTTCATCGTTAATAAGAAGGTCCAAGGGATACAGTAAACCTAAAGTGAAGCATCGGAATCTTAAACTGGACTCACAGGAGAGGTTCAAATCATAGAAAGTTAGAGTGTCAGTCCTCTTGTACTTAGGTCTTCATTGTGCCTTTTGTATTAAATTCGATGCAATTTCTGTGTTTCATCGTCAATAAGAAGGTCCAAGGGATACAGTTAACCTGAAGTGAAGCATCGGAATTTAAAACTGGACTCACAGGAGAGGTCCAAATCATAGAAAGTTAGAGTGTCAGTCCTCTTGTACTTAAGTCGGCATTGTGCCATTTTTATTAAATTCGGATGCAATTTCTGTGTTTCATCGTCAATAAGAAGGTCCAAGGGATACAGTAAACTTCAAGTGAAGCATCGGAATCTAAAACTGGACTCTCAGGAGAGGTTCAAATCATAGAAAGTTAGGTTGTCAGTCGTCTTGTACTTAAGTCGGCATTTTGCCCTTTGTTTTAAAGTCGGATGCAATTTCTGTGCATCATCATTAATAAGAAATTCCAAGGGATACAGTAAACCTGTAGTGAGCCATCGGAATCTAAAACTGGACTCACGGCAGAGGTTTAAAGCGTAGAAAGTTAGAGTGTCAGTCCTCTTGTACTTAAGTCGTCATTGGGCCTTTTGCATTAAATTCGGATGCTATTTCTGTGTTTCATCGTCAATAAGAAGGTCCAAGGGATACAGTAAACCTGAAGTGAATCTTCGGAATCTAAAACTGGACTCACAGGAGATTTACAAATCATGGAAATTTGGAGTGTCAGTCCTCTTGTACTTACGTCGGCATTGTGCATTTTGTATTAAATTCGGATGCAACTTCTGTGTTTCATCGTTAATAAGAAGGTCAAAGGAATCCAGTAAACCCGAAGTGAAGCATCGGAATCTAAAACTGGTCTCACAGGAGAGGTTCAAATCATAGATAGTAAGAGTGTCAGTCCTCTTCTACTTAAGTCGGCATTGTGCCTTTTGTATTAAGTTCGGATAAAGTTTCTGTGTTTCATCGACAATAAGAAGGCCCAAGGTACACAGTAAACCTGAAGTGAAGCATCGGAATCTAAAACTGGACTCACAGGAGAGGTTCAAATCATAGAAAGTTAGGGTGTCAGTCATCTTGTACTTCAGTCGGCATTTTGCCCTTTGTTTTAAAGTCGGAAGCAATTTCTGTGCATCATAGTTAATACGAAATTCCAAGGGATACAGTAAACCTGTAGTGAAGCTTCGGAATCTAAAACTGGACTCACGGGAGAGGTTTAAAGCATAGAAAGTTAGAGTGTCAGTCCCCTTGTACTTAAGTCGTCATTGGGCCTTTTGCATTAAATTCGGATGCTATTTCTGTGTTTCATCGTCAATAAGAAGGTCCAAGGGATACAGTAAACCCGAAGTGAAGCATCGGAATCTAAAACTGGACTCACAGGACAGGTACAAATCATAGATAGTTAGAGTGTCAGTCCTCTTCTACTTAAGTCGGCATTGTGCCGTTTTTATTAAATTCGGATACAATTTCTGGGTTTCATCGTCAATAAGACGGTCCAAGGGATACAGTAAACCTCAAGTGAAGCATCGGAATCTAAAACTGGACTCACAGGAGAGGTTCAAATCATGGAAAGTTAGATAGTCAGTCCTTTTGTACTTAAGTCGGCATTTTGCCCTTTGTTTTAAAGTCTAATGCAATTTCTGTGCTTCATCGTTAATAAGAAATTCCAAGGAATACAGTAAACGTGTAGTAAAGCATCGGAATCTAAAACTGGACTCACAGGAGAGGTTCAAATCATGGAAAGTTAGATAATCTGTCCTCTTGTACTTAAGTCGGCATTGTGCCCTTTGTATTAAAGTCGGATGCAATTTCTGTGCTTCATCGTTAATAAGAAGGTCCAAGGGATACAGTGAACTTGTAGTGAAGCTTCGGAATCTAAAACTGGACTCACAGGAGAGGTTCAAAGCATAGAAAGTTAGAGCGTTAGTCCTCTTGTACTTAAGTCGCCATTGGGCCTTTTGTATTTAATTCGTATGCAATTTATGTGTTTCATCGCCAATAAGAAGGTCCAAGGGATACAGAAAACCTGAAGTGAAGCTTCGGAATCTAAAACTGGACTCACAGGAGATTTACAAATCATAGAAATTTGGAGTGTCAGTCCTCTTGTACTTACGTCGGCATTGTGCCTTTTGTATTAAATTCGGATGCAATTTCTGTGTTTCATCATCAATAAGAAGGTCCAAGGGATACAGTAAACCTGAAGTGAAGCATCGGAATCTAAAACTGGACTCACAGGAGAGGTTCAAATCATGGAAAGTTAGTGTGTCAGTCCTCTTGTACGTAAGTCGGCACTGTGCCTTCTGAATTAAATTCGATGCAATTTCTGTGTTTCATCGTCAATCAAAAAAGGCCCAAGGGAAACAGTAAACCTGAAGTGAAGCATCGGAATTTAAAACTGGACTCACAGGAGAGGTTCAAATCATAGAAAGTTAGAGTGTCAGTCCTCTTGTACTTAAGTCGGCATTGTGGCATTTTTATTAAATTCGGATGCAATTTCAGGGTTTCATCGTCAATAAGACGGTTCAAGGGATACAGTAAACCTCAAGTGTAGCATCGGAAATTAAAACTGGACTCACAGGAGAGGTTCAAATCATGGAAAGTTAGATAGTCAGTCCTCTTGTACTTAAGTCGGCATTTTGCCCTTTGTTTTAAAGTCGGATGCAATTTCTGTGCTTCATCGTTAATAAGAAATTCCAAGGAATACAGTAAACGTGTAGTAAAGCATCGGAATCTAAAACTGGACTCACAGGAGAGGTTCAAATCATGGAAAGTTAGATAATCTGTCCTCTTGTACTTAAGTCGGCATTGTGCCCTTTGTATTAAAGTCGGATGCAATTTCTGTGCTTCATCGTTAATAAGAAGGTCCAAGGGATACAGTGAACCTGTAGTGAAGCATCGGAATCTAAAACTGGACTCACAGGAGAGGTTCAAAGCATAGAAAGTTAGAGTGTCAGTCCTCTTGTATTTAAGTCGCCATTGGGCATTTTGTATTTAATTCGTATGCAATTTCTGTGTTTCATCGTCAATAAGAAGGTCCAAGGGATACAGAAAACCTGAAGTGAAGCTTCGGAATCTAAAACTGGACTCACAGGAGATTTACAAATCATAGAAATTTGGAGTGTCAGTCCTCTTGTAATTACGACGGCATTGTGCCTTTTGTATTAAATTCGGATGCAATTTCTGTGTTTCATCATCAATAAGAAGGTCCAAGGGATACAGTAAACCTGAAGTGAAGCATCGGAATCTAAAACTAGACTCACAGGAGAGGTTCAAATCATGGAAAGTTAGTGTGTCAGTCCTCTTGTACGTAAGTCGGCATTGTGCCTTCTGAATTAAATTCGATGCAATTTCTGTGTTTCATCGTCAATCAAAAAAGGCCCAAGGGAAACAGTAAACCTGAAGTGAAGCATCGGAATCTAAGCTGGACTCACAGGAGAGGTTCAAATCATAGAAAATTAGAGTGTCTCTCCTCTTGTACTTAAGTCGGCATTGTTCCTTTTGTACTATATTCGGATGCAATATCTGTGTTTCATCGTCAATAAGAAGGTCCAAGGGATACAGTAAACCTGAAGTGAAGCATCGGAATCTAAAACTGGACTCACAGGAGAGGTTCAAATCATAGAAAGTTAGCGTGTCAGTCCTCGTGTACTTAAATCGGCATTGTGCCTTTTGTATTATATTCGGATGCAATTTCTGTGTTTCATCGTCAATAAGAAAGTCCAAGCTATACAGTAGACCTGTAGTGAAGCATCGGAATCTAAAACTGGACTCACAGGAGTGGTTCAAATCATAGAAAGTTAGAGTGTCACTCCTCTTGTACTTAAGTCGGCATTGTGCCTTTTGTATTTAATTCGATGCAATTTCTGTGTTCTTCGTCAATAAGTAGGTCCAAGGTATACAGTAAACCTGATGTGAAGCATCGGAATCTAAAACTGGACTCACAGGAGAGGTTCAAATCATAGAAAGCTAGAGTGTCAGTCCTTTTGTACTTAAGTCGGCAATGTGCCTTTTGTATTAAATTCGGATGCAATTTCTGTGTTTCATCGTCAATAAGAAGGTCCAAGGGATACAGGAAACCTGAAGTGAAGAATCGGAATCTAAAACTGGACTCACAGGAGAGGTACAAATCATAGAAAGTTAGAGTGTCAGTCCTCTTGTACTTAAGTCGGCATTGGGCCTTTTGTATTAAATTCCGATGTAATTTCTGTGTTTCATCGTTAATAAGAAGATCCAAGGGATACAGTAAACCTGAAGTGAAGCATCGGAATCTTAAACTGGACTCACAGGAGAGGTTCAAATCATAGAAAGTTAGAGTGTCAGTCCTCTTGTACTTAAGTCTTCATTGTGCCTTTTGTATTAAATTCGATGCAATTTCTGTGTTTCATCGTCAATAAGAAGGTCCAAGGGATACAGTAAACCTGAAGTGAAGCATCGGAATTTAAAACTGGACTCACAGGAGAGGTTCAAATCATAGAAAGTTAGAGTGTCAGTCCTCTTGAACTTAAGTCGGCATTGTGCCATTTTTATTAAATTCGGATGCAATTTCAGGGTTTCATCGTCAATAAGACGGTTCAAGGGATACAGTAAACTTGAAGTGAAGCATCGGAATCTAAAACTGGACTCACAGGAGAGGTTCAAATCATAGAAAGTTAGGGTGTCAGTCCTTTTGTACTTAAGTCGGCATTTTGCCCTTTGTTTTAAAGTCGGATGCAATTTCTGTGCATCATCGTTAATACGAAATTCCAAGGGATACAGTAAACCTGTAGTGAAGCATCGGAATCTAAAACTGGACTCACGGGAGAGGTTTAAAGCATAGAAAGTTAGAGTGTCAGTCCTCTTGTACTTAAGTCGTCATTGGGCCTTTTGCATTAAATTCGCATGCTATTTCTGTGTTTCACCGTCAACAAGAAGGTCCAAGGGATACAGTAAACCTGAAGTGAATCTTCGGAATCTAAAACTGCACTCACAGGAGAGGTTTAAATCATTGAAAGTTAGATAGTCAGTCCTCTTGTACTTAAGTCGGCATTTTGCCCTTTGTTTTAAAGTCGGATGCAATTTCTGTGCTTCATCGTTAATAAGAAATTCCAAGGAATACAGTAAACGTGTAGTAAAGCATCGGAATCTAAAACAGGACTCACAGGAGAGGTTCAAATCATGGAAAGTTAGATAATCTGTCCTCTTGTTCTTAAGTCGGCATTGTGCCCTTTGTATTAAAGTCGGATGCAATTTCTGTGCTTCATCGTTAATAAGAAGGTCCAAGGGATACAGTGAACCAGTAGTGAAGCATCGGAGTCTAAAACTGGACTCACAGGAGAGGTTCAAAGCATAGAAAGTTAGAGTGTCAGTCCTCTTGTACTTAAGTCGCCATTGTGCCATTTGTATTATATTCGGATGCAATTTCTGTGTTTCATCGTCAATAAGAAGGTCCAAGGGATACAGGAAACCTGAAGTGAAGCATCGGAATCTAAAACTGGACTCACAGGAGAGGTTCAAATCATAGAAAGTTAGAGTGTCAGTCCTCTTGTACTTATATCGGCATTGTGCCTTTTGTATTATATTCGGATGCAATTTCTGTGTTTCATCATCAATAAGAAGGTCCAAGCTATACAGTAGACCTGAAGTGAAGCATCTGAATCTAAAACTGGACTCACAGGAGTGGTTCAAATCATAGAAAGTTAGAGTGTCAGTCACCTTGTACTTAAGTCGGCATTGTGCCTTTTGTATTAAATTCGATGCAAGTTCTGTGTTTCTTCGTCAATAAGTAGGTCCAAGGGATACAGTAAACCTGATGTGAAGCACCGGAATCCAAAACTGGACTCACAGGAGAGGTTCAAATCATAGAAAGTTAGAGTGTCAGCCCTCTTGTACTTAAGTCGGCAATGTGCCTTTTGTATTAAATTCGGATGCAATTTCTGTGTTTCATCGTTAATAAGAAGATCCAAGGGATACAGTAAACCTGAAGTGAAGCATCGGAATCTTAAACTGGACTCACAGGAGAGGTTCAAATCATAGAAAGTTAGCGTGTCAGTCCTCTTGTATTTAAGTCTTCATTGTGCCTTTTGTATTAAATTCGA
Source organism: Schistocerca serialis cubense (assembly GCF_023864345.2). Classification (NCBI taxonomy): domain Eukaryota; kingdom Metazoa; phylum Arthropoda; class Insecta; order Orthoptera; family Acrididae; genus Schistocerca; species Schistocerca serialis. The sequence continues at coordinate 18,563,723 of NC_064648.1, forward strand.
TGTAATTTCTGTGTTTCATCGTCAATAAGAAGGTCCAAGGGATACAGTTAACCTGAAGTGAAGCATCGAAATTTAAAACTGGACTCACGGGAGAGGTTTAAAGCATAGAAAGTTAGAATGTCAGTTCTCTTGTACTTAAGTCGTCATTGGGCCTTTTGCATTAAATTCGGATGCTATTTCTGTGTTCCATCGTCAATAAGAAGGTCCAAGGGATACAGTAAACCTGAAGTGAATCTTCGGAATGTAAAACTGGACTCACAGGAGATTTACAAATCATAGATATTTGGAGTGTCAGTCCTCTTGTACTTACGTCGGCATTGTGCCTTTTGTATTAAATTCGGATGCAACTTCTGTGTTTCATCGTCAATAAGAAGGTCAAAGGAATCCAGTAAACCCGAAGTGAAGCATCGGAATCTAAAACTGGACTCACAGGACAGGTTCAAATCATAGATAGTTAGAGTGTCAGTCCTCCTCTACTTAAGTCAGCATTGTGCCGTTTTTATTAAATTCGGATGCTATTTCTGTGTTTCATCGTCAACAAGAAGGTCCAAGGGATACAGTAAACCTGAAGTGAATCTTGGGAATCTAAAACTGGACTCACAGGAGAGGTTCAAATCATGGAAAGTTAGATAGTCAGTCCTCTTGTACTTAAGTCGGCATTTTGCCCTTTGTTTTAAAGTCGGATGCAATTTCTGTGCTTCATCGTTAATAAGAAATTCCAAGGAATACAGTAAACGTGTAGAAAAGCATCGGAATCTAAAACTGGACTCACAGGAGAGGTTCAAATCATGGAAAGTTAGATAATCTGTCCTCTTGTACTTAAGTCGGCATTGTGCCCTTTGTATTAAAGTCAGATGCTATTTCTGTGCTTCATCGTTAATAAGAAGGACCAAGGGATACAGTGAACCTGTAGTGAAGCATCGGAATCTAAAACTGGACTCACAGGAGAGGTTCAAAGCATAGAAAGTTAGAGTGTCAGTCCTCTTGTACTTAAGTCGCCATTGTGCCATTTGTATTATATTCGGATGCAATTTCTGTGTTTCATCGTCAATAAGAAGGTCCAAGGGATACAGTAAACCTGAAGTGAAGCATCGGAATCTAAAACTGGACTCACAGGAGAGGTTCAAATCATAGAAAGTAAGAATGTCAGTCCTCTTGTACTTATATCGGCATTGTGCCTTTTGTATTATATTCGGATGCAATTTCTGTGTTTCATCGTCAATAAGAAGGTCCAAGCTATACAGTAGACCTGAAGTGAAGCATCGGAATCTAAAACTGGACTCACAGGAGTGGTTCAAATCATAGAAAGTTAGAGTGTCAGTCCTCTTGTACTTAAGTCGGCATTGTGCCTTTTGTATTAAATTCGATGCAAGTTCTGTGTTTCTTCGTCAACAAGTAGGTCCAAGGGATACAATAAACCTGATGTGAAGCATCGGAATCCAAAACTGGACTCACAGGTGAGGTTCAAATCATAGAAAGTTAGAGTGTCAGTCCTCTTGTACTTAAGTCGGCAATGTGCCCTTTGTATTAAATTCGGATGCAATTTCTGTGTTTCATCGTTAATACGAAGTTCCAAGGGATACAGGAAACCTGAAGTGAAGAATCGGAATCTAAAACTGGACTCACATGAGAGGTTCAAATCATAGAAAGTTAGAGTGTCAGTCCTCTTGTACTTAAGTCGGCATTGGGCCTTTTGTATTAAAATCCGATGTAATTTCTGTGTTACATCGTTAATAAGAAGATCCAAGGGATACAGTAAACCTGAAGTGAAGCATCGGAATCTTAAACTGGACTCACAGGAGAAGTTCAAATCATAGAAAGTTAGAGTGTCAGTCCTCTTGTACTTAAGTCTTCATTGTGCCTATTGTATTAAATTCGATGCAATTTCTGTGTTTCATCGTCAATAAGACGGTCCAAGGGATACAGTAAACCTGAAGTGAAGCATCGGAATTTAAAACTGGATTCACAGGAGAGGTTCAAATCATAGAAAGTTAGAGTGTCAGTCCTCTTGTACTTAAGTCGGCATTGTGGCATTTTTATTAAATTCGGATGCAATTTCAGGGTTTCATCGTCAATAAGACGGTTCAAGGGATACAGTAAACTTGAAGTGAACATCGGAATCTAAAACTGGACTCACAGGAGAGGTTCAAATCATAGAAAGTTAGGGTGTCAGTCCTCTTGTACTTAAGTCGGCATTTTGCCCTTTGTTTTAAAGTCGGATGCAATTTCTGTGCATCATCGTTAATACGAAATTCCAAGGGATACAGTAAACCTGTAGTGAAGCATCGGAATCTAAAACTGGACTCACGGGAGAGGTTTAAAGCATAGAAAGTTAGAATGTCAGTCCTCTTGTACTTATGTCGTCATTTGGCCTTTTGCATTACATTCGGATGCTATTTCTGTGTTCCATCGTCAATAAGAAGGTCCAAGGGATACAGTAAACCTGAAGTGAATCTTCGGAATCTAAAACTGGACTCACAGGAGATTTACAAATCATAGAAATTTGGAGTGTCAGTCCTCTTGTACTTACGTCGGCATTGTGCCTTTTGTATTAAATTCAGATGCAACTTCTGTGTTTCATCGTCAATAAGAAGGTCAAAGGAATCCAGTAAACCCGAAGTGAAGCATCGGAATCTAAAACTGGACTCACAGGACAGGTTCAAACCATAGATAGTTAGAGTGTCAGTCCTCTGCTACTTAAGTCGGCATTGTGCCGTTTTTATTAAATTCGGATGCAATTTCTGGGTTTCATCGTCAATAAGACGGTCCAAGGGATAGAGTAAACCTCAAGTTAAGCATCGGAATCTAAACCTGGACTCACACGAGAGGTTCAAATCATGGAAAGTTAGATAGTCAGTCCTCTTGTACTTAAGTCGGCATTTTGCCCTTTGTTTCAAAGTCGGATGCAATTTCTGTGCTTCATCGTTAATAAGAAATTCCAAGGAATACAGTAAACGTGTAGTAAAGCATCGGAATCTAAAACTGGACTCACAGGAGAGGTTCAAATCATGGAAAGTTAGTTAATCTATCCTCTTGTACTTAAGTCGGCATTGTGCCCTTTGTATTAAAGTCGGATGCAATTTCTGTGCTTCATCGTCAATAAAAAAAGGCCCAAGGGAAACAGTAAACCTGAAGTGAAGCATCGGAATCTAAAACTGGACTCACAGGAGAGGTTCAAATCATAGAAAATTAGAGTGTCACTCCTCTTGTACTTAAGTCGGCATTGTTCCGTTTGTACTATATTCGGATGCAATATCTGTGTTTCATCGTCAATAGGAAGGTCCAAGGGATACAGTAAACCTGAAGTGTAGCATCGGAATCTAAAACTGGACTCACAGGAGAGGTTCAAATCATAGAAAGTTAGAGTGTCAGTCCTCTTGTACTTAAATCGGCATTGTGCCTTTTGTATTATATTCGGATGCAATTTCTGTGTTTCATCGACAATAAGAAGGTCCAAGCCATACAGTAGACCTGAAGTGAAGCATCGGAATCTAAAACTGGACTCACAGGAGTGGTTCAAATCATAGAAAGTTAGAGTGTCAGTCCTCTTGTACTTAAGTCGGCATTGTGCCTTTTGTATTTAATTCGAAGCAATATCTGTGTTTCTTCGTCAATAAGTAGGATCAAGGGATACAGTAAACCTGATGTGAAGCATCGGAATCTAAAACTGGACTCACAGGAGAGGTTCAAATCATAGAAAGTTAGAGTGTCAGTCCTCTTGTACTTAAGTCGGCATTGGGCATTTGTATTAAATTCCGATGTAATTTCTGTGTTTCATCGTTAATAAGAAGGTCCAAGGGATACAGTAAACCTGAAGTGAAGCATCGGAATCTTAAACTGGACTCACAGGAGAGGTTCAAATCATAGAAAGTTAGAGTGTCAGTCCTCTTGTACTTAAGTCTTCATTGTGCCTTTTGTATTAAATTCGATGCAATTTCTGTGTTTCATCGTCAATAAGAAGGTCCAAGGGATACAGTAAACCTGAAGTGAAGCATCGGAATTTAAAACTGGACTCACAGGAGAGGTTCAAATCAAAGAAAGTTAGAGTGTCAGTCCTCTTGTACTTAAGTCGGCATTGTGCCATTTTTATTAAATTCGGATGCAATTTCAGGGTTTCATCGTCAATAAGACGGTTCAAGGGATACAGTAAACTTCAAGTGAAGCATCGGAATCCAAAACTGGACTCACAGGAGAGGTTCAAATCATAGATAGTTAGGGTGTCAGTCCTCTTGTACTTAAGTCGGCATTTTGCCCTCTGTTTTAAAGTCGGATGCAATTTCTGTGCATCATCATTAATAAGAAATTCCAAGGGATACAGTAAACCTGTAGTGAACCATAGGAATCTAAAACAGGACTCACAGGAGAGGTTCAAATCATGGAAAGTTAGACAATCTGTCCTCTTGTTCTTAAGTCGGCATTGTGCCCTTTGTATTAAAGTCGGATGCAATTTCTGTGCTTCATCGTTAATAAGAAGGTCCAAGGGATACAGTGAACCAGTAGTGAAGCATCGGAGTCTAAAACTGGACTCACAGGAGAGGTTCAAAGCATAGAAAGTTAGAGTGTCAGTCCTCTTGTACTTAAGTCGCCATTGTGCCATTTGTATTATATTCGGATGCAATTTCTGTGTTTCATCGTCAATAAGAAGGTCCAAGGGATACAGGAAACCTGAAGTGAAGCATCGGAATCTAAAACTGGACTCACAGGAGAGGTTCAAATCATAGAAAGTTAGAGTGTCAGTCCTCTTGTACTTATATCGGCATTGTGCCTTTTGTATTATATTCGGATGCAATTTCTGTGTTTCATCATCAATAAGAAGGTCCAAGCTATACAGTAGACCTGAAGTGAAGCATCTGAATCTAAAACTGGACTCACAGGAGTGGTTCAAATCATAGAAAGTTAGAGTGTCAGTCCCCTTGTACTTAAGTCGGCATTGTGCCTTTTGTATTAAATTCGATGCAAGTTCTGTGTTTCTTCGTCAATAAGTAGGTCCAAGGGATACAGTAAACCTGATGTGAAGCACCGGAATCCAAAACTGGACTCACAGGAGAGGTTCAAATCATAGAAAGTTAGAGTGTCAGCCCTCTTGTACTTAAGTCGGCAATGTGCCTTTTGTATTAAATTCGGATGCAATTTCTGTGTTTCATCGTTAATAAGAAGATCCAAGGGATACAGTAAACCTGAAGTGAAGCATCGGAATCTTAAACTGGACTCACAGGAGAGGTTCAAATCATAGAAAGTTAGCGTGTCAGTCCTCTTGTATTTAAGTCTTCATTGTGCCTTTTGTATTAAATTCGATGTAATTTCTGTGTTTCATCGTCAACAAGAAGGTCCAAGGGATACAGTAAACCTGAAGTGAAGCATCGAAATTTAAAACTGGACTCACGGGAGAGGTTTAAAGCATAGAAAGTTAGAATGTCAGTTCTCTTGTACTTAAGTCGTCATTGGGCCTTTTGCATTAAATTCGGATGCTATTTCTGTGTTCCATCGTCAATTAGAAGGTCCAAGGGATACAGTAAACCTGAAGTGAATCTTCGGAATGTAAAACTGGACTCACAGGAGATTTACAAATCATAGATATTTGGAGTGTCAGTCCTCTTGTACTTACGTCGGCATTGTGCCTTTTGTATTAAATTCGGATGCAACTTCTGTGTTTCATCGTCAATAAGAAGGTCAAAGGAATCCAGTAAACCCGAAGTGAAGCATCGGAATCTAAAACTGGACTCACAGGACAGGTTCAAATCATAGATAGTTAGAGTGTCAGTCCTCTTCTACTTAAGTCGGCATTGTGCCGTTTTTATTAAATTCGGATGCTATTTCTGTGTTTCATCGTCAACAAGAAGGTCCAAGGGATACAGTAAACCTGAAGTGAATCTTGGGAATCTAAAACTGGACTCACAGGAGAGGTTCAAATCATGGAAAGTTAGATAGTCAGTCCTCTTGTACTTAAGTCGGCATTTTGCCCTTTGTTTTAAAGTCGGATGCAATTTCTGTGCTTCATCGTTAATAAGAAATTCCAAGGAATACAGTAAACGTGTAGAAAAGCATCGGAATCTAAAACTGGACTCACAGGAGAGGTTCAAATCATGGAAAGTTAGATAATCTGTCCTCTTGTACTTAAGTCGGCATTGTGCCCTTTGTATTAAAGTCAGATGCTATTTCTGTGCTTCATCGTTAATAAGAAGGACCAAGGGATACAGTGAACCTGTAGTGAAGCATCGGAATCTAAAACTGGACTCACAGGAGAGGTTCAAAGCATAGAAAGTTAGAGTGTCAGTCCTCTTGTACTTAAGTCGCCATTGTGCCATTTGTATTATATTCGGATGCAATTTCTGTGTTTCATCGTCAATAAGAAGGTCCAAGGGATACAGTAAACCTGAAGTGAAGCATCGGAATCTAAAACTGGACTCACAGCAGAGGTTCAAATCATAGAAAGTAAGAGTGTCAGTCCTCTTGTACTTATATCGGCATTGTGCCTTTTGTATTATATTAGGATGCAATTTCTGTGTTTCATCGTCAATAAGAAGGTCCAAGCTATACAGTAGACCTGAAGTGAAGCATCGGAATCTAAAACTGGACTCACAGGAGTGGTTCAAATCATAGAAAGTTAGAGTGTCAGTCCTCTTGTACTTAGGTCGGCATTGTGCCTTTTGTATTAAATTCGATGCAAGTTCTGTGTTTCTTCGTCAACAAGTAGGTCCAAGGGATACAGTAAACCTGATGTGAAGCATCGGAATCCAAAACTGGACTCACAGGAGAGGTTCAAATCATAGAAAGTTAGAGTGTCAGTCCTCTTGTACTTAAGTCGGCAATGTGCCCTTTGTATTAAATTCGGATGCAATTTCTGTGTTTCATCGTTAACACGAAGTTCCAAGGGATACAGGAAACCTGAAGTGAAGAATCGGAATCTAAAACTGGACTCACATGAGAGGTTCAAATCATAGAAAGTTAGAGTGTCAGTCCTCTTGTACTTAAGTCGGCATTGGGCCTTTTGTATTAAATTCCGATGTAATTTCTGTGTTACATCGTTAATAAGAAGATCCAAGGGATACAGTAAACCTGAAGTGAAGCATCGGAATCTTAAACTGGACTCACAGGAGAAGTTCAAATCATAGAAAGTTAGAGTGTCAGTCCTCTTGTACTTAAGTCTTCATTGTGCCTATTGTATTAAATTCGATGCAATTTCTGTGTTTCATCGTCAATAAGAAGGTCCAAGGGATACAGTAAACCTGAAGTGAAGCATCGGAATTTAAAACTGGATTCACAGGAGAGGTTCAAATCATAGAAAGTTAGAGTGTCAGTCCTCTTGTACTTAAGTCGGCATTGTGGCATTTTTATTAAATTCGGATGCAATTTCAGGGTTTCATCGTCAATAAGACGGTTCAAGGGATACAGTAAACTTGAAGTGAACATCGGAATCTAAAACTGGACTCACAGGAGAGGTTCAAATCATAGAAAGTTAGGGTGTCAGTCCTCTTGTACTTAAGTCGGCATTTTGCCCTTTGTTTTAAAGTCGGATGCAATTTCTGTGCATCATCGTTAATACGAAATTCCAAGGGATACAGTAAACCTGTAGTGAAGCATCGGAATCTAAAACTGGACTCACGGGAGAGGTTTAAAGCATAGAAAGTTAGAATGTCAGTCCTCTTGTACTTAAGTCGTCATTTGGCCTTTTGCATTACATTCGGATGCTATTTCTGTGTTCCATCGTCAATAAGAAGGTCCAAGGGATACAGTAAACCTGAAGTGAATCTTCGGAATCTAAAACTGGACTCACAGGAGATTTACAAATCATAGAAATTTGGAGTGTCAGTCCTCTTGTACTTACGTCGGCATTGTGCCTTTTGTATTAAATTCAGATGCAACTTCTGTGTTTCATCGTCAATAAGAAGGTCAAAGGAATCCAGTAAACCCGAAGTGAAGCATCGGAATCTAAAACTGGACTCACAGGACAGGTTCAAATCATAGATAGTTAGAGTGTCAGTCCTCTTCTACTTAAGTCGGCATTGTGCCGTTTTTATTAAATTCGGATGCAATTTCTGGGTTTCATCGTCAATAAGACGGTCCAAGGGATAGAGTAAACCTCAAGTTAAGCATCGGAATCTAAACCTGGACTCACACGAGAGGTTCAAATCATGGAAAGTTAGATAGTCAGTCCTCTTGTACTTAAGTCGGCATTTTGCCCTTTGTTTCAAAGACTGATGCAATTTCTGTGCTTCATCGTTAATAAGAAATTCCAAGGAATACAGTAAACGTGTAGTAAAGCATCGGAATCTAAAACTGGACTCACAGGAGAGGTTCAAATCATGGAAAGTTAGTTAATCTATCCTCTTGTACTTAAGTCGGCATTGTGCCCTTTGTATTAAAGTCGGATGCAATTTCTGTGCTTCATCGTCAATAAAAAAAGGCCCAAGGGAAACAGTAAACCTGAAGTGAAGCATCGGAATCTAAAACTGGACTCACAGGAGAGGTTCAAATCATAGAAAATTAGAGTGTCACTCCTCTTGTACTTAAGTCGGCATTGTTCCGTTTGTACTATATTCGGATGCAATATCTGTGTTTCATCGTCAATAGGAAGGTCCAAGGGATACAGTAAACCTGAAGTGAAGCATCGGAATCTAAAACTGGACTCACAGGAGAGGTTCAAATCATAGAAAGTTAGAGTGTCAGTCCTCTTGTACTTAAATCGGCATTGTGCCTTTTGTATTATATTCGGATGCAATTTCTGTGTTTCATCGACAATAAGAAGGTCCAAGCCATACAGTAGACCTGAAGTGAAGCATCGGAATCTAAAACTGGACTCACAGGAGTGGTTCAAATCATAGAAAGTTAGAGTGTCAGTCCTCTTGTACTTAAGTCGGCATTGTGCCTTTTGTATTTAATTCGAAGCAATATCTGTGTTTCTTCGTCAATAAGTAGGATCAAGGGATACAGTAAACCTGATGTGAAGCATCGGAATCTAAAACTGGACTCACAGGAGAGGTTCAAATCATAGAAAGTTAGAGTGTCAGTCCTCTTGTACTTAAGTCGGCATTGGGCATTTGTATTAAATTCCGATGTAATTTCTGTGTTTCATCGTTAATAAGAAGGTCCAAGGGATACAGTAAACCTGAAGTGAAGCATCGGAATCTTAAACTGGACTCACAGGAGAGGTTCAAATCATAGAAAGTTAGAGTGTCAGTCCTCTTGTACTTAAGTCTTCATTGTGCCTTTTGTATTAAATTCGATGCAATTTCTGTGTTTCATCGTCAATAAGAAGGTCCAAGGGATACAGTAAACCTGAAGTGAAGCATCGGAATTTAAAACTGGACTCACAGGAGAGGTTCAAATCAAAGAAAGTTAGAGTGTCAGTCCTCTTGTACTTAAGTCGGCATTGTGCCATTTTTATTAAATTCGGATGCAATTTCAGGGTTTCATCGTCAATAAGACGGTTCAAGGGATACAGTAAACTTCAAGTGAAGCATCGGAATCCAAAACTGGACTCACAGGAGAGGTTCAAATCATAGATAGTTAGGGTGTCAGTCCTCTTGTACTTAAGTCGGCATTTTGCCCTCTGTTTTAAAGTCGGATGCAATTTCTGTGCATCATCATTAATAAGAAATTCCAAGGGATACAGTAAACCTGTAGTGAACCATCGGAATCTAAAACTGGACTCACGGGAGAGGTTTAAAGCCTAGAAAGTTAGAGTGTCAGTCCTCTTTTACTTAAGTCGGCATTGTGCCTTTTGAATTTAATTCCGATGCAATATCTGTGCTTCATCGTCAATAAGAAGGTCCAAGGGATACACTAAACCTGAAGTGAAGCATCGGAATCTAAAACTGGACTCACAAAAGATTTTGAAATCATAGAAAGTTATAGTGGTAGTCCTCTTGTACTTAAGTTGGCATTGGGCCTTTTCAATAAATTCGGATGCAATTTCTGTGTTTCATCGTCAGTAAGACGGTCCAAGGTATACAGGAAACCTGAAGTGAAGCATCGGAATCTAAAACTGGACTCACAAGAGAGGTTCAAATCATTGAATGTCAGAGTGTCGGTCCTCTTGTACTTAAGTCGGCATTGTGCCTTTTGTATTAAATTCGGATGCAATTTCTGTGTTTAATCGTCAATAAGATTGTCCAAGCTATACAATAGACCTGAAGTGAAGCAACGGAATCTGAAACTAAACTCACAGGAGAGGTTCAAATCATAGAAAATTAGAGTGTCAGTCCCCTTGTACTTAAGTCGGCATTGTGCCTTTTGTATTAAATTCGATGCAATTTCTGTGTTTCATCGTCAATGAGAAGGTTTAAGGGATACAGTAAACCTGATGTGAAGCATCGGAATGTAAAACTGGACTCACAGGAGAGGTTCAAATCATGGAAAGTTAGTGTGTCAGTCCTCTTGTACTTAAGTCGGCATTGTGCCCTTTGTATTACAGTCGGATGCAATTTCTGTGCCTCATCGTTAATAAGAAGGTCCAAGGGATACAGTGAACCTGTAGTGAAGCATCGGAATCTAAAACTGGACTCACAGGAGAGGTTCAAATCATAGAGAGTTAGAGTGTCAGTCCTCTTGTACTTAAGTCGGCATTGGGCCTTTTGTATTAAATTCGGATGCAATTTCTGGGTTTCATCGTTAATAAGAAGGTCCAAGGGATACAGTGAACCTGTAGTGAAGCATCGGAATCTAAAACTGGACTCACAGGAGAGGTTCAAATCATAGAAAGTTAGAGTGTCAGTCCTCTTGTACTTAAGTCGGCATTGTGGCATTTTTATTAAATTCGGATGTAATTTCAGGGTTTCATTGTCAATAAGACGGTTCAAGGGATACAGTAAACTTGAAGTGAAGCATCGGAATCTAAAACTGGACTCACAGGAGAGGTTCAAATCATAGAAAGTTAGGGTGTCAGTCCTCTTGTACTTAAGGCGGCATTTTGCCCTTTGTTTTAAAGTCGGATGCAATTTCTGTGCATCATCGTTAATACGAAATTCCAAGGGATACAGTAAACCTGTTGTGAAGCATCGGAATCTAAAACTGGACTCACGGGAGAGGTTTAAGGCATAGAAAGTTAGAATGTCAGTCCTCTTGTACTTAAGTCGTCATTGGGCCTTTTACATTAAATTCGGATGCTATTTCTGTGTTCCATCGTCAATAAGAAGGTCCAAGGGATACAGTAAACCTGAAGTGAATCTTCGGAATCTAAAACTGGACTCACAGGATATTTACAAATCATAGAAATTTGGAGTGTCAGTCCTCTTGTACTTACGTCGGCATTGTGCCTTTTGTATTAAATTCGGATGCAACTTCTGTGTTTCATCGTCAATAAGAAGGTCAAAGGAATCCAGTAAACCCGAAGTGAAGCATCGGAATCTAAAACTGGACTCACAGGACAGGTTCAAATCATAGATAGTTAGAGTGTCAGTCCTCTTCTACTTAAGTCGGCATTGTGCCGTTTTTATTAAATTCGGATGCAATTTCTGGGTTTCATCGTCAATAAGACGGTCCAAGGGATACAGTAAACCTCAAGTTAAGCATCGGAATCTAAACCTGGACTCACAGGAGAGGTTCAAATCATGGAAAGTTAGATAGTCAGTCCTCTTGAACTTAAGTCGGCATTTTGCCCTTTGTTTTAAAGTCGGATGCAATTTCTATGCTTCATCGTTAATAAGAAATTCCAAGGAATACAGTAAACGTGTAGTAAAGCATCGGAATCTAAAACTGGACTCACAGGAGAGGTTCAAATCATGGAAAGTTAGTTAATCTGTCCTCTTGTACTTAAGTCGGCATTGTGCCCTTTGTATTAAAGTCGGATGCAATTTCTGTGCTTCATCGTTAATAAGAAGGTCCAAGGGATACAGTGAACCTGTAGTGAAGCATCGGAATCTAAAACTGGACTCACAGGAGAGGTTCAAATCATGGAAAGTTAGTGTGTCAGTCCTCTTGTACGTAAGTCGGCATTGTGCCTTCTGAATTAAATTCGGATGCAATTTCTGTGTTTCATCATCAATAAGAAGGTCCAAGGGATACAGTAAACCTGAAGTGAAGCATCGGAATCTAAAACTGGACTCACAGGAGAGGTTCAATTCATGGAAAGTTAGTGTGTCAGTCCTCTTGTACGTAAGTCGGCATTGTGCCTTCTGAATTAAATTCGATGCAATATCTGTGTTTCATCGTCAATCAAAAAAGGCCCAAGGGAAACAGTAATCCTGAAGTGAAGCATCGGAATCTAAAACTGGACTCACAGGAGAGGTTCAAATCATAGAAAATTAGAGAGTCACTCCTCTTGTACTTAAGTCGGCCTTGTTCCTTTTGTACTATATTCGGATGCAATATCTGTGTTTCATCGTCAGTAAGAAGGTCCAAGGGATATAGTAAACCTGAAGTGAAGCATCGGAATCTAAAACTGGACTCACAGGAGAGGTTCAAATCATAGAAAGTTAGAGTGTCAGTCCTCTTGTACTTAAATCGGCATTGTGCCTTTTGTATTATATTCGGATGCAATTTCTGTGTTTCATCGACAATAAGAAGGTCCAAGCTATACAGTAGACCTGAAGTGAAGCATCGGAATCTGAAACTGGACTCACAGGAGTGGTTCAAATCATAGAAAGTTAGAGTGTCAGTCCTCTTGTACTTAAGTCGGCATTGTGTCTTTTGTATTTAATTCGATGCAATTTCTGTGTTTCTTCATCAATAAGTAGGTTCAAGGGATACAGTAAACCTGATGTGAAGCATCGGAATCTAAAACTGGACTCACAGGAGAGGTTCAAATCATAGAAAGTTATAGTGGTAGTCCTCTTGTACTTAAGTTGGCATTGGGCCTTTTCAATAAATTCGGATGCAATTTCTGTGTTTCATCGTCAGTAAGACGGTCCAAGGTATACAGGAAACCTGAAGTGAAGCATCGGAATCTAAAACTGGACTCACAAGAGAGGTTCAAATCATTGAATGTTAGAGTGTCGATCCTCTTGTACTTAAGTCGGCATTGTGCCTTTTGTATTAAATTCGGATGCAATTTCTGTGTTTAATCGTCAATAAGATTGTCCAAGCTATACAATAGACCTGAAGTGAAGCAACGGAATCTGAAACTGGACTCACAGGAGAGGTTCAAATCTTTGAATGTTAGAGTGTCAGTCCCCTTGTACTTAAGTCGGCATTGTGCCTTTTGTATTAAATTCGATGCAATTTCTGTGTTTCATCGTCAATGAGAAGGTTTAAGGGATACAGTAAACCTGATGTGAAGCATCGGAATGTAAAACTGGACTCACAGGAGAGGTTCAAATCATGGAAAGTTAGATAGTCAGTCCTCTTGTACTTAAGTCGGCATTGTGCCCTTTGTATTAAAGTCGGATGCAATTTCTGTGCCTCATCGTTAATAAGAAGGTCCAAGGGATACAGTGAACCTGTAGTGAAGCATCGGAATCTAAAACTGGACTCACAGGAGAGGTTCAAATCATAGAAAGTTAGAGTGGCAGTCCTCTTGTACTTAAGTCGGCATTGGGCCTTTTGTATTAAATTCGGATGCAATTTCTGGGTTTCATCGTTAATAAGAAGGTCCAAGGGATACAGTGAACCTGTAGTGAAGCATCGGAATCGAAAACTGGACTCACAGGAGAGGTTCAAATCATAGAAAGTTAGAGTGTCAGTCCTCTTGTACTTAAGTCGGCATTGGGACTTTTGTATTAAATTCCGATGTAATTTCTGTGTTTCATCGTTAATAAGAAGATCCAAGGGATACAGTAAACCTGAAGTGAAGCATCGGAATCTTAAACTGGACTCACAGGAGAGGTTCAAATCATAGAAAGTTAGAGTGTCAGTCCTCTTGTACTTAAGTCTTCATTGTGCCTTTTGTATTAAATTCGATGCAATTTCTGTGCTTCATCGTCAATAAGAAGGTCCAAGGGATACAGTAAACCCGAAGTGAAGCATCGGAATTTAAAACTGGACTCACAGGAGAGGTTCAAATCATAGAAAGTTAGAGTGTCAGTCCTCTTGTACTTAAGTCGGCATTGTGGCATTTTTATTAAATTCGGATGCAATTTCAGGGTTTCATCGTCAATAAGACGGTTCAAGGGATACAGTAAACTTGAAGTGAAGCATCGGAATCTAAAACTGGACTCACAGGAGAGGTTCAAATCATAGAAAGTTAGGGTGTCAGTCCTCTTGTACTTAAGTCGGCATTTTGCCCTTTGTTTTAAAGTCGGATGCAATTTCTGTGCATCATCGTTAATACGAAATTCCAAGGGATACAGTAAACGTGTAGTGAAGCATCGGAATCTAAAACTGGACTCACGGGAGAGGTTTAAAGCATAGAAAGTTAGAATGTCAGTCCTCTTGTACTTAAGTCGTCATTGGGCCTTTTGCATTAAATTCGGATGCTATTTCTGTGTTCCATCGTCAATAAGAAGGTCCAAGGGATACAGTAAACCTGAAGTGAATCTTCGGAATCTAAAACTGGACTCACAGGAGATTTACAAATCATAGAAATTTGGAGTGTCAGTCCTCTTGTACTTACGTCGGCATTGTGCCTTTTGTATTAAATTCGGATGCAACTTCTGTGTTTCATCGTCAATAAGAAGGTCAAAGGAATCCAGTAAACCCGAAGTGAAGCATCGGAATCTAAAACTGGACTCACAGGACAGGTTCAAATCATAGTAAGATAGAGTGTCAGTCCTCTTCTACTTAAGTCAGCATTGTGCCGTTTTTATTAAATTCTGATGCAATTTCTGGGTTTCATCGTCAATAAGACGATCCAAGGGATACAGTAAAACTCAAGTTAAGCATCGGAATCTAAACCTGGACTCACAGGAGAGGTTCAAATCATGGAAAGTTAGATAGTCAGTCCTCTTGTACTCAAGTCGGCATTTTGCCCTTTGTTTTAAAGTCGGATGCAATTTCTGAGCTTCATCGTTAATAAGAAATTCCAAGGAATACAGTAAACGTGTAGTAAAGCATCAGAATCGAAATCTGGACTCACAGGAGAGGTTCAAATCATGGAAAGTTAGTTAATCTGTTCTCTTGTACTTAAGTCGGCATTGTGCCCTTTGTATTAAAGTCGGATGCAATTTCTGTGCTTCATCGTTAATCAGAAGGTCCAAGGGTTACAGTGAACCTGTAGTGAAGCATCGGAATCTAAAACTGGACTCACAGGAGAGGTTTAAATCATGGAAAGTTAGTGTGTCAGTCCTCTTGTACGTAAGTCGGCATTGTGAATTCTGAATTAAATTCGGATGCAATTTCTGTGTTTCATCATCAATAAGAAGGTCCAAGGGATACAGTAAACCTGAAGTGAAGCATCGGAATCTAAAACTGGACTCACAGGAGAGGTTCAAATCATAGAAAGTTAGAGTGTCAGTCCTCTTGTACTTAAGTCGGCATTGGGCCTTTTGTATTAAATTCGGATGCAATTTCTGGGTTTCATCGTTGATAAGAAGGTCCAAGGGATACAGTGAACCTGTAGTGAAGCATCGGAATCTAAAACTGGACTCACAGGAGAGGTTCAAATCATAGAAAGTTATTGTGTCAGTCCTCTTGTACTTTAGTCTTCATTGTGCCTTTTGTATTAAATTCGATGCAATTTCTGTGTTTCATCGTCAATAAGAAGGTCCAAGGGATACAGTAAACCCGAAGTGAAGCATCGGAATTTAGAACTGGACTCACAGGAGAGGTTCAAATCATAGAAAGTTAGAGTGTCAGTGCTCTTGTACTTAAGTCGGCATTGTAGCATTTTTATTAAATTCGGATGCAATTTCAGGGTTTCATCGTCAATAAGACGGTTCAAGGGATACAGTAAACTTGAAGTGAAGCATCGGAATCTAAAACTGGACTCACAGGACAGGTTCAAATCATAGATAGATAGAGTGTCAGTCCTCTTCTACTTAAGTCGGCATTGTGCCGTTTTTATTAAATTCTGATGCAATTTCTGGGTTTCATCGTCAATAAGACGGTCCAAGGGATACAGTAAACCTCAAGTTAAGCATCGGAATCTAAACCTGGATTCACAGGAGAGGTTCAAATCATGGAAAGTTAGATAGTCAGTCCTCTTGTACTTAAGTCGGCATTTTGCCCTTTGTTTTAAAGTCGGATGCAATTTCTGTGCTTCATCGTTAATAAGAAATTCCAAGGAATACAGTAAAAGTGTAGTAAAGCATCGGAATCTAAAACTGGACTCACAGGAGAGGTTCAAATCATGGAAAGTTAGTTAATCTGTCCTCTTGTACTTAATTTGGCATTGTGCCCTTTGTATTAAAGTCGGATGCAATTTCTGTGCTTCATCGTTAATAAGAAGGTCCAAGGGATACAGTGAACCTGTAGTGAAGCATCGGAATCTAAAACTGGACTCACAGGAGAGGTTCAAATCATGGAAAGTTAGTGTGTCAGTCCTCTTGTACGTAAGTCGGCATTGTGCCTTCTGAATTAAATTCGGATGCAATTTCTGTGTTTCATCATCAATAAGAAGGTCCAAGGGATACAGTAAACCTGAAGTGAAGCATCGGAATCTAAAACTGGACTCACAGGAGAGGTTCAAATCATAGAAAATTAGAGTGTCACTCCTCTTGTACTTAAGTCGGCATTGTTCCTTTTGTACTATATTCGGATGCAATATCTGTGTTTCATCGTCAATAAGAAGGTCCAAGGGATACAGTAAACCTGAAGTGAAGCATCGGAATCTAAAACTGGACTCACAGGAGAGGTTCAAATCATAGAAAGTTAGAGTGTCAGTCCTCTTGTACTTAAATCGGCATTGTGCCTTTTGTATTATATTCGGATGCAACTTCTGTGTTTCATCGACAATAAGAAGGTCCAAGCTATACAGTAGACCTGAAGTGAAGCATCGGAATCTGAAACTGGACTCACAGGAGTGGTTCTAATCATAGAAAGTTAGAGTGTCAGTCCTCTTGTACTTAAGTCGGCATTTTGCCCTTTGTTTTAAAGTCGGATGCAATTTCTGTGCATCATCATTAATAAGAAATTCCAAGGGATACAGCAAACCTGTAGTGAACCATCGGAATCTAAAACTGGACTCACGGGAGAGGTTTAAAGCGTAGAAAGTTAGAGTGTCAGTCCTCTTGTACTTAAGTCGTCATTGGGCCTTTTGCATTAAATTCGGATGCTATTTCTGTGTTTCATCGTCAATAAGAAGGTCCAAGGGATACAGTAAACCTGAAGTGAATCTTCGGAATCCAAAACTTGACTCACAGGAGATTTACAAATCATAGAAATTTGGAGTGTCAGTCCTCTTGTACTTACGTCGGCATTGTGCCTTTTGTATTAAATTCGGATGCAACTTCTGTGTTTCATCGTTAATAAGAAGGTCAAAGGAATCCAGTAAACCCGAAGTGAAGCATCGGAATCTAAAACTGGTCTCACAGGAGAGGTTCAAATCATAGATATAAGAGTGTCAGTCCTCTTCTACTTAAGTCGGCATTGTGCCTTTTGTATTAAGTTCGGATGCAGTTTCTGTGTTTCATCGTCAATAAGAAGGCCCAAGGTACACAGTAAACCTGAAGTGAAGCATCGGAATCTAAAACTGGACTCACAGGAGAAGTTCAAATCATAGAAAGTTAGAGTGTCAGTCCTCTTGTACTTAAGTCAGCATTGTGCCTTTTGAATTTAATTCCGATGCAATATCTGTGCTTTATCGTCAATAAGAAGGTCCAAGGGATACAGTAAACCTGAAGTGAAGCATCGGAATCTAAAACTGGACTCACAATAGATTTTCAAATCATAGAAAGTTATAGTGGTAGTCCTCTTGTACTTAAGTTGGCATTGTGCCTTTTTCATTAAATTCGGATGCAATTTCTGTGTTTCATCGTCAGTAAGACGGTCCAAGGTATACAGGAAACCTGAAGTGAAGCATCGGAATCTAAAACTGGACTCACAAGAGAGGTTCAAATCATTGAATGTTAGAGTGTCGGTCCTCTTGTACTTAAGTCGGCATTGTGCCTTTTGTATTAAATTCGGATGCAATTTCTGTGTTTAATCGTCAATAAGATTGTCCAAGCTATACAATACACCTGAAGTGAAGCAACGGAATCTGAAACTGGACTCACAGGAGAGGTTCAAATCATAGAAAGTTAGAGTGTCAGTCCTCATGTACTTAAGTCGGCATTGGGCCTTTTGTATTAAATTCGGATGCAATTTCTGGGTTTCATCGTCAATAAGAAGGTCCAAGGGATACAGTAAACCTGAAGTGAAGCTTCAGAATCTAAAACTGGACTCATAGGAGATTTACAAATCATAGAAATTTGGAGTGTCAGTCCTCTTGCACTTAAGTCTGCATTGTGCCTTTTGAATTAAATTCGATACAATTTCTGTGTTTCATCGTCAATAAGGTGGTCCAATTGATACAGTAAACCTGAAGTGAAGCATCGGAATCTAAAACTGGACTCACAGGAGAGGTTCAAATCATAGAAAGTTAGAGTATCAGTCCTCTTGTACTTAAGTCGGCATTGCGCCTTTTGTATTAAATTCCGATGCAATTTCTGAGTTTCATCGTTAATAAAAAGGTCCAAGGGATACAGTAAACCTGAAGTGAAGCATCGGAATCTTACACTGGACTCACAGGAGAGGTTCAAATCATAGAAAGTTAGCGTGTCAGTCCTCTTGTACTTAAGTCTTCATTGTGCCTTTTGTATTTAATTCGATGCAATTTCTGCGTTGCATCGTCAATAAGAAGGTCCAAGGGATACAGTAAACCTGAAGTGAAGCATCGGAATCTAAAACTGGACTCACAGGAGAGGTTCAAATCACAGAAAGTTAGAGTGTCAGACCACTTCTACTTAAGTCGGCGTTGTGCCATTTTTATTAAATTCGGAAGCAATTTCTGGGTTTCATCGTCAATAAGACGGTTCAAGGGATACAGTAAACCTGAAGTGAATCATCGGAATCTAAAACTGGACTCACAGGAGAGGTTCAAATCATAGAAAGTTAGAGTGTCAGTCCTCTTGTACTTAAGTCGGCATTTTGCCCTTTGTATTAAAGTCGGATGCAATTTCTGTGTTTCATCGTCAATAAGAAGGTCAAAGGGATACAGTAAACCTGAAGTGAAGCATCGGAATCTAAAACTGGACTCACAGGAGAGGTTCAAATCATAGAAAGTTTGTGTGTCAGTCCTCTTGTACTTAAGTCGGCATTGTTCCTTTTGAACTATATTCGGATGCAATATCTGTGTTTCATCGTCAATAAGAAGGTCCAAGGGATACAGTAAACCTGAAGTGAAGCATCAGAATGTAAAACTGGACTCACAGGAGAGGTTCAAATCATAGAAAGTTAGAGTGTCAGTCCTCTTGTACTTAAGTCGGCATTGTGCCTTTTGTATTAAATTCCGATTCAATTTCTGTGTTTCATCGTTAGTAAGAAGGTCCAAGGGATAAAGTAAACGTGAAGTGAAGCATCGGAATCTAAAGCTGGACTCACAGGAGAGGTTCAAATCAAAGAAAGTTTGAGTGTGAGTCCTCTCGTACTTAAGTCTTCATTGTGGCTTTTGTATTAAATTCGATACAATATCTGTGTTTCATCGTCAATAAGAAGGTCCAAGGGATACAGTAAACCTGAAGTGAAGCATCGGAATCTAAAACTGGACTCCCAGGAGAGGTTCATATCATAGAAAGTTAGAGTGTCAGTCCTCTTGTACTTAAGTCGGCATTGTGCCTTTTGTATTAAATTCGGATGCAATTTCTGTGTTTCACCGTCAGAAAGAAGGTCCAAGTTATACAGTAGACCTGAAGTGAAGCATCGGAATTTAACACTGGACTCACAGGAGTGGTTCAAATCATAGAAAGTTAGAGTGTCAGTCCTCTTGTACTTATGACGGCAATGTGCCTTTTGTATTAATTTCGAATGCAGTTTCTGTGTTTCATCGTCAATAAGAAGGTCCAAGGGATACAGTTAACCTGATGTGAAGCATCGGAATCTGAAATTGGACTCACAGGAGAGGGTTAATCATAGAAAGTTAAAATGTCATTCCTCTTGCACTTAAGTCAGCATTGTGCCTTTTGTATTAAATTCCGATGCAATTTATATGTTTCATCGTTAATAAGAAGGGCCAAGTGATACAGTAAACCTGAAGTGAAGCATCGGAATCTAAAGCTGGACTCACAGGAGAGGTTCAAATCATAGAAAGTTTGAGTGTGGGTTCCCTTGTACTTAAGTCTTCATTGTGCCTTTTGTATTAAATTCGATGCAATTTCTGTGTTTCATCGTCAATAAGAAGGTCCAAGGGATACAGTAAACCTCAAGTGAAGAATCGGAATCTAAAACTGGACTCACAGGAGAGGTAAAAATCATAGAAAGTTAGAGTGTCAGTCCTCTTGTACTTTAGTCGGCATTGTTCCATTTTCATTAAATTCGGATGCTGTTTCTGGGTTTCATCGTCAATAAGACGGCCCAAGGGATAGAATAAACCTGAAGTGAAGCATCGGAATCCAAAACTGGAGTCACAGAAGAGGTTCAAATCAAAGAAAGTTAGTGTCAGTCCTCTTGTACATAAGTTGGCATTGTGCCATTTTCTTTAAATTCGGATGCAATTTCTGGGTTTCATCGTCAATAAGACGGTCCAAGGGATACAGTAAACCTGAAGTGAAGCATCGGAATCTAAAATTGGACTCACAGGAGAGGTTCAAATCATAGAAAGTTAGAGTGTCAGTCCTCTTGTACTTCATTCGGCAATGTGCCTTTTGTATTAAATTCAGAAGCAATTTCTGAGTTTCATCGTCAATAAGAAGGTCAAAGGTATACAGAAAACCTGAAGTGAAAAATCGGAATCTAAAACTGGACTCACAGGAGAGGTTTAAAGCATAGAAAGAGTGTCAGTCCTCTTGTACTTAAGTCGGCATTGTGCCATTTTCTTTAAATTCGGATGCAATTTCTGGGTTTCATCGTCAATAAGACGGTCCAAGGGATACAGTAAACCTGAAGTGAAGCATCGGAATCTAAAACTGGACTCACAGGAGAGGTTCAAATCATAGAAAGTTAGAGTGTCAGTCCTCTTGTACGTAAGTCGGCATTGTGCTTATGAATTAAAATCGATGCAATTTCTGTGTTTCATCGTCAATAAGAACGTCCAAGGCATACAGTAAACCTGAAGTGAAGCATCGGGATCTAAAACTGGACTCACATTAGAGGTTCAAATCATAGAAAGTTAGAGTGTCAGTCCTCTTGTACTTAAGTCGGCATTGTTCCATTTGTAGTATATTCGTATGCAATTTCTGTGTTTCATCGCCAATAAGAAGGTCCAAGGGATACAGTAAACCTGAAGTGAAGCATCGGAATCTAAAACTGGACTCACAGGAGAGGTTCAAATCATAGAAAGTTACAGTGTCATTCCTCTTGTACTTAAGTCGGCATTGTGTCTTTTGTATTAAATTCGGATGCAATTTCGGTGATTCATCGTCAATAAGAAGGACCAAGCTACACAGTAGACCTGAAGTGAAGCATCGGAATCTAAAACTGGACTCACAGGAGAGGTTCAAATCATAGAAAGTTAGAGTGTCAGTCCTCTTCGACTTAAGTCGGCATTGTGCCTTTTGTATTAAATTCGATGCTATTTCTGTGTTTCATCGTCAATAAGAAGGTCCAAGGGATACAGTAAACCTGATGTGAAGCTCATAATCTAAAACTGGACTCACAGGAGAGGTTTAAATTATAGAAATTCAGAGTGTCAGTCCTCTTGTACTTCATTCGGCAATGTGCCTTTTGTATTAAATTCAGATGCAATTTCTGTGTTTCATCGTCAATAAGAAGGTCAAAGGTATACAGGAAACCTGAAGTGAAGAATCGGAATCTAAAACTGGACTCACAGGAGAGGTTTAAAGCATAGAAATAGTGTCAGTCCTCTTGTACTTAAGTCGGCATTGTGCCATTTTCTTTAATTTCGGATGCAATTTCTGGGTTTCATCGTCAATAAGACGGTCCAAGGGATACAGTAAACCTGAAGTGAAGCATCGGAATCTAAAAGTGGACTCACAGGAGAGGTTCAAATCATAGAAAGTTAGAGTGTCAGTCCTCTTGTACGTAAGTCGGCATTGTGCTTTTGAATTAAAATCGATGCAATTTCTGTGTTTCATCGTCAATAAGAAGGTCCAAGGCATACAGTAAACCTGAAGTGAAGCATCGGGATCTAAAACTGGACTCACATTTGAGGTTCAAATCATAGAAAGTTAGAGTGTCAGTCCTCTTGTACTTAAGTCGGCATTGTTCCATTTGTAGTATATTCGTATGCAATATCTGTGTTTCATCGCCAATAAGAAGGTCCAAGGGATACAGTATACCTGAAGTGAAGCATCGGAATCTAAAACTGGACTCACAGGATAGGTTCAAATCATAGAAAGTTAGAGTGTCAGTCCTCTTGTACATAAGTCGGCATTGTGCCTTTTGTATTAAATTCGGATGCAATTTCTGTGTTTCATCGTCAGAAAGAAGGTCCAAGTTATAAAGTAGACCTGAAGTGAAGCATCGGAATTTAACACTGGACTCACAGGAGTGGTTCAAAACATAGAAAGTTAGAGTGTCAGTCCTCGTGTACTTAAGTCGGCAATGTGCCTTTTGTATTAAATTCGGATGCAGTTTCTGTGTTTCATCGTCAATAAGAAGGTCCAAGGGATACAGTAAACCAGATGTGATGCATCGGAATCTAAAATTGGACTCACAGGAGAGGTTAAATCATAGAAAGTTAAAATGTCAGTCCTCTTGCACTTAAGTCAGCATTGTGCCTTTTGTATTAAATTCCGATGCAATTTATATGTTTCATCGTTAATAAGAAGGGCCAAGTGATACAGTAAACCTGAAGTGAAGCATCGGAATCTAAAGCTGGACTCACAGGAGAGGTTCAATTCATAGAAAGTTTGAGTGTGAGTTCCCTTGTACTTAAGTCTTCATTGTGCCTTTTGTATTAAATTCGGATGCAATTTCTGTGTTTCATCGTCAGAAAGAAGGTCCAAGTTATACAGTAGACCTGAAGTGAAGCATCGGAATTTAACACTGGACTCACAGGAGTGGTTCAAATCATAGAAAGTTAGAGTGTCAGTCCTCTTGTACTTATGACGGCAATGTGCCTTTTGTATTAATTTCGAATGCAGTTTCTGTGTTTCATCGTCAATAAGAAGGTCCAAGGGATACAGTTAACCTGATGTGAAGCATCGGAATCTGAAATTGGACTCACAGGAGAGGTTAAATCATAGAAAGTTAAAATGTCAGTCCTCTTGCACTTAAGTCAGCATTGTGCCTTTTGTATTAAATTCCGATGCAATTTATATGTTTCATCGTTAATAAGAAGGGCCGAGTGATACAGTAAACCTGAAGTGAAGCATCGGAATCTAAAGCTGGACTCACAGGAGAGGTTCAAATCATAGAAAGTTTGAGTGTGAGTTCCCTTGTACTTAAGTCTTCATTGTGCCTTTTGTATTAAATTCGATGCAATTTCTGTGTTTCATCGTCAATAAGAAGGTCCAAGGGATACAGTAAACCTCAAGTGAAGCATCGGAATCTAAAACTGGACTCACAGGAGAGGTAAAAATCATAGAAAGTTAGAGTGTCAGTCCTCTTGTACTTTAGTTGGCATTGTTCCATTTTCATTAAATTCGGATGCTGTTTCTGGGTTTCATCGTCAATAAGACGGCCCAAGGGATACAATAAACCTGAAGTGAAGCATCGGAATCCAAAACTGGAGTCACAGAAGAGGTTCAAATCATAGAAAGTTAATGTCAGTCCTCTTGTACATAAGTCGGCATTGTGCCATTTTCTTTAAATTCGGATGCAATTTCTGTGTTTCATCGTCAATAAGACGGTCCAAGGGATACAGTAAACCTGAAGTGAAGCATCGGAATCTAAAACTGGACTCACATTAGAGGTTCAAATCATAGAAAGTTACAGTGTCATTCCTCTTGTACTTAAGTCGGCATTGTGTCTTTTGTATTAAATTCGGATGCAATTTCGGTGTTTCATCGTCAATAAGAGGGACCAAGCTACACAGTAGACCTGAAGTGAAGCATCGGAATCTAAAACTGGACTCACAGGAGAGGTTCAAATCATGGAAAGTTAGAGTGTCAGTCCTCTTGTACTTAAGTCGGCATTGTTCCATTTGTAGTATATTCGTATGCAATATCTGTGTTTCATCGCCAATAAGAAGGTCCAAGGAATACAGTAAACCTGAAGTGAAGCATCGGAATCTAAAACTAGACTCACAGGAGAAGTTCAAATCATAGAAAGTTACAGTGTCATTCCTCTTGTACTTAAGTCGGCATTGTGTCTTTTGTATTAAATTCGGATGCAATTTCGGTGTTTCATCGTCAATAAGAGGGACCAAGCTACACAGTAGACCTGAAGTGAAGCATCGGAATCTAAAACTGGACTCACAGGAGAGGTTCAAATCATAGAAAGTTAGAGTGTCAGTCCTCTTCGACTTAAGTCGGCATTGTGCCTTTTGTATTAAATTCGATGCTATTTCTGTGTTTCATCGTCAATAAGAAGGTCCAAGGGATACAGTAAACCTGATGTGAAGCTCGGAATCTAAAACTGGACTCACAGGAGAGGTTTAAATTATAGAAATTCAGAGTGTCAGTCCTCTTGTACTTCATTCGGCAATGTGCCTTTTGTATTAAATTCAGATGCAATTTCTGTGTTTCATCGTCAATAAGAAGGTCAAAGGTATACAGGAAACCTGAAGTGAAGAATCGGAATCTAAAACTGGACTCACAGGAGAGGTTTAAAGCATAGAAAGAGTGTCAGTCCTCTTGTAGTTAAGTCGGCATTGTGCCATTTTCTTTAAATTCGGATGCAATTTCTGGGTTTCATCGTCAATAAGACGGTCCAAGGGATACAGTAAACCTGAAGTGAAGCATCGGAATCTAAAACTGGACTCACAGGAGAGGTTCAAATCATAGAAAGTTAGAGTGTCAGTCCTCTTGTACGTAAGTCGGCATTGTGCTTTTGAATTAAAATCGATGCAATTTCTGTGTTTCATCGTCAATAAGAAGGTCCAAGGCATACAGTAAACCTGAAGTGAAGCATCGGGATCTAAAACTGGACTCACATTAGAGGTTCAAATCATAGAAAGTTAGAGTGTCAGTCCTCTTGTACTTAAGTCGGCATTGTTCCATTTGTAGTATATTCGTATGCAATATCTGTGTTTCATCGCCAATAAGAAGGTCCAAGGGATACAGTATACCTGAAGTGAAGCATCGGAATCTAAAACTGGACTCACAGGATAGGTTCAAATCATAGAAAGTTAGAGTGTCAGTCCTCTTGTACTTAAGTCGGCATTGTGCCTTTTGTATTAATTTCCGATGCAATTTCTGTGTTTCATCGTTAATAAGAAGGTCCAAGGGATACAGTAAACCTGAAGTGAGGCATCGGAATCTAAAGCTGGACTAACAGGAGAGGTTCAAATCAAAGAAAGTTTGAGTGTGAGTCCTCTTGTACTTAAGTGTTCATTGTGCCTTTTGTATTAAATTCGATGCAATTTCTGTGTTTCATCGTCAATAAGAAGGTCCAAGGGATACAGTAAACCTGAAGTGAAGCATCGGAATCTAAAACTGGACTCCCAGGAGAGGTTCATATCATAGACAGTTAAAGTGTCAGTCCTCTTGTACTTAAGTCGGCATTGTGCCTTTTGTATTAAATTCGGATGCAATTTCTGTGTTTCATCGTCAGAAAGAAGGTCCAAGTTATACAGTAGACCTGAAGTGAAGCATCGGAATTTAACACTGGACTCACAGGAGTGGTTCAAAACATAGAAAGTTAAAGTGTCAGTCCTCGTGTACTTAAGTCGGCAATGTGCCTTTTGTATTAAATTCGGATGCAGTTTCTGTGTTTCATCGTCAATAAGAAGGTCCAAGGGATACAGTAAACCTGATGTGAAGCATCGGAATCTAAAATTGGACTCACAGGAGAGGTTAAATCATAGAAAGTTAAAATGTCAGTCCTCTTGCACTTAAGTCAGCATTGTGCCTTTTGTATTAAATTCCGATGCAATTTATATGTTTCATCGTTAATAAGATGGGCCAAGTGATACAGTAAACCTGAAGTGAAGCATCGGAATCTAAAGCTGGACTCACAGGAGAGGTTCAAATCATAGAAAGTTTGAGTGTGAGTTCCCTTGTACTTAAGTCTTCATTGTGCGTTTTGTATTAAATTCGATGCAATTTCTGTGTTTCATCGTCAATAAGAAGGTCCAAGGGATACAGTAAACCTCAAGTGAAGCATCGGAATCTAAAACTGGACTCACAGGAGAGGTAAAAATCAAAGAAAGTTAGAGTGTCAGTCCTCTTGTACTTTAGTCGGCATTGTTCCATTTTCATTAAATTCGGATGCAATTTCTGTGTTTCATCGTCAATAAGAAGGTCCAAGGGATACGCTAAACCTGAAGTGAAGCATCGGAACTAAAACTGGACTCACAGGAGATGTTCAAATCATAGAAATTTAGAGTGTCAGTCCTCTTGTACTTAAGTCTGCATTGTTCCTTTTGTATTAAATTCGGATGCAATTTCTGTGTTTCATCGTTAATAAGAAGGTCCAAGCTACACAGTAGACGTGAAGTGAAGCATCGGAATCTAAAACTGGACTCACAGGAGAGGTTCAAATCATAGAAAGTTAGAGTGTCAGTCCTCTTGTACTTAAGTCGGCATTGTGCCTTTTAAATTAAATTCGATGCATTTTCTGTGTTTCATCGTCAATAAGAAGGTCCAAGGGATACAGTAAACCTGAAGTGAACCATCGGAATCTAAAACTGGACTCACAGGAGAGGTTCAAATCATAGAAAGTTAGAGTGTCAGTCCTCTTGTACTTAAGTCCGCATTGTTCCTTTTGTACTATATTCGGATGCAATATCTGTGTTTCATCGTCAATAAGAAAGTCCAGGGGATACAGTAAACCTGAAGTGAAGCATCGGAATCTAAAACTGGACTCACAGGAGAGGTTCAAATCATAGAAAATTAGAGTGTCAGTCCTCTTGTACTTAAGTCGGCATTGTGCCTTTTGAATTAAATTCGGATGCAATTTCTGTGTTTCATCGTCTATAAGACGGACCAAGCTACACAGTAGACCGGAAGTGAAGCATCGGAATCTAAAACTGGACTCACAGCAGAGGTTCAAATTATAGAAAGTTAGAGGGTCAGTCCTCTTGTACTTAAGTCGGCATTGTGCCTTTTGTATTAAATTCGATACAATTTCTGTGTTTCATCGTCAATAAGAAGGTCCAAGGGATACAGTAAACCTTATGTGAAGCATCGGAATCTAAAACTGGACTCACAGGAGAGGTTCAAATCATAGAAAGTTATAATGTCAGTCCTCTTGTACTTAAGTCGGCATTGTGCCTTTTGTATTAAATTCCGATGCAATTTCTGTGTTTCATCGTTGATAAGAAGGTCCAAGGGATACAGTAAACCTGAAGTGAAGCATCGGAATCTAAAACTGGTCTCACAGGAGAGATTCAAATCATAGAAAGTTAGAGGGTCAGTCCTCTTGTACTTAAGTCGGCATTGGGCCTTTTGTATTAAATTCGGATGCAATTTCTGTGTTTCATCGTCAATAAGTTGGTCCAAGGGATACAGTAAACCTGAAGTGAAGCTTCGGAATCTAAAACTGGACTCACAGGAGATTTACAAATCATAGAAATTTGGAGCGTCTGTCCTCTTGTACTTACGTCGGCATTTTGCCTTTTGTATTAAATTCGGATGCAACTTCTGCGTATCATCGTCAATAAGAAGGTCAAAGGAATACAGTAAACCTAAAGTGAAACATCGGAATCTAAAACAGGACTCACAGGAGAGGTTCAAATCATAGAAAGTTAGAGTGTCAGTCCTCTTGTACTTAAGTCAGCATTGTGCCATTTTTATTAAATTCGGATCCAATTTCTGGGTTTCATCGTCAATAAGACGGTCCAAGGGATACAGTAAACCTGAAGTGAAGCATCGGAATATAAAACTGGACTCACAGGAGAGGTTCAAATCATAGAATGTTAGAGTGTCAGTCCTCTTGTACGTAAGTCGGCATTGTGCCTTTTGAATTAAATTCGAAGCTATTTCTGTGTTTCATCGTGAATAAAAAAGTCCAAGGGATACAGTAAACCTGAAGTAAAGCATCGGAATCTAAAACTGGACTCACAGGAGAGGTTCAAATCATAGAAAGTTAGAGTGTCAGTCGTCTTGTACTTAAGTCGGCATTGTTCCTTTTGTACTATATTCGGATGCAATATCTGTGTTTCATCGTCAATAAGAAAGTCCAGGGGATACAGTAAACCTGAAGTGAAGCATCGGAATCTAAAACTGGACTCACAGGAGAGGTTCAAATCATAGAAAATTAGAGTGTCAGTCCTCTTGTACTTAAGTCGGCATTGTGCCATTTGAATTAAATTCGGATGCAATTTCTGTGTATCATCGTCAATAAGACGTACCAAGCTACACAGTAGACCGGAAGTGAAGCATCGGAATCTAAAACTGGACTCACAGCAGAGGTCCAAATCAAAGAAAGTTAGAGTGTCAGTCCTCTTGTACTTAAGTCGGCATTGTGCCTTTTGTATTAAATTCGATACAATTTCTGTGTTTCATCGTCAATAAGAAGGTCCAAGGGATACAGTAAACCTTATGTGAAGCATCGGAATCTAAAACTGGACTCACAGGAGAGGTTCAAATCATAGAAAGATATAATGTCAGTCCTCTTGTACTTAAGTCGACTATGTGCCTTTTGTATTAAATTCGGAAGCAATTTCTGTGTTTCATCGTCAATAAGAAGGTCCAAGGGATACAGTAACCCTGAAGTGAAGCATCGGAATCTAAAACTGGACTCACAGGAGAGGTTCAAATCCTTGAAATTTAAAGTGTCAGTCCTCTTGTACTTAAGTCGGCATTGTGCCTTTTGTATTAAATTCGGATGCTATATCTGTGTTTCATCGTCAATAAGAAGGTCCAAGCTACACAGTAGACCTGAAGTGAAGCATCGGAAATTAAAACGGGACTCACAGGAGAGGTTCAAATCATAGAAAGTTAGAGTGTCAGTCCTCTTGTACTTAAGTCGGCATTGTGCCTTTTGTATTAAATTCGATGCAATATCTGTGTTTCATCGTAAATAAGAAGGTCCAAGGGTTACAGTAAACCTGAAGCGAAGCATCGGAATCTAAAACTGGACTCACAGAAGAGGTTCAAATCATAGAAAGTTAGAGTGTCAGTCCTCTTGTACTTAAGTCGGCATTGTGCCATTTTCTTTAAATTCAGATGAAATTTCTGAGTTTCAACGCCAATAAGACGGTCCAAGGGATACAGTAAACCTGAAGTAAAGCATCGGAATCTAAAACTGGACTCACAGGAGAGGTTCAAATCATAGAAAGTTAGAGTGTCAGTCCTCTTGTACGTAAGTCGGCATTGTGCTTTTGAATTAAAATCGATGCAATTTCTGTGTTTCATCGTCAATAAGAAGGTACAAGGCATACAGTAAACCTGAAGTGAAGCATCGGGATCTAAAACTGGACTCACATTAGAGGTTCAAATCATAGAAAGTTAGAGTGTCAGTCCTCTTGTACTTAAGTCGGCATTGTTCCATTTGTAGTATATTCGGATGCAATATCTGTGTTTCATCGCCAATAAGAAGGTCCAAGGGATACAGTAAACCTGAAGTGAAGCACCGGAATCTAAAACTGGACTCACAGGAGAGGTTCAAATCATAGAAAGTTACAGTGTCATTCCTCTTGTACTTAAGTCGGCATTGTGTCATTTGTATTAAATTCGGATGCAACTTCGGTCTTTCATCGTCAATAAGAAGGACCAAGCTACACAGTAGACCTGAAGTGAAGCATCGGAATCTAAAACTGGACTTACAGGAGAGGTTCAAATCATAGAAAGTTAGAGTGTCAGTCCTCTTCGACTTAAGTCGGCATTGTGCCTTTTGTATTAAATTCGATGCTTTTTCTGTGTTTCATCGTCAATAAGAAGGTCCAAGGGATACAGTAAACCTGAAGTGAAGCATCGGAATCTAAAACTGGACTCACAGGAGAGGTTCAAATCATAGAAAGTTAGAGTCTCAGTCCTCTTGTACTTAAGTCGGCATTGTGCCTTTTGTATTAGATTCCGATGCAATTTCTGTGTTTCATCGTTGATAAGAAGGTCCAAGGGATACAGTAAACCTGAAGTGAAGCATCGGAGTCTAAAACTGGACTCACAGGAGAGGTTCAAATCATAGAAAGTTAGAGGGTCAGTCCTCTTGTACTTAAGTCTTCATTGTGCCTTTTGTATTAAATTCGATGCAATTTCTGTGTTTCATCGTCAATAAGAAGTTCCAAGGGATACAGTAAACCTGAAGTGAAGCATCGGAATCTAAAACTGGACTCACAGGAGAGGTTCAAATCATAGAAAGTTAGAGTGTCAGTCCTCTTGTACTTAAGTCGATATTGTGACATTTTTATTAAATTCGTATGCAATTTCTGGGTTTCATCGTCAATAAGACGGTCCAAGGGATACAGTAAACCTGAAGTGAAGCATCGGAATCTGAAACTCGACTCACAGGAAATGTTCAAATCATAGAAAGTTAGAGTGTCAGTCCTCTTGTACTTAAGTCGGCATTGGGCCTTTTGTATTAAATTCGGATGCAATTTCTGTGTTTCATCGTCAATAAGTAGGTCCAAGGGATACAGTAAACCTGAAGTGAAGCTTCGGAATCTAAAACTGGACTCACAGGAGATTTACAAATCATAGAAATTTGGAGCGTCTGTCCTCTTGTACTTACGTCGGCATTTTGCCTTTTGTATTAAATTCGGATGCAACTACTGCGTATCATCGTCAATAAGAAGGTCAAAGGAATACAGTAAACCTAAAGTGAAACATCGGAATCTAAAACAGGACTTACAGGAGAGGTTCAAATCATAGAAAGTTAGAGTGTCAGTCCTCTTGTACTTAAGTCGGCATTGTGCCATTTTTTTAAATTCGGATGCAATTTCTGGGTTTCATCGTCAATAAGACGGTCCAAGGGATACAGTAAACCTGAAGTGAAGCATCGGAATCTAAAACTGGACTCAGATCAGAGGTTCAAAGCATAGTAAGTTAGAGTGTCAGTCCTCTTGTACTTAAGTCGGCATTGGGCCTGTTGTATTAAATTCGGATGCAATTTCTGTGTTTCATCGTCAATAAGAAGGTCCAAGTGATACAGTAAACATGAAGTGAAGCTTCGGAATCTAAAACTGGTCTCACAGGAGATTTACAAATCATAGAAATTTGGAGTGTCAGTCCTCTTCTACTTACGTCGGCATTGTGCCTTTTGTATTAAATTCGGATGCAATTTCTGTGTTTCATCGTCAATAAGAAGTTCAAAGGGATACAGTAAACCTGAAGTGAAGCATCGGAATCTAAAACTGAACTCACAGTAGAGGTTCAAATCATAGAAAGTTAGAGTGTCAGTCCTCTTGTACGTAAGTCGGCATTGTGCCTTTTGAATTAAATTCGATGCAATTTCTGTGTTTAATCGTCAATAAGAAGGTCCAAGGCATACAGTAAACCTGAAATGAAGCATCGGAATCTAAAACTGGACTCACAGGAGAGGTTCAAGTCATAGAAAGTTAGAGTGTCAGTCCTCTTGTACTTAAGTCGGCATTGTTCCTTTTGTACTATATTCGGATGCAATATCTGTGTTTCATCGTCAATAAGAAGGTCCAAGGGATACAGTAAACCTGAAGAGAAGCATCGGAAATTAAAACTGGACTCACAGGAGGGGTTCAAATCATAGAAAGTTAGAGTGTCAGTCCTCCTGTACCTATGTTGGCATTGTGCTCTTTTTATTAAAATTGGATGCAATTTCTGGGTTTCATCGTCAATAAGACGGTCCAAGGGATACATTAAACCTGAAGTGAAGCATCGGACTCTAAAACTGGACTCAAAGGAGAGGTTCAAATCATAGAAAGTTAGAGTGTCAGTCCTCTTGTACGTAAGTCGGCATTGTGCCTTTTGAATAAAATTCGATGCAATTTCTGTGTTTCATCGTTAATAAGAAAGTCCAAGGGATACAGTAAACCTGTAGTGAAGCATCGGAATCTAAAACTGAACTCACAGGAGCGGTTCAAATCATAGAAAGTTAGAGTGTCAGTCCTCTTGTACTGAAGTCGGCATTTTGCCCTTTGTTTTAAAGTGGGATGCCATTTCTGTGCTTCATCGTTAATA
Organism: Schistocerca serialis cubense; assembly: GCF_023864345.2. NCBI lineage: Eukaryota > Metazoa > Arthropoda > Insecta > Orthoptera > Acrididae > Schistocerca > Schistocerca serialis. Next base: position 18,595,831 of record NC_064648.1, read on the forward strand.
GGAAGGTCAAAGGAATACAGTAAACCTGAAGTGAACATCGGAATCTAAAACAAGACTCACAGGAGAGGTTCAAATCATAGAAAGTTCGAGTGTCAGTCCTCATGTACGTAAGTCGGCATTGTGCCTTTTGAATTAAATTCGATGCAATTTCTGTGTTTCATCGTCAATAAGAAGGTCCAAGGGATACAGTGAACCTGAAGTGAAGCACCGGAATCTAAAACTGTACTCACAGGAGGGGTTCAAATCATAGAAAGTTAGAGTGTCAGTCCTCTTGTACTTAAGTCGGCATTGTTCCTTTTGTACTAAATTCGGATGCAATATCTGTGTATCATCGTCAATAAGCAGGTCCAAGGGATACGGTAAACCGGAAGTGAAGCATCGGAATCTAAAACTGGACTCACAGGAGATGTTCAAATCATAGAAATTTATAGTGTCTGTCCTCTTGCACTTAAGTCGTCATTGTGCCATTTGTATTAAATTAGGATGCAATTTCTGTGTTTCATCGTCAATATGAAGGTCTAAGGGATACAGTAAACATGGAGTGAAGCATCGGAATCTAAAACTGGACTCACAGGAGAGGTTCAAATCATAGAAAGTTAGAGTGTCAGTCCTCTTGTACTTAAGTCGGCATTGTACCATTTTAATTAAATTCGGATGCAATTTCTGGGTTTCATCGTTAATAAGACGGTAAAAGGGATACAGTAAACCTGAAGTGAAGCATCGGAGTCTAAAACTGGACTCACAGAAGAGGTTCAAATCATAGAAAGTTAGAGTGTCAGTCCTCTTGTACTGAAGTCGGCATTTTGCCCTTTGTTTTAAAGTGGGATGCCATTTCTGTGCTTTATCGTTAATAGGTAGGTCCAAGGGATACAGTAAACCTGTAGTGAAGCATCGGAATCTAAAACTGGACTCACAGGAGTGGTTCAAAGCATAGAAAGTTAGAGTGTCAGTCCTCTTGTACTTAAGTCGGCATTGGGCCTTTTGTATTAAATTCGGATGCAATTTCTGTGTTTTATCGTCAATAAGAAGGTCATAGGGGTACAGTAAACCTGAAGTGAAGCTTCGGAATCTAAAACTGGACTCACAGGAGATTTACAAATCATAGAAATTTTGAGTGTCAGTCCTCTTGTACTTACGTCGGCTTTGTGCCTTTTGTATTAAATTCGGATGCAACTTCTGTGTTTCATCGTCAATAAGAGGGTCAAAGAAATACAGTAAACCTTAAGTAAAGCATCGGAATCTAAAACATGACTCACAGGAGAGGTTCAAATCATAGAAAGTTAGAGTGTCAGTCCTCATGTACGTAAGTCGGCACTGTGCCTTTTGAATTAAATTCGATGCAATTTTTGTGTTTCATCGTCAATAAGAAGGTCCAAGGGATACAGTAATCCTGAAGTGAAGCATCGGAATCTAAAACTGGACTCACAGGAGGGGTTCAAATCATAGAAAGTTACAGTGTCAGTCCTCTTGTACTTATGTCGGCATTGTTCCTTTTGTACTAAATTCGGATGCAATATCTGTGTATCATCGTCAATAAGCAGGTCCAAGGGATACGGTAAACCTGCAGTGAAGCATCGGAATCTAAAACTGGACTCACAGGAGATGTTCAAATCATAGAAATTTATAGTGTCTGTCCTCTTGTACTTAAGTCGGCATTGTACCATTTTAATTAAATTCGGATGCAATTTCTGGGTTTCATCGTCAATAAGACGGCCCAAGGGATACAGTAAACATGAAATGAAGCATCGGAATCTAAAATGGACTCACAGGAGAGGTTCAAATCATAGAAAGTTAGAGTGTCAACCCTCTTGTACTTAAGTCGGCATTGTGCCTTTTTTATTAAATTCGGATGCAATTTCTGTGTTTCATCGTCAATAAGAAGGTCCATGGGATACAGTAAACCTGAAGTGAAGCATCAGATTCTAAAACTGGACTCACAGGAGAGGTTCAAATCATAGAAAGTTAGAGTGTCAGTCCTCTTGTACTTAAGTCGGCATTGTGCCTTTGATATTAAATTCGGATGTAATTTCTGTGTTCCATCGTCAATAAGAAGGTCCAAGGGAAACACTAAACCTGAAGTGAAGCATCGGAATCTAAAACTGGACTCACAGGAGAGGTTCAAATCATAGAAAGTTAGACTGTCAGCCTTCTTATACTTAAGTCGGCATTGTGCCTGTTGTATTAAATTCGGATGCAATTTCTGTGTTTCATCGTCAATAATAAGGTCCAAGGGATAGAGTAAACCTGAAGTGAAGCATCGGAATCTAAAACTGGAATCAAAGGAGAGGTTCAAATCATAGAGATTTAGAGTTCCAGTCCTCTTGTACTTAAGTCGGCATTGTGCCCTTTGTATTAAATTCGGATGCAATTTCTGTGCTTCATCGTTAATAAGAAGGTCCAAGGGCTACAGTAAACCTGTAGTGAAGCATCGGAATCTAAAACTGGACTCACAGGAGAGGTTCAAATCACAGAAAGTTAGAGTGTCAGTCCTCTTGTACTTAAGTCGGCATTGGGCCTTTTGTATTAAATTCAGGTGCAATTTCTGTGTTTCATCGTCAATAAGAAGGTCCAAGGGATACAGTAAACCTGAAGTGAAGCATCGGAATCTAAAACTGAACACACAGGAGATTTTCAAATCATAGAAAGTTGGAGTGTCAGTCCTCTTGTACTTAAGTCGGCATTGTGCCTTATGTATTAAATTTGGATGCAATTTCTGTGTTTCATAGTCAATAAGCAGATCCAAGGGATACAGTAAAACTGAAGTGAAGCATCGGAATCTATAACTGGACTCACAGGAGAGGTTCAAAAGATACAAAGTTAGAGTGCAGTCCTCTTGTACTAAAGTCGGCATTGTTTCTTTTGAATTAAATTCGGATGCAATTTCTATGTTTCATCGTCAATACGAAGGTCCAAGGGATACAGTAAACCTGAAGTGAAGCATCAGAATCTAAAACTGGACTCACAGGAGAGGTTCAAATCATAGAAAGAGTATCAGTCCTCTTGTACTTAAGTCGTCATTCGGCCTTTTGTATTAAATTCGGATGCAATTTCTGTGTTTTATCGTCAATAATAAGGTCCAAGGGATACAGTAAACCTGAAGTGAAGCATCGGAATGTAAAACTGGACTCGCAGGAGAGGTTCAAATCATAGAAAGTTAGATTATCAGTCCTCTTGTACTTAAGTCGGCATTGTGCCCTTTGTATTAAATTCGGATGCAATATCTGTGCTTCATCGTTAATAAGAAAGTCCAAGGGATACAGTAAACCTGTAGTGAAGCATCGAAATCTAAAACTGGACTCACAGGAGCGGTTCAAATCACAGAAAGTTAGAGTGTCAGTCCTCTTGTACTTATGTCGGCATTGGGCCATTTGTATTAAATTCAGATGCAATTTCTGTGTTTCATCGTCAATAAGAAGGTCCAAGGGATACAGTAAACCTGAAGTGAAGCATCGGAACCTAAAACTTAAATCACAGGAGATTTTCAAATCATAGAAAGTTGGAGTGTCAGTCCTCTTGTACTTAAGTCGGCATTGTGCCTTTTGTATTAAAGTGGGATGTAATTTCTGTGTTTCATCGTCAATATGAAGGTCCAAGGGATACAGTGAACCTGAAGTGAAGCATCGGAATCTAAAACTGGACTCACAGGAGAGGTTCAAAAGATAGAAAGTTAGAGTGCAGTCCTCTTGTACTAAAGTCGGCATTGTGCCTTTTGTATTAAATTCGGATGCAATTTCTGTGTTTCATCGTCAATATGAAGGTCCAAGGGATACAGTAAACCTGAAGTGAAGCATCGGAACCTAAAACTTAAATCACAGGAGATTTTCAAATCATAGAAAGTTGGAGTGTCAGTCCTCTTGTACTTAAGTCGGCATTGTGCCTTTTGTATTAAAGTGGGATGCAATTTCTGTGTTTCATCGTCAATATGAAGGTCCAAGGGATACAGTGAACCTGAAGTGAAGCATCGGAATCTAAAACTGGACTCACAGGAGAGGTTCAAATCATAGAAAGTTAGAGTGTAGTCCTCTCGTACTTAAGTCGGCATTGTGCCTTTTGTATTAAATTCGGATGCAATTTCTGTGTTTCATCGTCAATAAGAAGGTCCAAGGGATACAGTAAACCTGAAGTGAAGCATCGGAATCTAAAACTGGACTCATAGGAGAGGTTCAAATCATAGAAAGAGTATCAGTCCTCTTGTACTTAAGTCGGCATTGTGCCCTTTGTAGTAAATTCGGATGCAATTTCTGTGCTTCATCGTTAATAAGAAGGTCCAAGGGATACAGTAAACCTGAAGTGAAGCATCAGAAACTAAAACTGGACTCACAGGAGATTTTCAAATCATAGAAAGTTGGAGTGACAGTCCTCTTGTACTTAAGTCGGCATTGTGCCTTTTGTATTAAATTAGGAAGCAATTTCTGTGTTTCATCGTCAATAAGGAGGTTCAAGGGATACAGTAAACCTGAAGTGAGGCATCGGAATCTAAAACTGGATTCACAGAAGAGGTTCTAATCATAGAAAGTTATAGTGTAGTCCTCTCGTACTTAAGTCGGCATTGTGCCTTTTGTATTAAATTCGGATGCAATTTCTGTGTCTCATCGTCAATAAGAAGGTCCAAGGGATACAGTAAACCTGAAGTGAAGCATCGGAATCTAAAACTGGACTCACAGGAGATTTACAAATCATAGAAATTTGGAGCGTCTGTCCTCTTGTACTTACGTCGGCATTTTGCCTTTTGTATTAAATTCGGATGCAATTTATGTGTTTCATCGTCAATAAGAAGGTCCAAGGGATACAGTAAACCTGAAGTGAAGCATCGGAACCTAAAACTTAAATCACAGGAGATTTTCAAATCATAGAAAGTTGGAGTGTCAGTCCTCTTGTACTTAAGTCGGCATTGTGCCTTTTGTATTAAAGTGGGATGCAATTTCTGTGTTTCATCGTCAATATGAAGGTCCAAGGGATACAGTGAACCTGAAGTGAAGCATCGGAATCTAAAACTGGACTCACAGGAGAGGTTCAAAAGATAGAAAGTTAGAGTGCAGTCCTCTTGTACTAAAGTCGGCATTGTGCCTTTTGTATTAAATTCGGATGCAATTTCTGTGTTTCATCGTCAATATGAAGGTCCAAGGGATACAGTAAACCTGAAGTGAAGCATCGGAACCTAAAACTTAAATCACAGGAGATTTTCAAATCATAGAAAGTTGGAGTGTCAGTCCTCTTGTACTTAAGTCGGCATTGTGCCTTTTGTATTAAAGTGGGATGCAATTTCTGTGTTTCATCGTCAATATGAAGGTCCAAGGGATACAGTGAACCTGAAGTGAAGCATCGGAATCTAAAACTGGACTCACAGGAGAGGTTCAAATCATAGAAAGTTAGAGTGTAGTCCTCTCGTACTTAAGTCGGCATTGTGCCTTTTGTATTAAATTCGGATGCAATTTATGTGTTTCATCGTCAATAAGAAGGTCCAAGGGATACAGTAAACCTGAAGTGAAGCATCGGAATCTAAAACTGGACTCATAGGAGAGGTTCAAATCATAGAAAGAGTATCAGTCCTCTTGTACTTAAGTCGGCATTGTGCCCTTTGTAGTAAATTCGGATGCAATTTCTGTGCTTCATCGTTAATAAGAAGGTCCAAGGGATACAGTAAACCTGAAGTGAAGCATCAGAAACTAAAACTGGACTCACAGGAGATTTTCAAATCATAGAAAGTTGGAGTGACAGTCCTCTTGTACTTAAGTCGGCATTGTGCCTTTTGTATTAAATTAGGAAGCAATTTCTGTGTTTCATCGTCAATAAGGAGGTTCAAGGGATACAGTAAACCTGAAGTGAGGCATCGGAATCTAAAACTGGACTCACAGGAGAGGTTCTAATCATAGAAAGTTATAGTGTAGCCCTCTCGTACTTAAGTCGGCATTGTGCCTTTTGAATTAAATTCGGATGCAATTTCTGTGTCTCATCGTCAATAAGAAGGTCCAAGGCATACAGTAAACCTGAAGTGAAGCATCGGAATCTAAAACTGGACTCACGGGAGGGGATCAAATCATAGAAAATTAGAGTGTCAGTCCTCTTGTACTTAAGTCGTCATTGTGCCTTTTGTATTAAATTCGGATGCAATATCTGTGTTTCATCGTCAATAAGAAGGTCCAAGGGATACAGTAAACCTGAAGTGAAGCATCGGAATCTAAAACTGGACTCACAGAAGAGGTTCAAATCATAGAAAGTTAGAGTATCAGTCCTCTTGTACTTAAGTCGCCATTGTGCCCTTTGTATTAAATTCGGATGCAATTTCTGTGCTTCATCGTTAATAAGAACGTCCCAGGGATACAGTAAACCTGTTTTGAAGCATCGGAGTCTAAAACTGGACTTACAGGAGAGGTTCAAATCATAGAAAGTTAGAGTGTCAGTCCTCTTGTACTTAAGTCGGCATTGGGGTTTTTGTATTAAATTCGGATGCAATTTCTGTGTTTCATCGTCAATAAGAAGGTACAATGGATACTGTAAACCAGAAGTGAAGCATCGGAATCTAAAACTGAACTCACAGGAGATTTTCAAATCATAGAAAGTTGGAGTGTCAGTCCTCTTGTACTTAAGTCGGCATTGTTCTTTTGTATTAAATTCGGATGCAATATATGTGTTTCATCGTCATTAAGAAGGTCCAAGGGTTACAGTAAACCTGAAGTGAAGCATCGAAGTCTAAAACTGGACTCACAGGAGAGGTTCAAATCATAGAAAGTTAGAGTGTCAGTCCTCTTGTACTTAAGTCGGCATTGTGCCTTTTGTATTGAATTCGGATGAAATTTCTGTGTTTCATCGTCAATAAGAAGGTCCAAGGGATACAGTAAACCTGAAGTAAAGCATCGGAATCTAAAGCTGGACTCACAGGAGAGGTTCAAATCATAGAAAGTTAGAGTGTCAGTCCTCTTGTACTTAAGTCGGCATTGTGCCTTTTGTATTACATTCGGATGCAAATTCTGTGTTTCATCGTCAATAAGAAGGCCCAAGGGAAAACAGTAAACCTGAAGTGAAGAATCGGAATCTAAAAATGGACTCACAGGAGAGGTTCAAATCATACAGAGTTAGAGTGTCAGTCCTCTTGTACTTAAGTCGGCATTGTGCCTTATGTATTAAATTCGAATGCAATTTCTGTGTATCATCGTCAATAAGAAGGTCCAAGGGATACAGTAAACCTGAAGTGAAGCATCGGAATCTAAAACTGGACTCACAGGAGAGGTTCAAATCATAGAAAGTTAGAGTATCAGTCCTCTTGTACTTAAGTCGGCATTGTGCCCTTTGTATGAAATTCGGATGCAATATCTGTGATTGATCGTTAATAAGAAGGTCCAAGGGATACAGTAAACCAGTAGTGAAGCATCGGAAACTAAAACTGGACTCACAGGAGAGGTTCAAATCATAGAAAGTTAGAGTGTCAGTCCTCTTTTACTTAAGTCGGCAATGAGCCTTTTGTATTAAATTCGGATGCAATTTCTGTGTTTCATCGTCAATAAGAAGGTCCAAGTGATACAGTAAACCTGAAGTGGAGCATCGGAATCTAAATCTGGACTCACAGGAGATTTTCAAATCATAGAAAGTTGGAGTGTCAGTCCTCTTGTACTTAAGTCGGCAATGTGCCTTTTGTATTAAATTAGGATGCAATTTCTGTGTTTCATCGTCAATAAGAAGCTCCAAGGGATACAGTAAACCTGCAGTGAGGCATCGGAATCTAAAACTGGACTCACAGGAGAGGTTAAAATCATAGAAACTTAGAGTGTCAGTCCTCTTGTACTTAAGTCGGCATTGTGCCCTTTGTATTAAATTCGGATGCAATTTCTGTGTTTCATCGTCAATAAGAGGGTCCAAGGAATACAGTAAACCTGAAGTGGAGCATCGGAATCTAAAACTGGACTAACAGGAGAGGTTCAAGTCATAGAAAGTTTGTGTGTCAGTCCACTTGTACTTAAGTCGGCATTGTGAATTTTGTGTTTAATTCGGATGCAGTTTCTGTGTTTTATCGACAATAAGAGGGTCCAAGGTATACATTAAACCTGAAGTGAAGCATCGGAATCTAAAACAGGACTCACAGGAGGGGTTCAATTCATAGAAAGTTACAGTGTCAGTCCTCTTGTACTTAAGTCGGCATTATGCCTTTTGTATTAAATTCGGATGCAATTTCTGTGTTTCATCGTCAATTAGAAGGTCCAAACCATACAGTAAACCTGAAGTGAAGCATCGGAATCTAAAACTGGACTCACAGGAGAGGTTCAAATCATAGAAAGTTAGAGTGTCAGTCCTTTTGTACTTAATTTGGCATTGTGCCTTTTGTATTGAATTCGGATGCAATTTCTGTGTTTCATCGTCAATAAGAAGGTCCAAGGGATACAGTAAACCTGAAGAAAAGCATCGGAATCTAAAACTGGACTCACAGGAGAGGTTCTAATCATAGAAAGTTAGTGTGTCAATCCTCTTGTACTTAAGTCGGCATTGTGCCTTTTGTATTTCATTCGGATGCAAATTCTGTGTTTCAGCGTCAATAAGAAGGTCCAAGGGATACAGTAAACCAGTAGTGAAGCATCGGAAACTAAAACTGGACTCACAGGAGAGGTTCAAATCATAGAAAGTTAGAGTTTCAGTCCTCTTGTACTTAAGTCGGTATTGTGCCCTTTGTATTAAATTCGGATGCAATTTCTGTGCTTCATCGTTAATAAGAAAGTCCAAGGGATACAGTAAACCTGTAGTGAAGCATCGGAATCTAAAACTGGACTCACAGGAGCGGTTCAAATCACAGAATGTTAGAGTGTCAGTCCTCTTGTACTTAAGTCGGCATTGGGCCATTTATATTAAATTCAGATGCAATTTCTGTGTTTCATCGTCAATAAGAAGGTCCAAGGGATACAGTAAACCTGAAGTGAAGCATCGGAACCTAAAACTTAAATCACAGGAGATTTTCAAATCATAGAAAGTTGGAGTGTCAGTCCTCTTGTACTTAAGTCGGCATTGTGCCTTTTGTATTAAAGTGGGATGCAATTTCTGTGTTTCATCGTCAATATGAAGGTCCAAGGGATACAGTGAACCTGAAGTGAAGCATCGGAATCTAAAACTGGACTCACAGGAGAGGTTCAAAAGATAGAAAGTTAGAGTGCAGTCCTCTTGTACTAAAGTCGGCATTGTGCCTTTTGTATTAAATTCGGATGCAATTTCTGTGTTTCATCGTCAATATGAAGGTCCAAGGGATACAGTAAACCTGAAGTGAAGCATCGGAATCTAAAACTGGACTCACAGGAGAGGTTCAAATCATAGAAAGTTAGAGTGTAGTCCCCTCGTACTTAAGTCGGCATTGTGCCTTTTGTATTAAATTCGGATGCAATTTCTGTGTTTCATCGTCAATAAGAAGGTCCAAGGGATACAGTAAACCTGAAGTGAATCATCGGAATCTAAAACTGGACTCACAGGAGAGGTTCAAATCATAGAAAGAGTATCAGTCCTCTTGTACTTAAGTCGGCATTGTGCCTTTTGTATTAAATTAGGAAGCAATTTCTGTGTTTCATCGTCAATAAGGAGGTCCAAGGGATACAGTAAACCTGAAGTGAAGCATCGGAATCTAAAACTGGACTCACGGGAGGGGATCAAATCATAGAAAATTAGAGTGTCAGTCCTCTTGTACTTAAGTCGTCATTGTGCCTTTTGTATTAAATTCGGATGCAATATCTGTGTTTCATCGTCAATAAGAAGGTCCAAGGGATACAGTAAACCTGAAGTGAAGCATCGGAATCTAAAACTGGACTCACAGAAGAGGTTCAAATCATAGAAAGTTAGAGTATCAGTCCTCTTGTACTTAAGACGCCATTGTGCCCTTTGTATTAAATTCGGATGCAATTTCTGTGCTTCATCGTTAATAAGAACGTCCCAGGGATACAGTAAACCTGTTTTGAAGGATCGGAGTCTAAAACTGGACTTACAGGAGAGGTTCAAATCATAGAAAGTTAGAGTGTCAGTCCTCTTGTACTTAAGTCGGCATTGGGGTTTTTGTATTAAATTCGGATGCAATTTCTGTGTTTCATCGTCAATAAGAAGGTACAAGGGATACTGTAAACCAGAAGTGAAGCATCGGAATCTAAAACTGAACTCACAGGAGATTTTCAAATCATAGAAAGTTGGAGTGTCAGTCCTCTTGTACTTAAGTCGGCATTGTTCTTTTGTATTAAATTCGGATGCAATTTATGTGTTTCATCGTCATTAAGAAGGTCCAAGGGTTACAGTAAACCTGAAGTGAAGCATCGAAGTCTAAAACTGGACTCACAGGAGAGGTTCAAATCATAGAAAGTTAGAGTGTCAGTCCTCTTGTACTTAAGTCGGCATTGTGCCTTTTGTATTGAATTCGGATGAAATTTCTGTGTTTCATCGTCAATAAGAAGGTCCAAGGGATACAGTAAACCTGAAGTAAAGCATCGGAATCTAAAGCTGGACTCACAGGAGAGGTTCAAATCATAGAAAGTTAGAGTGTCAGTCCTCTTGTACTTAAGTCGGCATTGTGCCTTTTGTATTACATTCGGATGCAAATTCTGTGTTTCATCGTCAATAAGAAGGCCCAAGGGAAAACAGTAAACCTGAAGTGAAGAATCGGAATCTAAAAATGGACTCACAGGAGAGGTTCAAATCATACAGAGTTAGAGTGTCAGTCCTCTTGTACTTAAGTCGGCATTGTGCCTTATGTATTAAATTCGAATGCAATTTCTGTGTATCATCGTCAATAAGAAGGTCCAAGGGATACAGTAAACCTGAAGTGAAGCATCGGAATCTAAAACTGGACTCACAGGAGAGGTTCAAATCATAGAAAGTTAGAGTATCAGTCCTCTTGTACTTAAGTCGGCATTGTGCCCTTTGTATGAAATTCGGATGCAATATCTGTGATTGATCGTTAATAAGAAGGTCCAAGGGATACAGTAAACCAGTAGTGAAGCATCGGAAACTAAAACTGGACTCACAGGAGAGGTTCAAATCATAGAAAGTTAGAGTGTCAGTCCTCTTTTACTTAAGACGGCATTGAGCCTTTTGTATTAAATTAGGATGCAATTTCTGTGTTTCATCGTCAATAAGAAGGTCCAAGGGATACAGTAAACCTGAAGTGAGGCATCGGAATCTAAAACTGGACTCACAGGAGAGGTTAAAATCATAGAAACTTAGAGTGTCAGTCCTCTTGTACTTAAGTCGGCATTGTGCCTTTTGTATTAAATTCGGATGCAATTTCTGTGTTTCATCGTCAATAAGAGGGTCCAAGGAATACAGTAAACCTGAAGTGGAGCATCGGAATCTAAAACTGGACTAACAGGAGAGGTTCAAGTCATAGAAAGTTAGAGTGTCAGTCCACTTGTACTTAAGTCGGCATTGTGCCTTTTGTGTTTAATTCGGATGCAGTTTCTGTGTTTTATCGACAATAAGAGGGTCCAAGGTATACATTAAACCTGAAGTGAAGCATCGGAATCTCAAACAGGACTCACAGGAGGGGTTCAATTCATAGAAAGTTACAGTGTCAGTCCTCTTGTACTTAAGTCGGCATTATGCCTTTTGTATTAAATTCGGATGCAATTTCTGTGTTTCATCGTCAATTAGAAGGTCCAAACCATACAGTAAACCTGAAGTGAAGCATCGGAATCCAAAAATGGACACAAAGGAGATTTTCAAATCATAGAAAGATTGAGTGTCAGTCCTCTTGTACTTAAGTCGGCATTGAGCCTTTTCAATTAAATTCGGATGTAATTTCTGTGTTTCAACGCCAATAAGAAGGTCCACGGGAGACAGTAAACCTGAAGTGAAGTATCGGAATCTAAAACTGGACTCACAGGAGAGGTCCAAAGCATAGAAATTTAGGATGCCATTCCTCTTGTACTTAAGTCGGCATTGGGCATTTTGTATTAAATTCGGATGCAATTTCTGTGTTTCATCGTCATTAAGAAGGTCCAAGGGATACAGTAAACCTGAAGTGAAGCATCGGAATCTAAAACTGGACTCACAGGAGAGGTTCAAATCATAGAAAGTTAGAGTGTCGGTCCTTTTGTACTTAATTTGGCATTGTGCCTTTTGTATTGAATTCGGATGCAATTTCTGTGTTTCATCGTCAATAAGAAGGTCCAAGGGATACAGTAAACCTGAAGAAAAGCATCGGAATCTAAAACTGGACTCCCAGGAGAGGTTCAAATCATAGAAAGTTAGTGTGTCAATCCTCTTGTACTTAAGTCGGCATTGTGCCTTTTGTATTTCATTCGGATGCAAATTCTGTGTTTCAGCGTCAATAAGAAGGTCCAAGGGAAACAGTAAACCTGAAGTGAAGCATCGGAATCTAAAACTGGACTCACAGGAGAGGTTCAAATCATAGAGAGTTAGAGTGTCAGTATTCTTGTACTTAAGTCGGCATTGTGCCCTTTGTATTAAAAGCGGATGCAATTTCTGTGCTTCTTCGTTAATAAGAAGGTCTAAGGGCTACAGTAAACCTGTAGTGAAGCATCGGAATCTAAAACTGGACTCACAGGAGAGGTTCAATTCACAGAAAGTTAGAGTGTCAGTCCTCTTGTACTTAAGTCGGCAATGGGCCTTTTGTATTAAATTCAGATGCAATTTCTGTGATTCATCGTCAATAAGAAGGTCCAAGGGATACAGTAAACCTGAAGTGAAGCATCGGAATCTAAAACTGAACTCACAGGAGATTTTCAAATCATAGAAAGTTGGAGTGTCAGTCCTCTTGTACTTAAGTCGGCATTGTGCCTTATGTATTAAATTCGGATGCAATTTCTGTGTTTCTTAGTCAATAAGAAGATCCAAGGGATACAGTAAAAGTGAAGTGAAGCATCGGAATCTATAACTGGACTCACTGGAGAGGTTCAAAAGATAGAAAGTTAGAGTGCAGTCCTCTTGTACTAAAGTCGGCATTGTTTCTTTTGTATTAAATTCGGATGCAATTTCTGTGTTTCATCGTCAATACGAAGGTCCAAGGGATACAGTAAACCTGAAGTGAAGCATCAGAATCTAAAACTGGACTCACAGGAGAGGTTCAAATCATAGAAAGAGTATCAGTCCTCTTGTACTTAAGTCGTCATTCGGCCTTTTGTATTAAATTCGGATGCAATTTCTGTGTTTTATCGTCAATAATAAGGTCCAAGGGATACAGTAAACCTGAAGTGAAGCATCGGAATCTAAAACTGGATTCGCAGGAGAGGTTCAAATCATAGAAAGTTAGAGTATCAGTCCTCTTGTACTTAAGTCGGCATTGTGACCTTTGTATTAAATTCGGATGCAATTTCTGTGCTTCATCGTTAATAAGAAAGTCCAAGGGATACAGTAAACCTGTAGTGAAGCATCGGAATCTAAAACTGGACTCACAGGAGAGGTTCAAATCACAGAAAGTTAGAGTGTCAGTCCTCTTGTACTTAAGTCGGCATTGGGCCTTTTGTATTAAATTCAGATGCAATTTCTGTGTTTCATCGTCAATAAGAAGGTCCAAGGGATACAGTAAACCTGAAGTGAAGCATCGGAACCTAAAACTTAGCTCACAGGAGATTTTCAAATCATAGAAAGTTGGAGTGTCAGTCCTCTTGTACTTAAGTCGGCATTGTGCCTTTTGTATTAAAGTCGGATGCAATTTCTGTGTTTCATCGTCAATATGAAGGTCCAAGGGATACAGTTAACCTGAAGTGAAGCATCGGAATCTAAAACTGGACTCACAGGAGAGGTTCAAAAGATAGAAAGTTAGAGTGCAGTCCTCTTGTACTAAAGTCGGCATTGTGCCTTTTGTATTAAGTTCGGATGCAATTTCTGTGTTTCATCGTCAATATGAAGGTCCAAGTGATACAGTAAACCTGAAGTGAAGCATCGGAATCTAAAACTGGACTCACAGGAGAGGTTCAAATCAGAGAAAGTTAGAGTGTCACTCCTCTTGTACTTTAGTCGGCATTGTGCCTTTTGTATTTAATTCGGATGCCATTTCTGTGTTTCATCGTCAATAAGAAGTTCCAAGGGAAACAGTAAACCTGAAGTGAAGCATCGGAATCTAAAACTGGACTCACAGGAGAGGTTCAAATCATAGAGAGTTACAGTGTCAGTCCTCTTATACTTAAGTCGGCATTGTGCTTTTTGTATTAAATTGGGATGCAATTTCTGTGTTTCATCGTCAATAAGAAGGTCCAAGGGATACAGTAAACCTGAAGTGAAGCATCAGAATCTAAAACTGGACTCATAGGAGAGGTTCAGATCATAGAAAGAGTATCAGTCCTCTTGTACTTAAGTCGGCATTGTGCCCTTTGTAGTAAATTCGGATGCAAATTCTGTGCTTCATCGTTAATAAGAAGGTCCAAGGGATACAGTAAACCTGAAGTGAAGCATCGGAACCTAAAACTGGACTCACAGGAGATTTTCAAATCATAGAAAGTTGGAGTGTCAGTCCTCTCGTACTTAAGTCGGCATTGTGCCTTTTGTATTAAATTAGGAAGCAATTTCTGTGTTTCATCGTCAATAAGAAGGTTCAGGGGATACAGTAAACCTGAAGTGAGGCATCGGAATCTAAAACTGGACTCACAGGAGAGGTTCAAATCATAGAAAGTTAGAGTGTAGTCCTCTCGTACTTAAGTCGGCATTGTGCCTTTTGTATTAAATTCGGATGCAATTTCTGTGTTTCATCGTCAATAAGAAGGTCCAAGGGATACAGTAAACCTGAAGTGAAGCATCGGAACCTAAAACTTAACTCACAGGAGATTTTCAAATCATAGAAAGTTGGAGTGTCAGTCCTCTTGTACTTAAGTCGGCATTGTGCCTTTTGTATTAAAGTCGGATGCAATTTCTGTGTTTCATCGTCAATATGAAGGTCCAAGGGATACAGTAAACCTGAAGTGAAGCATCGGAATTTAAAACTGGACTCACAGGAGAGGTTCAAAAGATAGAAAGTTAGAGTGCAGTCCTCTTGTACTAAAGTCGGCATTGTGCCTTTTGTATTAAATTCGGATGCAATTTCTGTGTTTCATCGTCAATATGAAGGTCCAAGTGATACAGTAAACCTGAAGTGAAGCATCGGAATCTAAAACTGGACTCACAGGAGAGGTTCAAATCAGAGAAAGTTAGAGTGTCACTCCTCTTGTACTTTAGTCGGCATTGTGCATTTTGTATTTAATTCGGATGCCATTTCTGTGTTTCATCGTCAATAAGAAGGTCCAAGGGAAACAGTAAACCTGAAGTGAAGCATCGGAATCTAAAACTGGACTCACAGGAGAGGTTCAAATCATAGAGAGTTAGAGTGTCAGTCCTCATATACTTAAGTCGGCATTGTGCCTTTTGTATTAAATTCGGATGCAATTTCTGTGTTTCATCGTCAATAAGAAGTTCCAAGGGATACAGTAAACCTGAAGTGAAGCATCGGAATCTATAACTGGACTCATAGGAGAGGTTCAAATCATAGAAAGAGTATCAGTCCTCTTGTACTTAAGTCGGCATTGTGCCCTTTGTAGTAAATTCGGATGCAATTTCTGTGCTTCATCGTTAATAAGAAGGTCCAAGGGATACAGTAAACCTGAAGTGAAGCATCAGAACCTAAAACTGGACTCACAGGAGATTTTCAAAACATAGAAAGTTGGAGTGTCAGTCCTCTTGTACTTAAGTCGGCATTGTGCCTTTTGTATTAAATTAGGAAGCAATTTCTGTGTATCATCGTCAATAAGAAGGTTCAAGGGATACAGTAAACCTGAAGTGAGGCATCGGAATCTAAAACTGGACTCACAGGAGAGGTTCAAATCATAGAAAGTTAGAGTGTAGTCCTCTCGTACTTAAGTCGGCATTGTGCCTTTTGTATTAAATTCGGATGCAATTTCTGTATTTCATCGTCAATAAGAAGGTCCAAGGGATACAGTAAACCTGAAGTGAAGCATCGGAATCTAAAACTGGACTCACGGGAGGGGATCAAATCATAGAAAATTAGAGTGTCAGTCCTCTTGTACTTAAGTCGCCATAGTGCCCTTTGTATTAAATTCGGATGCAATTTCTGTGCTTCATCGTTAATAAGAACGTCCCAGGGATACAGTAAACCTGTTTTGAAGCATCGGAATCTAAAACTGGACTTACAGGAGAGGTTCAAATCATAGAAAATTAGAGTGTCAGTCCTCTTGTACTTATGTCGGCATTGGGCTTTTTGTATTAAATTCGGATGCAATTTCTGTGTTTCATCGTCAATAAGAAGGTACAAGGGATACTGTAAACCAGAAGTGAAGCATCGGAATCTAAAACTGAACTCACAGGAGATTTTCAAATCATAGAAAGTTGGAGTGTCAGTCCTCTTGTACTTAAGTCGGCATTGTTCTTTTGTATTAAATTCGGATGCAATTTCTGTGTTTCATCGTCATTAAGAAGGTCCAAGGGTTACAGTAAACCTGAAGTGAAGCATCGAAGTCTAAAACTGGACTCACAGGAGAGGTTCAAATCATAGAAAGTTAGAGTGTCAGTCCTCTTGTACTTAAGTCGGCATTGTGCCTTTTGTATTGAATTCGGATGAAATTTCTGTGTTTCATCGTCAATAAGAAGGTCCAAGGGATACAGTAAACCTGAAGTAAAGCATCGGAATCTAAAGCTGGACTCACAGGAGAGGTTCAAATCATAGAAAGTTAGAGTGTCAGTCCTCTTGTACTTAAGTCGGCATTGTGCCTTTTGTATTACATTCGGATGCAAATTCTGTGTTTCATCGTCAATAAGAAGGCTCAAGGGAAACAGTAAACCTGAAGTGAAGAATCGGAATCTAAAAATGGACTCACAGGAGAGGTTCAAATCATACAGAGTTAGAGTGTCAGTCCTCTTGTACTTAAGTCTGCATTGTGCCTTATGTATTAAATTCGAATGCAATTTCTATGTATCATCGTCAATAAGAAGGTCCAAGGGATACAGTAAACCTGAAGTGAAGCATCGGAATCCAAAACTGGACTCACAGGAGAGGTTCAAATCATAGAAAGTTAGAGTATCAGTCCTCTTGTACTTAAGTCGGCATTGTGCCCTTTGTATGAAATTCGGATGCAATATCTGTGATTGATCGTTAATAAGAAGGTCCAAGGGATACAGTAAACCAGTAGTGAAGCATCGGAAACTAAAACTGGACTCACAGGAGAGGTTCAAATCATAGAAAGTTAGAGTGTCAGTCCTCTTTTACTTAAGTCGGCATTGAGCCTTTTGTATTAAATTCGGATGCAATTTCTGTGTTTCATCGTCAATTAGAAGGTCCAAACCATACAGTAAACCTGAAGTGAAGCATCGGAATCCAAAAAAGGACACACAGGAGATTTTCAAATCATAGAAAGTTTGAGTGTCAGTCCTCTTGTACTTAAGTCGGCATTGTGCCTTTTCAATTAAATTCGGATGCAATTTCTGTGTTTCATCCCCAATAAGAAGGTCCAAAGGAGACAGTAAACCTGAAGTGCAGTATCGGAATCTAAAACTGGACTCACAGGAGAGGTTCAAATCATAGAAAGTTAGAGTATCAGTCCTCTTGTACTTAAGTCGGCATTGTGCCCTTTGTATGAAATTCGGATGCAATATCTGTGATTGATCGTTAATAAGAAGGTCCAAGGGATACAGTAAACCAGTAGTGAAGCATCGGAAACTAAAACTGGACTCACAGGAGAGGTTCAAATCATAGAAAGTTAGAGTGTCAGTCCTCTTTTACTTAAGTCGGCATTGAGCCTTTTGTATTAAATTCGGATGCAATTTCTGTGTTTCATCGTCTATTAGAAGGTCCAAACCATACAGTAAACCTGAAGTGAAGCATCGGAATCCAAAAAAGGACACACAGGAGATTTTCAAATCATAGAAAGTTTGAGTGTCAGTCCTCTTGTACTTAAGTCGGCATTGTGCCTTTTCAATTATATTCGGATGCAATTTCAGTGTTTCATCCCCAATAAGAACGTCCAAAGGAGACAGTAAACCTGAAGTGCAGTATCGGAATCTAAAACTGGACTCACAGGAGAGGTCCAAAGCATAGAAAGTTAGGATGTCATTCCTCTTGTACTTAAGTCGGCATTGGGCATTTTGTATTAAATTCGGATGCAATTTCTGTGTTTCATCGTCATTAAGAAGGTCCAAGGGATACAGTAAACCTGAAGTGAAGCATCGGAATCTAAAACTGAACTCACAGGAGATTTTCAAATCATAGAAAGTTGGAGTGTCAGTCCTCTTGTACTGAAGTCGGCATTGTGCCTTTTGTATTAAATTCGGATGCAATGTCTGTGTTTCATCGTCATTAAGAAGGTATAAGGGATACAGTAAACCTGAAGTGAAGCATCGGAATCTAAAACTGGACTCACAGGAGAGGTTCAAATCATAGAAAGTTAGAGTGTCAGTCCTTTTGTACTTAATTTGGCATTGTGCCTTTTGTATTGAATTCGGATGCAATTTCTGTGTTTCATCGTCAATAAGAAGGTCCAAGGGATACAGTAAACCTGAAGAAGAGCATCGGAATCTAAAACTGGACTCACAGGAGAGGTTCAAATCATAGAAAGTTAGAGTGTCAATCCTCTTGTACTTAAGTCGGCATTGTGCCTTTTGTATTTCATTCGGATGCAAATTCTGTGTTTCAGCGTCAATAAGAAGGTCCAAGCGAAACAGTAAACCTGAAGTGAAGCATCGGAATCTAAAACTGGACTCACAGGAGAGGTTCAAATCACAGAAAGTTAGAGTGTCAGTCCTCTTGTACTTAAGTCGGCAATGGGCTTTTTGTATTAAATTCAGATGCAATTTCTGTGTTTCATCGTCAATAAGAAGGTCCAAGGGATACAGTAAACCTGAAGTGAAGCATCGGAATCTAAAACTGAACTCACAGGAGATTTTCAAATCATAGAAAGTTGGAGTGTCAGTCCTCTTGTACTTAAGTCGGCATTGTGCCTTATGTATTAAATTCGGATGCAATTTCTGTGTTTCATAGTCAATAAGAAGATCCAAGGGATACAGTAAAACTGAAGTGAAGCATCGGAATCTATAACAGGACTCACTGGAGAGGTTCAAAAGATAGAAAGTTAGAGTGCAGTCCTCTTGTACTAAAGTCGGCATTGTTTCTTTTGTATTAAATTGGGATGCAATTTCTGTGTTTCATCGTCAATAAGAAGGTCCAAGGGATACAGTAAACCTGAAGTGAAGCATCGGAACCTAAAACTTAACTCACAGGAGATTTTCAAATCATAGAAAGTTGGAGTGTCAGTCCTCTTGTACTTAAGTCGGCATTGTGCCTTTTGTATTAAAGTCGGATGCAATTTCTGTGTTTCATCGTCAATATGAAGGTCCAAGGGATACAGTAAACCTGAAGTGAAGCATCGGAATCTAAAACTGGACTCACAGGAGAGGTTCAAAAGATAGAAAGTTAGAGTGCAGTCCTCTTGTACTAAAGTCGGCATTGTGCCTTTTGTATTAAATTCGGATGCAATTTCTGTGTTTCATCGTCAATATGAAGGTCCAAGTGATACAGTAAACCTGAAGTGAAGCATCGGAATATAAAACTGGACTCACAGGAGAGGTTCAAATCAGAGAAAGTAAGAGTGCCAATCCTCTTGTACTTTAGTCGGCATTGTGCATTTTGTATTTAATTCGGATGCCATTTCTGTGTTTCATCGTCAATAAGAAGGTCCAAGGGAAACAGTAAACCTGAAGTGAAGCATCGGAATCTAAAACTGGACTCATAGGAGAGGTTCAAATCATAGAAAGAGTATCAGTCCTCTTGTACTTAAGTCAGCATTGTGCCCTTTGTAGTAAATTTGGATGCAATTACTGTGCTTCATCGTTAATAAGAAGGTCCAAGGGATACAGTAAACCTGAAGTGAAGCATCAGAACCTAAAACTGGACTCACAGGAGATTTTCAAATCATAGAAAGTTGGAGTGTCAGTCCTCTTGTACTTAAGTCGGCATTGTGCCTTTTGTATTAAATTAGGAAGCAATTTCTGTGTTTCATCGTCAATAAGAAGGTTCAAGGGATACAGTAAACCTGAAGTGAGGCATCGGAATCTAAAACTGGACTCACAGGAGAGGTTCAAATCATAGAAAGTTAGAGTGTAGTCCTCTCGCACTTAAGTCGGCATTGTGCCTTTTGTATTAAATTCGGATGCAATTTCTGTGTTTCATCGTCAATAAGAATGTCCAAGGGATACAGTAAACCTGAAGTGAAGCATCGGAATCTAAAACTGGACTCACGGGAGGGGATCAAATCATAGAAAATTAGAGTGTCAGTCCTCTTGTACTTAAGTCGCCATAGTGCCCTTTGTATAAAATTCGGATGCAATTTCTGTGCTTCATCGTTAATAAGAACGTCCCTGGGATACAGTAAGCCTGTTTTGAAGCATCGGAATCTAAAACTGGACTTACAGGAGAGGTTCAAATCATAGAAAATTAGAGTGTCAGTCCTCTTGTACTTATGTCGGCATTGGGCTTTTTGTATTGAATTCGGATGCAATTTCTGTGTTTCATCGTCAATAAGAAGGTACAAGGGATACTGTAAACCTGAAGTGAAGCATCGGAATCTAAAACTGAACTCACAGGAGATTTTCAAATCATAGAAAGTTGGAGTGTCAGTCCTCTTGTACTTAAGTCGGCATTGTTCTTTTGTATTAAATTCGGATGCAATTTCTGTGTTTCATCGTCATTAAGAAGGTCCAAGGGTTACAGTAAACCTGAAGTGAAGCATCGGAATCTAAAGCTGGACTCACAGGAGAGGTTCAAATCATAGAAAGTTAGAGTGTCAGTCCTCTTGTACTTAAGTCGGCATTGTGCCTTTTGTATTACATTCGGATGCAAATTCTGTGTTTCATCGTCAATAAGAAGGCCCAAGGGAAACAGTAAACCTGAAGTGAAGAATCGGAATCTAAAAATGGACTCACAGGAGAGGTTCAAATCATACAGAGTTAGAGTGTCAGTCCTCTTGTACTTAAGTCTGCATTGTGCCTTATGTATTAAATTCGAATGCAATTTCTATGTATCATCGTCAATAAGAAGGTCCAAGGGATACAGTAAACCTGAAGTGAAGCATCGGAATCTAAAACTGAACTCACAGGAGATTTTCAAATCATTGAAAGTTGGAGTGTCAGTCCTCTTGTACTGAAGTCGGCATTGTGCCTTTTGTATTAAATTCGGATGCAATGTCTGTGTTTCATCGTCATTAAGAAGGTATAAGGGATACAGTAAACCTGAAGTGAAGCATCAGAATCTAAAACTGGACTCACAGGAGAGGTTCAAATCATAGAAAGTTAGTGTCAGTCCTTTTTTACTTAATTTGGCATTGTGCCTTTGGTATTGAATTCGGATGCAATTTCTGTTTTTCATCGTCAATAAGAAGGTCCAAGGGATACAGTACACCTGAAGAAGAGCATCGGAATCTAAAACTGGACTCACAGGAGAGGTTCAAATCATAGAAAGTTAGAGTGTCAATCCTCTTGTACTTAAGTCAGCATTGTGCCTTTTGTATTAAATTCGGATGCAATATCTGTGTTTCATCGTCAATAAGAAGGTCCAAGCGATACAGTAAACCTGAAGTGTTGCATCGGAATCTAAAACTGGACTCACAGGAGAGGTTCAAAGCATAGAAAGTTGGAGTGACAGTCCTCTTGTACTTAAGTCGGCATTGTGCCTTTTGTATCAAATTCGGATGCAATTTCTGTGTTTCATCGTCAATAAGAAGGTCCAAGGGATACAGTAAACCTGAAGTGAAGCATCGGAATCTAAAACTGGTTTCACAGGAGAGGTTCAAATCATAGAAAGTTAGAGTGTCAGTCCTCTTGTACTTAAGTCGGCATTGTACCTTTTGTAATAAATTCGGATGCAATTTCTGTGTTTCATCGTCAATAAGAATGTCCAAGGGATAGAATAAACCTGAAGTGAAGCATCGGAATCAAAAACTGGACTCACAGAAGAGGTTCAAATCATAGAAAGTTAGAGTATCAGTCCTCTTGTACTTAAGTCGCCATTGTGCCCTTTGTATTAAATTCGGATGCAATTTCTGTGTTTCATCGTTAATAAGAACGTCCCAGGGATACAGTAAACCTGTTTTGAAGTATCGGAATCTAAAACTGGACTTACAGGAGAGGTTCAAATCATAGAAAGTTAGAGTGTCAGTCCTCTTGTACTTAAGTCGACATTGGCTTTTTGTATTAAATTCGGATGCAATTTCTGTGTTTCATCGTCAATAAGAAGGTACAAGGGATACTGTAAACCAGAAGTGAAGCATCGGAATCTAAAACTGAACTCACAGGAGATTTTCAAATCATAGAAAGTTGGAGTGTTAGTCCTCTTGTACTTAAGTCGGCATTGTTCTTTTGTATTAAATTCGGATGCAATTTATGTGTTTCATCGTCATTAAGAAGGTCCAAGGGATACAGTAAACCTGAAGTGAAGCATCGAAGTCTAAAACTGGACTCACAGGAGAGGTTCAAATCATAGAAAGTTAGAGTGTCAGTCCTCTTGTACTTAAGTCGGCATTGTGCTTTTGTATTGAATTCGGATGAAATTTCTGTGTTTCGTCGTCAATAAGAAGGTCCAAGGGATACAGTAAACCTGAAGTAAAGCATCGGAATCTAAAGCTGGACTCACAGGGAGGTTCAAATCATAGAAAGTTAGAGTGTCAGTCCTCTTGTACTTAAGTCGGCATTGTGCCTTTTGTATTACATTCGGATGCAAATTCTGTGTTTCATCGTCAATAAGAAGGCCCAAGGGAAACAGTAAACCTGAAGTAAAGCATCGGAATCTAAAACAGGACTCACAGGAGGGGTTCAAATCATAGAAAGTTACAGTGTCAGTCCTCTTGTACTTAAGTCGGCATTATGCATTTTGTATTAAATTCGGATGCAATTTCTGTGTTTCATCGTCAATTAGAAGGTCCAAACCATACTGTAAACCTGAAGTGAAGCATCGGAATCCAACACTGGACTCACAGGAGAATGTCAAATCATAGAAAGTTTGAGTGTCAGTCCTCTTGTACTTAAGTCGGCATTGTGCCTTTTCAATTAAATTCGGATGCAATTTCTGTGTTTCATCGTCAATAAGAAGGTCCAAGGGAGACAGTAAACCTGAAGTGAAGTATCGGAATCTAAAACTGGACTCACAGGAGAGGTCCAAAGCATAGAAAGTTAGGTTGTCAGTCCTCTTGTACTTAAGTCGGCATTGTGCCTTTTGTACTAAATTCGGATGCAATTTCTGTGTTTCATCGTCAATATGAAGGTCCAAGGTAAACAGTAAACCTGAAGTGAACCATCGGAATCTAAAACTGGACTTACAGGAGAGGTTCAAATCATAGAAAGTTAGAGTGTCATTCCTCTTGTACTTAAGTCGGCATTTGGCATTTTGTATTAAATTCGGATGAAATTTCTGTGTTTCATCGTCATTAAGAAGGTCCAAGGGATACAGTAAACCTGAAGTGAAGCATCGGAATCTAAAACTGAACACACAGGAGATTTTCAAATCATAGAAAGTTGGAGTGTCAGTCCTCTTGTACTTAAGTCGGCATTGGCTTTTTGTATTAAATTCGGATGCAATTTCTGTGTTTCATCGTCAATAAGAAGGTACAAGGGATACTGTAAACCAGAAGTGAAGCATCGGAATCTAAAACTGAACTCACAGGAGATTTTCAAATCATAGAAAGTTGGAGTGTTAGTCCTCTTGTACTTAAGTCGGCATTGTTCTTTTGTATTAAATTCGGATGCAATTTATGTGTTTCATCGTCATTAAGAAGGTCCAAGGGATACAGTAAACCTGAAGTGAAGCATCGAAGTCTAAAACTGGACTCACAGGAGAGGTTCAAATCATAGAAAGTTAGAGTGTCAGTCCTCTTGTACTTAAGTCGGCATTGTGCTTTTGTATTGAATTCGGATGAAATTTCTGTGTTTCATCGTCAATAAGAAGGTCCAAGGGATACAGTAAACCTGAAGAAGAGCATCGGAATCTAAAACTGGACTCACAGGAGAGATTCAAATCATAGAAAGTTAGAGTGTCAATCCTCTTGTACTTAAGTCGGCATTGTGCCTTTTGTATTTCATTCGGATGCAAATTCTGTGTTTCAGCGTCAATCAGAAGGTCCAAGCGAAACAGTAAACCTGAAGTGAAGCATCGGAATCTAAAACTGGACTCACAGGAGAGGTTCAAATCATAGAGAGTTAGAGTGTCAGTATTCTTGTACTTAAGTCGGCATTGTGCCCTTTGTATTAAATTCGGATGCAATTTCTGTGCTTCTTCGTTAATAAGAAGGTCTAAGGGCTACAGTAAACCTGTAGTGAAGCATCGGAATCTAAAACTGGACTCACAGGAGAGGTTCAAATCACAGAAAGTTAGAGTGTCAGTCCTCTTGTACTTAAGTCAGCAATGGGCTTTTTGTATTAAATTCAGATGCAATTTCTGTGTTTCATCGTCAATAAGAAGGTCCAAGGGATACAGTAAACCTGAAGTGAAGCATCGGAATCTAAAACTGAACTCACAGGAGATTTTCAAATCATAGAAAGTTGGAGTGTCAGTCCTCTTGTACTTAAGTCGGCATTGTGCCTTATGTATTAAATTCGGATGCAATTTCTGTGTTTCATAGTCAATAAGAAGATCCAAGGGATACAGTAAAACTGAAGTGAAGCATCGGAATCTATAACTGGACTCACTGGAGAGGTTCAAAAGATAGAAAGTTAGAGTGCAGTCCTCTTGTACTAAAGTCGGCATTGTTTCTTTTGTATTAAATTGGGATGCAATTTCTGTGTTTCATCGTCAATAAGAAGGTCCAAGGGATACAGTAAACCTGAAGTGAAGCATCGGAATCTAAAACTGGACTCACAGGAGAGGTTCAAATCAGAGAAAGTTAGAGTGTCACTCCTCTTGTACTTTAGTCGGCATTGTGCATTTTGTATTTAATTCGGATGCCATTTCTGTGTTTCATCGTCAATAAGAAGGTCCAAGGGAAACAGTAAACCTGAAGTGAAGCATCGGAATCTAAAACTGGACTCATAGGAGAGGTTCAAATCATAGAAAGAGTATCAGTCCTCTTGTACTTAAGTCGGCATTGTGCCCTTTGTAGTAAATTTGGATGCAATTTCTGTGCTTCATCGTTAATAAGAAGGTCCAAGGGATACAGTAAACCTGAAGTGAAGCATCAGAACCTAAAACTGGACTCACAGGAGATTTTCAAATCATAGAAAGTTGGAGTGTCAGTCCTCTTGTACTTAAGTCGGCATTGTGCCTTTTGTATTAAATTAGGAAGCAATTTCTGTGTTTCATCGTCAATAAGAAGGTTCAAGGGATACAGTAAACCTGAAGTGAGGCATCGGAATCTAAAACTGGACTCACAGGAGAGGTTCAAATCATAGAAAGTTAGAGTGTAGTCCTCTCGTACTTAAGTCGGCATTGTGCCATTTGTATTAAATTCGGATGCAATTTCTGTGTTTCATCGTCAATAAGAAGGTCCAAGGGATACAGTAAACCTGAAGTGAAGCATCGGAATCTAAAACTGGACTCACGGGAGGGGATCAAATCATAGAAAATTAGAGTGTCAGTCCTCTTGTACTTAAGTCGCCATAGTGCCCTTTGTATAAAATTCGGATGCAATTTCTGTGCTTCATCGTTAATAAGAACGTCCCTGGGATACAGTAAGCCTGTTTTGAAGCATCGGAATCTAAAACTGGACTTACAGGAGAGGTTCAAATCATAGAAAATTAGAGTGTCAGTCCTCTTGTACTTATGTCGGCATTGGGCTTTTTGTATTAAATTCGGATGCAATTTCTGTGTTTCATCGTCAATAAGAAGGTACAAGGGATACTGTAAACCTGAAGTGAAGCATCGGAATCTAAAACTGAACTCACAGGAGATTTTCAAATCATAGAAAGTTGGAGTGTCAGTCCTCTTGTACTTAAGTCGGCATTGTTCTTTTGTATTAAATTCGGATGCAATTTCTGTGTTTCATCGTCATTAAGAAGGTCCAAGGGTTACAGTAAACCTGAAGTGAAGCATCGGAGTCTAAAACTGGACTCACAGGAGAGGTTCAAATCATAGAAAGTTGGAGTGTCAGTCCTCTTGTACTTAAGTCGGCATTGTGCCTTTTGTATTAAAGTCGGATGCAATTTCTGTGTTTCATCGTCAATAAGAAGGCCCAAGGGAAACAGTAAACCTGAAGTGAAGAATCGGAATCTAAAAATGGACTCACAGGAGAGGTTCAAATCATACAGAGTTAGAGTGTCAGTCCTCTTGTACTTAAGTCTGCATTGTGCCTTATGTATTAAATTCGAATGCAATTTCTATGTATCATCGTCAATAAGAAGGTCCAAGGGATACAGTAAACCTGAAGTGAAGCATCGGAATCTAAAACTGAACTCACAGGAGATTTTCAAATCATTGAAAGTTGGAGTGTCAGTCCTCTTGTACTGAAGTCGGCATTGTGCCTTTTGTATTAATTTCGGATGCAATGTCTGTGTTTCATCGTCATTAAGAAGGTGTAAGGGATACAGTAAACCTGAAGTGAAGCATCAGAATCTAAATCTGGACTCACAGGAGAGGTTCAAATCATAGAAAGTTAGTGTCAGTCCTTTTTTACTTAATTTGGCATTGTGCCTTTGGTATTGAATTCGGATGCAATTTCTGTGTTTCATCGTCAATAAGAAGGTCCAAGGGATACAGTAAACCTGAAGAAGAGCATCGGAATCTAAAACTGGACTCACAGGAGAGGTTCAAATCATAGAAATTTAGAGTGTCAATCCTCTTGTACTTAAGTCAGCATTGTGCCTTTTGTATTAAATTCGGATGCAATATCTGTGTTTCATCGTCAATAAGAAGGTCCAAGGGATACAGTAAACCTGAAGTGATGCATCGGAATCTAAAACTGGACTCACAGGAGAGGTTCAAAGCATAGAAAGTTGGAGTGACAGTCCTCTTGTACTTAAGTCGGCATTGTGCCTTTTGTATCAAATTCGGATGCAATTTCTGTGTTTCATCGTCAATAAGAAGGTCCAAGGGATACAGTAAACCTGAAGTGAAGCATCGGAATCTAAAACTGGTTTCACAGGAGAGGTTCAAATCATAGAAAGTTAGAGTGTCAGTCCTCTTGTACTTAAGTCGGCATTGTACCTTTTGTAATAAATTCGGATGCAATTTCTGTGTTTCATCGTCAATAAGAATGTCCAAGGGATAGAATAAACCTGAAGTGAAGCATCGGAATCAAAAACTGGACTCACAGAAGAGGTTCAAATCATAGAAAGTTAGAGTATCAGTCCTCTTGTACTTAAGACGCCATTGTGCCCTTTGTATTAAATTCGGATGCAATTTCTGTGTTTCATCGTTAATAAGAACGTCCCAGGGATACAGTAAACCTGTTTTGAAGCATCGGAATCTAAAACTGGACTTACAGGAGAGGTTCAAATCATAGAAAGTTAGAGTGTCAGTCCTCTTGTACTTAAGTCGGCATTGGCTTTTTGTATTAAATTCGGATGCAATTTCTGTGTTTCATCGTCAATAAGAAGGTACAAGGGATACTGTAAACCAGAAGTGAAGCATCGGAATCTAAAACTGAACTCACAGGAGATTTTCAAATCATAGAAAGTTGGAGTGTTAGTCCTCTTGTACTTAAGTCGGCATTGTTCTTTTGTATTAAATTCGGATGCAATTTATGTGTTTCATCGTCATTAAGAAGGTCCAAGGGATACAGTAAACCTGAAGTGAAGCATCGAAGTCTAAAACTGGACTCACAGGAGAGGTTCAAATCATAGAAAGTTAGAGTGTCAGTCCTCTTGTACTTAAGTCGGCATTGTGCTTTTGTATTGAATTCGGATGAAATTTCTGTGTTTCATCGTCAATAAGAAGGTCCAAGGGATACAGTAAACCTGAAGTGAAGCATCGGAATCTAAAGCTGGACTCACAGGGAGGTTCAAATCATAGAAAGTTAGAGTGTCAGTCCTCTTGTACTTAAGTCGGCATTGAGCCTTTTGTATTACATTCGGATGCAAATTCTGTGTTTCATCGTCAATAAGAAGGCCCAAGGGAAACAGTAAACCTGAAGTAAAGCATCGGAATCTAAAACAGGACTCACAGGAGGGGTTCAAATCATAGAAAGTAACAGTGTCAGTCCTCTTGTACTTAAGTCGGCATTATGCCTTTTGTATTAAATTCGGATGCAATTTCTGTGTTTCATCGTCAATTAGAAGGTCCAAACCATACAGTAAACCTGAAGTGAAGCATCGGAATCCAACACTGGACTCACAGGAGAATGTCAAATCATAGAAAGTTTGAGTGTCAGTCCTCTTGTACTTAAGTCGGCATTGTGCCTTTTCAATTAAATTCGGATGCAATTTCTGTGTTTCATCGTCAATAAGAAGGTCCAAGGGAGACAGTAAACCTGAAGTGAAGTATCGGAATCTAAAACTGGACTCACAGGAGAGGTCCAAAGCATAGAAAGTTAGGTTGTCAGTCCTCTTGTACTTAAGTCGGCATTGTGCCTTTTGTACTAAATTCGGATGCAATTTCTGTGTTTCATCATCAATATGAAGGTCCAAGGTAAACAGTAAACCTGAAGTGAACCATCGGAATCTAAAACTGGACTTACAGGAGAGGTTCAAATCATAGAAAGTTAGAGTGTCATTCCTCTTGTACTTAAGTCGGCATTTGGCATTTTGTATTAAATTCGGATGAAATTTCTGTGTTTCATCGTCATTAAGAAGGTCCAAGGGATACAGTAAACCTGAAGTGAAGCATCGGAATCTAAAACTGAACACACAGGAGATTTTCAAATCATAGAAAGTTGGAGTGTCAGTCCTCTTGTACTGAAGTCGGCATTGTGCCTTTTGTATTAAATTCGGATGCAATGTCTGTGTTTCATCGTCATTAAGAAGGTATAAGGGATACAGTAAACCTGAAGTGAAGCATCGGAATCTAAAACTGGACTTACAGGAGAGGTTCAAATCATAGAAAGTTAGAGTGTCATTCCTCTTGTACTTAAGTCGGCATTGTGCCTTTTCTGTTAAATTCGGATGCAATTTCTGTGTTTCATCGTCAATAAGAGGGTCCAAGGGATACAGTAAACCTGACGTGGAGCATCGAAATCTAAAACTGGACCAACAGGAGAGGTTCAAATCATAGAAAGTTAGAGTGTCAGTCCTCTTGTACTTAAGTCGGCATTGTGCCTTTTCTATTAAATTCGGTTGCAATTTCTGTGTATCATCGTCAATAAGAAGGTCCAAGGGAGACAGTAAACCTGAAGTGAAGTATCGGAATCTAAAACTGGACTCACAGGAGAGGTTCAAACCATAGAAAGTTAGGGTGTCAGTCCTCTTGTTCTTAAGTCGGCATTGTGCCTTTTGTATTAGATTCGGAAGCAATTTCTGTGTTTCATCATCAATAAGAAGGTCCAAGTGATACAGTAAACCTGAAGTGAAGCATCGGAATCTAAAACTGGACTCACAGGAGAGGTACAAATCATAGAAATTTAGAGTGTCAATCCTCTTGTACTTAAGTCGGCCTTGTGCCTTTTGTATGAAATTCGGATGCAATGTCTGTGTTTCATTGTCAATAAGAAGGTCCAAGGGAAACAGTAAACCTGAAGTGAAGCATCGGAATCTAAAACTGGACTCACAGGAGAGGTTCAAATCATAGAAAGTTAGAGTGTCAGTCCTCTTGTGCTTAAGTCGGATTTGTGCCTTTTGTATTGAATTCGGGTGCAATTTCTGTGTTTCATCGTCAATAAGAAGGTCCAAGGGATACAGTAAACCTGAAGTGAAGCATCGGAATCTAAAACTGGACTCACAGGAGAGGTTCAAATCATAGAAATTTAGAATGTCAGTCCTCTTGTACTTATGTCGGCATTGTGCCTTTTCTATTAAATTCGGATGCCATTTCTGTGTTTCATCGTCAATAAGAAGGTCCAAGGGAGACAGTAAACCTGAAGTGAAGTATCGGAATCTAAAACTGGACTCACAGGAGAGGTTCAAACTAAAGAAAGTTAGGGTGTCAGTCCTCTTGTACTTAAGTCGGCATAGGGCCTTTTGTATTAAATTTGGATGCAATTTCTGTGTTTCATCGTCAATAAGAAGGTCCAAGGGATACAGTAAACCTGAAGTGAAGCATTGGAATCTAAAACTGGACTCACAGGATATTTTCAAATCATAGAAAGTTGGAGAGTCAGTCCTCTTGTACTTAAGTCGGCATTGTGCCTTTTGTATTAAATTCGGATGCAATATCTGTGTTTCATCGTCAATAAGAGGGTCCAAGGGATACAGGAAACCTGACGTGGAGCATCGGAATCTAAAACTGGACTAACAGGAGATGTTCAAATCATAGAAAGTTAGAGTGTCAGTCCTCTTGTACTTAAATCGGCATTGTGCCTTTTCTGTTAAATTCGGATGCAATTTCTGTGTTTCATCGTCAATAAGAAGGTCCAAGGGAGACAGTAAACCTGAAGTGAAGCATGGGAATCTAAAACTGGACTCACAGGAGAGGTTCAAATCAAAGAAAGTTAGAGTGTCAATCCTCTTGTACTTAAGTCGGCATGGTGCCTTTTGTATTAAATTCGGATGCAATGTCTGTGTTTCATTGTCAATAAGAAGGTCCAAGGGAAACAGTAAACCTGAAGTGAAGCATCGGAATCTAAAACTGGACTCACAGGAGAGGATCAAATCATAGAAAGTTAGAGTGTCAGTCCTCTTGTACTTAAGTCGGCATTGTGCCCTTTGTATTAAATTCGGATGCAATTTCTGTGTTTCATTGTCCATAAGAAGGTCCAAGGGAAACAGTAAACCTGAAGTGAAGTATCGGAAATTAAAACTGGACTCACAGGAGAGGTTCAAAGCATAGAAAGTTAGAGTGTCAGTCCTCTTGTACTTAAGTCGGCATTGGGCCTTTTGTATTAAATTCGGATGCAATTTCTGTGTTTCATCGTCAATAAGAAGGTCCAAGGGATAGAGTAAACCTGAAGTGAAGCATCGGAAGCTAAAACTGGACTCACAGGAGATTTACAAATCATAGGAATTTGGTGTGTCAGTCCTCTTGTACTGAAGTCGGCATTGTGCCTTTTGTATTAAATTCGGAATCAATCTCTGTGTTTCATCGTCAATAAGAGGGTCCAAGGGATACAGAAAACCTGAAGTGAGGCATCGGAATCTAAAACTGGACTACCAGGAGATGTTAAAATCATAGAAAGTTAGAGGTTCAGTCCTCTTGTACTTAAGTCGTCATTGTGCCTTTTGTATTAAATTCGATTCAATTTCTGTGTTTCATCGTCAATAAGAAGGTCCACGGGATACAGTAAACCTGAAGTGAAGTATCGGAAACTAAAAATGGACTCACAGGAGAGGTTCAAATCATAGAAAATTTGAGTGTCACCCCTCTTGTACTTAAGTCAGCATTGTGCCAATTTTATTAAATTCGAATGCAATTGCTTTGTTTCATCGTCAATAAGACGGTCCAAGGGATACAGTAAACCTGAAGTGAAGCATCGGAATCTAAAACTGGACTCACAGGAGAGGTTCAAATCATAGAAAGTTAGAGTGTCAGTCCTCTTGTACTTAAGTCGGCATTGTGCCCTTTGTATTAAATTCGGATGCAATTTCTGTGTTTCATCGTCAATAGGAAGGTCCAAGGGAGACAGTAAACCTGAAGTGCAGTTTCGGAATCTAAAACTGGACTCACAGGAGAGGTTCAAACCATAGAAAGTTAGGGTGTCAGTCCTCTTGTGCTTAAGTCGGCATATTGCTTTTTGTATTGAATTCGGGTGCAATTTCTGTGTTTCATCGTCAATAAGAAGGTCCAAGGGATATAGTAAACCTGAAGTGAAGTATCGGAATCTAAAACTGGACTCACTGGAGAGGTTCAAATCATAGAAAGTTAGAGTGTCAGTCCTCTTGTACCTAAGTCGGCATTGTGCCTTATCTATTAAATTCGGATGCAATTTCTGTGTTTCATCGACAATAAGAAGGTCCAAGGGAGACAGTAAACCTGAAGTGAAGTATCGGAATCTAAAACGTGACTCACAGGAGAGGTTCAAACCATAGAAAGTTAGGGTGTCAGGCCTCTTGTACTTAAGTCGGCATTGTGGCTTTTGTATTAAATTCGGATGCAATTTCTGTGTTTCATCGTCAATAAGAAGGTCCAAGCGATACAGTAAACCTGAAGTGAAGCATCGGAATCTAAAACTGGACTCACAGGAGAGTTTCAAATCATAGAAAGTTAGAGTGTCAATCCTCATGTACTTAAGTCGACATTGTGCCTTTTGTATTAAATTCGGATGCAATGTCAGTGTTCTATTGTCAATAAGAAAGTCCAAGGGAAACAGTAAACCTGAAGTGAAGCTTGGGAATCTAAAACTGGACTCACAGGAGAGGTTCAAATCATAGAATGTTAGAGTGTCAGTCCTCTTGTGCTTAAGTCGGCATTGTGCCTTTTGTATTGAATTTGGGTGCAATTTCTGTGTTTCATCGTCAATAAGAAGGTCCAAGGGATACAGTAAACCTGAAGTGAAGCATCGGAATCTAAAACTGGACTCACAGGAGAGGTTCAAATCATAGAAAGTTAGAGTGTCAGTCCTATTGTACTTAAGTCGTCATTGTGCCTTTTGTATTTAATTAGATTCAATTTCTGTGTTTCATCGTCAATAAGAAGTTTCACGGGATACAGTAAACCTGAAGTGAAGTATCAGAAACTAAAACTGGACTCACAGGAGAGGTTCAAATCATAGAAAGTTAGAGTGTCAGTCCTCTTGTACTTAAGTCGGCATTGTGCCAATTATATTAAATTCGGATGCAATTTCTGGGTTTCATCGTCAAACAGACGGTCCAAGGGTTACAGTAAACCTGAAGTGAAGCATCGGAATCTAAAACTGGACTCACAGGACAGGTTCAAATCATAGAAAGTTAGAGTGTCAGTCCTCTTGTACTTAAGTCGGAATTGTGCCCTTTGTATTAAATTCGGATGCAATGTCTGTGTTTCATCGTCATTAAGAAGGTATTAGGGATATAGTAAACCTGAAGTGAAGTATCGGAATCTAAAACTGGACTCACAGGAGAGGTTCAAATCATAGAAAGTTAGAGTGTCAATCCTCTTGTACTTTAGTCGGCATTGTGCCTTTTGTATTTCATTCGGATGCAAATTCTGTGTTTCAGCGTCAATAAGAAGGTCCAAGGGAAACAGTAAACCTGAAGTGAAGCATCGGAATCTAAAACTGGACTCACAGGAGAGGTTCAAATCATAGAGAGTTAGAGTGTCAGTATTCTTGTACTTAAGTCGGCATTGTGCCTTATGTATTAAATTCGGATGCAATTTCTGTGTTTCATCGTCAATAAGAAGGTCCAAGGGATACAATAAACCTGAAGTGAAGCATCAGAATCTAAAACTGGACTCACAGGAGATTTTCAAATCATAGAAAGTTGGAGTGTTAGTCCTCTTGTACTTAAGTCGGCATTGTGCCTTTTCTATTAAATTCGGTTGCAATTTCTGTGTATCATCGTCAATAAGAAGGTCCAAGGGAGACAGTAAACCTGAAGTGAAGTATCGGAATCTAAAACTGGACTCACAGGAGAGGTTCAAACCATAGAAAGTTAGGGTGTCAGTCCTCTTGTTCTTAAGTCGGCATTGTGACTTTTGTATTAAATTCGGAAGCAATTTCTGTGTTTCATCATCAATAAGAAGGTCCAAGTGATACAGTAAACCTGAAGTGAAGCATCGGAATCTAAAACTGGACTCACAGGAGAGGTACAAATCATAGAAATTTAGAGTGTCAATCCTCTTGTACTTAAGTCGGCCTTGTGCATTTTGTATGAAATTCGGATGCAATGTCTGTGTTTCATTGTCAATAAGAAGGTCCAAGGGAAACAGTAAACCTGAAGTGAAGCATCGGAATCTAAAACTGGACTCACAGGAGAGGTTCAAATCATAGAAAGTTTGAGTGTCAGTCCTCTTGTGCTTAAGTCGGCTTTGTGCCTTTTGTATTGAACTCGGATGCAATTTCTGTGTTTCATCGTCAATAAGAAGGTCCAAGGGATACAGTAAACCTGAAGTGAAGCATCGGAATCTAAAACTGGACTCACAGGAGAGGTTCAAATCATAGAAATTTAGAATGTCAGTCCTCTTGTACTTATGTCGGCATTGTGCGTTTTCTATTAAATTCGGATGCCATTTCTGTGTTTCATCGTCAATAAGAAGGTCCATGGGAGACAGTAAACCTGAAGTGAAGTATCGGAATCTAAAACTGGACTCACAGGAGAGGTTCAAACTATAGAAAGTTAGGGTGTCAGTCCTCTTGTACTTAAGTCGGCATTGGGCCTTTTGTATTAAATTTCGATGCAATTTCTGTGTTTCATCGTCAATAAGAAGGTCCAAGGGATACAGTAAACCTGAAGTGAAGCATTGGAATCTAAAACTGGACTCACAGGATATTTTCAAATCATAGAAAGTTGGAGAGTCAGTCCTCTTGTACTTAAGTCGGCATTGTGCCTTTTGTATTAAATTCGGATGCAATATCTGTGTTTCATCGTCAATTAGAGGGTCCAAGGGAAACAGTAAACCTGAAGTGAAGTATCGGAAATTAAAACTGGACTCACAGGAGAGGTTCAAATCATAGAAAGTTATAGTGTCAGTCCTCTTGTACTTAAGTCGGCATTGTGCCAATTATATTAAATTCGGATGCAATTTCTGGGTTTCATTGTCAATAAGAAGGTCCAAGGGTTACAGTAAACCTGAAGTGAAGCATCGGAATCTAAAACTGGACTCACAGGACAGGTTCAAATCATAGAAAGTTAGAGTGTCAGTCCTCTTGTACTTAAGTCGGAATTGTGCCCTTTGTATTAAATTCGGATGCAATGTCTGTGTTTCATCGTCATTAAGAAGGTATTAGGGATATAGTAAACCTGAAGTGAAGTATCGGAATCTAAAACTGGACTCACAGGAGATGTTAAAATCATAGAAAGTTAGAGGTTCAGTCCTCTTGTACTTAAGTCGTCATTGTGCCTTTTGTATTAAATTCGATTCAATTTCTGTGTTTCATCGTCAATAAGAAGGTCCACGGGATACAGTAAACCTGAAGTGAAGTATTGGAAACTAAAAATGGACTCACAGGAGAGGTTCAAATCATAGGAAGTTAGAGTGTCAGTCCTCTTGTACTTAAGTCAGCATTGTGCCAATTTTATTAAATTCGGATGCAATTTCTTTGTTTCATCGTCAATAAGACGGTCCAAGGGATACAGTAAACCTGAAGTGAAGCATCGGAATCTAAAACTGGACTCACGGGAGAGGTTCAAATCATAGAAAGTTAGAGTGTCAGTCATCTTGTACTTAAGTCGGCATTGTGCCCTTTGTATTAAATTCGGATGCAATTTCTGTGTTTCATCGTCAATAGGAAGGTCCTAGGGAGACAGTAAACCTGAAGTGCAGTTTCGGAATCTAAAACTGGACTCACAGGAGAGGTTCAAACCATAGAAAGTTAGGGTGTCAGTCCTCTTGTGCTTAAGTCGGCATATTGCCTTTTGTATTGAATTCGGGTGTAATTTCTGTGTTTCATCGTCAATAAGAAGGTCCAAGGGATATAGTAAACATGAAGTGAAGTATCGGAATCTAAAACTGGACTCACTGGAGAGGTTCAAATCATAGAAAGTTAGAGTGTCAGTCCTCTTGTACCTAAGTCGGCATTGTGCCTTATCTATTAAATTCGGATGCAATTTCTGTGTTTCATCGACATTAAGAAGGTCCAAGGGAGACAGTAAACCTGAAGTGAAGTATCGGAATCTAAAACTGGACTAACAGGAGAGGTTCAAATCATAGAGAGTTAGAGTGTCAGTATTCTTGTACTTAAGTCGGCATTGTGCCTTACGTATTAAATTCGGATGCAATTTCTGTGTTTCATCGTCAATAAGTAGGTCCCAGGGATACAATAAACCAGAAGAGAAGCATCAGAATCTAAAACTGGACTCACAGGAGATTTTCAAATCATAGAAAGTTGGAGTGTTAGTCCTCTTGTACTTAAGTCGGCATTGTGCCCTTTGTATTAAATTCGGATGCAATTTCTGTGTTTCATCGTCAATAGGAAGGTCCAAGGGAG
Organism: Schistocerca serialis cubense; assembly: GCF_023864345.2. Taxonomy (NCBI): domain Eukaryota; kingdom Metazoa; phylum Arthropoda; class Insecta; order Orthoptera; family Acrididae; genus Schistocerca; species Schistocerca serialis. The sequence continues at coordinate 18,631,848 of NC_064648.1, forward strand.
ACAGTAAACCTGAAGTGCAGTTTCGGAATCTAAAACTGGACTCACAGGAGAGGTTCAAACCATAGAAAGTTAGGGTGTCAGTCCTCTTGTGCTTAAGTCGGCATATTGCCTTTTGAATTGAATTCGGGTGCAATTTCTGTGTTTCATCGTCAATAAGAAGGTCCAAGGGATATAGTAAACCTGAAGTGAAGTATCGGAATCTAAAACTGGACTCACTGGAGAGGTTCAAATCATAGAAAGTTAGAGTGTCAGTCCTCTTGCACCTAAGTCGGCATTGTGCCTTATCTATTAAATTTGGATGCAATTTCTGTGTTTCATCGACAATAAGAAGGTCCAAGGGAGACAGTAAACCTGAAGTGAAGTATCGGAATCTAAAACTGGACTCACAGGAGAGGTTCAAACCATAGAAAGTTGGAGTGTTAGTCCTCTTGTACTTAAGTCGGCATTGTGCCCTTTGTATTAAATTCGGATGCAATTTCTGTGTTTCATCGTTAATAGGAAGGTCCATGGGAGACAGTAAACCTGAAGTGCAGTTTCGGAATCTAAAACTGGACTCACAGGAGAGGTTCAAACCATAGAAAGTTAGGGTGTCAGTCCTCTTGTGCTTAAGTCGGCATATTGCCTTTTGAATTGAATTCGGGTGCAATTTCTGTGTTTCATCGTTAATAAGAAGATCCAAGGGATACAGTAAACCTGTAGTGAAGCATCGGAATCTAAATCTGGAATCACAGGAGAGGCTCAAAGCATAGAAAGTTAGAGTGTCAGTCCTCTTGTACTTAAGTCGGCATTGGGCATTTTGTATTAAATTCGGATGCAATTTCTGTGTTTCATCGTCAATAAGAAAGTCCAAGGGATACAGTAAACCTGAAGTGAAGCATCGGAAGCAAAAACTGGACTCACATGAGATTTACAAATCATAGAAATTTGGAGTGTCAGGCCTCTTGTACTGAAGTCGGCATTGTGCCTTTTGTATTAAATTCGGTTCAATCTCTGTGTTTCAACGTCAATAAGAAGGTCATAGGGATACAGTAAACCTGAAGTGAGGCATCGGAATCTAAAACTGGACTCACAGGAGAGGTTAAAATCATAGAAACTTAGAGTGTCAGTCCTCTTGTACTTAAGTCGGCATTGTGCCTTTTGTATTAAATTCGGATGCAAATTCTGTGTTTCAAGGTCAATAAGAGGGTCCAAGGGATACAGTAAACCTGAAGTGGAGCATCGGAATCTAAAACTGGACTAACAGGAGAGGTTCAAATCATAGAGAGTTAGAGTGTCAGTCCTCTTGTACTTAAGTCGGCATTGTGCCTTTTGTATCAAATTCGCATGCACTATCTGTGTTTCATCGTCAATTAGAAAGTCCAAGGTATACAGCAAACCTGAAGTGAAGCATCGGAATCTAAAACTGGACTCACAGGCGAGGTTCAAATCATAGAAAGTTAGAGTGTCAGTCCTCTTGTACTTACGTCGTCATTGTACCTTTTGTATTAAATTATATTCAAATTCTGTGTTTCATCGTCAATAAGAAGGTCCAAGGGATACAGTAAACCTGAAGTGAAGTATCGGAATCTAAAACTGGACTCACAGGAGAGGTTCAAACCATAGAAAGTTAGGGTGTCAGTCCTCTTGTACTTAAGTCGGCATTGTGCCTTTTGTATTTAATTCGGATGCAATTTCTGTGTTTCATCGTCAATAAGAAGGTCCAAGGGATACAGTAAACCAGTAGTGAAGCATCGGAATCTGAAACTGGACTCATAGGAGATTCTCAAATCATAGAAAGTTGGAGAGTCAATCCTCTTGTACTTAAGTCGGCAATGTGCAATTTGTATTAAATTAGGATGCAATTTCTGTGTTTCATCGTCAATAAGAAGCTCCAAGGGATACAGTAAACCTGAAGTGAGGCATCGGAATCTAAAACTGGACTCACAGGAGAGGTTAAAATCATAGAAACTTAGAGTGTCAGTCCTCTTGTACTTGAGTCGGCATTGTGATTTTTCTATTAAATTCCGATGCAAATTCTGTGTTTCATCGTCAATAAGAAGGTCCAAGGGAGACAGTAAACCTGAACTGAAGTATAGGAATCTAAAACTGGACTCACAGGAGAGGTTCAAACCATAGAAAGTTAGGGTGTCAGTCCTCTTGTACTTAAGTCGGCATTGTGCCTTTTGTATTTAATTCGGATGCAATTTCTGTGTTTCATCGTCAATAAGAAGGTCCAAGGGATACAGTAAACCAGTAGTGAAGCATCGGAATCTAAAACTGGACTCATAGGAAAGGTTCAATTCATAGAAAGTTAGAGTGTCAGTCCTCTTGTACTTAAGTCGGCATTCGGCCTTTTGTATTAAATTCGGATGCAATTTCTGTGTTTCATCGTCAATAAGAAGGTCCAAGGGATACAGTAAACCTGAACTGAAGCATCGGAATCTAAAACTGGACTCACAGGAGATTTTCAAATCATAGAAAGTTGGAGAGTCAGTCCTCTTGTACTTAAGTCGGCAATGTGCATTTTGTATTAAATTAGGATGCATTTTCTGTGTTTCATCGTCAATAAGAAGCTCCAAGGGATACAGTAAACCTGAAGTGAAGCATCGGAATCTAAAACTGGACTCACAGGAGAGGTTCAAACCATAGAAAGTTAGGGTGTCACTCCTCTTGTGCTTAAGTCGGCATATTGCCTTTTGTATTGAATTCGGGTGCAATTTCTGTGTTTCATTGTCAATAAGAAGGTCCAAGGGATACAGTAAACCTGAAGTGAAGCATCGGGATCTAAAACTGGACTCACAGGCGAGGTTCAAATCATAGCAAGTTAGAGTGTCAGTCCTCTTGTACTTACGTCGTCATTGTACCTTTTGTATTAAATTAGATTCAAATTCTGTGTTTCATCGTCAATAAGAAGGTCCAAGGGATACAGTAAACCTGAAGTGAAGTATCGGAATCTAAAACTGGACTCACAGGAGAGGTTCAAACCATAGAAAGTTAAGGTGTCAGTCCTCTTGTACCTGAGTCGGCATTGTGCCTTTTGTATTTAATTCGGATGCAATTTCTGTGTTTGATCGTCAATAAGAAGGTCAAAGGGATACAGTAACCCAGTAGTGAAGCATCGGAATTAAAGCTGGACTCACAGGAGAGATGCAATTCATAGAAAGTTAGAGTGTCAGTCCTCTTGTACTTAAGTCGGCATTGGGCCTCTTGTATTAAATTCGGATTCAATTTCTGTGTTTCATCGTCAATAAGAAGGTCCAAGGGATACAGTAAACCTTAAGTGAAGCATCGGAATCTGAAACTGGACTCATAGGAGATTCTCAAATCATAGAAAGTTGGAGAGTCAATCCTCTTGTACTTAAGTCGGCAATGTGCAATTTGTATTAAATTAGGATTCAATTTCTGTGTTTCATCGTCAATAAGAAGCTCCAAGGGATACAGTAAACCTGAAGTGAGGCATCGGAATCTAAAACTGGACTCACAGGAGAGGTTAAAATCATAGAAACTTAGAGTGTCAGTCCTCTTGTACTTAAGTCGGCATTGTGCCTTTTGTATTAAATTCGGATGCAATTTCTGTGTTTCATCGTCAATAAGAGGGTCCAAGGGATACAGTAAACCTGAAGTGGAGCATCGAAATCTAAAACTGGACTTACAGGAGAGGTTCAAATCATAGAAAGTTAGAGTGTCAGTCCTCTTGTACTTAAGTCGGCATTGTGCCTTTTGTATTAAATTCCGATGCAATTTCTGTGTTTCATCGTCAATTAGAAGGTCCAAGGTATACAATAAACCTGAAGTGAAGCATCGGAATCTAAAACTGAACTCACAGGAGAGGTTGAAAACATAGAAATTTAGAGTGTCAGTCCTCTTGTACTTGAGTCGGCATTGTGATTTTTCTATTTAATTCCGATGCAAATTCTGTGTTTCATCGTCAATAAGAAGGTGCAAGGGAGACAGCAAACCTGAACTGAAGTATCGGAATCTAAAACTGGACTCACAGGAGAGGTTCAAACCATAGAAAGTTAGGGTGTCAGTCCTCTTGTACTTAAGTCGGCATTGTGCCTTTTGTATTAAATTCGGATGCAATTTGTGTGTTTCATCGTCAATAAGAAGGTCCAAGGGATACAGTAAACCAGTAGTGAAGCATCGGAATCTAGAACTGGACTCACAGGAAAGGTTCAATTCATAGAAAGTTAGAGTGTCAGTCCTCTTGTACTTAAGTCGGCATTCGGCCTTTTGTATTAAATTCGGATGCAATTTCTGTGTTTCATCGTCAATAAGAAGGTCCAAGGGATACAGTAAACCTGAAGTGAAGCATCAGAATCTAAAACTGGACTCACGGGAGATTTTCAAATCATAGAAAGTTGGAGAGTCAGTCCTCTTGTACTTAAGTCGGCAATGTGCATTTTGTATTAAATTAGGATGCAATTTCTGTGTTTCATCGTCAATAAGAAGCTCCAAGGGATACAGTAAACCTGAGGTGAGGCATCGGAATCTAAAAGTGGACTCACAGGAGAGGTTCAAACCATAGAAAGATAGGGTGTCAGTCCTCTTGTACTTAAGTCGGCATTGTGCCTTTTGTATTATATTCGGATGCAACTTCTGTGCTTCATCGTCAATAAGAGGGTCCAAGGGATACAGTAAACCTGACGTGGAGCATCGGAATCTAAAACTGGACTAACAGGAGAGGTTCTAATCATAGAAAGTTAGAGTGTCAGTCCACTTGTACCTAAGTCGGCATTGTGACTTTTTTATTAAATTCGGATGCAATTTCTGTGTTTCATCGACAATAAGAAGGTCTAAGGGATACAGTAAACCTGAAGTAAAGCATCGGAATCTAAAACAGGACTCACAGGAGAGGTCAAATCAGAGAAAGTTACAGTGTCAGTCCTCTTGTTCTTAAGTCGGCATTGTGCCTTTTTTATTCAATTCGGATGCAATTTCTGTGTTTCATCGTCAATTAGAAAGTCCAAGGTATACAGTAAACCTGAAGTGAAGCATCGGAATCTAAAACTGGACTCACAGGAGAGGTTCAAACATAGGAAGTTAGAGTGTCAGTCCTCTTGTACTTAAGTAGGCATTGTGATTTTTCTATTAAATTCGGATGCAATTTCATTGTTTCATCGTCAATAAGAAGGTCCAAGGGAGACAGTAAACCTGAAGTGAAGTATCGGAAACTAAAACTGGACTCACAGGAGAGGTTCAAATCATAGAAAGTTAGAGTGTCAGTCCTCTTGTACTTAAGTCGGCATTGTGCTTTTTTTTAAAATTCGGATACCATTTCTGTGTTTCATCGTCAATAAGAAGGTCCAAGGGATACAGTAAACATGAAGTGAAGCATCGGAATCTAAAACTGGACTCACAGGAGATTTTCAAATCATAGAAAGTTGGAGAGTCAGTCCTCTTGTACTTAAGTCGGGAATGTGCCTTTTGTATTAAATTAGGATGCATTTTCTGTGTTTCATCGTCAATAAGAAGCTCCAAGGGATACAGTAAACCTGAAGTGAAGCATCGGAATCTAAAACTGGACTCACAGGAGAGGTTCAAATCATAGAACCTTAGAGTGTCAGTCCTCTTGTACTTAAGTCGGCATTGTGCCTTTTGTATTAAATTCGGATGATATTTCTGTGTTTCATCGTCAATAAGAGGGTCCAAGGGATACAGTAAACCTGACGTGGAGCATCGGAATCTAAAACAGGACTAACAGGAGAGGTTCAAATCATAGAAAGTTAGAGTGTCAGTCCTCTTGTACGTAAGTCGGCATTGTGCCTTTTCTATTAAATTTGGATGCAATTTCTGTGTTTCATCGTCAATAAGAAGGTCCAATGTATACAGTAAACATTAAGTGAAGCATCTGAATTTGAAACTGGACTCACAGGAGAGGTTCAAATCATAGAAAGTTAGAGTGTCAATCCTCTTGTACATAAGTCGGCATTGTGCCTTTTCTATTAAATTCAGATGCTATGTCTGTGTTTCATTGTCAATAAGAAGGTCCAAGGGAAACAGTAAACCTGAAGTGAAGCATCGGAATCTAAAACTGGACTAACAGGAGAGGTTGAAATCATAGAAAGTTAGAGTGTCAGTCCTCTTGTGCTTAAGTCGGCAGTGTGCCTTTTGAATTGAATTCTGGGTCAATTTCTGTGTTTCATCGTCAATTAGAAGGTCCAAGGCATACAGTAAACCTGAAGTGAAGCATCGTAATCTAAAACTGGACTCACAGGAGATGTTCAAATCATAGAAAGTTAGAGTGTCAATCCTCTTGCACTTAAGTCGGCATTGTGCCTTTTGTATTAAATTCGGATGCAATGTCAGTGTTTCATTGTCAATAAGAAGGTCCAAGGGAAACAGTAAACCTGAAGTGAAGCATCGGAATCTAAAACTGGACTCCCAGGAGTGGTTCAAATCATAGGAAGTTAGAGTGTCAGTCCTCTTGTGCTTAAGTCGGCATTGTGCCTTTTGTATTGAATTCGCGTGCAATTTCTGTGCTTCATCGTCAATAAGAAGGTCCAAGGGATACAGTAAACCTGAAGTGAAGCATCGGAATCTAAAACTGAACTCACAGGAGAGATTCAAATCATAGAAAGTTAGAGTGTCAGTCCTCTTGTACTCAAGTCGTCATTGTGCCTTTTGTATTAAATTAGATTCAATTTCTGTGTTTCATCGTCAATAAGAAGGTCCAAGGGATACAGTAAACCAGTAGTGAAGCATCGGAATCTGAAACTGGACTCACAGGAGAGGTTCAAATCATAGAAAGTTAGAGTGTCAGTCCTCTTGTACTTAAGTCGGCATTGGGCCTTTGTATTAAATTCGAATGCCATTTCTGTGTTTCATCGTCAATAAGAAGGTCCAAGGGATACAGTAAACCTGAAGTGATGCATCTTAATCTAAAACTGGACTCACAGGAGATTTTCAAATCATAGAAAGTTGTCGAGTCAGTCCTCTTGTACTTAAGTCGGCAATGTGCCTTTTGTATTAAATTAGGATGCAATTTCTGTGTTTCATCGTCAATAAGAAGCTCCAAGGGATACAGTAAACCTGAAGTGAAGCATCGGAATCTAAAGCTGGACTCACAGGAGAGGTTCAAATCATAGAACCTTAGAGTGTCAGTCCTCTTGTACTTAAGTCGGCATTGTGCCTTTTGTATTTAATTCGTATGCAATTTCTGTGTTTGATCGTCAATAAGAGGGTCCAAGGGATACAGTAAACCTGACGTGGAGCATCGGAATCTAAAACTGGACTAACAGGAGAGGTTCAAATCATAGAAAGTTAGAGTGTCAGTCCTCTTGTACTTAAGTCGGCATTGTGCCTTTTCTATTAAATTCGGATGCAATTTCTGTGTTTCATCGTCAATAAGAAGGTCCAAGGGAGACAGTAAACCTGAAGTGAAGCATCGGAATCTAAAACTGGACTCACAGGAGATTTTCAAATCATAGAAAGTTGGAGAGTCAGTCCTCTTGTACTTAAGTCGGCAATGTGCATTTTGTATTAAATTAGGATGCAATTTCTGTGTTTCATCGTCAATAAGAAGCTCCAAGATATACAGTAAACCTGAAGTGAAGCATCGGAATCTAAAACAGGACTTACAGGAGTGGTCAAATAATGCAAAGTTACAGTGTCAGTCCTCTTGTACTTAAGTCGGCATTGTGCCTTTTGTATTAAATTCGGATGCAATTTCTGTGTTTCATCGTCAAAAAGAGGGTCCAAGGGATACAGTAAACCTGACGTGGAGCATTGGAATCTAAAACTGGACTAACAGGAGAGGTTCAAATCATAGAAAGTTAGAGTGTCAGTCCTCTTGTACTTAAGTCGGCATTGTGCCTTTTCTATTAAATTCGGATGCAATTTCTGTGTTTCATCGTCAATAAGAACGTCCAAGGGAGACAGTAAACCTGAAGTGAAGTATCGGAATCTAAAACTGGACTCACAGGAGAGGTTCAAACCATAGAAAGTTAGGGTGTCAGTCCTCTTGTACTTCAGGCGGCATTGTGCCTTTTGTATTAAACTCGGATGCTATTTCTGTGTTTCATCGTCAATAAGAAGGTCCAATGGATACAGTAAACATTAAGTGTAGCACCTGAATCTAAAACTGCACTCACAGGAGAGGTTCAAATCATAGAAAGTTAGAGTGTCAATCCTCTTGTACTTAAGTCGGCATTGTGCCTTTTGTATTAAATTCGGATGCAATGTCTGTGTTTCATTGTCAATAAGAAGGTCCAACGGAAACAGTAAACCTGAAGTGAAGCATCGGAATCTAAAACTGGACTCGCAGGAGAGGTTCAAATCATAGAAAGTTAGAGCGTCAGTCCTGTTGTAAATAAGTCGTCGTTGTGCCTTTCATATTAAATTCGATTCAATTTCTGTGTTTCATCGTCAATAAGAAGGTCCACGGGATACAGTAAAACTGAAGTGAAGTATCGGAAACTAAAACTGGACTCACTGGAGAGGTTCAAATCATAGAAAATTAGAGTGTCAGTCCTCTTGTACTTAAGTCGGCATTGTGCCCTATGTATTAAATTCGTATGCAATTTCTGTGCTTCATTGTTAATAAGAATGTCCAAGGGATACAGTAAACCTGTAGTGAAGCATTGGAATCTAAATCTCGACTCACAGGAGAGGTTCAAAGCATAGAAAGTTAGAGTGTCAGTCCTCTTGTACTTAAGTCGGCATTGGGCCTTTTGTATTAAATTCGGATGCAATTTCTGTGTTTCATCGTCAATAAGAAGTTTCAAGGGATACAGTAAACCTTAAGTGAAGCATCGGAATCTAAAACTGGACACACTGGAGATTCTCAAATCATAGAAAGTTGGAGAGTCAGTCCTCTTGTACTTAAGTCGGCAATGTGCATTTTGTATTAAATTAGGATGCAATTTCTGTGTTTCATCGTCAATAACAAGCTCCAAGGGATACAGTAAACCTGAAGTGAGGCATCGGAATCTAAAACTGAACTCACAGGAGAGGTTGAAAACATAGAGAGTTAGAGTGTCAGTCCTCTTGTACTTAAGTCGGCATTGTGCCTTTTCTATTAAATTCCGATGCAATTTCTGTGTTTCATCGTCAATAAGAAGGTCCAAGGGAGACAGTAAACCTGAACTGAAGTATAGGAATCTAAAACTGAACTCACAGGAGAGGTTTAAACCATAGAAAGTTAGGGTGTCAGTCCTCTTGTACTTAAGTCGGCATTGTGCCTTTTGTATTAAATTCGGATGCAATTTCTGTGTTTCAACGTCAATATGAAGGTCCAAGGGATACAGTAAACCAGTAGTGAAGCATCGGAATCTAAAACTGGACTCACAGGAGAGGTTCAATTCATAGAAAGTTAGAGTGTCAGTCCTCTTGTACTTAAGTCGGCATTGGGCCTTTTGTATTAAATTCGGATGCAATTTCAGTGTTTCATCGTCAATAAGATGGTCCAAGGGATACAGTAAATCTTAAGTGAAGCATCGGACTCTAAAACTGGACACACAGGAGATTCTCGAATCATAGAAAGTTGGAGAGTCAGTCCTCTTGTACTTAAGTCGGCAATGTGCATTTTGTATTAAATAAGGATGCAATTTCTGTGTTTCATCGTCAATAACAAGCTCCAAGGGATACAGTAAACCTGAAGTGAGGCATCGGAATCTAAAACTGAACTCACAGGAGAGGTTGAAAACATAGAAAGTTAGAGTGTCAGTCCTCCTGTACTTAAGTCGGCATTGTGCCTTTTCTATTAAATTCCGATGCAATTTCTGTGTTTCATCGTCAATAAGAAGGTCCAAGGGAGACAGTAAACCTGAACTGAAGTATAGGAATCTAAAACTGGACTCACAGGAGAGGTTCAAATCATAGAACCTTAGAGTCTCAGTCCTCTTGTACTTAAGTCGGCATTGTGCCTTTTGTATTAAATTCGGATGCAACTTCTGTGTTTCATCGTCAATAAGAGGGTCCAAAAGATACAGTAAACCTGACGTGGAGCATCGGAATCTAAAACTGGAATAACAGGAGAGGTTCGAATCATAGAAAGTTAGAGTGTCAGTCCACTTGTACTTAAGTCGGCATTGTGACTTTTTTATTAAATTCGGTTGCAATTCCTGTGTTTCATCGACAATAAGAAGGTCTTAGGGATACAGTAAACCTGAAGTGAAGCATCGGAATCTAAAACAGGACTCACGGGAGAGGTCAAATCATAGAAATTTACAGTGTCAGTCCTCTTGTACTTAAGTCGGCATTGGGCCTTTTGTATTAAATTCGAATGCCATTTCTGTGTTTCATCGTTAATAAGAAGGTCCAAGGGATACAGTAAACCTGAAGTGAAGCATCTTAATCTAAAACTGGACTCACAGGAGGTTTTCAAATCATAGAAAGTTCGAGAGTCAGTCCTGTTGTACTTAAGTCGGCAATGTGCCTTTTTTATTAAATTAGGATGCAATTTCTGTGTTTCATCGTCAATAAGAAGCTCCAAGGGATACAGTAAACCTGAAGTGAAGCATCGGAATCTAAAACTGGACTCACAGGAGAGGTTCAAATCATAGAACCTTAGAGTGTCAGTCCTCTTGTACTTAAGTCGGCATTGTGCTTTTTCTATTAAATTCGGATGCAATTTCTGTGTTTCATCGTCAATAAGAAGGTCCAAGGGAGACAGTAAACCTGAAGTGAAGCATCGGAATCTAAAACTGGACTCACAGGAGATTTTCAAATCATAGAAAGTTGGAGAGTCAGTCCTCTTGTACTTAAGTCGGCAATGTGCATTTTGTATTAAATTAGGATGCAATTTATGTGTTTCATCGTCAATAAGAAGCTCCAAGGTATACAGTTAACCTGAAGTGAAGCATCGGAATCGAAAACAGGACTTACAGGAGTGGTCAAATCTTAGAAAGTTACAGTGTCAGTCCTCTTGTACTTAAGTCGGCATTGTGCCTTTTGTATTAAATTCGGATGCAATTTCTGTGTTTCATCGTCAATAAGAGGGTCCAAGGGATACAGTAAACCTGACGTGGAGCATCGGAATCTAAAACTGGACTAACAGGAGAGGTTCAAATCATAGAAAGTTAGAGTGTCAGTCCTCTTGTACTTAAGCCGGCATTGTGCCTTTTGTATTAAATTCGGATGCAATTTCTGTGTTTCATCGTCAATTAGAAGGTCCAAGGTATACAGTAAACCTGAAGTGAAGCATCGGAATCTAAAACTGAACTCACAGGAGAGGTTGAAAACATAGAAAGTTAGAGTGTCAGTCCTCTTGTACTTAAGTCGGCATTGTGCCTTTTCTATTAAATTCCGATGCAATTTCTGTGTTTCATCGTCAATAAGAAGGTCCAAGGGAGACAGTAAACCTGAACTGAAGTATCGGAATCTAAAACTGAACTCACAGGAGAGGTTCAAACCATAGAAAGTTAGGGTGTCAGTCCTCTTGTACTTAAGTCGGCATTGTGCCTTTTGTATTAAATTCGGATGCAATTTCTGTGTTTCAACGTCAATAAGAAGGTCCAAGGGATACAGTAAACCAGTAGTGAAGCAACGGAATCTAAAACTGGACTCACAGGAGAGGTTCAATGCATAGAATGTTAGAGTGTCAGTCCTCATGTACTTAAGTCGGCATTGGGCCTTTTGTATGAAATTCGGATGCTATTTCTGTGTTTCATCGTCAATAAGAAGGTCCAATGGATACAGTAAACATTAAGTGAAGCACCTGAATCTAAAACTGGACTCACAGGAGAGGTTCAAATCATAGAAAGTTAGAGTGTCAATCCTCTTGTACTTAAGTCGGCATTGTGCCTTTTGTATTAAATTCGGATGCAATGTCTGTGTTTCATTGTCAATAAGAAGGTCCAACGGAAACAGTAAACCTGAAGTGAAGCATCGGAATCTAAAACTGGACTCGCAGGAGAGGTTCAAATCATAGAAAGTTAGAGCGTCAGTCCTGTTGTAAATAAGTCGTCGTTGTGCCTTTTGTATTAAATTCGATTCAGTTTCTGTGTTTCATCGTCAATAAGAAGGTCCATGGGATACAGTAAACCTGAAGTGAAGTATCGGAAACTAAAACTGGACTCACAGGAGAGGTTCAAATCATAGAAAGTTAGAGGGTCAGTCCTCTTGCACTTAAGTCGGCATTGTGCCCTTTGTATTAAATTCGGATGCAATTTCTGTGCTTCATTGTTAATAAGAATGTCCAAGGGATACAGTAAACCTGTAGTGAAGCAGTGGAATCTAAATCTGGACTCACAGGAGAGGTTCAAAGCATAGAACGTTAGAGTGTCAGTATTATTGTACTTAAGTCGGCATTGGGCCTTTTGTAATAAATTCGGATGCAATTTCTGTGTTTCATCGTCAATAAGAAGGTTCAAGGGATACAGTAAACCTTAAGTGAAGCATCGGAATCTAAAACTGGAATAACAGGAGAGGTTCGAATCATAGAAAGTTAGAGTGTCAGTCCACTTGTACTTAAGTCGGCATTGTGACTTTTTTATTAAATTCGGATGCAATTTCTGTGTTTCATCGTCAATTAGAAAGTCCAAGGTATACAGTAAACCTGAAGTGAAGCATCGGAATCTAAAACTGGACTCACAGGAGAGGTTCAAATCATAGGAAGTTAGAGTGTCAGTCCTCTTGTACTTAAGTAGGCATTGTGATTTTTCTATTAAATTCGGATGCAATTTCATTGTTTCATCGTCAATAAGAAGGTCCAAGGGAGACAGTAAACCTGAAGTGAAGTATCGGAATCTAAAAATGGACTCACAGGAGAGGTTCAAACCATAGAAACTTAGTGTGTCAGTCCTCTTGTACTTAAGTCGTCATTGTGCCTTTTGTATTAAATTAGATTCAATTTCTGTGTTTCATCGTCAATAAGAAGGTCCAAGGGATACAGTAAACCAGTAGTGATGCATCGGAATCTGAAACTGGACTCACAGGAGAGGTTCAAATCATAGAAAGTTAGAGTGTCAGTCCTCTTGTACTTAAGTCGGCATTAGATTCAATTTCTGTGTATCATCGTCAATAAGAAGGTCCAAGGGATACAGTAAACCAGTAGTGAAGCATCGGAATCTGAAACTGGACTCACAGGAGAGGTTCAAATCATAGAAAGTTAGAGTGTCAGTCCTCTTGTACTTAAGTCGGCATTGGGCCTTTTGTATTAAATTCGAATGCCATTTCTGTGTTTCATCGTCAATAAGAAGGTCCAAGGGATACAGTAAACCTGAAGTGAAGCATCTTAATCTAAAACTGGACTCACAGGAGATTTTCAAATCATAGAAAGTTGGAGAGTCAGTCCTCTTGTACTTAAGTCGGCAATGTGCCTTTTGTATTAAAGTAGGATGCAATTTCTGTGTTTCATCGTCAATAAGAAGCTTCAAGGGATACAGTAAACCTGAAGTGAAGCATCGGAATCTAAAACTGGACTCACAGGAGAGGTTCAAATCATAGAACCTTAGAGTGTCAGTCCTCTTGTACTTAAGTCGGCATTGTGCCTTTTGTATTTAATTCGTATGCAATTTCTGTGTTTGATCGTCAATAAGAGGGTCCAAGGGATACAGTAAACCTGACGTGGAGCATCGGAATCTAAAACTGGACTAACAGGAGAGGTTCAAATCATAGAAAGTTAGAGTGTCAGTCCTCTTGTACTTAAGTCGGCATTGTGCCTTTTGTATTTAATTCGGATGCAATTTCTGTGTTTCATCGTCAATAAGAAGGTCCAAGGAAGACAGTAAACCTGAAGTGAAGCATCGGAATTTAAAACTGGACTCACAGGAGATTTTCAAATCATAGAAAGTTGGAGAGTCAGTCCTCTTGTACTTAAGTCGGCAATGTGCATTTTGTATTAAATTAGGATGCTATTTCTGTGTTTCATCGTCAATAAGAAGCTCTAAGGTATACAGTAAACCTGAAGTGAAGCATCAGAATCTAAAACAGGACTTACAGGAGTGGTCAAATCATAGAAAGTTACAGTGTCAGTCCTCTTGTACTTAAGTCGGCATTGTGCCTTTTGTATTAAATTCGGATGCAATTTCTGTGTTTCATCGTCAATAAGAGGGTCCAAGAGATACAGTAAACCTGACGTGGAGCATCGGAATCTAAAACTGGACTCACAGGAGAGGTTCAAACCATAGAAAGTTAGGGTGTCAGTCCTCTTGTACTTAAGTCGGCATTGTGCCTTTTGTATTAAATTCGGATGCTATTTCTGTGTTTCATCGTCAATAAGAAGGTCCAATGGTTACAGTAAACATTAAGTGAAGCACCTGAATCTAAAACTGGACTCACAGGAGAGGTTCAAATCATAGAAAGTTAGAGTGTCAATCCTCTTGTACTTAAGTCGGCATTGTGCCTTTTGTATTAAATTCGGATGCAATGTCTGTGTTTCATTGTCAATAAGAAGGTCCAAGGGAAACAGTCAACCTGAAGTGAAGCATCGGAATCTAAAAGTGGACTCGCAGGAGAGTTTCAAATCATAGAAAGTTAGAGCGTCAGTCCTGTTGTAAATAAGTCGTCGTTGTGCCTTTTGTATTAAATTCGATTCAATTTCTGTGTTTCATCGTCAATAATAAGGTCCACGGGATACAGTAAACCTGAAGTGAAGTATCGGAAACTAAAACTGGACTCCCAGGAGAGGTTCAAATCATAGAAAGTTAGAGTGTCAGTCCTCTTGTACGTAAGTCGGCATTGTGCCCTTTGTATTAAATTCGGATGCAATATCTGTGCTTCATTGTTAATAAGAATGTCCAAGGGATACAGTAAACCTGTAGTGAAGCATTGGAATCTAAATCTGGACTCACAGGAGAGGTTCAAAGCATAGAAAGTTTGAGTGTCAGTCCTCTTGTACTTAAGTCGGCATTGGGCCTTTTGTATTAAATTCGGATGCAATTTCTGTGTTTCATCGTCAATAAGAAGGTTCAAGGGATACAGTAAACCTTAAGTGAAGCATCGGAATCTAAAACTGGACACACAGGAGATTCTCAAATCATAGAGAGTTGGAGAGTCAGTCCTCTTGTACATAAGTCGGCAATGTGCATTTTGTATTAAATTAGGATGCAATTTCTGTGTTTCATCGTCAATAACAAGCTCTAAGGGATACAGTAAACCTGAAGTGAGGCATCGGAATCTAAAACTGGACTCACAGGAGTGGTTAAAATCATAGAAACTTAGAGTGTCAGTCCTCTTGTACATAAGTCGGCATTGTGCCTTTTGTATTAAATTCGTTATGTAATTTCTGTGTTTCATCGTCAATAAGAGGGTCCAAGGGATACAGTAAACCTGAAGTGGAGCATCGGAATCTAAAACTGGACTTACAGGAGAGGTTGAAATCATAGAAAGTTAGAGTGTCAGTCCTCTTGTACTTAAGTCGGCATTGTGCCTTTTGTATTAAATTCGGATGCAATTTCTGTGTTTCATCGTCAATTAGAAGGTCCAAGGTATACAGTAAACCTGAAGTGAAGCATCGGAATCAAAAACTGAACTCACAGGAGAGGTTGAAAACATAGAAAGTTAGAGTGTCAGTCCTCTTGTACTTAAGTCGGCATTGTGCCTTTTCTATTAAATTCCGATGCAATTTCTGTGTTTCATCGTCAATAAGAAGGTCCAAGGGAGACAGTAAACCTGAACTGAAGTATCGGAATCTAAAACTGAACTCACAGGAGAGGTTCAAACCATAGAAAGTTAGGGTGTCAGTCCTCTTGTACTTAAGTCGGCATTGTGCCTTTTGTATTAAATTCGGATGCAATTTCTGTGTTTCAACGTCAATAAGAAGGTCAAAGGGATACAGTAAACCAGTAGTGAAGCATCGGAATCTAAAACTGGACTTACAGGAGAGGTTCAATTCATAGAAAGTTAGAGTGTCAGTCCTCTTGTACTTAAGTCGGCATTGGGCCTTTTGTATTAAATTTTGATGCAATTTCTGTGTTTCATCGTCAATGAGAAGGTCCAAGGGATACAGTAAACCTGAAGTGAAGCATTGGAATCTAAAACTGGACTCACAGGAGATTTTCAAATCACAGGAAGTTGGAGAGTCAGTCCTCTTGTACTTAAGTCGGCAATGTGCATTTTGTATTAAATTAGGATGCAATTTCTGTGTTTCATCGTCAATAAGAAGCTCCATGGGATACAGTAAACCTGAGGTGAGGCATCGGAATCTAAAACTGGACTCACAGGAGAGGTTCAAATCATAGAACCTTAGCATCTCAGTCCTCTTGTACTTAAGTCGGCATTGTGCCTTTTGTATTAAATTCGGATGCAACTTCTGTGTTTCATCGTCAATAAGAGGGTCCAAGGGATACAGTAAACCTGACGTGGAGCATCGGAATCTAAAACTGGAATAACAGGAGAGGTTCGAAACATAGAAAGTTAGAGTGTCAGTCCACTTGTACTTAAGTCGGCATTGTGACTTTTTTATTAAATTCGGATGCAATTCCTGTGTTTCATCGACAATAAGAAGATCTAAGGGATACAGTAAACCTGAAGTGAAGCATCGGAATCTAAAACAGGACTCACGGGAGAGGTCAAATCATAGAAATTTACAGTGTCAGTCCACTTGTACTTAAGGCGGCATTGTGCCTTTTGTATTAAATTCGGATGCAATTTCTGTGTTTCATCGTCAATTAGAAAGTCCAAGGTATACAGTAAACCTGAAGTGAAGCATCGGAATCTAAAACCGGACTCACAGGAGAGGTTCAAATCATAGGAAGTTAGAGTGTCAGTACTCTTGTACTTAAGTAGGCATTGTGATTTTTCTATTAAATTCGGATGCAATTTCATTGTTTCATCGTCAATAAGAAGGTCCAAGGGAGACAGTAAACCTGAAGTGAGGTATCGGAATCTAAAACTGGACTCACAGGAGAGGTTCAAATCATAGAAACTTAGTGTGTCAGTCCTCTTGTACTTAAGTCGTCATTGTGCCTTTTGTATTAAATTAGATTCAATTTCTGTGTTTCATCGTCAATAAGAAGGTCCAAGGGATACAGTAAACCAGTAGTGATGCATCGGAATCTGAAACTGGACTCACAGGAGAGGTTCAAATCATAGAAAATTAGAGTGTCAGTCCTCTTGTACTTAAGTCGGCATTAGATTCAATTTCTGTGTATCATCGTCAATAAGAAGTTCCAAGGGATACAGTAAACCAGTAGTGAAGCATCGGAATCTGAAACTGGACTCACAGGAGAGGTTCAAATCATAGAAAGTTAGAGTGTCAGTCCTCTTGTACTTAAGTCGGCATTGGGCCTTTTGTATTAAATTCGAATGCCATTTCTGTGTTTCATCGTCAATAAGAAGGTCCAAGGGATACAGTAAACCTGAAGTGAAGCATCTTAATCAAAAACTGGACTCACAGGAGATTTTCAAATCATAGAAAGTTGGAGAGTCAGTCCTCTTGTACTTAAGTCGGCAATGTGCATTTTGTATTAAATTAGGATGCAATTTCTGTGTTTCATCGTCAATAAGAAGCTCCAAGGTATACAGTAAACCTGAAGTGAAGCATCAGAATCTAAAACAGGACTTACAGGAGTGGTCAAATCATAGAAAGTTACAGTGTCAGTCCTCTTGTACTTAAGTCGGCATTGTGCCTTTTGTATTAAATTCGGATGCAATTTCTGTGTTTGATCGTCAATAAGAGGGTCCAAGAGATACAGTAAACCTGACGTGGAGCATCGGAATCTAAAACTGGACTAACAGGAGAGGTTCAAATCATAGAATGTTAGAGTGTCAGTCCTCTTGTACTTAAGTCGGCATTGTGCCTTTTCTATTAAATTCGGATGCAATTTCTGTGTTTCATCGTCAATAAGAAGGTCCAAGGGAGACAGTAAACCTGAAGTGAAGTATCGGAATCTAAAACTGGACTCACAGGAGAGGTTCAAACCATAGAAAGTTAGGGTGTCAGTCCTCTTGTACTTAAGTCGGCATTGTGCCTTTTGTATTAAATTCGGATGCTATTTCTGTGTTTCATCGTCAATAAGAAGGTCCAATGGATACAGTAAACATTAAGTGAAGCACCTGAATCTAAAACTGGACTCACAGGAGAGGTTCAAATCATAGAAAGTTAGAGTGTCAATCCTCTTGTACTTAAGTCGGCATTGTGCCTTTTGTATTAAATTCGGATGCAATGTCTGTGTTTCATTGTCAATTAGAAGGTCCAAGGGAAACAGTAAACCTGAAGTGAAGCATCGGAATCTAAAACTGGACTCGCAGGAGAGGTTCAAATCATAGAAAGTTAGAGCGTAAGTCCTGTTGTAAATAAGTCGTCGTTGTGCCTTTTGTATTAAATTCGATTCAATTTCTGTGTTTCATCGTCAATAAGAAGGTCCACGGGATACAGTAAACCTGAAGTGAAGAATCGGAAACTAAAACTGGACTCACAGGAGAGGTTCAAATCATAGAAAGTTAGAGTGTCAGTCCTCTTGTACTTAAGTCGGCATTGTGCCCTTTGTATTAAATTCGGATGCAATTTCTGTGCTTCATTGTTAATAAGAATGTCCAAGGGATACAGTAAACCTGTAGTGAAGCATTGGAATCTAAATCTGGACTCACAGGAGAGGTTCAAAGCATAGAAAGTTAGAGTGTCAGTCCTCTTGTACTTAAGTCGGCATTGGGCCTTTTGTATTAAATTCGGATGCAATGTCTGTGTTTCATCGTCAATAAGAAGGTTCAAGGGATACAGTAAACCTTAAGTGAAGCATCGGAATCTAAAACTGGACACACAGGAGATTCTCAAATTATAGAAAGTTGGAGAGTCAGTCCTCTTGTACTTAAGTCGGCAATGTGCATTTTGTATTAAATTAGGATGCAATTTCTGTGTTTCATCGTCAATAACAAGCTCTAAGGGATACAGTAAACCTGAAGTGAGGCATCGGAATCTAAAACTGAACTCACAGGAGAGGTTGAAAACATAGAAAGTTAGAGTGTCAGTCCTCTTGTACTTAAGTCGGCATTGTGCCTTTTCTATTAAATTCCGATGCAATTTCTGTGTTTCATCGTCAATAAGAAGGTCCAAGGGAGACAGTAAACCTGAACTGAAGTATCGGAATCTAAAACTGAACTCACAGGAGAGGTTCAAACCATAGAAACTTAGGGTGTCAGTCCTCTTGTACTTAAGTCGGCATTGTGCCTTTTGTATTAAATTCGGCTGCAATTTCTGTGTTTCAACGTCAATAAGAAGGTCCAAGGGATACAGTAAACCAGTAGTGAAGCATCGGAATCTAAAACTGGACTTACAGGAGAGGTTCAATTCATAGAAAGTTAGAGTGTCAGTCCTCTTGTACTTAAGTCGGCATTGGGCCTTTTGTATTAAATTCGGATGCAATTTCTGTATTTCATCGTCAATGAGAAGGTCCAAGGGATACAGTAAACCTGAAGTGAAGCATCGGAATCTAAAACTGGACTCACAGGAGATTTTCAAATCACAGAAAGTTGGAGAGTCAGTCCTCTTGTACTTAAGTCGGCAATGTGCATTTTGTATTAAATTAGGATGCAATTTCTGTGTTTCATCGTCAATAAGAAGCTCCATGGGATACAGTAAACCTGAGGTGAGGCAACGGAATCTAAAACTGGACTCACAGGAGAGGTTCAAATCATAGAACCTTAGCATCTCAGTCCTCTTGTACTTAAGTCGGCATTGTGCCTTTTGTATTAAATTGGGATGCAACTTCTGTGTTTCATCGTCAATAAGAGGGTCCAAGGGATACAGTAAACCTGACGTGGAGCATCGAAATCTAAAACTGGAATAACAGGAGAGGTTCGAATCATAGAAAGTTAGAGTGTCAGTCCACTTGTACTTAAGTCGGCATTGTGACTTTTTTATTAAATTCGGATGCAATTCCTGTGTTTCATCGACAATAAGAAGGTCTAAGGGATACAGTAAACCTGAAGTGAAGCATCGGAATCTAAAACAGGACTCACGGGAGAGGTCAAATCATAGAAATTTACAGTGTCAGTCCTCTTGTACTTAAGTCGGCATTGTGCCTTTTGTATTAAATTCGGATGCAATTTCTGTGTTTCATCGTCAATAAGAGGGTCCAAGGGATACAGTAAACCTGACGTGGAGCATCGGAATCTAAAACTGGACTAACAGGACAGGTTCAAATCATAGAAATTTATAGTGTCAGTCCTCTTGTACTTAAGTCGGCATTGTGCCTTTTCTATTAAAATCGGATGCAATTTCTGTGTTTCATCGTCAATAAGAAGGTCCAAGGGAGACAGTAAACCTGAAGTGAAGTATCGGAATCTAAAACTGGATTCACTGGAGAGGTTCAAACCATAGAAAGTTAGGGTGTCAGTCCTCTTGTACTTAAGACGGCATTGTGCTTTTTGTATTAAATTCGGATGCAATTTCTGTGTTTCATCGTCAATAAGAAGGTCCAATGGATACAGTAAACATTAAGTGAAGCATCTGAATCTAAAACTGGACTCACAGGAGAGGTTCAAATCAGAGAAAGTTAGAGTGTCAATCCTCGTGTACATAAGTCGGCATTGTGCCTTTTGTATTAAATTCAGATGCAATGTCTGTGTTTCATTGTCAATAAGTAGGTCCAAGAGAAACAGTAAACCTGAAGTGAAGCATTGGAATCTAAAACTGGACTCACAGGAGAGGTTCAAATCGTAGAAAGTTAGAGTGTCAGTCCTCTTGTGCTTAAGTCGGCATTGTGCCTCTTGAATTGAATTCTGGTGCAATTTCTGTGTTTCATCGTCAATAAGAAAGTCCAAGGTATACAGTAAACCTGAAGTGAAGCATCGGAATCTAAAACTGGACTCACAGGTGAGGTTCAATTCATAGGAAGTTAGAGTGTCAGTCCTCTTGTACTTAAGTAGGCATTGTGATTTTTCTATTAAATTCGGATGCAATTTCATTGTTTCATCGTCAATAAGAAGGTCCAAGGGAGACAGTAAACCTGAAGTGAAGTATCGGAATCTAAAACTGGACTCACAGGAGTCGTTCAAATCATAGAAACTTAGCGTGTCAGTCCTCTTGTACTTAAGTCGTCATTGTGCCTTTTGTATTAAATTAGATTCAATTTCTGTGTTTCATCGTCAATAAGAAGGTCCAAGGGATACAGTAAACCAGTAGTGATGCATCGGAATCTGAAACTGGACTCAAAGGAGAGGTTCAAATCATAGAATGTTAGAGTGTCAGTCCTCTTGTACTTAAGTCGGCATTGGGCCTTTTGTATTAAATTCGGATACCATTTCTGTGTTTCATCGTCAATAAGATGGTCCAAGGGATACAGTAAACCTGAAGTGAAGCATCGGAATCTAAAACTTGACTCACAGGAGATTTTCAAATCATAGAAAGTTGGAGAGTCAGTCCTCTTGTACTTAAGTCGGCATTGTGACTTTTTTATTAAATTCGGATGCAATTCCTGTGTTTCATCGACAATAAGAAGGTCTAAGGGATACAGTAAACCTGAAGTGAAGCATCGGAATCTAAAACAGGACTCACGGGAGAGGTCAAATCATAGAAATTTACAGTGTCAGTCCTCTTGTACTTAAGTCGGCATTGTGCCTTTTGTATTAAATTCGGATGCAATTTCTGTGTTTCATCGTCAATAAGAGGGTCCAAGGGATACAGTAAACCTGACGTGGAGCATCGGAATCTAAAACTGGACTAACAGGACAGGTTCAAATCATAGAAATTTATAGTGTCAGTCCTCTTGTACTTAAGTCGGCATTGTGCCTTTTCTATTAAAATCGGATGCAATTTCTGTGTTTCATCGTCAATAAGAAGGTCCAAGGGAGACAGTAAACCTGAAGTGAAGTATCGGAATCTAAAACTGGATTCACTGGAGAGGTTCAAACCATAGAAAGTTAGGGTGTCAGTCCTCTTGTACTTAAGACGGCATTGTGCTTTTTGTATTAAATTCGGATGCAATTTCTGTGTTTCATCGTCAATAAGAAGGTCCAATGGATACAGTAAACATTAAGTGAAGCATCTGAATCTAAAACTGGACTCACAGGAGAGGTTCAAATCAGAGAAAGTTAGAGTGTCAATCCTCGTGTACATAAGTCGGCATTGTGCCTTTTGTATTAAATTCAGATGCAATGTCTGTGTTTCATTGTCAATAAGTAGGTCCAAGAGAAACAGTAAACCTGAAGTGAAGCATTGGAATCTAAAACTGGACTCACAGGAGAGGTTCAAATCGTAGAAAGTTAGAGTGTCAGTCCTCTTGTGCTTAAGTCGGCATTGTGCCTCTTGAATTGAATTCTGGTGCAATTTCTGTGTTTCATCGTCAATAAGAAAGTCCAAGGTATACAGTAAACCTGAAGTGAAGCATCGGAATCTAAAACTGGACTCACAGGTGAGGTTCAATTCATAGGAAGTTAGAGTGTCAGTCCTCTTGTACTTAAGTAGGCATTGTGATTTTTCTATTAAATTCGGATGCAATTTCATTGTTTCATCGTCAATAAGAAGGTCCAAGGGAGACAGTAAACCTGAAGTGAAGTATCGGAATCTAAAACTGGACTCACAGGAGTCGTTCAAATCATAGAAACTTAGCGTGTCAGTCCTCTTGTACTTAAGTCGTCATTGTGCCTTTTGTATTAAATTAGATTCAATTTCTGTGTTTCATCGTCAATAAGAAGGTCCAAGGGATACAGTAAACCAGTAGTGATGCATCGGAATCTGAAACTGGACTCAAAGGAGAGGTTCAAATCATAGAATGTTAGAGTGTCAGTCCTCTTGTACTTAAGTCGGTATTGGGCCTTTTGTATTAAATTCGGATACCATTTCTGTGTTTCATCGTCAATAAGATGGTCCAAGGGATACAGTAAACCTGAAGTGAAGCATCGGAATCTAAAACTTGACTCACAGGAGATTTTCAAATCATAGAAAGTTGGAGAGTCAGTCCTCTTGTACTTAAGTCGGGAATGTGCCTTTTGTATTAAATTAGGATGCAATTTCTGTGTTTCATCGTCAATAAGAAGCTCCAAGGGATACAGTAAACCTGAAGTGAAGCATCGGAATCTTAAACTGGACTCACAGGAGAGGTTCAAATCATAGAACCTTAGAGTGTCAGTCCTCTTGTACTTAAGTCGGCATTGTGCCTTTTGTATTAAATTCGGATGCAATTTCTGTGTTTCATCGTCAATAAGAGGGTCCAAGGGATACAGTAAACCTGACGTGGAGCATCGGAAACTAAAACTGGACTAACAGGACAGGTTCAAATCATAGAAAGTTATAGTGTCAGTCCTCTTGTACTTTAGTCGGCATTGTGCCTTTTCTATTAAAATCGGATGCAATTTCTGTGTTTCATCGTCAATAAGAAGGTCCAAGGGAGACAGTAAACCTGAAGTGAAGTATCGGAATCTAAAAGTGGATTCACTGGAGAGGTCCAAACCATAGAAAGTTAGGGTGTCAGTCCCCTTGTACTTAAGTCGGCATTGTGCCTTTTGTATTAAATTCGGATGCAATTTCTGTGTTTCATCGTCAATAAGAAGGTCCAATGGATACAGTAAACCTGAAGTGAAGCATTGGAATCTAAAACTGGACTCACAGGAGAGGTTCAAATCATAGAAAGTTAGAGTGTCAGTCCTCTTGTGCTTAAGTCGGCATTGTGCCTTTTGAATTGAATTCTGGTGCAATTTCTGTGTTTCATCGTCAATAAGAAGGTCCAAGGGATACAGTAAACCTGAAGTGAAGCATCGGAATCTAAAACTGGACTCACAGGAGAGGTTCAAATAATAGAAAATTAGAGTGTCAATCCTCTTGTACTTAAGTCGGCATTGTGCCTTTTGTATTAAATTCGGATGCAATGTCTGTGTTTCATTGTCAATAAGAAGGTCCAAGGGAAACAGTAAACCTGAAGTGAAGCATCGGAATCTAAAACTGGACTCACAGGAGATGTTCAAATCATAGAAATTTAGAGTGTCAATCCTCTTGCACTTAAGTCGGCATTGTGCCTTTTGTATTAGATTCGGGTGCAATGTCAGTGTTTCATTGTCAATAAGAAGGTCCAAGGGAAACAGTAAACCTGAAGAGAAGCATCGGAATCTAAAACTGGACTCACAGGAGAGGTTGAAATCATAGAAAGTTAGTGTGTCAATCCTCTTGTGCTTAAGACGCCATTGTGCCTTTTGTATTGAATTCGGGTGCAATTTCTGAGTTTCATCGTCAATAAGAAGGTCCAAGGGATACAGTAAACCTGATGTGAAGCATCGGAATCTAAAACTGGACTCACAGGAGAGGTTCAAATCATAGAAAGTTAGA
Organism: Schistocerca serialis cubense; assembly: GCF_023864345.2. Lineage (NCBI taxonomy): Eukaryota > Metazoa > Arthropoda > Insecta > Orthoptera > Acrididae > Schistocerca > Schistocerca serialis. The sequence continues at coordinate 18,655,969 of NC_064648.1, forward strand.
GTGTCAGTCCTCTTGTACTTAAGTCGTCATTGTGCCTTTTGTATTAAATTAGATTCAATTTCTGTGTTTCATCGTCAATAAGAAGGTCCAAGGGATACAGTAAACCAGTAGTGAAGCATCGGAATCTGAAACTGGACTCACAGGAGAGGTTCAAATCATAGAAAGTTAGAGTGTCAGTCCTCTTGTACTTAAGTCGGAATTGGGCCTTTTGTATTAAATTCGAATGCCATTTCTGTGTATCATCGTCAATAAGGAGGTCCAAGGGATACAGTAAACCTGAAGTGAAGCATCTTAATCTATAACTGGACTCACAGGAGATTTTCAAATCATAGAAATTTTGAGAGTCAGGCCTCTTGTACTTAAGTTGGCAATGTGCCTTTTGTATTAAATTAGGATGCAATTTCTGTGTTTCATCGTCAATAAGAAGCTCCAAGGGATACAGTAAACCTGAAGTGAAGCATCGGAATCTAAAACTGGACTCACAGGAGAGGTTCAAATCATAGAACCTTAGAGTGTCAGTCCTCTTGTACTTAAGTCGGCATTGTGCCTTTTGTATTTAATTCGGATGCAATTTCTGTGTTTCATGGTCAATTAGAAAGTCCAAGGTATACAGTAAACCTGAAGTGAAGCATCGGAATCTAAAACTGGACTCACAGGAGAGGTTCAAATCATAGAAAGTTAGAGTGTCAGTCCTCTTGTACTTAAGTAGGCATTGCGATTTTTCTATTAAATTCGGATGCAATTTCATTGTTTCATCGTCAATAAGAAGGTCCAAGGGATACAGTAAACCTGACGTGGAGCATCGGAATATAACACTGGACTCACAGGAGATTTTCAAATCATAGAAAGTTGGAGAGTCAGTCCTCTTGTACCTAAGTCGGCAATGTGCATTTTGTATTAAATTAGGATGCAATTTCTGTGTTTCATCGTCAATAAGAAGCTCCAAGGTATACAGTAAACCTGAAGTGAAGCATCGGACTCTAAAACAGGACTCACAGGAGAGGTCAAATCATAGAAAGTTACAGTGTCAGTCCTCTTGTGCTTAAGTCGGCATTGTGCCTTTTCTATTAAAATCGGATGCAATTTCTGTGTTTCATCGTCAATAAGAAGGTCCAAGGGAGACAGTAAACCTGAAGTGAAGTATCGGAATCTAAAAGTGGATTCACTGGAGAGGTTCAAACCATAGAAAGTTAGGGTGTCAGTCCCCTTGTACTTAAGTCGGCATTGTGCCTTTTGTATTAAATTCGGATGCAATTTCTGTGTTTCATCGTCAATAAGAAGGTCCAATGGATACAGTAAACCTGAAGTGAAGCATTGGAATCTAAAACTGGACTCACAGGAGATTTTCAAATCATAGAAATTTTGAGAGTCAGGCCTCTTGTACTTAAGTTGGCAATGTGCCTTTTGTATTAAATTAGGATGCAATTTCTGTGTTTCATCGTCAATAAGAAGCTCCAAGGGATACAGTAAACCTGAAGTGAAGCATCGGAATCTAAAACTGGACTCACAGGAGAGGTTCAAATCATAGAACCTTAGAGTGTCAGTCCTCTTGTACTTAAGTCGGCATTGTGCCTTTTGTATTTAATTCGGATGCAATTTCTGTGTTTCATGGTCAATTAGAAAGTCCAAGGTATACAGTAAACCTGAAGTGAAGCATCGGAATCTAAAACTGGACTCACAGGAGAGGTTCAAATCATAGAAAGTTAGAGTGTCAGTCCTCTTGTACTTAAGTAGGCATTGCGATTTTTCTATTAAATTCGGATGCAATTTCATTGTTTCATCGTCAATAAGAAGGTCCAAGGGATACAGTAAACCTGACGTGGAGCATCGGAATCTAACACTGGACTCACAGGAGATTTTCAAATCATAGAAAGTTGGAGAGTCAGTCCTCTTGTACCTAAGTCGGCAATGTGCATTTTGTATTAAATTAGGATGCAATTTCTGTGTTTCATCGTCAATAAGAAGCTCCAAGGTATACAGTAAACCTGAAGTGAAGCATCGGACTCTAAAACAGGACTCACAGGAGAGGTCAAATCATAGAAAGTTACAGTGTCAGTCCTCTTGTACTTTAGTCGGCATTGTGCCTTTTTTATTAAAATCGGATGCAATTTCTGTGTTTCATCGTCAATAAGAAGGTCCAAGGGAGACAGTAAACCTGAAGTGAAATATCGGAATCTAAAAGTGGATTCACTGGAGAGGTTCAAACCATAGAAAGTTAGGGTGTCAGTCCCCTTGTACTTAAGTCGGCATTGTGCCTTTTGTATTAAATTCGGATGCAATTTCTGTGTTTCATCGTCAATAAGAAGGTCCAATGGATACAGTAAACCTGAAGTGAAGCATTGGAATCTAAAACTGGACTCACAGGAGAGGTTCAAATCATAGAAAGTTAGAGTGTCAGTCCTCTTGTGCTTAAGTCGGCATTGTGCCTTTTGAATTGAATTCTGGTGCAATTTCTGTGTTTCATCGTCAATAAGAAGGTCCAAGGGATACAGTAAACCTGAAGTGAAGCATCGGAATCTAAAACTGGACTCACAGGAGAGGTTCAAATAATAGAAAATTAGAGTGTCAATCCTCTTGTACTTAAGTCGGCATTGTGCCTTTTGTATTAAATTCGGATGCAATGTCTGTGTTTCATTGTCAATAAGAAGGTCCAAGGGAAACAGTAAACCTGAAGTGAAGCATCGGAATCTAAATCTGGACTCACAGGAGATGTTCAAATCATAGAAATTTAGAGTGTCAATCCTCTTGCACTTAAGTCGGCATTGTGCCTTTTGTATTAGATTCGGGTGCAATGTCAGTGTTTCATTGTCAATAAGAAGGTCCAAGGGAAACAGTAAACCTGAAGAGAAGCATCGGAATCTAAAACTGGACTCACAGGAGAGGTTGAAATCATAGAAAGTTAGTGTGTCAATCCTCTTGTGCTTAAGACGCCATTGTGCCTTTTGTATTGAATTCGGGTGCAATTTCTGAGTTTCATCGTCAATAAGAAGGTCCAAGGGATACAGTAAACCTGATGTGAAGCATCGGAATCTAAAACTGGACTCACAGGAGAGGTTCAAATCATAGAAAGTTAGAGTGTCAGTCCTCTTGTACTTAAGTCGTCATTGTGCCTTTTGTATTAAATTAGATTCAATTTCTGTGTTTCATCGTCAATAAGAAGGTCCAAGGGATACAGTAAACCAGTAGTGAAGCATCGGAATCTGAAACTGGACTCACAGGAGAGGTTCAAATCATAGAAAGTTAGAGTGTCAGTCCTCTTGTACTTAAGTCGGAATTGGGCCTTTTGTATTAAATTCGAATGCCATTTCTGTGTATCATCGTCAATAAGGAGGTCCAAGGGATACAGTAAACCTGAAGTGAAGCATCTTAATCTATAACTGGACTCACAGGAGATTTTCAAATCATAGAAATTTTGAGAGTCAGGCCTCTTGTACTTAAGTTGGCAATGTGCCTTTTGTATTAAATTAGGATGCAATTTCTGTGTTTCATCGTCAATAAGAAGCTCCAAGGGATACAGTAAACCTGAAGTGAAGCATCGGAATCTAAAACTGGACTCACAGGAGAGGTTCAAATCATAGAACCTTAGAGTGTCAGTCCTCTTGTACTTAAGTCGGCATTGTGCCTTTTGTATTTAATTCGGATGCAATTTCTGTGTTTCATGGTCAATTAGAAAGTCCAAGGTATACAGTAAACCTGAAGTGAAGCATCGGAATCTAAAACTGGACTCACAGGAGAGGTTCAAATCATAGAAAGTTAGAGTGTCAGTCCTCTTGTACTTAAGTAGGCATTGCGATTTTTCTATTAAATTCGGATGCAATTTCATTGTTTCATCGTCAATAAGAAGGTCCAAGGGATACAGTAAACCTGACGTGGAGCATCGGAATCTAACACTGGACTCACAGGAGATTTTCAAATCATAGAAAGTTGGAGAGTCAGTCCTCTTGTACCTAAGTCGGCAATGTGCATTTTGTATTAAATTAGGATGCAATTTCTGTGTTTCATCGTCAATAAGAAGCTCCAAGGTATACAGTAAACCTGAAGTGAAGCATCGGACTCTAAAACAGGACTCACAGGAGAGGTCAAATCATAGAAAGTTACAGTGTCAGTCCTCTTGTACTTAAGTCGGCATTTTGCCTTTTGTATTAAATTCGGTTGCAATTTCTGTGTTTCATGGTCAATTAGAAAGTCCAAGGTATACAGTAAACCTGAAGTGAAGCATCGGAATCTAAAACTGGACTCACAGGAGAGGTTCAAATCATAGAAAGTTAGAGTGTCAGTCCTCTTGTACTTAAGTAGGCATTGCGATATTTCTATTAAATTCGGATGCAATTTCATTGTTTTATCGTCAATAAGAAGGTCCAAGGGAGACAGTAAACCTGAAGTGAAGTATTGGAATCTAAAACTGGACTAACAGGAGAGGTTCAAACCATTGAAAGTTAGAGTGTCAGTCCCTTTGTACTTAAGTCGGCATTGTTACTATTGTATTAAATTAGATGCAATTACTGTGTTCCATCGTCAATAAGAAGGTCCAAGGGATACAGTAAACCAGTAGAGAAGCATCGGAATCTGAAACTGGACTCACAGGATAGGTTCAAATCATAGAAAGTTAGAGTGTCATTCCTCTTGTACTTAAGTCGTCATTATGCCTTTTGTATTAAATTAGATTCAATTTCTGTGTTTCATCGTCACTAAGGAGGTCCAAGGGATACAGTAAACCAGTAGTGAAGCATCGGAATGTGAAACTGGACTCACAGGAGAGGATCAAATCATAGAAAGTTAGAGTGTCAGTCCTCTTGTGCTTAAGTCGGCATGTGCCTTTTGAATTGAATTCGGGTGTAATTTCTGTGTTTCATCGTCAATTAGAAGGTCCAAGGGATACAGTAAACCTGAAGTGAAGCATCGGAATCTAAAACTGGACTCACAGGAGAGGTTCAAATAATAGAAAATTAGAGTGTCAATCCTCTTGTCCTTAAGTCGGCATTGTGCCATTTGTATTAAATTCGGATGCAATGTCTGTGTTTCATTGTCAATAAGAAGGTCCAAGGGAAACAGTAAACCTGAAGTGAAGCATCGGAATCTAAAACTGGACTCACAGGAGAGGTTCAAATCATAGAAAGTTAGAGTGTCAGTCCTCTTGTACTTAAGTCGGCGTTGTGCCTTTTGTATTAAATTCGGATGCAATGTCAGTGTTTCACAGTCAATAAGAAGGTCCAAGGGAAACAGTAAACCTGAAGTGAAGCATCGGAATCTAAAACTGGACTCAAAGGAGAGGTTCAATTCATAGAAAGTTAGAGTGTCAGTCCTCTTGTGCTTAAGTCGGCATTGTGCCTTTTGTATTGAATTCGGGTGCAATTTCTGTGTTTCATCGTCAATAAGAAGGTCCAAGGGAAACAGTAGACCTGAAGTGAAGCATCGGAATCTAAAACTGGACTCACAGGAGAGGTTCAAATCATAGAAAGTTAGAGTGTCATTCCTCTTGTACTTAAGTCGTCATTGTGCCTTTTGTATTAAATTAGATTCAATTTCTGTGTTTCATCGTCACTAAGGAGGTCCAAGGGATACAGTAAACCAGTAGTGAAGCATCGGAATGTGAAACTGGACTCACAGGAGAGGATCAAATCATAGAAAGTTAGAGTGTCAGTTCTCTTGTACTTAAGTCGGCATTGGGCCTTTTGTATTAAATTCGGATGCCACTTCTGTGTTTCATCGTCAATAAGAAGGTCCAAGTGATACAGTAAACCTGAAGTGAAGCATCGGAATCTAAAACTGGACTCACAGGAGAGGTTCAAATCATAGAAAGTTAGAGTGTCAGTCCTCTTGTACTTAAGTAGGCATTGCGATTTTTCTATTAAATTCGGATGCAATTTCATTGTTTCATCGTCAATAAGAAGGTCCAAGGGATACAGTAAACCTGACGTGGAGCATCGGAATCTAACACTGGACTCACAGGAGATTTTCAAATCATAGAAAGTTGGAGAGTCAGTCCTCTTGTACCTAAGTCGGCAATGTGCATTTTGTATTAAATTAGGATGCAATTTCTGTGTTTCATCGTCAATAAGAAGCTCCAAGGTATACAGTAAACCTGAAGTGAAGCATCGGACTCTAAAACAGGACTCACAGGAGAGGTCAAATCATAGAAAGTTACAGTGTCAGTCCTCTTGTACTTTAGTCGGCATTGTGCCTTTTCTATTAAAATCGGATGCAATTTCTGTGTTTCATCGTCAATAAGAAGGTCCAAGGGAGACAGTAAACCTGAAGTGAAGTATCGGAATCTAAAAGTGGATTCACTGGAGAGGTTCAAACCATAGAAAGTTAGGGTGTCAGTCCCCTTGTACTTAAGTCGGCATTGTGCCTTTTGTATTAAATTCGGATGCAATTTCTGTGTTTCATCGTCAATAAGAAGGTCCAATGGATACAGTAAACCTGAAGTGAAGCATTGGAATCTAAAACTGGACTCACAGGAGAGGTTCAAATCATAGAAAGTTAGAGTGTCAGTCCTCTTGTGCTTAAGTCGGCATTGTGCCTTTTGAATTGAATTCTGGTGCAATTTCTGTGTTTCATCGTCAATAAGAAGGTCCAAGGGATACAGTAAACCTGAAGTGAAGCATCGGAATCTAAAACTGGACTCACAGGAGAGGTTCAAATAATAGAAAATTAGAGTGTCAATCCTCTTGTACTTAAGTCGGCATTGTGCCTTTTGTATTAAATTCGGATGCAATGTCTGTGTTTCATTGTCAATAAGAAGGTCCAAGGGAAACAGTAAACCTGAAGTGAAGCATCGGAATCTAAATCTGGACTCACAGGAGATGTTCAAATCATAGAAATTTAGAGTGTCAATCCTCTTGCACTTAAGTCGGCATTGTGCCTTTTGTATTAGATTCGGGTGCAATGTCAGTGTTTCATTGTCAATAAGAAGGTCCAAGGGAAACAGTAAACCTGAAGAGAAGCATCGGAATCTAAAACTGGACTCACAGGAGAGGTTGAAATCATAGAAAGTTAGTGTGTCAATCCTCTTGTGCTTAAGACGCCATTGTGCCTTTTGTATTGAATTCGGGTGCAATTTCTGAGTTTCATCGTCAATAAGAAGGTCCAAGGGATACAGTAAACCTGATGTGAAGCATCGGAATCTAAAACTGGACTCACAGGAGAGGTTCAAATCATAGAAAGTTAGAGTGTCAGTCCTCTTGTACTTAAGTCGTCATTGTGCCTTTTGTATTAAATTAGATTCAATTTCTGTGTTTCATCGTCAATAAGAAGGTCCAAGGGATACAGTAAACCAGTAGTGAAGCATCGGAATCTGAAACTGGACTCACAGGAGAGGTTCAAATCATAGAAAGTTAGAGTGTCAGTCCTCTTGTACTTAAGTCGGAATTGGGCCTTTTGTATTAAATTCGAATGCCATTTCTGTGTATCATCGTCAATAAGGAGGTCCAAGGGATACAGTAAACCTGAAGTGAAGCATCTTAATCTATAACTGGACTCACAGGAGATTTTCAAATCATAGAAATTTTGAGAGTCAGGCCTCTTGTACTTAAGTTGGCAATGTGCCTTTTGTATTAAATTAGGATGCAATTTCTGTGTTTCATCGTCAATAAGAAGCTCCAAGGGATACAGTAAACCTGAAGTGAAGCATCGGAATCTAAAACTGGACTCACAGGAGAGGTTCAAATCATAGAACCTTAGAGTGTCAGTCCTCTTGTACTTAAGTCGGCATTGTGCCTTTTGTATTTAATTCGGATGCAATTTCTGTGTTTCATGGTCAATTAGAAAGTCCAAGGTATACAGTAAACCTGAAGTGAAGCATCGGAATCTAAAACTGGACTCACAGGAGAGGTTCAAATCATAGAAAGTTAGAGTGTCAGTCCTCTTGTACTTAAGTAGGCATTGCGATTTTTCTATTAAATTCGGATGCAATTTCATTGTTTCATCGTCAATAAGAAGGTCCAAGGGATACAGTAAACCTGACGTGGAGCATCGGAATCTAACACTGGACTCACAGGAGATTTTCAAATCATAGAAAGTTGGAGAGTCAGTCCTCTTGTACCTAAGTCGGCAATGTGCATTTTGTATTAAATTAGGATGCAATTTCTGTGTTTCATCGTCAATAAGAAGCTCCAAGGTATACAGTAAACCTGAAGTGAAGCATCGGACTCTAAAACAGGACTCACAGGAGAGGTCAAATCATAGAAAGTTACAGTGTCAGTCCTCTTGTACTTAAGTCGGCATTTTGCCTTTTGTATTAAATTCGGTTGCAATTTCTGTGTTACATGGTCAATTAGAAAGTCCAAGGTATACAGTAAACCTGAAGTGAAGCATCGGAATCTAAAACTGGACTCACAGGAGAGGTTCAAATCATAGAAAGTTAGAGTGTCAGTCCTCTTGTACTTAAGTAGGCATTGCGATATTTCTATTAAATTCAGATGCAATTTCATTGTTTTATCGTCAATAAGAAGGTCCAAGGGAGACAGTAAACCTGAAGTGAAGTATTGGAATCTAAAACTGGACTAACAGGAGAGGTTCAAACCATTGAAAGTTAGAGTGTCAGTCCCTTTGTACTTAAGTCGGCATTGTTACTTTTGTATTAAATTAGATGCAATTACTGTGTTCCATCGTCAATGAGAAGGTCCAAGGGATACAGTAAACCAGTAGAGAAGCATCGGAATCTGAAACTGGACTCACAGGATAGGTTCAAATCATAGAAAGTTAGAGTGTCATTCCTCTTGTACTTAAGTCGTCATTATGCCTTTTGTATTAAATTAGATTCAATTTCTGTGTTTCATCGTCACTAAGGAGGTCCAAGGGATACAGTAAACCAGTAGTGAAGCATCGGAATGTGAAACTGGACTCACAGGAGAGGATCAAATCATAGAAAGTTAGAGTGTCAGTCCTCTTGTGCTTAAGTCGGCATGTGCCTTTTGAATTGAATTCGGGTGTAATTTCTGTGTTTCATCGTCAATTAGAAGGTCCAAGGGATACAGTAAACCTGAAGTGAAGCATCGGAATCTAAAACTGGACTCACAGGAGAGGTTCAAATAATAGAAAATTAGAGTGTCAATCCTCTTGTCCTTAAGTCGGCATTGTGCCATTTGTATTAAATTCGGATGCAATGTCTGTGTTTCATTGTCAATAAGAAGGTCCAAGGGAAACAGTAAACCTGAAGTGAAGCATCGGAATCTAAAACTGGACTCACAGGAGAGGTTCAAATCATAGAAAGTTAGAGTGTCAGTCCTCTTGTACTTAAGTCGGCGTTGTGCCTTTTGTATTAAATTCGGATGCAATGTCAGTGTTTCACAGTCAATAAGAAGGTCCAAGGGAAACAGTAAACCTGAAGTGAAGCATCGGAATCTAAAACTGGACTCAAAGGAGAGGTTCAATTCATAGAAAGTTAGAGTGTCAGTCCTCTTGTGCTTAAGTCGGCATTGTGCCTTTTGTATTGAATTCGGGTGCAATTTCTGTGTTTCATCGTCAATAAGAAGGTCCAAGGGAAACAGTACACCTGAAGTGAAGCATCGGAATCTAAAACTGGACTCACAGGAGAGGTTCAAATCATAGAAAGTTAGAGTGTCATTCCTCTTGTACTTAAGTCGTCATTGTGCCTTTTGTATTAAATTAGATTCAATTTCTGTGTTTCATCGTCACTAAGGAGGTCCAAGGGATACAGTAAACCAGTAGTGAAGCATCGGAATGTGAAACTGGACTCACAGGAGAGGATCAAATCATAGAAAGTTAGAGTGTCAGTTCTCTTGTACTTAAGTCGGCATTGGGCCTTTTGTATTAAATTCGGATGCCACTTCTGTGTTTCATCGTCAATAAGAAGGTCCAAGTGATACAGTAAACCTGAAGTGAAGCATCTTAATCTAAAACTGGACTCACAGAAGATTTCCAAATCATAGAAAGTTGGAGAGTCAGTCCTCTTGTACTTAAGTCGGCAATGTGCCTTTTGTATTAAATTATGATGCAATTTCTGTGTTTCATCGTCAATAAGAAGGTCCAAGGGATACAGTAAACCGGAAGTGAAGCATCGGAATCTAAAAGTGGACTCACAGGAGAGGTTCAAATAATAGAAAATTAGAGTGTCAATCCTCTTGTACTTAAGTCGGCATTGTGCCTTTTGTATTAAATTCGGATGCAATGTCTGTGTTTCATTGTCAATAAGAAGGTCCAAGGGAAACAGTAAACCTGAAGTGAAGCATCGGAATCTAAAACTGGACTCACAGGAGAGGTTCAAATCATAGAAAGTTAGGGTGTCAGTCCTCTTGTACTTAAGTCGGCATTGTGCCTTTTGTATTAAATTAGATTCAATTTCTGTGTTTCATCGTCAATAAGAAGGTCCAAGGGATACAGTAAACCAGTAGTGAAGCATCGGAATCTGAAACTGGACTCACAGGAGAGGTTCAAATCATAGAAAGTTAGAGTGTCAGTCCTCTTGTACTTAAGTCGGAATTGGGCCTTTTGTATTAAATTCGAATGCCATTTCTGTGTATCATCGTCAATATGAAGGTCCAAGGGATACAGTAAATCTGAAGTGAAGCATCTTAATCTAACACTGGACTCACAGGAGATTTTCAAATCATACAAAGTTGGAGAGTCAGACCTCTTGTACTTAAGTCGGCAATGTGTCTTTTGTATTAAATTAGGATGCAATTTCTGTGTTTCATCGTCAATAAGAAGCTCCAAGGGATACAGTAAACCTGAAGTGAAGCATCGGAATCTAAAACTGGACTCACAGGAGAGGTTCAAATCATAGATCCTTATAGTGTCAGTCCTCTTGTACTTAAGTCCGCATTGTGCCTTTTGTATTTAATTCGTATGCAATTTCTGTGTTTCATCGTCAATAAGAGGGTCCAAGGGATACAGTAACCCTGACGTGGAGCATCGGAATCTAAAACTGGACTAACAGGAGAGGTTCAAATCATAGAAAGTTAGAGTGTCTGTCCACTTGTACTTAAGTCGGCATTGTGCCTTTTCTATTAAATTCGGATGCAATTTCTGTGTTTCATCGTCAATAAGAAGGTCCAAGGGAGACAGTAAACCTGAAGTGAAGCATCGGAATCTAAAACTGGACTCACAGGAGATTTTCAAATCATAGAAATTTGGAGAGTCAGTCCTCTTGTACCTAAGTCGGCAATGTGGATTTTGTATTAAATTAGGATGCAATTTCTGTGTTTCATCGTCAATAAGAAGCTCCAAGGTATACAGTAAACCTGAAGTGAAGCATCGGAATCTAAAACAGGACTCACAGGAGAGGTCAAATCATAGAAAGTTACAGTGTCAGTCCTCTTGTACTTAAGTCGGCATTTTGCCTTTTGTATTAAATTCGGATGCAATTTCTGTGTTTCATGGTCAATTAGAAAGTCCAAGGTATACAGTAAACCTGATGTGAAGCATCGGAATCTAAAACTGGACTCACAGGAGAGGTTCAAATCATAGAAAGTTAGAGTGTCAGTCCTGTTGTACTTAAGTAGGCATTACGATTTTTCTATTAAATTCGGATGCAATTTCATTGTTTCATCGTCAATAAGAAGGTCCAAGGGAGACAGTAAACCTGAAGTGAAGTATCGGAATCTAAAACTGGACTAACAGGAGAGGTTCAAACCATAGAAAGTTAGAGTGTCAGTCCCTTTGTACTTGAGTCGGCATTGTAACTTTTGTATTAAATTAGATGCAATTACTGTGTTTCATCGTCAATAAGAAGGTCCAAGCGATACAGTAAACCAGTAGTGAAGCATCGGAATCTGAAACTGGTCTCACAGGATAGGTTCAAATCATAGAATGTTAGAGTGTCAGTCGTCCTGTACTTAAGTCGGCATTGGGCCTTTTGTATTAAATTCGGATACCATTTCTGTGTTTCATCGTCGATAGGAAGGTCCAAGGGATACAGTAAACCTGACGTGGAGCATCGGAATCTAAAACTGGACTAACAGGAGAGGTTCAAATCATAGAAAGTTAGAGTGTCAGTCCTCTTGTACTTAAGTCGGACATCCTATTAAATTCGGATGCAATTTCTGAGTTTCATCGTCAATAAGAAGGTCCAAGGGATACAGAAATCCTGAAGTGAAGTATCGGAATCCAAAACTGGATTCACAGGAGAGGTTCAAACCGTAGAAAGGTAGGGTGTCAGTCCTCTTGTACTTAAGTCGGCATTGTGCCTTTTGTATTATAATCGGATGCAATTTCTGTGTTTCATCGTCAGTAAGAAGGTCCAATGGATACAGTACACATTAAGTGAAGCATCTGAATCTAAAACTGGACTCACAGGAGAGGTTCAAATCATAGAAAGTTAGAGTGTCAATCCTCTTGTACATAAGTCGGCACTGTGCCTTTTGTATTAAATTCAGATGCAAAGTCTGTGTTTCATTGTCAATAAGAAGGTCCAAGGGAAACAGTAAACCTACAGTGAAGCATCGGAATCTAAAACTGGACTCACAGGAGAGGTTCAAATCATAGAATGTTAGAGTGTCAGTCCTCTTGTGCTTAAGTCGGCATGTGCCTTTTGAATTGAATTCGGGTGTAATTTCTGTGTTTCATCGTCAATAAGAAGGTAAAAGGGATACAGTAAACCTGAAGTGAAGCATCGGAATCTAAAAGTGGACTCACAGGAGAGGTTGAAATAATAGAAAATTAGAGTGTCAATCCTCTTGTCCTTAAGTCGGCATTGTGCCTTTTGTATTAAATTCGGATGCAATGTCTGTGTTTCATTGTCAATAAGAAGGTCCAAGGGAAACAGTAAACCTGAAGTGAAGCATCGGAATCTAAAACTGGACTCACAGGAGAGGTTCAAATCATAGAAAGTTAGAGTGTCAGTCCTCTTGTACTTAAGTCGGCGTTGTGCCTTTTGTATTAAATACGGATGTAATGTCAGTGTTTCACAGTCAATAAGAAGGTCCAAGGGAAACAGTAAACCTGAAGTGAAGCATCGGAATCTAAAACTGGACTCTCAGGAGAGGTTCAAATCATAGAAAGTTAGAGTGTCAGTCCTCTTGTGCTTAAGTCGGCATTGTGCCTTTTGTATTGAATTCGGGTGCAATTTCTGTGTTTCATCGTCAATAAGAAGGTCCAAGCGATACAGTAGACCTGAAGTGAAGCATCGGAATCTAAAACTGGACTCACAGGAGAGGTTCAAATCATAGAAAGTTAGAGTGTCATTCCTCTTGTACTTAAGTCGTCATTGTGCCTTTTGTATTAAATTAGATTCAATTTCTGTGTTTCATCGTCACTAAGAAGGTCCAAGGGATACAGTAAACCAGTAGTGAAGCATCGGAATGTGAAACTGGACTCACAGGAGAGGTTCAAATCATAGAATGTTAGAGTGTCAGTCCTCTTGTACTTAAGTCGGCATTGGGCCTTTTGTATTAAATTCGGATGCCATTTCTGTGTTTCATCGTCCATAAGAAGGTCCAAGAGATACAGTAAACCTGAAGTGAAGCATCTTAATCTAAAACTGGACTCACAGAAGATTTTCAAATCATAGAAAGTTGGAGAGTCAGTCCTCTTGTACTTAAGTCGGCAATGTGCCTTTTGTATTAAATTAGGATGCAATTTCTGTGTTTCATCGTCAATAAGAAGGTCCAAGGGATACAGTAAACCTGAAGTGAAGCATCGGAATCTAAAAGTGGACTCACAGGAGAGGTTCAAATAATAGAAAATTAGAGTGTCAATCCTCTTGTACTTAAGTCGGCATTGTGCCTTTTGTATTAAATTCGGATGCAATGTCTGTGTTTCATTGTCAATAAGAAGGTCCAAGGGAAACAGTAAACCTGAAGTTAAGCATCGGAATCTAAAACTGGACTCACAGGAGAGGTTCAAATCATAGAAAGTTAGAGTGTCAGTCCTCTTGTACTTAAGTCGGCATTGTGCCTTTTGTATTAAATTCGGATGCAATTTCTGTGTTTCATCGTCAATAAGAAGGTCCAAGGGTACAGTAAACCTGAAGTGAAGCATCGGAATCTAAAACTGGACCCACAGGAGATGTTCAAATCATAGAAAGTTAGAGTGTCAATCCTCTTGCACTTAAGTCGGCATTGTGCCTTTTGTATTAAATTCGGATGCAATGTCAGTGTTTCATTGTCAATAAGAAGGTCCAAGGGAAACAGTAAACCTGAAGTAAAGCATCGGAATCTAAAACTGGACTCACAGGAGAGGTTCAAATAATAGAAAATTAGAGTGTCAATCCTCTTGTACTTAAGTCGGCATTGTGCCTTTTGTATTAAATTCGGATGCAATGTCTGTGTTTCATTGTCAATAAGAAGGTCCAAGGGATACAGTAAACCTGAAGTGAAGCATTGGAATCCAAAACAGGACTCACAGGAGAGGTTCAAATCAAAGAACCTTAGAATGTCAGTCCTCTTGTACTTAAGTCGGCATTGTGCCTTTTGTATTAATTTCGGATGGAATTTCTGTGTTCCATCGTCAATAAGAGGGTCCAAGGGATACAGTAAACCTGACATGGAGCATCGGAATCTAAAACTGGACTAACAGGAGAGGTTCAAATCATAGAAAGTTAGAGTGTGAGTCCTCTTGTACTTAAGTCGGACTTCCTATTAAATTCGGATGCAATTTCTGAGTTTCATCGTCAATAAGAAGGTCCAAGGGAGACAGTAACCCTGAAGTGAAGTATCGCAATCTAAAACTGGACTCACAGGAGAGGTTCAAACCATAGAAAGTTAGAGTGGCACTCCCTTTGTACTTAAGTCGGCATTGTAACTTTTGTATTAAATTAGATGCAATTACTGTGTTTCATCGTCAATAAGAAGGTCCAAGCGACACAGTAAACCAGTAGTGAAGCATCGGAATCTGAAACTGGTCTCACAGGATAGGTTCAAATCATAGAATGTTAGAGTGTCAGTCGTCTTGTACTTAAGTCGGCATTGGGCCTTTTGTATTAAATTCGGATACCATTTCTGTGTTTCATCGTCAATAGGAAGGTCCAAGGGATACAGTAAACCTGACGTGCAGCATCGGAATCTAAAACTGGACTAACAGGAGAGGTTCAAATCATAGAAAGTTAGAGTGTCAGTCCTCTTGTACTTAAGTCGGACTTCCTATTAAATTCGGATGCAATTTCTGAGTTTCATCGTCAATAAGAAGGTCCAAGGGATACAGTAATCCTGAAGTGAAGTATCGGAATCCAAAACTGGATTCACAGGAGAGGTTCAAACCGTAGAAAGGTAGGGTGTCAGTCCTCTTGTACTTAAGTCGGCATTGTGCCTTTTGTATTATATTCGGATGCAATTTCTCTGTTTCATCGTCAGTAAGAAGGTCCAATGGATACAGTACACATTAAGTGAAGCATCTGAATCTAAAACTGGACTCACAGGAGAGGTTCAAATCATAGAAAGTTAGAGTGTCAATCCTCTTGTACATAAGTCGGCACTGTGCCTTTTGTATTAAATTCAGATGCAAAGTCTGTGTTTCATTGTCAATAAGAAGGTCCAAGGGAAACAGTAAACCTGAAGTGAAGCATCGGAATCTAAAACTGGACTCACAGGAGAGGTTCAAATCATAGTATGTTAGAGTGTCAGTCCTCTTGTGCTTAAGTCGGCATGTGCCTTTTGAATTGAATTCGGGTGTAATTTCTGTGTTTCATCGTCAATAAGAAGGTAAAAGGGATACAGTAAACCTGAAGTGAAGCATCGGAATCTAAATGTGGACTCACAGGAGAGGTTCAAATAATAGAAAATTAGAGTGTCAATCCTCTTGTCCTGAAGTCGGCATTGTGCCTTTTGTATTAAATTCGGATGCAATGTCTGTGTTTCATTGTCAATAAGAAGGTCCAAGGGAAACAGTAAACCTGAAGTGAAGCATCGGAATCTAAAACTGGACTCACAGGAGAGGTTCAAATCATAGAAAGTTAGAGTGTCAGTCCTCTTGTACTTAAGTCGGCGTTGTGCCTTTTGTATTAAATTCGGATGCAATGTCAGTGTTTCACAGTCAATAAGAAGGTCCAAGGGAAACAGTAAACCTGAAGTGAAGCATCGGAATCTAAAACTGGACTCACAGGAGAGGTTCAAATCATAGAAAGTTAGAGTGTCAGTCCTCTTGTACTTAAGTCGGCATTGGGCCTTTTGTATTAAATTCGGATGTCATTTCTGTGTTTCATCGTCCATAAGAAGGTCCAAGAGATACAGTAAACCTGAAGTGAAGCATCTTAATCTAAAACTGGACTCACAGAAGATTTTCATATCATAGAAAGTTGGAGAGTCAGTCCTCTTGTACTTAAGTCGGCAATGTGCCTTTTGTATTAAATTAGGATGCAATTTCTGTGTTTCATCGTCAATAAGAAGGTCCAAGGGATACAGTAAACCTGAAGTGAAGCATCGGAATCTAAAAGTGGACTCACAGGAGAGGTTCAAATAATAGAAAATTAGAGTGTCAATCCTCTTGTACTTAAGTCGGCATTGTGCCTTTTGTATTAAATTCGGATGCAATGTCTGTGTTTCATTGTCAATAAGAAGGTCCAAGGGAAACAGTAAACCTGAAGTGAAGCATCGGAATCTAAAACTGGACTCACAGGAGAGGTTCAAATCATAGAAAGTTAGAGTGTCAGTCCTCTTGTACTTAAGTCGGCATTGTGCCTTTTGTATTAAATTCGGATGCAATTTCTGTGTTTCATCGTCAATAAGAAGGTCCAAGGGTACAGTAAACCTGAAGTGAAGCATCGGAATCTAAAACTGGACCCACAGGAGATGTTCAAATCATAGAAAGTTAGAGTGTCAATCCTCTTGCACTTAAGTCGGCAATGTGCCTTTTGTATTAAATTCGGATGCAATGTCAGTGTTTCATTGTCAATAAGAAGGTCCAAGGGAAACAGTAAACCTGAAGTAAAGCATCGGAATCTAAAACTGGACTCACAGGAGAGGTTCAAATAATAGAAAATTAGAGTGTCAATCCTCTTGTACTTAAGTCGGCATTGTGCCTTTTGTATTAAATTCGGATGCAATGTCTGTGTTTCATTGTCAATAAGAAGGTCCAAGGGATACAGTAAACCTGAAGTGAAGCATTGGAATCCAAAACAGGACTCACAGGAGAGGTTCAAATCAAAGAACCTTAGAACGTCAGTCCTCTTGTACTTAAGTCGGCATTGTGCCTTTTGTATTAAATTCGGATGCAATTTCTGTGTTCCATCGTCAATAAGAGGGTCCAAGGGATACAGTAAGCCTGACGTGGAGCATCGGAATCTAAAACTGGACTAACAGGAGAGGTTCAAATCATAGAAAATTAGAGTGTCAGTCCTCTTGTACTTAAGTCGAACTTCCTATTAAATTCGGATGCAATTTCTGAGTTTCATCGTCAATAAGAAGGTCCAAGGGAGACAGTAACCCTGAAGTGAAGTATCGGAATCTAAAACTGGACTCACAGGAGAGGTTCAAATAATAGAAATTAGAGTGTCAATCCTCTTGTACTTAAGTCGGCATTGTGCCTTTTGTATTTAATTCGTATGCAATTTCTGTGTTTCATCGTCAATAAGAGGGTCCAAGGGATACAGTAACCCTGACGTGGAGCATCGGAATCTAAAACTGGACTAACAGGAGAGGTTCAAATCATAGAAAGTTAGAGTGTCTGTCCACTTGTACTTAAGTCGGCATTGTGCCTTTTCTATTAAATTCGGATGCAATTTCTGTGTTTCATCGTCAATAAGAAGGTCCAAGGGAGACAGTAAACCTGAAGTGAAGCATCGGAATCTAAAACTGGACTCACAGGAGATTTTCAAATCATAGAAATTTGGAGAGTCAGTCCTCTTGTACCTAAGTCGGCAATGTGGATTTTGTATTAAATTAGGATGCAATTTCTGTGTTTCATCGTCAATAAGAAGCTCCAAGGTATACAGTAAACCTGAAGTGAAGCATCGGAATCTAAAACAGGACTCACAGGAGAGGTCAAATCATAGAAAGTTACAGTGTCAGTCCTCTTGTACTTAAGTCGGCATTTTGCCTTTTGTATTAAATTCGGATGCAATTTCTGTGTTTCATGGTCAATTAGAAAGTCCAAGGTATACAGTAAACCTGATGTGAAGCATCGGAATCTAAAACTGGACTCACAGGAGAGGTTCAAATCATAGAAAGTTAGAGTGTCAGTCCTGTTGTACTTAAGTAGGCATTACGATTTTTCTATTAAATTCGGATGCAATTTCATTGTTTCATCGTCAATAAGAAGGTCCAAGGGAGACAGTAAACCTGAAGTGAAGTATCGGAATCTAAAACTGGACTAACAGGAGAGGTTCAAACCATAGAAAGTTAGAGTGTCAGTCCCTTTGTACTTGAGTCGGCATTGTAACTTTTGTATTAAATTAGATGCAATTACTGTGTTTCATCGTCAATAAGAAGGTCCAAGCGATACAGTAAACCAGTAGTGAAGCATCGGAATCTGAAACTGGTCTCACAGGATAGGTTCAAATCATAGAATGTTAGAGTGTCAGTCGTCCTGTACTTAAGTCGGCATTGGGCCTTTTGTATTAAATTCGGATACCATTTCTGTGTTTCATCGTCGATAGGAAGGTCCAAGGGATACAGTAAACCTGACGTGGAGCATCGGAATCTAAAACTGGACTAACAGGAGAGGTTCAAATCATAGAAAGTTAGAGTGTCAGTCCTCTTGTACTTAAGTCGGACATCCTATTAAATTCGGATGCAATTTCTGAGTTTCATCGTCAATAAGAAGGTCCAAGGGATACAGAAATCCTGAAGTGAAGTATCGGAATCCAAAACTGGATTCACAGGAGAGGTTCAAACCGTAGAAAGGTAGGGTGTCAGTCCTCTTGTACTTAAGTCGGCATTGTGCCTTTTGTATTATATTCGGATGCAATTTCTGTGTTTCATCGTCAGTAAGAAGGTCCAATGGATACAGTACACATTAAGTGAAGCATCTGAATCTAAAACTGGACTCACAGGAGAGGTTCAAATCATAGAAAGTTAGAGTGTCAATCCTCTTGTACATAAGTCGGCACTGTGCCTTTTGTATTAAATTCAGATGCAAAGTCTGTGTTTCATTGTCAATAAGAAGGTCCAAGGGAAACAGTAAACCTACAGTGAAGCATCGGAATCTAAAACTGGACTCACAGGAGAGGTTCAAATCATAGAATGTTAGAGTGTCAGTCCTCTTGTGCTTAAGTCGGCATGTGCCTTTTGAATTGAATTCGGGTGTAATTTCTGTGTTTCATCGTCAATAAGAAGGTAAAAGGGATACAGTAAACCTGAAGTGAAGCATCGGAATCTAAAAGTGGACTCACAGGAGAGGTTGAAATAATAGAAAATTAGAGTGTCAATCCTCTTGTCCTTAAGTCGGCATTGTGCCTTTTGTATTAAATTCGGATGCAATGTCTGTGTTTCATTGTCAATAAGAAGGTCCAAGGGAAACAGTAAACCTGAAGTGAAGCATCGGAATCTAAAACTGGACTCACAGGAGAGGTTCAAATCATAGAAAGTTAGAGTGTCAGTCCTCTTGTACTTAAGTCGGCGTTGTGCCTTTTGTATTAAATACGGATGTAATGTCAGTGTTTCACAGTCAATAAGAAGGTCCAAGGGAAACAGTAAACCTGAAGTGAAGCATCGGAATCTAAAACTGGACTCTCAGGAGAGGTTCAAATCATAGAAAGTTAGAGTGTCAGTCCTCTTGTGCTTAAGTCGGCATTGTGCCTTTTGTATTGAATTCGGGTGCAATTTCTGTGTTTCATCGTCAATAAGAAGGTCCAAGCGATACAGTAGACCTGAAGTGAAGCATCGGAATCTAAAACTGGACTCACAGGAGAGGTTCAAATCATAGAAAGTTAGAGTGTCATTCCTCTTGTACTTAAGTCGTCATTGTGCCTTTTGTATTAAATTAGATTCAATTTCTGTGTTTCATCGTCACTAAGAAGGTCCAAGGGATACAGTAAACCAGTAGTGAAGCATCGGAATGTGAAACTGGACTCACAGGAGAGGTTCAAATCATAGAAAGTTAGAGTGTCAGTCCTCTTGTACTTAAGTCGGCATTGGGCCTTTTGTATTAAATTCGGATGCCATTTCTGTGTTTCATCGTCCATAAGAAGGTCCAAGAGATACAGTAAACCTGAAGTGAAGCATCTTAATCTAAAACTGGACTCACAGAAGATTTTCAAATCATAGAAAGTTGGAGAGTCAGTCCTCTTGTACTTAAGTCGGCAATGTGCCTTTTGTATTAAATTAGGATGCAATTTCTGTGTTTCATCGTCAATAAGAAGGTCCAAGGGATACAGTAAACCTGAAGTGAAGCATCGGAATCTAAAAGTGGACTCACAGGAGAGGTTCAAATAATAGAAAATTAGAGTGTCAATCCTCTTGTACTTAAGTCGGCATTGTGCCTTTTGTATTAAATTCGGATGCAATGTCTGTGTTTCATTGTCAATAAGAAGGTCCAAGGGAAACAGTAAACCTGAAGTTAAGCATCGGAATCTAAAACTGGACTCACAGGAGAGGTTCAAATCATAGAAAGTTAGAGTGTCAGTCCTCTTGTACTTAAGTCGGCATTGTGCCTTTTGTATTAAATTCGGATGCAATTTCTGTGTTTCATCGTCAATAAGAAGGTCCAAGGGTACAGTAAACCTGAAGTGAAGCATCGGAATCTAAAACTGGACCCACAGGAGATGTTCAAATCATAGAAAGTTAGAGTGTCAATCCTCTTGCACTTAAGTCGGCATTGTGCCTTTTGTATTAAATTCGGATGCAATGTCAGTGTTTCATTGTCAATAAGAAGGTCCAAGGGAAACAGTAAACCTGAAGTAAAGCATCGGAATCTAAAACTGGACTCACAGGAGAGGTTCAAATAATAGAAAATTAGAGTGTCAATCCTCTTGTACTTAAGTCGGCATTGTGCCTTTTGTATTAAATTCGGATGCAATGTCTGTGTTTCATTGTCAATAAGAAGGTCCAAGGGATACAGTAAACCTGAAGTGAAGCATTGGAATCCAAAACAGGACTCACAGGAGAGGTTCAAATCAAAGAACCTTAGAATGTCAGTCCTCTTGTACTTAAGTCGGCATTGTGCCTTTTGTATTAATTTCGGATGGAATTTCTGTGTTCCATCGTCAATAAGAGGGTCCAAGGGATACAGTAAACCTGACATGGAGCATCGGAATCTAAAACTGGACTAACAGGAGAGGTTCAAATCATAGAAAGTTAGAGTGTGAGTCCTCTTGTACTTAAGTCGGACTTCCTATTAAATTCGGATGCAATTTCTGAGTTTCATCGTCAATAAGAAGGTCCAAGGGAGACAGTAACCCTGAAGTGAAGTATCGCAATCTAAAACTGGACTCACAGGAGAGGTTCAAACCATAGAAAGTTAGAGTGGCAGTCCCTTTGTACTTAAGTCGGCATTGTAACTTTTGTATTAAATTAGATGCAATTACTGTGTTTCATCGTCAATAAGAAGGTCCAAGCGACACAGTAAACCAGTAGTGAAGCATCGGAATCTGAAACTGGTCTCACAGGATAGGTTCAAATCATAGAATGTTAGAGTGTCAGTCGTCTTGTACTTAAGTCGGCATTGGGCCTTTTGTATTAAATTCGGATACCATTTCTGTGTTTCATAGTCAATAGGAAGGTCCAAGGGATACAGTAAACCTGACGTGCAGCATCGGAATCTAAAACTGGACTAACAGGAGAGGTTCAAATCATAGAAAGTTAGAGTGTCAGTCCTCTTGTACTTAAGTCGGACTTCCTATTAAATTCGGATGCAATTTCTGAGTTTCATCGTCAATAAGAAGGTCCAAGGGATACAGTAATCCTGAAGTGAAGTATCGGAATCCAAAACTGGATTCACAGGAGAGGTTCAAACCGTAGAAAGGTAGGGTGTCAGTCCTCTTGTACTTAAGTCGGCATTGTGCCTTTTGTATTATATTCGGATGCAATTTCTCTGTTTCATCGTCAGTAAGAAGGTCCAATGGATACAGTACACATTAAGTGAAGCATCTGAATCTAAAACTGGACTCACAGGAGAGGTTCAAATCATAGAAAGTTAGAGTGTCAATCCTCTTGTACATAAGTCGGCACTGTGCCTTTTGTATTAAATTCAGATGCAAAGTCTGTGTTTCATTGTCAATAAGAAGGTCCAAGGGAAACAGTAAACCTGAAGTGAAGCATCGGAATCTAAAACTGGACTCACAGGAGAGGTTCAAATCATAGTATGTTAGAGTGTCAGTCCTCTTGTGCTTAAGTCGGCATGTGCCTTTTGAATTGAATTCGGGTGTAATTTCTGTGTTTCATCGTCAATAAGAAGGTAAAAGGGATACAGTAAACCTGAAGTGAAGCATCGGAATCTAAATGTGGACTCACAGGAGAGGTTCAAATAATAGAAAATTAGAGTGTCAATCCTCTTGTCCTGAAGTCGGCATTGTGCCTTTTGTATTAAATTCGGATGCAATGTCTGTGTTTCATTGTCAATAAGAAGGTCCAAGGGAAACAGTAAACCTGAAGTGAAGCATCGGAATCTAAAACTGGACTCACAGGAGAGGTTCAAATCATAGAAAGTTAGAGTGTCAGTCCTCTTGTACTTAAGTCGGCGTTGTGCCTTTTGTATTAAATTCGGATGCAATGTCAGTGTTTCACAGTCAATAAGAAGGTCCAAGGGAAACAGTAAACCTGAAGTGAAGCATCGGAATCTAAAACTGGACTCACAGGAGAGGTTCAAATCATAGAAAGTTAGAGTGTCAGTCCTCTTGTACTTAAGTCGGCATTGGGCCTTTTGTATTAAATTCGGATGTCATTTCTGTGTTTCATCGTCCATAAGAAGGTCCAAGAGATACAGTAAACCTGAAGTGAAGCATCTTAATCTAAAACTGGACTCACAGAAGATTTTCATATCATAGAAAGTTGGAGAGTCAGTCCTCTTGTACTTAAGTCGGCAATGTGCCTTTTGTATTAAATTAGGATGCAATTTCTGTGTTTCATCGTCAATAAGAAGGTCCAAGGGATACAGTAAACCTGAAGTGAAGCATCGGAATCTAAAAGTGGACTCACAGGAGAGGTTCAAATAATAGAAAATTAGAGTGTCAATCCTCTTGTACTTAAGTCGGCATTGTGCCTTTTGTATTAAAATCGGATGCAATGTCTGTGTTTCATTGTCAATAAGAAGGTCCAAGGGAAACAGTAAACCTGAAGTGAAGCATCGGAATCTAAAACTGGACTCACAGGAGAGGTTCAAATCATAGAAAGTTAGAGTGTCAGTCCTCTTGTACTTAAGTCGGCATTGTGCCTTTTGTATTAAATTCGGATGCAATTTCTGTGTTTCATCGTCAATAAGAAGGTCCAAGGGTACAGTAAACCTGAAGTGAAGCATCGGAATCTAAAACTGGACCCACAGGAGATGTTCAAATCATAGAAAGTTAGAGTGTCAATCCTCTTGCACTTAAGTCGGCAATGTGCCTTTTGTATTAAATTCGGATGCAATGTCAGTGTTTCATTGTCAATAAGAAGGTCCAAGGGAAACAGTAAACCTGAAGTAAAGCATCGGAATCTAAAACTGGACTCACAGGAGAGGTTCAAATAATAGAAAATTAGAGTGTCAATCCTCTTGTACTTAAGTCGGCATTGTGCCTTTTGTATTAAATTCGGATGCAATGTCTGTGTTTCATTGTCAATAAGAAGGTCCAAGGGATACAGTAAACCTGAAGTGAAGCATTGGAATCCAAAACAGGACTCACAGGAGAGGTTCAAATCAAAGAACCTTA
The DNA here is from genome assembly GCF_023864345.2 of Schistocerca serialis cubense. Classification (NCBI taxonomy): domain Eukaryota; kingdom Metazoa; phylum Arthropoda; class Insecta; order Orthoptera; family Acrididae; genus Schistocerca; species Schistocerca serialis. The sequence continues at coordinate 18,679,646 of NC_064648.1, forward strand.
GAACGTCAGTCCTCTTGTACTTAAGTCGGCATTGTGCCTTTTGTATTAAATTCGGATGCAATTTCTGTGTTCCATCGTCAATAAGAGGGTCCAAGGGATACAGTAAGCCTGACGTGGAGCATCGGAATCTAAAACTGGACTAACAGGAGAGGTTCAAATCATAGAAAGTTAGAGTGTCAGTCCTCTTGTACTTAAGTCGAACTTCCTATTAAATTCGGATGCAATTTCTGAGTTTCATCGTCAATAAGAAGGTCCAAGGGAGACAGTAATCCTGAAGTGAAGTATCGGAATCTAAAACTGGACTCACAGGAGAGGTTCAAATAATAGAAATTAGAGTGTCAATCCTCTTGTACTTAAGTCGGCATTCGGCTTTTTGTATTAAATTCGGATGCAATGTCCGTGTTTCATTGTCAACAAGAAGGTCCAAGGGATACAGTAAACCTGAAGTGAAGCATCGGAATCCAAAACAGGACTCACAGGAGAGGTTCAAATCAAAGAACCTTAGAATGTCAGTCCTCTTGTACTTAAGTCGGCATTGTGCCTTTTGTATTAAATTCGGATGGAATTTCTGTGTTCCATCGTCAATAAGAGGGTCCAAGGGATACAGTAAACCTGACGTGGAGCATCGGAATCTAAAACTGGACTAACAGGAGAGGTTCAAATCATAGAAAGTTAGAGTGTCAGTCCTCTTGTACTTAAGTCGGACTTCCTATTAAATTCGGATGCAATTTCTGAGTTTCATCGTCAATAAGAAGGTCCAAGGGAGACAGTAACCCTGAAGTGAAGTATCGGAATCTAAAACTGGACTCACAGGAGAGGTTCAAACCATAGAAAGTTAGAGTGGCAGTCCCTTTTTACTTAAGTCGGCATTGTAACTCTTGTATTAAATTAGATGCAATTACTGTGTTTCATCGTCAATAAGAAGGTCCAAGCGACACAGTAAACCAGTAGTGAAGCATCGGAATCTGAAACTGGTCTCACAGGATAGGTTCAAATCATAGAATGTTAGAGTGTCAGTCGTCTTGTACTTAAGTCGGCATTGGGCCTTTTGTATTAAATTCGGATACCACTTCTGTGTTTCATCGTCAATAGGAAGGTCCAAGGGATACAGTAATCCTGACGTGCAGCATCGGAATCTAAAACTGGACTAAGAGGAGAGGTTCAAATCATAGAAAGTTAGAGTGTCAGTCCTCTTGTACTTAAGTCGGACTTCCTATTAAATTCGGATGCAATTTCTGAGTTTCATCGTCAATAAGAAGGTCCAAGGGATACAGTAATCCTGAAGTGAAGTATCGGAATCCAAAACTGGATTCACAGGAGAGGTTCAAACCGTAGAAAGGTAGGGTGTCAGTCCTCTTGTACTTAAGTCGGCATTGTGCCTTTTGTATTATATTCGGATGCAATTTCTCTGTTTCATCGTCAGTAAGAAGGTCCAATGGATACAGTACACATTAAGTGAAGCATCTGAATCTAAAACTGGACTCACAGGAGAGGTTCAAATCATAGAAAGTTAGAGTGTCAATCCTCTTGTACATAAGTCGGCACTGTGCCTTTTGTATTAAATTCAGATGCAAAGTCTGTGTTTCATTGTCAATAAGAAGGTCCAAGGGAAACAGTAAACCGTAAGTGAAGCATCGGAATCTAAAACTGGACTCACAGGAGAGGTTCAAATCATAGAAAGTTAGAGTGTCAGTCCTCTTGTGCTTAAGTCGGCATGTGCCTTTTGAATTGAATTCGGGTGTAATTTCTGTGTTTCATCGTCAATAAGAAGGTAAAAGGGATACAGTAAACCTGAAGTGAAGCATCGGAATCTAAAAGTGGACTCACAGGAGAGGTTCAAATAATAGAAAATTAGAGTGTCAATCCTCTTGTCCTTAAGTCGGCATTGTGCCTTTTGTATTAAATTAGATTCAATTTCTGTGTTTCATCGTCACTAAGAAGGTCCAAGGGATACAGTAAACCAGTAGTGAAGCATCGGAATGTGAAACTGGACTCACAGGAGAGGTTCAAATCATAGAAAGTTAGAGTGTCAGTCCTCTTGTACTTAAGTCGGCATTGGGCCTTTTGTATTAAATTCGGTTGCCATTTCTGTGTTTCATCGTCAATAAGAAGGTCCAAGAGATACAGTAAACCTGAAGTGAAGCATCTTAATCTAAAACTGGACTCACAGAAGATTTTCAAATCATAGAAAGTTGGAGAGTCCGTCCTCTTGTACTTAAGTCGGCAATGTGCCTTTTGTATTAAATTAGGATGCAATTTCTGTGTTTCATCGTCAATAAGAAGGTCCAAGGGATACAGTAAACCTGAAGTGAATCATCGGAATCTAAAAGTGGACTCACAGGAGAGGTTCAAATAATAGAAAATTAGAGTGTCAATCCTCTTGTACTTAAGTCGGCATTGTGCCTTTTGTATTAAATTCGGATGCAATGTCTGTGTTTCATTGTCAATAAGAAGGTCCAAGGGATACAGTAAACCTGAAGTGAATCATCGGAATCCAAAACAGGACTCACAGGAGAGGTTCAAATCAAAGAACCTTAGAATGTCAGTCCTCTTGTACTTAAGTCGGCATTGTGCGTTTTGTATTAAATTCGGATGCAATTTCTGTGTTCCATCGTCAATAAGAGGGTCCAAGGGATACAGTAAACCTGACGTGGAGCATCGGAATCTAAAACTGGACTAACAGGAGAGGTTCAAATCATAGAAAGTTAGAGTGTCAGTCCTCTTGTACTTAAGTCGGACTTCCTATTAAATTCGGATGCAATTTCTGAGTTTCATCGTCAATAAGAAGGTCCAAGGGAGACAGTAACCCTGAAGTGAAGTATCGGAATCTAAAACTGGACTCACAGGAGAGGTTCAAATCATAGAAAGTTAGAGTGTCAGTCCTCTTGTGCTTAAGTCGGCATGTGCCTTTTGAATTGAATTCGGGTGTAATTTCTGTGTTTCATCGTCAATAAGAAGGTCCAAGGGATACAGTAAACCTGAAGTGAAGCATCGGAATCTAAAACTGGACTCACAGGAGAGGTTCAAATAATAGAAAATTAGAGTGTCAATCCACTTGTCCTTAAGTCGGCATTGTGCCTTTTGTATTAAATTCGGATGCAATGTCTGTGTTTCATTGTCAATAAGATGGTCCAAGGGAAACAGTAAACCTGAAGTGAAGCATCGGAATCTAAAACTGGACTCACAGGAGAGGTTCAAATCATAGAAAGTTAGAGTGTCAGTCCTCTTGTACTTAAGTCGGCGTTGTGCCTTTTGTATTAAATTCGGATGCAATGTCAGTGTCTCACAGTCAATAAGAAGGTCCAAGGGAAACAGTAAACCTGAAGTGAAGCATCGGAATCTAAAACTGGACTCAAAGGAGAGGTTCAAATCATAGAAAGTTAGAGTGTCAATCCACTTGTGCTTATGTCGGCATTGTGCCTTTTGTATTGAATTCGGGTGCAGTTTCTGTGTTTCATCGTCAATAAGAAGTTCCAAGGGATACAGTAGACCTGAAGTGAAGCATCGGAATCTAAAACTGGACTCACAGGAGAGGTTCAAATCATAGAAAGTTAGAGTGTCATTCCTCTTGTACTTAAGTCGTCATTGTGCCTTTTGTATTAAATTAGATTCAATTTCTGTGTTTCATCGTCACTAAGGAGGTCCAAGGGATACAGTAAACCAGTAGTGAAGCATCGGAATGTGAAACTGGACTCACAGGAGAGGTTCAAATCATAGAAAGTTAGAGTGTCAGTCCTCTTGTACTTAAGTCGGCATTGGGCCTTTTGTATTAAATTCGGATGCCACTTCTGTGTTTCATCGTCAATAAGAAGGTCCAAGGGATACAGTAAACCTGAAGTGAAGCATCTTAATCTAAAACTGGACTCACAGAAGATTTTCAAATCATAGAAAGTTGGAGAGTCAGTCCTCTTGTACTTAAGTCGGCAATGTGCCTTTTGTATTAAATTATGATGCAATTTCTGTGTTTCATCGTCAATAAGAAGGTCCAAGGGATACTGTAAACCTGAAGTGAAGCATCGGAATCTAAAAGTGGACTCACAGGAGAGGTTCAAATAATAGAAAATTAGAGTGTCAATCCTCTTGTACTTAAGTCGGCATTGTGCCTTTTGTATTAAATTCGGATGCAATGTCTGTGTTTCATTGTCAATAAGAAGGTCCAAGGGAAACAGTAAACCTGAAGTGAAGCATCGGAATCTAAAACTGGACTCACAGGAGAGGTTCAAATCATAGAAAGTTAGAGTGTCAGTCCTCTTGTACTTAAGTCGGCATTGTGCCTTTTGTATTAAATTAGATTCAATTTCTGTGTTTCTTCGTCAATAAGAAGGTCCAAGGGATACAGTAAACCAGTAGTGAAGCATCGGAATCTGAAACTGGACTCACAGGAGAGGTTAAAATCATAGAAAGTTAGAGTGTCAGTCCTCTTGTACTTAAGTCGGAATTGGGCCTTTTGTATTAAATTCGAATGCCATTTCTGTGTATCATCGTCAATAAGAAGGTCCAAGGGATACAGCAAACCTGAAGTGAAGCATCTTAATCTAAAACTGGACTCACAGGAGATTTTCAAATCATACAAAGTTGGAGAGTCAGACCATTTGTACTTAAGTCGGCAATGTGCCTTTTGTATTAAATTAGGATGCAATTTCTGTGTTTCATCGTCAATAAGAAGCTCCAAGGGATACAGTAAACCTGAAGTGAAGCATCGCAATCTAAAACTGGACTCACAGGAGAGGTTCAAATCATAGAACCTTATAGTGTCAGTCCTCTTGTACTTAAGTCGGCATTGTGCCTTTTGTATTTAATTCGTATGCAATTTCTGTGTTTCATCGTCAATAAGAGGGTCCAAGGGATACAGTAAACCTGACGTGGAGCATCGGAATCTAAAACTGGACTAACAGGAGAGGTTCAAATCATAGAAAGTTAGAGTGTCTGTCCACTTGTACTGAAGTCGGCATTGTGCCTTTTCTATTAAATTCGGATGCAATTTCTGTGTTTCATCGTCAATAGGAAGGTCCAAGGGAGACAGTAAACCTGAAGTGAAGCATCGGAATCTAAAACTGGACTCACAGGAGATTTTCAAATCATAGAAATTTGGAGAGTCAGTCCTCTTGTACTTAAGTCGGCAATGTGCATTTTGGATTAAATTAGGATGCAATTTCAGTGTTTCATCGTCAATAAGAAGCTCCAAGGTATACAGTAAACCTGAAGTGAAGCATCGGAATCTAAAACAGGACTCACAGGAGAGGTCAAATCATAGAAAGTTACAGTGTCAGTCCTCTTGTACTTAAATCGGCATTTTGCGTTTTGTATTAAATTCGGATGCAATTTCTGTGTTTCATGGTCAATTAGAAAGTCCAAGGTATACAGTAAACCTGAAGTGAAGCATCGGAATCTAAAACTGGACTCACAGGAGAGGTTCAAATCATAGAAAGTTAGAGTGTCAGTCCTGTTGTACTTAAGTAGGCATTACGATTTTTCTATTAAATTCGGATGCAATTTCATTGTTTCATCGTCAATAAGAAGGTCCAAGGGAGACAGTAAACCTGGAGTGATGTATCGGAATCTAAAACTGGACTAACAGGAGAGGTTCAAACCATAGAAAGTTAGAGTGTCAGTCCCTTTGTACTTAAGTCGGCATTGTAACTTTTGTATTAAATTAGATGCAATTACTGTGTTTCATCGTCAATAAGAAGGTCCAAGCGATACAGTAAACCAGTAGTGAAGCATCGGAATCTGAAACTGGTCTCACAGGATAGGTTCAAATCATAGAATGTTTGAGTGTCAGTCGTCTTGTTCTTAAGTCGGCATTGGGGTTTTTGTATTAAATTAGGATACCATTTCTGTGTTTCATCGTCAACAGGAAGGTCCAAGGGATACAGTAAACCTGACGTGGAGCATCGGAATCTAAAACTGGACTAACAGGAGAGGTTCAAATCATAGAAAGTTAGAGTGTCAGTCCTCTTGTACTTAAGTCGGCGTTGTGCCTTTTGTATTAAATTCGGATGCAATGTCAGTGTTTCACAGTCAATAAGAAGGTCCAAGGGTAACAGTAAACCTGAAGTGAAGCATCGGAATCTAAAACTGGACTCACAGGAGAGGTTCAAATCATAGAAAGTTAGAGTGTCAGTCCTCTTGTGCTTTAGTCGGCATTGTGCCTTTTGTATTGAATTCGGGTGCAATCTCTGTGTTTCATCGTCAATAAGAAGGTCCAAGGGATACAGTAGACCTGAAGTGAAGCATCGGAATCTAAAACTGGACTCACAGGAGAGGTTCAAATCATAGAAAGTTAGAGTGTCATTCCTCTTGTACTTAAGTCGTCATTGTGCCTTTTGTATTAAATTAGATTCAATTTCTGTGTTTCATCGTCACTAAGAAGGTCCAAGGGATACAGTAAACCAGTAGTGAAGCATCGGAATGTGAAACTGGACTCACAGGAGAGGTTCAAATCATAGAAAGTTAGAGTGTCAGTCCTCTTGTACTTAAGTCGGCATTGGGCCTTTTGTAATTAATTCGGATGCCATTTCTGTGTTTCATCGTCAATAAGAAGGTCCAAGGGATACAGTAAACCTGAAGTGAAGCATCTTAATCTAAAACTGGACTCACAGGAGATTTTCAATTCATAGAAAGTTGGAGAGTCAGTCCTCTTGTACTTAAGTCGGCAATGTGCCTTTTGTATTAAATTAGGATGCAATTTCTGTGTTTCATCGTCAATAAGAAGGTCCAAGGGATACAGTAAACCTGAAGTGAAGCATCGGAATCTAAAAGTGGACTCACAGGAGAGGTTCAAATAATAGAAAATTAGAGTGTCAATCCTCTTGTACTTCAGTCGGCATTGTGCCTTTTGTATTAAATTCGGATGCAATGTCTGTGTTTCATTGTCAATAAGAAGGTCCAAGGGAAACAGTAAACCTGAAGTGAAGCATCGGAATCTAAAACTGGGCTCACAGGAGAGGTTCAAATCATAGAAAGTTAGAGTGTCAGTCCTCATGTACTTAAGTCGGCATTGTGCCTTTTGTATTAAATTCGGATGTAATTTCTGTGTTTCATCGTCAATAAGAAGGTCCAAGGGATACAGTAAACCTGAAGTGAAGCATCGGAATCTAAAAATTGGACCCACAGGAGATGTTCAAATCATAGAAAGTTAGAGTGTCAATCCTCTTGCACTTAAGTCGGCATTGTGCCTTTTGTATTAAATACGGATGCAATGTCAGTGTTTCATTGTCAATAAGAAGGTCCAAGGGAAACAGTAAACCTGAAGTAAAGCATCGGAATCTAAAACTGGACTCACAGGAGAGGTTGAAATCATAGAAAGTTAGTGTGTCAGTCCTCTTGTGCTTAAGTCGGCATTGTGCCTTTTGTATTGAATTCGGGTGCAATTTCTGTGTTTCATCGGCAATAAGAAGCTCCAAGGGATACAGTAAACCTGATGTGAAGCATCGGAATCTAAAACTGGACTCACAGGAGAGGTTCAAATCATAGAAAGTTTGAGTGTCAGTCCTCTTGTACTTAGGTCGTCATTGTGCCTTTTGTATTAAATTAGATTCAATTTCTGTGTTTCATCGTCAATAAGAAGGTCCAAGGGATACAGTAAACCAGTAGTGAAGCATCGGAATCTGAAACTGGACTCACAGGAGAGGTTCAAATCATAGAAAGTTAGAGTGTCAGTCCTCTTGTACTTAAGTCGGAATTGGGCCATTTGTATTAAATTCGAATGCCATTTCTGTCTATCATCGTCAATAAGAAGGTCCAAGGGATACAGTAAACCTGAAGTGAAGCATCTTAATCTAAAACTGGACTCACAGGAGATTTTTAAATCATACAAAGTTGGAGAGTCAGACCTCTTGTACTTAAGTCGGCAATGTGCCTTTTGTATTAAATTAGGATGCAATTTCTGTGCTTCATCGTCAATAAGAAGCTCCAAGGGATACAGTAAACCTGAAGTGAAACATCGGAATCTAAAACTGGACTCACAGGAGAGGTTCAAATCATAGAACCTTATAGTGTCAGTCCTCTTGTACTTAAGTCGGCATTGTGCCTTTTGTATTTAATTCGTATGCAATTTCTGTGTTTCATCGTCAATAAGAGGGTCCAAGGGATACAGTAAACCTGACGTGGAGCATCGGAATCTAAAACTGGACTAACAGGAGAGGTTCAAATCATAGAAAATTAGAGTGTCAATCCTCTTGTACTTAAGTCGGCATTGTGCCTTTTGTATTAAATTCGGATGCAATGTCTGTGTTTCATTGTCAATAAGAAGCTCCAAGGGAAACAGTAAACCTGAAGTGAAGCATCGGAATCTAAAACTGGACTCACAGGAGAGGTTCAAATCATAGAAAGTTAGAGTGTCAGTCCTCTTGTACTTAAGTCGGCATTGTGCCTTTTGTATTAAATTCGGATGCAATTTCTGTGTTTCATCGTCAATAAGAAGGTCCAAGGTATACAGTAAACCTGAAGTGAAGCATCGGAATCTAAAACTGGACCCACAGGAGATGTTCAAATCATAGAAAGTTAGAGTGTCAATCCTCTTGCACTTAAGTCGGCATTGTGCCTTTTGTATTAAATTCGGATGCAATGTCAGTGTTTCATTGTCAATAAGAAGGTCCAAGGGAAACAGTAAACCTGAAGTAAAGCATCGGAATCTAAAACTGGACTCACAGGAGAGGTTGAAATCATAGAAAGTTAGAGTGTCAGTCCCTTTGTACTTAAGTCGGCATTGTAACTTTTGTATTAAATTAGATGCAATTACTGTGTTTCATCGTCAATAAGAAGGTCCAAGCGATACAGTAAACCAGTAGTGAAGCATCGGAATCTGAAACTGGACTCACAGGATAGGTTCAAATCATAGAATGTTAGAGTGTCAGTCCTCTTGTACTTAAGTCGGCATTGGGCCTTTTGTATTAAATTCGGATACCATTTCTGTGTTTCATCGTCAATAGGAAGGTCCAAGGGATACAGTAAACCTGAAGTGAAGCATCGGAATCTAAAACTGGAATCACAGGAGATTTTCAATTCATTGAAAGTTGGAGAGTCAGTCCACTTGTACTTATGTCGGGAATGTGCCTTTTGTATTAAATTAGGATGCAATTTCTGTGTTTCATCGTCAATAAGAAGCTCCAAGGGATACAGTAAACCTGAAGTGAAGCATCGGAATCTAAAACAGGACTCACAGGAGAGGTTCAAATCAAAGAACCTTAGAATGTCAGTCCTCTTGTACTTAAGTCGGCATTGTGCCTTTTGTATTAAATTCGGATGCAATTTCTGTGTTTCATCGTCAATAAGAGGGTCCAAGGGATACAGTAAACCTGACGTGGAGCATCGGAATCCAAAACTGGACTAACAGGAGAGGTTCAAATCATAGAAAGTTAGAGTGTCAGTCCTCTTGTACTTAAGTCGGCATTGTGCCTTTCCTATTAAATTCGGATGCAATTTCTGAGTTTCATCGACATTAAGAAGGTCCAAGGGAGACAGTAAACCTGAAGTGAAGTATCGGAATCTAAAACTGGATTCACAGGAGAGGTTCAAACCATAGAAAGTTAGGGTGTCAGTCCTCTTGTACTTAAGTCGGCATTGTGCCTTTCCTATTAAATTCGGATGCAATTTCTGAGTTTCATCGACATTAAGAAGGTCCAAGGGAGACAGTAAACCTGAAGTGAAGTATCGGAATCTAAAACTGGATTCACAGGAGAGGTTCAAACCATAGAAAGTTAGGGTGTCAGTCCTCTTGTACTTAAGTCGGCATTGTGCCTTTTGTATTAAATTCGGATGCAATTTCTGTGTTTCATCGTCAATAAGAAAGTTCAATGGATACAGTAAACATTAATTGAAGCATCTGAATCTAAAACTGGACTCACAGGAGAGGTTCAAATCATAGAAAGTTAGAGTGTCAATACTCTTGTACATAAGTCGGCATTGTGCATTTTGTATTAAATTCAGATGCAAAGTCTGTGTTTTATTGTCAATAAGAAGGTCCAAGGGATACAGTAAACCTGAAGTGAAGCATCGGAATCTAAAACTGGACTCACAGGAGAGGTTCAAATCATAGAAAGTTAGAGTGTCAGTCCTCTTGTACTTAAGTCGGCATTGTGCCTTTTGTATTAAATTCGGATGCAATTTCTGTGTTTCATCGTCAATAAGAAGGTCCAAGGTATACAGTAAACCTGAAGTGAAGCATCGGAATCTAAAACTGGACCCACAGGAGATGTTCAAATCATAGAAAGTTAGAGTGTCAATCCTCTTGCACTTAAGTCGGCATTGTGCCTTTTGTATTAAATTCGGATGCAATGTCAGTGTTTCATTGTCAATAAGAAGGTCCAAGGGAAACAGTAAACCTGAAGTAAAGCATCGGAATCTAAAACTGGACTCACAGGAGAGGTTGAAATCATAGAAAGTTAGAGTGTCAGTCCCTTTGTACTTAAGTCGGCATTGTAACTTTTGTATTAAATTAGATGCAATTACTGTGTTTCATCGTCAATAAGAAGGTCCAAGCGATACAGTAAACCAGTAGTGAAGCATCGGAATCTGAAACTGGACTCACAGGATAGGTTCAAATCATAGAATGTTAGAGTGTCAGTCCTCTTGTACTTAAGTCGGCATTGGGCCTTTTGTATTAAATTCGGATACCATTTCTGTGTTTCATCGTCAATAGGAAGGTCCAAGGGATACAGTAAACCTGAAGTGAAGCATCGGAATCTAAAACTGGAATCACAGGAGATTTTCAATTCATTGAAAGTTGGAGAGTCAGTCCACTTGTACTTATGTCGGGAATGTGCCTTTTGTATTAAATTAGGATGCAATTTCTGTGTTTCATCGTCAATAAGAAGCTCCAAGGGATACAGTAAACCTGAAGTGAAGCATCGGAATCTAAAACAGGACTCACAGGAGAGGTTCAAATCAAAGAACCTTAGAATGTCAGTCCTCTTGTACTTAAGTCGGCATTGTGCCTTTTGTATTAAATTCGGATGCAATTTCTGTGTTTCATCGTCAATAAGAGGGTCCAAGGGATACAGTAAACCTGACGTGGAGCATCGGAATCCAAAACTGGACTAACAGGAGAGGTTCAAATCATAGAAAGTTAGAGTGTCAGTCCTCTTGTACTTAAGTCGGCATTGTGCCTTTCCTATTAAATTCGGATGCAATTTCTGAGTTTCATCGACATTAAGAAGGTCCAAGGGAGACAGTAAACCTGAAGTGAAGTATCGGAATCTAAAACTGGATTCACAGGAGAGGTTCAAACCATAGAAAGTTAGGGTGTCAGTCCTCTTGTACTTAAGTCGGCATTGTGCCTTTTGTATTAAATTCGGATGCAATTTCTGTGTTTCATCGTCAATAAGAAAGTTCAATGGATACAGTAAACATTAATTGAAGCATCTGAATCTAAAACTGGACTCACAGGAGAGGTTCAAATCATAGAAAGTTAGAGTGTCAATACTCTTGTACATAAGTCGGCATTGTGCATTTTGTATTAAATTCAGATGCAAAGTCTGTGTTTTATTGTCAATAAGAAGGTCCAAGGGATACAGTAAACCTGAAGTGAAGCATCGGAATCTAAAACTGGACTCACAGGAGAGGTTCAAATAATAGAAAATTAGAGTGTCAATCCTCTTGTTCTTAAGTCTTCATTGTGCCTTTTGTATTAAATTCGGATGCAATGTCTGTGTTTCATTGTCAATAAGAAGGTCCAAGGGAACAGTAAACCTGAAGTGAAGCATCGGAATCTAAAACTGGATTCACAGGAGAGGTTCAAATCATAGAAAGTTAGAGTGTCAGTGCTCTTGTACTTAAGTCGGCGTTGTGCCTTTTGTATTAAATTTGGATGCAATTCAGTGTTTCACAGTCAATAAGAAGGTCCAAGGGAAACAGTAAACCTGAAGTCAAGCATCGGAATCTAAAACTGGACTCACAGGAGAGGTTCAAATCATAGAAAGTTAGAGTGTCAGTCCTCTTGTGCTTAAGTCGGCATTGTGCCTTTTGTATTGAATTCGGGTGCTATTTCTGTGTTTCATCGTCAATAAGAAGGTCCAAGGGATACAGTAGACCTGAAGTGAAGCATCGGAATCTAAAACGGGACTCACAGGAGAGGTTCAAATCATAGAAAGTTAGAGTGTCATTCCTCTTGTACTTAAGTTGTCAGTGTGCCTTTTGTATTAAATTAGATTCAATTTCTGTGTTTCATCGTCACTAAGAAGGTCCAAGGGATACAGTAAACCAGTAGTGAAGCATCGGAATCTGAAACTGGACTCACAGGAGAGGTTCAAATCATAGAAAGTTAGAGTGTCAATCCTCTTGTACTTAAGTCGGCATTGTGCCTTTTGTATTTAATTCGTATGCAATTTCTGTGTTTCATCGTCAATAAGAGGGTCCAAGGGATACAGTTAACCTGACGTGGAGCATCGGAATCTAAAACTGGACGAACAGGAGAGGTTCAAATCATAGAAAGTTAGAGTGTCAATCCTCTTGTACTTAAGTCGGCATTGTGCCTATTGTATTAAATTGAGATGCAATGTCTGTGTTTCATTGTCAATAAGAAGGTCCAAGGGAAACAGTAAACCTGAAGTGAAGCATCGGAATCTAAAACTGGACTCACAGGAGAGGTTCAAATCATAGAAAGTTAGAGAGTCAGTCCTCTAGTGCTTAAGTCGGCATTGTGCCTTTTGTACTGAATTCGGGTGCAATTGCTGTGTTTCATCGTCAAGAAGAAGGTCCAAGGGATACAGTAAACCTGAAGTGAACCATCGGAATCCAAAACTGGAGTCACAGAAGAGGTTCAAATCATAGAAAGTTAGAGTATCAGTCCTCTTGTACTTAAGTCGGCATTGTGCCCTTTGTATTAAATTCGGAAGCAATTTGTGTGCTTCATCGTTAATAAGAAGGTCCAAGGGATACAGTAAACCTGTAGTGAAGCATCGGAGTCTTAAACTAGACTCACACGAGAGGTTCAGATCACAGAAAGTTAGAGTGTCAGGTCTCTTGTACTTAAGTCGGCATTGGGCCTTTTGTATTATATTCGGATGCAATTTCTGCGTTTCTTCGTCAATAAGAAGGTCCAAGGGATACAGTAAACATGAAGTGAAGCATCGGAATATAAAACGGGACTCACGGTTAGGTTCAAATCATAGAAAGTTAGACTGTCAATCCTCTTATACTTAAGTCGTCATTGTGCCTTTTGTATTAAATTAGGATGCAATTTCTGTGTTTCATTGTCAATAAGAAGGTCCAAGGGATACAGTAAACCTGACGTGGAGCATCGGAATCTAAAACTGGACTAACAGGAGAGGTTCGAATCATAGAGAGTTAGAGTGTCAGTCCACTTGTACTTAAGTCAGCATTGTGAATTTTTGTTAAATTCGGATGCAATTTCTGTGTTTCATCGACAATAAGAAGGTCTAAGGGATACAGTAAACCTGAAGTGAAGCATCGGAATCTAAAACAGGACTCACAGGGAAGGTCAAATCATAGAAAGTTAGAGTGTCAGTCCTCTTGTACTTAAGTCGGCATTGTGCCTTTTCTATTAAATTCGGATGTAATTTCTGTGTTTCATCGTCAATAAGAAGGTCCAAGGGAGACAGTAAACCTGAAGTGAAGTATCGGAATCTAAAACTGGATTCACAGGAGAGGTTCAAAGCATAGAAAGTTAGGGTGTCAGTCCTCTTGTACTTAAGTCGGGATTGTGCCTTTTGTATTAAATTCGGATGCAATTTCTGTGTTTCATCGTCAATAAGAAGGTCCAATGGATACAGTAAACATTAAGGGAAGCATCTGAATCTAAAACTGGACTCACAGGAGAGGTTCAAATCATAGAAAGTTAGAGTGTCAATCCTCTTGTACTTAAGTCGGCATTGTGCCTTTTGTATTAAATTCGGATGCAATGTCTGTGTTTCATTGTCAATAAGAAGGTCCAAGGGAAACAGTAAACCTGAAATGAAGCATCGGAATGTAAAACTGGACTCACAGGGGAGGTTCAAATCATAGAGAGTTAGAGTGTCAGTCCTCTTGTGCTTAAGTCGGCATTGTGCCTTTTGAAATGAATTCGGGTGCAATTTCTGTGTTTCATCGTCAATAAGAAGGTCCAAGGGACACAGTAAACTTGAAGTGAAGCATCGGAATCTAAAACTGGACTCACAGGAGAGGTTCAAATCATAGAAAGTTAGAGCATCTGTCCTCTTGTACCTAAGTCGTCGTTGTGCCTTTTGTATTAAATTCCATTCAATTTCTGTGTTTCATCGTCAATAAGAAGGACCACGGGATACAGTAAACCTGAAGTGAAGTATCGGAAACTAAAACTGGACTCACAGGAGAGGTTCAAATAATAGAAAGTTAGAGTGTCAGTCCTCTTGTACTTAAGTCGGCAGTGTGCCAATTTTGTTAAATTCGGATGCAATTTCTTGGATTCATCGTCAATACGACGGTCCAAGGGATACAGTAAACCTGAAGTGCAGCATCGGAATCTAAAACTGGACTCACAGGAGAGGTTCAAATCATAGAAAGTTAGAGTGTCAGTCCTCTTGTACTTAAGTCGGCATTGTGCCCTTTGTATTATATTCGGATGCAATTTCTGTGCTTCATCGTTAATAAGATGGTCCAAGGGATACAGTAAACCGGTAGTGAAGCATCGGAATCTAAATCTGGACTCACAGGAGAGGTACAAAGCATAGAAAAATAGAGTGTCAGTCCTCTTGTACTTAAGTCGGCATTGGGCCTTTTGTATTAAATTCGGATGCAATTTCTGTGTTTCATCGTCAATAAGAAAGTTCAAGGGATACAGTAAACCTGAAGTGAAGCATTGGAAGCTAAAACTGGACTCACAGGAGATTTACAAATCATAGAAATTTGGAGTGTCAGTCCTCTTGTACTGAAGTCGGCATTGTGCCTTTTGTATTAAATTCGGATTCAATCTCTGTATTTCATCGTCAATAAGAAGGTCAAAGGGATACAGTAAACCTGAAGTGAGGCATCTGAATCTAAAACTGGACTCACAGGAGATGTTAAAATCATAGAAACTTAGAGTGTCAGTCCTCTTGTACTTAAGTCGGCATTGTGCCTTTTGTATTAAATTCGGATGCAATTTCTGTGTTTCATCGTCAATAAGAGGGTCCAAGGGATACAGTAAACCAGTAGTGAAGCATTGGAATCTAAAACTGGACTCACAGGAGAGGTTCAAATCATAGAAAGTTAGAGTGTCAGTCCTCTTGTACGTAAGTCGGCATTGTGCCCTTTGTATTAAATTCGGATGCAATTTCTGTGCTTCATCGTTAATAAGATGGTCCAAGGGATACAGTAAACCGGTAGTGAAGCATCGGAATCTAAATCTGGACTCACAGGAGAGGCACAAAGCATAGAAAAATAGAGTGTCAGTCCTCTTGTACTTAAGTCGGCATTGGGCCTTTTGTATTAAATTCGGATGCAATTTCTGTGTTTCATCGTCAATAAGAAAGTTCAAGGGATACAGTAAACCTGAAGTGAAGCATTGGAAGCTAAAACTGGACTCACAGGAGGGGTCAAATCATAGAAAGTTAGAGTGTCAGTCCTCTTGTACTGAAGTCGGCATTTTGCCTTTTGTATTAAATTCGGATTCAATCTCTGTGTTTCATCGTCAATAAGAAGGTCAAAGGGATACAGTAAACCTGAAGTGAGGCATCGGAATCTAGAACTGGACTCACAGGAGAGGTTAAAATCATAGAAACTTAGAGTGTCAGTCCTCTTGTACTTAAGTCGGCATTGTGCCTTTTGTATTAAATTCGGATGCAATTTCTGTGTTTCATCGTCAATAAGAGGGTCCAAGGGATACAGTAAACCAGTAGTCAAGCATCGGAATCTATAACTGGACTCACAGGAGAGGTTCAAATCGTAGAAAGTTAGAGTGTCAGTCCTCTTGTACTTAAGTCGGCATTGAGTCGTTTGTATTAAATTCGGATGCAATTTCTGTGTTTCATCGTCAATAAGAAGGTCCAAGGAATACAGTAAACCTGAAGTGAAGCATCGGAATCTAAAACTGGACTCACAGGAGATTCTCAAGTCATAGAAAGTTGGAGAGTCAGTCCTCTTGTACTTAAGTCGGCAATGTGCATTTTGTATTAAATTAGGATGCAATTTCAGTGTTTCATCGTCAATAAGAAGCTCCAAGTGATACAGTAAACCTGAAGTGAGGCATCGGAATTTAAAACTGGACTCACAGGAGAGGTTAAAATCATAGAAACTTAGAATGTCAGTCCTCTTGTACTTAATTCGGCATTGTGCCTTTTGTATTAAATTCGGATGCAATTTCTGTGTTTCATCGTCAATAAGAGGGTGCAAGGGATACAGTAAACCTGGAGCATCGGAATCTAAAACTGGACTAACAGGAGAGGTTTAAAACATAGAAAGTTAGAGTGTCAGTCCTCTTGTACTTAAGTCGGCATTGGGCCTTTTGTATTAAATTCGGATGCAATTTCTGTGATTCATCGTCAATAAGAAGGTCCAAGGGATACAGTAAACCTGAAGTGAAGCTTCGGAATCTAAAACTGGACTCACAGGAGATTTCCAAATCATAGAAAGTTGGAGAGTCAGTCCTTTTGTACTTAAGTCGGCAATGTGCATTTTGTATTAAATTAGGATGCAATTTCTGTGTTTCATCGTCAATAAGAAGCTCCAAGGGATACAGTAAACCTGAAGTGAGGCATCGGAATCTAAAACTGGACTCACAGGAGAGGTTCAAAATATTGAATCTTAGGGTCTCAGTCCTCTTGTACTTAAGTCGGCATTGTGCCTTTTGTATTAAATTCGGATGCAACTTCTGTGTTTCATCGTCAATAAGAGGGTCCAAGGGATACAGTAAACCTGACGTGGAGCATCGGAATCTAAAACTGGACTAACTGAAGAGGTTCGAATCATAGAGAGTTAGAGTGTCAGTCCACTTGTACTTATGTCAGCATTGTGAATTTTTATTAAATTCGGATGCAATTTCTGTGTTTCATCGACAATAAGAAGGTCTAAGGGATACAGTAAACCTGAAGTGAAGCATCGGAATCTAAAACAGGACTCACAGGAGAGGCCAAATCATAGAAAGTTACAGTGTCAGTCCTCTTGTACTTATGTCGGAATTGTGCCTTTTGTATTAACTTCGGATGCAATTTCTGTGTTTCATCGTCAATTAGAAGGTCCAAGGTATACAGTAAACCTGAAGTGAAGCATCGGAATCTAAAACTGGACTCACAGGAGAGGTTCAAATCATAGAAAGTTAGAGTGTCAGTCCTCTTGTGCTTAAGTCGGCATTGTGCCTTTTGTATTGAATTCGGGTGCAATTGCTGTGTTTTATCGTCAAGAAGAAGGTCCAAGGGATACTGTAAACCTGAAGTGAAGCATCGGAATATAAAACTGGACTCACAGGAGAGGTTCAAATCATAGAAAGTTAGAGTGTCAGTCCTCTTGTACTTAAGTCGTCATTGTGCCTTTTTTTTAAACTCGATTCAATTTCTGAGTTTCATCGTCAATAAGAAGGTCCACGGGATACAGTAAATCTGAAGTGAAGTATCGGAAACTAAAACTGGACTCACAGGAGAGGTTCAAATCATAGAAAGTTAGAGTGTCAGTCCTCTTGTATTTAAGTCGGAATTGTGCCAATTTTATTAAATTCGGATCCAATTTCTGGGATTCATCGTCAATAAGACGGTTCAAGGGATACAGTAAACCTGAAGTGAAGCAACGGAATCTAAAGCAGGACTCACAGGAGAGGTTCAAATCATAGAAAGTTAGAGTGTTAGTCCTCTTGTACTTAAGTCGGCATTGTGCCCTTTGTATTAAATTCGGATGCAATATCTGTGCTTCATCGTTGATAAGAAGGTCCGAGGGATACAGTAAACCTGTAGTGAAGCATCGGAATCTAAATCTGGAGTCACAGGAGAGGTTCAAAGCATAGAAAGTTAGAGTGTCAGTCCTCTTGTACGTTAGTCGGCATTGTGCCTTTTCAATTAAATTCGCTGCAATTTCTGTGTTTCATCGTCAATAAGAAGGTCCAAGGGATACAGTAAACCTGAAGTGAAGCATCGGAATCCAAAACTGGAGTCACAGAAGAGGTTCAAATCATAGAAAGTTAGAGTATCAGTCCTCTTGTACTTAAGTCGGCATTGTGCCCTTTGTATTAAATTCGGATGCTATTTGTGTGCTTCATCGTTAATAAGAAGGTCCAAGGGATACAGTAAACCTGAAGTGAAGCATCGGAATCTAAAACTGGACTCGCAGGAGAGGTTCAAATCATAGAAAGTTAGAGTGTCAGTCCTCTTGTACTTATGTCGGCATTGTGCCTTTAGTATTATATTCGGATGTAATTGCTGTGTTCCACCGTCAATAAGAAGGTCCAAGGGAAACAGTAAACCTGAAGTGAAGCATCGGAATCTAAAACTGGACTCACAGGAGAGGTTCAAATCATAGAAAGTTAGAGTGTCAGTCTTCTTATACTTAAGTCGGCATTGTGCCTGTTGTAATAAATTCGGATGCAAATTCTGCGTTTCTTCGTCAATAAGAAGGTCCAAGGGATACAGTAAACATGAAGTGAAGCATCGGAATCTAAAACGGGACTCACAGGATAGGTTCAAATCATAGAAAGTTAGACTGTCAATCCTCTTATACTTAAGTCGGCATTGTGCCTTTTGTATTAAATTCGGATGCAATTTCTGTGTTTCATTGTCAATAAGAAGGTCCAAGGGATACAGTAAACCTGAAGTGAAGCATCGGAATCTAAAACTGGACTCGCAGGAGAGGTTCAAATCATAGAAAGTTAGAGTGTCAGTCCTCTTGTACTTATGTCGGCATTGTGCCTTTTGTATTATATACGGATGTAATTGCTGTGTTCCACCGTCAATAAGAAGGTCCAGGGGAAACAGTAAACCTGAAGTGAAGCATCGGAATCTAAAACTGGACTCACAGGAGAGGTTCAAATCATAGAAAGTTAGAGTGTCAGTCTTCTTATACTTAAGTCGGCATTGTGCCTGTTGTATTAAATTCGGATGCAATTTCTGTGTTTCATCGTCAATAAGAAGGTCCAAGGGATACAGTAAACCTGAAGTGAACCATCGTAATCCAAAACTGGACTCACAGGAGAGGTTCAAATCATAGAAAGTTAGAGTATCAGTCCTCTTGTACTTAAGTCGGCATTGTGCCCTTTGTATTAAATTCGGATGCAATTTGTGTGCTTCATCGTTAATAAGAAGGTCCAAGGGATGCAGTAAACCTGTAGTGAAGCATCGGAATCTAAAACTAGACTCACACGAGAGGTTCAATTCACAGAAAGTTAGAGTGTCAGTCCTCTTGTAATTAAGTCGGCATTGGGCCTTTTGTATTAAATTCGGATGCAATTTGTGTGTTTCATCGTCAATAAGAAGGTCCAAGGGATACAGTAAACCTGAAGTGAAGCACTGGAATCTAAAACTGAACTCACAGGAGATTTTCAAATCATAGAAAGTTGGAGTGTCAGTCCTCTTGTACTTAGTCGGCATTGTGCCTTTTGTATTAAATCGGATGCAATTTCTGTGTTTCATTGTCAGTTAGAAGGTCCAAGGTATACTGTAAACCTGAAGTGAAATATCTGAATCTAAAACTGGACTCACAGGAGAGGTTCAAATAATAGATAATTAGAGTGTCAATCCTCTTGTACTTAGGTCGGCATTGTGCCTTTTGTATTAAATTCGGATGCAATGTCTGTGTTTCATTGTCAATAAGAAGGTCCAAGGGAAACAGTAAACCTGAAGTGATGCATCGGAATCTAAATCTGGACTCACAGGAGTGGTTCAAATCATAGAAAGTTAGATTGTCAGTCCCCTTGTGTTTAAGTCGGCAACGTGCCTTTTGTATTGAATTCGGGTGCAATTGCTGTGTTTCATCGTCAAGAAGAAGGTCCAAGGGATACAGTAAACCTGAAGTGAAGCATCGGAATCTAGAACTGGACTCACAGGAGAGGTTCAAGTAATAGAAAATTAGAGTGTCAATCCACTAGTACTTAGGTCGGCATTGTGCCTTTTGTATTAAATTCGGATCCAATGTCTGAGTTTCATTGTCAATAAGAAGGTCCAAGGGAAACCGTAAACCTGAAGTGAAGAATCGGAATCTAAAACTGGACTCACAGGAGAGGTTCAAATCATAGAAAGTTATAGTGTCAGTCCTCTTGTACTTAAGTCGGCATTGTTCCTTTTGTACTAAATTCGGTTCCAATATCTGTGTATCATCGTCAATAAGCAGGTCCAAGGGATACAGTAAACCTGAAGTGAAGCATCGAAATCTAAAACTGGACTCACAGGAGATGTTCAAATCATAGAAATTTAGAGTGTCTGTCCTCTTGCACTTAAGTCGTCATTGTGCCATTTGTATTAAATTCGGATGCAATTTCTGCGTTTCTTCGTCAATATGAAGGTCCAAGGGATACAGTAAACATGAAGTGAAGCATCGGAATCTAAAACGGGACTCACAGGATAGGTTCAAATCATAGAAAGTTAGAGTGTCAATCCTCTTATACTTAAGTCGGCATTGTGCCTTTTGTATTAAATTCGGATGCAATTTCTGTGTATCATTGTCAATAAGAAGGTCCAAGGGATACAGTAAACCTGAAGTGAAGCATCGGAATGTAAAACTGGACTCACAGGAGAGGTTCAAATCATAAAAAGTTAGAGTGTCAGTCCTCTTGTACTTAAGTCGGCATTGTGCATTTTCTATTATATTCGGATTCAATTTCTGTGTTTCATCGTAAATACGAAGGTCCAAGGGAGACAGTAAACCTGAAGTGAAGTTTCGGAATCTAAAACTGGACTCACAGGAGAGGTTCAAATCATAGAAACTTAGAGTGTCAGTCTTCTTGTACTTAAGTCGGCATTGTGCCTGTTGTATTAAATTCGGATGCAAATTCTGTGTTTCATCGTCAATAAGAAGGTCCAAGGGATACAGTAAACCTGAAGTGAAGCATCGGAATCTAAACTGAACTCACAGGAGGTTTTCAAATCATAGAAAGTTGGAGTGTCAGTCCTCTTGTACTTAAGTCGGCATTGGGCCTTTTGTATTAAATTCGGATGCAATTTCTGTGTTTCATCGTCAATAACAAGGTCCAAGGGATACAGTAAACCTGAAGTGAAGCATCGGAATCTAAAACTGAACTCACAGGAGATTTTCAAATCATAGAAAGTTAGAGTGTCAGTCCTCTTGTACTTAAGTCGGCATTGGGCGTTTTGTATTAAATTCGGATGCAATTTCTGTGTTTCATCGACAATAAGAAGGTCTAAGGGATACAGTAAACCTGAAGTGAAGCATCGGAATCTAAAACAGGACTCACAGGAGAGGTCAAATCATAGAATGTTACAGTGTCAGTCCTCTTGTACTAAAGTCGGCATTGTGCCTTTTGTATTAAATTCGGATGTAATTTCTGTGTTTCATCGTCAATAAGAAGGTCCAAGGGATACAGTAAACCTGAAGTGAAGCATCGGAATCTAGAACTGGACTCACCGGAGAGGTTCAAGTAATAGAAAATTAGAGTGTCAATCCACTAGTACTTAGGTCGGCATTGTGCCTTTTGTATTAAATTCGGATCCAATGTCGGAGTTTCATTGTCAATAAGAAGGTCCAAGGGAAACCGTAAACCTGAAGTGAAGAATCGGAATCTAAAACTGGACTCACAGGAGAGGTTCAAATCATAGAAAGTTAGAGTGTCAGTCCTCTTGTGCTTAAGTCGGCATTGTGCCTTTTGTATTGAATTCGGGTGCAATTTCTGTGTTTCATCGTCAATAAGAAGGTCCAAGGGATACAGTAAACCTGAAGTGAAGCATCGGAATATAAAACTAGACTCACAGGAGAGGTTTAAATCATAGAAAGTTAGAGTGGCAGTCCTCTTGTACATAAATCGTCATTGTGCCTTTTGTATTAAATTCGATTCAATTTCTGAGTTTCATCGTCAATAAGACGGTCCAATGGATGCAGTAAACCTGAAGTGAAGCATCGGAAACTAAAGCAGGACTCACAGGAGAGGTTCAAATCATAGAAAGTTAGAGTGTTAGTCCTCTTGTACTTAAGTCGTCATTGTGCCTTTGGTATTAAATTCGATGCAATTTCTGTGTTACATCGTCATTAAGAAGGTCCACGGGATACAGTAAACCTGAAGTGAAGTATCGGAAACTAAAACTGGTCTCACAGGAGAGGTTCAAATCATAGAAAGTTAGAGTGTTAGCCCTCTTGTACTTAAGTCGGCATTGTGCCAATTTTATTAAATTCGGATGCAATTTCTGGGTTTCATCGTCAATGAGACGGTCCAAGGGATACAGTAAACCTGAAGTGAAGCATCGGAATCTAAAACTGGACTCACAGGAGGGATTCAAATCATACAAAGTTAGAGTGTTAGTCCTCTTGTACTTAAGTCGGCATTGTTCCTTTTGTACTAAATTCGGTTGCAATATCTGTGTATCATCGTCAATAAGCAGGTCCAAGGGATACAGCAAACCTGAAGTGAAGCATCGGAATCTAAAACTGGACTCACAGGAGATGTTCAAATCATAGTAATATAGAGTGTCTGTCCTCTTGCACTTAAGTCGTCATTGTGCCATTTGTATTAAATTCGGATGCAATTTCTGCGTTTCTTCGTCAATATGAAGGTCCAAGGGATACAGTAAACATGAAGTGAAGCATCGGAATCTAAAACGGGACTCACAGGATAGGTTCAAATCATAGAAAGTTAGACTGTCAATCCTCTTATACTTAAGTCGGCATTGTGCCTGTTGTATTAAATTCGGATGCAATTTCTGTGTTTCATCGTCAATAAGAAGGTCCAAGGGATACAGTAAACCTGAAGTGAACCATCGGAATCCAAAACTTGACTCACAGGAGAGGTTCAAATCATAGAAAGTTAGAGTATCAGTCCTCTTGTACTTAAGTCGGCATTGTGCCCTTTGTATTAAATTCGGATGCAATTTGTGTGCTTCATCGTTAATAAGAAGGTCCAAGGGATACAGTAAAACTGAAGTGAAGCATCGGAATCTAAAACTGAACTCACAGGAGATTTTCAAATCATAGAAAGTTGGAGTGTCAGTCCTCTTGTACTTAAGTAGGCATTGTGCCTTTTGTATTAAATCGGATGCAATTTCTGTGTTGCATTGTCAGTTAGAAGGTCCAAGCTATACAGTAAACCTGAAGTGAAATATCTGAATCTAAAACTGGACTCACAGGAGAGGTTCAAATAATAGAAAATTAGAGTGTCAATCCTCTTGTACTTAAGTCGGCATTGTGCCTTTTGTATTAATTTCGGATGCAATGTCTGTGTTTCATTGTCAATAAGAAGGTCCAAGGGAAACAGTAAACCTGAAGTGAAGCATCGGAATCTAAAACTGGACTCACAGGAGAGGTTCAAATCATAGAAAGTTAGATTGTCAGTCCCCTTGTGTTTAAGTCGGCATTGTGCCTTTTGTATTGAATTCGGGTGCAATTGCTGTGTTTCATCGTCAAGAAGAAGGTCCAAGAGATACAGTAAACCTGAAGTGAAGCATCGGAATCTAAAACTGGACTCACAGGAGAGGTTCAAATCATAGAAAGTTAGAGTGTCAGTCCTCTTGTACTTAAGTCGTCATTGTGCCTTTGGTATTAAATTCGATGCAATTTCTGTGTTTCATCGTCAATAAGAAAGTCCACGGGATACAGTAAACCTGAAGTGAAGTATCGGAAACTAAAACTGGACTCACAGGAGAGGTGTAAATCATAGAAAGTTAGAATGTCAGCCCTCTTGTACTTAAGTCGGCATTGTGCCAATTTTATTAAATTCGGATGCAATTTCTGGGTTTCATCGTCAATGAGACGGTCCAAGGGATACAGTAAACCTGAAGTGAAGCATCGGAATCTAAAATTGGACTCACAGGAGGGATTCAAATCATACAAAGTTAGAGTGTCAGTCCTCTTGTACTTAAGTCGGCATTGTTCCTTTTGTACTAAATTCGGTTGCAATATCTGTGTATCATCGTCAATAAGCAGGTCCAAGGGATACAGTAAACCTGAAGTGAAGCATCGAAATCTAAAACTGGACTCCCAGGAGATGTTCAAATCATAGAAATTTAGAGTGTCTGTCCTCTTGCACTTAATTCGTCATTGTTCCATTTGTATTAAATTCGGATGCAATTTCTGCGTTTCTTCGTCAATATGAAGGTCCAAGGGATACAGTAAACATGAAGTGAAGCATCGGAATCTAAAACGGGACTCACAGGATAGGTTCAAATCATAGAAAGTTAGAGTGTCAATCATCTTATACTTAAGTCGGCATTGTGCATTTTCTATTAAATTCGGATTCAATTTCTGTGTTTCATCGTAAATACGAAGGTCCAAGGGAGACAGTAAACCTGAAGTGAAGTTTCGGAATCTAAAAGTGGACTCACAGAAGAGGTTCAAATCATAGAAACTTAGAGTGTCAGTCTTCTTATACTTAAGTCGGCATTGTGCCTGTTGTATTAAATTCGGATGTAATTGCTGTGTTCCACCGTCAATAAGAATGACCAAGGGAAACAGTAAACCTGAAGTGAAGCATCGGAATCTAAAACTAGACTCACAGGAAAGGTTCAAATCATAGAAAGTTAGAGTGTCAGTCTTCTTATACTAAAGTCGGCATTGTGCCTGTTGTATTAAATTCGGATGCAATTTGTGTGCTTCATCGTTAATACGAAGGTCCAAGGGATACAGTAAACCTGTAGTGAAGCTTCAGAAACTAAAACTAGACTCACACGAGAGGTTCAAATCACAGAAAGTTAGAGTGTCAGTCCTCTTGTACTTAAGTCGGCTTCGTGCCTGTTGTATTAAATTCGGATGCAAATTCTGTGTTTCATTGTCAATAAGAAGGTCCAAGGGATACAGTAAACCTGAAGTGAAGCATCGGAATCTAAACTGAACTCACAGGAGGTTTTCAAATCATAGAAGGTTGGAGTGTCAGTCCTCTTGTACTTAAGTCGGCATTGGGCCTTTTGTATTAAATTCGGATGCAATTTCTGTGTTTCATCGTCAATAACAAGGTCCAAGGGATACAGTAAACCTGAAGTGAAGCATCGGAATCTAAAACTGAACTCACAGGAGATTTTCAAATCATAGAAAGTTAGAGTGTCAGTCCTCTTGTACTTAAGTCGGCATTGGGCCTTTTGTATTAAATTCGGATGCAATTTCTGTGTTTCAGCGACAATAAGAAGGTCTAAGGGATACAGTAAACCTGAAGTGAAGCATCGGAATCTAAAACAGGACTCACAGGAGAGGTCAAATCATAGAAAGTTACAGTGTCAGTCCTCTTGTACTTAAGTCGGCATTGTGCCTTTTGTATTAAATTCGGATGCAATTTCTGTGTTTCATCGACAATAAGAAGGTCTAAGGGATACAGTAAACCTAAAGTGAAGCATCGGAATCTAAAACAGGACTCACAGGAGAGGTCAAATCTTAGAAAGTTACAGTGTCAGTCCTCTTGTACTTAAGTCGGCATTGTGCCTTTTCTATTAAATTCGAATGCAATTTCTGTGTTTCATCGTCAATAAGAAGGTCCAAGGGAGACAGTAAACCTGAAGTGAAGTATCGGAATCTAGAACTGGACTCACAGGAGAGGTTCAAATAATAGAAAATTAGAGTGTCAATCCACTAGTACTTAGGTCGGCATTGTGCCTTTTGTATTAAATTCGGATCCAATGTCTGAGTTTCATTGTCAATAAGAAGGTCCAAGGCAAACCGTAAACCTGAAGTGAAGCATCGGAATCTAAAACTGGACTCACAGGAGAGATTCAAATCATAGAAAGTTAGAGTGTCAGTCCCCTTGTGCTTAAGTCGGCATTGTGCCTTTTGTATTGAATTCGGGTGCAAATTCTGTGTTTCATCGTCAATAAGAAGGTCCAAGGGATACAGTAAACCTGAAGTGAAGCATCGGAATCTAAAACTAGACTCACAGGAGAGGTTTAAATCATAGAAAGTTAGAGTGTCAGTCCTCTTGTACATAAATCGTCATTGTGCCTTTTGTATTAAATTCGATTCAATTTCTGAGTTTCATCGTCAATAAGACGGTCCACGGGATACAGTAAACCTGAAGTGAAGTATCGGAAACTAAAACTGGACTCACCGGAGAGGTTCAAATCATAGAAAGTTAGAGTGTCCGCCGTCTTGTACTTAAGTCGGCATTGTGCCAATTTTATTAAATTCGGATGCAATTTCTGGGTTTCATCGTCAATAACACGGTCCAAGGGATACAGTAAACCTGAAGTGCAGCATCGGAATCTAAAACTGCACTCACAGGAGGGGTTCAAATCATAGAAAGTTAGAGTGTCAGTCCTCTTATACTTAAGTCGTCTTTGTTCCTTTTGTACTAAATTCGGATGCAATATCTGTGTCTCATCGTCAATAAGCAGGTCCAAGGGATACAGTAAATCTGAAGTGAAGCATCGGAATCTAAAACAGGACTCACAGGAGAGGTTCAAACCATAGGAAGTTAGGGTGTCAGTCCTCTTGTACTTAAGTCGGCATTGGGCCTTTTGTATTAAATTCGGATGCAATTTCTGTGTTTCATCGACAATAAGAAGGTCTAAGGGATACAGTAAACCTAAAGTGAAGCATCGGAATCTAAAACAGGACTCACAGGAGAGGTCAAAACTTAGAAAGTTACAGTGTCAGTCCTCTTGTACTTAAGTCGACATTGTGCCTTTTCTATTAAATTCGAATGCAATTTCTGTGTTTCATCGTCAATAAGAAGGTCCAAGGGAGACAGTAAACCTGAAGTGAAGTATCGGAATCTAAAACTGGACTCACAGGAGAGGTTCAAACCATAGGAAGTTAGGGTTTCAGTCCTCTTGTACTTAAGTCGGCATTGTGCCTTTTGTATTAAATTCGGATGCAATTTCTGTGTTTCATCGTCAATAAGAAGGTCCAAGGGATACAGTAAACCTGAAGTGAAGCATCGGAATCTAGAACTGGACTCACAGGAGAGGTTCAAATAATAGAAAATTAGAGTGTCAATCCACTAGTACTTAGGTCGGCATTGTCCCTTTTGTATTAAATTCGGATCCAATGTCTGAGTTTCATTGTCAATAACAAGGTCCAAGGGAAACCGTAAACCTGAAGTGATGCAACGGAATCTAAAACTGGACTCACAGGAGAGGTTCAAATCATAGAAAGTTAGAGTGTCAGTCCTCTTGTGCTTAAGTCGGCATTGTGCCTTTTGTATTGAATTCGGGTGCAAATTCTGTGTTTCATCGTCAATAAGAAGGTCCAAGGGATACAGTAAACCTGAAGTGAAGC
Source organism: Schistocerca serialis cubense (assembly GCF_023864345.2). Classification (NCBI taxonomy): domain Eukaryota; kingdom Metazoa; phylum Arthropoda; class Insecta; order Orthoptera; family Acrididae; genus Schistocerca; species Schistocerca serialis. Next base: position 18,706,880 of record NC_064648.1, read on the forward strand.
ATCGGAATCTAAAACTAGACTCACAGGAGAGGTTTAAATCATAGAAAGTTAGAGTGTCAGTCCTCTTGTACATAAATCGTCATTGTGCCTTTTGTATTAAATTCGATTCAATTTCTGAGTTTCATCGTCAATAAGACGGTCCAAGGGATACAGTAAACCTGAAGTGAAGCATCGGAAACTAAAGCAGGACTCACAGGAGAGGTTCAAATCATAGAAAAAGAGTGTTAGTCCTCTTGTACTTAAGTCGGCATTGTGCCCTTTGTATTAAATTCGGATGCAATATCGGTGCTTCATCGTTAATAAGAAGGTCCAAGGGATACAGTAAACCTGTAGTGAAGCATTGGAATCTAAATCTGGACTCACAGGAGAGGTTCAAAGCATAGAAAGTTAGAGTGTCAGTCCTCTTGCACTTATGTCAGCATTGGGCCTTTTGTATTAAATTCGGATGCAATTTCTGTGTTTCATCGTCAATAATAAGGTCCGAGGGATACAGTAAACCTGAAGTGAAGCATCGGAATCTAAAACTAGACTCACAGGAGAGGTTTAAATCATAGAAAGTTAGAGTGTCTGTCCTCTTGTACTTAAGTCGGCATGTGCCTTTTGTATTAAATTAGGATGCAATTTCTGTGTTTCATCGTCAATAAAAAGCTCCAAGGGATACAGTAAACCTGAAGTGAGGCATCGGGATCTAAAACTGGACTCACAGGAGAGGTTTAAATCATAGAAAGTTAGAGTGTCAGTCCACTTGTACTTAAGTCGGCATTGTGCCTTTTGTATTAAATTCGGATGCAATTTCTGTGTTTCATCGACAATAAGAAGGCACAAGGGATACAGTAAACCTGAAGTGAAGCATCGGAATCTAAAACAGGACTCACAGGAGAGGTTCAAAACATAGAAAGTTACAGTGTCAGTCCTCTTGTACTTAAGTCGTCATTGTGCCTTTTGTATTAAATTCGGATGCAATTTCTGTGTTTCATCGTCAGTTAGAAGGTCCAAGGTTTACAGTAAACCTGAAGTGAAGCATCGGAATCTAAAACTGGACTCACAGGAGAGGTTCAAATCATAGAAAGTTAGAGTGTCAGTCCTCTTGTACTTAAGTCGGCATTGTGCATTTTCTATTAAATTCGGATGCAATTTCTGTGTATCATCGTCAATACGAAGGTCCAAGGGAGACAGTAAACCTGAAGTGAAGTATCGGAATCTAAAAGTGGACTCACAGGAGAGGTTCAAACGTTAGACAGTTAAGGTGTCAGTCCTCTTGTACTTAAGTCGGCATTGTGCCATTTGTATTAAATTCGGATGCAATTTCTGTGTTTCATCGTCAATAAGAAGGTCCAAGGGATACAGTAAACATGAAGTGAAGCATCGGAATCTAAAACTGGACTCACAGGAGAGGTTCAAATCATAAAAAGTTAGAGTGTCAATCATCTTGTACTTAAGTCGGCATTGTGCCTTTTGTATTAAATTCGGATGCAATGTCAGTGTTTCATTGTCAATAAGAAGGTCCAAGGGAAAAGGTAAACCTGAAGTGAAGCATCGGAATCTAAAACTGGACTCACAGGAGAGGTTCACATCATAGAAAGTTAGAATGCCAGTCCTCTTGTGCTTAAGTCGGCATTGTTCCTTTTTTATTGAATTCGGGTGCAATTTCTGTGTTTCATCGTCAATAAGACGGTCCAAGGGATACAGTAAACCTGCAGTGAAGCATCGGAAACTAAAGCAGGACTCACAGGAGAGGTTCAAATCATAGAAAATTAGAGTGTTAGTCCTCTTGTACTTAAGTCGGCATTGTGCCCTTTGTATTAAATTCGGATGCAATATCTGTGCTTCATCGTTAATAAGAAGGTCCAAGGGATACAGTAAACCTGTAGTGAAGCATTGGAATCTAAAACAGGACTCACAGGAGAGGTTGAAACCATAGGAAGTTAGGGTGTCAGTCCTCTTGTACTTAAGTCGGCATTGTGCCTTTTGTATTAAATTCGGATGCAATTTCTGTGTTTCATCGTCAATAAGAAGGTCCAAGGGATACAGTAAACCTGAAGTGAAGCATCGGAATCTGAAACAGGACTCACAGGAGAGGTCAAATCATAGAAAGTTAGAGTGTCAGTCCTCTTGTACTTAAGTCGGCATTGTGCCAGTTGTATTAAATTCGGATGCAATTTCTGTGTTTCATCGTCAATAAGAAGGTCCAAGTGATACAGTAAACCTGAAGTGAAGCATCGGAATATAACTGAACTCACAGGAGATTTTCAAATCATAGAAAGTTGGAGTGTCAGTCCTCTTGTACTTAATTCGGCATTGGGCCTTTTGTATTAAATTCGGATGCAATTTCTATGTTTCATCGTCAATAACAAGGTCCAAGGAATACAGTAAACCTGAAGTGAAGCATCGGAATCTAAAACTGAACTCACAGGAGATTTTCAAATCATAGAAATTTAGAGTGTCAGTCCTCCTGTACTTAAGTCAGCATTGGGCCTTTTGTATTAAATTCGGATGCAATTTCTGTGTTTCATCGAAAATAAGAAGGTCTAAGGGATACAGTAAACCTGAAGTGAAGCATCGGAATCTAAAACAGGACTCACAGGAGAGGTCAAATCATAAAAAGTTACAGTGTCAGTCCTCTTGTACTTATGTCGGCATTGTGCCTTTTCTATTAAATTCGAATGCAATTTCTGTGTTTCATCGTCAATAAGAAGGTCCAAGAGAGACAGTAAACCTGAAGTGAAGTATCGGAATCTAAAACTGGACTCACAGGAGAGGTTCAAACCATAGGAAGTTAGGGTGTCAGTCCTCTTGTACTTAAGTCGGCATTGTGCCTTTTGTATTAAATTCGGATGCAATTTCTGTGTTTCATCGTCAATAACAAGGTCCAAGGGATACAGTAAACATGAAGTGAAGCATCTGAATCTAAAACGGGACTCACAGGATAGGTTCAAATCATAGAAAGTGAGAGTGTCAATCCTCTTATACTTAAGTCGGCATTGTGCCTGTTGTATTAAATTCGGATGCAATTTCTGTGTTTCATCGTCAATAAGAAGGTCCAAGGGATACAGTAAACCTGAAGTGAACCATCGGAATCCAAAACTTGACTCACAGGAGAGGTTCAAATCATAGAAAGTTAGAGTATCGGTCCTCTTGTACTTAAGTCGGCATTGTGCCCTTTGTATTAAATTCGGATGCAATTTGTGTGCTTCATCGTTAATAAGAAGGTCCAAGGGATACAGTAAAACTGAAGTGAAGCATCGGAATCTAAAACTGAACTCACAGGAGATTTTCAAATCATAGAAAGTTGGAGTGTCAGTCCTCTTGTACTTAAGTCGGCATTGTGCCTTTTGTATTAAATCGGATGCAATTTCTGTGTTGCATTGTCAGTTAGAAGGTCCAAGCTATACAGTAAACCTGAAGTGAAGTATCGGAAACTAAAACTGGACTCACAGGAGAGGTGTAAATCATAGAAAGTTAGAATGTCAGCCCTCTTGTACTTAAGTCGGCATTGTGCCAATTTTATTAAATTCGGATGCAATTTCTGGGTTTCATCGTCAATGAGACGGTCCAAGGGATACAGTAAACCTGAAGTGAAGCATCGGAATCTAAAATTGGACTCACAGGAGGGATTCAAATCATACAAAGTTAGAGTGTCAGTCCTCTTGTACTTAAGTCGGCATTGTTCCTTTTGTACTAAATTCGGTTGCAATATCTGTGTATCATCGTCAATAAGCAGGTCCAAGGGATACAGTAAACCTGAAGTGAAGCATCGAAATCTAAAACTGGACTCACAGGAGATGTTCAAATCATAGAAATTTAGAGTGTCTGTCCTCTTGCACTTAATTCGTCATTGTTCCATTTGTATTAAATTCGGATGCAATTTCTGCGTTTCTTCGTCAATATGAAGGCCCAAGGGATACAGTAAACATGAAGTGAAGCATCGGAATCTAAAACGGGACTCACAGGATAGGTTCAAATCATAGAAAGTTAGAGTGTCAATCCTCTTATACTTAAGTCGGCATTGTGCATTTTCTATTTAATTCGGATTCAATATCTGTGTTTCATCGTAAATACGAAGGTCCAAGGGAGACAGTAAACCTGAAGTGAAGTTTCGGAATCTAAAAGTGGACTCACAGAAGAGGTTCAAATCATAGAAACTTAGAGTGTCAGTCTTCTTATACTTAAGTCGGCATTGTGCCTGTTGTATTAAATTCGGATGTAATTGCTGTGTTCCACCGTCAATAAGAATGTCCAAGGGAAACAGTAAACCTGAAGTGAAGCATCGGAATCTAAAACTGGACTCACAGGAAAGGTTCAAATCATAGAAAGTTAGAGTGTCAGTCCTCTTATACTTAAGTCGGCATTGTGCCTGTTGTATTAAATTCGGATGCAATTTCTGTGTTTCATCGTCAATAATAAGGTCCAAGGGATACAGTAAACCTGAAGTGAAGCATCGGAATCCAAAACTGGACTCACAGGAGGGGTTCAAAGCATAGAAAGTTAGAGTATCAGTCCTGTTGTACTTAAGTCGGCATTGTGCCCTTTGTATTAAATTCGGATGCAATTTGTGTGCTTCATCGTTAATAAGAAGGTCCAAGGGATACAGTAAACCTGTAGTGAAGCTTCGGAAACTAAAACTAGACTCACACGAGAGGTTCAAATCACAGAAAGTTAGAGTGTCAGTCCTCTTGTACTTAAGTCGGCATTGTGCCTGTTGTATTAAATTCGGATGCAAATTCTGTGTTTCATTGTCAATAAGAAGGTCCAAGGGATACAGTAAACCAGAAGTGAAGCATCGGAATCTAAACTGAACTCACAGGAGGATTTCAAATCATAGAAGGTTGGAGTGTCAGTCCTCTTGTACTTAAGTCGGCATTGGGCCTTTTGTATTAAATTCGGATGCAATTTCTGTGTTTCACCGTCAATAACAAGGTCCAAGGGATACAGCAAACCTGAAGTGAAGCATCGGAATCTAAAACTGAACTCACAGGAGATTTTCAAATCATAGAAAGTTAGAGTGTCAGTCCTCTTGTACTTAAGTCGGCATTGGGCCTTTTGTATTAAATTCGGATGCAATTTCTGTGTTTCAGCGACAATAAGAAGGTCTAAGGGATACTGTAAACCTGAAGTGAAGCATCGGAATCTAAAACAGGACTCACAGGAGAGGTCAAATCATAGAAAGTTACAGTGTCAGTCCTCTTGTACTTAAGTCGGCATTGTGCCTTTTGTATTAAATTCGGATGCAATTTCTGTGTTTCATCGACAATAAGAAGGTCTAAGGGATACAGTAAACCTAAAGTGAAGCATCGGAATCTAAAACAGGACTCACAGGAGAGGTCAAATCTTAGAAAGTTACAGTGTCAGTCCTCTTGTACTTAAGTCGGCATTGTGCCTTTTCTATTAAATTCGAATGCAATTTCTGTGTTTCATCGTCAATAAGAAGGTCCAAGGGAGACAGTAAACCTGAAGTGAAGTATCGGAATCTAGAACTGGACTCACAGGAGAGGTTCAAATAATAGAAAATTAGAGTGTCAATCCACTAGTACTTAGGTCGGCATTGTGCCTTTTGTATTAAATTCGGATCCAATGTCTGAGTTTCATTGTCACTAAGAAGGTCCAAGGCAAACCGTAAACCTGAAGTGAAGCATCGGAATCTAAAACTGGACTCACAGGAGAGGTTCAAATCATAGAAAGTTAGAGTGTCAGTCACCTTGTGCTTAAGTCGGCATTGTGCCTTTTGTATTGAATTCGGGTGCAAATTCTGTGTTTCATCGTCAATAAGAAGGTCCAAGGGATACAGTAAACCTGAAGTGAAGCATCGGAATCTAAAACTAGACTCACAGGAGAGGTTTAAATCATAGAAAGTTAGAGTGTCAGTCCTCTTGTACATAAATCGTCATTGTGCCTTTTGTATTAAATTCGATTCAATTTCTGAGTTTCATCGTCAATAAGACGGTCCACGGGATACAGTAAACCTGAAGAGAAGTATCGGAAACTAAAACTGGACTCAACGGAGAGGTTCAAATCATAGAAAGTTAGAGTGTCAGCCGTCTTGTACTTAAGTCGGCATTGTGCCAATTTTATTAAATTCGGATGCAATTTCTGGGTTTCATCGTCAATAACACGGTCCAAGGGATACAGTAAACCTGAAGTGCAGCATCGGAATCTAAAACTGCACTCACAGGAGGGGTTCAAATCATAGAAAGTTAGAGTGTCAGTCCTCTTATACTTAAGTCGTCTTTGTTCCTTTTGTACTAAATTCGGATGCAATATCTGTGTCTCATCGTCAATAAGCAGGTCCAAGGGATACAGTAAACCTGAAGTGAAGCATCGGAATCTAAAACAGGACTCACAGGAGAGGTTCAAACTATAGGAAGTTAGGGTGTCAGTCCTCTTGTACTTAAGTCGGCATTGGGCCTTTTGTATTAAATTCGGATGCAGTTTCTGTGTTTCATCGACAATAAGAAGGTCTAAGGGATACAGTAAACCTACAGTGAAGCATCGGAATCTAAAACAGGACTCACAGGAGAGGTCAAATCTTAGAAAGTTACAGTGTCAGTCCTCTTGTACTTAAGTCGACATTGTGCCTTTTCTATTAAATTCGAATGCAATTTCTGTGTTTCATCGTCAATAAGAAGGTCCAAGGGAGACAGTAAACCTGAAGTGAAGTATCGGAATCTAAAACTGGACTCACAGGAGAGGTTCAAACCATAGGAAGTTAGGGTGTCAGTCCTCTTGTACTTAAGTCGGCATTGTGCCTTTTGTATTAAATTCGGATGCAATTTCTGTGTTTCATCGTCAATAAGAAGGTCCAAGGGATACAGTAAACCTGAAGTGAAGCATCGGAATCTAAAACTAGACTCACAGGAGAGGTTTAAATCATAGAAAGTTAGAGTGTCAGTCCTCTTGTACATAAATCGTTATTGTGCCTTTTGTATTACATTCGATTCAATTTCTGAGTTTCATCGTCAATAAGACGGTCCAAGGGATACAGTAAACCTGAAGTGAAGCATCGGAAACTAAAGCAGGACTCACAGGAGAGGTTCAAATCATAGAAAAAGAGTGTTAGTCCTCTTGTACTTAAGTCGGCATTGTGCCCTTTGTATTAAATTCGGATGCAATATCGGTGCTTCATCGTTAATAAGAAGGTCCAAGGGATACAGTAAACCTGTAGTGAAGCATTGGAATCTAAATCTGGACTCACAGGAGAGGTTCAAAGCATAGAAAGTTAGAGTGTCAGTCCTCTTGCACTTATGTCAGCATTGGGCCTTTTGTATTAAATTCGGATGCAATTTCTGTGTTTCATCGTCAATAAGAAGGTCCGAGGGATACAGTAAACCTGAAGGGAAGCATCGGAAGCTAAAACTGGTCTCTCAGGAGATATACAAATTATAGAAATTTCAAGTGTCTGTCCTCTTTTACTGAAGTCGGCATTGTGCCTTTTGTATTAAATTCGGATTCAATTTCTGTGTTTCATCGTCAATAAGAAGGTCAAAGGGATACAGTAAACCTGAGGTGAAGCATCGGAATCTAAAACTGGAGATGTTCAAATCATAGAATATTAGAGCGTCAGTCCTCTTGTACGTTAGTCGGCATTGTGCCTTTTGAATTAAATTCGATGCAATTTCTGTGTTTCATCGTCAATAAGAAGCTCCAAGGGATACAGTAAACCTGAAGTGAAGTATTGGATTCTAAAACTGGACTCACAGTTTATTTTCAAATCATAGAAAATTGGAGTGTCTGTCCTCTTGTACTTAAGTCGGTATGTGCCTTTTGTATTAAATTAGGATGCAATTTCTGTGTTTCATCGTCAATAAAAAGCTCCAAGGGATACAGTAAACCTGAAGTGAGGCATCGGAATCTAAAACTGGACTCACAGGAGAGGTTTAAATCATAGAAAGTTAGAGTGTCAGTCCACTTGTACTTAAGTCGGCATTGTGCCTTTTGTATTAAATTCGGATGCAATTTCTGTGTTTCATCGACAATAAGAAGGCACAAGGGATACAGTAAACCTGAAGTGAAGCTTCGGAATCTAAAACAGGACTCACAGGAGAGGTTCAAAACATAGAAAGTTACAGTGTCAGTCCTCTTGTACTTAAGTCGTCATTGTGCCTTTTGTATTAAATTCGGATGCAATTTCTGTGTTTCATCGTCAGTTAGAAGGTCCAAGGTTTACAGTAAACCTGAAGTGAAGCATCGGAATCTAAAACTGGACTCACAGGAGAGGTTCAAATCATAGAAAGTTAGAGTGTCAGTCCTCTTGCACTTAAGTCGGCATTGTGCATTTTCTATTAAATTCGGATGCAATTTCTGTGTATCATCGTCAATACGAAGGTCCAAGGGAGACAGTAAACCTGAAGTGAAGTATCGGAATCTAAAAGTGGACTCACAGGAGAGGTTCAAACGTTAGAAAGTTAAGGTGTCAGTCCTCTTGTACTTAAGTCGGCATTGTGCCCTTTGTATTAAATTCGGATGCAATTTCTGTGTTTCATCGTCAATAAGAAGGTCCAAGGGATACAGTAAACATGAAGTGAAGCATCGGAATCTAAAACTGGACTCACAGGAGAGGTTCAAATCATAAAAAGTTAGAGTGTAAATCATCTTGTACTTAAGTCGGCATTGTGCCTTTTGTATTAAATTCGGATGCAATGTCAGTGTTTCATTGTCAATAAGAAGGTCCAAGGGAAAAGGTAAACCTGAAGTGAAGCATCGGAATCTAAAACTGGACTCACAGGAGAGGTTCACATCATAGAAAGTTGGAATGTCAGTCCTCTTGTGCTTAAGTCGGCATTGTTCCTTTTGTATTGAATTCGGGTGCAATTTCTGTGTTTCATCGTCAATAAGACGGTCCAAGGGATACAGTAAACCTGCAGTGAAGCATCGGAAACTAAAGCAGGACTCACAGGAGAGGTTCAAATCATAGAAAATTAGAGTGTTAGTCCTCTTGTACTTAAGTCGGCATTGTGCCCTTTGTATTAAATTCGGATGCAATATCTGTGCTTCATCGTTAATAAGAAGGTCCAAGGGATACAGTAAACCTGTAGTGAAGCATTGGAATCTAAAACAGGACTCACAGGAGAGGTTCAAACCATAGGAAGTTAGGGTGTCAGTCCTCTTGTACTTAAGTCGGCATTGTGCCTTTTGTATTAAATTCGGATGCAATTTCTGTGTTTCATCGTCAATAAGAAGGTCCAAGGGATACAGTAAACCTGAAGTGAAGCATCGGAATCTGAAACAGGACTCACAGGAGAGGTCAAATCATAGAAAGTTAGAGTGTCAGTCCTCTTGTACTTAAGTCGGCATTGTGCCTGTTGTATTAAATTCGGATGCAATTTCTGTGTTTCATCGTCAATAAGAAGGTCCAAGTGATACAGTAAACCTGAAGTGAAGCATCGGAATATAACTGAACTCACAGGAGATTTTTAAATCATAGAAAGTTGGAGTGTCAGTCCTCTTGTACTTAATTCGGCATTGGGCCTTTTGTATTAAATTCGGATGCAATTTCTGTGTTTCATCGTCAATAACAAGGTCCAAGGGATACAGTAAACCTGAAGTGAAGCATCGGAATCTAAAACTGAACTCACAGGAGATTTTCAAATCATAGAAATTTAGAGTGTCAGTCCTCCTGTACTTAAGTCGGCATTGGGCCTTTTGTATTAAATTCGGATGCAATTTCTTTGTTTCATCGAAAATAAGAAGGTCTAAGGGATACAGTAAACCTGAAGTGAAGCATCGGAATCTAAAACAGGACTCACAGGAGAGGTCAAATCATAAAAAGTTACAGTGTCAGTCCTCTTGTACTTATGTCGGCATTGTGCCTTTTCTATTAAATTCGAATGCAATATCTGTGTTTCATCGTCAATAAGAAGGTCCAAGGGAGACAGTAAACCTGAAGTGAAGTATCGGAATCTAAAACTGGACTCACAGGAGAGGTTCAAACCATAGGAAGTTAGGGTGTCAGTCCTCTTGTACTTAAGTCGGCATTGTGCCTGTTGTATTAAATTCGGATGCAATTTCTGTGTTTCATCGTCAATAAGAAGGTCCATGGGATACAGTAAACCTGAAGTGAAGCATCGGAATCCAAACTGATCTCACAGGAGATTTTCAAATCATAGAAAGTTGGAGTGTCAGTCCTCTTGTACTTAAGTCGGCATTGGGCCTTTTGTATTAAATTCGGATGCAATTTCTGTGTTTCATCGTCAATAACAAGGTCCAAGGGATACAGTAAACCTGAAGGTAAGCATCGGAATCTAAAACTGAACTCACAGGAGATTTTCAAATCATAGAAATTTAGAGTGTCAGTCCTCTTGTACTTAAGTCGGCATTGGGCCTTTTGTATTAAATTCGGATGCAATTTCTGTGTTTCATCAACAATAAGAAGGTCTAAGGGATACAGTAAACTTGAAGTGAAGCATCGGAATCTAAAACAGGACTCACAGGAGAGGTCAAATCTTAGAAAGTTACAGTGTCAGTCCTCTTGTACTTAAGTCGGCATTGTGCATTTTCTATTAAATTCGAATGCAATTTCTGTGTTTCATCGTCAATAAGAAGGTCCGAGGGATACAGTAAACCTGAAGTGAAGCATCGGAAGCTAAAACTGGTCTCTCAGGAGATTTACAAATTATAGAAATTTGAAGTGTCTGTCCTCTTGTACTGAAGTCGGCATTGTGCCTTTTGTATTAAATTCGGATTCAATTTCTGTGTTTCATCGTCAATAAGAAGGTCAAAGGGATACAGTAAACCTGAGGTGAAGCATCGGAATCTAAAACTGGAGATGTTCAAATCATAGAATGTTAGAGCGTCAGTCCTCTTGTACGTTAGTCGGCATTGTGCCTTTTGAATTAAATTCGATGCAATTTCTGTGTTTCATCGTCAATAAGAAGCTCCAAGGGATACAGTAAACCTGAAGTGAAGTATTGGATTCTAAAACTGGACTCACAGTTGATTTTCAAATCATAGAAAATTGGAGTGTCTGTCCTCTTGTACTTAAGTCGGCATGTGCCTTTTGTATTAAATTAGGATGCAATTTCTGTGTTTCATCGTCAATAAAAAGCTCCAAGGGATACAGTAAACCTGAAGTGAGGCATCGGAATCTAAAACTGGACTCACAGGAGAGGTTTAAATCATAGAAAGTTAGAGTGTCAGTCCACTTGTACTTAAGTCGGCATTGTGCCTTTTGTATTAAATTCGGATGCAATTTCTGTGTTTCATCGACAATAAGAAGGCACAAGGGATACAGTAAACCTGAAGTGAAGCATCGGAATCTAAAACAGGACTCACAGGAGAGGTTCAAAACATAGAAAGTTACAGTGTCAGTCCTCTTGTACTTAAGTCGTCATTGTGCCTTTTGTATTAAATTCGGATGCAATTTCTGTGTTTCATCGTCAGTTAGAAGGTCCAAGGTTTACAGTAAACCTGAAGTGAAGCATCGGAATCTAAAACAGGACTCACAGGAGAGGTTCAAAACATAGAAAGTTACAGTGTCAATCATCTTGTACTTAAGTTGGCATTGTGCCTTTTGTATTAAATTCGGATGCAATGTCAGTGTTTCATTGTCAATAAGAAGGTCCAAGGGAAAAGGTAAACCTGAAGTGAAGCATCGGAATCTAAAACTGGACTCACAGGAGAGGTTCACATCATAGAAAGTTAGAATGTCAGTCCTCTTGTGCTGAAGTCGGCATTGTTCCTTTTGTATTGAATTCGGGTGCAATTTCTGTGTTTCATCGTCAATAAGACGGTCCAAGGGATACAGTAAACCTGCAGTGAAGCATCGGAAACTAAAGCAGGACTCACAGGAGAGGTTCAAATCATAGAAAATTAGAGTGTTAGTCCTCTTGTACTTAAGTCGGCATTGTGCCCCTTGTATTAAATTCGGATGCAATATCTGTGCTTCATCGTTAATAAGAAGGTCGAAGGGATACAGTAAACCTGTAGTGAAGCATTGGAATCTAAAACAGGACTCACAGGAGAGGTTCAAACCATAGGAAGTTAGGGTGTCAGTCCTCTTGTACTTAAGTCGCCATTGTGCCTTTTGTATTAAATTCGGATGCAATTTCTGTGTTTCATCGTCAATAAGAAGGTCCAAGGGATACAGTAAACCTGAAGTGAAGCATCGGAATCTGAAACAGGACTCACAGGAGAGGTCAAATCATAGAAAGTTAGAGTGTCAGTCCTCTTGTACTTAAGTCGGCATTGTGCCTGTTGTATTAAATTCGGATGCAATTTCTGCGTTTCATCGTCAATAAGAAGGTCCAAGTGATACAGTAAACCTGAAGTGAAGCATCGGAATATATCTGAACTCACAGGAGATTTTAAAATCATAGAAAGTTGGAGTGTCAGTCCTCTTGTACTTAATTCGGCATTGGGCCTTTTGTATTAAATTCGGATGCAATTTCTGTGTTTCATCGTCAATAACAAGGTCCAAGGGATACAGTAAACCTGAAGTGAAGCATCGGAATCTAAAACTGAACTAACAGGAGATTTTCAAATCATAGAAATTTAGAGTGTCAGTCCTCCTGTACTTAAGTCGGCATTTGGCCTTTTGTATTAAATTCGGATGCAATTTCTGTGTTTCATCGAAAATAAGAAGGTCTAAGGGATACAGTAAACCTGAAGTGAAGCATCGGAATCTAAAACAGGACTCACAGGAGAGGTCAAATCATAAAAAGTTACAGTGTCAGTCCTCTTGTACTTATGTCGGCATTGTGCCTTTTCTATTAAATTCGAATGCAATTTCTGTGTTTCATCGTCAATAAGAAGGTCCAAGGGAGACAGTAAACCTGAAGTGAAGTATCGGAATCTAAAACTGGACTCACAGGAGAGGTTCAAACCATAGGAAGTTAGGGTGTCAGTCCTCTTGTACTTAAGTCGGCATTGTGCCTGTTGTATTAAATTCGGATGCAATTTCTGTGTTTCATCGTCAATAAGAAGGTCCATGGGATACAGTAAACCTGAAGTGAAGCATCGGAATCCAAACTGAACTCACAGGAGATTTTCAAATCATAGAAAGTTGGAGTGTCAGTCCTCTTGTACTTAAGTCGGCATTGGGCCTTTTGTATTAAATTCGGATGCAATTTCTGTGTTTCATCGTCAATAACAAGGTCCAAGGGATACAGTAAACCTGAAGTGAAGCATCGGAATCTAAAACTGAACTCACAGGAGATTTTCAAATCATAGAAATTTAGAGTGTCAGTCCTCTTGTACTTAAGTCGGCATTGGGCCTTTTGTATTAAATTCGGATGCAATTTCTGTGTTTCATCAACAATAAGAAGGTCTAAGGGATACAGTAAACCTGAAGTGAAGCATCGGAATCTGAAACAGGACTCACAGGAGAGGTCAAATCTTAGAAAGTTACAGTGTCAGTCCTCTTGTACTTAAGTCGGCATAGTGCCTTTTCTATTAAATTCGAATGCAATTTCTGTGTTTCATCGTCAATAAGAAGGTCCAAGGGAGACAGTAAACCTGAAGTGATGTATCGGAATCTAAAACTGGACTCACAGGAGAGGTTCAAACCATAGGAAGTTAGGGTGTCAGTCCTCTTGTACTTAAGTCGGCATTGTGCCTTTTGTATTAAATTCGGATGCAATTTCTGTGTTTCATCGTCAATAAGAAGGTCCAAGGGATACAGTAAACCTGAAGTGAAGCATCGGAATCTATAAGTGGACTCACAGGAAAGGTACAAATAATAGAAAATTAGAGTGTCAATCCACTGGTACTTAGGTCGGCATTGTGCCTTTTGTATTAAATTCGGATCCAATGTCTGAGTTTCATAGTCAATAAGAAGGTCCAAGGGAAACCGTAAACCTGAAGTGAAGCATCGGAATCTAAAACTGGACTCACAGGAGAGGTTCAAATCATAGAAAGGTAGAGTGTCAGTCCTCTTGTGCTTAAGTCGGCATTGTGCCTTTTGTATTGAATTCGGGTGCAATTTCTGTGTTTCATCGTCAATAAGAAGGTCCAAGGGATACAGTAAACCTGAAGTGAAGCATCGGAATCTAAAACTAGACTCACAGGAGAGGTTTAAATCATAGAAAGTTAGAGTGTCGGTCCTCTTGTACATAAACCGTCATTGTGCCTTTTGTATTAAATTCGATTCAATTTCTGAGTTTCATCGTCAATAAGACGGTCCAAGGGATACAGTAAACCTGCAGTGAAGCATCGGAAACTAAAGCAGGACTCACAGGAGAGGTTCAAATCATAGAAAATTAGAGTCTTAGTCCTCTTGTACTTAAGTCGGCATTGTGCCCTTTGTATTAAATTCGGATGCAATATCTGTGCTTCATCGTTAATAAGAAGGTCCAAGGGATACAGTAAACCTGAAGTGAAGCATCGGAATCTGAAACAGGACTCACAGGAGAGGTCAAATCATAGAAAGTTAGAGTGTCAGTCCTCTTGTACTTAAGTCGGCATTGTGCCTGTTGTATTAAATTCGGATGCAATTTCTGTGTTTCATCGTCAATAAGAAGGTCCAAGTGATACAGTAAACCTGAAGTGAAGCATCGGAATATAACTGAACTCACAGGAGATTTTTAAATCATAGAAAGTTGGAGTGTCAGTCCTCTTGTACTTAATTCGGCATTGGGCCTTTTGTATTAAATTCGGATGCAATTTCTGTGTTTCATCGTCAATAACAAGGTCCAAGGGATACAGTAAACCTGAAGTGAAGCATCGGAATCTAAAACTGAACTCACAGGAGATTTTCAAATCATAGAAATTTGGAGTGTCAGTCCTCCTGTACTTAAGTCGGCATTGGGCCTTTTGTATTAAATTCGGATGCAATTTCTGTGTTTCATCGAAAATAAGAAGGTCTAAGGGATACAGTAAACCTGAAGTGAAGCATCGGAATCTAAAACAGGACTCACAGGAGAGGTCAAATCATAAAAAGTTACAGTGTCAGTCCTCTTGTACTTATGTCGGCATTGTGCCTTTTCTATTAAATTCGAATGCAATATCTGTGTTTCATCGTCAATAAGAAGGTCCAAGGGAGACAGTAAACCTGAAGTGAAGTATCGGAATCTAAAACTGGACTCACAGGAGAGGTTCAAACCATAGGAAGTTAGGGTGTCAGTCCTCTTGTACTTAAGTCGGCAATGTGCCTGTTGTATTAAATTCGGATGCAATATCTGTGTTTCATCGTCAATAAGAAGGTCCATGGGATACAGTAAACCTGAAGTGAAGCATCGGAATCCAAACTGATCTCACAGGAGATTTTCAAATCATAGAAAGTTGGAGTGTCAGTCCTCTTGTACTTAAGTCGGCATTGGGCCTTTTGTATTAAATTCGGATGCAATTTCTGTGTTTCATCGTCAATAACAAGGTCCAAGGGATACAGTAAACCTGAAGGTAAGCATCGGAATCTAAAACTGAACTCACAGGAGATTTTCAAATCATAGAAATTTAGAGTGTCAGTCCTCTTGTACTTAAGTCGGCATTGGACCTTTTGTATTAAATTCGGATGCAATTTCTGTGTTTCATCAACAATAAGAAGGTCTAAGGGATACAGTAAACTTGAAGTGAAGCATCGGTATCTAAAACAGGACTCACAGGAGAGGTCAAATCTTAGAAAGTTACAGTGTCAGTCCTCTTGTACTTAAGTCGGCATTGTGCATTTTCTATTAAATTCGAATGCAATTTCTGTGTTTCATCGTCAATAAGGAGGTCCGAGGGATACAGTAAACCTGAAGTGAAGCATCGGAAGCTAAAACTGGTCTCTCAGGAGATTTACAAATTATAGAAATTTGAAGTGTCTGTCCTCTTGTACTGAAGTCGGCATTGTGCCTTTTGTATTAAATTCGGATTCAATTTCTGTGTTTCATCGTCAATAAGAAGGTCAAAGGGATACAGTAAACCTGAGGTGAAGCATCGGAATCTAAAACTGGAGATGTTCAAATCATAGAATGTTAGAGCGTCAGTCCTCTTGTACGTTAGTCGGCATTGTGCCTTTTGAATTAAATTCGATGCAATTTCTGTGTTTCATCGTCAATAAGAAGCTCCAAGGGATACAGTAAACCTGAAGTGAAGTATTGGATTCTAAAACTGGACTCACAGTTGATTTTCAAATCATAGAAAATTGGAGTGTCTGTCCTCTTGTACTTAAGTCGGCATGTGCCTTTTGTATTAAATTAGGATGCAATTTCTGTGTTTCATCGTCAATAAAAAGCTCCAAGGGATACAGTAAACCTGAAGTGAGGCATCGGAATCTAAAACTGGACTCACAGGAGAGGTTTAAATCATAGAAAGTTAGAGTGTCAGTCCACTTGTACTTAAGTCGTCATTGTGCCTTTTGTATTAAATTCGGATGCAATTTCTGTGTTTCATCGTCAGTTAGAAGGTCCAAGGTTTACAGTAAACCTGAAGTGAAGCATCGGAATCTAAAACAGGACTCACAGGAGAGGTTCAAAACATAGAAAGTTACAGTGTCAATCATCTTGTACTTAAGTTGGCATTGTGCCTTTTGTATTAAATTCGGATGCAATGTCAGTGTTTCATTGTCAATAAGAAGGTCCAAGGGAAAAGGTAAACCTGAAGTGAAGCATCGGAATCTAAAACTGGACTCACAGGAGAGGTTCACATCATAGAAAGTTAGAATGTCAGTCCTCTTGTGCTGAAGTCGGCATTGTGCCTTTTGTATTAAATTCGGATGCAATTTCTGTGTTTCATCGTCAATAAGAAGGTCCAAGGGATACAGTAAACCTGAAGTGAAGCATCGGAATCTATAAGTGGACTCACAGGAAAGGTACAAATAATAGAAAATTAGAGTGTCAATCCACTGGTACTTAGGTCGGCATTGTGCCTTTTGTATTAAATTCGGATCCAATGTCTGAGTTTCATAGTCAATAAGAAGGTCCAAGGGAAACCGTAAACCTGAAGTGAAGCATCGGAATCTAAAACTGGACTCACAGGAGAGGTTCAAATCATAGAAAGGTAGAGTGTCAGTCCTCTTGTGCTTAAGTCGGCATTGTGCCTTTTGTATTGAATTCGGGTGCAATTTCTGTGTTTCATCGTCAATAAGAAGGTCCAAGGGATACAGTAAACCTGAAGTGAAGCATCGGAATCTAAAACTAGACTCACAGGAGAGGTTTAAATCATAGAAAGTTAGAGTGTCGGTCCTCTTGTACATAAACCGTCATTGTGCCTTTTGTATTAAATTCGATTCAATTTCTGAGTTTCATCGTCAATAAGACGGTCCAAGGGATACAGTAAACCTGCAGTGAAGCATCGGAAACTAAAGCAGGACTCACAGGAGAGGTTCAAATCATAGAAAATTAGAGTCTTAGTCCTCTTGTACTTAAGTCGGCATTGTGCCCTTTGTATTAAATTCGGATGCAATATCTGTGCTTCATCGTTAATAAGAAGGTCCAAGGGATACAGTAAACCTGAAGTGAAGCATCGGAATCTGAAACAGGACTCACAGGAGAGGTCAAATCATAGAAAGTTAGAGTGTCAGTCCTCTTGTACTTAAGTCGGCATTGTGCCTGTTGTATTAAATTCGGATGCAATTTCTGTGTTTCATCGTCAATAAGAAGGTCCAAGTGATACAGTAAACCTGAAGTGAAGCATCGGAATATAACTGAACTCACAGGAGATTTTTAAATCATAGAAAGTTGGAGTGTCAGTCCTCTTGTACTTAATTCGGCATTGGGCCTTTTGTATTAAATTCGGATGCAATTTCTGTGTTTCATCGTCAATAACAAGGTCCAAGGGATACAGTAAACCTGAAGTGAAGCATCGGAATCTAAAACTGAACTCACAGGAGATTTTCAAATCATAGAAATTTGGAGTGTCAGTCCTCCTGTACTTAAGTCGGCATTGGGCCTTTTGTATTAAATTCGGATGCAATTTCTGTGTTTCATCGAAAATAAGAAGGTCTAAGGGATACAGTAAACCTGAAGTGAAGCATCGGAATCTAAAACAGGACTCACAGGAGAGGTCAAATCATAAAAAGTTACAGTGTCAGTCCTCTTGTACTTATGTCGGCATTGTGCCTTTTCTATTAAATTCGAATGCAATATCTGTGTTTCATCGTCAATAAGAAGGTCCAAGGGAGACAGTAAACCTGAAGTGAAGTATCGGAATCTAAAACTGGACTCACAGGAGAGGTTCAAACCATAGGAAGTTAGGGTGTCAGTCCTCTTGTACTTAAGTCGGCAATGTGCCTGTTGTATTAAATTCGGATGCAATTTCTGTGTTTCATCGTGAATAAGAAGGTCCATGGGATACAGTAAACCTGAAGTGAAGCATCGGAATCCAAACTGATCTCACAGGAGATTTTCAAATCATAGAAAGTTGGAGTGTCAGTCCTCTTGTACTTAAGTCGGCATTGGGCCTTTTGTATTAAATTCGGATGCAATTTCTGTGTTTCATCGTCAATAACAAGGTCCAAGGGATACAGTAAACCTGAAGGTAAGCATCGGAATCTAAAACTGAACTCACAGGAGATTTTCAAATCATAGAAATTTAGGGTGTCAGTCCTCTTGTACTTAAGTCGGCATTGGGCCTTTTGTATTAAATTCGGATGCAATTTCTGTGTTTCATCAACAATAAGAAGGTCTAAGGGATACAGTAAACTTGAAGTGAAGCATCGGTATCTAAAACAGGACTCACAGGAGAGGTCAAATCTTAGAAAGTTACAGTGTCAGTCCTCTTGTACTTAAGTCGGCATTGTGCATTTTCTATTAAATTCGAATGCAATTTCTGTGTTTCATCGTTAATAAGAAGGTCCGAGGGATACAGTAAACCTGAAGTGAAGCATCGGAAGCTAAAACTGGTCTCTCAGGAGATTTACAAATTATAGAAATTTGAAGTGTCTGTCCTCTTGTACTGAAGTCGGCATTGTGCCTTTTGTATTAAATTCGGATTCAATTTCTGTGTTTCATCGTCAATAAGAAGGTCAAAGGGATACAGTAAACCTGAGGTGAAGCATCGGAATCTAAAACTGGAGATGTTCAAATCATAGAATGTTAGAGCGTCAGTCCTCTTGTACGTTAGTCGGCATTGTGCCTTTTGAATTAAATTCGATGCAATTTCTGTGTTTCATCGTCAATAAGAAGCTCCAAGGGATACAGTAAACCTGAAGTGAAGTATTGGATTCTAAAACTGGACTCACAGTTGATTTTCAAATCATAGAAAATTGGAGTGTCTGTCCTCTTGTACTTAAGTCGGCATGTGCCTTTTGTATTAAATTAGGATGCAATTTCTGTGTTTCATCGTCAATAAAAAGCTCCAAGGGATACAGTAAACCTGAAGTGAGGCATCGGAATCTAAAACTGGACTCACAGGAGAGGTTTAAATCATAGAAAGTTAGAGTGTCAGTCCACTTGTACTTAAGTCGGCATTGTGCCTTTTGTATTAAATTCGGATGCAATTTCTGTGTTTCATCGACAATAAGAAGGCACAAGGGATACAGTAAACCTGAAGTGAAGCATCGGAATCTAAAACAGGACTCACAGGAGAGGTTCAAAACATAGAAAGTTACAGTGTCAGTCCTCTTGTACTTAAGTCGTCATTGTGCCTTTTGTATTAAATTCGGATGCAATTTCTGTGTTTCATCGTCAGTTAGAAGGTCCAAGGTTTACAGTAAACCTGAAGTGAAGCATCGGAATCTAAAACAGGACTCACAGGAGAGGTTCAAAACATAGAAAGTTACAGTGTCAATCATCTTGTACTTAAGTTGGCATTGTGCCTTTTGTATTAAATTCGGATGCAATGTCAGTGTTTCATTGTCAATAAGAAGGTCCAAGGGAAAAGGTAAACCTGAAGTGAAGCATCGGAATCTAAAACTGGACTCACAGGAGAGGTTCACATCATAGAAAGTTAGAATGTCAGTCCTCTTGTGCTGAAGTCGGCATTGTTCCTTTTGTATTGAATTCGGGTGCAATTTCTGTGTTTCATCGTCAATAAGACGGTCCAAGGGATACAGTAAACCTGCAGTGAAGCATCGGAAACTAAAGCAGGACTCACAGGAGAGGTTCAAATCATAGAAAATTAGAGTGTTAGTCCTCTTGTACTTAAGTCGGCATTGTGCCCTTTGTATTACATTCGGATGCAATATCTGTGCTTCATCGTTAATAAGAAGGTCCAAGGGATACAGTAAACCTGTAGTGAAGCATTGGAATCTAAAACAGGACTCACAGGAGAGGTTCAAACCATAGGAAGTTAGGGTGTCAGTCCTCTTGTACTTAAGTCGGCATTGTGCCTTTTGTATTAAATTCGGATGCAATTTCTGTGTTTCATCGCCAATAAGAAGGTCCAAGGGATACAGTAAACCTGAAGTGAAGCATCGGAATCTGAAACAGGACTCACAGGAGAGGTCAAATCATAGAAAGTTAGAGTGTCAGTCCTCTTGTACTTAAGTCGGCATTGTGCCTGTTGTATTAAATTCGGATGCAATTTCTGCGTTTCATCGTCAATAAGAAGGTCCAAGTGATACAGTAAACCTGAAGTGAAGCATCGGAATATATCTGAACTCACAGGAGATTTTAAAATCATAGAAAGTTGGAGTGTCAGTCCTCTTGTACTTAATTCGGCATTGGGCCTTTTGTATTAAATTCGGATGCAATTTCTGTGTTTCATCGTCAATAACAAGGTCCAAGGGATAGAGTAAACCTGAAGTGAAGCATCGGAATCTAAAACTGAACTCACAGGAGATTTTCAAATCATAGAAATGTAGAGTGTCAGTCCTCCTGTACTTAAGTCGGCATTTGGCCTTTTGTATTAAATTCGGATGCAATTTCTGTGTTTCATCGAAAATAAGAAGGTCTAAGGGATACAGTAAACCTGAAGTGAAGCATCGGAATCTAAAACAGGACTCACAGGAGAGGTCAAATCATAAAAAGTTACAGTGTCAGTCCTCTTGTACTTATGTCGGCATTGTGCCTTTTCTATTAAATTCGAATGCAATTTCTGTGTTTCATCGTCAATAAGAAGGTCCAAGGGAGACAGTAAACCTGAAGTGAAGTATCGGAATCTAAAACTGGACTCACAGGAGAGGTTCAAACCATAGGAAGTTAGGGTGTCAGTCCTCTTGTACTTAAGTCGGCATTGTGCCTGTTGTATTAAATTCGGATGCAATTTCTGTGTTTCATCGTCAATAAGAAGGTCCATGGGATACAGTAAACCTGAAGTGAAGCATCGGAATCCAAACTGAACTCACAGGAGATTTCCAAATCATAGAAAGTTGGAGTGTCAGTCCTCTTGTACTTAAGTCGGCATTGGGCCTTTTGTATTAAATTCGGATGCAATTTCTGTGTTTCATCGTCAATAACAAGTTCCAAGGGATACAGTAAACCTGAAGTGAAGCATCGGAATCTAAAATTGAACTCACAGGAGATTTTCAAATCATAGAAATTTAGAGTGTCAGTCCTCTTGTACTTAAGTCGGCATTGGGCCTTTTGTATTAAATTCGGATGCAATTTCTGTGTTTCATCAACAATAAGAAGGTCTAAGGGATACAGTAAACCTGAAGTGAAGCATCGGAATCTGAAACAGGACTCACAGGAGAGGTCAAATCTTAGAAAGTTACAGTGTCAGTCCTCTTGTACTTAAGTCGGCATTGTGCCTTTTCTATTAAATTCGAATGCAATTTCTGTGTTTCATCGTCAATAAGAAGGTCCAAGGGAGACAGTAAACCTGAAGTGATGTATCGGAATCTAAAACTGGACTCACAGGAGAGGTTCAAACCATAGGAAGTTAGGGTGTCAGTCCTCTTGTACTTAAGTCGGCATTGTGCCTTTTGTATTAAATTCGGATGCAATTTCTGTGTTTCATCGTCAATAAGAAGGTCCAAGGGATACAGTAAACCTGAAGTGAAGCATCGGAATCTATAAGTGGACTCACAGGAAAGGTACAAATAATAGAAAATTAGAGTGTCAATCCACTGGTACTTAGGTCGGCATTGTGCCTTTTGTATTAAATTCGGATCCAATGTCTGAGTTTCATAGTCAATAAGAAGGTCCAAGGGAAACCGTAAACCTGAAGTGAAGCATCGGAATCTAAAACTGGACTCACAGGAGAGGTTCAAATCATAGAAAGGTAGAGTGTCAGTCCTCTTGTGCTTAAGTCGGCATTGTGCCTTTTGTATTGAATTCGGGTGCAATTTCTGTGTTTCATCGTCAATAAGAAGGTCCAAGGGATACAGTAAACCTGAAGTGAAGCATCGGAATCTAAAACTAGACTCACAGGAGAGGTTTAAATCATAGAAAGTTAGAGTGTCGGTCCTCTTGTACATAAACCGTCATTGTGCCTTTTGTATTAAATTCGATTAAATTTCTGAGTTTCATCGTCAATAAGACGGTCCAAGGGATACAGTAAACCTGCAGTGAAGCATCGGAAACTAAAGCAGGACTCACAGGAGAGGTTCAAATCATAGAAAATTAGAGTCTTAGTCCTCTTGTACTTAAGTCGGCATTGTGCCCTTTGTATTAAATTCGGATGCAATATCTGTGCTTCATCGTTAATAAGAAGGTCCAAGGGATACAGTAAACCTGTAGTGAAGCATTGGAATCTAAATCTGGACTCACAGGAGAGGTTCAAAGCATAGAAAGTTAGAGTGTCAGTCCTCTTGTACTTATGTCAGCATTGGGCCTTTTGTATTAAATTCGGATGCAATTTGTGTGTTTCATCGTCAATAAGAAGGTCCGAGGGATACAGTAAACCTGAAGTGAAGCATCAGAAGCTAAAACTGGTCTCTCAGGAGATTTACAAATTATAGAAATTTGGAGTGTCTGTCCTCTTGTACTGAAGTCGGCATTGTGCCTTTTGTATTAAATTCGGATTCGATTTCTGTGTTTCATCATCAATAAGAAGGTCAATGGAATACTGTAAACCTGAGGTGAAGCATCGGAATCTAAAACTGGTGAGGTTCAAATCATAGAATGTTAGAGCATCAGTCCTCTTGTACGTTAGTCGTCATTGTGCTTTTTGAATTAAATTCGATGCAATTTCTGTGTTTCATCGTCAATAAGAAGCTCCGAGGGATACAGTAAACCTGAAGTGAAGCATCGGAATCTAAAACTGGACTCTCAGTTGATTTTCAAATCATAGAAAATTGGAATGCCAGTCCTCTTGTACTTAAGTCGGCAATGTGATTTTGTAATAAATTAGGATGCAAATTCTGTGTTTCATCGTCAATAAGAAGCTGCAAGGGATACAGTAAACCCGAAGTGAGGCATCGGAATCTAAAACTGGACTCACAGGAGAGGTTTAAATCATAGAAGGTTGGAGTGTCAGTCCACTTGTACTTAAGTCGGCATTGTGCCTTTTGTATTAAATTCGGATGCAATTTCTGTGTTTCATCGACAATAAGAGGGCACAAGGGATACAGTAAACCTGAAGTGAAGCATCGGAATCTAAAACAGGACTCACAGGAGAGGTTCAAAACATAGAAAGTTACAGTGTCAGTCCTCTTGTACTTAAGTCGGCATTGTGCCATTTGTATTAAATTCGGATGCAATTTCTGTGTTTCATCGTCAGTTAGAAGGTCCGAGGTATACAGTAAACATGAAGTGAAGCATCGGAATCTAAAACTAGACTCACAGGAGAGGTTCAAATCATAGAAAGTTAGAGTGTCAGTCCTCTTGTACTTAAGTCGGCATTGTGCATTTTCTATTAAATTTGGATGCAATTTCTGTGTATCATCGTCAATACGAAGGTCCAAGGGAGACAGTAAATCTGAAGCGAAGTATCGGAATCTAAAACTGAACTCACAGGAGAGGTTCAAACGTTAGAAAGTTAGGGTGTCAGTCCTCTTGTACTTAAGTCGGCATTGTGCCCTTTGTATTAAATTCGGATGCAATTTCTGTGTTTCATCTTCAATAAGCAGGTCCAAGGGATACAGTAAACCTGAAGTGAAGCATCGGAATCTAAAACTGGACTCACAGGAGATGTTCAAATCATAAAAAGTTAGAGTGTCAATCTTCTTGTACTTAAGTCGGCATTGTGCCTTTTGTATTAAATTCGGATGCAATGTCAGTGTTTCATTGTCAATAAGAAGGTCCAAGGGAAACAGTAAACCTGAATTAAAGCATCGGAATCTAAAACTGGACTCACAGGAGAGGTTCAAATCATAGAAAGTTAGAGTGTCAGTCCTCTTGTGCTTAAGTCGGCATTGTTCCTTTTGTATTGAATTCGGGTGCTATTTCTGTGTATCATCGTCAATAAGAAGGTCCAAGGGATACAGTAAACCTGAAGTGAAGCATCGGAATCTAAAACAGGACTCACAGGAGAAGTTCAAATCATAGAAAGTTTGAGTGTCAGTCCTCTTGTACTTAACTCGTCATTGTGCATTTTGTATTAAATTCGATGCAATTTCTGTGTTTCATCGTCAATAAGAAGGTCCACGGGATACAGTAAACCTGAAGGGAAGTATCGGAAACTAAAACTGGACTCACCGGAGAGGTTCAAATCATAGAAAGTTAGAGTGTCAGCCGTCTTGTACTTAAGTCGGCATTGTGCCAATTTTATTAAATTCGGATGCAATTTCTGGGTTTCATCGTCAATAACACGGTCCAAGGGATACAGTAAACCTGAAGTGCAGCGTCGGAGTCTAAAACTGGACTCACAGGAGGGGTTCAAATCATAGAAAGTTAGAGTGTCAGTCCTCTTATACTTAAGTCGTCTTTGTTCCTTTTGTACTAAATTCGGATGCAATATCTGTGTATCATCGTCAATAAGCAGGTCCAAGGGATACAGTAAACCTGAAGTGAAGCATCTGAATCAAAAACTGGACTCACAGGAGAGGGTCAAACCATAGGAAGTTAGGGTGTCAGTCCTCTTGTACTTAAGTCGGCATTGGGCCTTTTGTATTAAATTCGGATGCAATTTCTGTGTTTCATCGACAATAAGAAGGTCTAAGGGATACAGTAAACCTAAAGTGAAGCATCGGAATCTAAAACAGGACTCACAGGAGAGGTCAAATCTTAGAAAGTTACAGTGTCAGTCCTCTTGTACTTAAGTCAGCATTGTGCCTTTTCTATTAAATTCGAATGCAATTTCTGTGTTTCATCGTCAATAAGAAGGTCCAAGGGAGACAGTATACCTGAAGTGAAATATCGGAATATAAAACTGGACTCACAGGAGAGGTTCAAACCATAGGAAGTTAGGTTGTCAGTCCTCTTGTACTTAAGTCGGCATTGTGCCTTTTGTATTAAATTCGGATGCAATTTCTGTGTTTCATCGTCAATAAGAAGGTCCATGGGATACAGTAAACCTGAAGTGAAGCATCGGAATCTAGAACTGGACTCACAGGAAAGGTTCAAATAATAGAAAATTAGAGTGTCAATCCACTAGTACTTAGGTCGGCATTGTCCCTTTTGTATTAAATTCGGATCCAATGTCTGAGTTTCATTGTCAATAAGAAGGTCCAAGGGAAACCGTAAACCTGAAGTGAAGCATCGGAATCTAAAACAGGACTCACAGGAGAGGTCAAATCATTGAAAGTTACAGTGTCAGTCCTCTTGTACTTAAGTCGGCATTGTGCCTTTTCTATTAAATTCGAATGCAATTTCTGTGTTTCATCGTCAATAAGAAGGCACAAGGGATACAGTAAACCTGAAGTGAAGCATCGGAATCTAAAACAGGACTCACAGGAGAGGTTCAAAACATAGAAAGTTACAGTGTCAGTCCTCTTGTAC
This sequence comes from Schistocerca serialis cubense, assembly GCF_023864345.2. Taxonomy (NCBI): domain Eukaryota; kingdom Metazoa; phylum Arthropoda; class Insecta; order Orthoptera; family Acrididae; genus Schistocerca; species Schistocerca serialis. Next base: position 18,732,493 of record NC_064648.1, read on the forward strand.
TTAAGTCGGCATTGTGCCTTTTGTATTAAATTCGGATGCAATTTCTGTGTTTCATCGTCAGTTAGAAGGTCCGAGGTATACAGTAAACATGAAGTGAAGCATCGGAATCTAAAACTAGACTCACAGATGAGGTTCAAATCATAGAAAGTTAGAGTGTCAGTCCTCTTGTGCTTCAGTCGGCATTGTGCCTTTTGTATTGAATTCGGGTGCAAATTCTGTGTTTCAACGTCAATAACAAGGTCCAAGGGATACAGTAAACCTGAAGTGAAGTATCTGAATCTAAATCTGAACTCACAGGAGATTTTCAAATCATAGAAATTTAGAGTGTCAGTCCTCTTGTACTTAAGTCTGCATTGGGCCTTTTGTATTAAATTCGGATGCAATTTCTGTGTTTCATCGACAATAAGAAGGTCTAAGGGATACAGTAAACCTGAAGTGAAGCATCGGAATCTAAAACAGGACTCACAGGAGAGGTCAAATCATAGAAAGTTACAGTGTCAGTCCTCTTGTACTTAAGTCGGCATTGTGCCTTTTCTATTAAATTCGAATGCAATTTCTGTGTTTCATCGTCAATAAGAAGGCACAAGGGATACAGTAAACCTGAAGTGAAGCATCGGAATCTAAAACAGGACTCACAGGAGAGGTTCAAAACATAGAAAGTTACAGTGTCAGTCCTCTTGTACTTAAGTCGGCATTGTGCCATTTGTATTAAATTCGGATGCAATTTCTGTGTTTCATCGTCAGTTAGAAGTTCCGAGGTATACAGTAAACATGAAGTGAAGCATCGGAATCTAAAACTAGACTCACAGGAGAGGTTCAAATCATAGAAAGTTAGAGTGTCAGTCCTCTTGTACTTAAGTCGGCATTGTGCATTTTATATTAAATTTGGATGCAATTCCTGTGTATCATCGTCAATACGAAGGTCCAAGGGAGACAGTAAATCTGAAGCGAAGTATCGGAATCTAAAACTGGACTCACAGGAGAGGTTCAAACGTTAGAAAGTTAGGGTGTCAGTCCTCTTGTACTTAAGTCGGCATTGTGCCCTTTGTATTAAATTCGGATGCAATTTCTGTGTTTCATCTTCAATAAGCAGGTCCAAGGGATACAGTAAACCTGAAGTGAAGCATCGGAATCTAAAACTGGCCTCACAGGAGAGGTTCAAATCATAAAAAGTTAGAGTGTCAATCTTCTTGTACTTAAGTCGGCATTGTGCCTTTTGTATTAAATTCGGATGCAATGTCAGTGTTTCATTGTCAATAAGAAGGTCCAAGGGAAACAGTAAACCTGAGTTGAAGCATCGGAATCTAAAACTGGACTCACAGGAGAGGTTCAAATCATAGAAAGTTAGAGTGTCAGTCCTCTTGTGCTTAAGTCGGCATTGTTCCTTTTGTATTGAATTCGGGTGCTATTTCTGTGTATCATCGTCAATAAGAAGGTCCAAGGGATACAGTAAACCTGAAGTGAAGCATCGGAATCTAAAACAGGACTCACAGGAGAAGTTCAAATCATAGAAAGTTTGAGTGTCAGTCCTCTTGTACTTAAGCCGTCATTGTGCATTTTGTATTAAATTCGATGCAATTTCTGTGTTTCATCGTCAATAAGAAGGACCACGGGATACAGTAAACCTGAAGGGAAGTATCGGAAACTAAAACTGGACTCACCGGAGAGGTTCAAATCATAGAAAGTTAGAGTGTCAGCCGTCTTGTACTTAAGTCGGCATTGTGCCAATTTTTTAAATTCGGTTGCAATTTCTGGGTTTCATCGTCAATAACACGGTCCAAGGGATACAGTAAACCTGAAGTGCAGCGTCGGAATCTAAAACTGGACTCACAGGAGGGGTTCAAATCATAGAAAGTTAGAGTGTCAGTCCTCTTATACTTAAGTCGTCTTTGTTCCTTTTGTACTAAATTCGGATGCAATATCTGTGTATCATCGTCAATAAGCAGGTCCAAGGGATACAGTAAACCTGAAGTGAAGCATCTGAATCAAAAACTGGACTCACAGGAGAGGGTCAAACCATAGGAAGTTAGGTTGTCAGTCCTCTTGTACTTAAGTCGGCATTGTGCCTTTTGTATTAAATTCGGATGCAATTTCTGTGTTTCATCGTCAATAAGAAGGTCCATGGGATACAGTAAACCTGAAGTGAAGCATCGGAATCTAGAACTGGACTCACAGGAGAGGTTCAAATAATAGAAAATTAGAGAGTCAATCCACTAGTACTTAGGTCGGCATTGTCCCTTTTGTATTAAATTCGGATCCAATGTCTGAGTTTCATTGTCAATAAGAAGGTCCAAGGGAAACCGTAAACCTGAAGTGAAGCATCGGAATCTAAAACTGGACTCACAGGAGAGGTTCAAATCATAGAGAGTTAGAGTGTCAGTCCTCTTGTGCTTCAGTCGGCATTGTGCCTTTTGTATTGAATTCGGGTGCAAATTCTGTGTTTCAACGTCAATAACAAGGTCCAAGGGATACAGTAAACCTGAAGTGAAGTATCTGAATCTAAATCTGAACTCACAGGAGATTTTCAAATCATAGAAATTTAGAGTGTCAGTCCTCTTGTACTTAAGTCTGCATTGGGCCTTTTGTATTAAATTCGGATGCAATTTCTGTGTTTCATCGACAATAAGAAGGTCTAAGGGATACAGTAAACCTGAAGTGAAGCATCGGAATCTAAAACAGGACTCACAGGAGAGGTCAAATCATAGAAAGTTACAGTGTCAGTCCTCTTGTACTTAAGTCGGCATTGTGCCTTTTCTATTAAATTCGAATGCAATTTCTGTGTTTCATCGTCAATAAGAAGGCACAAGGGAAACAGTAAACCTGAAGTGAAGCATCGGAATCTAAAACAGGACTCACAGGAGAGGTTCAAAACATAGAAAGTTACAGTGTCAGTCCTCTTGTACTTAAGTCGGCATTGTGCCTTTTGTATTAAATTCGGATGCAATTTCTGTGTTTCATCGTCAGTTAGAAGGTCCGAGGTATACAGTAAACATGAAGTGAAGCATCGGAATCTAAAACTAGACTCACAGGAGAGGTTCAAATCATAGAAAGTTAGAGTGTCAGTCCTCTTGTACTTAAGTCGGCATTGTGCATTTTCTATTAAATTTGGATGCAATTTCTGTGTATCATCGTCAATACGAAGGTCCAAGGGAGACAGTAAATCTGAAGCGAAGTATCGGAATCTAAAACTGGACTCACAGGAGAGGTTCAAACGTTAGAAAGTTAGGGTGTCAGTCCTCTTGTACTTAAGTCGGCATTGTGCCCTTTGTATTAAATTCGGATGCAATTTCTGTGTTTCATCTTCAATAAGCAGGTCCAAGGGATACAGTAAACCTGAAGTGAAGCATCGGAATCTAAAACTGGACTCACAGGAGAGGTTCAAATCATAAAAAGTTAGAGTGTCAATCTTCTTGTACTTAAGTCGGCATTGTGCCTTTTGTATTAAATTCGGATGCAATGTCAGTGTTTCATCGTCAATAAGAAGGTCCAAGGGAAACAGTAAACCTGAATTGAAGCATCGGAATCTAAAACTGGACTCACAGGAGAGGTTCAAATCATAGAAAGTTAGAGTGTCAGTCCTCTTGTGCTTAAGTCGGCATTGTTCCTTTTGTATTGCATTCGGGTGCTATTTCTGTGTATCATCGTCAATAAGAAGGTCCAAGGGATACAGTAAACCTGAAGTGAAGCATCGGAATCTAAAACAGGACTCACAGGAGAAGTTCAAATCACAGAAAGGTTGAGTGTCAGTCCTCTTGTACTTAACTCGTCATTGTGCATTTTGTATTAAATTCGATGCAATTTCTGTGTTTCATCGTCAATAAGAAGGTCCACGGGATACAGTAAACCTGAAGGGAAGTATCTGAATCAAAAACTGGACTCACAGGAGAGGGTCAAACCATAGGAAGTTAGGGTGTCAGTCCTCTTGTACTTAAGTCGGCATTGGGCCTTTTGTATTAAATTCGGATGCAATTTCTGTGTTTCATCGACAGTAAGAAGGTCCAAGGGATACAGTAAACCTGAAGTGGCGCATCGGAATCTAAAACTAGACTCACAGGAAAGGTTTAAATCATAGAAAGTTAGAGTGTCGGTCCTCTTGTACATAAACCGTCATTGTGCCTTTTGTATTAAATTCGATTAAATTTCTGAGTTTCATCGTCAATAAGACGGTCCAAGGGGTACAGTAAACCTGCAGTGAAGCATCGGAAACTAAAGCAGGACTCACAGGAGAGGTTCAAATCATAGAAAATTAGAGTGTTAGTCCTCTTGTACTTAAGTCGGCATTGTGCCCTTTGTATTATATTCGGATGCAATATCTGTGCTTCATCGTTAATAATAAGGTCCAAGGGATACAGTAAACCTGTAGTGAAGCATTGGAATCTAAATCTGGACTCACAGGAGAGGTTCAAAACATAGAAAGTTAGAGTGTCAGTCCTCTTGTACTTATGTCAGCATTGGGCCTTTTGTATTAAATTCGGATGCAATTTCTGTGTTTCATCGTCAATAAGAAGGTCCATGGGATACAGTAAACCTGAAGTGAAGCATCGGAATCTAGAACTGGACTCACAGGAGAGGTTCAAATAATAGAAAATTAGAGTGTCAATCCACTAGTACTTAGGTCGGCATTGTCCCTTTTGTATTAAATTCGGATCCAATGTCTGAGTTTCATTGTCAATAAGAAGGTCCAAGGGAAACCGTAAACCTGAAGTGAAGCATCGGAATCTAAAACTGGACTCACTGGAAAGGTTCAAATCATAGAGAGTTAGAGTGTCAGTCCTCTTGTGCTTCAGTCGGCATTGTGCCTTTTGTATTGAATTCGGGTGCAATTTCTGTGTTTCATCGACAATAAGAAGGGCTAAGGTATACAGTAAACCTGAAGTGAAGCATCGGAATCTAAAACAGGACTCACAGGAGAGGTCAAATCATAGAAAGTTACAGTGTCAGTCCTCTTGTACTTAAGTCGGCATTGTGCCTTTTCTATTAAATTCGAATGCAATTTCTGTGTTTCATCGTCTATAAGAAGGCACAAGGGATACAGTAAACCTGAAGTGAAGCATCGGAATCTAAAACAGGACTCACAGGAGAGGTTCAAAACATAGAAAGTTACAGTGTCAGTCCTCTTGTACTTAAGTCGGCATTGTGCCTTTTGTATTAAATTCGGATGCAATTTCTGTGTTTCATCGTCAGTTAGAAAGTCCGAGGTATACAGTAAACATGAAGTGAAGCATCGGAATCTAAAACTAGACTCACAGGAGAGGTTCAAATCATAGAAAGTTAGAGTGTCAGTCCTCTTTTACTTAAGTCGGCATTGTGCATTTTCTATTAAATTTGGATGCAATTTCTGTGTATCATCGTCAATACGAAGGTCCAAGGGAGACAGTAAATCTGAAGCGAAGTATCGGAATCTACAACTGGACTCACAGGAGAGGTTCAAACGTTAGAAAGTTAGGGTGTCAGTCCTCTTGTAATTAAGTCGGCATTGTGCCTTTTGTATTAAATTCGGATGCAATTTCTGTGTTTCATCTTCAATAAGCAGGTCCAAGGGATACAGTAAACCTGAAGTGAAGCATCGGAATCTAAAACAGGACTCACAGGAGAAGTTCAAATCATAGAAAGTTTGAGTGTCAGTCCTCTTGTACTTAACTCGTCATTGTGCATTTTGTATTAAATTCGATGCAATTTCTGTGTTTCATCGTCAATAAGAAGGTCCACGGGATACAGTAAACCTGAAGGGAAGTATCGGAATCTAAAACAGGACTCACCGGAGAGGTTCAAATCATAGAAAGTTAGAGTGTCAGCCGTCTTGTACTTAAGTCGGCATTGTGCCAATTTTATTAAATTCGGATGCAATTTCTGGGTTTCATCGTCAATAACACGGTCCAAGGGATACAGTAAACCTGAAGTGCAGCGTCGGAATCTAAAACTGGACTCACAGGAGGGGTTCAAATCATAGAAAATTAGAGTGTCAGTCCTCTTATACTTAAATCGTCTTTGTTCCTTTTGTACTAAATTCGGATGCATTATCTGTGTATCATCGTCAATAAGCAGGTCCAAGGGATACAGTAAACCTGAAGTGAAGCATCTGAATCAAAAACTGGACTCACAGGAGAGGGTCAAACCATAGGAAGTTAGGTTGTCAGTCCTCTTGTACTTAAGTCGGCATTGTGCCTTTTCTATTACATTCGAATGCAATTTCTGTGTTTCATCGTCAATAAGAAGGTCCAAGGGAGACAGTAACCTGAAGTGATGTATCGGAATCTAAAACTGGACTCACAGGAGAGGTTCAAATCATAGAAAGTTAGAGTGTCAGTATTCTTGTGCTTAAGTCGGCATTGTGCCTTTTGTATTGAATTCGGGTGCAATTTCTGTGTTTCATCGTCAATAAGAAGGTCCAAGGGATACAGTAAACCTGAAGTGAAGCATCGGAATCTAAAACTAGACTCACAGGAGAGGTTTAAATCATAGAAAGTTAGAGAGTCGGTTCTCTTGTACATAAACCGTCATTGTGCCTTTTGTATTAAATTCGATTAAATTTCTGAGTTTCATCGTCAATAAGACGGTCCAAGGGATACAGTAAACCTGCAGTGAAGCATCGGAAACTAAAGCAGGACTCACAGGAGAGGTTCAAATCATAGAAAATTAGAGTGTTAGTCCTCTTGTACTTAAGTCGGCATTGTGCCCTTTGTATTATATTCGGATGCAATATCTGTGCTTCATCGTTAATAATAAGGTCCAAGGGATACAGTAAACCTGTAGTGAAGCATTGGAATCTAAATCTGGACTCACAGGAGAGGTTCAAAACATAGAAAGTTAGAGTGTCAGTCCTCTTGTACTTATGTCAGCATTGGGCCTTTTGTATTAAATTCGGATGCAATTTCTATGTTTCATCGTCAATAAGAAGGTCCGAGGGATACAGTAAACCTGAAGTGAAGCATCGGAAGCTAAAACTGGTCTCTCAGGAGATTTACAAATTATAGAAATTTGAAGTGTCTGTCCTCTTGTACTGAAGTCGGCATTGTGCCTTTTGTATTAAATTCGGATTCAATTTCTGTGTTTCTTCGTCAATAAGAAGGTCAAAGGGATACTGTAAACCTGAGGTGAAGCATCGGAATCTAAAACTGGAGAGGTTCAAATCATAGAATGTTAGAGCGTCAGTCCTCTTGTACGGTAGTCGTCATTGTGCCTTTTGAATTAAATTCGATGCAATTTCTGTGTTTCATCGTCAATAAGAAGCTCCAAGGGATACAGTAAACCTGAAGTGAAGCATCGGAATCTAAAACTGGACTCACAGTTGATTTTCAAATCATAGAAAATTGGAGTGTCAGTCCTCTTGTACTTAAGTCGGCAATGTGATTTTGTAATAAATTAGGATGCAATTTCTGTGTTTCATCGTCAATAAGAAGCTCCAAGGGATACAGTAAACCTGAAGTGAGGCATCGTAATCTAAAACTGGACTCACAGGAGAGGTTTAAATCATAGAAAGTTAGAGTGTCAGTCTACTTGTACTTAAGTCGGCATTGTGCCTTTTGTATTTAATTCGGATGCAATTTCTGTGTTTCATCGACAGTAAGAAGGCACAAGGGATACAGTAAACCTGAAGTGAAGCATCGGAATCTAAAACAGGACTCACAGGAGAGGTTCAAAACATAGAAAGTTACAGTGTCAGTCCTCTTGTACTTAAGTCGGCATTGTGCCTTTTGTATTAAATTCGGATGCAATTTCTGTGTTTCATCGTCAGTTAGAAGGTCCGAGGTATACAGTAAACATGAAGTGAAGCATCGGAATCTAAAACTAGACTCACAGGAGAGGTTCAAATCATAGAAAGTTAGAGTGTCCGTCCTCTTGTACTTAAGTCGGCATTGTGCATTTTCTATTAAATTTGGATGCAATTTCTGTGTATCATCGTCAATACGAAGGTCCAAGGGAGACAGTAAATCTGAAGCGAAGTATCGGAATCTAAAAGTGGACTCACAGGAGAGGTTCAAACGTTAGAAAGTTAGGGTGTCAGTCCTCTTGTACTTAAGTCGGCATTGTGCCCTTTGTTTTAAATTCGGATGCAATTTCTGTGTTTCATCGTCTATAAGCAGGGCCAAGGGGTACAGTAAACCTGAAGTGAAGCATCGGAATCTAAAACTGGACTCACAGGAGAGGTTCAAATCATAAAAAGTTAGAGTGTCAATCTTCTTGTACTTAAGTAGGCATTGTGCCTTTTCTATTAAATTCGGATGCAATGTCAGTGTTTCATTGTCAATAAGAAGGTCCAAGGGAAACAGTAAACCTGAAGTGAAGCATCGGAATCTAAAACTAGACTCACAGGAGAGGTTCAAATCATAGAAAGTTAGAGTGTCAGTCCTCTTGTGCTTAAGTCGGCATTGTTCCTTTTGTATTGAATTCGGGTGCTATTTCTGTGTATCATCGTCAATAAGAAGGTCCAAGGGATACAGTAAACCTGAAGTGAAGCATCAGAATCTAAAACAGGACTCACAGGAGAGGTTCAAATCATAGAAAGTTAGAGTGTCAGTCCTCTTGTACTTAACTCGTCATTGTGCATTTTGTATTAAATTCGATTCAATTTCTGTGTTTCATCGTCAATAAGAAGGTCCACGGGATACAGTAAACCTGAAGTGAAGTATCGGAAACTAAAACTGGACTCACCGGAGAGGTTCAAATCATAGAAAGTTAGAGTGTCAGCCGTCTTGTACTTAAGTCGGCATTGTGCCCATTTTATTAAATTCGGATGCAATTTCTGGGTTTCATCGTCAATAACACGGTCCAAGGGATACAGTAAACCTGAAGTGCAGCATCGGAATCTAAAACTGGACTCACAGGAGGGGTTCAAATCATAGAAAGTTAGAGTGTCAGTCCTCTTGTACTTAAGTCGGCATTGTGCCTTTTCTATTAAATTCGAATGCAATTTCTGTGTTTCATCGTCAATAAGAAGGTACAAGGGAGACAGTAAACCTGAAGTGAAGTATCGGAATCTAAAACTGGACTCACAGGAGAGGTTCAAACCATAGGAAGTTAGGGTGTCAGTCCTCTTGTACTTAAGTCGGCATTGTGCCTTTTGTATTAAATTCGGATGCAATTTCTGTGTTTCATCGTCAATAAGAAGGTCCAAGGGATACAGTAAACCTGAAGTGAAGCATCGGAATCTAGAACTGGACTCACAGGAGAGGTTCAAATAATAGAAAATTAGAGTGTCAATCCACTAGTACTTAGGTCGGCATTGTGCCTTTTGTATTAAATTCGGATCCAATGTCTGAATTTCATTGTCAATAAGAAGGTCCAAGGGAAACCGTAAACCTGAAGTGAAGCATCGGAATCTAAAACTGGACTCACAGGAGAGGTTCAAATCATAGAAAGTTAGAGTGTCAGTCCTCTTGTGCTAAAGTCGGCTTTGTGCCTTTTGTATTGAATTCGGGTGCAAATTCTGTGTTTCATCGTCAATAAGAAGGTCCAAAGGATACAGTAAACCTGAAGTGAAGAATCGGAATCTAAAACTAGACTCACAGGAGAGGTTTAAATCATAGAAAGTTAGAGGGTCAGTCCTCTAGTACATAAATCGTCATTGTGCCTTTTGTATTAAATTTGATTCAATTTCTGAGTTTCATCGTCAATAAGACGGTCCACGGGATACAGTAAACCTGAAGTGAAGTATCGGAAACTAAAACTGGACTCACCGGAGAGGTTCAAATCATAGAAAGTTAGAGTGTCAGCCGTCTTGTACTTAAGTCGGCATTGTGCCAATTTTATTAAATTCGGATGCAATTTCTGGGTTTCATCGTCAATAACACGGTCCGAGGGATACAGTAAACCTGAAGTGCAGCATCGGAATCTAAAACTGGACTCACAGGAGGGGTTCAAATCATAGAAAGTTAGAGTGTCAGTCCCCTTATACTTAAGTCGTCTTTGTTCCTTTTGTACTAAATTCGGATGCAATATCTGTGTATCATCGTCAATAAGCAGGTCCAAGGGATACAGTAAACCTGAAGTGAAGCATCGGTATCAAAAACTGGACTCACAGGAGAGGTTCAAACCATAGGAAGTTAGGGTGTCAGTCCTCTTGTACTTAAGTCGGCATTGGGCCTTTTGTATTAAATTCGGATGCAATTTCTGTGTTTCATCGACAATAAGAAGGTCTAAGGGATACAGTAAACCTAAAGTGAAGCATCGGAATCTAAAACAGGACTCACAGGAGAGGTCAAATCTTAGAAAGTTACAGTGTCAGTCCTCTTGTACTTAAGTCGGCATTGTGCCTTTTCTATTAAATTCGAATGCAATTTCTGTGTTTCATCGTCAATAAGATGGTCCAAGGGAGACAGTAAACCTGAAGTGAAGTATCGGAATCTAAAACTGGACTCTCAGGAGAGGTTCAAACCATAGGAAGTTAGGGTGTCAGTCCTCTTGTACTTAAGTCGGCATTGTGCCTTTTGTATTAAATTCGGATGCAATTTCTGTGTTTCATCGTCAATAAGAAGGTCCAAGGGATACAGTAAACCTGAAGTGAAGCATCGGAATCTAGAACTGGACTCACAGGAGAGGTTTAAATCATAGAAAGTTAGAGTGTCAGTCCTCTTGTACATAAATCGTCATTGTGCTTTTTGTATTAAATTCGATTCAATTTCTGAGTTTCATCGTCAATAAGACGTTCCAAGGGATACAGTAAACCTGAAGTGAAGCATCGGAAACTAAAGCAGGACTCACAGGAGAGGTTCAAATCATAGAAAAAGAGTGTTAGTCCTCTTGTACTTAAGTCGGCATTGTGCCCTTTGTATTAAATTCGGATGCAATATCTGTGCTTCATCGTTAATAAGATAGTCCAAGGGATACAGTAAACCTGTAGTGAAGCATTGGAATCTAAAACTTGACTCACAGGAGAGGTTCAAACCATAGGAAGTTAGGGTGTCAGTCCTCTTGTACTTATGTCAGCATTGGGCATTTTGTATTAAATTCGGATGCAATTTCTGTGTTTCATCGTCAATAAGAAGGACCGAGGGATACAGTAAACCTGAAGTGAAGCATCGGAAGCTAAAACTGGTCTCTCAGGAGATTTACAAATTATAGAAATTTGAAGTGTCTGTCCTCTTGTACTGAAGTCGGCATTGTGCCTTTGGTATTAAATTCGGATTCAATTTCTGTGTTTCATCGTCAATAAGAAGGTCAAAGGGATACAGTAAACCTGAGGTGAAGCATCGGAATCTAAAACTGGAGAGGTTCAAATCATAGAATGTTAGAGCGTCAGTCCTCTTGTACGTTAGTCGGCATTGTGCCTTTTGAATTAAATTCGATGCAATTTCTGTGTTTCATCGTCAATAAGAAGCTCCAAGGGATACAGTAAACCTGAAGTGAAGCATTGGAATCTAAAACTGGACTCACAGTTGATTTTCAAATCATAGAAAATTGGAGTGTCAGTCCTCTTGTACTTAAGTCGGCAATGTGCCTTTTGTATTAAATTAGGATGCAATTTCTGTATTTCATCGTCAATAAAAAGCTCCAAGGGGTACAGTAAACCTGAAGTGAGGCATCGGAATCTAAAACTGGACTCACAGGAGAGGTTTAAATCATTGAAAGTTAGAGGGTCAGTCCACTTGTACTTAAGTCGGCATTGTGCCTTTTGTATTAAATTCGGATGCAATTTCTGTGTTTCATCGACAATAAGAAGGCACAAGGGATACAGTAAACCTGAAGTGAAGCATCGGAATCTTAAACAGGACTAACAGGAGAGGTTCAAATCATAAAAAGTTAGAGTGTCAATCTTCTTGTACTTAAGTCGGCATTGTGCCTTTTGTATTAAATTCGGATGCAATTTCTGTGTATCATCGTCAATACGAAGGTCCAAGGGAGACAGTAAACCTGAAGTGAAGTATCGGAATCTAAAAGTGGACTCACAGGAGAGGTTCAAACGTTAGAAAGTTAAGGTGTCAGTCCTCTTGTACTTAAGTCGGCATTGTGCCCTTTGTATTAAATTCGGATGCAATTTCTGTGTTTCATCGTCAATAAGAAGGTCCAAGGGATACAGTAAACATGAAGTGAAGCATCGGAATCTAAAACTGGACTCACAGGAGAGGTTCAAATCATAAAAAGTTAGAGTGTCAATCTTCTTGTACTTAAGTCGGCATTGTGCCTTTTGTATTAAATTCGGATGCAATGTCAGTGTTTCATTGTCAATAAGAAGGTCCAAGGGAAACAGTAAACCTGAAGTGAATCATCGGAATCTAAAACTGGACTCACAGGAGAGGTTCACATCATAGAAAGTTAGAATGTCAGTCCTCTTGCGCTTAAGTCGGCATTGTTCCTTTTGTATTGAATTCGGGTGCTATTTCTGTGTATCATCGTCAATAAGAAGGTCCAAGGGATACAGTAAACCTGAAGTGAAGCATCGGACTCTTAAACAGGACTCACAGGAGAGGTTCAAATCATAGAAAATTAGAGTGTCAGTCCTCTTGTACTTAACTCGTCATTGTGCATTTTGTATTAAATTCGATGCAATTTCTGTGTTTCATCGTCAATAAGAAGGTCCACGGGATACAGTAAACCTGAAGTGAAGTATCGGAAACTAAAACTGGACTCACAGGAGAGGTTCAAATCATAGAAAAATAGAGTGTCAGCCGTCTTGTACTTAAGTCGGCATTGTGCCAATTTTATTAAATTCGGATGCAATTTCTGGGTTTCATCGTCAATAACACGGTCCAAGTGATACAGTAAACCTGAAGTGCAGCATCGGAATCTAAAACTGGACTCACAGGAGGGGTTCAAATCATAGAAAGTTAGAGTGTCAGTTCTCTTATACTTAAGTCGTCATTGTTCCTTTTGTACTAAATTCGGAGGCAATATCTGTGTATCATCGTCAATAAGCAGGTCCAAGGGATACAGTAAACCTGAAGTGAAGCATCGGAATCTAAAACTGGAGAGGTTCAAATCATAGAAAGTTAGAGTGTCAGTCCACTTGTACTTAAGTCGGCAATGTGCCTTTTGTATTAAATTCGGATGCAATTTCTGTCTTTCATCGACAATAAGAAGGCACAAGGGATACAGTAAACCTGAAGTGAAGTATCGGAATCAAAAACTGGTCTCTCAGGAGGTTTACAAATTATAGAAATTTGAAATGTCTGTCCTCTTGTACTGAAATCGGCATTGTGCCTTTTGTATTAAATTCGGATGCAATTTCTGTGTTTCATCGTCAATAATAAGGTCCAAGGGATACAGTAAACCTGAAGTGAAGCATCGGAATCAAGAACTGGACTCACAGGAGAGGTTCAAATCATAGAAAGTTAGAGTATCAGTCCTCTTGCACTTAAGTCGGCATTGTGCCCTTTGTATTAAATTCGGATGCAATTTGTGTGCTTCATCGTTAATAAGAAGGTCCAAGGGATACAGTAAACCTGTAGTGAAGCATCGGAATCTAAAACTAGACTCACACGAGAGGTTCAAATCACAGAAAGTTAGACTGTCAGTCCTCTTGTACTTAAGTCGGCATTGTGCCTGTTGTATTAAATTTGGATGCAATTTCTGTGTTTCATCGTCAATAAGAAGGTCCAAGGGATACAGTAAACCTGAAGTGAAGCATCGGAATCTAAAACTGAACTCACAGGAGTTTTTCAAATCATAGAAAGTTGGAGTGTCAGTCGTCTTGTACTTAAGTCGGAATTGGGCCTTTTGTTTTAAATTCGGATGCAATTTCTGTGTTTCATCGTCAATAAGAAGGTCCAAGGGATACAGTAAACATGAAGTGAAGCATCGGAATCTAAAACTGAACTCACAGGAGATTTTCAAATCATAGAAAGTTAGAGTGTCAGTCCTCTTGTACTTAAGTCGGCATTGGGCCTTTTGTATTAAATTCGAATGCAATTTCTGTGTTTCATCGTCAATAAGAAGGTCCAAGGGAGACAGTAAACCTGAAGTGAAGTATCGGAATCTAAAACTGGACTCACAGGAGAGGTTCAAACCATAGGAAGTTTGGGTGTCAGTCCTCTTGTACTTAAGTCGGCATTGTGCCTTTTGTATTAAATTCGATGCAATTTGTGTGTTTCATCGTCAATAAGAAGGTGCACGGGATACAGTAAACCTGAAGTGAAGTATCGGTATCTAAAACTGGACTCACAGGAGAGGTTCAAACCATAGGAAGTTTGGGTGTCAGTCCTCTTGTACTTAAGTCGGCATTGTGCCTTTTGTATTAAATTCGATGCAATTTGTGTGTTTCATCGTCAATAAGAAGGTCCACGGGATACAGTAAACCTGAAGTGAAGTATCGGAAACTAAAACTGGACTCACAGGAGGGGTTCAAATCATAGAAAGTTAGAGTGTCAGTCCTCTTATACTTAAGTCGTCATTGTTCCTTTTGTACCAAATTCGGATGCAATATCTGTGTATCATCGTCAATAAGCAGGTCCAAGGGATACAGTAAACCTGAAGTGAAGCATCGGAATCTAATACTGGACTCACAGGAGATGTTCAAATCATAGAAATTTAGAGTGTCTGTCCTCTTGCGCTTAAGTCGTCATTGTGCCATTTGTATTAAATTCGGATGCAATTTCTGCGTTTCTTCGTCAATAAGAAGGTCCTAGGGATATAGTAAACATGAAGTGAAGCATCGGAATCTAAAACTGGACTCACTGGAGTGGTTCAAACCATAGAAAGTTAGGGTGTCAGTCCTCTTGTACTTAAGTCGGCATTGTGCCTTTTGTATTAAATTCGGATGCAATTTCTGTGTTTCATCGTCAATAAGAAGGTCCAAGGGATACAGTAAACCTGAAGTGAGGCATCGGAATCTAAAACTGGACTCACAGGAGAGGTTTAAATCATAGAAAGTTAGAGTGTCAGTCCACTTGTACTTAAGTCGGCATTGTGAATTTTGTATTAAATTCGGATGCAATTTCTGTGTTTCATCGACAATACGAAGGCACAAGGGATACAGTAAACCTGAAGTGAAGTATCGGAATCTAAAACTGGACTCACAGGAGAGGTTCAAATCAAAAAAAGTTAGAGTGTCAATCTTCTTGTACTTAAGTCGGCATTGTGCCTTTTCTACTAAATTCGAATGCAATTTCTGTGTTTCATCGTCAATAAGAAGGTCCAAGGGAGACAGTAAACCTGAAGTGAAGCATCGGAATCTAAAACTGGACTCACAGGAGAGGTTCAAATCATAAAAAGTTAGAGTGTCAATCTTCTTGTACTTAAGTCGGCATTGTGCCTTTTGTATTAAATTCGGATGCAATGTCAGTGTTTCATTGTCAATAAGAAGGTCCAAGGGAAACAGTAAACCTGAAGTGAATCATCGGAATCTAAAACTGGACTCACAGGAGAGGTTCACATCATAGAAAGTTAGAATGTCAGTCCTCTTGCGCTTAAGTCGGCATTGTTCCTTTTGTATTGAATTCGGGTGCTATTTCTGTGTATCATCGTCAATAAGAAGGTCCAAGGGATACAGTAAACCTGAAGTGAAGCATCGGACTCTTAAACAGGACTCACAGGAGAGGTTCAAATCATAGAAAATTAGAGTGTCAGTCCTCTTGTACTTAACTCGTCATTGTGCATTTTGTATTAAATTCGATGCAATTTCTGTGTTTCATCGTCAATAAGAAGGTCCACGGGATACAGTAAACCTGAAGTGAAGTATCGGAAACTAAAACTGGACTCACAGGAGAGGTTCAAATCATAGAAAAATAGAGTGTCAGCCGTCTTGTACTTAAGTCGGCATTGTGCCAATTTTATTAAATTCGGATGCAATTTCTGGGTTTCATCGTCAATAACACGGTCCAAGTGATACAGTAAACCTGAAGTGCAGCATCGGAATCTAAAACTGGACTCACAGGAGGGGTTCAAATCATAGAAAGTTAGAGTGTCAGTTCTCTTATACTTAAGTCGTCATTGTTCCTTTTGTACTAAATTCGGAGGCAATATCTGTGTATCATCGTCAATAAGCAGGTCCAAGGGATAC
Source organism: Schistocerca serialis cubense (assembly GCF_023864345.2). NCBI lineage: Eukaryota > Metazoa > Arthropoda > Insecta > Orthoptera > Acrididae > Schistocerca > Schistocerca serialis. Next base: position 18,748,427 of record NC_064648.1, read on the forward strand.
AGTAAACCTGAAGTGAAGCATCGGAATCTAAAACTGGAGAGGTTCAAATCATAGAAAGTTAGAGTGTCAGTCCACTTGTACTTAAGTCGGCAATGTGCCTTTTGTATTAAATTCGGATGCAATTTCTGTCTTTCATCGACAATAAGAAGGCACAAGGGATACAGTAAACCTGAAGTGAAGTATCGGAATCAAAAACTGGTCTCTCAGGAGGTTTACAAATTATAGAAATTTGAAATGTCTGTCCTCTTGTACTGAAATCGGCATTGTGCCTTTTGTATTAAATTCGGATGCAATTTCTGTGTTTCATCGTCAATAATAAGGTCCAAGGGATACAGTAAACCTGAAGTGAAGCATCGGAATCAAGAACTGGACTCACAGGAGAGGTTCAAATCATAGAAAGTTAGAGTATCAGTCCTCTTGCACTTAAGTCGGCATTGTGCCCTTTGTATTAAATTCGGATGCAATTTGTGTGCTTCATCGTTAATAAGAAGGTCCAAGGGATACAGTAAACCTGTAGTGAAGCATCGGAATCTAAAACTAGACTCACACGAGAGGTTCAAATCACAGAAAGTTAGACTGTCAGTCCTCTTGTACTTAAGTCGGCATTGTGCCTGTTGTATTAAATTTGGATGCAATTTCTGTGTTTCATCGTCAATAAGAAGGTCCAAGGGATACAGTAAACCTGAAGTGAAGCATCGGAATCTAAAACTGAACTCACAGGAGTTTTTCAAATCATAGAAAGTTGGAGTGTCAGTCGTCTTGTACTTAAGTCGGAATTGGGCCTTTTGTTTTAAATTCGGATGCAATTTCTGTGTTTCATCGTCAATAAGAAGGTCCAAGGGATACAGTAAACATGAAGTGAAGCATCGGAATCTAAAACTGAACTCACAGGAGATTTTCAAATCATAGAAAGTTAGAGTGTCAGTCCTCTTGTACTTAAGTCGGCATTGGGCCTTTTGTATTAAATTCGAATGCAATTTCTGTGTTTCATCGTCAATAAGAAGGTCCAAGGGAGACAGTAAACCTGAAGTGAAGTATCGGAATCTAAAACTGGACTCACAGGAGAGGTTCAAACCATAGGAAGTTTGGGTGTCAGTCCTCTTGTACTTAAGTCGGCATTGTGCCTTTTGTATTAAATTCGATGCAATTTGTGTGTTTCATCGTCAATAAGAAGGTGCACGGGATACAGTAAACCTGAAGTGAAGTATCGGTATCTAAAACTGGACTCACAGGAGAGGTTCAAACCATAGGAAGTTTGGGTGTCAGTCCTCTTGTACTTAAGTCGGCATTGTGCCTTTTGTATTAAATTCGATGCAATTTGTGTGTTTCATCGTCAATAAGAAGGTCCACGGGATACAGTAAACCTGAAGTGAAGTATCGGAAACTAAAACTGGACTCACAGGAGGGGTTCAAATCATAGAAAGTTAGAGTGTCAGTCCTCTTATACTTAAGTCGTCATTGTTCCTTTTGTACCAAATTCGGATGCAATATCTGTGTATCATCGTCAATAAGCAGGTCCAAGGGATACAGTAAACCTGAAGTGAAGCATCGGAATCTAATACTGGACTCACAGGAGATGTTCAAATCATAGAAATTTAGAGTGTCTGTCCTCTTGCGCTTAAGTCGTCATTGTGCCATTTGTATTAAATTCGGATGCAATTTCTGCGTTTCTTCGTCAATAAGAAGGTCCTAGGGATATAGTAAACATGAAGTGAAGCATCGGAATCTAAAACTGGACTCACTGGAGTGGTTCAAACCATAGAAAGTTAGGGTGTCAGTCCTCTTGTACTTAAGTCGGCATTGTGCCTTTTGTATTAAATTCGGATGCAATTTCTGTGTTTCATCGTCAATAAGAAGGTCCAAGGGATACAGTAAACCTGAAGTGAGGCATCGGAATCTAAAACTGGACTCACAGGAGAGGTTTAAATCATAGAAAGTTAGAGTGTCAGTCCACTTGTACTTAAGTCGGCATTGTGAATTTTGTATTAAATTCGGATGCAATTTCTGTGTTTCATCGACAATACGAAGGCACAAGGGATACAGTAAACCCGAAGTGAAGTATCGGAATCTAAAACTGGACTCACAGGAGAGGTTCAAATCAAAAAAAGTTAGAGTGTCAATCTTCTTGTACTTAAGTCGGCATTGTGCCTTTTCTACTAAATTCGAATGCAATTTCTGTGTTTCATCGTCAATAAGAAGGTCCAAGGGAGACAGTAAACCTGAAGTGAAGCATCGGAAGCAAAAACTGGTCTCTCAGGAGGTTTACAAATTATAGAAATTTGAAGTGTCTGTCCTCTTGTACTGAAGTCGGCATTGTGCCTTTTGTACTAAATTCGGATTCAATTTCTGTGTTTCATCGTCAATAAGAAGGTCAAAGGGATACGGTAAACCTGAGGTGAAGCATCGGAATCTAAAACTGGAGAGGTTCAAATCATAGAATGTTAGAGCGTCAGTCCTCTTGTACGTTAGTCGGCATTGTTCCTTTTGTATTAAATTCGGATGCAATTTCTGTGTTTCATCGTCAGTTAGAAGGTCCAAGGTATACAGTAAACCTGAAGTGAAGCATCGGAAACTAAAACTGGACTCACAGGAGAGGTTCAAATCATAGAAAGTAAGAGTGTCAGTCCTCTTGTACTTAAGTCGGCATTGTGCATTTTCTATTAAATTCGGATGCAATTTCTGTGTATCATCGTCAATACGAAGGTCCAAGGGACACAGTAAACCTGAAGTGAAGTATCGGAATCTAAAAGTGGACTCACAGGAGAGGTTCAAATCATAAAAAGTTAGAGTGTCAATCTTCTTGTACTTAAGTCGGCATTGTGCCTTTTCTATTAAATTCGAATGCAATTTCTGTGTTTCATCGTCAATAAGAAGGTCCAAGGGAGACAGTAAACCTGAAGTGAAGTATCGGAATCTAAAACTGGACTCACAGGAGAGGTTCAAATCATAGAAAGTTAGAGTGTCAGTCTTCTTATACTTAAGTCGGCATTGTGCCTGTTGTATTAAATTCGATGCAATTTGTGTGTTTCATCGTCAATAAGAAGGTCCACGGGATACAGTAAACCTGAAGTGAAGTATCGGAAACTAAAACTGGACTCACAGGAGGGGTTCAAATCATAGAAAGTTAGAGTGTCAGTCCTCTTATACTTAAGTCGTCATTGTTCCTTTTGTACCAAATTCGGATGCAATATCTGTGTATCATTGTCAATAAGCAGGTCCAAGGGATACAGTAAACCTGAAGTGAAGCATCGGAATCTGTTACTGGACTCACAGGAGATGTTCAAATCATAGAAATTTAGAGTGTCTGTCCTCTTGCACTTAAGTCGTCATTGTGCCATTTGTATTAAATTCGGATGCAATTTCTGCGTTTCTTCGTCAATAAGAAGGTCCAAGGGATACAGTAAACATGAAGTGAAGCATCGGAATCTAAAACTGGACTCACAGGAGTGGTTCAAACCATAGAAAGTTAGGGTGTCAGTCCTCTTGTACTTAAGTCGGCATTGTGAATTTTGTATTAAATTCGGATGCAATTTCTGTGTTTGATCGTCAATAAGAAGGTCCAAGGGATACAGTAAACCTGAAGTGAGGCATCGGAATCTAAAACTGGACTCACAGGAGAGGTTTAAATCATAGAAAGTTAGAGTGTCAGTCCACTTGTACTTAAGTCGGCATTGTGACTTTTGTATTAAATTCGGATGCAATTTCTGTGTTTCATCGACAATACGAAGGCACAAGGGATACAGTAAACCTGAAGTGAAGTATCGGAATCTAAAACTGGACTCACGGGAGAGGTTCAAATCAAAAAAAGTTAGAGTGTCAATCTTCTTGTACTTAAGTCGGCATTGTGCCTTTTCTATTAAATTCGAATGCAATTTCTGTGTTTCATGGTCAATAAGAAGGTCCAAGGGAGACAGTAAACCTGAAGTGAAGCATCGGAAGCAAAAACTGGTCTCTCAGGAGGTTTACAAATTATAGAAATTTGAAGTGTCTGTCCTCTTGTACTGAAGTCGGCATTGTGCCTTTTGTACTAAATTCGGATTCAATTTCTGTGTTTCATCGTCAATAAGAAGGTCAAAGGGATACAGTAAACCTGAGGTGAAGCATCGGAATCTAAATCTGGAGAGGTTCAAATCATAGAATGTTAGAGCGTCAGTCCTCTTGTACGTTAGTCGGCATTGTTCCTTTTGTATTAAATTCGGATGCAATTTCTGTGTTTCATCGTCAGTTAGAAGGTCCAAGGTATACAGTAAACCTGAAGTGAAGCATCGGAAACTAAAACTGGACTCACAGGAGAGGTTCAAATCATAGAAAGTTAGAGTGTCAGTCCTCTTGTACTTAAGTCGGCATTGTGCATTTTCTATTAAATTCGGATGCAATTTCTGTGTATCATCGTCAATACGAAGGTCCAAGGGAGACAGTAAACCTGAAGTGAGGTATCGGAATCTAAAAGTGGACTCACAGGAGAGGTTCAAATCATAAAAAGTTAGAGTGTCAATCTTCTTGTACTTAAGTCGGCATTGTGCCTTTTCTATTAAATTCGAATGCAATTTCTGTGTTATATCGTCAATAAGAAGGTCCAAGGGAGACAGTAAACCTGAAGTGAAGTATCGGAATCTAAAACTGGACTCACAGGAGAGGTTCAAATCATAGATAGTTAGAGTGTCAGTCTTCTTATACTTAAGTCGGCAATGTGCCTGTTGTATTAAATTCGAAGCAATTTGTGTGTTTCATCGTCAATAAGAAGGTCCACGGGACACAGTAAACCTGAAGTGAAGTATCGGAAACTAAAACTGGACTCACAGGAGGGGTTCAAATCCTAGAAAGTTAGAGTGTCAGTCCTCTTATACTTAAGTCGTCATTGTTCCTTTTGTACCAAATTCGGATGCAATATCTGTGTATCATCGTCAATAAGCAGGTCCAAGGGATACAGTAAACCTGAAGTGAAGCATCGGAATCTAATACTGGACTCACAGGAGATGTTCGAATCATAGAAATTTAGAGTGTCTGTCCTCTTGCACTTAAGTCGTCATTGTGCCATTTGTATTAAATTCGGATGCAATTTCTGCGTTTCTTCGTCAATAAGAAGGTCCAAGGGATACAGTAAACATGAAGTGAAGCATCGGAATCTAAAACTGGACTCACAGGAGTGGTTCAAACCATAGAAAGTTAGGGTGTCAGTCCTCTTGTACTTAAGTCGGCATTGTGCCTTTTGTGTTAAATTCGGATGTAATTTCTGTGTTTCATCGTCAGTTAGAAGGTCCAAGGTATACAGTAAACCTGAAGTGAAGCATCGGAAACTAAAACTGGACTCACAGGAGAGGTTCAAATCATAGAAAGTTAGAGTATCAGTCCTCTTGTACTTAAGTCGGCATTGTGCATTTTCTATTAAATTCGGATGCAATTTCTGTGTATCATCGTCAATACGAAGGTCCAAGGGAGACAGTAAACCTGAAGTGAAGTATCGGAATCTAAAAGTGGACTCACAGGAGAGGTTCAAATCATAAAAAGTTAGAGTGTCAATCTTCTTGTACTTAAGTCGGCAATGTGCCTTTTCTATTAAATTCGAATGCAATTTCTGTGTTTCATCGTCAATAAGAAGGTCCAAGGGAGACAGTAAACCTGAAGTGAAGTATCGGAATCTAAAACTGGACTCACAGGAGAGGTTCAAATCATAGAAAGTTAGAGTATCAGTCCTCCTGTACTTAAGTCGGCATTGTGCCCTTTGTATTAAATTCGGATGCAATTTGTGTGCTTCATCGTTAATAAGAAGGTCCAAGGGATACAGTAAACCTGTAGTGAAGCATCGGAATCTAAAACTAGACTCACACGAGAGGTTCAAATCACAGAAAGTTAGACTGTCAGTCCTCTTGTACTTAAGTCGGCATTGTGCCTGTTGTATTAAATTTCGATGCAATTTCTGTGTTTCATCGTCAATAAGAAGGTCCAAGGGATACAGTAAACCTGAAGTGAAGCATCGGAATCTAAAACTGAACTCACAGGAGATTTTCAAATCATAGAAAGTTGGAGTGTCAGTCGTCTTGTACTTAAGTCGGCATTGGGCCTTTTGTTTTAGATTCGGATGCAATTTCTGTGTTTCATCGTCAATAAGAAGGTCCAAGGGATACAGTAAACATGAAGTGAAGCATCGGAATCTAAAACTGAACTCACAGGAGATGTTCAAATCATTGAAATTTAGAGTGTCTGTCCTCTTGCACTTAAGTCGTCATTGTGCCATTTGTATTAAATTCGGATGCAATTTCTGCGTTTCTTCGTCAATAAGAAGGTCCAAGGGATACAGTAAACATGAAGTGAAGCATCGGAATCTAAAACTGGACTCACAGGAGTGGTTCAAACCATAGAAAGTTAGGGTGTCAGTCCTCTTGTACTTAAGTCGGCATTGTGCATTTTGTATTAAATTCGGATGCAATTTCTGTGTTTCATCGTCATTAAGAAGGTCCAAGGGATACAGTAAACCTGAAGTGAGGCATCGGAATCTAAAACTGGACTCACAGGAGAGGTTTAAATCATAGAAAGTTAGAGTGTCAGTCCACTTCTACTTAAGTCGGCATTGTGCCTTTTGTATTAAATTCGGATGCAATTTCTGTGTTTCATCGTCAATAAGAAGGTCCAAGGGAGACAGTAAACCTGAAGTGAAGCATCGGAAGCAAAAACTGGTCTCTCAGGAGGTTTACAAATTATAGAAATTTGAAGTGTCTGTCCTCTTGTACTGAAGTCGGCATTGTGCCTTTTGTACTAAATTCGGATTCAATTTCTGTGTATCATCGTCAATAAGAAGGTCAAAGGGATACAGTAAACCTGAGGTGAAGCATCGGAATCTAAAACTGGAGAGGTTCAAATCATAGAATGTTAGAGCGTCAGTCCTCTTGTACGTTAGTCGGCATTGTTCCTTTTGTATTAAATTCGGATGCAATTTCTGTGTTTCATCGTCAGTTAGAAGGTCCAAGGTATACAGTAAACCTGAAGTGAAGCGTCGAATACTAAAACTGGACTCACAGGAGAGGTTCAAATCATAGAAAGTTAGAGTGTCAGTCCTCTTGTACTTAAGTCGGCATTGTGCATTCTCTATTAAATTCGGATGCAATTTCTGTGTATCATCGTCAATACGAAGGTCCAAGGGAGACAGTAAACCTGAAGTGAAGTATCGGAATCTAAAAGTGGACTCACAGGAGAGGTTCAAATCATAGAAAGTTAGAGTGTCAGTCTTCTTATACTTAAGTCGGCATTGTGCCTGTTGTATTAAATTCGGATGCAATTTCTGTGTTTCATCGTCAATAATAAGGTCCAAGGGATACAGTAAACCTGAAGTGAAGCATCGGAATCCAAAACTGGACTCACAGGAGAGGTTCAAATCATAGAAAGTTAGAGTATCAGTCCTCTTGTACTTAAGTCGGCATTGTGCCCTTTGTATTAAATTCGGATGCAATTTGTGTGTTTCATCGTTAATAAGAAGGTCCAAGGGATACAGTAAACCTGTAGTGAAGCATCGGAATCTAAAACTAGACTCACACGAGAGGTTCAAATCACAGAAAGTTAGAGTGTCAGTCCTCTTGTACTTAAGTCGGCATTGTGCTTGTTGTATTAAATTCGGATGCAATTTCTGTGTTTCATCGTCAATAAGAAGGTCCAAGGGATACAGTAAACCTGAAGTGAAGCATCGGAATCTAAAACTTAACTCACAGGAGATTTTCAAATCATAGAAAGTTGGAGTGTTAGTCCTCTTGTACTTAAGTCGGCATTGGGCCTTTTGTATTAAATTCGGATGTAATTTCTGTGTTTCATCGTCAATAAGAAGGTCCAAGGGATACAGTAAACCTGAAGTGAAGCATCGGAATCTAAAACTGAACTCACAGGAGAGGTTCAAATCATAAAAAGTTAGAGTGTCAATCTTCTTGTACTTAAGTCGGCATTGTGCCTTTTCTATTAAATTCGAATGCAATTTCTGTGTTTCATCGTCAATAAGAAGGTCCAAGGGAGACAGTAAACCTGAAGTGAAGCATCGGAAGCAAAAACTGTTCTCTCAGGAGGTTTACAAATTATAGAAATTTGAAGTGTCTGTCCTCTTGTACTTAAGTCGGCATTGTGCTTGTTGTATTAAATTCGGATGCAATTTCTGTGTTTCATCGTCAATAAGAAGGTCCAAGGGATACAGTAAACCTGAAGTGAAGTATCGGAATCTAAAAGTGGACTCGCAGGAGAGGTTCCAATCATAAAATGTTAGAGTGTCAATCTTCTTGTACTTAAGTCGGCATTGTGCCTTTTCTATTAAATTCGAATGCAATTTCTGTGTTTCATCGTCAACAAGAAGGTCCAAGGGAGACAGTAAACCTGAAGTGAAGTATCGGAATCTAAAACTGGACTCACAGGAGAGGTTCAAATCATAGAAAGTTAGAGTGTCAGTCTTCTTATACTTAAGTCGGCATTGTGCCTGTTGTATTAAATTCGGATGCAATTTCTGTGTTTCATCGTCAATAATAAGGTCCAAGGGATACAGTAAACCTGAAGTGAAGCATCGGAATCCAAAACTGGACTCACAGGAGAGGTTCAAATCATAGAAAGTTAGAGTGTCCGTCCTCTTGTGCTTAAGTCGGCATTGTGCCTTTTGTATTAAATTATGATGCAATTTCTGTGTTTCATCGTCAATAAGAAGGTCCGAGGGATACAGTAAACCCGAAGTGAAGCATCGGAAGCTAAAACTGGTCTCTCAGGAGATTTACAAATTATAGAAATTTGAAGTGTCTGTCCTCTTGTACTGAAGTCGGCATTGTGCCTTTTGTATTGAATTCGGATTCAATTTCTGTGTTTCATCGTCAATAAGAAGCTCCAAGGGATACTGTAAACCTGAAGTGAGGCATCGGAATCTAAAACTGGACTCACAGGAGAGGTTTAAATCAAAGAAAGTTAGAGAGTCAGTCCACTTGTACTTAAGTAGGCATTGTGCATTTTGTATTAAATTCGGATGCAATTTCTGTGTTTCATCGACAATAAGAAGGCACAAGGGATACAGTAAACCTGAAGTGAAGCATCGGAATCTAAAACAGGACTCACAGGAGAGGTTCAAATCATGGAAAGTTACAGTGTCAGTCCTCTTGTACTTAGGTCGGCATTGTGCCTTTTGTATTAAATTCGGATGCAATTTCTGTGTTTCATCGTCAGTTAGAAGGTCCAAGGTCTACAGTAAACCTGAAGTGAAGCATCGGAATCTAAAACTGGACTCACAGGAGAGGTTCAAATCATAGAAAGTTAGAGTGTCAGTTCTCTTGTACTTAAGTCGGCATTGTGCATTTTCTATTAAATTCGGATGCAATTTCTGTGTATCATCGTCAATACGAAGGTCCAAGGGAGACAGTAAACCTGAAGTGAAGTATAGGAATCTAAAAGTGGACTCACAGGAGAGGTTCAAACGTTAGAAAGTTAGAGTGTCAGTCCACTTGTACTTAAGTCGGCATTGTGCCTTTTGTATTAAATTCGGATGCAATTTCTGTGTTTCATCGACAATAAGAAGGCACAAGTGATACAGTAAACCTGAAGTGAAGCATCGGAATCTAAAACTGGACTCACAGGAGAGGTTCAAATCATAGAAAGTTAGAGTGTCAGTCCTCTTGTACTTAAGTCGTCATTGTGCCTTTTGTATTAAATTCGATGCAATTTCTGTGTTTCATCGTCAATAAGAAGGTCCACGGGATACAGCAAACCTGAAGTGAAGTATCGGTAACTAAAACTGGACTCACAGGAGAGGTTCAAATCATAGAAAGTTAGAGTGTCAGTCCTCTTGTACTTAAGTCGTCATTGTGCCTTATGTATTAAATTCGATGCAATTACTGGGTTTCATCGTCAATAAGACGGTACAAGGGATACAGTAAACCTGAAGTGAAGCATCTGAATCTAAAACTGGACTCACAGGAGGGGTTCAAATCATAGAAAGTTAGAGTCTCAGTCCTCTTGTACTTAAGTAGTCATTGTTTCTTTTGTACTAAACTCGGCTGCAATATCTGTGTATCATCGTCAATAAGCAGGTCCAAGGGATACAGTAAACATGAAGTGAAGCATCGGAATCTAAAACTGGACTCACAGGAGAGGTTCAAACCATAGAAAATTAGGGTGTCAGTCCTGTTGTACTTAAGTCGGCATTGTGCCTTTTGTATTAAATTCGGATGCAATTTCTGTGTTTCATTGTCATTAAGAAGGTCCAAGGGATACAGTAAACCTGAAGTGAAGCATCGTAATCTAAACTGGACTCACAGGAGAGGTTCATATAATAGAAAATTAGAGTGTCAATCCTCTTGTACTTAAGTCTGCATTGGGCCTTTTGTATTAAATTCGGATGCAATGTCTGTGTCTCATTGTCAATAAGAAGGTCCAAGGGAAACAGTAAACCTGAAATGAAGCATCGGAATCTAAAACTGGACTCACAGGAGAGGTTCAAATCGTAGAAAGTCAGAGTGTCAGTCCTCTTGTGCTTAAGTCGGCATTGTGCCTTTTGTACTGAATTCGGGTGCAATTTCTGTGTTTCATCGTCAATGAGAAGGTCCAAGGGATACAGTAAACCTGAAGTGAAGCATCGGAAGCTAAAACTGGACTCACAGGAGATTTACAAATCATAGAAATTTGGAGCGTCTGTCCTCTTGTACTGAAGTCGGCATTGTGCCTTTTGTATTAAATTCGTATTCAATTTCTGTGTTTCATCGTCAATAAGACGGTCCAAGGGATACAGTAAACCTGATGTGAAGCATCGGAATCTAAAACTGGACTCACAGCAGATTTTCAAATCATAGAAAGTTGGAGTGTCAGTCCTCTTGTACTTAAGTCGGCAACGTGCCTTTTGTATTAAATTCGGATGCAATTTCTGTGTATCATCGTCAATACGAAGGTCCAATTGAGACAGTAAACCTGAAGTGAAGTATCGGAATCTAAAAGTGGACTCACAGGAGAGGTTCAAACGTTAGAAAGTTAGGGTGTCAGTCCTCTTGTACTTAAGTCGGCATTGTGCCCTTTGTATTAAATTCGAATGCAATTTCTGTGTTTCATCGTCAATAAGAAGGTCCAAGGGATACAGTAAACCTGAAGTGAAGCATCGGAATCTGAAACTGGAATCACAGGAGAGGTTCAAATCATAAAAAGTTAGAGTGTCAATCTTCTTGTACTTAAGTCGGAATTGTGCCTTTTGTATTAAATTCGGATGCAATGACAGTGTTTCATTGTCAATAAGAAGGTCCAGGGGAAACAGTAAACCTGAAGTGAAGCATCGGAACCTAAAACTGGACTCACAGGAGAGGTTCAAATCATAGAAAGTTAGAGTGTCAGTCCTCTTGTGCTTAAGTCGGCATTGTTCCTTTTGTATTGAATTCGGGTGCTATTTCTGTGTTTCATTGTCAATAAGAAGGTCCAAGGGAAACAGTAAACCTGAAGTGAAGCATCGGAATCTAAAACTGGACTAACAGGAGATGTTCAAATCATAGAAATTTAGAGTGTCTGTCCTCTACACTTAAGTCGTCATTGTGCCATTTGTATTAAATTCGGATGCAATTTCTGCGTTTCTTCGTCAATATGAAGGTCCCAGGGATACATTAAGATGAAGTGAAGCATCGGAATCTAAAACTGAACTCACAGGAGTGGTTCAAACCATAGAAAGTTAGGGTGTCTGTCCTCTTGTACTTAAGTCGGCATTGTGCCTTTTGTATTAAATTCGGATGCAATTTCTGTGTTTCATCGTCAGTTAGAAGGTCCAAGGTATACAGTAAACCTGAAGTGAAGCATCGGAATCTAAAACTGAACTCACAGGAAAGGTTCAAATCATAGAAAGTTAGAGTGTCAGTCCTCTTGTACTTAAGTCGGCATTGTGCATTTTCTATTAAATTCGGATGCAATTTTTGTGTTTCATCGTCAATACGAAGGTCCAAGGGAGACAGTAAACCTGAAGTGAAGTATCGGAATCTAAAAGTGGACTCACAGGAGAGGTTCAAACCTTAGAAATTTAGGGTGTCAGTCCTCTTGTACTAAAGTCGGCATTGTGCCTTTTGTATTAAATTCGGATGCTATTTCTGTGTTTCATCGTCAATAAGAAGGTCCAAGGGATACAGTAAACCCGAAGTGAAGAATCGGAATCTAAAACTGGACTCACAGGAGAGGTTCAAATCATAAAAAGTTAGAGTGTCAATCTTCTTGTACTTAAGTCGGCATTGTGCCTTTTGTATTAAATTCGGATGCAATGTCTGTGTTTCATTGTCAATAAGAAGGTCCAAGGGAAACAGTAAACCTGAAGTGAAGCATCAGAATCTAAAACTGGATTCACAGGAGAGGTTCAAATCATAGAAAGTTAGAGTGTCAGTCCTCTTGTACTTAAGTCGACATTGTGCCTTTTGTATTAAATTCGATGCAATTTCTGTGTTTCATCGTCAATAAGAAGGTCCACGGGATACAGTAAACCTGAAGTGAAGTATCGGAATCTAAAACTGGACTCACAGGAGATGTTCAAATCATAGAAAGTTAGAGTGTCAGCCCTCTTGTACTTAAGTCGGCATTGTGCATTTTCTATTAAATTCGGATGCTATTTTTGTGTTTCATCGTCAATACGAATGTCCAAGGGAGGCAATAAACCTGAAGTGAAGTATCGGAATCTAAAAGTGGACTCACAGGAGAGGTTCAAACCTTAGAAAGTTAGGGTGTCAGTCCTCTTGTACTTAAGTCGGCATTGTGCCTTTTGTATAAAATTCGGATGCAATTTCTGTGTTTCATCGTCAATAAGAAGGTCCAAGGGATACAGTAAACCTGAATTGAAGCATCGGAATCTAAAACTGGACACACAGGAGAGGTTCAAATCATAGAAAGTTTGAGTGTCATTCCTCTTGTGCTTAAGTCGGCATTGTGCCTTTTGTATTGAATTCGGGTGCAATTTCTGTGTTTCATCGTCAATAAGAAGGTCCAAGGGATACAGTAAACCTGAAGTGAAGCATCGGAATCTAAAACTAGACTCACAGGAGAGGTTTAAATCATAGAAAGTTTGGTGTCAGTCCTCTTGTACATAAATCGTCATTGTGCCTTTTGTATTAAATTCGATTCAATTTCTGAGTTTCATCGTCAATAAGACGGTCCTAGGGATACAGTAAACCTGAAGTGAAGCATCGGAAAGTAAAGCAGGACTCACAGGAGAGGTTCAAATCATAGAAAATTAGAGTGTTAGTCCTCTTGTACTTAAGTCGGCATTGTGCCCTTTGTATTAAATTCAGATGCAATATCTGTGCTTCATCGTTAATAAGAAGGTCCAAGTGATACAGTAAACCTGAAGTGAAGCATCGGAATCTAAAACTGGACTCACAGTTGATTTTCATATCATAGAAAATTGGAGTGTCAGTCCTCTTGTACTTAAGTCGGCAATGTGCCTTTTGTATTAAATTAGGATGCAATTTCTGTGTTTCATCATCGATAAGAAGCTCCAAGGGATACAGTAAACCTGAAGTGAGGCATCGGAATCTAAAACTGGACTCACAGGAGAGGTTTATATCATAGAAAGTTAGAGTGTCAGTCCACTTGTACTTAAGTCGGCATTGTGCCTTTTGTATTAAATTCGGATGCAATTTCTGTGTTTCATCGACAATAAGAAGGCACAAGTGATACAGTAAACCTGAAGTGAAGCATCGGAATCTAAAACTGGACTCACAGGAGAGGTTCAAATCATAGAAAGTTAGAGTGTCAGTCCTCTTGTACTTAAGTCGTCATTGTGCCTTTTGTATTAAATTCGATGCAATATCTGTGTTTCATCGTCAATAAGAAGGTCCACGGGATACAGTAAACCTGAAGTGAAGTATCGGTAACTAAAACTGGACTCACAGGAGAGGTTTAAATCATAGAAAGTTAGAGTGTCAGTCCTCTTGTACTTAAGTCGTCATTGTGCCTTATGTATTAAATTCGATGCAATTTCTGGGTTTCATCGTCAATAAGACGGTACAAGGGATACAGTAAACCTGAAGTGAAGCATCTGAATCTAAAACTGGACTCACAGGAGGGGTTCAAATCATAGAAAGTTAGAGTGTCAGTCCTCTTGTACTTAAGTCGTCATTGTTTCTTTTGTACTAAACTCGGCTGCAATATCTGTGTATCATCGTCAATAAGCAGGTCCAAGGGATACAGTAAACCTGAAGTGAAGATTCGGAATCTGAAACTGGACTTACAGGAGATGTTCAAATCATAGCAATTTAGAGTGTCTGTCCTCTTGCACTTAAGTCGTCATTGTGCCATTTGTATTAAATTCGGATGCAATTTCTGCGTTTCTTAGTCAATATGAAGGTCCAAGGGATACAGTAAACATGAAGTGAAGCATCGGAATCTAAAACTGGACTCACAGGAGTGGTTCAAACCATAGAAAATTAGGGTGTCAGTCCTGTTGTACTTAAGTCGACATTGTGCCTTTTGTATTAAATTCGGATGCAATTTCTGTGTTTCATTGTCATTAAGAAGGTCCAAGGGATACAGTAAACCTGAAGTGAAGCATCGTAATCTAAACTGGACTCACAGGAGAGGTTCATATAATAGAAAATTAGAGTGTCAATCCTCTTGTACTTAAGTCGGCATTGTGCCTTTTGTATTAAATTCGGATGCAATATCTGTGTCTCATTGTCAATAAGAAGGTCCAAGGGAAACAGTAAACCTGAAATGAAGCATCGGAATCTGAAACTGGACTCACAGGAGAGGTTCAAATCGTAGAAAGTTAGAGTGTCAGTCCTCTTGTGCTTAAGTCGGCATTGTGCCTTTTGTATTGAATTCGGGTGCAATTTCTGTGTTTCATCGTCAATAAGAAGGTCCAAGGGATACAGTAAACCTGAAGTGAAGCATCGGAAGCTAAAACTGGACTCACAGGAGATTTACAAATCATAGAAATTTGGAGCGTCTGTCCTCTTGTACTGAAGTCGGCATTGTGCCTTTTGTATTAAATTCGTATTCAATTTCTGTGTTTCATCGTCAATAAGACGGTCCAAGGGATACAGTAAACCTGATGTGAAGCATCAGAATCTAAAACTGGACTCACAGCAGATTTTCAAATCATAGAAAGTTGGAGTGTCAGTCCTCTTGTACTTAAGTCGGCAACGTGCCTTTTCTATTAAATTCAGATGCAATTTCTGTGTATCATCGTCAATACGAAGGTCCAAGGGAGACAGTAAACCTGAAGTGAAGTATCGGAATCTAAAAGTGGACTCACAGGAGAGGTTCAAACGTTAGAAAGTTAGGGTGTCAGTCCTCTTGTACCTAAGTCGGCATTGTGCCCTTTGTATTAAATTCGGATGCAATTTCTGTGTTTCATCGTCAATATGAAGGTCCAAGGGATACAGTAAACCTGAAGTGAAGCATCGGAATCTGAAACTGGAATCACAGGAGAGGTTCAAATCATAAAAAGTTAGAGTGTCAATCTTCTTGTACTTAAGTCGGAATTGTGCCTTTTGTATTAAATTCGGATGCAATGAGAGTGTTTCATTGTCAATAAGAAGGTCCAAGGGAAACAGTAAACCTGAAGTGAAGCATCGGAACCTAAAACTGGACTCACAGGAGAGGTTCAAATCATAGAAAGTTAGAGTGTCAGTCCTCTTGTGCTTAAGTCGGCATTGTTCCTTTTGTATTGAATTCGGGTGCTATTTCTGTGTTTCATTGTCAATAAGAAGGTCCAAGGGAAACAGTAAACCTGAAGTGAAGCATCGGAATCTAAAACTGGACTAACAGGAGATGTTCAAATCATAGAAATTTAGAGTGTCTGTCCTCTACACTTAAGTCGTCATTGTGCCATTTGTATTAAATTCGGATGCAATTTCTGCGTTTCTTCGTCAATATGAAGGTCCAAGGGATACATTAAGATGAAGTGAAGCATCGGAATCTAAAACTGAACTCACAGGAGTGGTTCAAACCATAGAAAGTTAGGGTGTCAGTCCTCTTGTACTTAAGTCGGCATTGTGCCTTTTGTATTAAATTCGGATGCAATTTCTGTGTTTCATCGTCAGTTAGAAGGTCCAAGGTATACAGTAAACCTGAAGTGAAGCATCGGAATCTAAAACTGAACTCACAGGAAAGGTTCAAATCATAGAAAGTTAGAGTGTCAGTCCTCTTGTACTTAAGTCGGCATTGTGCATTTTCTATTAAATTCGGATGCAATTTTTGTGTTTCATCGTCAATACGAAGGTCCAAGGGAGACAGTAAACCTGAAGTGAAGTATCGGAATCTAAAAGTGGACTCACAGGAGAGGTTCAAACCTTAGAAATTTAGGGTGTCAGTCCTCTTGTACTAAAGTCGGCATTGTGCCTTTTGTATTAAATTCGGATGCTATTTCTGTGTTTCATCGTCAATAAGAAGGTCCAAGGGATACAGTAAACCCGAAGTGAAGAATCGGAATCTAAAACTGGACTCACAGGAGAGGTTCAAATCATAAAAAGTTAGAGTGTCAATCTTCTTGTACTTAAGTCGGCATTGTGCCTTTTGTATTAAATTCGGATGCAATGTCTGTGTTTCATTGTCAATAAGAAGGTCCAAGGGAAACAGTAAACCTGAAGTGAAGCATCAGAATCTAAAACTGGATTCACAGGAGAGGTTCAAATCATAGAAAGTTAGAGTGTCAGTCTTCTTATACTTAAGTCGGCATTGTGCCTGTTGTATTAAATTCGGATGCAATTTCTGTGTTTCATCGTCAATAATAAGGTCCAAGGGATACAGTAAACCTGAAGTGAAGCATCGGAATCCAAAACTGGACGCACAGGAGAGGTTCAAATCATAGAAAGTTAGAGTGTCCGTCCTCTTGTGCTTAAGTCGGCATTGTGCCTTTTGTATTAAATTATGATGCAATTTCTGTGTTTCATCGTCAATAAGAAGGTCCGAGGGATACAGTAAACCCGAAGTGAAGCATCAGAAGCTAAAACTGGTCTCTCAGGAGATTTACAAATTATAGAAATTTGAAGTGTCTGTCCTCTTGTACTGAATTCGGCATTGTGCCTTTTGTATTGAATTCGGATTCAATTTCTGTGTTTCATCGTCAATAAGAAGCTCCAAGGGATACTGTAAACCTGAAGTGAGGCATCGGAATCTAAAACTGGACTCACAGGAGAGGTTCAAATCATGGAAAGTTACAGTGTCAGTCCTCTTGTACTTAGGTCGGCATTGTGCCTTTTGTATTAAATTCGGATGCAATTTCTGTGTTTCATCGTCAGTTAGAAGGTCCAAGGTCTACAGTAAACCTGAAGTGAAGCATCGGAATCTAAAACTGGACTCACAGGAGAGGTTCAAATCATAGAAAGTTAGAGTGTCAGTTCTCTTGTACTTAAGTCGGCATTGTGCATTTTCTATTAAATTCGGATGCAATTTCTGTGTATCATCGTCAATACGAAGGTCCAAGGGAGACAGTAAACCTGAAGTGAAGTATTGGAATCTAAAAGTGGACTCACAGGAGAGGTTCAAACGTTAGAAAGTTAGAGTGTCAGTCCACTTGTACTTAAGTCGGCATTGTGCCTTTTGTATTAAATTCGGATGCAATTTCTGTGTTTCATCGACAATAAGAAGGCACAAGTGATACAGTAAACCTGAAGTGAAGCATCGGAATCTAAAACTGGACTCACAGGAGAGGTTCAAATCATTGAAAGTTAGAGTGTCAGTCCTCTTGTACTTAAGTCGTCATTGTGCCTTTTGTATTAAATTCGATGCAATTTCTGTGTTTCATCGTCAATAAGAAGGTCCACGGGATACAGTAAACCTGAAGTGAAGTATCGGTAACTAAAACTGGACTCACAGGAGAGGTTCAAATCATAGAAAGTTAGAGTGTCAGTCCTCTTGTACTTAAGTCGTCATTGTGCCTTATGTATTAAATTCGATGCAATTACTGGGTTTCATCGTCAATAAGACGGTACAAGGGATACAGTAAACCTGAAGTGAAGCATCTGAATCTAAAACTGGACTCACAGGAGGGGTTCAAATCATAGAAAGTTAGAGTCTCAGTCCTCTTGTACTTAAGTCGTCATTGTTTCTTTTGTACTAAACTCGGCTGCAATATCTGTGTATCATCGTCAATAAGCAGGTCCAAGGGATACAGTAAACATGAAGAGAAGCATCGGAATCTAAAACTGGACTCACAGGAGTGGTTCAAACCATAGAAATTAGGGTGTCAGTCCTGTTGTACTTAAGTCTGCATTGGGCCTTTTGTATTAAATTCGGATGCAATGTCTGTGTCTCATTGTCAATAAGAAGGTCCAAGGGAAACAGTAAACCTGAAATGAAGCATCGGAATCTAAAACTGGACTCACAGGAGAGGTTCAAATCGTAGAAAGTCAGAGTGTCAGTCCTCTTGTGCTTAAGTCGGCATTGTGCCTTTTGTATTGAATTCGGGTGCAATTTCTGTGTTTCATCGTCAATGAGAAGGTCCAAGGGATACAGTAAACCTGAAGTGAAGCATCGGAAGCTAAAACAGGACTCACAGGAGAGGTTCAAATCATGGAAAGTTACAGTGTCAGTCCTCTTGTACTTAGGTCGGCATTGTGCCTTTTGTATTAAATTCGGATGCAATTTCTGTGTTTCATCGTCAGTTAGAAGGTCCAAGGTCTACAGTAAACCTGAAGTGAAGCATCGGAATCTAAAACTGGACTCACAGGAGAGGTTCAAATCATAGAAAGTTAGAGTGTCAGTTCTCTTGTACTTAAGTCGGCATTGTGCATTTTCTATTAAATTCGGATGCAATTTCTGTGTATCATCGTCAATACGAAGGTCCAAGGGAGACAGTAAACCTGAAGTGAAGTATTGGAATCTAAAAGTGGACTCACAGGAGAGGTTCAAACGTTAGAAAGTTAGAGTGTCAGTCCACTTGTACTTAAGTCGGCATTGTGCCTTTTGTATTAAATTCGGATGCAATTTCTGTGTTTCATCGACAATAAGAAGGCACAAGTGATACAGTAAACCTGAAGTGAAGCATCGGAATCTAAAACTGGACTCACAGGAGAGGTTCAAATCATAGAAAGTTAGAGTGTCAGTCCTCTTGTACTTAAGTCGTCATTGTGCCTTTTGTATTAAATTCGATGCAATTTCTGTGTTTCATCGTCAATAAGAAGGTCCACGGGATACAGTAAACCTGAAGTGAAGTATCGGTAACTAAAACTGGACTCACAGGAGAGGTTCAAATCATAGAAAGTTAGAGTGTCAGTCCTCTTGTACTTAAGTCGTCATTGTGCCTTATGTATTAAATTCGATGCAATTACTGGGTTTCATCGTCAATAAGACGGTACAAGGGATACAGTAAACCTGAAGTGAAGCATCGGAATCTAAAACTGGACTCACAGGAGTGGTTCAAACCATAGAAAATTAGGGTGTCAGTCCTGTTGTACTTAAGTCGGCATTGTGCCTTTTGTATTAAATTCGGATGCAATTTCTGTGTTTCATTGTCATTAAGAAGGTCCAAGGGATACAGTAAACCTGAAGTGAAGCATCGTAATCTAAACTGGACTCACAGGAGAGGTTCATATAATAGAAAATTAGAGTGTCAATCCTCTTGTACTTAAGTCTGCATTGGGCCTTTTGTATTAAATTCGGATGCAATGTCTGTGTCTCATTGTCAATAAGAAGGTCCAAGGGAAACAGTAAACCTGAAATGAAGCATCGGAATCTAAAACTGGACTCACAGGAGAGGTTCAAATCGTAGAAAGTCAGAGTGTCAGTCCTCTTGTGCTTAAGTCGGCATTGTGCCTTTTGTATTGAATTCGGGTGCAATTTCTGTGTTTCATCGTCAATGAGAAGGTCCAAGGGATACAGTAAACCTGAAGTGAAGCATCGGAAGCTAAAACTGGACTCACAGGAGATTTACAAATCATAGAAATTTGGAGCGTCTGTCCTCTTGTACTGAAGTCGGCATTGTGCCTTTTGTATTAAATTCGTATTCAATTTCTGTGTTTCATCGTCAATAAGACGGTCCAAGGGATACAGTAAACCTGATGTGAAGCATCGGAATCTAAAACTGGACTCACAGCAGATTTTCAAATCATAGAAAGTTGGAGTGTCAGTCCTCTTGTACTTAAGTCGGCAACGTGCCTTTTGTATTAAATTCGGATGCAATTTCTGTGTATCATCGTCAATACGAAGGTCCAATTGAGACAGTAAACCTGAAGTGAAGTATCGGAATCTAAAAGTGGACTCACAGGAGAGGTTCAAACGTTAGAAAGTTAGGGTGTCAGTCCTCTTGTACTTAAGTCGGCATTGTGCCCTTTGTATTAAATTCGGATGCAATTTCTGTGTTTCATCGTCAATAAGAAGGTCCAAGGGATACAGTAAACCTGAAGTGAAGCATCGGAATCTGAAACTGGAATCACAGGAGAGGTTCAAATCATAAAAAGTTAGAGTGTCAATCTTCTTGTACTTAAGTCGGAATTGTGCCTTTTGTATTAAATTCGGATGCAATGACAGTGTTTCATTGTCAATAAGAAGGTCCAGGGGAAACAGTAAACCTGAAGTGAAGCATCGGAACCTAAAACTGGACTCACAGGAGAGGTTCAAATCATAGAAAGTTAGAGTGTCAGTCCTCTTGTGCTTAAGTCGGCATTGTTCCTTTTGTATTGAATTTGGGTGCTATTTCTGTGTTTCATTGTCAATAAGAAGGTCCAAGGGAAACAGTAAACCTGAAGTGAAGCATCGGAATCTAAAACTGGACTAACAGGAGATGTTCAAATCATAGAAATTTAGAGTGTCTGTCCTCTACACTTAAGTCGTCATTGTGCCATTTGTATTAAATTCGGATGCAATTTCTGCGTTTCTTCGTCAATATGAAGGTCCCAGGGATACATTAAGATGAAGTGAAGCATCGGAATCTAAAACTGAACTCACAGGAGTGGTTCAAACCATAGAAAGTTAGGGTGTCAGTCCTCTTGTACTTAAGTCGGCATTGTGCCTTTTGTATTAAATTCGGATGCAATTTCTGTGTTTCATCGTCAGTTAGAAGGTCCAAGGTATACAGTAAACCTGAAGTGAAGCATCGGAATCTAAAACTGAACTCACAGGAAAGGTTCAAATCATAGAAAGTTAGAGTGTCAGTCCTCTTGTACTTAAGTCGGCATTGTGCATTTTCTATTAAATTCGGATGCAATTTTTGTGTTTCATCGTCAATACGAAGGTCCAAGGGAGACAGTAAACCTGAAGTGAAGTATCGGAATCTAAAAGTGGACTCACAGGAGAGGTTCAAACCTTAGAAATTTAGGGTGTCAGTCCTCTTGTACTAAAGTCGGCATTGTGCCTTTTGTATTAAATTCGGATGCTATTTCTGTGTTTCATCGTCAATAAGAAGGTCCAAGGGATACAGTAAACCCGAAGTGAAGAATCGGAATCTAAAACTGGACTCACAGGAGAGGTTCAAATCATAAAAAGTTAGAGTGTCAATCTTCTTGTACTTAAGTCGGCATTGTGCCTTTTGTATTAAATTCGGATGCAATGTCTGTGTTTCATTGTCAATAAGAAGGTCCAAGGGAAACAGTAAACCTGAAGTGAAGCATCAGAATCTAAAACTGGATTCACAGGAGAGGTTCAAATCATAGAAAGTTAGAGTGTCAGTCCTCTTGTACTTAAGTCGACATTGTGCCTTTTGTATTAAATTCGATGCAATTTCTGTGTTTCATCGTCAATAAGAAGGTCCACGGGATACAGTAAACCTGAAGTGAAGTATCGGAATCTAAAACTGGACTCACAGGAGATGTTCAAATCATAGAAAGTTAGAGTGTCAGCCCTCTTGTACTTAAGTCGGCATTGTGCATTTTCTATTAAATTCGGATGCTATTTTTGTGTTTCATCGTCAATACGAATGTCCAAGGGAGGCAATAAACCTGAAGTGAAGTATCGGAATCTAAAAGTGGACTCACAGGAGAGGTTCAAACCTTAGAAAGTTAGGGTGTCAGTCCTCTTGTACTTAAGTCGGCATTGTGCCTTTTGTACAAAATTCGGATGCAATTTCTGTGTTTCATCGTCAATAAGAAGGTCCAAGGGATACAGTAAACCTGAATTGAAGCATCGGAATCTAAAACTGGACACACAGGAGAGGTTCAAATCATAGAAAGTTTGAGTGTCAGTCCTCTTGTGCTTAAGTCGGCATTGTGCCTTTTGTATTGAATTCGGGTGCAATTTCTGTGTTTCATCGTCAATAAGAAGGTCCAAGGGATACAGTAAACCTGAAGTGAAGCATCGGAATCTAAAACTAGACTCACAGGAGAGGTTTAAATCATAGAAAGTTTGGTGTCAGTCCTCTTGTACATAAATCGTCATTGTGCCTTTTGTATTAAATTCGATTCAATTTCTGAGTTTCATCGTCAATAAGACGGTCCTAGGGATACAGTAAACCTGAAGTGAAGCATCGGAAAGTAAAGCAGGACTCACAGGAGAGGTTCAAATCATAGAAAATTAGAGTGTTAGTCCTCTTGTACTTAAGTCGGCATTGTGCCCTTTGTATTAAATTCAGATGCAATATCTGTGCTTCATCGTTAATAAGAAGGTCCAAGTGATACAGTAATCCTGAAGTGAAGCATCGGAATCTAAAACTGGACTCACAGGAGAGGTTCAAATCATAGAAAGTTAGAGTGTCAGTCCTCTTGTACTTAAGTCGGCATTGTGCATTTTCTATTAAATTCGGATGCAATTTCTGTGTATCATCGTCAATACGAAGGTCCAAGGGAGACAGTAAACATGAAGTGAAGTATTGGAATCTAAAAGTGGACTCACAGGAGAGGTTCAAACGTTAGAAAGTTAGGGTGTCAGTCCTCTTGTACCTAAGTCGGCATTGTGCCCTTTGTATTAAATTCGGCTGCAATTTCTGTGTTTCATCGTCAATAAGAAGGTCCGAGGGATACAGTAAACCTGAAGTGAAGCATCGGAAGCTAAAACTGGTCTCTCAGGAGATTTACAAATTATAGAGATTTGAAGTGTCTGTCCTCTTGTACTGAAGTCGGCATTGTGCCTTTTGTATTAAATTCGGATTCAATTTCTGTGTTTCATCGTCAATAAGAAGGTCAAAGGGATACAGTAAACCTGAGGTGAAGCATCGGAATCTAATACTGGAGAGGTTCAAATCATAGAATTTTAGAGCAGCAGTCCTCTTGTACGTTAGTCGGCATTGTGCCTTTTGAATTAAATTCGATGCAATTTCTGTGTTTCATCGTCAATAAGAAGCTCCAAGGGATACAGTAAACCTGAAGTGAAGCATCGGAATCTAAAACTGGACTCACAGTTGATTTTCATATCATAGAAAATTGGAGTGTCAGTCCTCTTGTACTTAAGTCGGCAATGTGCCTTTTGTATTAAATTAGGATGCAATTTCTGTGTTTCATCATCGATAAGAAGCTCCAAGGGATACAGTAAACCTGAAGTGAGGCATCGGAATCTAAAACTGGACTCACAGGAGAGGTTTATATCATAGAAAGTTAGAGCGTCAGTCCTCTTGTACTTAAGTCGTCATTGTGCCTTATGTATTAAATTCGATGCAATTTCTGGGTTTCATCGTCAATAAGACGGTACAAGGGATACAGTAAACCTGAAGTGAAGCATCTGAATCTAAAACTGGACTCACAGGAGGGGTTCAAATCATAGAAAGTTAGAGTGTCAGTCCTCTTGTACTTAAGTCGTCATTGTTTCTTTTGTACTAAACTCGGCTGCAATATCTGTGTATCATCGTCAGTAAGCAGGTCCAAGGGATACAGTAAACCTGAAGTGAAGCATCGGAATCTAAAACTGGACTCACAGGAGATGTTCAAATCATAGCAATTTAGAGTGTCTGTCCTCTTGCACTTAAGTCGTCATTGTGCCATTTGTATTAAATTAGGATGCAATTTCTGCGTTTCTTAGTCAATATGAAGGTCCAAGGGATACAGTAAACATGAAGTGAAGCATCGGAATCTAAAACTGGACTCACAGGAGTGGTTCAAACCATAGAAAATTAGGGTGTCAGTCCTGTTGTACTTAAGTCGACATTGTGCCTTTTGTATTAAATCTGGATGCAATTTCTGTGTTTCATTGTCATTAAGAAGGTCCAAGGGATACAGTAAACCTGAAGTGAAGCATCGTAATCTAAACTGGACTCACAGGAGAGGTTCATATAATAGAAAATTAGAGTGTCAATCCTCTTGTACTTAAGTCGGCATTGTGCCTTTTGTATTAAATTCGGATGCAATATCTGTGTCTCATTGTCAATAAGAAGGTCCAAGGGAAACAGTAAACCTGAAATGAAGCATCGGAATCTAAAACTGGACTCTCAGGAGAGGTTCAAATCGTAGAAAGTTAGAGTGTCAGTCCTCTTGTGCTTAAGTCGGCATTGTGCCTTTTGTATTATATTCGGGTGCAATTTCTGTGTTTCATCGTCAATAAGAAGGTCCAAGGGATACAGTAAACCTGAAGTGAAGCATCGGAAGCTAAAACTGGACTCACAGGAGATTTACAAATCATAGAAATTTGGAGCGTCTGTCCTCTTGTACTGAAGTCGGCATTGTGCCTTTTGTATTAAATTCGTATTCAATTTCTGTGTTTCATCGTCAATAAGACGGTCCAAGGGATACAGTAAACCTGATGTGAAGCATCAGAATCTAAAACTGGACTCACAGCAGATTTTCAAATCATAGAAAGTTGGAGTGTCAGTCCTCTTGTACTTAAGTCGGCAACGTGCCTTTTCTATTAAATTCAGATGCAATTTCTGTGTTTCATCGTCAATAAGAAGGTCCAAGGGATACAGTAAACCTGAAGTGAAGCATCGGAATCTGAAACTGGAATCACAGGAGAGGTTCAAATCATAAAAAGTTAGAGTGTCAATCTTCTTGTACTTAAGTCGGAATTGTGCCTTTTGTATTAAATTCGGATGCAATGACAGTGTTTCATTGTCAATAAGAAGGTCCAAGGGAAACAGTAAACCTGAAGTGAAGCATCGGAACCTAAAACTGGACTCACAGGAGAGGTTCAAATCATAGAAAGTTAGAGTGTCAGTCCTCTTGTGCTTAAGTCGGCATTGTTCCTTTTGTATTGAATTCGGGTGCTATTTCTGTGTTTCATTGTCAATAAGAAGGTCCAAGGGAAACAGTAAACCTGAAGTGAAGCATCGGAATCTAAAACTGGACTAACAGGAGATGTTCAAATCATAGAAATTTAGAGTGTCTGTCCTCTACACTTAAGTCGTCATTGTGCCATTTGTATTAAATTCGGATGCAATTTCTGCGTTTCTTCGTCAATATGAAGGTCCAAGGGATACATTAAGATGAAGTGAAGCATCGGAATCTAAAACTGAACTCACAGGAGTGGTTCAAACCATAGAAAGTTAGGGTGTCAGTCCTCTTGTACTTAAGTCGGCATTGTGCCTTTTGTATTAAATTCGGATGCAATTTCTGTGTTTCATCGTCAGTTAGAAGGTCCAGGGTATACAGTAAACCTGAAGTGAAGCATCGGAATCTAAAACTGAACTCACAGGAAAGGTTCAAATCATAGAAAGTTAGAGTGTCAGTCCTCTTGTACTTAAGTCGGCATTGTGCATTTTCTATTAAATTCGGATGCAATTTTTGTGTTTCATCGTCAATACGAAGGTCCAAGGGAGACAGTAAACCTGAAGTGAAGTATCGGAATCTAAAAGTGGACTCACAGGAGAGGTTCAAACCTTAGAAATTTAGGGTGTCAGTCCTCTTGTACTAAAGTCGGCATTGTGCTTTTTGTATTAAATTCGGATGCTATTTCTGTGTTTCATCGTCAATAAGAAGGTCCAAGGGATACAGTAAACCCGAAGTGAAGAATCGGAATCTAAAACTGGACTCACAGGAGAGGTTCAAATCATAAAAAGTTAGAGTGTCAATCTTCTTGTACTTAAGTCGGCATTGTGCCTTTTGTATTAAATTCGGATGCAATGTCTGTGTTTCATTGTCAATAAGAAGGTCGAAGGGAAACAGTAAACCTGAAGTGAAGCATCAGAATCTAAAACTGGATTCACAGGAGAGGTTCAAATCATAGAAAGTTAGAGTGTCAGTCCTCTTGTACTTAAGTCGTCATTGTGCCTTTTGTATTAAATTCGATGCAATTTCTGTGTTTCATCGTCAATAAGAAGGTCCAAGGGATACAGTAAACCTGAATTGAAGCATCGGAATCTAAAACTGGACTCACAGGAGAGGTTCAAATCATAGAAAGTTTGAGTGTCAGTCCTCTTGTGCTTAAGTCGGCATTGTGCCTTTTGTATTGAACTCGGGTGCAATTTCTGTGTTTCATCGTCAATAAGAAGGTCCAAGGGATACAGTAAACCTGAAGTGAAGCATCGGAATCTGAAACTAGACTCACAGGAGAGGTTTAAATCATAGAAAGTTTGAGTGTCAGTCCTCTTGTACATAAATCGTCATTGTGCCTTTTGTATTAAATTCGATTCAATTTCTGAGTTTCATCGTCAATAAGACGGTCCTAGGGATACAGTAAACCTGAAGTGAAGCATCGGAAACTAAAGCAGGACTCACAGGAGAGGTTCAAATCATAGAAAATTAGAGTGTTAGTCCTCTTGTACTTAAGTCGGCATTGTGCCCTTTGTATTAAATTCAGATGCAATATCTGTGCTTCATCGTTAATAAGAAGGTCCAAGGGATACAGTAAACCTGTAGTGAAGCATTGGAATGTAAATCTGGACTCACAGGAGAGGTTCAAAGCATAGAAAGTTAGAGTGTCAGTCCTCTTGTACTTATGTCGGCATTATGCCTTTTGTATTAAATTCGGATGCAATTTCTGTGTTT
Source organism: Schistocerca serialis cubense (assembly GCF_023864345.2). Classification (NCBI taxonomy): domain Eukaryota; kingdom Metazoa; phylum Arthropoda; class Insecta; order Orthoptera; family Acrididae; genus Schistocerca; species Schistocerca serialis. The sequence goes on from NC_064648.1 coordinate 18,775,165, forward strand.
CATCGTCAGTTAGAAGGTCCAAGGTCTACAGTAAACCTAAAGTGAAGCATCGGAATCTAAAACTGGACTCACAGGAGAGGTTCAAATCATAGAAAGTTAGAGTGTCAGTCCTCTTGTACTTAAGTCGTCATTGTGCCTTTTGTATTAAATTCGATGCAATTTCTGGGTTTCATCGTCAATAAGACGGTCCAAGGGATACAGTAAACCTGAAGCGAAGCATCTGAATCTAAAACTGGACTCACAGGAGGGGTTCAAATCATAGAAAGTTAGAGTGTCAGTCCTCTTGTACTTAAGTCGTCATTGTTTCTTTTGTACTAAACTCGGCTGCAATATCTGTGAATCATCGTCAATAAGCACGTCCAAGGGATACAGTAAACCTGAAGTGAAGCATCGGAATCTAAAACTGGACTCACAGGAGAGGTTCAAATCATAGAAAGTTAGAGTGTCAGTCCTCTTGTACTTAAGTCGTCATTGTGCCTTTTGTATTAAATTCGATGCAATTTCTGTGTTTCATCGTCAATAAGAAGGTCCACGGGATACAGTAAACCTGAAGTGAAGTATCGGTAACTAAAACTGGACTCGCAGGAGAGGTTCAAATCATAGAAAGTTAGAGTGTCAGTCCTCTTGTACTTAAGTCGTCATTGTGCCTTTTGTATTAAATTCGATGCATTTTCTGGGTTTCATCGTCAATAAGACGGTCCAAGGGATACAGTAAACCTGAAGCGAAGCATCTGAATCTAAAACTGGACTCACAGGAGGGGTTCAAATCATAGAAAGTTAGAGTGTCAGTCCTCTTGTACTTAAGTCGTCATTGTTTCTTTTGTACTAAACTCGGCTGCAATATCTGTGTATCATCGTCAATAAGCACGTCCAAGGGATACAGTAAACCTGAAGTGAAGCATCGGAATCTAAAACTGGACTCACAGGAGATGTTCAAATCATAGCAATTTAGAGTGTCTGTCCTCTTGCAATTAAGTCGTCATTGTGCCATTTGTATTAAATTCGCATGAAATTTCTGCGTTTCTTAGTCAATATGAAGGTCGAAGGGATACAGTAAACATGAAGTGAAGCATCGGAATCTAAAACTGGACTCACAGGAGTGGTTCAAACCATAGAAAGTTAGGGTGTCAGTCCTCTTGTACTTAAGTCGGCATTGTGCCTTTTGTATTAAATTCGGATGCAATTTCTGTGTTTCATTGTCATTAAGAAGGTCCAAGGGATACAGTAAACCTGAAGTGAAGCATCGTAATCTAAACTGGACTCACAGGAGAGGTTCAAATAATAGAAAATTAGAGTGTCAATCCTCTTGTACTTAAGTCGGCATTGTGCCTTTTGTATTAAATTCGGATGCAATGTCTGTGTCTCATTGTCAATAAGAAGGTCCAAGGGAAACAGTAAACCTGAAGTGAAGCATCGGAATCTAAAACTGGACTCACAGGAGAGGTTCAAATCGTAGAAAGTTAGAGTGTCAGTCCTCTTGTGCTTAAGTCGGCATTGTGCCTTTTGTATTGAATTCGGGTGCAATTTCTGTGTTTCATCGTCAATAAGAAGGTCCAAGGGATACAGTAAACCTGAAGTGAAGCATCGGAATCTAAAACTGGAATCACAGGAGAGGTTCAAATCATAAAAAGTTAGAGTGTCAATCTTCTTGTACTTAAGTCGGAATTGTGCCTTTTGTATTAAATTCGGATGCAATGACAGTGTTTCATTGTCAATAAGAAGGTCCAAGGGAAACAGTAAACCTGAAGTGAAGCATCGGAACCTAAAACTGGACTCATAGGAGAGGATCAAATTATAGAAAGTTAGAGTGTCAGTCCTCTTGTGCTTAAGTCGGCATTGTTCCTTTTGTATTGAATTCGGGTGCTATTTCTGTGTATCATCGTCAATAAGAAGGTCCAAGGGATACAGTAAACCTGAAGTGAAGCATCGGAATCTAAAACAGGACTCACAGGAGAGGTTCAAATCATAGAAAGTTAGAGTGTCAGTCCTCTTGTACTTAACTCGTCATTGTGCATTTTGTATTAAATTCGATGTAATTTCTGTGTTTCATCGTCAATAAGAAGGTCCACGGGATACAGTAAACCTGAAGTGAAGTATCAGAAACTAAAACTGGACTCACAGGAGAGGTTCAAATCATATAAAGTTAGAGTGTCAGCCGCCTTGTACTTAAGTCGGCATTGTGCCAATTTTATTAAATTCGGATGCAATTTCTGGGTTTCATCGTCAATAACACGGTCCAAGGGATATAGTAAACCTGAAGTGCAGCATCGGAATCCAAAACTGGACTCACAGGAGGGGTTCAAATCATAGAAAGTTAGAGTGTCAGTCCTCTTATACTTAAGTCGTCATTGTTCCTTTTGTACTAAATTCGTATGCAATATCTGTGTATCATCGTCAATAAGCACGTCCAAGGGATACAGTAAACCTGAAGTGAAGCATCGGAATCTAAAACTGGACTCACAGGAGATGTTCAAATCATAGCAATTTAGAGTGTCTGTCCTCTTGCAATTAAGTCGTCATTGTGCCATTTGTATTAAATTCGCATGAAATTTCTGCGTTTCTTAGTCAATATGAAGGTCGAAGGGATACAGTAAACATGAAGTGAAGCATCGGAATCTAAAACTGGACTCACAGGAGTGGTTCAAACCATAGAAAGTTAGGGTGTCAGTCCTCTTGTACTTAAGTCGGCATTGTGCCTTTTGTATTAAATTCGGATGCAATTTCTGTGTTTCATTGTCATTAAGAAGGTCCAAGGGATACAGTAAACCTGAAGTGAAGCATCGTAATCTAAACTGGACTCACAGGAGAGGTTCAAATAATAGAAAATTAGAGTGTCAATCCTCTTGTACTTAAGTCGGCATTGTGCCTTTTGTATTAAATTCGGATGCAATGTCTGTGTCTCATTGTCAATAAGAAGGTCCAAGGGAAACAGTAAACCTGAAGTGAAGCATCGGAATCTAAAACTGGACTCACAGGAGAGGTTCAAATCGTAGAAAGTTAGAGTGTCAGTCCTCTTGTGCTTAAGTCGGCATTGTGCCTTTTGTATTGAATTCGGGTGCAATTTCTGTGTTTCATCGTCAATAAGAAGGTCCAAGGGATACAGTAAACCTGAAGTGAAGCATCGGAATCTAAAACTGGAATCACAGGAGAGGTTCAAATCATAAAAAGTTAGAGTGTCAATCTTCTTGTACTTAAGTCGGAATTGTGCCTTTTGTATTAAATTCGGATGCAATGACAGTGTTTCATTGTCAATAAGAAGGTCCAAGGGAAACAGTAAACCTGAAGTGAAGCATCGGAACCTAAAACTGGACTCATAGGAGAGGATCAAATTATAGAAAGTTAGAGTGTCAGTCCTCTTGTGCTTAAGTCGGCATTGTTCCTTTTGTATTGAATTCGGGTGCTATTTCTGTGTATCATCGTCAATAAGAAGGTCCAAGGGATACAGTAAACCTGAAGTGAAGCATCGGAATCTAAAACAGGACTCACAGGAGAGGTTCAAATCATAGAAAGTTAGAGTGTCAGTCCTCTTGTACTTAACTCGTCATTGTGCATTTTGTATTAAATTCGATGTAATTTCTGTGTTTCATCGTCAATAAGAAGGTCCACGGGATACAGTAAACCTGAAGTGAAGTATCAGAAACTAAAACTGGACTCACAGGAGAGGTTCAAATCATATAAAGTTAGAGTGTCAGCCGCCTTGTACTTAAGTCGGCATTGTGCCAATTTTATTAAATTCGGATGCAATTTCTGGGTTTCATCGTCAATAACACGGTCCAAGGGATATAGTAAACCTGAAGTGCAGCATCGGAATCCAAAACTGGACTCACAGGAGGGGTTCAAATCATAGAAAGTTAGAGTGTCAGTCCTCTTATACTTAAGTCGTCATTGTTCCTTTTGTACTAAATTCGTATGCAAAATCTGTGTATCATCGTCAATAAGCAGGTCCAAGGGATACAGTAAACCTGAAGTGAAGCATCGGAATATAATACTGGACTCACAGGAGATGTTCAAATCATAGAAATTTAGAGTGTCTGTCCTCTTGCACTTAAGTCGTCATTGTGCCATTTGTATTAAATTCGGATGCTATTTCTGCGTTTCTTCGTCAATATGAAGGTCCAAGGGATACATTAAGATGAAGTGAAGCATCGTAATCTAAAACAGAACTCACAGGAGTGGTTCAAACCATAGAAAGTTAGGGTGTCAGTCCTCCTGTACTTAAGTCGGCATTGTGCCTTTTGTATTAAATTCGGATGCAATTTCTGTGTTTCATCGTCAGTTAGAAGGTCCAAGGTATACAGTAAACCTGAAGTGAAGCATCGGAATCTAAAACTGAACTCACAGGAGAGGTTCAAATCATAGAAAGTTAGAGTGTCAGTCCTCTTGTACTTATGTCGGCATTGTGCATTTTCTATTAAATTCGGATGCAATTTTTGTGTTTCATCGTCAATACGAAGGTCCAAGGGAGACAGTAAACCTGAAGTGAAGTATCGGAATCTAAAAGTGGACTCACAGGAGAGGTTCAAATAATAGAAAATTAGAGTGTCAATCCTCTTGTACTTAAGTCGGCATTGTGCCTTTTGTATTAAATTCGGATGCAATGTCTGTGTCTCATTGTCATTAAGAAGGTCCAAGGGAAACAGTAAACCTGAAGTGAAGCATCGGAATCTAAAACTGGACTCACAGGAGAGGTTCAAATCGTAGAAAGTTAGAGTGTCAGTCCTCTTGTGCTTAAGTCGGCATTGTGCCTTTTGTATTGAATTCGGGTGCAATTTCTGTGTTTCATCGTCAATAAGAAGGTCCAAGGGATACAGTAAACCTGAAGTGAAGCATCGGAATGTAAAACTGGAATCACAGGAGAGGTTCAAATCATAAAAAGTTAGAGTGTCAATCTTCTTGTACTTAAGTCGGAATTGTGCCTTTTGTATTAAATTCGGATGCAATGACAGTGTTTCATTGTCAATAAGAAGGTCCAAGGGAAACAGTAAACCTGAAGTGAAGCATCGGAACCTAAAACTGGACTCACAGGAGAGGTTCAAATCATAGAAAGTTAGAGTGTCAGTCCTCTTGTGCTTAAGTCGGCATTGTTCCTTTTGTATTGAATTCGGGTGCTATTTCTGTGTATCATCTCAAATAAGAAGGTCCAAGGGATACAGTAAACCTGAAGTGAAGCATCGGAATCTAAACCAGGACTCACAGGAGAGGTTCAAATCATAGAAAGTTAGAGTGTCAGTCCGCTTGTACTTAACTCGTCATTGTGCATTTTGTATTAAATTCGATGTAATTTCTGTGTTTCATCGTCAATAAGTAGGTCCACGGGATACAGTAAACCTGAAGTATCGGAAACTAAAACTGGACTCACAGGAGAGGTTCAAATCATAGAAAGTTAGAGTGTCAACCGTCTTGTACTTAAGTCGGCATTGTGCCAATTTTATTAAATTCGGATGCAATTACTGGGTTTCATCGTCAATAACACGGTCCAAGTGATATAGTAAACCTGAAGTGCAGCATCGGAATCTAAAACTGGACTCACAGGAGAGGTTCAAATCATAAAAAGTTAGAGTGTCAATCATCTTGTACTTAAGTCGGCATTGTGCCTTTTGTATTAAATTCGGATGCAATGTCTGTGTTTCATTGTCAATAAGAAGGTCCAAGGGAAACAGTAAACCTGAAGTGAAGCATCAGAATCTAAAACTGGATTCACAGGAGAGGTTCAAATCATTGAAAGTTAGAGTGTCAGTCCTCTTGTACTTAAGTCGTCATTGTGCCTTTTGTATTAAATTCGATGCAATTTCTGTGTATCATCGTCAATAAGCAGGTCCAAGGGATACAGTAAACCTGAAGTGAAGCATCGGAATCTAAAACTGGACTGACAGGAGATGTTCAAATCATAGCAAATTAGAGTGTCTGTCCTCTTGCACTTAAGTCGTCATTGTGCCATTTGTATTAAATTCAGATGCAATTTCTGCGTTTCTTCGTCAATATGAAGGTCCACGGGATACAGTAAACCTGAAGTGAAGTATCGGAAACTAAAACTGGACTCACAGGAGAGGTTCAAATCATAGAAAGTTAGAGTGTCAGTCCTCTTGTACCTAAGTCGGCATTGGGCCCTTTGTATTAAATTCGGATGCAATTTCTGTGTTTCATCGTCAATAAGAAGGTCCAAGGGATACAGTAAACCTGAAGTGAAGCATCGGAATCTAAAACTGGACTCACAGGAGAGGTTCAAATCATAAAAAGTTAGAGTGTCAATCTTCTTGTACTTAAGTCGGCATTGTGCCTTTTGTATTAAATTCGGATGCAATGACAGTGTTTCATTATCAATAAGAAGGTCCAAGGGAAACAGTAAACCTGAAGTGAAGCATCGGAACCTAAAACTGGACTCACAGGAGAGGTTCAAATCATAGAAAGTTAGTGTGTCAGTCCTCTTGTGCTTAAGTCGGCATTGTTCCTTTTGTATTGAATTCAGGTGCTATTTCTGTGTATCATCGTCAATAAGCAGGTCCAAGGGATACAGTAAACCTGAAGTGAAGCATCGGAATCTAAAACTGGACTGACAGGAGATGTTCAAATCATAGCAAATTAGAGTGTCAGTCCTCTTGTACTTACGTCGGCATTGTGCCCTTTGTATTAAATTCGGATGCAATTTCTGTGTTTCATCGTCAATAAGAAGGTCGAAGGGATACAGTAAACCTGAAGTGAAGCATCGGAATCTAAAACTGGACTCACAGGAGAGGTTCAAATCATAAAAAGTTAGAGTGTCAATCTTCTTGTACTTATGTCGGCATTGTGCCTTTTGTATTAATTCGGATGCAATGTCTGTGTTTCATTGTCAATAAGAAGGTCCAAGGGAAACAGTAAACCTGAAGTGAAGCATCGGAATCTAAAACTGGATTCTCAGGAGAGGTTCAAATCATAGAAAGTTAGAGTGTCAGTCCTCTTGTGCTTAAGTCGGCATTGGTCCATTTGTATTAAATTCGATGCAATTTCTGGGTTTCATCGTCAATAAGACGGTCCAAGGGATACAGTAAACCTGAAGTACAGCATCGGAATCTAAAACTGGACTCACAGGAGAGGTTCAAATCATAGAATGTTAGAGCGTCAGTCCTCTTGTACGTTAGTCGGCATTGTGCCTTTTGAATTAAATTCGATGCAATTTCTGTGTTTCATCGTCAATAAGAAGGTCCAAGGGATACTGTAAACCTGAAGTGAGGCATCGGAATCTAAAACTGGAATCACAGGAGAGGTTCAAATCATAGAAAGTTAGAGTGTCAGCCCTCTTGTGCTTAAGTCGGCATTGTGCCTTTTGTATTAAATTCGATGCAATTTCTGGGTTTCATCGTCAATAAGACGGTCCAAGGGATACAGTAAGCCTGAACTGAAGCATCGGAATCTAAAACTGGACTCACAGGAGGGGTTCAAATCATAGAAAGTTAGAGTGTCAGTCCACTGGTACTTAAGTCGTCATTGTTCCTTTTGTACTAAACTCGGCTGCAATATCTGTGTATCATCGTCAATAAGCAGGTCCAAGGGATACAGTAAACCTGAAGTGAAGCATCGGAATCTAAAACTGGACTGACAGGAGATGTTCAAATCATAGCAATTTAGAGTGTCTGTCCTCTTGCACTTAAGTCGTCATTGTGCCATTTGTATTAAATTCGGATGCAATTTCTGCGTTTCTTCGTCAATATGAAGGTCCCAGGGATACAGTAAACATGAAGTGAAGCATCGGAATCTAAAACTGGACTCACAGGAGTGGTTAAAACCATTGAAAGTTAGGGTGTCAGTCCTCTTGTACTTAAGTCGGCATTGTGCATTTTGTATTAAATTCGGATGCAATGTCTGTGTCTCATTGTCAATACGAAGGTCCAAGGGAAACAGTAAACCTGAAGTGAAGCATCGGAATCTAAAACTGGACTCACAGGAGATGTTCAAATCATAGAAAGTTAGAGTGTCAGTCTTCTTGTACTTAAGTCGGCATTGTGCCTTTTGTATTGAATTCGGGTGCAATTTCTGTGTTTCATCGTCAATAAGAAGGTCCAGGGGATACAGTAAACCTGAAGTGAAGCATCGGAAGCTAAAGCTGGACTCACAGGAGATTTACAAATCATAGAAATTTGGAGTGTTTGTCCTCTTGTACTGAAGTCGGCATTGTGCCTTTTGTATTAAATTCGTATTCATTTTCTGTGTTTCATCGTCAATAAGAAGGTCAAAGGGATACAGTAAACCTGAAGAGCAGCATCGGAATCTAAAACTGGACTCACAGGAGAGGTTCAAATCATAGAATGTTAGAGCGTCAGTCCTCTTGTACGTTAGTCGGCATTGTGCCTTTTGAATTAAATTCGATGCAATTTCTGTGTTTCATCGTCAATAAGAAGGTCCAAGGGATACAGTAAACCTGATGTGAAGCATCGGAATCTAAAACTGGACTCACAGCAGGTTTTCAAATCATAGAAAGTTGGAGTGTCAGTCCTCTTGTACTTAAGTCGGCAACGTGCCTTTTCTATTAAATTCAGATGCAATTTCTGTGTATCATCGTCAATACGAAGGTCCAATTGAGACAGTAAACCTGAAGTGAAGTATCGGAATCTAAAAGTGGACTCACAGGAGAGGTTCAAACGTTAGAAAGTTAGGGTGTCAGTCCTCTTGTACTTAAGTCGGCATTGTGCCCTTTGTATTAAATTCGGATGCAATTTCTGTGTTTCATCGTCAATAAGAAGGTCCAAGGGATACAGTAAACCTGAAGTGAAGCATCGGAATCTGAAACTGGAATCACAGGAGAGGTTCAAATCATAAAAAGTTAGAGTGTCAATCTTCTTGTACTTAAGTCGGAATTGTGCCTTTTGTATTAAATTCGGATGCAATGACAGTGTTTCATTGTCAATAAGAAGGTCCAAGGGAAACAGTAAACCTGAAGTGAAGCATCGGAACCTAAAACTGGACTCACAGGAGAGGTTCAAATCATAGAAAGTTAGAGTGTCAGTCCTCTTGTGCTTAAGTCGGCATTGTTCCTTTTGTATTGAATTCGGGTGCTATTTCTGTGTTTCATTGTCAATAAGAAGGTCCAAGGGAAACAGTAAACCTGAAGTGAAGCATCGGAATCTAAAACTGGACTAACAGGAGATGTTCAAATCATAGAGATTTAGAGTGTCTGTCCTTTACACTTAAGTCGTCATTGTGCCATTTGTATTAAATTCGGATGCAATTTCTGCGTTTCTTCGTCAATATGAAGGTCCAAGGGATACATTAAGATGAAGTGAAGCATCGGAATCTAAAACTGAACTCACAGGAGTGGTTCAAACCATAGAAAGTTAGGGTGTCAGTCCTCTTGTACTTAAGTCGGCATTGTGCCTTTTGTATTAAATTCGGATGCAATTTCTGTGTTTCATCGTCAGTTAGAAGGTCCAAGGTATACAGTAAACCTGAAGTGAAGCATCGGAATCTAAAACTGAACTCACAGGAAAGGTTCAAATCATAGAAAGTTAGAGTGTCAGTCCTCTTGTACTTAAGTCGGCATTGTGCATTTTCTATTAAATTCGGATGCAATTTTTGTGTTTCATCGTCAATACGAAGGTCCAAGGGAGACAGTAAACCTGAAGTGAAGTATCGGAATCTAAAAGTGGACTCACAGGAGAGGTTCAAACCTTAGAAATTTAGGGTGTCAGTCCTCTTGTACTAAAGTCGGCATTGTGCCTTTTGTATTAAATTCGGATGCTATTTCTGTGTTTCATCGTCAATAAGAAGGTCCAAGGGATACAGTAAACCCGAAGTGAAGAATCGGAATCTAAAACTGGACTCACAGGAGAGGTTCAAATCATAAAAAGTTAGAGTGTCAATCTTCTTGTACTTAAGTCGGCATTGTGCCTTTTGTATTAAATTCGGATGCATGGTCTGTGTTTCATTGTCAATAAGAAGGTCGAAGGGAAACAGTAAACCTGAAGTGAAGCATCAGAATCTAAAACTGGATTCACAGGAGAGGTTCAAATCATAGAAAGTTAGAGTGTCAGTCCTCTTGTACTAAAGTCGGCATTGTGCCTTTTGTATTAAATTCGGAAGCTATTTCTGTGTTTCATCGTCAATAAGAAGGTCCAAGGGATACAGTAAACCCGAAGTGAAGAATCGGAATCTAAAACTGGACTCACAGGAGAGGTTCAAATCATAAAAAGTTAGAGTGTCAATCTTCTTGTACTTAAGTCGGCATTGTGCCTTTTGTATTAAATTCGGATGCAATGTCTGTGTTTCATTGTCAATAAGAAGGTCCAAGGGAAACAGTAAACCTGAAGTGAAGCATCAGAATCTAAAACTGGATTCACAGGAGAGGTTCAAATCATAGAAAGTTAGAGTGTCAGCCCTCTTGTACTTAAGTCGGCATTGTGCATTTTCTATTAAATTCTGATGCTATTTTTGTGTTTCATCGTCAATACGAAGGTCCAAGGGAGACAATAAACCTGAAGTGAAGTATCGGAATCTAAAAGTGGACTCACAGGAGAGGTTCAAACCTTAGAAAGTTAGGGTGTCAGTCCTCTTGTACTTAAGTCGGCATTGTGCCTTTTGTATAAAATTCGGATGCAATTTCTGTGTTTCATCGTCAATAAGAAGGTCCAAGGGATACATTAAACCTGAATTGAAGCATCGGAATCTAAAACTGGACACACAGGAGAGGTTCAAATCATAGAAAGTTTGAGTGTCAGTCCTCTTGTGCTTAAGTCGGCATTGTGCCTTTTGTATTGAATTCGGGTGCAATTTCTGTGTTTCATCGTCAATAAGAAGGTCCAAGGGATACAGTAAACCTGAAGTGAAGCATCGGAATCTGAAACTAGACTCACAGGAGAGGTTTAAATCATAGAAAGTTTGAGTGTCAGTAATCTTGTACATAAATCGTCATTGTGCCTTTTGTATTAAATTCGATTCAATTTCTGAGTTTCATCGTCAATAAGACGGTCCTAGGGATACAGTAAACCTGAAGTGAAGCATCGGAAACTAAAGCAGGACTCACAGGAGAGGTTCAAATCATAGAAAATTAGAGTGTCAGTTCTCTTGTACTTAAGTCGGCATTGTGCATTTTCTATTAAATTCGGATGCAATTTTTGTGTTTCATCGTCAATACGAAGGTCCAAGGGAGACAGTAAACCTGAAGTGAAGTATCGGAATCTAAAAGTGGACTCACAGGAGAGGTTCAAACGTTAGAATGTTAGGGTGTCAGTCCTCTTGTACTTAAGTCGGCATTGTGCCCTTTGTATTAAATTCGTCTGCAATTTCTGTGATTCATCGTCAATAAGAAGGTCCAAGGGATACAGTAAACCTGAAGTGAAGCAGCGGAATCTAAAACTGGACTCACAGGAGAGGTTCAAATCATAAAAAGTTAGAGTGTCAATCTTCTTGCACTTAAGTCGGCATTGTGCCTTTTGTATTAAATTCGGATGCAATTTCTGTGTTTCATCGTCAGTTAGAAGGTCCTAGGTATACAGTAAACCTGAAGTGAAGCATCGGAATCTAAAACGGGACTCACAGGAGAGGTTCAAATCATAGAAAGTTAGAGTGTCAGTCCTCTTGTACTTAAGTCGGCATTGTGCATTTTCTATTAAATTCGGATGCAATTTTTGTGTTTCATCGTCAATACGAAGGTCCAAGGGAGACAGTAAACCTGAAGTGAAGTATCGGAATCTAAAAGTGGACTCACAGGAGAGGTTCAAACCTTAGAAAGTTAGGGTGTCAGTCCTCTTGTACTTAAGTCGGCATTGTGCCTTTTGTATAAAATTCGGATGCAATTTCTGTGTTTCATCGTCAATAAGAAGGTCCAAGGGATACAGTAAACCTGAAGTGAAGCATCGGAATCTAAAACTGGTCTCACAGGAGAGGTTCAAATCATAGAAAGTTTGAGTGTCAGTCCTCTTGTGCTTAAGTCGGCATTGTGCCTCTTGTATTGAATTCGGGTGCAATTTCTGTGTTTCATCGTCAATAAGAAGGTCCAAGGGATACAGTAAACCTGAAGTGAAGCATCGGAATCTAAAACTAGACTCACAGGAGAGGTTTAAATCATAGAAAGTTTGGTGTCAGTCCTCTTGTACATAAATCGTCATTGTGCCTTTTGTATTAAATTCGATTCAATTTCTGAGTTTCATCGTCAATAAGACGGTCCTAGGGATACAGTAAACCTGAAGTGAAGCATCGGAAAGTAAAGCAGGACTCACAGGAGAGGTTCAAATCATAGAAAATTAGAGTGTTAGTCCTCTTGTACTTAAGTCGGCATTGTGCCCTTTGTATTAACTTCAGATGCAATATCTGTGCTTCATCGTTAATAAGAAGGTCCAAGGGATACAGTAAACCTGTAGGGAAGCATTGGAATGTAAATCTGGACTCACAGGAGAGGTTCAAAGCATAGAAAGTTAGAGTGTCAGTCCTCTTGTACTTAAGTCGGCATTATGCCTTTTGTATTAAATTCGGATGCAATTTCTGTGTTTCATCGTCAGTTAGAAGGTCCAAGGTCTACAGTAATCCTGAAGTGAAGCATCGGAATCTAAAACTGGACTCACAGGAGAGGTTCAAATCATAGAAAGTTAGAGTGTCAGTCCTCTTGTACTTAAGTCGGCATTGTGCATTTTCTATTAAGTTCGGATGCAATTTCTGTGTATCATCGTCAATACGAAGGTCCAAGGGAGACAGTAAACATGAAGTGAAGTATTGGAATCTAAAAGTGGACTCACAGGAGAGGTTCAAACGTTAGAAAGTTAGGGTGTCAGTCCTCTTGTACTTAAGTCGGCATTGTGCCCTTTGTATTAAATTCGGCTGCAATTTCTGTGTTTCATCGTCAATAAGAAGGTCCGAGGGATACAGTAAACCTGAAGTGAAGCATCGGAAGCTAAAACTGGTCTCTCAGGAGATTTACAAATTATAGAGATTTGAAGTGTCTGTCCTCTTGTACTGAAGTCGGCATTGTGCCTTTTGTATTAAATTCGGATTCAATTTCTGTGTTTCATCGTCAATAAGAAGGTCAAAGGGATACAGTAAACCTGAGGTGAAGCATCGGAATCTAATACTGGAGAGGTTCAAATCATAGAATTTTAGAGCGTCAGTCCTCTTGTACGTTAGTCGGCATTGTGCCTTTTGAATTAAATTCGATGCAATTTCTGTGTTTCATCGTCAATAAGAAGCTCCAAGGGATACAGTAAACCTGAAGTGAAGCATCGGAATCTAAAACTGGACTCACAGTTGATTTTCATATCATAGAAAATTGGAGTGTCAGTCCTCTTGTACTTAAGTCGGCAATGTGCCTTTTGTATTAAATTAGGATGCAATTTCTGTGTATCATCATCGATAAGAAGCTCCAAGGGATACAGTAAACCTGAAGTGAGGCATCGGAATCTAAAACTGGACTCACAGGAGAGGTTTATATCATAGAAAGTTAGAGTGTCAGTCCACTTGTACTTAAGTCGGCATTGTGCCTTTTGTATTAAATTCGGATGCAATTTCTGTGTTTCATCGACAATAAGAAGGCACAAGTGATACAGTAAACCTGAAGTGAAGCATCGGAATCTAAAACTGGACTCACAGGAGAGGTTCAAATCATAGAAAGTTAGAGTGTCAGTCCTCTTGTACTTAAGTCGTCATTGTGCCTTTTGTATTAAATTCGATGCAATTTCTGTGTTTCATCGTCAATAAGAAGGTCCACGGGATACAGTAAACCTGAAGTGAAGTATCGGTAACTAAAACTGGACTCACAGGAGAGGTTCAAATCATAGAAAGTTAGAGTGTCAGTCCTCTTGTACTTAAGTCGTCATTGTGCCTTATGTATTAAATTCGATGCAATTTCTGGGTTTCATCGTCAATAAGACGGTACAAGGGATACAGTAAACCTGAAGTGAAGCATCTGAATCTAAAACTGGACTCACAGGAGGGGTTCAAATCATAGAAAGTTAGAGTGTCAGTCCTCTTGTACTTAAGTCGTCATTGTTTCTTTTGTACTAAACTCGGCTGCAATATCTGTGTATCATCGTCAATAAGCAGGTCCAAGGGATACAGTAAACCTGAAGTGAAGCATCGGAATCTAAAACTGGACTCACAGGAGATGTTCAAATCATAGCAATTTAGAGTGTCTGTCCTCTTGCACTTAAGTCGTCATTGTGCCATTTGTATTAAATTCGGATGCAATTTCTGCGTTTCTTAGTCAATATGAAGGTCCAAGGGATATAGTAAACATGAAGTGAAGCATCGGAATCTAAAACTGGACTCACAGGAGTGGTTCAAACCATAGAAAATTAGGGTGTCAGTCTTGTTGTACTTAAGTCGGCATTGTGCCTTTTGTATTAAATTCGGATGCAATTTCTGTGTTTCATTGTCATTAAGAAGGTCCAAGGGATACAGTAAACCTGAAGTGAAGCATCGTAATCTAAACTGGACTCACAGGAGAGGTTCATATAATAGAAAATTAGAGTGTCAATCCTCTTGTACTTAAGTCGGCATTGTGCCTTTTGTATTAAATTCGGATGCAATGTCTGTGTCTCATTGTCAATAAGAAGGTCCAAGGGAAACAGTAAACCTGAAATGAAGCATCGGAATCTAAAACTGGACTCACAGGAGAGGTTCAAATCGTAGAAAGTTAGAGTGTCAGTCCTCTTGTGCTTAAGTCGGCATTGTGCCTTTTGTATTGAATTCGGGTGCAATTTCTGTGTTTCATCGTCAATAAGAAGGTCCAAGGGATACAGTAAACCTGAAGTGAAGCATCGGAAGCTGAAACTGGACTCACAGGAGATTTACAAATCATAGAAATTTGGAGCGTCTGTCCTCTTGTACTGAAGTCGGCATTGTGCCTTTTGTATTAAATTCGTATTCAATTTCTGTGTTTCATCGTCAATAAGACGGTCCAAGGGATACAGTAAACCTGATGTGAAGCATCGGAATCTAAAACTGGACTCACAGCAGATTTTCAAATCATAGAAAGTTGGAGTGTCAGTCCTCTTGTACTTAAGTCGGCAACGTGCCTTTTCTATTAAATTCAGATGCAATTTCTGTGTATCATCGTCAATACGAAGGTCCAAGGGAGACAGTAAACCTGAAGTGAAGTATCGGAATCTAAAAGTGGACTCACAGGAGAGGTTCAAACGTTAGAAAGTTAGGGTGTCAGTCCTCTTGTACTTAAGTCGGCATTGTGCCCTTTGTATTAAATTCGGATGCAATTTCTGTGTTTCATCGTCAATAAGAAGGTCCAAGGGATACAGTAAACCTGAAGTGAAGCATCGGAATCTGAAACTGGAATCACAGGAGAGGTTCAAATCATAAAAAGTTAGAGTGTCAATCTTCTTGTACTTAAGTCGGAATTGTGCCTTTTGTATTAAATTCGGATGCAATGACAGTGTTTCATTGTCAATAAGAAGGTCCAAGGGAAACAGTAAACCTGAAGTGAAGCATCGGAACCTAAAACTGGACTCACAGGAGAGGTTAAAATCATAGAAAGTTAGAGTGTCAGTCCTCTTGTGCTTAAGTCGGCATTGTTCCTTTTGTATTGAATTCGGGTGCTATTTCTGTGTTTCATTGTCAATAAGAAGGTCCAAGGGAAACAGTAAACCTGAAGTGAAGCATCGGAATCTAAAACTGGACTAACAGGAGATGTTCAAATCATAGAAATTTAGAGTGTCTGTCCTCTACACTTAAGTCGTCATTGTGCCATTTGTATTAAATTCGGATGCAATTTCTGCGTTTCTTCGTCAATATGAAGGTCCAAGGGATACATTAAGATGAAGTGAAGCATCGGAATCTAAAACTGAACTCACAGGAGTGGTTCAAACCATAGAAAGTTAGGGTGTCAGTCCTCATGTACTTAAGTCGGCATTGTGCCTTTTGTATTAAATTCGGATGCAATTTCTGTGTTTCATCGTCAGTTAGAAGGTCCAAGGTATACAGTAAACCTGAAGTGAAGCATCGGAATCTAAAACTGAACTCACAGGAAAGGTTCAAATCATAGAAAGTTAGAGTGTCAGTCCTCTTGTACTTAAGTCGGCATTGTGCATTTTCTATTAAATTCGGATGCAATTTTTGTGTTTCATCGTCAATACGAAGGTCCAAGGGAGACAGTAAACCTGAAGTGAAGTATCGGAATCTAAAAGTGGACTCACAGGAGAGGTTCAAACCTTAGAAATTTAGGGTGTCAGTCCTCTTGTACTAAAGTCGGCATTGTGCCTTTTGTATTAAATTCGGATGCTATTTCTGTGTTTCATCGTCAATAAGAAGGTCCAAGGGATACAGTAAACCCGAAGTGAAGAATCGGAATCTAAAACTGGACTCACAGGAGAGGTTCAAATCATAAAAAGTTAGAGTGTCAATCTTCTTGTACTTAAGTCGGCATTGTGCCTTTTGTATTAAATTCGGATGCAATGTCTGTGTTTCATTGTCAATAAGAAGGTCCAAGGGAAACAGTAAACCTGAAGTGAAGCATCAGAATCTAAAACTGGATTCACAGGAGAGGTTCAAATCATAGAAAGTTAGAGTGTCAGTCCTTTTGTACTTAAGTCGTCATTGTGCCTTTTGTATTAAATTCGATGCAATTTCTGTGTTTCATCGTCAATAAGAAGGTCCACGGGATACAGAAAACCTGAAGTGAAGTATCGGAATCTAAAACTGGACTCACAGGAGATGTTCAAATCATAGAAAGTTAGAGTGTCAGCCCTCTTGTACTTAAGTCGGCATTGTGCATTTTCTATTAAATTCGGATGCTATTTTTGTGTTTCATCGTCAATACGAAGGTCCAAGGGAGACAGTAAACCTGAAGTGAAGTATCGGAATCTAAAAGTGGACTCACAGGAGAGGTTCAAACCTTAGAAAGTTAGGGTGTCAGTCCTCTTGTACTTAAGTCGGCATTGTGCCTTTTGTATAAAATTCGGATGCAATTTCTGTGTTTCATCGTCAATAAGAAGGTCCAAGGGATACAGTAAACCTGAATTGAAGCATCGGAATCTAAAACTGGACTCACAGGAGAGGTTCAAATCATAGAAAGTTTGAGTGTCAGTCCTCTTGTGCTTAAGTCGGCATTGTGCCTTTTGTATTGAATTCGTGTGCAATTTCTGTGTTTCATCGTCAATAAGAAGGTCCAAGGGATACAGTAAACCTGAAGTGAAGCATCGGAATCTGAAACTAGACTCACAGGAGAGGTTTAAATCATAGAAAGTTTGAGTGTCAGTCCTCTTGTACATAAATCGTCATTGTGCCTTTTGTATTAAATTCGATTCAATTTCTGAGTTTCATCGTCAATAAGACGGTCCTAGGGATACAGTAAACCTGAAGTGAAGCATCGGAAACTAAAGCAGGACTCACAGGAGAGGTTCAAATCATAGAAAATTAGAGTGTTAGTCCTCTTGTACTTAAGTCGGCATTGTGCCCTTTGTATTAAATTCAGATGCAATATCTGTGCTTCATCGTTAATAAGAAGGTCCAAGGGATACAGGAAACCTGTAGTGAAGCATTGGAATGTAATTCTGGACTCACAGGAGAGGTTCAAAGCATAGAAAGTTAGAGTGTCAGTCCTCTTGTACTTATGTCGGCATTATGCCTTTTGTATTAAATTCGGATGCAATTTCTGTGTTTCATCGTCAGTTAGAAGGGCCAAGGTCTACAGTAAACCTAAAGTGAAGCATCGGAATCTAAAACTGGACTCACAGGAGAGGTTCAAATCATAGAAAGTTAGAGTGTCAGTCCTCTTGTACTTAAGTCGGCATTGTGCATTTTCTATTAAATTCGGATGCAATTTCTGTGTATCATCGTCAATACGAAGGTCCAAGGGATACAGTAAACCTGAAGTGAAGCATCGGAATCTAAAACTGGACTCACAGGAGAGGTTCAAATCATAGAAAGTTAGAGTGTCAGTCCTCTTGTACTTAAGTCGTCATTGTGCCTTTTGTATTAAATTCGATGCAATTTCTGTGTTTCATCGTCAATAAGAAGGTCCACGGGATACAGTAAACCTGAAGTGAAGTATCGGTAACTAAAACTGGACTCACAGGAGAGGTTCAAATCATAGAAAGTTAGAGTGTCAGTCCTCTTGTACTTAAGTCGTCATTGTGCCTTTTGTATTAAATTCGATGCAATTTCTGGGTTTCATCGTCAATAAGACGGTCCAAGGGATACAGTAAACCTGAAGCGAAGCATCTGAATCTAAAACTGGACTCACAGGAGGGGTTCAAATCATAGAAAGTTAGAGTGTCAGTCCGCTTGTACTTAAGTCGTCATTGTTTCTTTTGTACTAAACTCGGCTGCAATATCTGTGTATCATCGTCAATAAGCACGTCCAAGGGATACAGTAAACCTGAAGTGAAGCATCGGAATCTAAAACTGGACTCACAGGAGATGTTCAAATCATAGCAATTTAGAGTGTCTGTCCTCTTGCAATTAAGTCGTCATTGTGCCATTTGTATTAAATTCGCATGAAATTTCTGCGTTTCTTAGTCAATATGAAGGTCGAAGGGATACAGTAAACATGAAGTGAAGCATCGGAATCTAAAACTGGACTCACAGGAGTGGTTCAAACCATAGAAAGTTAGGGTGTCAGTCCTCTTGTACTTAAGTCGTCATTGTGCCTTTTGTATTAAATTCGGATGCAATTTCTGTGTTTCATTGTCATTAAGAAGGTCCAAGGGATACAGTAAACCTGAAGTGAAGCATCGTAATCTAAACTGGACTCACAGGAGAGGTTCAAATAATAGAAAATTAGAGTGTCAATCCTCTTGTACTTAAGTCGGCATTGTGCCTTTTGTATTAAATTCGGATGCAATGTCTGTGTCTCATTGTCAATAAGAAGGTCCAAGGGAAACAGTAAACCTGAAGTGAAGCATCGGAATCTAAAACTGGACTCACAGGAGAGGTTCAAATCGTAGAAAGTTAGAGTGTCAGTCCTCTTGTGATTAAGTCGGCATTGTGCCTTTTGTATTGAATTCGGGTACAATTTCTGTGTTTCATCGTCAATAAGAAGGTCCAAGGGATACAGTAAACCTGAAGTGAAGCATCGGAATCTAAAACTGGAATCACAGGAGAGGTTCAAATCATAAAAAGTTAGAGTGTCAATCTTCTTGTACTTAAGTCGGAATTGTGCCTTTTGTATTAAATTCGGATGCAATGACAGTGTTTCATTGTCAATAAGAAGGTCCAAGGGAAACAGTAAACCTGAAGTGAAGCATCGGAACCTAAAACTGGACTCATAGGAGAGGATCAAATTATAGAAAGTTAGAGTGTCAGTCCTCTTGTGCTTAAGTCGGCATTGTTCCTTTTGTATTGAATTCGGGTGCTATTTCTGTGTATCATCGTCAATAAGAAGGTCCAAGGGATACAGTAAACCTGAAGTGAAGCATCGGAATCTAAAACAGGACTCACAGGAGAGGTTCAAATCATAGAAAGTTAGAGTGTCAGTCCTCTTGTACTTAACTCGTCATTGTGCATTTTGTATTAAATTCGATGTAATTTCTGTGTTTCATCGTCAATAAGAAGGTCCACGGGATACAGTAAACCTGAAGTGAAGTATCAGAAACTAAAACTGGACTCACAGGAGAGGTTCAAATCATATAAAGTTAGAGTGTCAGCCGTCTTGTACTTAAGTCGGCATTGTGCCAATTTTATTAAATTCGGATGCAATTTCTATGTTTCATCGTCAATAACACGGTCCAAGGGATATAGTAAACCTGAAGTGCAGCATCGGAATCTAAAACTGGACTCACAGGAGGGGTTCAAATCATAGAAAGTTAGAGTGTCAGTCCTCTTATACTTAAGTCGTCATTGTTCCTTTTGTACTAAATTCGTATGCAAAATCTGTGTATCATCGTCAATAAGCAGGTCCAAGGGATACAGTAAACCTGAAGTGAAGCATCGGAATCTAATACTGGACTCACAGGAGATGTTCAAATCATAGAAATTTAGAGTGTCTGTCCTCTTGCACTTAAGTCGTCATTGTGCCATTTGTATTAAATTCGGATGCTATTTCTGCATTTCTTCGTCAATATGTAGGTCCAAGGGATACATTAAGATGAAGTGAAGCATCGGAATCTAAAACAGAACTCACAGGAGTGGTTCAAACCATAGAAAGTTAGGGTGTCAGTCCTCTTGTACTTAAGTCGGCATTGTGCCTTTTGTATTAAATTCGGATGCAATTTCTGTGTTTCATCGTCAGTTAGAAGGTCCAAGGTATACAGTAAACCTGAAGTGAAGCATCGGAATCTAAAACTGAACTCACAGGAGAGGTTCAAATCATAGAAAGTTAGAGTGTCAGTCCTCTTGTACTTATGTCGGCATTGTGCATTTTCTATTAAATTCGGATGCAATTTTTGTGTTTCATCGTCAATACGAAGGTCCAAGGGAGACAGTAAACCTGAAGTGAAGTATCGGAATCTAAAAGTGGACTCACAGGAGAGGTTCAAACCTTATAAATTTAGGGTGTCAGTCCTCTTGTACTTAAGTCGGCATTGTGCCTTTTGTATTAAATTCGGATGCAATTTCTGTGTTTCATCGTCAATAAGAAGGTCCAAGGGATACAGTAAACCCGAAGTGAAGTATCGGTAACTAAAACTGGACTCACAGGAGAGGTTCAAATCATAGAAAGTTAGAGTGTCAGTCCTCTTGTACTTAAGTCGTCATTGTGCCTTTTGTATTAAATTCGATGCAATTTCTGGGTTTCATCGTCAATAAGACGGTCCAAGGGATACAGTAAACCTGAAGTGAAGCATCTGAATCTAAAACTGGACTCACAGGAGGGGTTCAAATCATAGTAAGTTAGAGTGTCAGTCCTCTTGTACTTAAGTCGTCATTGTTTCTTTTGTACTAAACTCGGCTGCAATATCTGTGTATCATCGTCAATAAGCAGGTCCAAGGGATACAGTAAACCTGAAGTGAAGCATCGGAATCTAAAACTGGACTCACAGGAGATGTTCAAATCATAGCAATTTAGAGTGTCTGTCCTCTTGCACTTAAGTCGTCATTGTGCCATTTGTATTAAAATTGGATGCAATTTCTGCGTTTCTTAGTCAATATGAAGGTCGAAGGGATACAGTAAACATGAAGTGAAGCATCGGAATCTAAAACTGGACTCACAGGAGTGGTTCAAACCATAGAAAGGTAGGGTGTCAGTCCTCTTGTACTTAAGTCGGCATTGTGCCTTTTGTATTAATTTCGGATGCAATTTCTGTGTTTCATTGTCATTAAGAAGGTCCAAGGGATACAGTAAACCTGAAGTGAAGCATCGTAATCTAAACTGGACTCACAGGAGAGGTTCAAATAATAGAAAATTAGAGTGTCAATCCTCTTGTACTTAAGTCGGCATTGTGCCTTTTGTATTAAATTCGGATGCAATGTCTGTGTCTTATTGTCATTAAGAAGGTCCAAGGGAAATAGTAAACCTGAAGTGAAGCATCGGAATCTAAAACTGGACTCACAGGAGAGGTTCAAATCGTAGAAAGTTAGAGTGTCAGTCCTCTTGTGCTTAAGTCGGCATTGTGCCTTTTGTATTGAATTCGGGTGCAATTTCTGTGTTTCATCGTCAATAAGAAGGTCCAAGGGATACAGTAAACCTGAAGTGAAGCATCGGAATGTAAAACTGGAATCACAGGAGAGGTTCAAATCATAAAAAGTTAGAGTGTCAATCTTCTTGTACTTAAGTCGGAATTGTGCCTTTTGAATTAAATTCGGATGCAATGACAGTGTTTCATTGTCAATAAGAAGGTCCAAGGGAAACAGTAAACCTGAAGTGAAGCATCGGAACCTAAAACTGGACTCACAGGAGAGGTTCAAATCATAGAAAGTTAGAGTGTCAGTCCTCTTGTGCTTAAGTCGGCATTGTTCCTTTTGTATTGAATTCGGGTGCTATTTCTGTGTATCATCTCAAATAAGAAGGTCCAAGGGATACAGTAAACCTGAAGTGAAGCATCGGAATCTAAAACAGGACTCACAGGAGAGGTTCAAATCATAGAAAGTTAGAGTGTCAGTCCTCTTGTACTTAACTCGTCATTGTGCATTTTGTATTAAATTCGATGTAATTTCTGTGTTTCATCGTCAATAAGAAGGTCCAAGGGATACAGTAAACCTGAAGTGAAGCATCGGAAACTAAAGCAGGACTCACAGGAGAGGTTCAAATCATAGAAAATTAGAGTGTCAGTTCTCTTGTACTTAAGTCGGCATTGTGCATTTTCTATTAAATTCGGATGCAATTTTTGTGTTTCATCGTCAATACGAAGGTCCAAGGGAGACAGTAAACCTGAAGTGAAGTATCGGAATCTAAAAGTGGACTCACAGGAGAGGTTCAAACGTTAGAATGTTAGGGTGTCAGTCCTCTTGTACTTAAGTCGGCATTGTGCCCTTTGTATTAAATTCGTCTGCAATTTCTGTGATTCATCGTCAATAAGAAGGTCCAAGGGATACAGTAAACCTGAAGTGAAGCAGCGGAATCTAAAACTGGACTCACAGGAGAGGTTCAAATCATAAAAAGTTAGAGTGTCAATCTTCTTGCACTTAAGTCGGCATTGTGCCTTTTGTATTAAATTCGGATGCAATTTCTGTGTTTCATCGTCAGTTAGAAGGTCCAAGGTATACAGTAAACCTGAAGTGAAGCATCGGAATCCAAAACGGGACTCACAGGAGAGGTTCAAATCATAGAAAGTTAGAGTGTCAGTCCTCTTGTACTTAAGTCGGCATTGTGCATTTTCTATTAAATTCGGATGCAATTTTTGTGTTTCATCGTCAATACGAAGGTCCAAGGGAGACAGTAAACCTGAAGTGAAGTATCGGAATCTAAAAGTGGACTCACAGGAGAGGTTCAAACCTTAGAAAGTTAGGGTGTCAGTCCTCTTGTACTTAAGTCGGCATTGTGCCTTTTGTATAAAATTCGGATGCAATATCTGTGTTTCATCGTCAATAAGAAGGTCCAAGGGATACAGTAAACCTGAAGTGAAGCATCGGAATCTAAAACTGGACTCACAGGAGAGGTTCAAATCATAGAAAGTTTGAGTGTCAGTCCTCTTGTGCTTAAGTCGGCATTGTGCCTCTTGTATTGAATTCGGGTGCAATTTCTGTGTTTCATCGTCAATAAGAAGGTCCAAGGGATACAGTAAACCTGAAGTGAAGCATCGGAATCTAAAACTAGACTCACAGGAGAGGTTTAAATCATAGAAAGTTTGGTGTCAGTCCTCTTGTACATAAATCGTCATTGTGCCTTTTGTATTAAATTCGATTCAATTTCTGAGTTTCATCGTCAATAAGACGGTCCTAGGGATACAGTAAACCTGAAGTGAAGCATCGTAAAGTAAAGCAGGACTCACAGGAGAGGTTCAAATCATAGAAAATTAGAGTGTTAGTCCTCTTGTACTTAAGTCGGCATTGTGCCCTTTGTATTAAATTCAGATGCAATATCTGTGCTTCATCGTTAATAAGAAGGTCCAAGGGATACAGTAAACCTGTAGGGAAGCATTGGAATGTAAATCTGGACTCACAGGAGAGGTTCAAAGCATAGAAAGTTAGAGTGTCAGTCCTCTTGTACTTAAGTCGGCATTATGCCTTTTGTATTAAATTCGGATGCAATTTCTGTGTTTCATCGTCAGTTAGAAGGTCCAAGGTCTACAGTAATCCTGAAGTGAAGCATCGGAATCTAAAACTGGACTCACAGGAGAGGTTCAAATCATAGAAAGTTAGAGTGTCAGTCCTCTTGTACTTAAGTCGGCATTGTGCATTTTCTATTAAGTTCGGATGCAATTTCTGTGTATCATCGTCAATACGAAGGTCCAAGGGAGACAGTAAACATGAAGTGAAGTATTGGAATCTAAAAGTGGACTCACAGGAGAGGTTCAAACGTTAGAAAGTTAGGGTGTCAGTCTTCTTGTACTTAAGTCGGCATTGTGCCCTTTGTATTAAATTCGGCTGCAATTTCTGTGTTTCATCGTCAATAAGAAGGTCTGAGGGATACAGTAAACCTGAAGTGAAGCATCGGAAGCTAAAACTGGTCTCTCAGGAGATTTACAAATTATAGAGATTTGAAGTGTCTGTCCTCTTGTACTGAAGTCGGCATTGTGCCTTTTGTATTAAATTCGGATTCAATTTCTGTGTTTCATCGTCAATAAGAAGGTCAAAGGGATACAGTAAACCTGAGGTGAAGCATCGGAATCTAATACTGGAGAGGTTCAAATCATAGAATTTTAGAGCGTCAGTCCTCTTGTACGTTAGTCGGCATTGTGCCTTTTGAATTAAATTCGATGCAATTTCTGTGTTTCATCGTCAATAAGAAGCTCCAAGGGATACAGTAAACCTGAAGTGAAGCATCGGAATCTAAAACTGGACTCACAGTTGATTTTCATATCATAGAAAATTGGAGTGTCAGTCCTCTTGTACTTAAGTCGGCAATGTGCCTTTTGTATTAAATTAGGATGCAATTTCTGTGTTTCATCATCGATAAGAAGCTCCAAGGGATACAGTAAACCTGAAGTGAGGCATCGGAATCTAAAACTGGACTCACAGGAGAGGTTTATATCATAGAAAGTTAGAGTGTCAGTCCACTTGTACTTAAGTCGGCATTGTGCCTTTTGTATTAAATTCGGATGCAATTTCTGTGTTTCATCGACAATAAGAAGGCACAAGTGATACAGTAAACCTGAAGTGAAGCATCGGAATCTAAAACTGGACTCACAGGAGAGGTTCAAATCATAGAAAGTTAGAGTGTCAGTCCTCTTGTACTTAAGTCGTCATTGTGCCTTTTGTATTAAATTCGATGCAATTTCTGTGTTTCATCGTCAATAAGAAGGTCCACGGGATACAGTAAACCTGAAGTGAAGTATCGGTAACTAAAACTGGACTCACAGGAGAGGTTCAAATCATAGAAAGTTAGAGTGTCAGTCCTCTTGTACTTAAGTCGTCATTGTGCCTTATGTATTAAATTCGATGCAAGTTCTGGGTTTCATCGTCAATAAGACGGTACAAGGGATACAGTAAACCTGAAGTGAAGCATCTGAATCTAAAACTGGACTCACAGGAGGGGTTCAAATCATAGAAAGTTAGAGTGTCAGTCCTCTTGTACTTAAGTCGTCATTGTTTCTTTTGTACTAAACTCGGCTGCAATATCTGTGTATCATCGTCAATAAGCAGGTCCAAGGGATACAGTAAACCTGAAGTGAAGCATCGGAATCTAAAACTGGACTCACAGGAGATGTTCAAATCATAGCAATTTAGAGTGTCTGTCCTCTTGCACTTAAGTCGTCATTGTGCCATTTGTATTAAATTCGGATGCAATTTCTGCGTTTCTTAGTCAATATGAAGGTCCAAGGGATATAGTAAACATGAAGTGAAGCATCGGAATCTAAAACTGGACTCACAGGAGTGGTTCAAACCATAGAAAATTAGGGTGTCAGTCCTGTTGTACTTAAGTCGGCATTGTGCCTTTTGTATTAAATTCGGATGCAATTTCTGTGTTTCATTGTCATTAAGAAGGTCCAAGGGATACAGTAAACCTGAAGTGAAGCATCGTAATCTAAACTGGACTCACAGGAGAGGTTCATATAATAGAAAATTAGAGTGTCAATCCTCTTGTACTTAAGTCGGCATTGTGCCTTTTGTATTAAATTCGGATGCAATGTCTGTGTCTCATTGTCAATAAGAAGGTCCAAGGGAAACAGTAAACCTGAAATGAAGCATCGGAATCTAAAACTGGACTCACAGGAGAGGTTCAAATCGTAGAAAGTTAGAGTGTCAGTCCTCTTGTGCTTAAGTCGGCATTGTGCCTTTTGTATTGAATTCGGGTGCAATTTCTGTGTTTCATCGTCAATAAGAAGGTCCAAGGGATACAGTAAACCTGAAGTGAAGCATCGGAAGCTGAAACTGGACTCACAGGAGATTTACAAATCATAGAAATTTGGAGCGTCTGTCCTCTTGTACTGAAGTCGGCATTGTGCCTTTTGTATTAAATTCGTATTCAATTTCTGTGTTTCATCGTCAATAAGACGGTCCAAGGGATACAGTAAACCTGATGTGAAGCATCGGAATCTAAAACTGGACTCACAGCAGATTTTCAAATCATAGAAAGTTGGAGTGTCAGTCCTCTTGTACTTAAGTCGGCAACGTGCCTTTTCTATTAAATTCAGATGCAATTTCTGTGTATCATCGTCAATACGAAGGTCCAAGGGAGACAGTAAACCTGAAGTGAGGCATCGGAATCTAAAACTGGACTCACAGGAGAGGTTTATATCATAGAAAGTTAGAGTGTCAGTCCACTTGTACTTAAGTCGGCATTGTGCCTTTTGTATTAAATTCGGATGCAATTTCTGTGTTTCATCGACAATAAGAAGGCACAAGTGATACAGTAAACCTGAAGTGAAGCATCGGAATCTAAAACTGGACTCACAGGAGAGGTTCAAATCATAGAAAGTTAGAGTGTCAGTCCTCTTGTACTTAAGTCGTCATTGTGCCTTTTGTATTAAATTCGATGCAATTTCTGTGTTTCATCGTCAATAAGAAGGTCCACGGGATACAGTAAACCTGAAGTGAAGTATCGGTAACTAAAACTGGACTCACAGGAGAGGTTCAAATCATAGAAAGTTAGAGTGTCAGTCCTCTTGTACTTAAGTCGTCATTGTGCCTTATGTATTAAATTCGATGCAATTTCTGGGTTTCATCGTCAATAAGACGGTACAAGGGATACAGTAAACCTGAAGTGAAGCATCTGAATCTAAAACTGGACTCACAGGAGGGGTTCAAATCATAGAAAGTTAGAGTGTCAGTCCTCTTGTACTTAAGTCGTCATTGTTTCTTTTGTACTAAACTCGGCTGCAATATCTGTGTATCATCGTCAATAAGCAGGTCCAAGGGATACAGTAAACCTGAAGTGAAGCATCGGAATCTAAAACTGGACTCACAGGAGATGTTCAAATCATAGCAATTTAGAGTGTCTGTCCTCTTGCACTTAAGTCGTCATTGTGCCATTTGTATTAAATTCGGATGCAATTTCTGCGTTTCTTAGTCAATATGAAGGTCCAAGGGATATAGTAAACATGAAGTGAAGCATCGGAATCTAAAACTGGACTCACAGGAGTGGTTCAAACCATAGAAAATTAGGGTGTCAGTCCTGTTGTACTTAAGTCGGCATTGTGCCTTTTGTATTAAATTCGGATGCAATTTCTGTGTTTCATTGTCATTAAGAAGGTCCAAGGGATACAGTAAACCTGAAGTGAAGCATCGTAATCTAAACTGGACTCACAGGAGAGGTTCATATAATAGAAAATTAGAGTGTCAATCCTCTTGTACTTAAGTCGGCATTGTGCCTTTTGTATTAAATTCGGATGCAATGTCTGTGTCTCATTGTCAATAAGAAGGTCCAAGGGAAACAGTAAACCTGAAATGAAGCATCGGAATCTAAAACTGGACTCACAGGAGAGGTTCAAATCGTAGAAAGTTAGAGTGTCAGTCCTCTTGTGCTTAAGTCGGCATTGTGCCTTTTGTATTGAATTCGGGTGCAATTTCTGTGTTTCATCGTCAATAAGAAGGTCCAAGGGATACAGTAAACCTGAAGTGAAGCATCGGAAGCTGAAACTGGACTCACAGGAGATTTACAAATCATAGAAATTTGGAGCGTCTGTCCTCTTGTACTGAAGTCGGCATTGTGCCTTTTGTATTAAATTCGTATTCAATTTCTGTGTTTCATCGTCAATAAGACGGTCCAAGGGATACAGTAAACCTGATGTGAAGCATCGGAATCTAAAACTGGACTCACAGCAGATTTTCAAATCATAGAAAGTTGGAGTGTCAGTCCTCTTGTACTTAAGTCGGCAACGTGCCTTTTCTATTAAATTCAGATGCAATTTCTGTGTATCATCGTCAATACGAAGGTCCAAGGGAGACAGTAAACCTGAAGTGAAGTATCGGAATCTAAAAGTGGACTCACAGGAGAGGTTCAAACGTTAGAAAGTTAGGGTGTCAGTCCTCTTGTACTTAAGTCGGCATTGTGCCCTTTGTATTAAATTCGGATGCAATTTCTGTGTTTCATCGTCAATAAGAAGGTCCAAGGGATACAGTAAACCTGAAGTGAAGCATCGGAATCTGAAACTGGAATCACAGGAGAGGTTCAAATCATAAAAAGTTAGAGTGTCAATCTTCTTGTACTTAAGTCGGAATTGTGCCTTTTGTATTAAATTCGGATGCAATGACAGTGTTTCATTGTCAATAAGAAGGTCCAAGGGAAACAGTAAACCTGAAGTGAAGCATCGGAACCTAAAACTGGACTCACAGGAGAGGTTAAAATCATAGAAAGTTAGAGTGTCAGTCCTCTTGTGCTTAAGTCGGCATTGTTCCTTTTGTATTGAATTCGGGTGCTATTTCTGTGTTTCATTGTCAATAAGAAGGTCCAAGGGAAACAGTAAACCTGAAGTGAAGCATCGGAATCTAAAACTGGACTAACAGGAGATGTTCAAATCATAGAAATTTAGAGTGTCTGTCCTCTACACTTAAGTCGTCATTGTGCCATTTGTATTAAATTCGGATGCAATTTCTGCGTTTCTTCGTCAATATGAAGGTCCAAGGGATACATTAAGATGAAGTGAAGCATCGGAATCTAAAACTGAACTCACAGGAGTGGTTCAAACCATAGAAAGTTAGGGTGTCAGTCCTCATGTACTTAAGTCGGCATTGTGCCTTTTGTATTAAATTCGGATGCAATTTCTGTGTTTCATCGTCAGTTAGAAGGTCCAAGGTATACAGTAAACCTGAAGTGAAGCATCGGAATCTAAAACTGAACTCACAGGAAAGGTTCAAATCATAGAAAGTTAGAGTGTCAGTCCTCTTGTACTTAAGTCGGCATTGTGCATTTTCTATTAAATTCGGATGCAATTTTTGTGTTTCATCGTCAATACGAAGGTCCAAGGGAGACAGTAAACCTGAAGTGAAGTATCGGAATCTAAAAGTGGACTCACAGGAGAGGTTCAAACCTTAGAAATTTAGGGTGTCAGTCCTCTTGTACTAAAGTCGGCATTGTGCCTTTTGTATTAAATTCGGATGCTATTTCTGTGTTTCATCGTCAATAAGAAGGTCCAAGGGATACAGTAAACCCGAAGTGAAGAATCGGAATCTAAAACTGGACTCACAGGAGAGGTTCAAATCATAAAAAGTTAGAGTGTCAATCTTCTTGTACTTAAGTCGGCATTGTGCCTTTTGTATTAAATTCGGATGCAATGTCTGTGTTTCATTGTCAATAAGAAGGTCCAAGGGAAACAGTAAACCTGAAGTGAAGCATCAGAATCTAAAACTGGATTCACAGGAGAGGTTCAAATCATAGAAAGTTAGAGTGTCAGTCCTTTTGTACTTAAGTCGTCATTGTGCCTTTTGTATTAAATTCGATGCAATTTCTGTGTTTCATCGTCAATAAGAAGGTCCACGGGATACAGAAAACCTGAAGTGAAGTATCGGAATCTAAAACTGGACTCACAGGAGATGTTCAAATCATAGAAAGTTAGAGTGTCAGCCCTCTTGTACTTAAGTCGGCATTGTGCATTTTCTATTAAATTCGGATGCTATTTTTGTGTTTCATCGTCAATACGAAGGTCCAAGGGAGACAGTAAACCTGAAATGAAGTATCGGAATCTAAAAGTGGACTCACAGGAGAGGTTCAAACCTTAGAAAGTTAGGGTGTCAGTCCTCTTGTACTTAAGTCGGCATTGTGCCTTTTGTATAAAATTCGGATGCAATTTCTGTGTTTCATCGTCAATAAGAAGGTCCAAGGGATACAGTAAACCTGAATTGAAGCATCGGAATCTAAAACTGGACTCACAGGAGAGGTTCAAATCATAGAAAGTTTGAGTGTCAGTCCTCTTGTGCTTAAGTCGGCATTGTGCCTTTTGTATTGAATTCGTGTGCAATTTCTGTGTTTCATCGTCAATAAGAAGGTCCAAGGGATACAGTAAACCTGAAGTGAAGCATCGGAATCTGAAACTAGACTCACAGGAGAGGTTTAAATCATAGAAAGTTTGAGTGTCAGTCCTCTTGTACATAAATTGTCATTGTGCCTTTTGTATTAAATTCGATTCAATTTCTGAGTTTCATCGTCAATAAGACGGTCCTAGGGATACAGTAAACCTGAAGTGAAGCATCGGAAACTAAAGCAGGACTCACAGGAGAGGTTCAAATCATAGAAAATTAGAGTGTTAGTCCTCTTGTACTTAAGTCGGCATTGTGCCCTTTGTATTAAATTCAGATGCAATATCTGTGCTTCATCGTTAATAAGAAGGTCCAAGGGATACAGGAAACCTGTAGTGAAGCATTGGAATGTAATTCTGGACTCACAGGAGAGGTTCAAAGCATAGAAAGTTAGAGTGTCAGTCCTCTTGTACTTATGTCGGCATTATGCCTTTTGTATTAAATTCGGATGCAATTTCTGTGTTTCATCGTCAGTTAGAAGGGCCAAGGTCTACAGTAAACCTAAAGTGAAGCATCGGAATCTAAAACTGGACTCACAGGAGAGGTTCAAATCATAGAAAGTTAGAGTGTCAGTCCTCTTGTACTTAAGTCGGCATTGTGCATTTTCTATTAAATTCGGATGCAATTTCTGTGTATCATCGTCAATACGAAGGTCCAAGGGATACAGTAAACCTGAAGTGAAGCATCGGAATCTAAAACTTAACTCACAGGAGAGGTTCAAATCATAGAAAGTTAGAGTGTCAGTCCTCTTGTACTTAAGTCGTCATTGTGCCTTTTGTATTAAATTCGATGCAATTTCTGTGTTTCATCGTCAATAAGAAGGTCCACGGGATACAGTAAACCTGAAGTGAAGTATCGGTAACTAAAACTGGACTCACAGGAGAGGTTCAAATCATAGAAAGTTAGAGTGTCAGTCCTCTTGTACTTAAGTCGTCATTGTGCCTTTTGTATTAAATTCGATGCAATTTCTGGGTTTCATCGTCAATAAGACGGTCCAAGGGATACAGTAAACCTGAAGCGAAGCATCTGAATCTAAAACTGGACTCACAGGAGGGGTTCAAATCATAGAAAGTTAGAGTGTCAGTCCGCTTGTACTTAAGTCGTCATTGTTTCTTTTGTACTAAACTCGGCTGCAATATCTGTGTATCATCGTCAATAAGCACGTCCAAGGGATACAGTAAACCTGAAGTGAAGCATCGGAATCTAAAACTGGACTCACAGGAGATGTTCAAATCATAGCAATTTAGAGTGTCTGTCCTCTTGCAATTAAGTCGTCATTGTGCCATTTGTATTAAATTCGCATGAAATTTCTGCGTTTCTTAGTAAATATGAAGGTCGAAGGGATACAGTAAACATGAAGTGAAGCATCGGAATCTAAAACTGGACTCACAGGAGTGGTTCAAACCATAGAAAGTTAGGGTGTCAGTCCTCTTGTACTTAAGTCGGCATTGTGCCTTTTGTATTAAATTCGGATGCAATTTCTGTGTTTCATTGTCATTAAGAAGGTCCAAGGGATACAGTAAACCTTAAGTGAAGCATCGTAATCTAAACTGGACTCACAGGAGAGGTTCAAATAATAGAAAATTAGAGTGTCAATCCTCTTGTACTTAAGTCGGCATTGTGCCTTTTGTATTAAATTCGGATGCAATGTCTGTGTCTCATTGTCAATAAGAAGGTCCAAGGGAAACAGTAAACCTGAAGTGAAGCATCGGAATCTAAAACTGGACTCACAGGAGAGGTTCAAATCGTAGAAAGTTAGAGTGTCAGTCCTCTTGTGCTTAAGTCGGCATTGTGCCTTTTGTATTGAATTCGGGTGCAATTTCTGTGTTTCATCGTCAATAAGAAGGTCCAAGGGATACAGTAAACCTGAAGTGAAGCATCGGAATCTAAAACTGGAATCACAGGAGAGGTTCAAATCATAAAAAGTTAGAGTGTCAATCTTCTTGTACTTAAGTCGGAATTGTGCCTTTTGTATTAAATTCGGATGCAATGACAGTGTTTCATTGTCAATAAGAAGGTCCAAGGGAAACAGTAAACCTGAAGTGAAGCATCGGAACCTAAAACTGGACTCATAGGAGAGGATCAAATTATAGAAAGTTAGAGTGTCAGTCCTCTTGTGCTTAAGTCGGCATTGTTCCTTTTGTATTGAATTCGGGTGCTATTTCTGTGTATCATCGTCAATAAGAAGGTCCAAGGGATACAGTAAACCTGAAGTGAAGCATCGGAATCTAAAACAGGACTCACAGGAGAGGTTCAAATCATAGAAAGTTAGAGTGTCAGTCCTCTTGTACTTAACTCGTCATTGTGCATTTTGTATTAAATTCGATGTAATTTCTGTGTTTCATCGTCAATAAGAAGGTCCACGGGATACAGTAAACCTGAAGTGAAGTATCAGAAACTAAAACTGGACTCACAGGAGAGGTTCAAATCATATAAAGTTAGAGTGTCAGCCGTCTTGTACTTAAGTCGGCATTGTGCCAATTTTATTAAATTCGGATGCAATTTCTATGTTTCATCGTCAATAACACGGTCCAAGGGATATAGTAAACCTGAAGTGCAGCATCGGAATCTAAAACTGGACTCACAGGAGGGGTTCAAATCATAGAAAGTTAGAGTGTCAGTCCTCTTATACTTAAGTCGTCATTGTTCCTTTTGTACTAAATTCGTATGCAAAATCTGTGTATCATCGTCAATAAGCAGGTCCAAGGGATACAGTAAACCTGAAGTGAAGCATCGGAATCTAATACTGGACTCACAGGAGATGTTCAAATCATAGAAATTTAGAGTGTCTGTCCTCTTGCACTTAAGTCGTCATTGTGCCATTTGTATTAAATTCGGATGCTATTTCTGCATTTCTTCGTCAATATGTAGGTCCAAGGGATACATTAAGATGAAGTGAAGCATCGGAATCTAAAACAGAACTCACAGGAGTGGTTCAAACCATAGAAAGTTAGGGTGTCAGTCCTCTTGTACTTAAGTCGGCATTGTGCCTTTCGTATTAAATTCGGATGCAATTTCTGTGTTTCATCGTCAGTTAGAAGGTCCAAGGTATACAGTAAACCTGAAGTGAAGCATCGGAATCTAAAACTGAACTCACAGGAGAGGTTCAAATCATAGAAAGTTAGAGTGTCAGTCCTCTTGTACTTATGTCGGCATTGTGCATTTTCTATTAAATTCGGATGCAATTTTTGTGTTTCATCGTCAATACGAAGGTCCAAGGGAGACAGTAAACCTGAAGTGAAGTATCGGAATCTAAAAGTGGACTCACAGGAGAGGTTCAAACCTTATAAATTTAGGGTGTCAGTCCTCTTGTACTTAAGTCGGCATTGTGCCTTTTGTATTAAATTCGGATGCAATTTCTGTGTTTCATCGTCAATAAGAAGGTCCAAGGGATACAGTAAACCCGAAGTGAAGTATCGGTAACTAAAACTGGACTCACAGGAGAGGTTCAAATCATAGAAAGTTAGAGTGTCAGTCCTCTTGTACTTAAGTCGTCATTGTGCCTTTTGTATTAAATTCGATGCAATTTCTGGGTTTCATCGTCAATAAGACGGTCCAAGGGATACAGTAAACCTGAAGTGAAGCATCTGAATCTAAAACTGGACTCACAGGAGGGGTTCAAATCATAGTAAGTTAGAGTGTCAGTCCTCTTGTACTTAAGTCGTCATTGTTTCTTTTGTACTAAACTCGGCTGCAATATCTGTGTATCATCGTCAATAAGCAGGTCCAAGGGATACAGTAAACCTGAAGTGAAGCATCGGAATCTAAAACTGGACTCACAGGAGATGTTCAAATCATAGCAATTTAGAGTGTCTGTCCTCTTGCACTTAAGTCGTCATTGTGCCATTTGTATTAAAATTGGATGCGATTTCTGCGTTTCTTAGTCAATATGAAGGTCGAAGGGATACAGTAAACATGAAGTGAAGCATCGGAATCTAAAACTGGACTCACAGGAGTGGTTCAAACCATAGAAAGGTAGGGTGTCAGTCCTCTTGTACTTAAGTCGGCATTGTGCCTTTTGTATTAATTTCGGATGCAATTTCTGTGTTTCATTGTCATTAAGAAGGTCCAAGGGATACAGTAAACCTGAAGTGAAGCATCGTAATCTAAACTGGACTCACAGGAGAGGTTCAAATAATAGAAAATTAGAGTGTCAATCCTCTTGTACTTAAGTCGGCATTGTGCCTTTTGTATTAAATTCGGATGCAATGTCTGTGTCTTATTGTCATTAAGAAGGTCCAAGGGAAATAGTAAACCTGAAGTGAAGCATCGGAATCTAAAACTGGACTCACAGGAGAGGTTCAAATCGTAGAAAGTTAGAGTGTCAGTCCTCTTGTGCTTAAGTCGGCATTGTGCCTTTTGTATTGAATTCGGGTGCAATTTCTGTGTTTCATCGTCAATAAGAAGGTCCAAGGGATACAGTAAACCTGAAGTGAAGCATCGGAACGTAAAACTGGAATCACAGGAGAGGTTCAAATCATAAAAAGTTAGAGTGTCAATCTTCTTGTACTTAAGTCGGAATTGTGCCTTTTGAATTAAATTCGGATGCAATGACAGTGTTTCATTGTCAATAAGAAGGTCCAAGGGAAACAGTAAACCTGAAGTGAAGCATCGGAACCTAAAACTGGACTCACAGGAGAGGTTCAAATCATAGAAAGTTAGAGTGTCAGTCCTCTTGTGCTTAAGTCGGCATTGTTCCTTTTGTATTGAATTCGGGTGCTATTTCTGTGTATCATCTCAAATAAGAAGGTCCAAGGGATACAGTAAACCTGAAGTGAAGCATCGGAATCTAAAACAGGACTCACAGGAGAGGTTCAAATCATAGAAAGTTAGAGTGTCAGTCCTCTTGTACTTAACTCGTCATTGTGCATTTTGTATTAAATTCGATGTAATTTCTGTGTTTCATCGTCAATAAGAAGGTCCAAGGGATACAGTAAACCTGAAGTGAAGTATCGGAAACTAAAACTGGACTCACAGGAGAGGTTCAAATCATAGAAAGTTAGAGTGTCAGCCGTCTTGTATTTAAGTCGGCATTGTGCCAATTTTATTAAATTCGGATGCAATTACTGGGTTTCATCGTCAATAACACGGTCCAAGGGATATAGTAAACCTGAAGTGCAGCATCGGAATCTAAAACTGGACTCACAGGAGAGGTTCAAATCATAAAAAGTTAGAGTGTCAATCATCTTGTACTTAAGTCGGCATTGTGCCTTTTGTATTAAATTCGGATGCAATGTCTGTGTTTCATTGTCAATAAGAAGGTCCAAGGGAAACAGTAAACCTGAAGTGAAGCATCAGAATCTAAAACTGGATTCACAGGAGAGGTTCAAATCATAGAAAGTTAGAGTGTCAGTCCTCTTGTACTTAAGTCGTCATTGTGCCTTTTGTATTAAATTCGATGCAATTTCTGTGTATCATCGTCAATAAGCAGGTCCAAGGGATACAGTAAACCTGAAGTGAAGCATCGGAATCTAAAACTGGACTGACAGGAGATGTTCAAATCATAGCAAATCAGAGTGTCTGTCCTCTTGCACTTAAGTCGTCATTGTGCCATTTGTATTAAATTCAGATGCAATTTCTGCGTTTCTTCGTCAATATGAAGGTCCACGGGATACAGTAAACCTGAAGTGAAGTATCGGAAACTAAAACTGCACTCACAGGAGAGGTTCAAATCATAGAAAGTTAGAGTGTCAGTCCTCTTGTACTTAAGTCGGCAACGTGCCTTTTCTGTTGAATTCAGATGCAATTTCTGTGTATCATCGTCAATACGAAGGTCCAAGGGAGACAGTAAACCTGAAGTGAAGTATCGGAATCTAAAAGTGGACTCACAGGAGAGGTTCAAACGTTAGAAAGTTAGGGTGTCAGTCCTCTTGTACCTAAGTCGGCATTGTGCCCTTTGTATTAAATTCGGATGCAATTTCTGTGTTTCATCGTCAATAAGAAGGTCCAAGGGATACAGTAAACCTGAAGTGAAGCATCGGAATCTAAAACTGGACTCACAGGAGAGGTTCAAATCATAAAAAGTTAGAGTGTCAATCTTCTTGTACTTAAGTCGGCATTGTGCCTTTTGTATTAAATTCGGATGCAATGACAGTGTTTCATTATCAATAAGAAGGTCCAAGGGAAACAGTAAACCTGAAGTGAAGCATCGGAACCTAAAACTGGACTCACAGGAGAGGTTCAAATCATAGAAAGTTAGAGTGTCAGTCCTCTTGTGCTTAAGTCGGTATTGTTCCTTTTGTATTGAATTCAGCTGCTATTTCTGTGGATCATCGTCAATAAGCAGGTCCAAGGGATACAGTAAACCTGAAGTGAAGCATCGGAATCTAAAACTGGACTGACAGGAGATGTTCAAATCATAGCAAATTAGAGTGTCAGTCCTCTTGTACTTACGTCGGCATTGTGCCTTTTGTATTAAATTCGGATGCAATTTCTGTGTTTCATCGTCAATAAGAAGGTCCAAGGGATACAGTAAACCTGAAGTGAAGCATCGGAATCTAAAACTGGACTCACAGGAGAGGTTCAAATCATAAAAAGTTAGAGTGTCAATCTTCTTGTACTTATGTCGGCATTGTGCCTTTTGTATTAATTCGGATGCAATGTCTGTGTTTCATTGTCAATAAGAAGGTCCAAGGGAAACAGTAAACCTGAGGTGAAGCATCGGAATCTAAAACTGGATTCTCAGGAGAGGTTCAAATCATAGAAAGTTAGAGTGTCAGTCCTCTTGTGCTTAAGTCGGCATTGGTCCATTTGTATTAAATTCGATGCAATTTCTGGGTTTCATCGTCAATAAGACGGTCCAAGGGATACAGTAAACCTGAAGTACAGCATCGGAATCTAAAACAGGACTCACAGGAGAGGTTCAAATCATAGAATGTTAGAGCGTCAGTCCTCTTGTACGTTAGTCGGCATTGTGCCTTTTGAATTAAATTCGATGCAATTTCTGTGTTTCATCGTCAATAAGACGGTCCAAGGGATACAGTAAACCTGAACTGAAGCATCGGAATCTAAAACTGGACTCACAGGAGGGGTTCAAATCATAGAAAGTTAGAGTGTCAGTCCTCTGGTACTTAAGTCGTCATTGTTCCTTTTGTACTAAACTCGGCTGCAATATCTGTGTATCATCGTCAATAAGCAGGTCCAAGGGATACAGTAAACCTGAAGTGAAGCATCGGAATCTAAAACTGGACTGACAGGAGATGTTCAAATCATAGCAATTTAGAGTGTCTGTCCTCTTGCACTTAAGTCGTCATTGTGCCATTTGTATTAAATTCGGATGCAATTTCTTCGTCATTATGAAGGTCCCAGGGATACAGTAAACATGAAGTGAAGCATCGGAATCTAAAACTGGACTCACAGGAGTGGTTCAAATCATAGAAAGTTAGGGTGTCAGTCCTCTTGTACTTAAGCCGGCATTGTGCCTTTTGTATTAAATTCGGATGCAATTTCTGTGTTTCATCGTCATTAAGAAGGTCCAAGGGATACAGTAAACCTGAAGTGATGCATCGTAATCTAAAACTGGACTCACAGGAGAGGTTCAAATAATAGAAAATTAGAGTGTCAATCCTCTTGTACTTAAGTCGGCATTGTGCATTTTGTATTAAATTCGGATGCAATGTCTGTGTCTCATTGTCAATACGAAGGTCCAAGGGAAACAGTAAACCTGAAGTGAAGCATCGGAATCTAAAACTGGACTCACAGGAGATGTTCAAATCATAGAAAGTTAAGGTGTCAGTCTTCTTGTACTTAAGTCGGCATTGTGCCTTTTGTATTGAATTCGGGTGCAATTTCTGTGTTTCATCGTCAATAAGAAGGTCCAGGGGATACAGTAAACCTGAAGTGAAGCATCGGAAGCTAAAACTGGACTCACAGGAGATTTACAAATCATAGAAATTTGGAGTGTTTGTCCTCTTGTACTGAAGTCGGCATTGTGCCTTTTGTATTAAATTCGTATTCATTTTCTGTGTTTCATCGTCAATAAGAAGGTCAAAGGGATACAGTAAACCTGAAGAGCAGCATCGGAATCTAAAACTGGACTCACAGGAGAGGTTCAAATCATAGAATGTTAGAGCGTCAGTCCTCTTGTACGTTAGTCGGCATTGTGCCTTTTGAATTAAATTCGATGCAATTTCTGTGTTTCATCGTCAATAAGAAGGTCCAAGGGATACAGTAAACCTGATGTGAAGCATCGGAATCTAAAACTGGACTCACAGCAGGTTTTCAAATCATAGAAAGTTGGAGTGTCAGTCCTCTTGTACTTAAGTCGGCAACGTGCCTTTTGTATTAAATTAGGATGAAATATCTGTGTTTCATCGTCAATAATAAGCTCCAAGGGATACTGTAAACCTGAAGTGAGGCATCGGAATCTAAAACTGGACTCACAGGAGAGGTTCAAATCATAGAAAGTTAGAGTGTCAGTCCACTTGTACTTAAGTCAGCATTGTGCCTTTTGTATTAAATTCGGATGCAATTTCTGTGTTTCATCGACAATAAGAAGGTCCAAGGGATACAGTAAACCTGAAGTGAAGCATCGGAATCTAAAATAGGACTCACAGGAGAGGTTCAAATCATAGAAAATTACAGTGTCAGTCCACTTGTACTTAAGTCGGCATTGTGCCATTTGTATTAATTTTGGATGCAATTTCTGTGTTTCATCGTCAATAAGAAGGTCCAAGGGATACAGTAAACCTGAAGTGAAGCATCGGAATCTAAAACTGGACTCACAGGAGAGGTTCAAATCATAAAAAGTTAGAGTGTCAATCCTCTTGTACTTAAGTCGGCATTGTGCCCTTTGTATTAAATTCGGATGCAATGTCTGTGTTTCATTGTCAATAAGAAGGTGCAAGGGAAACAGTAAACCTGAAGTGAAGCATCGGAATCTATAACTGGACTCACAGGAGAGGTTCAAATCATTGAAAGTTAGAGTGTCAGTCCCCTTGTACTTAAGTCGGCATTGTGCCTTTTAATTTTTATTCCGATGCAATTTCTGTGTTTCATCGTCAATAAGAAGGTCCAAGGAATACGGAAAACCTGAAGTGAAGCATCGGAATCTAAAACTGGTCTCACAGGAGAGGTTCAAATCATAGAAAGTTAGAGTGTCAGTCCTCTTGTACTTATGTCTTCATTGTGGCTTTTGAACTTAATTCCGATGCAATTTCTGTGTTTCATCGTCAAAAAGAAGGTCCAAGGGATACAGTAAACTGGAAGTGAAGCGTCGGAATCTAAAATTGGACTCACAGGAGAGGTTCAAATGATAGAAAGTGAGGGTGTCAGTCTTCTTTTACTTAATTCCGCATTGTACCTTTTGAATTTAGTTCCGATGCAATGTCTATGTTTCATCGTCAATAAGAAGGTCCAAGGGATACAGTAAACCTGATGTGAAGCATCGGAATCTAAAACTGGACTCACAGGAGTGGTTCAAATCATAGAAAATGAGATTGTCAGTCCGATTGTACTTTAGTCGGCATTGTGCCATTTGTATTAAATTCGGATACAATTTCTGTGTTTCATCGTCAATAAGAAGGTCCAAGGGATACAGTAAACCTGAAGTGAAGCGTCGGAATCTAAAATTGGACTCACAGGAGAGGTTCAAATAATAGAAAGTGAGAGTGTCAGTCCTCTTTTACATAATTCGGCATTGTGCCTTTTGAATTTCGTTCCGATGCAATGTCTGTGTTTCATAGTCAATAAGAAGTTCCGAGGGATACAGTAACCCTGAAGTGAAGCATCGGAATCTAAAACTGGACTCACAGGAGAGGTTCAAATCATAGAAAGTTAGAGTGTCAGTCCTCTTTTACTTAAGTTGGCATTGTTCCTTTAGTATTAAATTCCGATGCAATTTTTGTGTTTCATCGTCAACAAGAAGGTGCAAGGTATACAGTAAACCCGAAGTGAAACATGGGAATCTAAAACTGAACTCACAGGAGAGGTTCAAATCACAGAAAGTGAGAGTGTCCGTCCTCTTGTACTTAAGTCGGCATTGTGCCATTTGTATTAAATTCGGATGCAATTTCTGTGTTTCATCGTCAATATGAAGGTCCAAGGGGTACAGTAAACCTGAAGTGAAGTATCGGAATCTAAAACTGGACTCACGGGACAGGTTCAAATCATAGAAAGTGAGAGTGTCAGTGCTCTTGTACTTAAGTCGGCATTGTGCCATTTGTATTAAATTCGGCTGCAATTTCTGTGTTTCATCTTCAATAAGAAGGTCCAAGGGATACAGTAAACCTGTAGTGAAGCATCGGAATCTAAAACTGGACTCACAGGAGAGGTTCAAATCATAGAAGGTGAGAGTGTCAGTCCGTTTGTACTTAAGTTGGCATTGTGCCATTTGTATTAAATTCGGATGCAATTTCTGTGTTTCATCGTCAATAAGAAGGTTCAAGTGATACAGTAAACCTGAAGTGAAGCATCGGAATCTAAAACTGAACTCACAGGAGAGGTTCAAATCACAGAAAGTGAGAGTGTAAGTCCTCTTGTACTTAAGTCGGCATTGTGCCATTTGTATTAAATTCGGATGCAATTTTTGTGTTTCATCGTCAATAAGAAGGTGCAGGGTATACAGTAAACCTGAAGTGAAGCCTGGGAATCTAAAACTGAACTCACAGGAGAGGTTCAAATAATAGAAAGTGAGAGTGTCACTCCTCTTGTACTTAAGTCGGCAATGTGCCATTTGTATTAAATTCGGATGCAATTTCTGTGTTTCATCGTCAATTAGAAGGAGCAAGGTATACAGTAAACCTGAAGTGAAGCATCGGAATCTAAAACTGGACTCACAGGAGACGTTCAAATCATAGAAAGTGAGAGTATCAGTCCTCTGGTACTTAAGTCGGCATTGTGCCTTTTGTATTAAATTCGATGCAATTTCTGTGTTTCATCGACAATAAGAAGGTCCACGGGATACAGTAAACCTGAAGTGAAGTATCGGAAACTAAAACTGGACTCACAGGAGAGGTTCAAATCATAGAAAGTTAGAGTGTCAGCCCTCTTGTACTTAAGTCGGCATTGTGCCTTTTGTATTAAATTCGATGCAATTTCTGGGATTCATCGTCAATAAGACGGTCAAAGGGATACAGTAAACCTGAAGTGAAGCATCGGAATCTAAAACTGGACTCACAGGAGGGGTTCAAATCATAGAAAGTTAGAGTGTCAGTCCTCTGGTACTTAAGTCGTCATTGTTCCTTTTGTACTTAACTCGGCTGCAATATCTGTGTATCATCGTCAATAAGCAGGTCCAAGGGATACAGTAAACCTGAAGTGAAGCATCGGAATCTAAAACTGGACTGACAGGAGATGTTCAAATCATAGCAATTTAGAGTGTCTGTCCTCTTGCACTTAAGTCGTCATTGTGCCATTTGTATTAAA
This sequence comes from Schistocerca serialis cubense, assembly GCF_023864345.2. NCBI lineage: Eukaryota > Metazoa > Arthropoda > Insecta > Orthoptera > Acrididae > Schistocerca > Schistocerca serialis. The sequence continues at coordinate 18,816,430 of NC_064648.1, forward strand.
TTCGGATGCAATTTCTGCGTTTCTTCGTCAATATGAAGGTCCCAGGGATACAGTAAACATGAAGTGAAGCATCGGAATCTAAAACTGGACTCACAGGAGTGGTTCAAACCATAGAAAGTTAGGGTGTCAGTCCTCTTGTACTTAAGTCGGCATTGTGCCTTTTGTATTAAATTCGGATGCAATTTCTGTGTTTCATCGTCATTAAGAAGGTCCAAGGGATACAGTAAACCTGAAGTGAAGCATCGTAATCTAAAACTGGACTCACAGGAGAGGTTCAAATAATAGAAAATTAGAGTGTCAATCCTCTTGTACTTAAGTCGGCTTTGTGCCTTTTGTATTAAATTCGGATGCAATGTCTGTGTCTCATTGTCAATACGAAGGTCCAAGGGAAGCAGTAAACCTGAAGTGAAGCATCGGAATATAAAACTGGACTCACAGGAGAGGTTCAAATCATAGAAAGTTAGAGTGTCCGTCCTCTTGTGCTTAAGTCGGCATTGTGCCTTTTGTATTGAATTCGGGTGCAATTTCTGTGTTTCATCGTCAATAAGAAGGTCCAAGGGATACAGTAAACCTGAAGTGAAGCATCGGAAGCTAAAACTGGACTCACAGGAGATTTACAAATCATAGAAATTTGGAGTGTCTGTCCTCTTGTACTGAAGTCGGCATTGTGCCTTTTGTATTAAATTCGTATTCAATTTCTGTGTTTCATCGTCAATAAGAAGGTCAAAGGGATACAGTAAACCTGAAGCGCAGCATCGGAATCTAAAACTTGACTCACAGGAGAGGTTCAAATCATAGAATGTTAGAGCGTCAGTCCTCTTGTACGTTAGTCGGCATTGTGCCTTTTGAAATAAATTCGATGCAATTTCTGTGTTTCATCGTCAATAAGAAGGTCCAAGGGATACAGTAAACCTGATGTGAAGCATCGGAATCTAAAACTGGACTCACAGCAGATTTTCAAATCATAGAAAGTTGGAGTGTCAGTCCTCTTGTACTTAAGTCGGCAACGTGCCTTTTGTATTAAATTCGGATGCAATTTCTGTGTTTCATCGACAATAAGAAGGTCCAAGGGATACAGTAAACCTGAAGTGAAGCATCGGAATCTAAAATAGGACTCACAGGAGAGGTTCAAATCATAGAAAATTACAGTGTCAGTCCACTTGTACTTAAGTCGGCATTGTGCCATTTGTATTAAATTTGGATGCAATTTCTGTGTTTCATCGTCAATAAGAAGGTCCAAGGGATACAGTAAACCTGAAGTGAAGCATCGGAATCTAAAACTGGACCCACAGGAGAGGTTCAAATCATAAAAAGTTAGAGTGTCAATCCTCTTGTACTTAAGTCGGCATTGTGCCCTTTGTATTAAATTCGGATGCAATGTCTGTGTTTCATTGTCAATAAGAAGGTGCAAGGGATACAGTAAACCTGAAGTGAAGCATCGGAATCTAAAACTGGTCTCACAGGAGAGGTTCAAATCATAGAAAGTTAGAGTGTCAGTCCTCCGGTACTTAAGTCGGCATTGTGCCTTTTGTATTAAATTCGGATGCAATTTGAGTGCTTCATCGTCAATAAGAAGGTGCAAGGTATACGGTACACCTAAAGTGAAGCATCGGAATCTAAAACTGGTCTCAAAGGAGAGGTTCAAATCGTAGAAAGTGAGAGTGTCAGTCCTCTTGTACATATGGCGGCATTGTGCCTTTTGTATTAAATTCGGATGCAATTTCTGTGTTTCATCGTCAATAAGGAGGTCCAAGGGATACGGTAAACCTGAAGTGAATAATCGGAATCTATAACTGGACTCACAGGAGAGGTTCAAATCATTGAAAGTTAGAGTGTCAGTCCTCTTGTACTTAAGTCGGCACTGTACCTTTTAATTTTTATTCCGATGCAATTTCTGTGTTTCATCGTCAATAAGAAGGTCCAAGGAATACGGAAAACCTGAAGTGAAGCATCGGAATCTAAAACTGGTCTCACAGGAGAGGTTCAAATCATAGAAAGTTAGAGTGTCAGTCTTCTTGTACTTATGTCGGCATTGTGGCTTTTGAAGTTAATTCCGATGCAATTTCTGTGTTTCATCGTCAAAAAGAAGGTCCAAGGGATACAGTAAACTTGAAGTGAAGCGTCGGAATCTAAAATTGGACTCACAGGAGAGGTTCAAATGATAGAAAGTGAGAGTGTCAGTATTCTTTTACCTAATTCCGCATTGTACTTTTTGAATTTAGTTCCGATGCAATGTCTATGTTTCATCGTCAATAAGAAGGACCAAGGGATACAGTAAACCTGATGTGAAGCATCGGAATCTAAAACTGGACTCACAGGAGTGGTTCAAACCATAGAAAGTTTGGGTGTCAGTCCTCTTGTACTTAAGTCGGCATTGTGCCTTTTGTATTAAATTCGGATGCAATTTCTGTGTTTCATCGTCATTAAGAAGGTCCAAGGGATACAGTAAACCTGAAGTGAAGCATCGTAATCTAAAACTGGACTCACAGGAGAGGTTCAAATAATAGAAAATTAGAGTGTCAATCCTCTTGTACTTAAGTCGGCTTTGTGCCTTTTGTATTAAATTCGGATGCAATGTCTGTGTCTCATTGTCAATACGAAGGTCCAAGGGAAGCAGTAAACCTGAAGTGAAGCATCGGAATCTAAAACTGGACTCACAGGAGAGGTTCAAATCATAGAAAGTTAGAGTGTCAGTCCTCTTGTGCTTAAGTCGGCATTGTGCCTTTTGTATTGAATTCGGGTGCAATTTCTGTGTTTCATCGTCAATAAGAAGGTCCAAGGGATACAGTAAACCTGAAGTGAAGCATCGGAAGCTAAAACTGGACTCACAGGAGATTTACAAATCATAGAAATTTGGAGTGTCTGTCCTCTTGTACTGAAGTCGGCATTGTGCCTTTTGTATTAAATTCGTATTCAATTTCTGTGTTTCATCGTCAATAAGAAGGTCAAAGGGATACAGTAAACCTGAAGCGCAGCATCGGAATCTAAAACTTGACTCACAGGAGAGGTTCAAATCATAGAATGTTAGAGCGTCAGTCCTCTTGTACGTTAGTCGGCATTGTGCCTTTTGAAATAAATTCGATGCAATTTCTGTGTTTCATCGTCAATAAGAAGGTCCAAGGGATACAGTAAACCTGATGTGAAGCATCGGAATCTAAAACTGGACTCACAGCAGATTTTCAAATCATAGAAAGTTGGAGTGTCAGTCCTCTTGTACTTAAGTCGGCAACGTGCCTTTTGTATTAAATTCGGATGCAATTTCTGTGTTTCATCGACAATAAGAAGGTCCAAGGGATACAGTAAACCTGAAGTGAAGCATCGGAATCTAAAATAGGACTCACAGGAGAGGTTCAAATCATAGAAAATTACAGTGTCAGTCCACTTGTACTTAAGTCGGCATTGTGCCATTTGTATTAAATTTGGATGCAATTTCTGTGTTTCATCGTCAATAAGAAGGTCCAAGGGATACAGTAAACCTGAAGTGAAGCATCGGAATCTAAAACTGGACTCACAGGAGAGGTTCAAATCATAAAAAGTTAGAGTGTCAATCCTCTTGTACTTAAGTCGGCATTGTGCCCTTTGTATTAAATTCGGATGCAATGTCTGTGTTTCATTGTCAATAAGAAGGTGCAAGGGATACAGTAAACCTGAAGTGAAGCATCGGAATCTAAAACTGGACTCACAGGAGAGGTTCAAATCATAGAAAGTTAGAGTGTCAGTCCTCCGGTACTTATGTCGGCATTGTGCCTTTTGTATTAAATTCGGATGCAATTTGAGTGCTTCATCGTCAATAAGAAGGTGCAAGGTATACGGTACACCTAAAGTGAAGCATCGGAATCTAAAACTGGTCTCAAAGGAGAGGTTCAAATCGTAGAAAGTGAGAGTGTCAGTCCTCTTGTACATATGGCGGCATTGTGCCTTTTGTATTAAATTCGGATGCAATTTCTGTGTTTCATCGTCAATAAGGAGGTCCAAGGGATACGGTAAACCTGAAGTGAATAATCGGAATCTATAACTGGACTCACAGGAGAGGTTCAAATCATTGAAAGTTAGAGTGTCAGTCCTCTTGTACTTAAGTCGGCACTGTACCTTTTAATTTTTATTCCGATGCAATTTCTGTGTTTCATCGTCAATAAGAAGGTCCAAGGAATACGGAAAACCTGAAGTGAAGCATCGGAATCTAAAACTGGTCTCACAGGAGAGGTTCAAATCATAGAAAGTTAGAGTGTCAGTCTTCTTGTACTTATGTCGGCATTGTGGCTTTTGAAGTTAATTCCGATGCAATTTCTGTGTTTCATCGTCAAAAAGAAGGTCCAAGGGATACAGTAAACTTGAAGTGAAGCGTCGGAATCTAAAATTGGACTCACAGGAGAGGTTCAAATGATAGAAAGTGAGAGTGTCAGTATTCTTTTACTTAATTCCGCATTGTACTTTTTGAATTTAGTTCCGATGCAATGTCTATGTTTCATCGTCAATAAGAAGGACCAAGGGATACAGTAAACCTGATGTGAAGCATCGGAATCTAAAACTGGACTCACAGGAGAGGTTTAAATCATAGAAAATGAGATTGTCAGTCCGATTGTACTTTAGTCGGCATTGTGCCATTTGTATTAAATTCGGATACAATTTCTGTGTTTCATCGTCAATAAGAAGGTCCAAGGGATACAGTAAACCTGAAGTGAAGCGTCGGAATCTAAAATTGGACTCACAGGAGAGGTTCAAATAATAGAAAGTGAGAGTGTCAGTCCTCTTTTACTTAATTCGGAATTGTGCCTTTTGAATTTCGTTCCGATGCAATGTCTGTGTTTCATCGTCAATAAGAAGGTCCGAGGGATACAGTAACCCTGAAGTGAAGCATCGGAATCTAAAACTGGACTCACAGGAGAGGTTCAAATCATAGAAAGTTAGAGTGTCAGTCCTCTTTTACTTAAGTTGGCATTGTTCCTTTAGTATTAAATTCCGATGCAATTTTTGTGTTTCATCGTCAATAAGAAGGTGCAAGGTATACAGTAAACCCGAAGTGAAACATGGGAATCTAAAACTGAACTCACAGGAGAGGTTCAAATCACAGAAAGTGAGAGTGTCAGTCCTCTTGTACTTAAGTCGGCATTGTGCCATTTGTATTAAATTCGGATGCAATTTCTGTGTTTCATCGTCAATATGAAGGTCCAAGGGGTACAGTAAACCTGAAGTGAAGTATCGGCATCTAAAACTGGACTCACAGGATAGGTTCAAATCATAGAAAGTGAGAGTGTCAGTGCTTTTGTACTTATGTCGGCATTGTGCCATTTGTATTAAATTCGGCTGCAATTTCTGTGTTTCATCTTCAATAAGAAGGTCCAAGGGATACAGTAAACCTGTAGTGAAGCATCGGAATCTAAAACTGGACTCACAGGAGAGGTTCCAATCATAGAAGGTGAGAGTGTCAGTCCGTTTGTACTTAAGTCGGCATTGTGCCATTTGTATTAAATTCGGATGCAATTTCTGTGTTTCATCGTCAATAAGAAGGTTCAAGTGATCCAGTAAACCTGAAGTGAAGCATCGGAATCTAAAACTGAACTCACAGGAGAGGTTCAAATCACAGAGAGTGAGAGTGTCAGTCCTCTTGTACTTAAGTCGGCATTGTGCCATTTGTATTAAATTCGGATGCAATTTTTGTGTTTCATCGTCAATAAGAAGGTGCAGGGTATACAGTAAACCTGAAGTGAAGCCTGGGAATCTAAAACTGAACTCACAGGAGAGGTTCAAATAATAGAAAGTGAGAGTGTCACTCCTCTTGTACTTAAGTCTGCAATGTGCCATTTGTATTACATTCGGATTCAATTTCTGTGTTTCATCGTCAATTAGAAGGAGCAAGGTATACAGTAAACCTGAAGTGAAGCATCGGAATCTAAAACTGGACTCACAGGAGACGTTCAAATCATAGAAAGTGAGAGTATCAGTCCTCTGGTACTTAAGTCGGCATTGTGCCTTTTGTTTTAAATTCGATGCAATTTCTGGGTTTCATCGTCAATAAGTCGGTCAAAGGGATACAGTAAACCTGAAGTGAAGCATCGGAATCTAAAACTGGACTCACAGGAGGGGTTCAAATCATAGAAAGTTAGAGTGTCAGTCCTCTGGTACTTAAGTCGTCATTGTTCCTTTTGTACTTAACTCGGCTGCAATATCTGTGTATCATCGTCAATAAGCAGGTCCAAGGGATACAGTAAACCTGAAGTGAAGCATCGGAATCTAAAACTGGACTGACAGGAGATGTTCAAATCATAGCAATTTAGAGTGTCTGTCCTCTTGCACTTAAGTCGTCATTGTGCCATTTGTATTAAATTCGGATGCAATTTCTGCGTTTCTTCGTCAATATGAAGGTCCCAGGGATACAGTAAACATGAAGTGAAGCATCGGAATCTAAAACTGGACTCACAGGAGTGGTTCAAACCATAGAAAGTTAGGGTGTCACTCCTCTTGTACTTAAGTCGGCATTGTGCCTTTTGTATTAAATTCGGATGCAAGTTCTGTGTTTCATCGTCATTAAGAAGGTCCAAGGGATACAGTAAACCTGAAGTGAAGCATCGTAATCTAAAACTGGACTCACAGGAGAGGTTCAAATAATAGAAAATTAGAGTGTCAATCCTCTTGTACTTAAGTCGGCATTGTGCCTTTTGTATTAAATTTGGATGCAATGTCTGTGTCTCATTTACAATACGAAGGTCCAAGGGAAACAGTAAACCTGAAGTGAAGCATCGGAATCTAAAACTGGACTCACAGGAGAGGATCAAATCATAGAAAGTTAGAGTGTCAGTCCTCTTGTGCTTAAGTCGGCATTGTGCCTTTTGTATTGAATTCGGGTGCAATTTCTGTGTTTCATCGTCAATAAGAAGGTCCAAGGGATACAGTAAACCTGAAGTGAAGCATCGGAAGCTAAAACTGGACTCACAGGAGATTTACAAATCATAGAAATTTGGAGTGTCTGTCCTCTTGTACTGAAGTCGGCATTGTGCCTTTTGTATTAAATTCGTATTCAATTTCTGTGTTTCATCGTCAATAAGAAGGTCAAAGGGATACAGTAAACCTGAAGTGCAGCATCGGAATCTAAAACTGGACTCACAGGAGAGGTTCAAATCATAGAATGTTAGAGCGTCAGTCCTCTTGTACGTTAGTCGGCATTGTGCCTTTTGAATTAAATTCGATGCAATTTCTGTGTTTCATCGTCAATAAGAAGGTCCAAGGGATACTATAAACCTGAAGTGAGGCATCGGAATCTAAAACTGGACTCACAGGAGAGGTTCAAATCATAGAAAGTTAGAGTGTCAGCCCTCTTGTGCTTAAGTCGGCATTGTGCCTTTTGTATTAAATTCGATGCAATTTCTGGGTTTCATCGTCAATAAGACGGTCCAAGGGATACAGTAAACCTGAAGTGAAGCATCGGAATCTAAAACTGGACTCACAGGAGGGGTTCAAATCATGGAAAGTTAGAGTGTCAGTCCTCTGGTACTTAAGTCGTCATTGTTCCTTTTGTACTAATCTCGGCTGCAATATCTGTGTATCATCGTCAATAAGCAGGTCCAAGGGATACAGTAAACCTGAAGTGAAGCATCGGAATCTAAAACTTGACTGACAGGAGATGTTCAAATCATAGCAATTTAGAGTGTCTGTCCTCTTGCACTTAAGTCGTCATTGTGCCATTTGTATTAAATTCGGATGCAATTTCTGCTTTTCTTCGTCAATATGAAGGTCCCAGGGATACAGTAAACATGAAGTGAAGCATCGGAATCTAAAACTGGACTCACAGGAGTGGTTCAAACCATAGAAAGTTAGGGTTTCAGTCCTCTTGTACTTAAGCCGGCATTGTGCCTTTTGTATTAAATTCGGATGCAATTTCTGTGTTTCACCGTCATTAAGAAGGTCCAAGGGATACAGTAAACCTGAAGTGAAGCATCGTAATCTAAAACTGGACTCACAGGAGAGGTTCAAATAATAGAAAATTAGAGTGTCAATCCTCTTGTACTTAAGTCGGCTTTGTGCCTTTTGTATTAAATTCGGATGCAATGTCTGTGTCTCATTGTCAATACGAAGGTCCAAGGGAAACAGTAAACCTGAAGTGAAGCATCGGAATCTAAAACTGGACTCACAGGAGGGGTTCAAATCATAGAAAGTTAGAGTGTCAGTCCTCTTGTGCTTAAGTCGGCATTGTGCCTTTTGTATTGAATTCGGGTGCAATTTCTGTGTTTCATCGTCAATAAGAAGGTCCAAGGGATACAGTAAACCTGAAGTGAAGCATCGGAAGCTAAAACTGGACTCACAGGAGATTTACAAATCATAGAAATTTGGAGTGTCTGTCCTCTTGTACTGAAGTCGGCATTGTGCCTTTTGTATTAAATTCGTATTCAATTTCTGTGTTTCATCGTCAATAAGAAGGTCAAAGGGATACAGTAAACCTGAAGGGCAGCATCGGAATCTAAAACTTGACTCACAGGAGAGGTTCAAATCATAGAATGTTAGAGCGTCAGTCCTCTTGTACGTTAGTCGGCATTGTGCCTTTTGAATTAAATTCGATGCAATTTCTGTGTTTCATCGTCAATAAGAAGGTCCAAGGGATACAGTATACCTGATGTGAAGCATCGGAATCTAAAACTGGACTCACAGCAGATTTTCAAATCATAGAAAGTTGGAGTGTCAGTCCTCTTGTACTTAAGTCGGCAACGTGCCTTTTGTATTAATTTAGGATGCAATTTCTGTGTTTCATCGTCAATAAGAAGCTCCAATGGATACTGTAAACCTGAAGTGAAGCATCGGAATCTAAAACTGGACTCACAGGAGAGGTTCAAATCATAAAAAGTTAGAGTGTCAATCCTCTTGTACTTAAGTCGGCATTGTGCCCTTTGTATTAAATTCGGATGCAATGGCTGTGTTTCATTGTCAATAATAAGCTCCAAGGGATACTGTAAACCTGAAGTGAAGCATCGGAATCTAAAATAGGACTCACAGGAGAGGTTCAAATCATTGAAAGTTAGAGTGTCAGTCCTCTTGTACTTAAGTCGGCATTGTGCCTTTTAATTTTTATTCCGATGCAATTTCTGTGTTTCATCGTCAATAAGAAGGTGCAAGGAATACGGAAAACCTGAAGTGAAGCATCGGAATCTAAAACTGGTCTCACAGGAGAGGTTCAAATCATAGAAAGTGAGACTGTCAGTCCTCTTTACTTAAGTCGCCCTTGTGCCTTTTGTATTACATTCGGATACAATTTCTGTGTTTAATCGTCAATAAGAAGGTCCAAGGGATACAGTAAGCCTGAAGTGAAGCATCGAAATTTGAAACTGGACTCACAGGAGAGGTTCAAATCATAGAAAATGAGAGTGTCAGTCTGCTTGTACTTTAGTCGGCATTGTGCCATTTGTATTAAATTCGGATACAATTTCTGTGTTTCATCGTCAATAAGAAGGTCCAAGGGATACAGTAAACCTGAAGTGAAGCGTCGGAATCTAAAATTGGACTCACAGGAGAGGTTCAAATGATAGAAAGTGAGAGTGTCAGTCCTCTTGTACTTATGTCGGCATTGTGGCTTTTGAAGTTAATTCCGATGCAATTTCTGTGTTTCATCGTCAAAAAGAAGGTCCAAGGGATACAGTAAACTTGAAGTGAAGCGTCGGAATCTCAAATTGGACTCACAGGAGAGGTTCAAATGATAGAAAGTGAGAGTGTCAGTCCTCTTTTACTTAATTCCGCATTGTACCTTTTGAATTTAGTTCCGATGCAATGTCTGTGTTTCATCGTCAATAAGAAGGTCCAAGGGATACAGTAAACTTGATGTGAAGCATCGGAATCTAAAACTGGACTCACAGGAGAGGTTCAAATCATAGAAAATGAGAGTGTCAGTCTGCTTGTACTTTAGTCGGCATTGTGCCATTTGTATTAAATTCGGATACAATTTCTGTGTTTCATCGTCAATAAGAAGGTCCAAGGGATACAGTAAACCTGAAGTGAAGCGTCGGAATCTAAAATTGGACTCACAGGAGAGGTTCAAATAATAGAAAGTGAGAGTGACAGACCTCTTTTACTTAATTCGGCATTGTGCCTTTTGAATTTAGTTCCGATGCAATGTCTGTGTTTCATCGTCAATATGAAGGTCCAAGGGGTACAGTAAACCTGAAGTGAAGTATCGGAATCTAAAACTGGACTCACAGGACAGGTTCAAATCATAGAAAGTGAGAGTGTCAGTCCGTTTGTACTTAAGTCGGCATTGTGCCATTTGTATTAAATTCGGATGCAATTTCTGTGTTTCATCGTCAATAAGAAGGTTCAAGTGATACAGTAAACCTGAAGTGAAGCATCGGAATCTAAAACTGAACTCACAGGAGAGGTTCAAATCACAGAAAGTGAGAGTGTCAGTCCTCTTGTACTTAAGTCGGCATTGTGCCATTTGTATTAAATTCGGATGAAATTTTTGTGTTTCATCGTCAATAAGAAGGTGCAGGGTATACAGTAAACCTGAAGTGAAGCCTGTGAATCTAAAACTGAACTCACAGGAGAGGTTCAAATAATAGAAAGTGAGAGTGTCACTCCTCTTGTACTTAAGTCGGCAATGTGCCATTTGTATTAAATTCGGATGCAATTTCTGTGTTTCATCGTCAATTAGAAGGAGCAAGGTATACAGTAAACCTGAAGTGAAGCATCGGAATCTAAAACTGGACTCACAGGAGACGTTCAAATCATAGAAAGTGAGAGTATCAGTCCTCTGGTACTTAAGTCGGCATTGTGCCTTTTGTATTAAATTCGGATGCAATTTATGTGTTTCATCGTCAATAAGAAAGTCCAAAGGTTACAGTAAACCTGAAGTGAAGCATCGGAATCCAAAACTGGACTCACAGGAGAGGTTCAAATCATAGAAAGTTAGATTGTCAGTCCTCTTGTCCTTAAGTCGGCATTGTGCCTTTTGTATTAAATTCGGATGCAATTTCAGTGTTTCATGGTCAATAAGAAGGACAAAGGGATACAGTAAACCTGAAGTGAAGCATCGGAACTAAAAACTGGACTCACAGGAGAGGTTCAAATCATGGAAAGTGAGAGTATCAGTCCTCTTGTACTTAAGTCGGCATTGTGCTTTTGTATTAAATTCGGATGCAATTTCTGTGTTTCATCGTCAATAAGAAGGTCCAAGGGATACTGTAAAAATGAAGTGAAGCATCGGAATCTAAACTCGACTCAGAGTAGAGGTTCAAATCATAGAAAGTGAGAGTATCAGTCCTCTTGTACTTAAGTCGGCATTGTGCCTTTTGTATTAAATTCCGATGCAATTTTTGTGTTTCATCTTCAATAAGAAGGTTCAAGATATACAGTATACCTGAAGTGAAGCATCGGAATCTGAAGTAGGACTCCCAGGAGAGGTTCAAATCATAGAAAGTGAGAGTGTCAGTCTTCTTGTACTTAAGTCGGCATTGTGCCATTTGTATTAAATACGGATGCAATTTCTGTGTTTCATCGTCAATATGAAGGTCTAAGGGATACAGTTAACCTGAAGTGAAGCATCGGAATCTAAAACTAGACTCACAGGAGAGGTTCAAAACATAGAATGTGAGAGTGTCAGTCCTCTTGTACGTAAGTCGGCATTGTGTCATTTGTATTAAATTCGGATTAAACTTCTGTGTTTCATCGTCAATAAGAAGGTCCAAGGGATACAGTAAACCTGAAGTGAAGCATCGGAATCTAAAACTGGACTCACAGAAAAGGTTCAAATCATTGAAAGTGAGAGTGTCAGTCCTCTTGTACTTAAGCCGGCATTGTGCCTTTTGTATTAAATTCGGATGCAATTTCTGTGTTTCATCATCAATAAGATGGTCCAAGGGATACAGTAAACCTTAAGTGAAACGTCGGAATCTAAAATTGGACTCACAGGAGAGGTTCAAATGATAGAAAGTGAGAGTGTCAGTCCTCTTTTACTTAATTCGGCATTGTGCCTTTTGAATTTAGTTGCCATGCAATGTCTGTGTTTCATCGTCAATAAGAAGGTCCAAGGGATACAGTAAACCTGAAGTGAAGCATCGGAATCTAAAACTGGACTCACAGGAGAGGTTCAAATCATAGAAAGTTAGAGTGTCAGTCCTCTTTTACTTAAGTCGGCATTGTTCCTTTTGTATTAAATTCCGATGCAATTTTTGTGTTTCATCGTCAATAAGAAGGTGCAAGGTATACAGTAAACCTGATGTGAAGCATGGGAATCTAAAACTGAACTCTCAGGAGAGGTTCAAATCATAGAAAAGGAGAGTGTCAGTCCTCTTGTACTTAAGTCGTCATTGTGCCTTTTGTATTAAATTCGAATGCAAGCTCTGTGTTTTATCGTCAATAAGAAGGTCCAAGGGAGACACTAAACCTCAAATGAAGCATCGGAATCTAAAACTGAACTCACAGGAGAGGTTCAAATCATAGAAAATTTGAGTGTCAGTCCTCTTGTACTTAAGTCGGCATTGAGCCTTTTGAATTTAATTCCGATGAAATTTCTGTGTTTCATCGTCAATAAGAAGGTCCAAGGGATACAGTAAACCTGAAGTGAAGCATCGGAATCTAAAACTGGACTCACAGAAGAGGTTCAAATCATTGAAAGTTAGAGTGTCAGTCCTCTTGTACTTAAGTCGGCATTGTGCCTTTTAATTTTAATTCCGATGCAATTTCTCTGTTTCATCTTCAATAAGAAGGTGCAATGTATACAGTAAACCTTAAGTGACGCATCGGAATCTAAAACTGGTCTCACAGGAGAGGTTCAAATCATAGAAAGTGAGAGTGTCAGTCCTCTTTACTTTAGTCGCCATTGTGCCTTTTGTATTAAATTCGGATGCAATTTCTGTGTTTCATCGTCAATAAGAAGGTCCAAGGGATACAGTAAACCTGAAGTGAAGCATCGGAATTTAAAACTGGACTCACAGGAGAGGTTCAAATCATAGAAAGTTAGAGTGTCAGTCGTCTTGTACTTAAGTCGGCATTGTGCCTTTTATACTAATTCGGATGCAAACTCTGTGGTTCATCGTCAATATGAAGGTCCAAGGGATACAGTAAACCTGAAGTGAAGCATCGGAATCTAAAACTGGACTCACAGGAGTGGTTCAAATCATAGGAATTTAGAGTGTCAGTCCTCTTTTACTTCAGTCGGCATTGTGCCTTTTGTATTAAATTCCGATGCAATTTTTTGTGTTTCATCGTCAATAAGAAGGTGCAAGATATACAGTAAACCTGAAGTGAAGCATCGGAATATGAAACTGGACTCCCAGGAGAGGTTCAAATCATAGTTAGTGAGAGTGTCAGTCCTCTTGTACTTAAGTCGGCATTGTGCCATTTTTATTAAATTCGGATGCGATTCCTGTGTTTCATCGTCAATAAGAAAATCCAAGGGATACAATAAACCTGAAGTGAAACATCGGAATCTAAAACTGGACCCACAGAAGAGGTTCAAATCATAGAAAGTTCGAGTGTCACTCCTCTTGTACTTAAGTCGGCATTGTGCCATTTGTATTCAATTCGGATGCGATTCCTGTGTTTCATCGTCAATAAGAAAATCCAAGGGATACAATAAACCTGAAGTGAAACATCGGAATCTATAACTGGACCCACAGGAGAGGTTCAAATCATAGAAAGTTAGAGTGTCACTCCTATTGTACTTAAGTCGGCATTGTGCCATTAGTATTAAAATCGGATGCAATTTCTGTGTTTCATCGTCAATACGAAGGTCCAAGGGATACAGTAAACCTGAAGTGAAGCATCAGAATCTAAAACTGGACTCACAGGAGAGGTTCAAATCGTAGACAGTTAGAGTGTCACTCCTCTTGTACTTAAGTCGGTATTGTGTCATTTGTATTCAATTCGGATGCAATTTCTGTGTTTCATCGTCATCAAGAAGGTCCAAGGGATACAGTAAACCTGAAGTGATGCATCGGAATCTAAAACTGGACTCACAGGAGAGGTTCAAATCATAGAATGTGAGAGTGTCAGTCCTCTTGTACTTAAGTCGGCATTGTGCCATTTGTATTAAATTCGGATGCAATTTCTGTGTTTCATCGTCAATAAGAAGGTCCAAGGGATACAGTAAACCTGAAGTGAAGCATCGGAATGTAAAACTGGACTCACAGGAGAGGTTCAAACCATAGAAAGTTAGAGTGTCAGTCCTCTTGTACTTAAGTCGTCATTGTGCCTTTTGTATTAAATTCGGATGCAATTTCTGTGTTTCATCGTCAATTAGAAGGTGCAAGGAATACAATAAACCTGAAGTGAAACATCGGAATCTAAAACTGGACTCACAGGAGAGGTACAAATCGTAGGCAGTTAGAGTCTCACTCCTCTTGTACTTAAGTCGGTATTGTGTCATTTGTATTCAATTCGGATGCAATTTCTGTGTTTCATCGTCAATAAGAAGGTCCATGGGATACAGTAAACCTGAAGTGAAGCATCGAAATCTAAAAGTGGACTCACAGGAGAGGTTCAAATCATTGAAAGTTTGAGTGTCAGTCCTCTTGTACTTAAGTCGGCATTGTGCCTTTTAATTTTAATTCCGATGCAATTTCTGTGTTTCATCGTCTATAAGGAGGTGCAAGGTATACGGTAAGCCTGAAGTGAAGCATCGGGGTCTAAAACTGGTCTCACAGGAGAGGTTCAAATCATAGAAAGTGAGAGTGACATTCCTCTCTACTTAAGTCGCCATTGTGCCTTTTGTATTAAATTCGGATACAATTTCTGTGTTTCATCGTCAATAAGAAGGTCCAAGAGATACAGCATGCCTGAAGTGAAGCATCGGAATTTAAAACTGGACCCACAGGAGAGATTCAAATCATAGAAAGTTACAGTGTCAGTCCTGATGTACTTAAGTCGGCATTGTGGCTTTTGTATTAAATTCGGATGCAAACTCTGTGTTTCATCTTCAATAAGAAGGTCCAAGGGATACAGTAAATCTGAAGTGAAGCATCGGAATCTAAAACTGGACTCACAGGAGAGGTTCAAACCAGAGAAAGTTAGAGTGTCAGTCCTCTAGTACTTAAGTCGGAATTTTTCCTTTTGAAGTCAATTCCAACGCAATTTCTGTGTTTCATCGTCAATAAGAAGGTGCAAGGTATACAGTAAACCTGAGGTGAAGCATCGGAATCTAAAACTGGACTCACAGGAGAGGTTCAAATCGTTGAAAGTGGGAGTGTCAGTCCTCTTGTACTTAAGTGGGCATTGTGCCTTTTGTATTAAATTGGGATGCAATTTGTGTGTTTCATCGTCAATAAGAAGGTCAATGTATACAGTAAACCTGACGTGAAGCATCGGAATCTAAAACTGCACTCACAGGAGACGTTCAAATCATAGAAAGTGAGAGTGTCAGTCCGCTTGTACTTAAGTCGGCATTGTGCCATTTGTATTAAATTCGGATGCAATTTCTGTGTTTCATCGTCAAAAAGATGGTCCAAGGGATACAGTAAACCTGAAGTGAAACGTCGGAATCTAAAATTGGACTCACAGGAGAGGTTCAAATGATAGAAAGTGAGAGTGTCAATCCTCTTTTACTTAATTCGGCATTGTGCCTTTTGAATTTAGTTCCCATGCTATGTCTGTGTTTCATCGTCAATAAGAAGGTCCATGGGATACAGTAAACCTGAAGTGAAGCATCGAAATCTAAAAGTGGACTCACAGGAGAGGATCAAATCATTGAAAGTTTGAGTGTCAGTCCTCTTGTACTTAAGTCGGCATTGTGCCTTTTAATTTTAATTCCGATGCAATTTCTGTGTTTCATCGTCAATAAGGAGGTGCAAGGTATACGGTAAGCCTGAAGTGAAGCATCGGGGTCTAAAACTGGTCTCACAGGAGAAGTTCAAATCATAGAAAGTGAGAGTGACATTCCTCTCTACTTAAGTCGCGATTGTGCCTTTTGTATTAAATTCGGAAACATTTTCTGTGTTTCATCGTCAATAAGAAGGTCCAAGAGATACAGCATGCCTGAAGTGAAGCATCGGAATTTAAAACTGGACCCACAGGAGAGGTTCAAATCATAGAAAGTTACAGTGTCAGTCCTGATGTACTTAAGTCGGCATTGTGCCTTTTGTATTAAATTCGGATGCAAACTCTGTGTTTCATCTTCAATAAGAAGGTCCAAGGGATACAGTAAATCTGAAGTGAAGCATCGGAATCTAAAACTGGACTCACAGGAGAGGTTCAAACCAGAGAAAGTTAGAGTGTCAGTCCTCTAGTACTTAAGTCGGAATTTTTCCTTTTGAAGTCAATTCCGACGCAATTTCTGTGTTTCATCGTCAATAAGAAGGTGCAAGGTATACAGTAAACCTGAGGTGAAGCATCGGAATCTAAAACTGGACTCACAGGAGAGGTTCAAATCGTTGAAAGTGGGAGTGTCAGTCCTCTTGTACTTAAGTCGGCATTGTGCCTTTTGTATTAAATTCGGATGCAATTTCTGTGTTTCATCGTCAATAAGAAGGTCAATGTATACAGTAAACCTGACGTGAAGCATCGGAATCTAAAACTGCACTCACAGGAGACGTTCAAATCATAGAAAGTGAGAGTGTCAGTCCGCTTGTACTTAAGTCGGCATTGTGCCATTTGTATTAAATTCGGATGCAATTTCTGTGTTTCATCGTCAAAAAGATGGTCCAAGGGATACAGTAAACCTGAAGTGAAACGTCGGAATCTAAAATTGGACTCACAGGAGAGGTTCAAATGATAGAAAGTGAGAGTGTCAATCCTCTTTTACTTAATTCGGCATTGTGCCTTTTGAATTTAGTTCCCATGCAATGTCTGTGTTTCATCGTCTATAAGAAGGTCCAAGGGATACAGTAAAACTAAAGTGAAGCATGGGATCTGAAACTGAACTCACAGGAGAGGTTCAAATCATAGAAAGTGAGAGTGTCAGTCCGCTTGTACTTAAGTCGCCTTTGTGCCTTTTGTATAAAATTCGAATGCAAGCTCTGTGTTTTATCGTCAATAAGAAGGTCCATGGGAGACAGTAAACCTCAATTGAAGCATCGGAATCTAAAACTGAACTCACAGGAGAGGTTCAAACATAGAAAGTCTGAGTGTCAGTCCTCTTGTACTTAAGTCGGCATTGAGCTTTTTGAATTTAATTCCGATGAAATTTCTGTGTTTCATCGTCAATAAGAAGGTCCAAGGGATACAGGAAACCTGAAGTGAAGCATGGGAAACTAAAACTGGACTCACAGGAGAGGTTCCAATCATAGAAAATTAGAGTGTCAGTCCTCCTGTACTTATGTCGGCATTGTGCCTTTTGAATTTAATTCCGATGCAATTTCTGTGTTTAATCGTCAACAAAAAGGTGCAAGGTATACAGTAAACCTGAAGTGAAGCATCGGAATCTAAAACTGGACTCACCGGAGAGTTTCAAATCATAGAAAGTGAGAGTGTCAGTCCTCTTGTTCTTAAGTTGCCTTTGTGCCCTTTGTATTAATTTCGGATGCAATTTCTGTGTTTCATCGTCAATAAGAAGGTCCACGGGATACTGTAAACCTGAAGTTAAGCATCGGAATCTAAAAGTGGACTCACAGGAGAGGTTCAAATCATTGAAAGTTAGAGTGTCTGTCCTCTTGTACTTAAGTCGGCATTGTGCCTTTTAATTTTAATTCCGATGCAATTTCTGTGTTTCATCGTCAATAAGAAGGTGCAAGGTATACAGTAAACCTGAAGTGAAGCGTCGGAATCCAAAATTGGACTCACAGGAGAGGTTCAAATCATAGCAAGCGAGAGTGTCAGTCCTCTTTTACTTAAGTCGGCATTGTGCCTTTTGAATTTAGTTCCGATGCAATGTCTGTGTTTCATCGTCAATAAGAAGGTCCAAGGGATACTGTAAAACTGACGTGAAGCGTCAGAATCTAAAATTGGACTCACATGAGAGGTTCAAATCATAGAAAGTGAGAGTGTCAGTCTTCTTTTACTTGAGTCGGCATTGTGCCTTTTGAATTTATTTCATATTCAATGTCTGTGTTTCATCGTCAATAAGAAGGTCCAAGGTATACAGTAAACCTGAAGTGAAGCATGGGAATCTAAAACTGGACTCACAGGAGACGTTCAAATCATAGAAAGTGAGAGTGTCAGTAAGCTTATACTTAAGTCAGCATTGTGCCTTTTGTGTTAAATTCCAATGCAATTTTTGTGTTTCATCGTCTATAAGAAGGTGCAAGATATACAGTAAACCTGAAGTGAAGCATCGGAATATGAAACTGGACTCCCAGGAGAGGTTCAAATCATAGTTAGTGAGAGTGTCAGTCCTCTTGTACTTAAGTCGGCATTGTGCCATTTGTATTAAATTCGGATGCGATTCCTGTGTTTCATCGTCAATAAGAAAATCCAAGGGTTACAATAAACATGAAGTGAAACATCGGAATCTAAAACAGGACCCACAGGAGAGGTTCAAATCATAGAAAGTTAGAGTGTCACTCCTCTTGTACTTAAGTCGGTATTGTGCCCTTTGTATTAAATTCGTATGCAATTTCTGTGTTTCATCGTGAATAAGAAGGTCCAAGGGATACAGTAAACCTAAACGGAAGCATCGGAATCTAAAACTGAACTCACAATAGAGGTTCAAATCATAGAAAGTGAGAGTGTCAGTCTTCTTATACTCAAGTCGGCATTGTGCCATTTGTATTAAATTCGGATGCAATTTCTGTGTTTCATGGTCAATATGAAGGTCTAAGGGATACAGTTAACCCGAAGTGAAGCTTCGGAATCTAAAACTGGACTCACAGGAGAGGTTAAAATCATAGAATGTCAGAGTGTCAGTCCTCTTGTACTTAAGTCGGCATTGTGCCATTTGTATTAAATTCGGATGCATTTTCTGTGTTTCATCCTCAATAAGAAGGTCCAAGGGATACAGTAAACCTGAAGAGAAGCATCGGAATCTAAAACTGGACTCACAGAAAAGGTTCAAATCATTGAAAGTGAGAGTGTCAGTCCTCTTGTACTTAAGCCGGCATTGTGCATTTTGTATTAAATTCGGATGCAATTTCTGTGTTTCATCGTCAATAAGAAGGTCCAAGGGATACAGTAAACCTGAAGTGAAGCATCAGAATCTAAAACTGGACTCACAGGAGAGGTTCAAATCGTAGACAGTTAGAGTGTCACTCCTCTTGTACCTAAGTCGGTATTGTGTCATTTGTATTCAATTCGGATGCAATTTCTGTGTTTCATCGTCATCAAGAAGGTCCAAGGGATACAGTAAACCTGAGGTGAAGCATCGGAGTCTAAAACTAGACTCACAGGAGAGGTTCAAATCATAGAATGTGAGAGTGTCAGTCCCCTTGTACTTTAGTCGGCATTGTGCCATTTGTATTAAATTCGGATGCAATTTCTGTGTTTCATCGTCAATAAGAAGGTCCAAGGGATACAGTAAACCTGAAGTGAAGCATCGGAATCTAAAACTGGACTCACAGAAAAGGTTCAAATCATTGAAAGTGAGAGTGTCAGTCCTCTTGTACTTAAGCCGGCATTGTGCCTTTTGTATTACATACGGATGCAATTTCTGTGTTTCATCATCAATATGATGGTCCAAGGGATACAGTAAACCTGAAGTGAAACGTCGGAATCTAAAATTGGACTCACACGGGAGGTTCAAATGATAGAAAGTGAGAGTGTCAGTCCTCTTTTACTTAATTCGGCATTGTGCCTTTTGAATTTATTTGCCATGCAATGTCTGTGTTTCATCGTCAATAAGAAGGTCCAAGGGATACAGTAAACCTGAAGTGAAGCATCGGAATCTAAAACTGGACTCACAGGAGAGGTTCAAATTATAGAAAGTTAGAGTGTCAGTCCTCTTTTACTTAAGTCGGCATTGTTCCTTTTGTATTAAATTCCGATGCAATTTTTGTGTTTCATCGTCAATAAGAAGGTGCAAGGTATACAGTAAACCTGAAGTGAAGCATCGGAATCTAAAACTGGAGTCACAGGAGAGGTTCAAATCATAGAAAGTGAAAGTGTCAGTCCGATTGTACTTAAGTCGGCATTGTGCCTTTTGTATTAAATTCGGATGCAATTTCTGTGTTTCATCGTCAATTAGAAGGTGCAAGTTATACAGTAAACCTGAAGTGAAGCATCGAAATCTAAAACTGGACTCACAGGAGTGGTCCAAATCATTGAAAGTGAGAGTGTCAGTCCTCTTGTACTTAAGTCGGCATTGTGCCCATTGTATTAAATTCGGATGCAATTTCTGTGTTTCATCGTCAATAAGAAGGTCCAAGGGATACAGTAAACCTGAAGTGAAGCATCAGAATCTAAAACTGGACTCAAAGGAGAGGTTCAAATCATAGAGCGTTAGAGTGTCACTCCTCTTGTACTTAAGTCAGTATTGTGCCTTTTGTATTAAATTCGGATTCGATTTCTGTGTTTCATCGTAAATAAGAAGGTCCAAGGGATACAGTAAACCTGAAGTGAAGCATCGGAATTTAAAACTGGACTCACAGGAGAGGTTCAAATCATAGAAAGTTAGAGTGACAGTCGTCTTGTACTTAAGTCGGCATTGTGCCTTTTATATTAATTCAGATGCAAACTCTGTGGTTCATCGTCAATACGAAGGTCCAAGGGATACAATAAACCTGAAGTGAAGCATCGGAATCTAAAACTGGACTCACAGGAGTGGTTCAAATCATAGAAAGTTAGAGTGTCAGTCCTCTTTTACTTATGTGGGCATTGTGCCTTTTGTATTAAATTCCGATGCAATTTTTGTGTTTCATCGTCAATAAGAAGGTGCAAGATATACAGTAAACCTGAAGTGATGCATCGGAATACAAACTGGACTCCCAGGAGAGGTTCAAATCATAGTTAGTGAGTGTGTCAGTCCTCTTGTACTTAAGTCGGCATTGTGCCATTTGTATTAAATTCGGATGCGATTCCTGTGTTTCATCGTCAATAAGAAAATCCAAGGGATACAATAAACCTGAAGTGAAACATCGGAATCTAAAACTGGACCCTCAGGAGAGGTTCAAAGCATAGAAAGTTAGAGTGTCACTCCTCTTGTACTTAAGTCGGTATTGTGCCCTTTGTATTAAATTCGGATGCAATTTCTGTGTTTCATCGTCAATAAGAAGGTCCAAGGGATACAGTTAACCTGAACGGAAGCATCGGAATCTAAAACTGAACTCACAGGAGAGGTTCAAATCATAGAAAGTGAGAGTGTCAGTCTTCTTATACTTAAGTCGGCATTGTGCCATTTGTATTAAATTCGGATGCGATTCCTGTGTTTCATCGTCAATAAGAAAATCCAAGGGATACAATATACCTGAAGTGAAACATCGGAATCTAAAACTGGACCCTCAGGAGAGGTTCAAAGCATAGAAAGTTAGAGTGTCACTCCTCTTGTACTTAAGTCGGTATTGTGCCCTTTGTATTAAATTCGGATGCAATTTCTGTGTTTCATCGTCAATAACAAGGTCCAAGGGATACAGTAAACTTGAAGTGAAGCATCGGAATCAAAAACTGGACTCACAGAAAAGGTTCAACCATTGAAAGTGAGAGTGTCAGTCCTCCTGTACTTAAGTCGGCATTGTGCCTTTTAATTTTAATTCCGATGCAATTTCTGTGTTTCATCGTCAATAAGAAGGTGCAAGGTATACGGTAAGCCTGAAGTGAAGCATCGGATTCTAAAACTGGACTCACAGGAGAGGTTCAAATCATAGAAAGTTAGAGTGTCAGTCCTGATGTACTTAAGTCGGCATTGTGCCTTTTGTATTAAATTCGGATGCAAACTCTGTGTTTCATCGTCAATAAGAAGGTCCAAGGGATACAGTAAACCTGAAGTGAAGCATCGGAATCAAAAACTGGACTCACAGGAGAGGTTCAAACCAGAGAAAGTTAGGGTGGCAGTCCTCTTGTAACTAAGTCGGAATTTTTCCTTTTGAAGTTAATTCCGACGCAATTTCTGTGTTTCATCGTCAATAAGAAGGTGCAAGGTATACAGTAAACCTGAGGTGAAGCATTGGAATCTAAAACTGGACTCACAGGAGAGGTTCAAATCGTTGAAAGTGAGAGTGTCAGTCCTCTTGTACTTTAGTTGGCATTGTGCCTTTTGTATTAAATTCGGATGCAATTTCTGTGTTTCATCGTCAATAAGAAGGTCAATGTATACAGTATACCTGAAGTGAAGCATCGGAATCTAAAACTGGACTCACAGGGGACGTTCAAATCATAGAAAGTGAGAGAGTCAGTCCGCTTGTACTTAAGTCGGCGTTGTGCCATTTGTATTAAATTCGGATGCAATTTCTGTGTTTCATCGTCAAAAAGATGTTCCAAGGGATACAGTAAACCTGAAGTGAAACGTCGGAATCTAAAATTGGACTCACAGGAGAGGTTCAAATGATAGAAAGTGAGAGTGTCAATCCTCTTTTACTTAATTCGGCATTGTGCCTTTTGTATTTAGTTCCCATGCAAAGTCCGTGTTTCATCGTCAATAAGAAGGTCCAAGGGATACAGTATACCTGAAGTGAAGCACTGGAATCTAAAACTGGAGTCACAGGAGAGGTTCAAATCATAGAAAGTTAAAGTGCCAGTCCTCTTTTACTTAAGTCGGCATTGTTCCGTTTGTATTAAATTCCGATGCAATTTTTGTGTTTCATCGTCAATAAGAAGGTGCAAGGTATACAGTAAACCTGAAGTGAAGCATGGGATCTGAAACTGAACTCACAGGAGAGGTTCAAATCATAGAAAGTGAGAGTGTCAGTCCTCTTGTACTTAAGTCGCCTTTGTGCCTTTTGTATTAGATTCGGATGCAATTTCTGTGTTTCATCGTCAACAAGAAGGTCCAAGGAATAAAGTAAACCTGAAGAGAAGCATCGGAATCCAAAACTGGACTCACAGGAGAGGTTCAAACCATAGAAAGTAGGAGTGTCAGTCCTCTTGTACTTAAGTCGTCATTGTGTCTTTTGTATTAAATTCGAATGCAAGCTCTGTGTTTTATCGTCAATAAGAAGGTCCAAGAGACAGTAAACCTCAATTGAAGCATCGGAATCTAAAACTGAACTCACAGGAGAGGTTCAAACATAGAAAGTTTGAGTGTCAGTCCTCTTGTTCTTATGTCGGCATTGAGCCTTTAGAATTTAATTCCGATGAAATTTCTGTGTTTCATCGTCAATAAGAAGGTCCAAGGGATACAGGAAACCTGAAGTAAAGCATCGGAATCTAAAACTGGACTCACAGAAGAGGTTCAAATCATTGAAAGTTAGAGTGTCAGTCCTCTTGTACTTAAGCCGGCATTGTGCCTTTTAATTTTAATTCCGATGAAATTTCTCTGGTTCATCGTCAATAAGAAGGTGCAATGTATACAGTAAAACTGAAGTGAAGCATCGGAATGTAAAACTGGAGTCACAAGAGAGGTTCAAATCATAGAAAGTGAGAGTGTCAGTCCGATTGTACTTAAGTCGGTATTGTGCCTTTTGTATTAAATTCGGATGCAATTTCTGTGTTTCATCGTCCATAAGAAGGTCCAAGGTATACAGTAAACCTGAAGTGAAGCGTCGGAATCTAAAACTGGACTCACAGGAGAGCTTCAAATCATAGAAAGTTAGAGCGTCAGTCCTCTTTTACTTGAGTCGGCATTTTGCCTTTTGTATTACATTCCGATGCAATTTCTGTGTTTCATCGTCAATAAGAAGGTGCAAGGTATACAGTAAACCTGAAGTGAGGCATGGGAATCTAAAACTGAACTCACCGGCGAGGTTCAAATCATAGAAAGTGAGAGTGTCAGTCCTCTTGTACTTAAGTCGGCATTGTGTTATTTGTATTAAATTCGGATGCAATTTCTGTGTTTCATCGTCAATAAGAAGGTCCAAGGGATACAGTAAACCTGAAGTGAAGTATCGGAATCTAAAACTGGACTCACAGGAGAGTTTCAAATCATAGAAAGTGAGAGTGTCAGTCCACTTGTACTTAAGTCGGCATTGTGCCACTTGTATTAAATTCGGATGCAATTTCTGTGTTTCATCGTCAATAAGAAGGTCCAAGGGATACAGTAAATCTGTAGTGAAGCATCGGAATCTAAAACTGGACTCACCAGAGACGTTCAAATCAAGGAAAGTGAGAGTATCAGTCCTCTTGTTCTTAAGTCGCCTTTGTGCCCTTTGTATTGATTTCGGATGCAATTTCTGTGTTTCATCGTCAACAAGAAGGTCCAAGGGATACAGTAAACCTGAAGTGAAGCATCGGAATCTAAAACTGGACTCACAGGAGAGGTTCAAATAATAGAGAGTTAGAGTGTCACTCCTCTTGTACTTAAGTCGGTATTGTGCCATTTGTATTCAATTCGGATGGAATTTCTGTGTTTCATCGTCAATAAGAAGGTCCACGGGATAGAGTAAACCTGAAGTTAAGCATCGGAATCTAAAAGTGGACTCACAGGTGAGGTTCAAATCATTGAAAGTTAGAGTGTCTGTCCTCTTGTACTTAAGTCGGCATTGTGCCTTTTAATTTTAATTCCGATGCAATTTCTGTGTTTCATCGTCAATAAGAAGGTGCAAGGTATACAGTAAACCTGACGTGAAGCGTCGGAATCCAAAATTTGACTCACAGGAGAGGTTCAAATCATAGAAAGTGAGAGTGTCAGTCCTCTTTTACTTAAGTCGGCATTGTGCCTTTTGAATTTAGTTCCGATGCAATGTCTGTGTTTCATCGTCAATAAGAAGGTCCAAGGGATACAGTAAACCTGAAGTGAAGCGTCGGAATCCAAAATTGGACTCACAGGAGAGGTTCAAATCATAGAAAGTGAGAGTGTCAGTACTCTTTTAGTTAAGTCGGCATTGTGCCTTTTGAATTTATTTCCGATGCAATGTCTGTGTTTCATCGTCAATAAGAAGGTCCAAGGTATACAGTAAACCTGAAGTGAAGCATGGGAATCTGAAACTGAACTCACAGGAGAGGTTCAAATCATAGAAAATGAGAGTGTCAGTCCTCTTGTACTTAAGTCGCCTTTGTGCCTTTTGTATTAGATTCGGATGCAATTTCTGTGTTTCATCGTCAACCAGAAGGTCCAAGGGATACAGTAAACCTGAAGTGAAGCATCGGAATCTGAAACTGAACTCACAGGAGAGGTTCAAATCATTGAAAGTAAGAGTGTCAGTCCTCTTGTTCTTAAGCCGGCATTGTGCCTTTTAATTTTAATTCCGATGCAATTTCTCTGTTTCATCGTCAATAAGAAGGTGCAATGTATACAGTAAACCTGAAGTGACGCATCGGAATCTAAAACTGGTGTCACAGGAGAGGTTCAAATCATAGGAAGTGAGAGTGTCAGTCCACTTTACTTAAGTCGCCATTGTGCCATTTGTATTAAATTCGGATGCAATTTCTGTGTTTCATCGTCAATAAGAAGGTCCAAGAGATACAGTAAACCTGAAGTGAAGCATCGGAATCTAAAACTGGAGTCACAGGAGAGGTTCAAATCATAGAAAGTAAGAGTGTCAGTCCGATTGTACTTAAGTCGTTATTGTGCCTTTTTTTTTAAATTCGGTTGCAATTTCTGTGATTCATCGTCAATAAGAAGATCCAAGGGATACACTAAACCTGAAGTGAAGCATCGGAAACTAAAACTGGACTCACAGGAGAGATTCAAATCACAGATAGTTAGAGTGTCACTCCTCTTGTACTTAAGTCGGTATTGTGCCTTTTGTATTAAATTCGGATGAAATTTCTGTGTTTCATCGTCAATAAGAAGGTCCAAGGTATACAGTAAACCTGAAGTGAAGCATCGGAATCTAAAACTGGACTCAAAGGAGAGGTTCAAATCATAGAAAGTTAGAGTGTCAGTCCTCATTTACTTCAGTCGGCATTTTGCTTTTTTTATTAAATTCCGATGCAATTTCTGTGTTTCATCGTCAATAAGATGGTGCAAGGTATACAGTAAACCTGAAGTGAAGCATGGGAATCTAAAACTGAACTCACCGGAGAGGTTCAAATTATAGAAAGTGAGAGTGTCAGTCCTCTTGTACTTAAGTTGGCATTGTGCCATTTGTATTAAATACGGATGCAATTTCTGTGTTTCATCGTCAATAGGTAGGTCCAAGGGATACAGTAAATCTGAAGTGAAGTATCGGAATCTAAAACTGGACTCACAGGAGAGGTTCAAATCATAGAAAGTGAGAGTGTCAGTCCACTTGTACTTAAGTCGGCATTGTGCCACTTGTATTAAATTCGGATGCAATTTCTGTGTTTCATCGTCAATAAGAAGGTCCAAGGGATACAGTAAATCTGTAGTGAAGTATCGGAATCTAAAACTGGACTCACAGAAGAGGTTCCAATCATAGAAAGTTAGAGTGTCAGTCCTCTTGTACTTAGGTCGGCATTGTGCCTTTTGAATTTAATTCCGATGCAATTTCTGTGTTTCATCGTCAATAAAAAGGTGCAAGGTATACAGTAAACCTGAAGTGAAGCATCGGAATCTAGAACTGGACTCACAGGAGAGGTTCAAATCATAGAAAGTGAGAGTGTCAGTCCTCTTGTTCTTAAGTCGCCTTTGTGCCCTTTGTATTAATTTCGGAAGCAATTTCTGTGTTTCATCGTCAACAACAAGGTCCTAGGGATACAGTAAAACTGAAGTGAAGCATCGGAATCTAAAACTGGACTCACAGAGGAGGTTCCAATCATAGAAAGTTAGAGTGTCACTCCTCTTGTACTTAAGTCGGTATTGTGCCATTTGTATTCAATTCGGATGGAATTTCTGTGTTTCATCGTCAATAAGAAGTTCCACGGGATACAGTAAACCTGAAGTTAAGCATCGGAATATAAAAGTGGACTCACAGCAGAGGTTCAAATCATTGAAAGTTAGAGTGTCTGTTCTCTTGTACTTAAGTCGGCATTGTGCCTTTTAATTTTAATTCCGATGCAATTTCTTGTTTCATCGTCAATAAGAAGGTGCAAGGTATACAGTAAACCTGAAGTGAAGCGTCGGAATCCAAAATTGGACTCACAGGATAGATAGAATGTTAGAGTGTCAGTCCTCTTTTACTTAAGTCGGCATTGTGCCTTTTGTATTAATTTCGAATGCAAACTCTGTGTTTCATCGTCAATAAGAAGGTCCAAAGGATACAGTAAACCTGAAGTGTAGCATCGAAATCTAAAACTGGACTCACAGGAGAGGTTCAAATCATAGAAAGTTAGAGTGTCACTCCGCTTGTACTTAAGTCGGTATTGTGCCTTTTGTGTTAAAATCGGATACAATTTCTGTGTTTCATCGTCAATAAGAAGGTCCAGGGGATACAGTAAACCTTCAGTGAAGCATCGGTATCTAAAACTGGACTCACGGGATAGATAGAATGTTAGAGTGTCAACCCTCTTTTACTTAAGTCGGCATTGTGCATTTTGTATTAAATTCGGAAGCAATTTCTGCGTTTCATCGTCAATAAGAAGGTCCAAGGGATACAGTTAACCTGAAGTGAAGCATCGGAATCTAAAACTGTACTCACAGGAGAGGTTCAAATCATAGAAAGTGAGAGTGTCCGTCATCTTGTAATTAAGTCGGCATTATGCCATTTGTATTAAATTCGGATGCAATTTCTGTGTTTCATCGTCAAGAAGAAGGTCCAAGGGATACAGTAAACCTGAAGTGAAGCATCGGAATCAAAAACTGGACTCACAATAAAGGTTCAAATCATAGAAAGTGAGAGTGTCAGTCCTCTTGTACTTGAGTCGGCATTGTGCCTTTTAATTTTAATTCCGATGCAATTTCTGTGTTTCATCGTCAATAAGAAGGTGCAAGGTATACGGTAAGCCTGAAGTGAAGCATCGGATTCTAAAACTGGACTCACAGGAGAGGTTAAAATCATAGAAAGTTAGAGTGTCAGTCCTGATGTACTTAAGTCGGCATTGTGCCTTTTGTATTAAATTCGGATGCAAACTCTGTGTTTCATCGTCAATAAGAAGGTCCAAGGGATACAGTAAACCTGAAGTGAAGCATCGGAATCAAAAACTGGACTCACAGGAGAGGTTCAAACCAGAGAAAGTTAGAGTGTCAGTCCTCTTGTAATTAAGTCGGAATTTTTCCTTTTGAAGTTAATTCCGACGCAATTTCTGTGTTTCATCGTCAATAAGAAGGTGCAAGGTATACAGTAAACCTGAGGTGAAGCATCGGAATTTAAAACTGGACTCACAGGAGAGGTTCAAATCGTTGAAAGTGAGAGTGTCAGTCCTCTTGTACTTTAGTTGGCATTGTGCCTTTTGTATTAAAGTCGGATGCAATTTCTGTGTTTCATCGTCAATAAGAAGGTCAATGTATACAGTAAACCTGAAGTGAAGCATCGGAATCTAAAACTGGACTCACAGGGGACGTTCAAATCATAGAAAGTGAGAGAGTCAGTCCGCTTGTACTTAAGTCGGCGTTGTGACATTTGTATTAAATTCGGATGCAATTTCTGTGTTTCATCGTCAAAAAGATGTTCCAAGGGATACAGTAAACCTGAAGTGAAACGTCGGAATCTAAAATTGGACTCACAGGAGAGGTTCAAATGATAGAAAGTGAGAGTGTCAATCCTCTTTTACTTAATTCGGCATTGTGCCTTTTGAATTTAGTTCCCATGCAATGTCCGTGTTTCATCGTCAATAAGAAGGTCCAAGGGATACAGTATACCTGAAGTGAAGCATCGGAATCTAAAACTGGAGTCACAGGAGAGGTTCAAAACATAGAAAGTTAAAGTGCCAGTCCTCTTTTACTTAAGTCGGCATTGTTCCGTTTGTATTAAATTCCGATGCAATTTTTGTGTTTCATCGTCAATAAGAAGGTGCAAGGTATACAGTAAACCTGAAGTGAAGCATGGGATCTGAAACTGAACTCACAGGAGAGGTTCAAATCATAGAAAGTGAGAGTGTCAGTCCTCTTGTACTTAAGTCGCCTTTGTGCCTTTTGTATTAGATTCGGATGCAATTTCTGTGTTTCATCGTCAACAAGAAGGTCCAAGGAATAAAGTAAACCTGAAGAGAAGCATCGGAATCTAAAACTGTTCTCACAGGAGAGGTTCAAATCAAAGAAAGTGAGAGTGTCAGTCCTCTTTACTTAAGTCGCCATTGTGCCTTTTGTATTAAATTCGGATGCAATTTCTGTGTTTTATCGTCAATAAGAAGGTTCAAGGGATACAGTAAACCTGAAGTGAAGCATCGAAATTTAAAACTGCACTCACAGGAGAGGTTCAATCCATTGAAAGTTAGAGTGTCAGTCCTCTTGTACTTAAGTCGGCATTGTGCCTTTTGTATTAAATTCGGATGCAAACTCTGTGTTTCATCGTCAATAAGAAGGTCCAAGGGATACAGTAAACCTGAAGTGAAGCATCGGAATCTAAAACTGGACTCACTGGAGTGGTTCAAATCATAGAAAGTTAGAGTGTCAGTCCTCTTGTACTTAAGTCGGCATTGTGCTTTTTGAATTTAATTCCGATGCAATTTCTGTGTTTCATCGTCAATAAGAAGGTCCATGGGATACAGTAAACCTTAAGTGAAGCATCGGTATCTAAAACTGGACTCACAGGATAGATAGAATGCTAGAGTGTCAGTCCTCTTTTACTTAAGTCGGCATTGTGCATTTTGTATTAAATTCGGAAGCAATTTCTGTGTTTCATCGTCAATAAGAAGGTCCATGGGATACAGTAAACCTGAAGTGAAGCGTCGGAATCCAAAATTGGACTCACAGGAGAGGTTCAAATCATAGAAAGTGAGGGTGTCAGTCCTCTTTTACTTAAGTCGGCATTGTGCCTTTTGAATTTAGTTCCGATGCAATGTCTGTGTTTCATCGTCAATAAGAAGGTCCAAGGGATACAGTAAACCTGAAATGAAGCATCGAAATCTAAAACTGGACTCACAGGAGAGGTTCAAATCATATAAAGTGAGAGTGTCAGTCCGCTTGTACTTAAGTCGGTATTGTGCCATTTGTATTAAATTCGGATTCAATGTCTGTGTTTCATCGTCTATAAGAAGGTCCAAGGGATACAGTTAATCTGTAGTGAAGCATCGGAATCTAAAACTGGACTCACAGGAGAGATTCAAATCATAGATAGTTAGAGTGTCAGTTCGCTTGTACTTAAGTCGCCATTGTGCCTTTTGTATTAAATTAGGATGCAATTTCTGTGTTTCATCGTCAACAAGAGGGTCCAAGGGATGCAGTAAACCTGAAGTGAAGCATCGGAATCTAAAACTGGACTCGCAGGAGAGGTTCAAATCATAGCAAGTTAGAGTGTCAGTCCTCTTTTACTTAAGTCGGCATTGTGCCTTTTGTATTAATTTCGAATGCAAACTCTGTGTTTAATCGTCAATAAGAAGGTCTAAGCGGTACAGTAAACCTGAAGTAAAGCATCGAAATCTAAAACTGGACTCACAGGAGAGGTTCAAATCATAGAAAGTTAGAGTGTCACTCCGCTTGTACTTAAGTCGGTATTGTGCCTTTTGTATTAAAATCGGATACAATTTCTGTGTTTCATCGTCAATAAGAAGGTCCAAGGGATACAGTAAACCTTAAGTGAAGCATCGGTATCTAAAACTGGACTCACAGGATAGATAGAATGTTAGAGTGTGAGTCCTCTTTTACTTAAGTCGGCATTGTGCATTTTGTATTAAATTCGGAAGCAATATCTGGGTTTCATCGTCAATAAGAAGGTCCAAGGGATACAGTTAACCTGAAGTGAAGCATCGGAATCTAAAACTGTACTCACAGGAGAGGTTAAAATCATAGAAAGTGAGAGTGTCAGTCATCTTGTAATTAAGTCGGCATTAAGCCATTTGTATTTAATTCGGATGCAATTTCTGTGTTTCATCGTCAAGAACAAGGTCTAAGGGATACAGTAAACCTGAAGTGAAGCATCGGAATCTAAAACTGGACTCACAATAAAGGTTCAAATCATAGAAAGTGAGAGTGACAGTCCTCTTGTACTTAAATCGCCATTGTGCCATTTGTATTACATTCGGATGCAATTTCTGTGTTTCATCGCTAATAAGAAGGTCCAAGGGATACAGTAAACCTGAAGTGAAGCATCGGAATCTAAAACTGGACTCACAGGAGAGGTTCAAATCATAGAGACTTAGAGTGTCACTCCTCTTGTACTAAAGTCGGTATTGTGCCTTTTGTATTAAATTCGGATGCAATTTCTGTGTTTCATCGTCAATAAAAAGGTCCAAGGGATACAGTAAACCTGTAGTGAAGCATCGGAATCTAAATCTGGACTCACAGGAGAGGTTCCAATCATAGAAAGTTAGAGTGTCAGTCCTCTTGTACTTAAGTCGGCATTGTGGTTTTTGAATTTAATTCCGATGCAATTTCTGTGTTTCATCGTCAATAAGAAGGTGCAAGGTATACAGTAAACCTGAAGTGAAGCATTGGAATCTAAAACTGGACTCACAGGAGAGGTTCAAATCATAGAATGTGAGAGTGTCAGTCCACTTGTACTTAAGTCGCCATTGTGCCTTTTGTATTAAATTCGGATGCAAACTCTGTGTTTCATCGTCAATAAGAATGTCCAAGGGATACAGTTCACCTGAAGTGAAGCATCGGAATCTAAAAATTTTCTCACAGGAGAGGTTCAAATCATAAAAAGTGAGAGTGTCAGTCCTCTTTACTTAAGTCGCCATTGTGCCTTTTGTATTAAATTCGGATGCATTTTCTGTGTTTTATCGTCAATAAGAAGGTCCAAGGGATACAGTAAACCTGAAGTGAAGCATCGAAATTTAAAACTGCACTCACAGGAGAGGTTCAAATCATTGAAAGTCAGAGTGTCAGTCCTCTTGTACTTAAGTCGGTATTGTGCCTTTTGTATTAAATTCGGATGCAAACGATGTGTTTCATCGTCAATAAGACGGTCCAAGGGATACAGTAAACCTGAAAAGAAGCATCGGAATTTAAACTGGACTCATTGGAGAGGTTCAAATCTTAGAAATTGAGAGTGTCAGTCCTCTTTTCCTTAAGGCGGCATTGTGCCTTTTGAATTTAGTTCCGATGCAATGTCTGTGTTTCATCGTCAATAAGAAGGTCCAAGGGATACAGTAAACCTGAAATGAAGCATCGGAATCTAAAACTGGACCCACAGGAGAGGTTCAAATCATAGAAAGTGAGAGTGTCAGTCCGCTTGTACTTAAGTCGGTATTGTGCCATTTGTATTAAATTCGGATGCAATGTCTGTGTTTCATCGTCTATAAGAAGGTCCAAGGGATACAGTAAATCTGTAGTGAAGCATCGGAATCTAAAACTGGACACACAGGAGAGATTCAAATCATAGATAGTTAGAGTGTCAGTCCTCTTGTACTTAAGTCGCCATTGTGCCTTTTGTATTAAATTAGGATGCAATTTCTGTGTTTCATCGTCAACAAGAAGGTCCAAGGGATACAGTAAACCTGAAGTGAAGCATCGGAATCTAAAACTGGACTCGCAGGAGAGGTTCAAATCATAGCAAGTTAGAGTGTCAGTCCTCTTTTACTTAAGTCGGCTTTGTGCCTTTTGTATTAATTTCGAATGAAAAAACTCTGTGTTTCATCGTCAATAGGAAGGTCCAAGGGATACAGTAAACCTGAAGTAAAGCATCGAAAACTAAAACTGGACTCACAGGAGAGGTTCAAATCATAGAGAGTTAGAGTGTCACTCCGCTTGTACTTAAGTCGGTATTGTGCATTTGTATTAAAATCGGATACAATTTCTGTGTTTCATCGTCAATAAGATGGTCCTAGGGATACAGTAAACGTTAAGTGAAGCATCGATATCTAAAACTGGACTCACAGGATAGATAGAATGTTAGAGTGTCAGTCCTCTTTTACTTAAGTCGGCATTGTGCATTTTGCATTAAATTCGGAAGCAATTTCTGTGTTTCATCGTCAATAAGAAGGTCCAAGGGATACAGTTAACCTGAAGTGAAGCATCGTAATCTAAAACTGTACTCACAGGAGAGGTTCAAATCATAGAAAGTGAGAGTGTCGGTCATCTTGTAATTAAGTCGGCATTAAGCCATTTGTATTAAATTCGGATGCAATTTCTGTGTTTCATCGTCAATAAAAAGGTCCAAGGGATACAGTAAACCTGTAGTGAAGCATCGGAATCTAAATCTGGACTCACAGGAGAGGTTCCAATCATAGAAAGTTAGAGTGTCAGTCCTCTTGTACTTAAGTCGGCATTGTGGTTTTTGAATTTAATTCCGATGCAATTTCTGTGTTTCATCGTCAATAAGAAGGTGCAAGGTATACAGTAAACCTGAAGTGAAGCATTGGAATCTAAAACTGGACTCACAGGAGAGGTTCAAATCATAGAATGTGAGAGTGTCAGTCCACTTGTACTTAAGTCGCCATTGTGCCTTTTGTATTAAATTCGGATGCAAACTCTGTGTTTCATCGTCAATAAGAATGTCCAAGGGATACAGTTCACCTGAAGTGAAGCATCGGAATCTAAAAATTTTCTAACAGGAGAGGTTCAAATCATAAAAAGTGAGAGTGTCAGTCCTCTTTACTTAAGTCGCCATTGTGCCTTTTGTATTAAATTCGGATGCATTTTCTGTGTTTTATCGTCAATAAGAAGGTCCAAGGGATACAGTAAACCTGAAGTGAAGCATCGAAATTTAAAACTGCACTCACAGGAGAGGTTCAAATCATTGAAAGTTAGAGTGTCAGTCCTCTTGTACTTAAGTCGGTATTGTGCCTTTTGTATTAAATTCGGATGCAAACGATGTGTTTCATCGTCAATAAGACGGTCCAAGGGATACAGTAAACCTGAAAAGAAGCATCGGAATTTAAACTGGACTCATTGGAGAGGTTCAAATCTTAGAAATTGAGAGTGTCAGTCCTCTTTTCCTTAAGGCGGCATTGTGCCTTTTGAATTTAGTTCCGATGCAATGTCTGTGTTTCATCGTCAATAAGAAGGTCCAAGGGATACAGTAAACCTGAAATGAAGCATCGGAATCTAAAACTGGACCCACAGGAGAGGTTCAAATCATAGAAAGTGAGAGTGTCAGTCCGCTTGTACTTAAGTCGGTATTGTGCCATTTGTATTAAATTCGGATGCAATGTCTGTGTTTCATCGTCTATAAGAAGGTCCAAGGGATACAGTAAATCTGTAGTGAAGCATCGGAATCTAAAACTGGACACACAGGAGAGATTCAAATCATAGATAGTTAGAGTGTCAGTCCTCTTGTACTTAAGTCGCCATTGTGCCTTTTGTATTAAATTAGGATGCAATTTCTGTGTTTCATCGTCAACAAGAAGGTCCAAGGGATACAGTAAACCTGAAGTGAAGCATCGGAATCTAAAACTGGACTCGCAGGAGAGGTTCAAATCATAGCAAGTTAGAGTGTCAGTCCTCTTTTACTTAAGTCGGCTTTGTGCCTTTTGTATTAATTTCGAATGAAAAAACTCTGTGTTTCATCGTCAATAGGAAGGTCCAAGGGATACAGTAAACCTGAAGTAAAGCATCGAAAACTAAAACTGGACTCACAGGAGAGGTTCAAATCATAGAGAGTTAGAGTGTCACTCCGCTTGTACTTAAGTCGGTATTGTGCATTTGTATTAAAATCGGATACAATTTCTGTGTTTCATCGTCAATAAGATGGTCCTAGGGATACAGTAAACGTTAAGTGAAGCATCGATATCTAAAACTGGACTCACAGGATAGATAGAATGTTAGAGTGTCAGTCCTCTTTTACTTAAGTCGGCATTGTGCATTTTGCATTAAATTCGGAAGCAATTTCTGTGTTTCATCGTCAATAAGAAGGTCCAAGGGATACAGTTAACCTGAAGTGAAGCATCGTAATCTAAAACTGTACTCACAGGAGAGGTTCAAATCATAGAAAGTGAGAGTGTCGGTCATCTTGTAATTAAGTCGGCATTAAGCCATTTGTATTAAATTCGGATGCAATTTCTGTGTTTCATCGTCAATAAAAAGGTCCAAGGGATACAGTAAACCTGTAGTGAAGCATCGGAATCTAAATCTGGACTCACAGGAGAGGTTCCAATCATAGAAAGTTAGAGTGTCAGTCCTCTTGTACTTAATTCGGCATTGTGGTTTTTGAATTTAATTCCGATGCAATTTCTGTGTTTCATCGTCAATAAGAAGGTGCAAGGTATACAGTAAACCTGAAGTGAAGCATTGGAATCTAAAACTGGACTCACAGGAGAGGTTCAAATCATAGAATGTGAGAGTGTCAGTCCACTTGTACTTAAGTCGCCATTGTGCCTTTTGTATTAAATTCGGAT
The DNA here is from genome assembly GCF_023864345.2 of Schistocerca serialis cubense. NCBI lineage: Eukaryota > Metazoa > Arthropoda > Insecta > Orthoptera > Acrididae > Schistocerca > Schistocerca serialis. The sequence goes on from NC_064648.1 coordinate 18,851,578, forward strand.
GCAAACTCTGTGTTTCATCGTCAATAAGAATGTCCAAGGGATACAGTTCACCTGAAGTGAAGCATCGGAATCTAAAAATTTTCTAACAGGAGAGGTTCAAATCATAAAAAGTGAGAGTGTCAGTCCTCTTTACTTAAGTCGCCATTGTGCCTTTTGTATTAAATTCGGATGCATTTTCTGTGTTTTATCGTCAATAAGAAGGTCCAAGGGATACAGTAAACCTGAAGTGAAGCATCGAAATTTAAAACTGCTCTCACAGGAGAGGTTCAAATCATTGAAAGTTAGAGTGTCAGTCCTCTTGTACTTAAGTCGGTATTGTGCCTTTTGTATTAAATTCGGATGCAAACGATGTGTTTCATCGTCAATAAGACGGTCCAAGGGATACAGTAAACCTGAAAAGAAGCATCGGAATTTAAACTGGACTCATTGGAGAGGTTCAAATCTTAGAAATTGAGAGTGTCAGTCCTCTTTTCCTTAAGGCGGCATTGTGCCTTTTGAATTTAGTTCCGATGCAATGTCTGTGTTTCATCGTTAATAAGAAGGTCCAAGGGATACAGTAAACCTGAAATGAAGCATCGGAATCTAAAACTGGACCCACAGGAGAGGTTCAAATCATAGAAAGTGAGAGTGTCAGTCCGCTTGTACTTAAGTCGGTATTGTGCCATTTGTATTAAATTCGGATGCAATGTCTGTGTTTCATCGTCTATAAGAAGGTCCAAGGGATACAGTAAATCTGTAGTGAAGCATCGGAATCTAAAACTGGACACACAGGAGAGATTCAAATCATAGATAGTTAGAGTGTCAGTCCTCTTGTACTTAAGTCGCCATTGTGCCATTTGTATTAAATTAGGATGCAATTTCTGTGTTTCATCGTCAACAAGAAGGTCCAAGGGATACAGTAAACCTGAAGTGAAGCATCGGAATCTAAAACTGGACTCGCAGGAGAGGTTCAAATCATAGCAAGTTAGAGTGTCAGTCCTCTTTTACTTAAGTCGGCTTTGTGCCTTTTGTATTAATTTCGAATGAAAAAACTCTGTGTTTCATCGTCAATAGGAAGGTCCAAGGGATACAGTAAACCTGAAGTAAAGCATCGAAAACTAAAACTGGACTCACAGGAGAGGTTCAAATCATAGAGAGTTAGAGTGTCACTCCGCTTGTACTTAAGTCGGTATTGTGCATTTGTATTAAAATCGGATACAATTTCTGTGTTTCATCGTCAATAAGATGGTCCTAGGGATACAGTAAACGTTAAGTGAAGCATCGATATCTAAAACTGGACTCACAGGATAGATAGAATGTTAGAGTGTCAGTCCTCTTTTACTTAAGTCGGCATTGTGCATTTTGCATTAAATTCGGAAGCAATTTCTGTGTTTCATCGTCAATAAGAAGGTCCAAGGGATACAGTTAACCTGAAGTGAAGCATCGTAATCTAAAACTGTACTCACAGGAGAGGTTCAAATCATAGAAAGTGAGAGTGTCGGTCATCTTGTAATTAAGTCGGCATTAAGCCATTTGTATTAAATTCGGATGCAATTTCTGTGTTTCATCGTCAATAAAAAGGTCCAAGGGATACAGTAAATCTGTAGTGAAGCATCGGAATCTAAATCTGGACTCACAGGAGAGGTTCCAATCATAGAAAGTTAGAGTGTCAGTCCTCTTGTACTTAAGTCGGCATTGTGGTTTTTGAATTTAATTCCGATGCAATTTCTGTGTTTCATCGTCAATAAGAAGGTGCAAGGTATACAGTAAACCTGAAGTGAAGCATTGGAATCTAAAACTGGACTCACAGGAGAGGTTCAAATCATAGAATGTGAGAGTGTCAGTCCACTTGTACTTAAGTCGCCATTGTGCCTTTTGTATTAAATTCGGATGCAAACTCTGTGTTTCATCGTCAATAAGAATGTCCAAGGGATACAGTTCACCTGAAGTGAAGCATCGGAATCTAAAAATTTTCTAACAGGAGAGGTTCAAATCATAAAAAGTGAGAGTGTCAGTCCTCTTTACTTAAGTCGCCATTGTGCCTTTTGTATTAAATTCGGATGCATTTTCTGTGTTTTATCGTCAATAAGAAGGTCCAAGGGATACAGTAAACCTGAAGTGAAGCATCGAAATTTAAAACTGCACTCACAGGAGAGGTTCAAATCATTGAAAGTTAGAGTGTCAGTCCTCTTGTACTTAAGTCGGTATTGTGCCTTTTGTATTAAATTCGGATGCAAACGATGTGTTTCATCGTCAATAAGACGGTCCAAGGGATACAGTAAACCTGAAAAGAAGCATCGGAATTTAAACTGGACTCATTGGAGAGGTTCAAATCTTAGAAATTGAGAGTGTCAGTCCTCTTTTCCTTAAGGCGGCATTGTGCCTTTTGAATTTAGTTCCGATGCAATGTCTGTGTTTCATCGTCAATAAGAAGGTCCAAGGGATACAGTAAACCTGAAATGAAGCATCGGAATCTAAAACTGGACCCACAGGAGAGGTTCAAATCATAGAAAGTGAGAGTGTCAGTCCGCTTGTACTTAAGTCGGTATTGTGCCATTTGTATTAAATTCGGATGCAATGTCTGTGTTTCATCGTCTATAAGAAGGTCCAAGGGATACAGTAAATCTGTAGTGAAGCATCGGAATCTAAAACTGGACACACAGGAGAGATTCAAATCATAGATAGTTAGAGTGTCAGTCCTCTTGTACTTAAGTCGCCATTGTGCCTTTTGTATTAAATTAGGATGCAATTTCTGTGTTTCATCGTCAACAAGAAGGTCCAAGGGATACAGTAAACCTGAAGTGAAGCATCGGAATCTAAAACTGGACTCGCAGGAGAGGTTCAAATCATAGCAAGTTAGAGTGTCAGTCCTCTTTTACTTAAGTCGGCTTTGTGCCTTTTGTATTAATTTCGAATGAAAAAACTCTGTGTTTCATCGTCAATAGGAAGGTCCAAGGGATACAGTAAACCTGAAGTAAAGCATCGAAAACTAAAACTGGACTCACAGGAGAGGTTCAAATCATAGAGAGTTAGAGTGTCACTCCGCTTCTACTTAAGTCGGTATTGTGCATTTGTATTAAAATCGGATACAATTTCTGTGTTTCATCGTCAATAAGATGGTCCTAGGGATACAGTAAACGTTAAGTGAAGCATCGATATCTAAAACTGGACTCACAGGATAGATAGAATGTTAGAGTGTCAGTCCTCTTTTACTTAAGTCGGCATTGTGCATTTTGCATTAAATTCGGAAGCAATTTCTGTGTTTCATCGTCAATAAGAAGGTCCAAGGGATACAGTTAACCTGAAGTGAAGCATCGTAATCTAAAACTGTACTCACAGGAGAGGTTCAAATCATAGAAAGTGAGAGTGTCGGTCATCTTGTAATTAAGTCGGCATTAAGCCATTTGTATTAAATTCGGATGCAATTTCTGTGTTTCATCGTCAATAAAAAGGTCCAAGGGATACAGTAAACCTGTAGTGAAGCATCGGAATCTAAATCTGGACTCACAGGAGAGGTTCCAATCATAGAAAGTTAGAGTGTCAGTCCTCTTGTACTTAAGTCGGCATTGTGGTTTTTGAATTTAATTCCGATGCAATTTCTGTGTTTCATCGTCAATAAGAAGGTGCAAGGTATACAGTAAACCTGAAGTGAAGCATTGGAATCTAAAACTGGACTCACAGGAGAGGTTCAAATCATAGAATGTGAGAGTGTCAGTCCACTTGTACTTAAGTCGCCATTGTGCCTTTTGTATTAAATTCGGATGCAAACTCTGTGTTTCATCGTCAATAAGAATGTCCAAGGGATACAGTTCACCTGAAGTGAAGCATCGGAATCTAAAAATTTTCTAACAGGAGAGGTTCAAATCATAAAAAGTGAGAGTGTCAGTCCTCTTTACTTAAGTCGCCATTGTGCCTTTTGTATTAAATTCGGATGCATTTTCTGTGTTTTATCGTCAATAAGAAGGTCCAAGGGATACAGTAAACCTGAAGTGAAGCATCGAAATTTAAAACTGCTCTCACAGGAGAGGTTCAAATCATTGAAAGTTAGAGTGTCAGTCCTCTTGTACTTAAGTCGGTATTGTGCCTTTTGTATTAAATTCGGATGCAAACGATGTGTTTCATCGTCAATAAGACGGTCCAAGGGATACAGTAAACCTGAAAAGAAGCATCGGAATTTAAACTGGACTCATTGGAGAGGTTCAAATCTTAGAAATTGAGAGTGTCAGTCCTCTTTTCCTTAAGGCGGCATTGTGCCTTTTGAATTTAGTTCCGATGCAATGTCTGTGTTTCATCGTCAATAAGAAGGTCCAAGGGATACAGTAAACCTGAAATGAAGCATCGGAATCTAAAACTGGACCCACAGGAGAGGTTCAAATCATAGAAAGTGAGAGTGTCAGTCCGCTTGTACTTAAGTCGGTATTGTGCCATTTGTATTAAATTCGGATGCAATGTCTGTGTTTCATCGTCTATAAGAAGGTCCAAGGGATACAGTAAATCTGTAGTGAAGCATCGGAATCTAAAACTGGACACACAGGAGAGATTCAAATCATAGATAGTTAGAGTGTCAGTCCTCTTGTACTTAAGTCGCCATTGTGCCTTTTGTATTAAATTAGGATGCAATTTCTGTGTTTCATCGTCAACAAGAAGGTCCAAGGGATACAGTAAACCTGAAGTGAAGCATCGGAATCTAAAACTGGACTCGCAGGAGAGGTTCAAATCATAGCAAGTTAGAGTGTCAGTCCTCTTTTACTTAAGTCGGCTTTGTGCCTTTTGTATTAATTTCGAATGAAAAAACTCTGTGTTTCATCGTCAATAGGAAGGTCCAAGGGATACAGTAAACCTGAAGTAAAGCATCGAAAACTAAAACTGGACTCACAGGAGAGGTTCAAATCATAGAGAGTTAGAGTGTCACTCCGCTTGTACTTAAGTCGGTATTGTGCATTTGTATTAAAATCGGATACAATTTCTGTGTTTCATCGTCAATAAGATGGTCCTAGGGATACAGTAAACGTTAAGTGAAGCATCGATATCTAAAACTGGACTCACAGGATAGATAGAATGTTAGAGTGTCAGTCCTCTTTTACTTAAGTCGGCATTGTGCATTTTGCATTAAATTCGGAAGCAATTTCTGTGTTTCATCGTCAATAAGAAGGTCCAAGGGATACAGTTAACCTGAAGTGAAGCATCGTAATCTAAAACTGTACTCACAGCAGAGGTTCAAATCATAGAAAGTGAGAGTGTCGGTCATCTTGTAATTAAGTCGGCATTAAGCCATTTGTATTAAATTCGGATGCAATTTCTGTGTTTCATCGTCAAGAAGAAGGTCCAAGGGATACAGTAAACCTGAAGTGAAGCATCGGAATCTAAAACTGGACTCACAATAAAGATTCAAATCATAGAAAGTGAGAGTGTCAGTCCTCTTGTACTTAAGTTGGCATTGTGACATTTGAATTAAATTCGGATGCAATTTCTGTGTTTCATCGCCAATAAGAAGGTCCAAGGGATACAGTAAACCTGAAGTGAAGCATCGGAATCTAAAACTGGACTCACAGGAGAGGTTCAAATCATAGAGAGAGAGAGTGTCACTCCTCTTGTACTTAAGTCGGTATTGTGCCTTTTGTATTAAATTCGGATAAAATTTCTGTGATTCATCGTCAAGAAAAAGGTCCAAGGGATAAAGTAAACCTCTAGTGAAGCAACGGAATCTAAATCTGGACTCACAGGAGAGGTTCCAATCATAGAAAGTTAGAGTGTCAATCCTCTTGTACTTAAGTCTGCATTGTGCCTTTTGAATTTAATTCCGATGCAATTTCTGTGTTTCATCGTCAATAAGAAGGTGCAAGGTATACAGTAAACCTGAAGTGAAGCATCGGAATCTAAAACTGGACTCACCGGAGAGGTTCAAATCATAGAATGTGAGAGTGTCAGTCCACTTGTACTTAAGTCGCCATTGTGCCTTTTGTATTAAATTCGGGTGCAATTTCTGTCTTTCATCGTCAACAAGAAGGTCCAAGGGGTACAGTAAACCTGAAGTGAAGCATCGGAATCTAAAACTGTACTCGCAGGAGAGGTCAAATCATAGAAAGTTAGAGCGTCGGTCCTCTTTTACTTAAGTCGGCATTGTGCCTTTTGTATTAATTTCGAATGCAAACTCTGTGTTTCATCGTCAATAAGAAGGTCCAAGGTATACAGTTAACCTGAAGTGAAGCATCGGAATCTAAAACTGTTCTCACAGGAGAGGTTCAAATCATAGAAAGTGAGAGTGTCAGTCCTCTTTACTTAAGTCGCCATTGTGCGTTTTGTATTAATTTCGAATGCAAACTCTGTGTTTCATCGTCAATAAGAAAGTCCAAGGGATACAGTAAACCTGAAGTAAAGCATCGAAATCTAAAACTGGACTCACAGGAGAGGTTCAAATCATAGAAAGTAAGAGTGTCACTCCGATTGTACTTAAGTCGGTATTGTGCCTTTTGTATAAATTCGGATACAATTTCTGTCTTTCATCGTCAACAAGAAGGTCGAAGGGATACAGTAAACCTGAAGTGAAGCATCGGAATCTAAAACTGTACTCACAGGAGAGGTTCAAATCATAGAAAGTGAGAGTGTCAGTCATCTTGTAATTAAGTCGGCATTAAGCCATTTGTATTAAATTCGGATGCAATATCTGTGTTTCATCGTCAAGAAGAAGGTCCAAGGGAAACAGTAAACCTGAAGTGAAGCATCGGAATCCAAAACTGGACTCACAATAAAGGTTCAAATCATAGAATGTAAGTGTCAGTCCTCTTGTACTTAAGTCGGCATTGTGCCATTTGTATTAAATTCGGATGCAATTTCTGTGTTTCATCGCCAATAAGAAGGTCCTAGGGATACACTAAACCTAAAGTGAAGCATCGGAATCTAAAACTGGACTCACAGGAGAGGTTCAAATCATAGAGAGTTAGAGTGTCACTCCTCTTGTACTTAAGTCGGTATTGTGCCTTTTGTATAAATTCGGATGCAATTTCTGTCTTTCATCGTCAACAAGAAGGTCGAAGGGATACAGTAAACCTGAAGTGAAGCATCGGAATCTAAAACTGTACTCGCAGGAGAGGTTCAAGTCATAGAAAGTTAGAGTGTCAGTCTTATTTTACTTATGTCGGCATTGTGCCTTTTGTATTAATTTCGAATGCAAACTCTGTGTTTCATCGTCAATAAGAAGGTCCAAGGGATACAGTTAACCTGAAGTGAAGCATCGGAATCGAAGACTGTTCTCACAGGAGAGGTTCAAATCATAGAAAGTGAGGGTGTCAGTCCTCTTTACTTAAGTCGCCATTGTGCCTTTTGTATTAAATTCGGATGCAATTTCTGTGTTTTATCGTCAATAAGAAGGTCCAAGGGATACAGTAAACCTGAAGTGAAGCATCGAAATTTAAAACTGCACTCACAGGACAGGTTCAAATCATTGAAAATTACAGTGTCAGTCCTCTTGTACTTAAGTCGGCATTGTGCCATTTGTATTAAATTCAGATGCAAACTCTGTGTTTCATCGTCAATAAGAAGGTCCAAGGGATACAGTAAACTTGAAGTGAAGCATCGGAATCTAAAACTGGACTCACTGGAGAGGTTCAAATCATAGAAAGTTAGAGTGTCAGTCCACTTGTACTTAAGTCGGCATTGTGCCTTTTGAATTTAATTCCGATGCAATTTCTGTGTTTCATCGTCAATAAGAAGGTCCAAGGGATACAGTAAACCTGAAGTGAAGCGTCGGAATCCAAAATTGGACTCACAGGAGAGGTTCAAATCATAGAAAGTGAGAGTGTCAGACCTCTTTTACTTAAGTAGGCATTTTGCATTTTGAATTTAGTTCCGATGCAATGTCTGTGTTTCATCGTCAATAAGAAGGTCCAAGGGATACAGTAAAATTCAAATGAAGCATCGGAATCTAAAACTGGACTCACAGGAGAGGTTCAAATCATAGAAAGTGAGAGTGTCAGTCCGCTTGTACTTAAGTCGGAATTGTGCAATTTGTATTAAATTCGGATGCAATGTCTGTGTTTCATCGTCTATAAGAAGGTCCAAGGGATACAGTAAATCTGTAGTGAAGCAACGGAATCTAAAACTGGACTCAAGGGTGAGATTCAAATCACAGATAGTTAGAGTGTCAGTCCTCTTGTACTTAAGTCGCCATTGTGCCTTTTGTATTAAATTAGGATGCAATTTCTGTGTTTCATCGTCAACAAGAAGGTCCAAGGGATACAGTAAACCTGAAGTGAAGCATCGGAATCAAAAACTGGACTCGCAGGAGAGGATCAAATCATAGCAAGTTAGAGTGTCGGTCCTGTTTTACTTAAGTCGGCATTGTGCCTTTTGTATTAATTTCGAGTGCAAACTCTGTGTTTCATCGTCAATAAGAAGGTCCAAGGGATACAGTAAACCTGAAGTAAAGCATTGAAATCTAAAACTGGACTCACAGGAGAGGTTCAAATCATAGAAAGTTAGAGTGGACTGCACTTGTACTTAAGTCGGTATTGTGCCTTTTGTATTAAAATCGGATACAATTTCTGTGTTTCATCGTCAATAAGAATATCCAAGGGATACAGTAAACCTTAAGTGGAGCATCGGTCTAAAACTGGACTAACAGGTTGGTTCAAATCATAGAATGTTAGAGTGTCAGTCCTCTTTTACTTAAGTCAGCATTGTGCATTTTGTATTAAATTCGGAAGCAATTTCTGTGTTTCATCGTCAATAAGAAGGTCCAGGGGATACAGTTAACCTAAAGTGAAGCATCGGAATCTAAAACTGTACTCACAGGAGAGGTTCAAATCATAGATAGTGAGAGAGTCAGTCATCTTGTAATTAAGTCGGCATTAAGCCATTTGTATTAAATTCGGATGCAATTTCTGTGTTTCATCGTCAAGAGGAAGGTCCAAGGGATACAGTAAACCTAAAGTGAAGCATCGGAATCTAAAACTGGACTCACAATAAAGGTACAAATCATAGAAAGTGAGAGTGTCAGTCCTCTTGTACTTAAGTCGGAATTGTGCCATTTGTATTAAATTCGGATGCAATTTCTGTGTTTCATCGCCAATAAGAAGGTCCAAGGGATACACTAAACCTGAAGTGAAGCATCAATATCTAAAACTGGACTCACACGAGAGGTTCAAATCATAGAGAGTTAGAGTGTCACTCCTCTTGTACTTAAGTTGGTATTGTGCCTTTTGTATAAATTCGGATGCAATTTCAGTCTTTCATCGTCAACAAGAAGGTCGAAGGGATACAGTAAACCTGAAGTGAAGCATCGGAATCTAAAACTGTACTCGCAGGAGAGGTACAAATCATAGAAAGTTAGTGTGTCAGTCCTATTTTACTTAAGTCGGCATTGTGCCTTTTGTATTAATTTCGAATGCAAACTCTGTGTTTCATCGTCAATAAGAAGGTCCAAGGGATACAGTTAACCTGAAGTGAAGCATCGGAATCTAAGACTGTTCTTACTGGAGAGGTTCAAATCATAGAAAGTGAGAGTGTCAGTCCTCTTTACTTAAGTCACCATTGTGCCTTTTGTATTAAATTCGGATGCAATTTCTGTGTTTTATCGTCAATAAGAAGGTCCAAGGGATACAGTAAACCTGAAGTGAAGCATCGAAATTTTTAAACTGCACTCATAGGAGAGGTTCAAATCATTGAAAATTAGAGTGTCAGTCCTCTTGTACTTAAGTCGGCATTGTGCCTTTTGTATTAAATTCGGATGCAAACTCTGTGTTTCATCGTCAATAAGAAGGTCCAAGGGATACAGTAAACCTGAAGTGAAGCATCGGAATCTAAAACTGGACTCACTGGAGAGGTTAAAATCATAGAAAGTTAGAGTGTCAGTCCTCTTGTACTTAAGTCGGCATTGTGCCTTTTGAATTTAATTCCGATGCAATTTCTGTGTTTCATCGTCAATAAGAAGGTCCAAGGGATACAGTAAACCTGAAGTGAAGCGTCGGAATCCAAAATTGGACTCACAGGAGAGGTTCAAATCATAGAAAGTGAGAGTGTCAGTCCTCTTTTACTTAAGTAGGCATTGTGCATTTTGAATTTAGTTACGATGCAATGTCTGTGTTTCATCGTCAATAAGAAAGTCCAAGGGATACAGTAAAATTGAAATGAAGCATCGGAATCTAAAACTGGACTCACAGGAGAGGTTCAAATCATAGAAAGTGAGAGTGTCAGTCCGCTTGTACTTAAGTCGGTATTGTACGATATGTATTAAATTCGGATGCAATGTCTGTGTTTCATCGTCTATAAGAAGGTCCAAGGGATACAGTAAATCTGTAGTGAAACATCGGAATCTAAAACTGGACTCACAGAAGAGATTCAAATCACAGATAGTTAGAGTGTCAGTCCTCTTGTACTTAAGTCGCCATTGTGCCTTTTGTATTAAATTAGGATGCAATTTCTGTGTTTCATCGTCACCAAGAAGGTCCAAGGGATACAGTAAACCTGAAGTGAAGCATCGGAATCAAAAACTGGACTCGCAGGAGAGGATCAAATCATAGCAAGTTAGAGTGTCGGTCCTGTTTTACTTAAGTCGGCATTGTGCCTTTTGTATTAATTTCGAATGCAAACTCTGTGTTTCATCGTCAATAAGAAGGTCCAAGGGATAAAGTAAACCTGAAGTAAAGCATCGAAATCTAAAACTGGACTCACAGGAGAGGTTCAAATCATAGAAAGTTAGAGTGTCACTGCGCTTGTACTTAAGTCGGTATTGTGCCATTTGTATTAAATTCGGATGCAATTTCTGTGTTTCATCGCCAATAAGAAGGTCCAAGGGATACAGTAAATCCTGAAGTGAAGCATCGGAATCTAAAACTGCACTCACAGGAGAGGTTCAAATCATAGATACTGAGAGTGTCAGTCATCTTGTAATTAAGTCGGCATTGCGCCTTTTGAATTTAATTCCGATGCAATTTCTGTGTTTCATCATCAATAAGAGGATGCAAGGTATACAGTAAACCTGAAATGAAGCATCGAAATCTAAAACTGGACCCACAGGAGATGTTCAAATTATAGAAAGTGAGAGTGTCAGTCCTCTTGTACTTAAGTCGGCATTGTGCCTTTTGTATTAAATTCGGATGCAATTTCTGTGTTTCATCGTCAATAACAAGGTCCAAGAGATACAGTAAACCTGTAGTAAAGCATCGGAATCAAAATCTGGACTCACAGGAGAGGTTCCAATCATAGAAAGTTAGAGTGTCAGTCCTCTTGTACTTAAGTCGGCATTGTGCCTTTTGAATTTCATTCCGATGCAATGTCTGTGTTTCATCGTCAATAAGAAGGTGCAAGGTATACTGTAAACCTGAAGTGAAGCATCGGAATTTAAAACTGGACTCACAGGAGAGGTTCAAATCATAGAAAGTGAGAGTGTCAGTCCGCTTGTACTTAAGTCGGTATTGTGCAATTTGTATTAATTCGGGTGCAATGTCTGTGTTTCATCGTCTATAAGAAGGTCCAAGGGATACAGTAAATCTGTAGTGAAGCATCGGAATCTAAAACTGGACTCACAGGAGAGATTCAAATCATTGATAGTTAGAGTGTCAGTCCTCTTGAACTTAAGTCGCCATTGTGCCTTTTGTATTAAATTAGGATGCAATTTCTGTGTTTCATCGTCAACAACAAGGTCCAAGGGATACAGTAAACCTGAAGTGAAGCATCGGAATCAAAAACTGGACTCGCAGGAGAGGATCAAATCATAGCAAGTTAGAGTGTCTGTCCTGTTTTACTTAAGTCGGCATTCTGCCTTTTGTATTAATTTCGAGTGCAAACTCTGTGTTTCATCGTCAATAAGAAGGTCCAAGGGATACAGTAAACCTGAAGTAAAGCATCGAAATCTAAAACTGGACTCACAGGAGAGGTTCAAATCATAGAAAGTGTGAGTGTCAGTCCTCTTGTACTTAAGTTTGCATTGTGCCATTTGTATTAAATTCGGATGCAATTCCTGTTTTTCATCGTCAATAAGAAGTTCCAAGGGATACAGTAAACCTGAAGTGAAGCATCGAAATCGAAAACTGGACTCATAGGAGAGGTCAAATCATAGAAAGTTAGGGTGTCACTCCTCTTGTACTTGAGTCGGTATTGTGCCTTTTGTATTAAATTCTTATACAAACTCTGTGTTTCATCGTCAATAAGAAGGTCCAAGAGATACAGTAAACATGAAGTGAAGCATCGGAATCTAAAACTGGCCTCACAGGAGAGGTTCAGATCATAGAAAGTTAGATTGTCAGTCATCTTGTACTTAAGTCGGCATTGTGCCTTTTGAATTTAATTCCGGTGCAATTTCTGTGTTTCATCGTCAATAAGAAGGTGCAAGGTATACAGTAAACCTGAAATGAAGCATCGGAATCTAAAACTGGACTCACAGGAGATGTTCAAATTATAGAAAGAGAGAGTGTCAGTCCTCTTGTACTTAAGTCGGCATTGTGCCTTTTGCATTAAATTCGGAAGCAATTTCTGTGTTTCATCGTCAATAAGAAGGTCCAAGGGATACAGTAAACCTGTAGTGAAGCATCGGAATCAAAATCTGGACTCACAGGAGAGGTTCCAATCATAGAAAGTTAGAGTGTCAGTCCTCTTGTACTTAAGGCGGCATTGTGCCTTTTAAATTTAATTTTGATGCAATGTCTGTGTTTCATCGTCAATAAGAAGGTGCAAGGTATACAGTAAACCTGAAGTGAAGCATCGGAATTTAAAACTGGACGCACAGGAGAGGTACAAAACATAGAATGTGAGAGTGTCAGTCCACTTGTACTTAAGTCGCCATTGTGCCTTTTGTATTAAATTCGGATGCAGATTGTGTCTTTCATCGTCATGAAGAAGGACCAAGCGATACAGTAAACCTGAAGTGAAGCATTGGAATCTAAAACTGGACTCACAGGAGAGGCTCAAATCATAGAAAGTTAGTGTGTCACTCCGCTTGTACTTAAGTCGGTATTGTGCATTTTGTATTAAATTCGGATGCAATTTCTGTGTTTCATCGTCAATAACAAGGTCCAAGGGATACAGTATACTTTAAGTTAAACATCGGAATCTAAAACTGGACTCACAGGATAGGTTCAAATCATAGAAAGTGAGAATGTCAGTCATCTTGTAATTAAGTCGGCATTATGCCATTTGTATTAAATTCGGATGCAATATCTGTGTTTTATCGTCAATAAGAAGGTCCAAGAGATACAGTAAACCTGATGTGAAGCATCTGAATCTAAAACTGGACTCACAGGATAGGATCAAATCATAGAAAGTGTGAGTGTCAGTCCTCTTGTACTTAAGTTGGCATTGTGCCATTTGTATTAAATTCTGATGCAATTTCTGTGTTTCATCGTCAATAAGAAGTTCCAAGGGATACAGTAAACCTGAAGTGAAGCATCGAAATCTAAAACTGGACTCATAGGAGATGTCAAATTATAGAAAGTTAGAGTGTCACTCCTCTTGTACTTGAGTCGGTATTGTGCCTTTTGTATTAAATTCTTATGCAAACTCTGTGTTTCATCGTCAATAAGAAGGTCCAAGGGATGCAGTAAACCTGAAGTGAAGCATCGGAATCTAAAACTGGGCTCACAGGAGAGGTTCAAATCATAGAAGGTTAGAATGGCTGTCCTCTTGCACTTAAGTCGTCATTGTGCCATTTGTATTAAATTCGGATGCAATTTCTGCGTTTCTTCGTCAATATGAAGGTCCCAGGGATACAGTAAACATGAAGTGAAGCATCGTAATCTAAAACTGGACTCACAGGAGAGGTTCAAATAATAGAAAATTAGAGTGTCAATCCTCTTGTACTTAAGTCGGCTTTGTGCCTTTTGTATTAAATTCGGATGCAATGTCTGTGTCTCATTGTCAATACGAAGGTCCAAGGGAAACAGTAAACCTGAAGTGAAGCATCGGAATCTAAAACTGGACTCACAGGAGAGGTTCAAATCATAGAAAGTTAGAGTGTCAGTCCTCTTGTGCTTAAGTCGGCATTGTGCCTTTTGTATTGAATTCGGGTGCAATTTCTGTGTTTCATCGTCAATAAGAAGGTCCAAGGGATACAGTAAACCTGAAGTGAAGCATCGGAAGCTAAAACTGGACTCACAGGAGATTTACAAATCATAGAAATTTGGAGTGTCTGTCCTCTTGTACTGAAGTCGGCATTGTGCCTTTTGTATTAAATTCGTATTCAACTTCTGTGTTTCATCGTCAATAAGAAGGTCAAAGGGATACAGTAAACCTGAAGTGCAGCATCGGAATCTAAAACTTGACTCACAGGAGAGGTTCAAATCAGAGAATGTTAGAGCGTCAGTCCTCTTGTACGTTAGTCGGCATTGTGCCTTTTGAATTAAATTCGATGCAATTTCTGTGTTTCATCGTCAATAAGAAGGTCCAAGGGATACAGTAAACCTGATGTGAAGCATCGGAATCTAAAACTGGACTCACAGTAGATTTTCAAATCATAGAAAGTTGGAGTGTCAGTCCTCTTGTACTTAAGTCGGCAACGTGTCTTTTGTATTAATTTAGGATGCAATTTCTGTGTTTCATCGTCAATAAGAAGCACCAAGGGATACTGTAAACCTGAAGTGAAGCATCGGAATCTAAAATAGGACTCACAGGAGAGGTTCAAATCATAGAAAATTACAGTGTCAGTCCACTTGTACTTAAGTCGGCATTGTGCCATTTGTATTAAATTTGGATGCAATTTCTGTGTTTCATCGTCAATAAGAAGGTCCAAGGGATACAGTAAACCTGAAGTGAAGCATCGGAATCTAAAACTGGACTCACAGGAGAGGTTCAAATCATAAAAAGTTAGAGTGTCAATCCTCTTGTACTTAAGTCGGCATTGTGCCCTTTGTATTAAATTCGGATGCAATGTCTGTGTTTCATTGTCAATAAGAAGGTGCAAGGGAAACAGTAAACCTGAAGTGAAGCATCGGAATCTAAAACTGGACTCACAGGAGAGGTTAAAATCATAGAAAGTTAGAGTGTCAGTCCTCTGGTACATAAGTCGGCATTGTGCCTTTTGTATTAAATTCGGATGCAATTTGTGTGCTTCATCGTCAATAAGAACGTGCAAGGTATACGGTACACCTAAAGCGAAGCATCGGAATCTGAAAATGGTCTCAAAGGAGAGGTTCAAATCGTAGAAAGTGAGAGTGTCAGTCCTCTTGTACATATGGCGGCATTGTGCCTTTTGTATTAAATTCGGATGCAATTTCTGTGTTTCATCGTCAATAAGAAGGTCTAAGGGATACGGTAAACCTGAAGTGAAGCATCGGAATCTATAACTGGACTCACAGGAGAGGTTCAAATCATTGAAAGTTAGAGTGTCAGTCCTCTTGTACTTAAGTCGGCATTGTGCCTTTTAATTTTTATTCCGATGCAATTTCTGTGTTTCATCGTCAATAAGAAGGTGCAAGGAATACGGAAAACCTGAAGTGAAGCATCGGAATCTAAAACTGGTCTCACAGGAGAGGTTCAAATCATAGAAAGTGAGACTGTCAGTCCTCTTTACTTAAGTCGCCCTTGTGCCTTTTGTATTACATTCGGATACAATTTCTGTGTTTTATCGTCAATAAGAAGGTCCAAGGGATACAGTAAGCCTGAAGTGAAGCATCGAAATTTGAAACTGGACTCACAGGAGATGTTCAAATCATAGAAAGTTATAGTGTCAGCCCTCTTGTACTTAAGTCGGCATTGTGCATTTTATATTAAATTCGGATGCAAACTCTGTGTTTCATCGTCAATAAGAAGGTCCAAGGGATACAGTAAACCTGAAGTGAAGCATCGGAATCTAAAACTGGACTCACAGGAGAGGTTCAAATCATAGAAAGTTAGAGTGTCAGTCCTCTTGTACTTATGTCGGCATTGTGGCTTTTGAAGTTAATTCCGATGCAATTTCTGTGTTTCATCGTCAAAAAGAAGGTCCAAGGGATACAGTAAACTTGAAGTGAAGCGTCGGAATCTAAAATTGGACTCACAGGAGAGGTTCAAATGATAGAAAGTGAGAGTGTCAGTCCTCTTTTACTTAATTCCGCATTGTACCTTTTGAATTTAGTTCCGATGCAATGTCTGTGTTTCATCGTCAATAAGAAGGTCCAAGGGATACAGTAAACCTGATGTGAAGCATCGGAATCTAAAACTGGACTCACAGGAGAGGTTCAAATCATAGAAAATGAGAGTGTCAGTCCGCTTGTACTTTAGTCGGCATTGTGCCATTTGTATTATATTCGGATACAATTTCTGTGTTTCATCGTCAATTAGAAGGTCCAAGGGATACAGTAAACCTGAAGTGAAGCGTCGGAATCTAAAATTGGACTCACAGGAGAGGTTCAAATAATAGAAAGTGAGAGTGTCAGTCCTATTTTACTTAATTCGGCATTGTGCCTTTTGAATTTAGTTCCGATGCAATGTCTGTGTTTCATCGTCAATAAGGAGGTCCGAGGGATACAGTAAACCTGAAGTGAAGCATCGGAATCTAAAACTGGACTCACAGGAGAGGTTCAAATCATAGAAAGTTAGAGTGTCAGTCCTCTTTTACTTAAGTTTGCATTGTTCCTTTAGTATTAAATTCCGATGCAATTTCTGTGTTTCATCGTCAATAAGAAGGTGCAAGGTATACAGTAAACCTGAAGTGAAGCATGGAAATCTAAAACTGAACTCACAGGAGAGGTTCAAATCACAGAAAGTGAGAGTGTGAGTACTCTTGTACTTAATTCGGCATTGTGCCATTTGTATTAAATTCGGATGCAATTTCTGTGTTTCATCGTCAATATGAAGGTCCAAGGGGTACAGTAAACCTGAAGTGAAGTATCGGAATCTAAAACTGGACTCACAGGACAGGTTCAAATCATAGAAAGTGAGAGTGTCAGTGCTCTTGTACTTAAGTCGGCATTGTGCCATTTGTATTAAATTAGGCTGCAATTTCTGTGTTTCATCTTCAATAAGAAGGTCCAAGGGATACAGTAAACCTGTAGTGAAGCATCGGAATCTAAAACTGAACACACAGGAGAGGTTCCAATCATAGAAAGTGAGAGTGTCAGTCCGTTTGTACTTAAGTCGGCATTGTGCCATTTGTTTTAAATTCGGATGCAATTTCTGTGTTTCATCGTCAATAAGAAGGTTCAAGTGATACAGTAAACCTGAAGTGAAGCATCGGAATCTAAAACTGAACTCACAGGAGAGGTTCAAATCACAGAAAGTGAGAGTGTCAGTCCTCTTGTACTTAAGTCGGCATTGTGCCATTTGTATTAAATTCGGATGAAATTTTTGTGTTTCATCGTCAATAAGAAGGTGCAGGGTATACAGTAAACCTGAAGTGAAGCCTGGGAATCTAAAACTGAACTCACAGGAGAGGTTCAAATAATAGAAAGTGAGAGTGTCACTCCTCTTGTACTTAAGTCGGCAATGTGCCATTTGTATTAAATTCGGATGCAATTTCTGTGTTTCATCGTCAATTAGAAGGAGCAAGGTATACAGTAAACCTGAAGTGAAGCATCGGAATCTAAAACTGGACTCACAGGAGACGTTCAAATCATAGAAATTGAGAGTATCTGTCCTCTGGTACTTAAGTCGGCATTGTGCCTTTTGTATTAAATTCGGATGCAATTTCTGTGTTTCATCGTCAATAAGAAAGTCCAAAGGTTACAGTAAACCTGAAGTGAAGCATCGGAATCCAAAACTGGAGTCACAGGAGAGGTTCAAATCATAGAAAGTTAGATTGTCAGTCCTCTTGTCCTTAAGTCGGCATTGTGCCTTTTGTATTAAATTCGGATGCAATTTCAGTGTTTCATCGTCAATAAGAAGGACAAAGGGATACAGTAAACCTGAAGTGAAGCATCGGAACTAAAAACTGGACTCACAGGAGAGGTTCAAATCATGGAAAGTGAGAGTATCATTCCTCTTGTACTTAAGTCGGCATTGTGCTTTTGTATTAAATTCGGATGCAATTTCTGTGTTTCATCGTCAATAAGAAGGTCCAAGGGATACAGTAAAAATGAAGTGAAGCATCGGAATCTAAACTCGACTCAGAGTAGAGGTTCAAATCATAGAAAGTGAGAGTATCAGTCCTCTTGTACCTAAGTCGACATTGCCTTTTGTATTAAATTCCGATGCAATTTTTGTGTTTCATCTTCAATAAGAAGGTGCAAGATATACAGTATACCTGAAGTGAAGCATCGGAATCTGAAGTAGGACTCCCAGGAGAGGTTCAAATCATAGAAAGTGAGAGTGTCAGTCTTCTTGTACTTAAGTCGGCATTGTGCCATTTGTATTAAATACGGATGCAATTTCTGTGTTTCATCGTCAATATGAAGGTCTAAGGGATACAGTTAACCTGAAGTGAAGCATCGGAATCTAAAACTGGACTCACAGGAGAGGTTCAAATCATAGAATGTGAGAGTGTCAGTCCTCTTGTACGTAAGTCGGCATTGTGTCATTTGTATTAAATTCGGATGCAACTTCTGTGTTTCATCGTCAATAAGAAGGTCCAAGGGATACAGTAAACCTGAAGTGAAGCATCGGAATCTAAAACTGGACTCACAGAAAAGGTTCAAATCATTGAAAGTGAGAGTGTCAGTCCTCTTGTACTTAAGCCGGCATTGTGCCTTTTGTATTAAATTCGGATGCAATTTCTGTGTTTCATCATCAATAAGATGGTCCAAGGGATACAGTAAACCTGAAGTGAAGCATCGGAATCTAAAACTGGACTCACAGGAAAGGTTCAAACAATAGAATGTTAGAGTGTCAGTCCTCTTGTACTTAAGTCGTCATTGTGCCTTTTGTATTAAATTCGAATGCAAGCTCTGTGTTTTATCGTCAATAAGAAGGTCCAAGGGAGACAGTAAACCTCAAATGAAGCATCGGAATCTAAAACTGAACTCACAGGAGAGGTTTTAATCATAGAAAGTTAGAGTGTCAGTCCTCTTTTACTTAAGTCGGCATTGTTCCTTTTGTATTAAATTCCGATGCAATTTTTGTGTTTCATCGTCAATAAGAAGGTGCAAGGTATACAGTAAACCTGATGTGAAGCATGGGAATCTAAAACTGAACTCACAGGAGAGGTTCAAATCATAGAAAAGGAGAGTGTCAGTCGTCTTGTACTTAAGTCGGCATTGTGCCTTTTATACTAATTCGGATGCAAACTCTGTGGTTCATCGTCTATATGAAGGTCCAAGGGATACAGTAAACCTGAAGTGAAGCATCGGAATCTAAAACTGGACTCACAGGAGTGGTTCAAATCATAGGAATTTAGAGTGTCAGTCCTCTTTTACTTCAGTCGGCATTGTGCCTTTTGTATTAAATTCCGATGCAATTTTTTGTGTTTCATCGTCAATAAGAAAGTGCAAGATATACAGTAAACCTGAAGTGAAGCATCGGAATATGAAACTGGACTCCCAGGAGAGGTTCAAATCATAGTTAGTGAGAGTGTCAGTCCTCTTGTACTTAAGTCGGCATTGTGCCATTTTTATTAAATTCGGATGCGATTCCTGTGTTTCATCGTCAATAAGAAAATCCAAGGGATACAATAAACCTGAAGTGAAACATCGGAATCTAAAACTGGACCCACAGGAGAGGTTCAAATCATAGAAAGTTCGAGTGTCACTCCTCTTGTACTTAAGTCGGCATTGTGCCATTTGTATTAAATTCGGATGCGATTCCTGTGTTTCATCATCAATAAGAAAATCCAAGGGATACAATAAACCTGAAGTGAAACATCGGAATCTATAACTGGACCCACAGGAGAGGTTCAAATCATAGAAAGTTAGAGTGTCACTCCTATTGTACTTAAGTCGGCATTGTGCCATTTGTATTAAAATCGGATGCAATTTCTGTGTTTCATCGTCAATATGAAGGTCTAAGGGATACAGTTAACCTGAAGTGAAGCATCGGAATCTAAAACTGGACTCACAGGTGAGGTTCAAATCATAGAATGTCAGAGTGTCAGTCCTCTTGTACTTAAGTCGGCATTGTGCCTTTTAATTTTAATTCCGATGCAATTTCTGTGTTTCATCGTCAATAAGGAGGTGCAAGGTATACGGTAAGCCTGAAGTGAAGCATCGGAATCTAAAACTGGTCTCACAGGAGAGGTTCAAATCATAGAAAGTGAGAGTGACATTCCTCTCTACTTAAGTCACCATTATGCCTTTTGTATTAAATTCGGATACAATTTCTGTGTTTCATCGTCAATAAGAAGGACCAAGGGATACAGCAAGCCTGAAGTGAAGCATCGGAATTTAAAACTGGACCCACAGGAGAGGTTCAAATCATAGAAAGATAGAGTGTCAGTCCTGATGTACTTAAGTCGGCATTGTGCCTTTTGTATTAAATTCGGATGCAAACTCTGTGTTTCATCTTCAATAAGAAGGTCCAAGGGATACAGTAAATCTGAAGTGAAGCATCGGAATCTGAAACTGGACTCACAGGAGAGGTTCAAACCAGAGAAAGTTAGAGTGTCAGTCCTCTAGTACTTAAGTCGGAATTTTTCCTTTTGAAGTCAATTCAGACGCAATTTCTGTGTTTCATCGTCAATAAGAAGGTGCAAGGTATACAGTAAACCTGAGGTGAAGCATCGGAATCTAAAACTGCACTCACAGGAGACGTTCAAATCATAGAAAGTGAGAGTGTCAGTCCGCTTGTACTTAAGTCGGCATTGTGCCATTTGTATTAAATTCGGATGTAATTTCTGTGTTTCATCGTCAAAAAGATGGTCCAAGGGATACAGTAAACCTGAAGTGAAACGTCGGAATCTAAAATTCGACTCACAGGAGAGGTTCAAATGATAGAAAGTGAGAGTGTCAATCCTCTTTTACTTAATTCGGCATTGTGCCTTTTGAATTTAGTTCCCATGCAATGTCTGTGTTTCATCGTCAATAAGAAGGTCCAAGGGATACAGTAAACCTGAAGTGAAGCATCGGAATCTAAAACTGGACTCACAGGAGAGGTTCAAATCATAGAAAGTTAAAGTGCCACTCCTCTTTTACTTAAGTCGGCATTGTTCCGTTTGTATTAAATATCGATGCAAAATTTGTGTTTCATCGTCAATAAGAAGGTGCAAGGTATACAGTAAAACTGAAGTGAAGCATGGGATCTGAAACTGAACTCACAGGAGAGGTTCAAATCATAGAAAGTGAGAGTGTCAGTCCGCTTGTACTTAAGTCGCCTTTGTGCCTTTGTATTAAATTCGAATGCAAGCTCTGTGTTTTATCGTCAATAAGAAGGTCCATGGGAGACAGTAAACCTCAATTGAAGCATCGGAATCTAAAACTGAACTCACAGGAGAGGTTCAAACATAGAAAGTTTGAGTGTCAGTCGTCTTGTACTTAAGTCGGCATTGAGCTTTTTGAATTTAATTCCGATGAAATTTCTGTGTTTCATCGTCAATAAGAAGGTCCAAGGGATACAGGAAACCTGAAGTGAAACATCGGAATCTAAAACTGGACTCACAGAAAAGGTTCAAATCATTGAAAGTTAGAGTGTCAGTCCTCTTGTACTTAAGTCGGCATTGTGCCTTTTATACTAATTCGGATGCAAACTCTGTGCTTCATCGTCAATATGAAGGTCCAAGGGATACAGTTAACCTGAAGTGAAGCATCGGAATCTAAAACTGGACTCACAGGAGTGGTTCAAATCATAGGAATTTAGAGTGTCAGTCCTCTTTTACTTCAGTCGGCCTTGTGCCTTTTGTATTAAATTCCGATGCAATTTTTTGTGTTTCATCGTCAATAAGAAGGTGCAAGATATACAGTAAACCTGAAGTGAAGCATCGGAATATGAAACTGGACTCCCAGGAGAGGTTCAAATCATAGTTAGTGAGAGTGTCAGTCCTCTTGTACTTAAGTCGGCATTGTGCCATTTTTATTAAATTCGGATGCGATTCCTGTGTTTCATCGTCAATAAGAAAATCCAAGGGATACAATAAACCTGAAGTGAAACATCGGAATCTAAAACTGGACCCACAGGAGAGGTTCAAATCATAGAAAGTTCGAGTGTCACTCCTCTTGTACTTAAGTCGGCATTGTGCCATTTGTATTAAATTCGGATGCGATTACTGTGTTTCATCGTCAATAAGAAAATCCAAGGGATACAATAAACCTGAAGTGAAACATCGGAATCTATAACTGGACCCACAGGAGAGGTTCAAATCATAGAAAGTTAGAGTGTCACTCCTATTGTACTTAAGTCGGCATTGTGCCATTTGTATTAAAATCGGATGCAATTTCTGTGTTTCATCGTCAATACGAAGGTCCAAGGGATACAGTAAACCTGAAGTGAAGCATCAGAATCTAAAACTGGACTCACAGGAGAGGTTCAAATCGTAGACAGTTAGAGTGTCACTCCTCTTGTACTTAAGTCGGTATTGTGTCATTTGTATTCAATTCGGATGCAATTTCTGTGTTTCATCGTCATCAAGAAGGTCCAAGGGATACAGTAAACCTGAAGTGAAGCATCGGAATCTAAAACTGGACTCACAGGAGAGGTTCAAATCATAGAATGTGAGAGTGTCAGTCCTCTTGTACTTAAGTCGGCATTGTGCCATTTGTATTAAATTCGGATGCAATTTCTGTGTTTCATCGTCAATAAGAAGGTCCAAGGGATACAGTAAACCTGAAGTGAAGCATCGGAATGTAAAACTGGACTCACAGGAGAGGTTCAAACCATAGAAAGTTAGAGTGTCTGTCCTCTTGTACTTAAGTCGTCATTGTGCCTTTTGTATTAAATTCGGATGCAATTTCTGTGTTTCATCGTCAATAAGAAGGTCCAAGGGATACAGTAAACCTGAAGTGTAGCATCGGAATCTAAAACTGGAGTCACAGAAAAGGTTCAAATCTTTGAAAGTGAGAGTGTCAGTCCTCTTGTACTTAAGCCAGCATTGTGCATTTGTATTAAATTCAGATGCAATTTCTGTGATTCATCGTCAATAAGAAGGTCCAAGGAATACAGTAAACCTGAAGTGAAGCATCAGAATCTAAAACTGGACTCACAGGAGAGGTACAAATCGTAGGCAGTTAGAGTCTCACTCCTCTTGTACTTAAGTCGGTATTGTGTCATTTGTATTCAATTCGGATGCAATTTCTGTGTTTCATCGTCAATATGAAGGTCCATGGGATACAGTAAACCTGAAGTGAAGCATCGAAATCTATAAGTGGACTCACAGGAGAGGTTCAAATCATTGAAAGTTTGAGTGTCAGTCCTCTTGTACTTAAGTCGGCATTGTGCCTTTTAATTTTAATTCCGATGCAATTTCTGTGTTTCATCGTCAATAAGGAGGTGCAAGGTATACGGTAAGCCTGAAGTGAAGCATCGGAATCTAAAACTGGTCTCACAGGAGAGGTTCAAATCATAGAAAGTGAGAGTGACATTCCTCTCTACTTAAGTCGCCATTGTGCCTTTTGTATTAAATTCGGATACAATTTCTGTGTTTCATCGTCAATAAGAAGGTCCAAGGGATACAGCAAGCCTGAAGTGAAGCATCGGAATTTAAAACTGGACTCACAGGAGTGGTCCAAATCATTGAAAGTGAGAGTGTCAGTCCTCTTGTACTTAAGTCGGTATTGTGCCCTTTGTATTAAATTCGGATGCAATTTCTGTGTTTCATCGTCAATAAGAAGGTCCAAGTGATACAGTAAACCTGAACGGAAGCATCGGAATCTAAAACTGAACTCACAGGAGAGGTTCAAATCATAGAAAGTGAGAGTGTCAGTCATCTTATACTTAAGTCGCCATTGTGCCATTTGTATTAAATTCGGATGCAATTTCTGTGTTTCATCGTCAATATGAAGGTCTAAGGGATACAGTTAACCTGAAGTGAAGCATCGGAATCTAAAACTGGACTCACAGGTGAGGTTCAAATCATAGAATGTCAGAGTGTCAGTCCTCTTGTACTTAAGTCGGCATTGTGCCATTTGCATTAAATTCGGATGCAATTTCTGTGTTTCATCGTCAATAAGAAGGTCCAAGGGATACACTAAACCTGAAGTGAAGCATCGGAATCTAAATCTGGAGTCACAGGAGAGGTTCAAATCATAGAAAGTGAGAGTGTCAGTCCGATTGTACTTAAGTCGGCATTGTGCCATTTGTATTAAATTCGGATGCAATTTCTGTGATTCATCGTCAATAAGAAGGTCCAAGGGATACAGGAAACCTGAAGTGAAGCATCGGAATCTAAAACTGGACTCACAGGAGAGATTCAACTCACAGATAGTTAGAGTGTCACTCCTCTTGAACTTAAGTCGGTATTGTGCCTTTTGTATTAAATTCGGATGCAATTTCTGTGTTTCATCGTCCATAAGAAGGTCCAAGGTATACAGTAAACCTGAAGTGAAGCATCGGAATCTAAAACTGGACTCACAGGAGAGGTTCCAATCATAGAAAGTTAGAGTGTCAGTCCTCCTGTACTTATGTCGGCATTGTGCCTTTTGAATTTAATTCCGATGCAATTTCTGTGTTTAATCGTCAACAAAAAGGAGCAAGGTATACAGTAAACCTGAAGTGAAGCATCGGAATCTAAAACTGGACTCACCGGAGAGGTTCAAATCATAGAAAGTGAGAGTGTCAGTCCTCTTGTTCTCAAGTTGCCTTTGTGCCCTTTGTATTAATTTCGGATGCAATTTCTGTGTTTCATCGTCAATAAGAAGGTCCACGGGATACTGTAAACCTGAAGTTAAGCATCGGAATCTAAAAGTGGACTCACAGGAGAGGTTCAAATCATTTAAAGTTAGAGTGTCTGTCCTCTTGTACTTAAGTCGGCATTGTGCCTTTTAATTTTAATTCCGATGCAATTTCTGTGTTTCATCGTCAATAAGAAGGTCCAAGGGATACAGGAAGCTTGAAGTGAAACATCGGAATCTAGAACTGGACTCACAGAAAAGGTTCAAATCATTGAAAGTTAGAGTGTCAGTCCTCTTGTACTTAAGTCGGCATTGTGCCTTTTAATTTTAATTCCGATGCAATTTCTGTGTTTCATCGTCAATAAGAAGGTCCAAGGGATACAGTAAATCTGAAGTGAAGCATCGGAATCTAAAACTGGACTCACAGGAGAGGTTCAAACCAGAGAAAGTTAGAGTGTCAGTCCTCTAGTACTTAAGTCGGAATTTTTCCTTTTGAAGTCAATTCCGACGCAATTTCTGTGTTTCATCGTCAATAAGAAGGTGCAAGGTATACAGTAAACCTGAGGTGAAGCATCGGAATCTAAAACTGGACTCACAGGAGAGGTTCAAATCGTTGAAAGTGGGAGTGTCAGTCCTCTTGTACTTAAGTTGGCATTGTGCCTTTTGTATTAAATTCGGATGCAATTTCTGTGTTTCATCGTCAATAAGAAGGTCAAAGTATACAGTAAACCTGAAGTGAAGCATCGGAATCTAAAACTGCACTCACAGGAGACGTTCAAATCATAGAAAGTGAGAGTGTCAGTCCGCTTGTACTTAAGTCGGCATTGTGCCATTTGTATTAAATTCGGATGCAATTTCTGTGTTTCATCGTCAAAAAGATGGTCCAAGGGATACAGTAAACCTGAAGTGATACGTCGGAATCTAAAATTGGACTCACAGGAGAGGTTCAAATGATAGAAAGTGAGAGTGTCAATCCTCTTTTACTTAATTCGGCATTGTGCCTTTTGAATTTAGTTCCCATGCAATGTCTGTGTTTCATCGTCAATAAGAAGGTCCAAGGGATACAGTAAACCTGAAGTGAAGCATCGGAATCTAAAACTGGACTCACAGGAGAGGTTCAAATCATAGAAAGTTAAAGTGCCACTCCTCTTTTACTTAAGTCGGCATTGTTCCGTTTGTATTAAATATCGATGCAAAGTTTGTGTTTCATCGTCAATAAGAAGGTGCAAGGTATACAGTAAAACTGAAGTGAAGCTTGGGATCGGAAACTGAACTCACAGGAGAGGTTCAAATCATAGAAAGTGAGAGTGTCAGTCCGCTTGTACTTAAGTCGCCTTTGTGCCTTTTGTATTAAATTCGAATGCAAGCTCTGTGTTTTATCGTCAATAAGAAGGTCCATGGGAGACAGTAAACCTCAATTGAAGCATCGGAATCTAAAACTGAACTCACAGGAGAGGTTCAAACATAGAAAGTTTGAGTGTCAGTCCTCTTGTACTTAAGTCGGCATTGAGCTTTTTGAATTTAATTCCGATGAAATTTCTGTGTTTCATCGTCAATATGAAGGTCCAAGGGATACAGGAAACCTGAAGTGAAACATCGGAATCTAGAACTGGACTCACAGAAAAGGTTCAAATCATTGAAAGTTAGAGTGTCAGTCCTCTTGTACTTAAGTCGGCATTGTGCCTTTTAATTTTAATTCCGATGCAATATCTCTGTTTCATCGTCAATAAGAAGGTGCAATGTATACAGTAAACCTGAAGTGACGCATCGGAATCTAAAACTGGTGTCACAGGAGAGGTTCAAATCATAGAAAGTGAGAGTGTCAGTCCACTTTACTTAAGTCGCCATTGTGCCTTTTGTATTAAATTCGGATGCAATTTCTGTGCTTCATCGTCAATAATAAGGTCCAAGTGATACAGTAAACCTGAAGTGCAGCATCGGAATCTAAATCTGGAGTCACAGGAGAGGTTCAAATCATAGAAAGTGAGAGTGTCAGTCCGATTGTACTTAAGTCGGCATTGTGCCATTTGTATTAAATTCGGATGCAATTTCTGTGATTCATCGTCAATAAGAAGGTCCAAGGGATACAGGAAACCTGAAGTGAAGCATCGGAATCTAAAACTGGACTCACAGGAGAGATTCAACTCACAGATAGTTAGAGTGTCACTCCTCTTGTACTTAAGTCGGTATTGTGCCTTTTGTATTAAATTCGGATGCAATTTCTGTGTTTCATCGTCCATAAGAAGGTCCAAGGTATACAGTAAACCTGAAGTGAAGCATCGGAATCTAAAACTGGACTCACAGGAGAGGTTCCAATCATAGAAAGTTAGAGTGTCAGTCCTCCTGTACTTATGTCGGCATTGTGCCTTTTGAATTTAATTCCGATGCAATTTCTGTGTTTAATCGTCAACAAAAAGGAGCAAGGTATACAGTAAACCTGAAGTGAAGCATCGGAATCTAAAACTGGACTCACCGGAGAGGTTCAAATCATAGAAAGTGAGAGTGTCAGTCCTCTTGTTCTCAAGTTGCCTTTGTGCCCTTTGTATTAATTTCGGATGCAATTTCTTTGTTTCATCGTCAATAAGAAGGTCCACGGGATACTGTAAACCTGAAGTTAAGCATCGGAATCTAAAAGTGGACTCACAGGAGAGGTTCAAATCATTTAAAGTTAGAGTGTCTGTCCTCTTGTACTTAAGTCGGCATTGTGCCTTTTAATTTTAATTCCGATGCAATTTCTGTGTTTCATCGTCAATAAGAAGGTGCAAGGTATACAGTAAACCTGAAGTGAAGCGCCGGAATCCAAAATTGGACTCACAGGAGAGGTTCAAATCATAGCAAGCGAGAGTGTCAGTCCTCTTTTACTTAAGTCGGCATTGTGCCTTTTCAATTTAGTTCCGATGCAATGTCTGTGTTTCATCGTCAATAAGAAGGTCCAAGGGATACAGTAAACCTGAAGTGAAGCGTCAGAATCTAAAATTGGACTCACAGGAGAGGTTCAAATCATAGAAAGTGAGAGTGTCAGTCTTGTTTTACTTGAGTCGGCATTGTGCCTTTTGAATTTATTTCATATTCAATGTCTGTGTTTCATCGTCAATAAGAAGGTCCAAGGTATACAGTAAACCTGAGGTGAAGCATCGGAATCTAAAACTGGACTCACAGGAGAGGTTCAAATCGTTGAAAGTGGGAGTGTCAGTCCTCTTGTACTTAAGTTGGCATTGTGCCTTTTGTATTAAATTCGGATGCAATTTCTGTGTTTCATCGTCAATAAGAAGGTCAAAGTATACAGTAAACCTGAAGTGAAGCATCGGAATCTAAAACTGCACTCACAGGAGACGTTCAAATCATAGAAAGTGAGAGTGTCAGTCCGCTTGTACTTAAGTCGGCATTGTGCCATTTGTATTAAATTCGGATGCAATTTCTGTGTTTCATCGTCAAAAAGATGGTCCAAGGGATACAGTAAACCTGAAGTGATACGTC
Organism: Schistocerca serialis cubense; assembly: GCF_023864345.2. Taxonomy (NCBI): domain Eukaryota; kingdom Metazoa; phylum Arthropoda; class Insecta; order Orthoptera; family Acrididae; genus Schistocerca; species Schistocerca serialis. The sequence goes on from NC_064648.1 coordinate 18,879,627, forward strand.
GGAATCTAAAATTGGACTCACAGGAGAGGTTCAAATGATAGAAAGTGAGAGTGTCAATCCTCTTTTACTTAATTCGGCATTGTGCCTTTTGAATTTAGTTCCCATGCAATGTCTGTGTTTCATCGTCAATAAGAAGGTCCAAGGGATACAGTAAACCTGAAGTGAAGCATCGGAATCTAAAACTGGACTCACAGGAGAGGTTCAAATCATAGAAAGTTAAAGTGCCACTCCTCCTTTACTTAAGTCGGCATTGTTCCGTTTGTATTAAATATCGATGCAAAGTTTGTGTTTCATCGTCAATAAGAAGGTGCAAGGTATACAGTAAAACTGAAGTGAAGCATGGGATCGGAAACTGAACTCACAGGAGAGGTTCAAATCATAGAAAGTGAGAGTGTCAGTCCGCTTGTACTTAAGTCGCCTTTGTGCCTTTTGTATTAAATTCGAATGCAAGCTCTGTGTTTTATCGTCAATAAGAAGGTCCATGGGAGACAGTAAACCTCAATTGAAGCATCGGAATCTAAAACTGAACTCACAGGAGAGGTTCAAACATAGAAAGTTTGAGTGTCAGTCCTCTTGTACTTAAGTCGGCATTGAGCTTTTTGAATTTAATTCCGATGAAATTTCTGTGTTTCATCGTCAATAAGAAGGTCCAAGGGATACAGGAAACCTGAAGTGAAACATCGGAATCTAGAACTGGACTCACAGAAAAGGTTCAAATCATTGAAAGTTAGAGTGTCAGTCCTCTTGTACTTAAGTCGGCATTGTGCCTTTCAATTTTAATTCCGATGCAATATCTCTGTTTCATCGTCAATAAGAAGGTGCAATGTATACAGTAAACCTGAAGTGACGCATCGGAATCTAAAACTGGTGTCACAGGAGAGGTTCAAATCATAGAAAGTGAGAGTGTCAGTCCACTTTACTTAAGTCGCCATTGTGCCTTTTGTATTAAATTCGGATGCAATTTCTGTGCTTCATCGTCAATAATAAGGTCCAAGGGATACAGTAAACCTGAAGTGCAGCATCGGAATCTAAATCTGGAGTCACAGGAGAGGTTCAAATCATAGAGAGTGAGAGTGTCAGTCCGATTGTACTTAAGTCGGCATTGTGCCATTTGTATTAAATTCGGATGCAATTTCTGTGATTCATCGTCAATAAGAAGGTCCAAGGGATACAGGAAACCTGAAGTGAAGCATCGGAATCTAAAACTGGACTCACAGGAGAGATTCAACTCACAGATAGTTAGAGTGTCACTCCTCTTGTACTTAAGTCGGTATTGTGCCTTTTGTATTAAATTCGGATGCAATTTCTGTGTTTCATCGTCCATAAGAAGGTCCAAGGTATACAGTAAACCTGAAGTGAAGCATCGGAATCTAAAACTGGACTCACAGGAGAGGTTCCAATCATAGAAAGTTAGAGTGTCAGTCCTCCTGTACTTATGTCGGCATTGTGCCTTTTGAATTTAATTCCGATGCAATTTCTGTGTTTAATCGTCAACAAAAAGGAGCAAGGTATACAGTAAACCTGAAGTGAAGCATCGGAATCTAAAACTGGACTCACCGGAGAGGTTCAAATCATAGAAAGTGAGAGTGTCAGTCCTCTTGTTCTCAAGTTGCCTTTGTGCCCTTTGTATTAATTTCGGATGCAATTTCTGTGTTTCATCGTCAATAAGAAGGTCCACGGGATACTGTAAACCTGAAGTTAAGCATCGGAATCTAAAAGTGGACTCACAGGAGAGGTTCAAATCATTTAAAGTTAGAGTGTCTGTCCTCTTGTACTTAAGTCGGCATTGTGCCTTTTAATTTTAATTCCGATGCAATTTCTGTGTTTCATCGTCAATAAGAAGGTGCAAGGTATACAGTAAACCTGAAGTGAAGCGCCGGAATCCAAAATTGGACTCACAGGAGAGGTTCAAATCATAGCAAGCGAGAGTGTCAGTCCTCTTTTACTTAAGTCGGCATTGTGCCTTTTCAATTTAGTTCCGATGCAATGTCTGTGTTTCATCGTCAATACGAAGGTCCAAGGGATACAGTAAACCTGAAGTGAAGCGTCAGAATCTAAAATTGGACTCACAGGAGAGGTTCAAATCATAGAAAGTGAGAGTGTCAGTCTTGTTTTACTTGAGTCGGCATTATGCCTTTTGAATTTATTTCATATTCAATGTCTGTGTTTCATCGTCAATAAGAAGGTCCAAGGTATACAGTAAACCTGAAGTGAAGCATGGGAATCTAAAACTGGACTCACAGGAGACGTTCAAATCATAGAAAGTGAGAGTGTCAGTCCGCTTGTACTTAAGTCGGCATTGTGCCTTTTGTGTTAAATTCCAATGCAATTTTTGTGTTTCATCGTCTATAAGAAGGTGCAAGATATACAGTAAACCTGAAGTGAAGCATCGGAATATGAAACTGGACTCCCAGGAGAGGTTCAAATCATAGTTAGTGAGAGTGTCAGTCCTCTTGTACTTAAGTCGGCATTGTGCCATTTGTATTAAATTCGGATGCGATTCCTGTGTTTCATCGTCAATAAGAAAATCCAAGGGATACAATAAACATGAAGTGAAACATCGGAATCTAAAACAGGACCCACAGGAGAGGTTCAAATCATAGAAAGTTAGAGTGTCACTCCTCTTGTACTTACGTCGGTATTGTGCCCTTTGTATTAAATTCGGATGCAATTTCTGTGTTTCATCGTGAATAAGAAGGTCCAAGGGATACAGTAAACCTAAACGGAAGCATCGGAATCTAAAACTGAATTCACAGGAGAGGTTCAAATCATAGAAAGTGAGAGTGTCAGTCTTCTTATACTTAAGTCGGCATTGTGCCATTTGTATTAAATTCGGATGCAATTTCTCTGTTTCATCGTCAATATGAAGGTCTAAGGGATACATTTAACCCGAAGTGAAGCTTCGGAATCTAAAACTGGACTCACAGGAGAGGTTCAAATCATAGAATGTCAGAGTGTCAGTCCTCTTGTACTTAAGTCGGCATTGTGCCATTTGTATTAAATTCGGATGCATTTTCTGTGTTTCATCCTCAATAAGAAGGTCCAAGGGATACAGTAAACCTGAAGAGAAGCATCGGAATCTAAAACTGGACTCACAGAAAAGGTTCAAATCATTGAAAGAGAGAGTGTCGGTCCACTTGTACTTAAGCCGGCATTGTGCATTTTGTATTAAATTCGGATGCAATTTCTGTGTTTCATCGTCAATAAGAAGGTCCAAGGGATACAGTAAACCTGAAGTGAAGCATCAGAATCTAAAACTGGACTCACAGGAGAGGTTCAAATCGTAGACAGTTAGAGTGTCACTCCTCTTGTACTTAAGTCGGTATTGTGTCATTTGTATTCAATTCGGATGCAATTTCTGTGTTTCATCGTCATCAAGAAGGTCCAAGGGATACAGTAAACCTGAAGTGAAGCATCGGAGTCTAAAACTGGACTCACAGGAGAGGTTCAAATCATAGAATGTGAGAGTGTCAGTCCTCTTGTACTTTAGTCGGCATTGTGCCATTTGTATTAAATTCGGATGCAATTTCTGTGTTTCATCGTCAATAAGAAGGTCCAAGGGATACAGTAAACCTGAAGTGAAGCATCGGAATCTAAAACTGGACTCACAGAAAAGGTTCAAATCATTGAAAGTGAGAGTGTCAGTCCTCTTGTACTTAAGCCGGCATTGTGCCTTTTGTATTAAATACGGATGCAATTTCTGTGTTTCATCATTAATATGATGGTCCAAGGGATACAGTAAACCTGAAGTGAAACGTCGGAATCTAAAATTGGACTCACACGGGAGGTTCAAATGATAGAAAGTGAGAGTGTCAGTCCTCTTTTACTTAATTCGGCATTCTGCCTTTTGAATTTATTTGCCATGCAATGTCTGTGTTTCATCGTCAATAAGAAGGTCCAAGGGATACAGTAAACCTGAAGTGAAGCATCGGAATCTAAAACTGGAGTCACAGGAGAGGTTCAAATCATAGAAAGTGAAAGTGTCAGTCCGATTGTACTTAAGTCGGCATTGTGCCTTTTGTATTAAATTCGGATGCAATTTCTGTGTTTCATCGTCAATTAGAAGGTGCAAGTTATACAGTAAACCTGAAGTGAAGCATCGAAATCTAAAACTGGACTCACAGGAGTGGTCCAAATCATTGAAAGTGAGAGTGTCAGTCCTCTTGTACTTAAGTCGGCATTGTGCCCATTGTATTAAATTCGGATGCAATTTCTGTGTTTCATCGTCAATAAGAAGGTCCAAGGGATACAGTAAACCTGAAGTGAAGCATCAGAATCTAAAACTGGACTCAAAGGAGAGGTTCAAATCATAGAGCGTTAGAGTGTCACTCCTCTTGTACTTAAGTCAGTATTGTGCCTTTTGTATTAAATTCGGATTCGATTTCTGTGTTTCATCGTAAATAAGAAGGTCCAAGGGATACAGTAAACCTGAAGTGAAGCATCGGAATTTAAAACTGGACTCACAGGAGAGGTTCAAATCATAGAAAGTTAGAGTGTCAGTCGTCTTGTACTTAAGTCGGCATTGTGCCTTTTATATTAATTCGGATGCAAACTCTGTGGTTCATCGTCAATACGAAGGTCCAAGGGATACAATAAACCTGAAGTGAAGCATCGGAATCTAAAACTGGACTCACAGGAGTGGTTCAAATCATAGAAAGTTAGAGTGTCAGTCCTCTTTTACTTATGTGGGCATTGTGCCTTTTGTATTAAATTCCGATGCAATTTTTGTGTTTCTTCGTCAATAAGAAGGTGCAAGATATACAGTAAACCTGAAGTGATGCATCGGAATATAAACTGGACTCCCAGGAGAGGTTCAAATCATAGTTAGTGAGTGTGTCAGTCCTCTTGTACTTAAGTCGGCATTGTGCCATTTGTATTAAATTCGGATGCGATTCCTGTGTTTCATCGTCAATAAGAAAATCCAAGGGATACAATAAACCTGAAGTGAAACATCGGAATCTAAAACTGGACCCTCAGGAGAGGTTCAAAGCATAGAAAGTTAGAGTGTCACTCCTCTTGTACTTAAGTCGGTATTGTGCCCTTTGTATTAAATTCGGATGCAATTTCTGTGTTTCATCGTCAATAAGAAGGTCCAAGGGATACAGTAAACCTGAACGGAAGCATCGGAATCTAAAACTGAACTCACAGGAGAGGTTCAAATCATAGAAAGTGAGAGTGTCAGTCTTCTTATACTTAAGTCGGCATTGTGCCATTTGTATTGAATTCGGATGCAATTTCTGTGTTTCATCGTCTATATGAAGGTCTAAGGGATACAGTTAACCTGAAGTGAAGCATCGGAATCTAAAACTGGACTCGCAGGAGAGGTTCAATTCATAGAATGTCTGAGTGTCAGTCCTCTTGTACTTAAGTCGGCATTGTGCCATTTGTATTAAATTCGGATGCAATTTCTGTGTTTCATCGTCAATAACAAGGTCCAAGGGATACAGTAAACTTGAAGTGAAGCATCGGAATCTAAAACTGGACTCACAGAAAAGGTTCAACCATTGAAAGTGAGAGTGTCAGTCCTCGTGTACTTAAGTCGGCATTGTGCCTTTTAATTTTAATTCCGATGCAATTTCTGTGTTTCATCGTCAATAAGAAGGTGCAAGGTATATGGTAAGCCTGAAGTGAAGCATCGGAATCTAAAACTGGACTCACAGGAGAGGTTCAAATCATAGAAAGTTAGAGTGTCAGTCCTGATGTACTTAAGTCGGCATTGTGCCTTTTGTATTAAATTCGGATGCAAACTCTGTGTTTCATCGTCAATAAGAAGGTCCAAGGGATACAGTAAACCTGAAGTGAAGCATCGGAATCAAAAACTGGACTCACAGGAGAGGTTCAAACCAGAGAAAATTAGAGTGCCAGTCCTCTTGTAATTAAGTCGGAATTTTTCCTTTTGAAGTTAATTCCGACGCAATTTCTGTGTTTCATCGTCAATAAGAAGGTGCAAGGTATACAGTAAACCTGAGGTGAAGCATCGGAATCTAAAACTGGACTCACAGGAGAGGTTCAAATCGTTGAAAGTGAGAGTGTCAGTCCTCTTGTACTTTAGTTGGCATTGTGCCTTTTGAATAAAATTCGGATGCCATTTCTTTGTTTCATCGTCAATAAGAAGGTCAATGTATACAGTAAACCTGAAGTGAAGCATCGGAATCTAAAACTGGACTCACAGGGGACGTTCAAATCATAGAAAGTGAGAGAGTCAGTCCGCTTGTACTTAAGTCGGCGTTGTGCCATTTGTATTAAATTCGGATGCAATTTCTGTGTTTCATCGTCAAAAAGATGTTCCAAGGGATACAGTAAACCTGAAGTGAAACGTCGGAATCTAAAATTGGACTCACAGGAGAGGTTCAAATCATAGAAAGTTAGAGTGTCAGTCCTGATGTACTTAAGTCGCCTTTGTGCCTTTTGTATTAGATTCGGATGCAATTTCTGTGTTTCATCGTCAACAAGAAGGTCCAAGGAATAAAGTAAACCTGAAGTGAAGCATCGGAATCTAAAACTGGACTCACAGGAGAGGTTCAAACCATAGAAAGTAGGAGTGTCAGTCCTCTTGTCCTTAAGTCGTCATTGTGTCTTTTGTATTAAATTCGAATGCAAGCTCTGTTTTTTATCGTCAATAAGAAGGTCCAAGAGACAGTAAACCTCAATTGAAGCATCGGAATCTAAAACTGAACTCACAGGAGAGGTTCAAACATAGAAAGTTTGAGTGTCAGTCCTCTTGTTCTTAAGTCGGCATTGAGCCTTTAGAATTTAATTCCGATGAAATTTCTGTGTTTCATCGTCAATAAGAAGGTCCAAGGGATACAGGAAACCTGAAGAGAAGCATCGGAATCTAAAACTGGACTCACAGAAGAGGTTCAAATCATTGAAAGTTTGAGTGTCAGTCCTCTTGTACTTAAGCCGGCATTGTGCCTTTTAATTTTAATTCCGATGTAATTTCTCTGGTTCATCGTCAATAAGAAGGTGCAATGTATACAGTAAAACTGAAGTGAAGCATCGGAATCTAAAACTGGAGTCACAGGAGAGGTTCAAATCATAGAAAGTGAGAGTGTCAGTCCGATTGTACTTAAGTCGGTATTGTGCCTTTTGTATTAAATTCGGATGCAATTTCTGTGTTTCATCGTCCATAAGAAGGTCCAAGGTATACAGTAAACCTGAAGTGAAGCGTCGGAATCTAAAACTGGACTCACAGGAGAGCTTCAAATCATAGAAAGTTAGAGCGTCAGTCCTCTTTTACTTGAGTCGGCATTGTGCCACTTGTATTAAATTCGGATGCAATTTCTGTGTTTCATCGTCAATAAGAAGGTCCAAGGGATACAGTAAATCTGTAGTGAAGCATCGGAATCTAAAACTGGACTCAGAGAAGGGGTTCCAATCATAGAAAGTTAGAGTGTCAGTCCTCTTGTACTTATGTCGGCATTGTGCATTTTGAATTTAATTCCGATGCAATTTCTGTGTTTCATCGTCAACAAAAACGTGCAAGGTATACAGTAAACCTGAAGTGAAGCATCGGAATCTAAAACTGGACTCACCGGAGACGTTCAAATCATAGAAAGTGAGAGTATCAGTCCTCTTGTCCTTAAGTCGCCTTTGTGCCCTTTGGAAATGTTTTCGGATGCAATTTCTGTGTTTCATCGTCAACAAGAAGGTCCAAGGGATACAGTAAACCTGAAGTGAAGCATCGGAATCTAAAACTGGACTCACAGGAGAGGTTCAAATAATAGAGAGTTAGAGTGTCACTCCTCTTGTACTTAAGTCGGTATTGTGCCATTTGTATTCAATTCGGATGGAATTTCTGTGTTTCATCGTCAATAAGAAGGTCCACGGGATAGAGTAAACCTGAAGTTAAGCATCGGAATCTAAAAGTGGACTCACAGGTGAGGTTCAAATCATTGAAAGTTAGAGTGTCTGTCCTCTTGTACTTAAGTCGGCATTGTGCCTTTTAATTTTAATTCCGATGCAATTTCTGTGTTTCATCGTCAATAAGAAGGTGCAAGGTATACAGTAAACCTGACGTGAAGCGTCGGAATCCAAAATTTGACTCACAGGAGAGGTTCAAATCATAGAAAGTGAGAGTGTCAGTCCTCTTTTACTTAAGTCGGCATTGTGCCTTTTGAATTTAGTTCCGATGCAATGTCTGTGTTTCATCGTCAATAAGAAGGTCCAAGGGATACAGTAAACCTGAAGTGAAGCGTCGGAATCCAAAATTGGACTCACAGGAGAGGTTCAAATCATAGAAAGTGAGAGTGTCAGTACTCTTTTAGTTAAGTCGGCATTGTGCCTTTTGAATTTATTTCCCATGCAATGTCTGTGTTTCATCGTCAATAAGAAGGTCCAAGGTATACAGTAAACCTGAAGTGAAGCATGGGAATCTGAAACTGAACTCACAGGAGAGTTTCAAATCATAGAAAGTGAGAGTGTCAGTCCTCTTGTACTTAAGTCGCCTTTGTGCCTTTTGTATTAGATTCGGATGCAATTTCTGTGTTTCATCGTCAACCAGAAGGTCCAAGGGATACAGTAAACCTGAAGTGAAGCATCGGAATCTGAAACTGAACTCACAGGAGAGGTTCAAATCATTGAAAGTAAGAGTGTCAGTCCTCTTGTTCTTAAGCCGGCATTGTGCCTTTTAATTTTAATTCCGATGCAATTTCTCTGTTTCATCGTCAATAAGAAGGAGCAATGTATACAGTAAACCTGAAGTGACGCATCGGAATCTAAAACTGGTGTCACAGGATAGGTTCAAATCATAGGAAGTGAGAGTGTCAGTCCACTTTACTTAAGTCGCCATTGTGCCATTTGTATTAAATTCGGGTGCAATTTCTGTGTTTCATCGTCAATAAGAAGGTCCAAGAGATACAGTAAACCTGAAGTGAAGCATCGGAATCTAAAACTGGAGTCACAGGAGAGGTTCAAATCATAGAAAGTAAGAGTGTCAGTCCGATTGTACTTAAGTCGGTATTGTGCCTTTTTTTTTAAATTCGGATGCAATATCTGTGATTCATCGTCAATAAGAAGATCCAAGGGATACACTAAACCTGAAGTGAAGCATCGGAAACTAAAACTGGACTCACAGGAGAGATTCAAGTCACAGATAGTTAGAGTGTCACTCCTCTTGTACTTAAGTCGGTATTGTGCCTTTTGTATTAAATTCGGATGCAATTTCTGTGTTTCATCGTCAATAAGAAGGTCCAAGGTATACAGTAAACCTGAAGTGAAGCATGGGAATCTAAAACTGAACTCACCGGAGAGGTTCAAATCATAGAAAGTGAGAGTGTCAGTCCTCTTGTTCTTAAGTCGCCTTTGTGCCCTTTGTATTAATTTCGGAAGCAATTTCTGTGTTTCATCGTCAACAACAAGGTCCTAGGGATACAGTAAAACTGAAGTGAAGCATCGGAATCTAAAACTGGACTCACAGAAGAGGTTCCAATCATAGAAAGTTAGAGTGTCACTCCTCTTGTACTTAAGTCGGTATTGTGCCATTTGTATTCAATTCGGATGGAATTTCTGTGTTTCATCGTCAATAAGAAAGTCCACGGGATACAGTAAACCTGAAGTTAAGCATCGGAATATAAAAGTGGACTCACAGCAGAGGTTCAAATCATTGAAAGTTAGAGTGTCTGTTCTCTTGTACTTAAGTCGGCATTGTGCCTTTTAATTTTAATTCCGATGCCATTTCTTGTTTCATCGTCAATAAGAAGGTGCAAGGTATACAGTAAACCTGAAGTGAAGCGTCGGAATCCAAAATTGGACTCACAGGATAGATAGAATGTTAGAGTGTCAGTCCTCTTTTACTTAAGTCGGCATTGTGCATTTTGTATTAAATTCGGAAGCAATTTCTGCGTTTCATCGTCAATAAGAAGGTCCAAGGGATACAGTTAACCTGAAGTGAAGCATCGGAAACTAAAACTGTACTCACAGGAGAGGTTCTAATCATAGAAAGTGAGAGTGTCAGTCATCTTGTAATTAAGTCGGCATTAAGCCATTTGTATTAAATTCGGATGCAATTTCTGTGTTTCATCGCCAATAAGATGGTCCAAGGGATACAGTAAACCTGAAGTGAAGCATCGGAATCTAAAACTGTACTCGCAGGAGAGGTTCAAATCATAGAAAGTTAGAGTATCAGTCCTCTTTTACTTAAGTCGTCATTGTGCCTTTTGTATTAATTTCGAATGCAAACTCTGTGTTTCATCGTCATTAAGAAGGTCCAAGGGATACAGTTAACCTGAAGTGAAGCATCGGAATCTAAAACTGTTCTCACAGGGGAGGTTCAAATCAAAGAAAGTGAGAGTGTCAGTCCTCTTTACTTAAGTCGCCATTGTGCCTTTTGTATTAAATTCGGATGCAATTTCTGTGTTTTATCGTCAATAAGAAGGTCCATGGGATACAGTAAACCTGAAGTGAAGCGTCGGAATCCAAAATTGGACTCACAGGATAGATAGAATGTTAGAGTGTCAGTCCTCTTTTACTTAAGTCGGCATTGTGCATTTTGTATTAAATTCGGAAGCAATTTCTGTGTTTCATCGTCAATAAGAAGGTCCATGGGATACAGTAAACCTGAAGTGAAGCGTCGGAATCCAAAATTGGACTCACAGGAGAGGTTCAAATCATTGAAAGTGAGAGTGTCAGTCCTCTTTTACTTAAGTCGGCATTGTGCCTTTTGAATTTAGTTCCGATGCAATGTCTGTGTTTCATCGTCAATAAGAAGGTCCAAGGGATACAGTTAATCTGTAGTGAAGCATCGGAATCTAAAACTGGACTCACAGGAGAGATTCAAATCATAGATAGTTAGAGTGTCAGTCCTCTTGTACTTAAGTCGCCATTGTGCCTTTTGTATTAAATTAGGATGCAATTTCTGTGTTTCATCGTCAACAAGAAGGTCCAAGGGATACAGTAAACCTGAAGTGAAGCATCGGAATCTAAAACAGGACTCGCAGGAGAGGTTCAAATCATAGCAAGTTAGAGTGTCAGTCCTCTTTTACTTAAGTCGGCATTGTGCCTTTTGTATTAATTTCGAATGCAAACTCTGTGTTTAATCGTGAATAAGAAGGTCCAAGCGATACAGTAAACCTGAAGTAAAGCATCGAAATCTAAAACTGGACTCACAGGAGAGGTTCAAATCATAGAAAGTTAGAGTGTCACTCCGCTTGTACTTAAGTCGGTATTGTGCCTTTTGTATTAAAATCGGATACAATTTCTGTGTTTCATCGTCAATAAGAAGGTCCAAGGGATACAGTAAACCTTAAGTGAAGCATCGGAATCTAAAACTGGACTCACAGGATAGATAGAATGTTAGAGTGTCAGTCCTCTTTTACTTAAGTCGGCATTGTGCATTTTGTATTAAATTCGGAAGCAATTTCCGTGTTTCATCGTCAATATGAAGGTCCAAGGGATACCGTTAACCTGAAGTGAAGCATCGGAATGTAAAACTGTACTCACAGGAGAGGTTCAAATCATAGAAAGTGAGAGTGTCAGTCATCTTGTAATTAAGTCGGCATTAAGCCATTTGTATTTAATTCGGATGCAATTTCTGTGTTTCATCGTCAATAAGAAGGTGCAAGGTACACAGTAAACCTGAAGTGAAGCATCGGAATCTAAAACTGGACTCACAGGAGAGGTTCAAATCATAGAATGTGAGAGTGTCAGTCCACTTGGACTTAAGTCGCCATTGTGCCTTTTGTATTAAATTCGGATGCAATTATTGTCTTTCATCGTCAACAAGAAGGTCCAAGGGATACAGTAAACCTGAAGTGAAGCATCGGAATCTAAAACTGTACTCGCAGGAGAGGTTCAAATCATAGAAAGTTAGAGAATCAGTCCTCTTTTACTTAAGTCGGCATTGTGCCTTTTGTATTAATTTCGAAAGCAAACTCTGTGTTTCATCGTCAATAAGAAGGTCCAAGGGATACAATAAACCTGAAGTGAAGCATCGGAATCTAAAACTGGACTCACAGGAGAGGTTCAAATCATAGAGAGTTAGAATGTCACTCCTCTCGTACTTAATTCGGTATTGTGCCTTTTGTATTAAATTCGGATGCAATTTCTGTGTTTCATCGTCAATAAAAAGGTCCAAGGGATTCAGTAAACCTGTAGTGAAGCATCGGAATCTAAATCTGGACTCACAGGAGAGGTTCCAATCATAGAAAGTTAGAGTGTCAGTCCTCTTGTACTTAAGTCGGCGTTGTGCCTTTTGAATTTAATTCCGATGCAATTTCTGGGTTTCATCATCAATAAGAAGGTGCAAGGTACACAGTAAACCTGAAGTGAAGCATCGGAATCTAAAACTGGACTCACAGGAGAGGTTCAAATCATAGAATGTGAGAGTGTCAGTCCACTTGGACTTAAGTCGCCATTGTGCCTTTTGTATTAAATTCGGATGCAATTATTGTCTTTCATCGCCAACAAGAAGGTCCAAGGGATACAGTTAACCTGAAGTGAAGCATCGGAATCTAAAACTGTACTCGCAGGAGAGGTTCAAATCATAGAAAGTTAGAGTATCAGTCCTCTTTTACTGAAGTCGGCATTGTGCCTTTTGTATTAATTTCGAATGCAAACTCTGTGTTTCATCGTCAATAAGAAGGTCCAAGGGATACAGTTAACCTGAAGTGAAGCATCGGAATCTAAAACTGTTCTCACAGGAGAGGTTCAAATCAAAGAAAGTGAGAGTGCCAGTCCTCTTTACTTAAGTCACCATTGTGCTTTTTGTATTAAATTCGGATGCAATTTCTGTGTTTTATCGTCAATAAGAAGGTTCAAGGGATACAGTAAACCTGAAGTGAAGCATCGAAATTTAAAACTGCACTCACAGGAGAGGTTCAAATCATTGAAAGTTAGAGTGTCAGTCCTCTTGTACTTAAGTCGGCATTGTGCCTTTTGTATTAAATTCGGATGCAAACTCTGTGTTTCATCGTCAATAAGAAGGTCCAAGGGATACAGTAAACCCGAAGTGAAGCATCGGAATCTAAAACTGGACTCACTGGAGTGGTTCAAATCATAGAAAGTTAGAGTGTCAGTCCTCTTGTACTTAAGTCGGCATTGTGCTTTTTGAATTTAATTCCGATGCAATTTCTGTGTTTCATCGTCAATAAGAAGGTCCATGGGATACAGTAAACCTTAAGTGAAGCATCGGTATCTAAAACTGGACTCACAGGATAGATAGAATGTTAGAGTGTCAGTCCTCTTTTACTTAAGTCGGCATTGTGCATTTTGTATTAAATTCGGAAGCAATTTCTGTGTTTCATCGTCAATTAGAAGGTCCATGGGATACAGTAAACCTGAAGTGAAGCGTCGGAATCCAAAATTGGACTCACAGGAGAGGTTCAAATCATAGAAAGTGAGAGTGTCAGTCCTCTTTTACTTAAGTCGGCATTGTGCCTTTTGAATTTAGTTCCGATGCAATGTCTGTGTTTCATCGTCAACAAGAAGGTCCAAGGGATACAGTAAACCTGAAATGAAGCATCGAAATCTAAAACTGGACTCACAGGAGAGGTTCAAATCATATAAAGTGAGAGTGTCAGTCCGCTTGTACTTAAGTCGGTATTGTGCCATTTGTATTAAATTCGGATTCAATGTCTGTGTTTCATCGTCTATAAGAAGGTCCAAGGGATACAGTTAATCTGTAGTGAAGCATCGGAATCTAAAACTGGACTCACAGGAGAGATTCAAATCATAGATAGTTAGAGTGTCAGTCCTCTTGTACTTAAGTCGCCATTGTGCCTTTTGTATTAAATTAGGATGCAATTTCTGTGTTTCATCGTCAACAAGAAGGTCCAAGGGATACAGTAAACCTGAAGTGAAGCATCGGAATCTAAAACTGGACTCGCAGGAGAGGTTCAAATCATAGCAAGTTAGAGTGTCAGTCCTCTTTTACTTAAGTCGGCATTTTGCCTTTTGTATTAATTTCGAATGCAAACTCTGTGTTTAATCGTCAATAAGAAGGTCTAAGCGATACAGTAAACCTGAAGTAAAGCATCGGAATCGAAAACTGGACTCACAGGAGAGGTTCAAATCATAGAAAGTTAGAGTGTCACTCCGCATGTACTTAAGTCGGTATTGTGCATTTTGTATTAAAATCGGATACAATTTCTGTGTTTCATCGTCAATAAGAAGGTCCAAGGGATACAGTAAACCTTAAGTGAAGCATCGGTATCTAAAACTGGACTCACAGGATAGATAGAATGTTAGAGTGTCAGTCCTCTTTTACTTAAGTCGGCATCGTGCATTTTGTATTAAATTCGGAAGCAATATCTGGGTTTCATCGTCAATAAGAAGGTCCAAGGGATACAGTTAACCTGAAGTGAAGCATCGGAATCTGAAACTGTACTCACAGGAGAGGTTCAAATCATAGAAAGTGAGAGTGTCAGTCATCTTGTAATTAAGTCGGCATTAAGCCATTTGTATTTAATTCGGATGCAATTTCTGTGTTTCATCGTCAAGAAGAAGGTCTAAGGGATACAGTAAACCTGAAGTGAAGCATCGGAATCTAAAACTGGACTCACAATAAAGGTTCAAATCATAGAAAGTGAGAGTGAAAGTGCTCTTGTGCTTAAATCGTCATTGTGCCATTTGTATTAAATTCGGATGCAATTTCTGTGTTTCATCGCTAATAAGAAGGTCCAAGGGATACAGTAAACCTGAAGTGAAGCATCGGAATCTAAAACTGGACTCACGGGAGAGGTTCAAATCATAGAGACTTAGAGTGTCACTCCTCTTGTACTAAAGTCGGTATTGTGCCTTTTGTATTAAATTCGGATGCAATTTCTGTGTTTCATCGTCAATAAAAAGGTCCAAGGGATACAGTAAACCTGTAGTGAAGCATCGGAATCTAAATCTGGAGTCACAGGAGAGGTTCCAATCATAGAAAGTTAGAGTGTCAGTCCTCTTGTACTTAAGTCGGCATTGTGGTTTTTGAATTTAATTCCGATGCAATTTCTGTGTTTCATCGTCAATAAGAAGGTGCAAGGTATACAGTAAACCTGAAGTGAAGCATTGGAATCTAAAACTGGACTCACAGGAGAGGTTCAAATCATAGAATGTGAGAGTGTCAGTCCACTTGTACTTAAGTCGCCATTGTGCCTTTTGTATTAAATTCGGATGCAATTATTGTCTTTCATCGCCAACAAGAAGGTCCAAGGGATACAGTTAACCTGAAGTGAAGCATCGGAATCTAAAACTGTACTCGCAGGAGAGGTTCAAATAATAGAAAGTTAGAGTGTCAGTCCTCTTTTACTTAAGTCGGCATTGTGCCTTTTGTATTAATTTCGAATGCAAACTCTGTGTTTCATCGTCAATAAGAATGTCCAAGGGATACAGTTAACCTGAAGTGAAGCATCGGAATCTAAAAATTTTCTCACAGGAGAGGTTCAAATCATAGAAAGTGAGAGTGTCAGTCCTCTTTACTTAAGTCGCCATTGTGCCTTTTGTATTAAATTCGGATGCAATTTCTGTGTTTTATCGTCAATAAGAAGGTCCAAGGGATACAGTAAACCTGAAGTGAAGCATCGAAATTTAAAACTGCACTCACAGGAGAGGTTCAAATCATTGAAAGTTAGAGTGTCAGTCCACTTGTACTTAAGTCGGCATTGTGCCTTTTGTATTAAATTCGGATGCAAACGATGTGTTTCATCGTCAATAAGAAGGTCCAAGGGATACAGTAAACCTGAAATGAAGCATCGGAATCTAAAACTGGACTCAGAGGAGAGGTTCAAATCATAGAAAGTGAGAGTGTCAGTCCGCTTGTACTTAAGTCGGTATTGTGCCATTTGTATTAAATTCGGATGCAATGTCTGTGTTTCATCGTCTATAAGAAGGTCCAAGGGATACAGTAAATCTGTAGTGAAGCATCGGAATCTAAAACTGGACACACAGGAGAGATTCAAATCATAGATAGTTAGAGTGTCAGTCCTCTTGTACTTAAGTCGCCATTGTGCCTTTTGTATTAAATTAGGATGCAATTTCTTTGTTTCATCGTCAACAAGAAGATCCAAGTGATACAGTAAACCTGAAGTGAAGCATCGGAATCTAAAACTGGTCTCGCAGGAGAGGTTCAAATCATAGCAAGTTAGAGTGTCAGTCCTCTTTTACTTAAGTCGGCTTTGTGCCTTTTGTATTAATTTCGAATGAAGAAACTCTGTGTTTCATCGTCAATAGGAAGGTTCAAAGGATACAGTAAACCTGAAGTAAAGCATCGAAATCTAAAACTGGACTCACAATAAAGATTCAAATCATAGAAAGTGAGAGTGTCAGTCCTCATGTACTTAAGTTGGCATTGTAACATTTGTATTAAATTCGGATGCAATTTCTGTGTTTCATCGCCAATAAGAAGGTCCAAGGGATACAGTAAACCTGAAGTGAAGCATCGGAATCTAAAACTGCACTCACAGGAGAGGTTCAAATCAAAGAGAGTTAGAGTGTCACTCCGCTTGTACTTAAGTCGGTATTGTGCATTTGTATTAAAATCAGATACAATATCTGTGTTTCATCGTCAATAAGATGGTCCTAGGGATACAGTAAACGTTAAGTGAAGCATCGATATCTAAAACTGGACTCACAGGATAGATAGAATGTTAGAGTGTCAGTCCTCTTTTACTTAAGTCGGCATTGTGCATTTTGCATTAAAATCGGAAGCAATTTCTGTGTTTCGTCGTCAATAAGAAGGTCCAAGGGATACAGTTAACCTGAAGTGAAGCATCGGAATCTAAAACTGTACTCACAGGGAGGTTCAAATCATAGAAAGTGAGAGTGTCGGTCATCTTGTAATTAAGTCGGCATTAAGCCATTTGTATTAAATTCGGATGCAATTTCTGTGTTTCATCGTCAAGAAGAAGGTCCAAGGGATACAGTAAACCTGAAGTGAAGCATCGGAATCTAAAACTGGACTCACAATAAAGATTCAAATCATAGAAAGTGAGAGTGTCAGTCCTCATGTACTTAAGTTGGCATTGTAACATTTGTATTAAATTCGGATGCAATTTCTGTGTTTCATCGCCAATAAGAAGGTCCAAGGGATACAGTAAACCTGAAGTGAAGCATCGGAATCTAAAACTGGACTCACAGGAGAGGTTCAAATCATAGAGAGAGAGAGTGTCACTCCTCTTGTACTTAAGTCGGTATTGTGCCTTTTGTATTAAATTCGGATGCAATTTCTGTGTTTCATCGTCAATAAAAAGGTCCAAGGGATACAGTAAACCTCTAGTGAAGCAACGGAATCTAAATCTGGACTCACAGGAGAGATTCCAATCATAGAAAGTTAGAGTGTCAATCCTCTTGTACTTAAGTCTGCATTGTGCCTTTTGAATTTAATTCCGATGCAATTTCTGTGTTGCATCGTCAATAAGAAGGTGCAAGGTATACAGTAAACCTGAAGTGAAGCATCGGAATCTAAAACTGGACTCACAGGAGAGGTTCAAATCATTGAATGTGAGAGTGTCAGTCCACTTGTACTTAAGTCGCCATTGTGCCTTTTGTATTAAATTCGGGGCAATTTCTGTCTTTCATCGTCAACAAGAAGGTCCAAGGGGTACAGTAAACCTGAAGTGAAGCATCGGAATCTAAAACTGTACTCGCAGGAGAGGTTCAAATCATAGAAAGTTAGAGCGTCGGTCCTCTTTTACTTAAGTCGGCATTGTGCCTTTTGTATTAATTTCGAATGCAAACTCTGTGTTTCATCGTCAATACGAAGGTCCAAGGTATACAGTTAACCTGAAGTGAAGCATCGGAATCTAAAACTGTTCTCACAGGAGAGGTTCAAATCATAGAAAGTGAGAGTGTCAGTCCTCTTTACTTAAGTCGCCATTGTGCCTTTTGTATTAATTTCGAATGCAAACTCTGTGTTTCATCGTCAATAAGAAGGTCCAAGGGATACAGTAAACCTGAAGTAAAGCATCGAAATCTAAAACTGGACTCACAGGAGAGGTTCAAATCATAGAAAGTTAGAGTGTCACTCCGATTGTACTTAAGTCGGTATTGTGCTTTTGTATTAAAATAGTATACAATTTCTATGTTTCATCGTCAATCAGATGGTCCAAGGGATACAGTAAACGTTAAGTGAAGCATCGATATCTAAAACTGGACTCACAGGATAGATAGAATGTTAGAGTGTCAGTCCTATTTTACTTATGTCGGCATTGTGCCTTTTGTATTAATTTCGAATGCAAACTCTGTGTTTCATCGTCAATAAGAAGGTCCAAGGGATACAGTTAACCTGAAGTGAAGCATCGGAATCGAAGACTGTTCTCACAGGAGAGGTTCAAATCATAGAAAGTGAGAGTGTCAGTCCTCTTTACTTAAGTCGCCATTGTGCCTTTTGTATTAAATTCGGATGCAATTTCTGTGTTTTATCGTCAATAAGAAGGTCCAAGGGATACAGTAAACCTGAAGTGAAGCATCGAAATTTAAAACTGCACTCACAGGACAGGTTCAAATCATTGAAAATTACAGTGTCAGTCCTCTTGTACTTAAGTCGGCATTGTGCCATTTGTATTAAATTCAGTTGCAAACTCTGTGTTTCATCGTCAATAAGAAGGTCCAAGGGATACAGTAAACCTGAAGTGAAGCATCGGAATCTAAAACTGGACTCACTGGAGAGGTTCAAATCATAGAAAGTTAGAGTGTCAGTCCTCTTTTACTTAAGTCGGCATTGTGCCTTTTGAATTTAATTCCGATGCAATTTCTGTGTTTCATCGTCAATAAGAAGGTCCAAGGGATACAGTAAACCTGAAGTGAAGCGTCGGAATCCAAAATTGGACTCACAGGAGAGGTTCAAATCATAGAAAGTGAGAGTGTCAGACCTCTTTTACTTAAGTAGGCATTGAGCATTTTGAATTTAGTTCCGATGCAATGTCTGTGTTTCATCGTCAATAAGAAGGTCCAAGGGATACAGTAAAATTCAAATGAAGCATTGGAATCTAAAACTGGACTCACAGGAGAGGTTCAAATCATAGAAAGTGAGAGTGTAAGTCCGCTTGTACTTAAGTCGGTATTGTGCAATTTGTATTAAATTCGGATGCAATGTCTGTGTTTCATCGTCTATAAGAAGGTCCAAGGGATACAGTAAATCTGTAGTGAAGCATCGGAAACTAAAACTGGACTCAAGGGAGAGATTCAAATCACAGATAGTTAGAGTGTCAGTCCTCTTGTACTTAAGTCGCCATTGTGCCTTTTGTATTAAATTAGGATGCAATTTCTGTGTTTCATCGTCAACAAGAAGGTCCAAGGGATACAGTAAACCTGAAGTGAAGCATCGGAATCAAAAACTGGACTCGCAGGAGAGGATCAAATCATAGCAAGTTAGAGTGTCGGTCCTGTTTTACTTAAGTCGGCATTGTGCCTTTTGTATTAATTTCGAGTGCAAACTCTGTGTTTCATCGTCAATAAGAAGGTCCAAGGGATACAGTAAACCTGTAGTAAGGCATCGAAATCTAAAACTGGACTCACAGGAGAGGTTCAAATCATAGAAAGTTAGAGTGTCACTGCACTTGTACTTAAGTCGGTATTGTGCCTTTTGTATTAAAATCGGATACAATTTCTGTGTTTCATCGTCAATAAGAATATCCAAGGGATACAGTAAACCTTAAGTGAAGCATCGGAATCTAAAACTGGACTAACAGGTTGGTTCAAATCATAGAATGTTAGAGTGTCAGTCCTCTTTTACTTAAGTCAGCATTGTGCATTTTGTATTAAATTCGGAAGCAATCTGTGTTTCATCGTCAATAAGAAGGTCCAGGGGATACAGTTAACCTAAAGTGAAGCATCGGAATCTAAAACTGTACTCACAGGAGAGGTTCAAATCACAGAAAGTGAGAGTGTCAGTCATCTTGTAATTAAGTCGGCATTAAGCCATTTGTATTAAATTCGGATGCAATTTCTGTGTTTCATCGTCAAGAAGAAGGTCCAAGGGATACAGTAAACCTAAAGTGAAGCATCGGAATCTAAAACTGGACTCACAATAAAGGTACAAATCATAGAAAGTGAGAGTGTCAGTCCTCTTGTACTTAAGTCGGAATTGTGCCATTTGTATTAAATTCGGATGCAATTTCTGTGTTTCATCGCCAATAAGAAGGTCCAAGGGATACACTAAACCTGAAGTGAAGCATCAGAATCTAAAACTGGACTCACAGGAGTGGTTCAAATCATAGAGAGTTAGAGTGTCACTCCTCTTGTACTTAAGTCGGTATTGTGCCTTTTGTATAAATTCCGATGCAATTTCAGTCTTTCATCGTCAACAAGAAGGTCGAAGGGATACAGTAAACCTGAAGTGAAGCATCGGAATCTAAAACTGTACTCGCAGGAGAGGTTCAAATCATAGAAAGTTAGTGTGTCAGTCCTATTTTACTTAAGTCGGCATTGTGCCTTTTGTATTAATTTCGAATGCAAACTCTGTGTTTCATCGTCAATAAGAAGGTCCAAGGGATACAGTTAACCTGAAGTGAAGCATCGGAATCGAAGACTGTTCTTACTGGAGAGGTTCAAATCATAGAAAGTGAGAGTGTCAGTCCTCTTTACTTAAGTCGCCATTGTGCCTTTTGTATTAAATTCGGATGCAATTTCTGTGTTTTATCGTCAATAAGAAGGTCCAAGGGATACAGTTAACCTGAAGTGAAGCATTGGAATCGAAGACTGTTCTCACAGGAGAGGTTCAAATCATAGAAAGTGAGAGTGTCAGTCCTCTTTACTTAAGTCGCCATTGTGCCTTTTGTATTAAATTCGGATGCAATTTCTGTGTTTTATCGTCAATAAGAAGGTCCAAGGGATACAGTAAACCTGAAGTGAAGCATCGAAATTTAAAACTGCACTCACAGGACAGGTTCAAATCATTGAAAATTACAGTGTCAGTCCTCTTGTACTTAAGTCGGCATTGTGCCATTTGTATTAAATTCAGTTGCAAACTCTGTGTTTCATCGTCAATAAGAAGGTCCAAGGGATACAGTAAACCTGAAGTGAGTGTCGGAAGCCAAAATTGGAATCACAGGAGAGGTTCAAATCATAGAAAGTGAGAGTGTCAGTCCTCTTTTACTTAAGTAGGCATTGTGCATTTTGAATTTAGTTCCGATGCAATATCTGTGTTTCATCGTCAATAAGAAAGTCCAAGGGATACAGTAAAATTGAAATGAAGCATCGGAATCTAAAACTGGACTCACAGGAGAGGTTCAAATCATAGAAAGTGAGAGTGTCAGTCCGCTTGTACTTAAGTCGGTATTGTGCGATTTGTATTAAATTGGGATGCAATGTCTGTGTTTCATCGTCTATAAGAAGGTCCAAGGGATACAGTAAATCTGTAGTGAAACATCGGAATCTAAAACTGGACTCAAAGGAGAGATTCAAATCACAGATAGTTAGAGTGTCAGTCCTCTTGTACTTAAGTCGCCATTGTGCCTTTTGTATTAAATTAGGATGCAATTTCTGTGTTTCATCGTCACCAAGAAGATCCAAGGGATACAGTAAACCTGAAGTGAAGCATCGGAATCAAAAACTGGACTCGCAGGAGAGGATCAAATCATAGCAAGTTAGAGTGTCGGTCCTGTTTTACTTAAGTCGGCATTGTGCCTTTTGTATTAATTTCGAATGCAAACTCTGTGTTTCATCGTCAATAAGAAGGTCCAAGGGATACAGTAAACCTGAAGTAAAGCATCGAAATCTAAAACTGGACTCACAGGAGAGGTTCAAATCATAGAAAGTTAGAGTGTCACTGCGCTTGTACTTAAGTCGGTATTGTGCCTTTTGTATTAAAATCAGATACAATTTCTGTGTTTCATCGTCAATAAGAATATCCAAGGGATACAGTAAACCTTAAGTGAAGCATCGGAATCTAAAACTGGACTCACAGGATAGGCTCAAATCATAGAATGTTAGAGTGTCAGTCCTCTTTTACTTAAGTCAGCATTGTGCATTTTGTATTAAATTCGGAAGCAATTTCTGTGTTTCAACGTCAATAAAAAGGTCAAAGGGATACAGTTAACCTGAAGTGAATCATCGGAATCTAAAACTGTACTCACAGGAGAGGTTCAAATCATAGAAAGTGAGAGTGTCAGTCATCTTGTAATTAAGTCGGCATTAAGCCATTTGTATTAAATTCGGATGCAATTTCTGTGTTTCATCGTCAAGAAGAAGGTCCAAGGGATACAGTAAACCTAAAGTGAAGCATCGGAATCTAAAACTGGACTTACAATAAAGGTTCAAATCATAGAAAGTGAGAGTGTCAGTCCTCTTGTACTTAAGTCGGCATTGTGCCATTTGTATTAAATTCGGATGCAATTACTGTGTTTCATCGCCAATAAGAAGGTTTAAGGGATACAGTAAATCCTGAAGTGAAGCATCGGAATCTAAAACTGGACTCAAAGGAGAGGTCCAAATCATAGAAACTGAGAGTGTCAGTCATCTTGTAATTAAGTCGGCATTGCGCCTTTTGAATTTAATTCCGATGCAATTTCTGTGTTTCATCATCAATAAGAGGATGCAAGGTATACAGTAAACCTGAAATGAAGCATCGAAATCTAAAACTGGACTCACAGGAGATGTTCAAATTATAGAAAGTGAGAGTGTCAGTCCTCTTGTACTTAATTCGGCATTGTGCCTTTTGTATTAAATTCGGATGCAATTTCTGTGTTTCATCGTCAATAACAAGGTCCAAGAGATACAGTAAACCTGTAGTGAAGCATCGGAATCAAAATCTGGACTCACAGGAGAGGTTCCAATCATAGAAAGTTAGAGTGTCAGTCCTCTTGTACTTAAGTCGGCATTGTGCCTTTTGAATTTAATTCCGATGCAATGTCTGTGTTTCATCGTCAATAAGAAGGTGCAAGGTATACAGTAAACCTGAAGTGAAGCATCGGAATTTAAAACTGGACTCACAGGAGAGGTTCAAATCATAGAAAGTGAGAGTGTCAGTCCGCTTGTACTTAAGTCGGTATTGTGCAATTTGTATTAAATTCGGATGCAATGTCTGTGTTTCATCGTCTATAAGAAGGTCCAAGGGATACAGTAAATCTGTAGTGAAGCATCGGAATTTAAAACTGGACTCACAGGAGAGATTCAAATCATTGATAGTTAGAGTGTCAGTAATCTTGAACTTAAGTCGCCATTGTGCCTTTTGTATTAAATTAGGATGCAATTTCTGTGTTTCATCGTCAACAAGAAGGTCCAAGGGATACAGTAAACCTGAAGTGAAGCATCGGAATCAAAAACTGGACTCGCAGGAGAGGATCAAATCATAGCAAGTTAGAGTGTCGGTCCTGTTTTACTTAAGTCGGCATTGTGCCTTTTGTATTAATTTCGAGTGCAAACTCTGTGTTTCATCGTCAATAAGAAGGTCCAAGGGATACAGTAAACCTGAAGTAAAGCATCGAAATCTAAAACTGGACTCACAGGAGAGGTTCAAATCATAGAAAGTGTGAGTGTCAGTCCTCTTGTACTTAAGTTTGCATTGTGCCATTTGTATTAAATTCGGATGCAATTCCTGTTTTTCATCGTCAATAAGAAGTTCCAAGGGATACAGTAAACCTGAAGTGAAGCATCGAAATCGAAAACTGGACTCATAGGAGAGGTCAAATCATAGAAAGTTAGGGTGTCACTCCTCTTGTACTTGAGTCGGTATTGTGCCTTTTGTATTAAATTCTTATGCAAACTCTGTGTTTCATCGTCAATAAGAAGGTCCAAGGGATGCAGTAAACCTGAAGTGAAGCATCGGAATCTAAAACTGGGCTCACAGGAGAGGTTCAAATCATAGAAAGTTAGAATGTCCGTCCTCTTGAACTTAAGTCGGCATTGTGCCTTTTGTATTAAATTCGGATGCAATGTCTGTGTTTCATCGTCTATAAGAAGGTCCAAGGGATACAGTAAATCTGTAGTGAAACATCGGAATCTAAAACTGGACTCAAAGGAGAGATTCAAATCACAGATAGTTAGAGTGTCAGTCCTCTTGTACTTAAGTCGCCATTGTGCCTTTTGTATTAAATTAGGATGCAATTTCTGTGTTTCATCGTCACCAAGAAGATCCAAGGGATACAGTAAACCTGAAGTGAAGCATCGGAATCAAAAACTGGACTCGCAGGAGAGGATCAAATCATAGCAAGTTAGAGTGTCGGTCCTGTTTTACTTAAGTCGGCATTGTGCCTTTTGTATTAATTTCGAATGCAAACTCTGTGTTTCATCGTCAATAAGAAGGTCCAAGGGATACAGTAAACCTGAAGTAAAGCATCGAAATCTAAAACTGGACTCACAGGAGAGGTTCAAATCATAGAAAGTTAGAGTGTCACTGCGCTTGTACTTAAGTCGGTATTGTGCCTTTTGTATTAAAATCAGATACAATTTCTGTGTTTCATCGTCAATAAGAATATACAAGGGATACAGTAAACCTTAAGTGAAGCATCGGAATCTAAAACTGGACTCACAGGATAGGTTCAAATCATAGAATGTTAGAGTGTCAGTCCTCTTTTACTTAAGTCAGCATTGTGCATTTTGTATTAAATTCGGAAGCAATCTCTGTGTTTCATCGTCAATAAAAAGGTCAAAGGGATACAGTTAACCTGAAGTGAATCATCGGAATCTAAAACTGTACTCACAGGAGAGGTTCAAATCATAGAAAGTGAGAGTGTCAGTCATCTTGTAATTAAGTCGGCATTAAGCCATTTGTATTAAATTCGGATGCAATTTCTGTGTTTCATCGTCAAGAAGAAGGTCCAAGGGATACAGTAAACCTAAAGTGAAGCATCGGAATCTAAAACTGGACTCACAATAAAGGTTCAAATCATAGAAAGTGAGAGTGTCAGTCCTCTTGTACTTAAGTCGGCATTGTGCCATTTGTATTAAATTCGGATGCAATTTCTGTGTTTCATCGCCAATAAGAAGGTTTAAGGGATACAGTAAATCCTGAAGTGAAGCATCGGAATCTAAAACTGGACTCACAGGAGAGGTTCAAATCATAGAAACTGAGAGTGTCAGTCATCTTGTAATTAAGTCGGCATTGCGCCTTTTGAATTTCATTCCGATGCAATTTCTGTGTTTCATCATCAATAAGAGGATGCAAGGTATACAGTAAACCTGAAATGAAGCATCGAAATCTAAAACTGGACTCACAGGAGATGTTCAAATTATAGAAAGTGAGAGTGTCAGTCCTCTTGTACTTAAGTCGGCATTGTGCCTTTTGTATTAAATTCGGATGCAATTTCTGTGTTTCATCGTCAGTAACAAGGTCCAAGAGATACAGTAAACCTGTAGTGAAGCATCGGAATCAAAATCTGGACTCACAGGAGAGGTTCCAATCATAGAAAGTTAGAGTGTCAGTCCTCTTGTACTTAAGTCGGCATTGTGCCTTTTGAATTTAATTCCGATGCAATGTCTGTGTTTCATCGTCAATAAGAAGGTGCAAGGTATACAGTAAACCTGAAGTGAAGCATCGGAATTTAAAACTGGACTCACAGGAGAGGTTCAAATCATAGAAAGTGAGAGTGTCAGTCCGCTTGTACTTAAGTCGGTATTGTGCAATTTGTATTAAATTCGGATGCAATGTCTGTGTTTCATCGTCTATAAGAAGGTCCAAGGGATACAGTAAATCTGTAGTGAAGCATCGGAATTTAAAACTGGACTCACAGGAGAGATTCAAATCATTGATAGTTAGAGTGTCGGTCCTGTTTTACTTAAGTCGGCATTGTGCCTTTTGTATTAATTTCGAGTGCAAACTCTGTGTTTCATCGTCAATAAGAAGGTCCAAGGGATACAGTAAACCTGAAGTAAAGCATCGAAATCTAAAACTGGACTCACAGGAGAGGTTCAAATCATAGAAAGTGTGAGTGTCAGTCCTCTTGTACTTAAGTTTGCATTGTGCCATTTGTATTAAATTCGGATGCAATTCCTGTTTTTCATCGTCAATAAGAAGTTCCAAGGGATACAGTAAACCTGAAGTGAAGCATCGAAATCGATAACTGGACTCATAGGAGAGGTCAAATCATAGAAAGTTAGGGTGTCACTCCTCTTGTACTTTAGTCGGTATTGTGCCTTTTGTATTAAATTCTAATGCAAACTCTGTGTTTCATCGTCAATAAGAAGGTCCAAGGGATGCAGTAAACCTGCAGTGAAGCATCGGAATCTAAAACTGGGCTCACAGGAGAGGTTCAAATCATAGAAAGTTAGAATGTCCGTCCTCTTGAACTTAAGTCGGCATTGTGCCTTTTGTATTAAATTCGGATGCAATGTCTGTGTTTCATCGTCTATAAGAAGGTCCAAGGGATACAGTAAATCTGTAGTTAAACATCGGAATCTAAAACTGGACTCAAAGGAGAGATTCAAATCACAGATAGTTAGAGTGTCAGTCCTCTTGTACTTAAGTCGCCATTGTGCCTTTTGTATTAAATTAGGATGCAATTTCTGTGTTTCATCGTCACCAAGAAGATCCAAGGGATACAGTAAACCTGAAGTGAAGCATCGGAATCAAAAACTGGACTCGCAGGAGAGGATCAAATCATAGCAAGTTAGAGTGTCGGTCCTGTTTTACTTAAGTCGGCATTGTGCCTTTTGTATTAATTTCGAATGCAAACTCTGTGTTTCATCGTCAATAAGAAGGTCCAAGGGATACAGTAAACCTGAAGTAAAGCATCGGAATCTAAAACTGGACTCACAGGAGAGGTTCAAATCATAGAAAGTTAGAGTGTCACTGCGCTTGTACTTAAGTCGGTATTGTGCCTTTTGTATTAAAATCAGATACAATTTCTGTGTTTCATCGTCAATAAGAAGTTCCAAGGGATACAGTAAACCTGAAGTGAAGCATCGAAATCGATAACTGGACTCATAGGAGAGGTCAAATCATAGAAAGTTAGGGTGTCACTCCTCTTGTACTTGAGTCGGTATTGTGCCTTTTGTATTAAATTCTTATGCAAACTCTGTGTTTCATCGTCAATAAGAAGGTCCAAGGGATGCAGTAAACCTGAAGTGAAGCATCGGAATCTAAAACTGGGCTCACAGGAGAGGTTCAAATCATAGAAAGTTAGAATGTCCGTCCTCTTGAACTTAAGTCGGCATTGTGCCTTTTGTATTAAATTCGGATGCAATGTCTGTGTTTCATCGTCTATAAGAAGGTCCAAGGGATACAGTAAATCTGTAGTGAAACATCGGAATCTAAAACTTGACTCAAAGGAGAGATTCAAATCACAGATAGTTAGAGTGTCAGTCCTCTTGTACTTAAGTCGCCATTGTGCCTTTTGTATTAAATTAGGATGCAATTTCTGTGTTTCATCGTCACCAAGAAGATCCAAGGGATACAGTAAACCTGAAGTGAAGCATCGGAATCAAAAACTGGACTCGCAGGAGAGGATCAAATCATAGCAAGTTAGAGTGTCGGTCCTGTTTTACTTAAGTCGGCATTGTGCCTTTTGTATTAATTTCGAATGCAAACTCTGTGTTTCATCGTCAATAAGAATGTCCAAGGCATACAGTAAACCTGAAGTAAAGCATCGAAATCTAAAACTGGACTCACAGGAGAGGTTCAAATCATAGAAAGTTAGAGTGTCACTGCGCTTGTACTTAAGTCGGTATTGTGCCTTTTGTATTAAAATCAGATACAATTTCTGTGTTTCATCGTCAATAAGAATATACAAGGGATACAGTAAACCTTAAGTGAAGCATCGGAATCTAAAACTGGACTCACAGGAGAGGTTCAAATCATAGAAACTGAGAGTGTCAGTCATCTTGTAATTAAGTCGGCATTGCGCTTTTTGAATTTAATTCCGATGCAATTTCTGTGTTTCATCATCAATAAGAGGATGCAAGGTATACAGTAAACCTGAAATGAAGCATCGAAATCTAAAACTGGACTCACAGGAGATGTTCAAATTATAGAAAGTGAGAGTGTCAGTCCTCTTGTACTTAAGTCGGCATTGTGCCTTTTGTATTAAATTCGGATGCAATTTCTGTGTTTCATCGTCAGTAACAAGGTCCAAGAGATACAGTAAACCTGTAGTGAAGCATCGGAATCAAAATCTGGACTCACAGGAGAGGTTCCAATCATAGAAAGTTAGAGTGTCAGTCCTCTTGTACTTAAGTCGGCATTGTGCCTTTTGAATTTAATTCTGATGCAATGTCTGTGTTTCATCGTCAATAAGAAGGTGCAAGGTATACAGTAAACCTGAAGTGAAGCATCGGAATTTAAAACTGGACTCACAGGAGAGGTTCAAATCATAGAAAGTGAGAGTGTCAGTCCGCTTGTACTTAAGTCGGTATTGTGCAATTTGTATTAAATTCGGATGCAATGTCTGTGTTTCATCGTCTATAAGAAGGTCCAAGGGATACAGTAAATCTGTAGTGAAGCATCGGAATTTAAAACTGGACTCACAGGAGAGATTCAAATCATTGATAGAGTGTCAGTCCTCTTGAACTTAAGTCGCCATTGTGCCTTTTGTATTAAATTAGGATGCAATTTCAGTGTTTCATCGTCAACAAGAAGGTCCAAGGGATACAGTAAACCTGAAGTGAAGCATCGGAATCAAAAACTGGACTCGCAGGAGAGGATCAAATCATAGCAAGTTAGAGTGTCGGTCCTGTTTTACTTAAGTCGGCATTGTGCCTTTTGTATTAATTTCGAGTGCAAACTCTGTGTTTCATCGTCAATAAGAAGGTCCAAGGGATACAGTAAACCTGAAGTAAAGCATCGAAATCTAAAACTGGACTCACAGGAGAGGTTCAAATCATAGAAAGTGTGAGTGTCAGTCCTCTTGTACTTAAGTTTGCATTGTGCCATTTGTATTAAATTCGGATGCAATTCCTGTTTTTCATCGTCAATAAGAAGTTCCAAGGGATACAGTAAACCTGAAGTGAAGCATCGAAATCGATAACTGGACTCATAGGAGAGGTCAAATCATAGAAAGTTAGGGTGTCACTCCTCTTGTACTTGAGTCGGTATTGCGCCTTTTGTATTAAATTCTTATGCAAACTCTGTGTTTCATCGTCAATAAGAAGGTCCAAGGGATGCAGTAAACCTGAAGTGAAGCATCGGAATCTAAAACTGGGCTCACAGGAGAGGTTCAAATCATAGAAAGTTAGAATGTCCGTCCTCTTGAACTTAAGTCGGCATTGTGCCTTTTGTATTAAATTCGGATGCAATGTCTGTGTTTCATCGTCTATAAGAAGGTCCAAGGGATACAGTAAATCTGTAGTGAAACATCGGAATCTAAAACTGGACTCAAAGGAGAGATTCAAATCACAGATAGTTAGAGTGTCAGTCCTCTTGTACTTAAGTCGCCATTGTGCCTTTTGTATTAAATTAGGATGCAATTTCTGTGTTTCATCGTCACCAAGAAGATCCAAGGGATACAGTAAACCCGAAGTGAAGCATCGGAATCAAAAACTGGACTCGCAGGAGAGGATCAAATCATAGCAAGTTAGAGTGTCGGTCCTGTTTTACTTAAGTCGGCATTGTGCCTTTTGTATTAATTTCGAATGCAAACTCTGTGTTTCATCGTCAATAAGAAGGTCCAAGGGATACAGTAAACCTGAAGTAAAGCATCGAAATCTAAAACTGGAATCACAGGAGAGGTTCAAATCATAGAAAGTTAGAGTGTCACTGCGCTTGTACTTAAGTCGGTATTGTGCCTTTTGTATTAAAATCAGATACAATTTCTGTGTTTCATCGTCAATAAGAATATACAAGGGATACAGTAAACCTTAAGTGAAGCATCGGAATCTAAAACTGGACTCACAGGATAGGTTCAAATCATAGAATGTTAGAGTGTCAGTCCTCTTTTACTTAAGTCAGCATTGTGCATTTTGTATTAAATTCGGAAGCAATTTCTGTGTTTCATCGTCAATAAAAAGGTCAAAGGGATACAGTTAACCTGAAGTGAATCATCGGAATCTAAAACTGTACTCACAGGAGAGGTTCAAATCATAGAAAGTGAGAGTGTCAGTCATCTTGTAATTAAGTCGGCATTAAGCCATTTGTATTAAATTCGGATGCAATTTCTGTGTTTCATCGTCAAGAAGAAGGTCCAAGGGATACAGTAAACCTAAAGTGAAGCATCGGAATCTAAAACTGGACTCACAATAAAGGTTCAAATCATAGAAAGTGAGAGTGTCAGTCCTCTTGTACTTAAGTCGGCATTGTGCCATTTGTATTAAATTCGGATGCAATTTCTGTGTTTCATCGCCAATAAGAAGGTTTAAGGGATACAGTAAATCCTGAAGTGAAGCATCGGAATCTAAAACTGGACTCACAGGAGAGGTTCAAATCATAGAAACTGAGAGTGTCAGTCATCTTGTAATTAAGTCGGCATTGCGCCTTTTGAATTTAATTCCGATGCAATTTCTGTGTTTCATCATCAATAAGAGGATGCAAGGTATACAGTAAACCTGAAATGAAGCATCGAAATCTAAAACTGGACTCACAGGAGATGTTCAAATTATAGAAAGTGAGAGTGTCAGTCCTCTTGTACTTAAGTCGGCATTGTGCCTTTTGTATTAAATTCGGATGCAATTTCTGTGTTTCATCGTCAGTAACAAGGTCCAAGAGATACAGTAAACCTGTAGTGAAGCATCGGAATCAAAATCTGGACTCACAGGAGAGGTTCCAATCATAGAAAGTTAGAGTGTCAGTCCTCTTGTACTTAAGTCGGCATTGTGCCTTTTGAATTTAATTCCGATGCAATGTCTGTGTTTCATCGTCAATAAGAAGGTGCAAGGTATACAGTAAACCTGAAGTGAAGCATCGGAATTTAAAACTGGACTCACAGGAGAGGTTCAAATCATAGAAAGTGAGAGTGTCAGTCCGCTTGTACTTAAGTCGGTATTGTGCAATTTGTATTAAATTCGGATGCAATGTCTGTGTTTCATCGTCTATAAGAAGGTCCAAGGGATACAGTAAATCTGTAGTGAAGCATCGGAATTTAAAACTGGACTCACAGGAGAGATTCAAATCATTGATAGAGTGTCAGTCCTCTTGAACTTAAGTCGCCATTGTGCCTTTTGTATTAAATTAGGATGCAATTTCAGTGTTTCATCGTCAACAAGAAGGTCCAAGGGATACAGTAAACCTGAAGTGAAGCATCGGAATCAAAAACTGGACTCGCAGGAGAGGATCAAATCATAGCAAGTTAGAGTGTCGGTCCTGTTTTACTTAAGTCGGCATTGTGCCTTTTGTATTAATTTCGAGTGCAAACTCTGTGTTTCATCGTCAATAAGAAGGTCCAAGGGATACAGTAAACCTGAAGTAAAGCATCGAAATCTAAAACTGGACTCACAGGAGAGGTTCAAATCATAGAAAGTGTGAGTGTCAGTCCTCTTGTACTTAAGTTTGCATTGTGCCATTTGTATTAAATTCGGATGCAATTCCTGTTTTTCATCGTCAATAAGAAGTTCCAAGGGATACAGTAAACCTGAAGTGAAGCATCGAAATCGATAACTGGACTCATAGGAGAGGTCAAATCATAGAAAGTTAGGGTGTCACTCCTCTTGTACTTGAGTCGGTATTGTGCCTTTTGTATTAAATTCTTATGCAAACTCTGTGTTTCATCGTCAATAAGAAGGTCCAAGGGATGCAGTAAACCTGAAGTGAAGCATCGGAATCTAAAACTGGGCTCACAGGAGAGGTTCAAATCATAGAAAGTTAGAATGTCCGTCCTCTTGAACTTAAGTCGGCATTGTGCCTTTTGTATTAAATTCGGATGCAATGTCTGTGTTTCATCGTCTATAAGAAGGTCCAAGGGATACAGTAAATCTGTAGTGAAACATCGGAATCTAAAACTGGACTCAAAGGAGAGATTCAAATCACAGATAGTTAGAGTGTCAGTCCTCTTGTACTTAAGTCGCCATTGTGCCTTTTGTATTAAATTAGGATGCAATTTCTGTGTTTCATCGTCACCAAGAAGATCCAAGGGATACAGTAAACCCGAAGTGAAGCATCGGAATCAAAAACTGGACTCGCAGGAGAGGATCAAATCATAGCAAGTTAGAGTGTCGGTCCTGTTTTACTTAAGTCGGCATTGTGCCTTTTGTATTAATTTCGAATGCAAACTCTGTGTTTCATCGTCAATAAGAAGGTCCAAGGGATACAGTAAACCTGAAGTAAAGCATCGAAATCTAAAACTGGAATCACAGGAGAGGTTCAAATCATAGAAAGTTAGAGTGTCACTGCGCTTGTACTTAAGTCGGTATTGTGCCTTTTGTATTAAAATCAGATACAATTTCTGTGTTTCATCGTCAATAAGAATATACAAGGGATACAGTAAACCTTAAGTGAAGCATCGGAATCTAAAACTGGACTCACAGGATAGGTTCAAATCATAGAATGTTAGAGTGTCAGTCCTCTTTTACTTAAGTCAGCATTGTGCATATTGTATTAAATTCGGAAGCAATTTCTGTGTTTCATCGTCAATAAAAAGGTCAAAGGGATACAGTTAACCTGAAGTGAATCATCGGAATCTAAAACTGTACTCACAGGAGAGGTTCAAATCATAGAAAGTGAGAGTGTCAGTCATCTTGTAATTAAGTCGGCATTAAGCCATTTGTATTAAATTCGGATGCAATTTCTGTGTTTCATCGTCAAGAAGAAGGTCCAAGGGATACAGTAAACCTAAAGTGAAGCATCGGAATCTAAAACTGGACTCACAATAAAGGTTCAAATCATAGAAAGTGAGAGTGTCAGTCCTCTTGTACTTAAGTCGGCATTGTGCCATTTGTATTAAATTCGGATGCAATTTCTGTGTTTCATCGCCAATAAGAAGGTTTAAGGGATACAGTAAATCCTGAAGTGAAGCATCGGAATCTAAAACTGGACTCACAGGAGAGGTTCAAATCATAGAAACTGAGAGTGTCAGTCATCTTGTAATTAAGTCGGCATTGCGCCTTTTGAATTTAATTCCGATGCAATTTCTGTGTTTCATCATCAATAAGAGGATGCAAGGTATACAGTAAACCTGAAATGAAGCATCGAAATCTAAAACTGGACTCACAGGAGATGTTCAAATTATAGAAAGTGAGAGTGTCAGTCCTCTTGTACTTAAGTCGGCATTGTGCCTTTTGTATTAAATTCGGATGCAATTTCTGTGTTTCATCGTCAGTAACAAGGTCCAAGAGATACAGTAAACCTGTAGTGAAGCATCGGAATCAAAATCTGGACTCACAGGAGAGGTTCCAATCATAGAAAGTTAGAGTGTCAGTCCTCTTGTACTTAAGTCGGCATTGTGCCTTTTGAATTTAATTCCGATGCAATGTCTGTGTTTCATCGTCAATAAGAAGGTGCAAGGTATACAGTAAACCTCAAGTGAAGCATCGGAATTTAAAACTGGACTCACAGGAGAGGTTCAAATCATAGAAAGTGAGAGTGTCAGTCCGCTTGTACTTAAGTCGGTATTGTGCAATTTGTATTAAATTCGGATGCAATGTCTGTGTTTCATCGTCTATAAGAAGGTCCAAGGGATACAGTAAATCTGTAGTGAAGCATCGGAATTTAAAACTGGAAACACAGGAGAGATTCAAATCATTGATAGTTAGAGTGTCAGTCCTCTTGAACTTAAGTCGCCATTGTGCCTTTTGTATTAAATTAGGATGCAATTTCTGTGTTTCATCGTCAACAAGAAGGTCCAAGGGATACAGTAAACCTGAAGTGAAGCATCGGAATCAAAAACTGGACTCGCAGGAGAGGATCAAATCATAGCAAGTTAGAGTGTCGGTCCTGTTTTACTTAAGTCGGCATTGTGCCTTTTGTATTAATTTCGAGTGCAAACTCTGTGTTTCATCGTCAATAAGAAGGTCCAAGGGATACAGTAAACCTGAAGTAAAGCATCGAAATCTAAAACTGGACTCACAGGAGAGGTTCAAATCATAGAAAGTGTGAGTGTCAGTCCTCTTGTACTTAAGTTTGCATTGTGCCATTTGTATTAAATTCGGATGCAATTCCTGTTTTTCATCGTCAATAAGAAGTTCCAAGGGATACAGTAAACCTGAAGTGAAGCATCGAAATCGATAACTGGACTCATAGGAGAGGTCAAATCATAGAAAGTTAGGGTGTCACTCCTCTTGTACTTGAGTCGGTATTGTGCCTTTTGTATTAAATTCTTATGCAAACTCTGTGTTTCATCGTCAATAAGAAGGTCCAAGGGATGCAGTAAACCTGAAGTGAAGCATCGGAATCTAAAACTGGGCTCACAGGAGACGTTCAAATCATAGAAAGTTAGAATGTCCGTCCTCTTGAACTTAAGTCGGCATTGTGCCTTTTGTATTAAATTCGGATGCAATGTCTGTGTTTCATCGTCTATAAGAAGGTCCAAGGGATACAGTAAATCTGTAGTGAAACATCGGAATCTAAAACTGGACTCAAAGGAGAGATTCAAATCACAGATAGTTAGAGTGTCAGTCCTCTTGTACTTAAGTCGCCATTGTGCCTTTTGTATTAAATTAGGATGCAATTTCTGTGTTTCATCGTCACCAAGAAGATCCAAGGGATACAGTAAACCTGAAGTGAAGCATCGGAATCAAAAACTGGACTCGCAGGAGAGGATCAAATCATAGCAAGTTAGAGTGTCGGTCCTGTTTTACTTAAGTCGGCATTGTGCCTTTTGTATTAATTTCGAATGCAAACTCTGTGTTTCATCGTCAATAAGAAGGTCCAAGGGATACAGTAAACCTGAAGTAAAGCATCGAAATCTAAAACTGGACTCACAGGAGAGGTTCAAATCATAGAAAGTTAGAGTGTCACTGCGCTTGTACTTAAGTCGGTATTGTGCCTTTTGTATTAAAATCAGATACAATTTCTGTGTTTCATCGTCAATAAGAATATACAAGGGATACAGTAAACCTTAAGTGAAGCATCGGAATCTAAAACTGGACTCACAGGATAGGTTCAAATCATAGAATGTTAGAGTGTCAGTCCTCTTTTACTTAAGTCAGCATTGTGCATTTTGTATTAAATTCGGAAGCAATTTCTGTGTTTCATCGTCAATAAAAAGGTCAAAGGGATACAGTTAACCTGAAGTGAATCATCGGAATCTAAAACTGTACTCACAGGAGAGGTTCAAATCATAGAAAGTGAGAGTGTCAGTCATCTTGTAATTAAGTCGGCATTAAGCCATTTGTATTAAATTCGGATGCAATTTCTGTGTTTAATCGTCAAGAAGAAGGTCCAAGGGATACAGTAAACCTAAAGTGAAGCATCGGAATCTAAAACTGGACTCACAATAAAGGTTCAAATCATAGAAAGTGAGAGTGTCAGTCCTCTTGTACTTAAGTCGGCATTGTGCCATTTGTATTAAATTCGGATGCAATTTCTGTGTTTCATCGCCAATAAGAAGGTTTAAGGGATACAGTAAATCCTGAAGTGAAGCATCGGAATCTAAAACTGGACTCACAGGAGAGGTTCAAATCATAGAAACTGAGAGTGTCAGTCATCTTGTAATTAAGTCGGCATTGCGCCTTTTGAATTTAATTCCGATGCAATTTCTGTGTTTCATCATCAATAAGAGGATGCACGGTATACAGTAAACCTGAAATGAAGCATCGAAATCTAAAACTGGACTCACAGGAGATGTTCAAATTATAGAAAGTGAGAGTGTCAGTCCTCTTGTACTTAAGTCGGCTTTGTGCCTTTTGTATTAAATTCGGATGCAATTTCTGTGTTTCATCGTCAGTTACAAGGTCCAAGAGATACAGTAAACCTGTAGTGAAGCATCGGAATCAAAATCTGGACTCACAGGAGAGGTTCCAATCATAGAAAGTTAGAGTGTCAGTCCTCTTGTACTTAAGTCGGCATTGTGCCTTTTGAATTTAATTCCGATGCAATGTCTGTGTTTCATCGTCAATAAGAAGGTGCAAGGTATACAGTAAACCTGAAGTGAAGCATCGGAATTTAAAACTGGACTCACAGGAGAGGTTCAAATCATAGAAAGTGAGAGTGTCAGTCCGCTTGTACTTAAGTCGGTATTGTGCAATTTGTATTAAATTCGGATGCAATGTCTGTGTTTCATCGTCTATAAGAAGGTCCAAGGGATACAGTAAATCTGTAGTGAAGCATCGGAATCTAAAACTGGACTCACAGGAGAGATTCAAATCATTGATAGTTAGAGTGTCAGTCCTCTTGAACTTAAGTCGCCATTGTGCCTTTTGTATTAAATTAGGATGCAATTTCTGTGTTTCATCGTCAACAAGAAGGTCCAAGGGATACAGTAAACCTGAAGTGAAGCATCGGAATCAAAAACTGGACTCGCAGGAGAGGATCAAATCATAGCAAGTTAGAGTGTCGGTCCTGTTTTACTTAAGTCGGCATTGTGCCTTTTGTATTAATTTCGAGTGCAAACTCTGTGTTTCATCGTCAATAAGAAGGTCCAAGGGATACAGTAAACCTGAAGTAAAGCATCGAAATCTAAAACTGGACTCACAGGAGAGGTTCAAATCATAGAAAGTGTGAGTGTCAGTCCTCTTGTACTTAAGTTTGCATTGTGCCATTTGTATTAAATTCGGATGCAATTCCTGTTTTTCATCGTCAATAAGAAGTTCCAAGGGATACAGTAAACCTGAAGTGAAGCATCGAAATCGATAACTGGACTCATAGGAGAGGTCAAATCATAGAAAGTTAGGGTGTCACTCCTCTTGTACTTGAGTCGGTATTGTGCCTTTTGTATTAAATTCTTATGCAAACTCTGTGTTTCATCGTCAATAAGAAGGTCCAAGGGATGCAGTAAACCTGAAGTGAAGCATCGGAATCTAAAACTGGGCTCACAGGAGAGGTTCAAATCATAGAAAGTTAGAATGTCCGTCCTCTTGAACTTAAGTCGGCATTGTGCCTTTTGTATTAAATTCGGATGCAATTTCTGTGTGTCATCGTCAATAAGAAGGTGCAAGGTATACAGTAAACCTGAAGAATCGGAATCTAAAACTGGACTCACAGGAAGGGTTCATATCATAGAAAGTGAGAGTGTCAGTCCACTTGTACTTAAGTCGGCATTGTGCCATTTTTATTAAATTCGGATGCAATTTCTGTGTTTCATCGTCAATAAGAAGGTCCAAGGGATACAGTAAACCTGAAGTGAAGCATCGGAATCTAAAACTGGACTCACAGGAAAGGTCAAATCATAGAAAGTTAGAGTGTCACTCCTTTTGTACTTAAGTCGGTATTGTGCATTTTTTATTAAATTCGGATGCAATTTCTGCGTTTCATCGTCAATAAGAAGGTCCAAGAGATACAGTAAACATGAAGTGAAGCATCGGAATCTAAAACTGGCCTCACAGGAGAGGTTCAGATCATAGAAAGTTAGATTGTCAGTCATCTTGTACTTAAGTCGGCATTGTGCCTTTTGAATTTAATTCCGGTGCAATTTCTGTGTTTCATCGTCAATAAGAAGGTGCAAGGTATACAGTAAACCTGAAATGAAGCATCGGAATCTAAAACTGGACTCACAGGAGATGTTCAAATTATAGAAAGTGAGAGTGTCAGTCCTCTTGTACTTAAGTCGGCATTGTGCCTTTTGTATTAAATTCGGAAGCAATTTCTGTGTTTCATCGTCAACAAGAAGGTCCAAGGGATACAGTAAACCTGTAGTGAAGCATCGGAATCAAAATCTGGACTCACAGGAGAGGTTCCAATCATAGAAAGTTAGAGTGTCAGTCCTCTTGTACTTAAGGCGGCATTGTGCTTTTTAAATTTAATTCCGATGCAATGTCTGTGTTTCATCGTCAATAAGAAGGTGCAAGGTATACAGTAAACCTGAAGTGAAGCATCGGAATTTAAAACTGGACTCACAGGAGAGGTTCAAAACATAGAATGTGAGAGTGTCAGTCCACTTGTACTTAAGTCGCCATTGTGCCTTTTGTATTAAATTCGGATGCAGATTGTGTCTTTCATCGTCATGAATAAGGACCAAGCGATACAGTAAACCTGAAGTGAAGCTTTGGAATCTAAAACTGGACTCACAGGAGAGGCTCAAATCATAGAAAGTTAGAGTGTCACTCCGCTTGTACTTAAGTCGGTATTGTGCATTTTGTATTAAATTCGGATGCAATTTCTGTGTTTTATCGTCAATAAGAAGGTCCAAGAGATACAGTAAACCTGAAGTGAAGCATCTGAATCTAAAACTGGACTCACAGGAAAGGTTCAAATCATAGAAAGTGTGAGTGTCAGTCCTCTTGTACTTGAGTCGGTATTGTGCCTTTTGTATTAAATTCTTATGCAAACTCTGTGTTTCATCGTCAATAAGAAGGTCCAAGGGATGCAGTAAACCTGAAGTGAAGCATCGGAATCTAAAACTGGGCTCACAGGAGAGGTTCAAACCATAGAAGGTTAGAATGTCAGTCCTCTTGTACTTAAGTCGGCATTGTGCCTTTTGTATTAAATTCGGATGCAATTTCTGTGTCTCATCGTCAATAAGAAGGTGCAAGGTATACAGTAAACCTGAAGAATCGGAATCTAAAACGGGACTCACAGGAGAGGTTCATATCATAAAAAGTGAGAGTGTCAGTCCTCTTGTACTTAAGTGCCATTTGTATTAAATTCGGATGCAATTTCTGTGTTTCATCGTCAATAAGAAGGTCCAAGGGATACAGTAAACCAAAAGTGAAGCATCGGAATCTAAAACTGGACTCACCGGAGAGGTTCAAATCATAGAGAGTGAGAGTGTCAGTCCTCTTGTACTTAAGTCGCCATTGTGATTTTTGTATTAAATTCGGATGCAATTTCTGTGTTTCATCGTCAATAAGACGGTCCAAGGGATACAGTAAACCTGAAGTGAAGCATCGGAATCTAAAACTGGACTCACAGGGGAGGTTCAAATCATAGAAAGTTAGAGTGTCAGTCCTCTTGTACTTAAGTCAATAGTGCCTTTTGTATTAAATTCGGATGCAAACTCTGTGTTTTATCGTCAATAAGAAGGTGGAAGGTATACAGTAAACCTGAAGTGAAGAATCGCAATCTAAAACTGAACTCACAGGAGAGGTTCAAATCATAGAATGTGAGAGAGTCAGTGCTCTTGTACTTAAGTCGGCATTGTGCGTTTTGAATTAAATTCGGACGCATTTTCTGTGTTTCATCGTCAATAAGAAGATCCAAGGGATACAGTAAACCTGAAGTGAAGCATCGGAATCTAAAAATGGACTCACAGGAGAGGTTCAAATCATAGAAAGTGAGAGTGTCAGTCCTCTTGTACTTAAGTCGGCATTGTGCGTTTTGTATTAAATTCGGATGCAATTTTTTGTGTGTCATCGTCAATAAGAAGGTCCAAGGGTTACAGTAAACCTGAAGTGAAGCAACAGAATCTAAAACTGGACTCACCGGAGAGGTTCAGATCATAGAGAGTTAAAGTGTCACTCCACTGGTACTTAAGTCGGTATTGTGCATTTTGTATTAAATTCGGATGCAATTACGTGTTTCATCGTCAATAAGAAGGTGCAAGGGATACAGAAAACCTGAAGTGAAGCATCGGAATCTAAAAGTAGACGCACAGGAAAGGTTCAAATCAAAGAAAATTAGAGTGTCAGTCCTCTTGCACTTAAGTCCTCTATGTCCCATTTGTATTAAATTCCGATGCAAACTCTGTGCTTCCTCGTCAATAAGAAGGTCCAAGGGATACAGTAAACCTGAATTGAAGCAGCGGAATCTAAACTGAACTCACAGTAGAGGTTCAAATCATAGAAAGTGAGAGTGTGAGTCCTCTTGTACTTAAGTCGGCGTACTGCCTATTGAATTAAATTCCGATGCAACTTCTGTGTTTCGTCGTCAATAAGAGGGAGCAAGGTATACAGTAAACCTGAAATGAAGCATCGGAATCTAAAACCAGACTCACAGGAGATGTTCAAATTATAGAAAGTGAGAGTGTCAGTCCTCCTGTACTAATTTCGGCATTGTGCCTTTTGTATTAAATTCGGATGCAATTTCTGTGTTTCGTCGTCAATAAGAAGGTCGAAGTGATACAGTAATCCTTAAGTGAAACATCGGAATCTAAAACTGGACTCACAGGATAGGTTCAAATCATAGAAAGTGAGAGTGTAAGTCATCTTGTAATTAAGTCGGCATTATGCCATTTGTATTAAATTCGGATGCAATTTCTGTGTTTCATCGTCAATAAGAAGAACCAAGGGATACAGTAAACCTGAAGTGAAGCATCGGAATCTAAAACTAGACACACAGTAGAGGTTCAAATCATAGAAAGTGAGAGTGTCAGTCCTCTTGTACTTAAGTCGGCATTGTGCCGTTTGTATGAAATTCGGATGCAATTTCTGTGTTTCATCGTCAATAAGAAGGTGCAAAGTATACAGTATACCTGAAGTGAAGCATCGGAATCTAAAACGGGACTCACAGGAGAGATTCAAATCATAGAAACTGAGACTGTCAGTCTTCTTGTACTTAAGTCAGCATTGTGCCATTTGTATTAAATTCGGATGCAATTTCTGTGTTTCATCGTCAATAAGAAGGTGCAAGGTATACAGTAAACCTGAAGTGAAGCATCGGAATCTAGTACTGGACTCACAGGAGAGGTTCAAATCATAGAAAGTGAGAGTGTCAGTCCTCTGGTTCTTAAGTTGGCATTGTGCCTTTTGAATTTAATTCCGATGCAATTTCTGTGTTTCATTGTCAATAAGAGGGAGCAAGGTATACAGTAAACCTGAAGTGAAGCATCGGAATCTAAAACTGGACTCACAGGAGATGTTCAAATTATAGAAAGTGAGAGTGTCAGTCCTCTTTTAC
Organism: Schistocerca serialis cubense; assembly: GCF_023864345.2. Classification (NCBI taxonomy): domain Eukaryota; kingdom Metazoa; phylum Arthropoda; class Insecta; order Orthoptera; family Acrididae; genus Schistocerca; species Schistocerca serialis. The sequence goes on from NC_064648.1 coordinate 18,920,272, forward strand.
TTAAGTCGGCATTGTGCCTTTTGTATTAAATTCGGATGCAATTTCTGTGTTTCATCGTCAATAAGAAGGTCCAAGGGATACAGTAAACCTTAAGTGAAATATCGGAATCTAAAACTGGACTCACAGGAGAGGTTTAAATCAAAGAAAGTGAAAGGTTCAGTCATCTTGTAATTAAGTCGCCATTATGCCATTTGTATTAAATTCGGATGCAATTACTGTGTTTCATCGTCAATAATAAGGTCCAATAGATACAGTAAACCTGAAGTGAAGCATCAGAATGTAAAACTGGACTCACAGGAGAGGTTCAAATCATAGAAAGTGAGAGTGTCAGTCCTCTTGTTCTTAAATTGGCATTGTGCCTTTTGAATTTAATTCCGATGCAATTTCTGTGTTTCATCGTCAATAAGAGGGAGCAAGGTATACAGTAAACCTGAAGTGAAGCATCGGAATCTAAAACTGGACTCACAGGAGAGGTTCAAATCATAGAGAGTGAGAGTGTCAGTCCTCTTGTTCTTAAGTTGGCATTGTGCCTTTTGAATTTAATTCCGATGCAATTTCTGTGTTTCATCGTCAATAAGAGGGAGCAAGGTATACAGTAAACCTGAAGTGAAGCATCGGAATCTAAAACTGGACTCACAGGAGATGTTCAAATTATTGAAAGTGAGAGTGTCAGTCCTCTTGTACTTAAGTCTGCATTGTGCCTTTTGTACTGAATTCATATGCAAATTCTGTGTTTCATCGTCAATAAGAAGGTCCAAGGGATACAGTAAACCTGAAGTGAAGCATCAGAATCTAAAACTGGACTCACAAGAGAGGTTCAAACCATAGAAAGTGAGAGTGTCAGTCCTCTTGTACTTAAGTCGGCATTGTGCGTATTGTATTAAATTCGGATGCAATTTCTGTGTTTCATCGTCAATAAGAAGGTCCAAGGGATACAGTAAACCTGAAGTGAAGCATCAGAATCTAAAACTGGACTCACAGGAGAGGTTCAGATCATAGAGAGTTAGAGTGTCACTCCACTGGTACTTAAGTCGGTATTGTGCATTTTGTATTAAATTCGGATGCAATTTCTGTGTTTCATCGTCAATAAGAAGGTCCAAGGGATACAGTAAACCTGAAGTGAAGCATCGGAATCAAAACCTGGACTCACAGGAGAGGTTCAAATAATAGAAAGTTAGAGTGCCGGTCCTCTTTTACTTAAGTCAGCATTGTGCCCATTTGTATTAAATTCCGATGCAATTTCTATGTTTCATCGTCAATAAGAAGGTGCAAGGTATACAGTAAACCTGAAGTAAAGCATCGGAATCTAAAACCGGACTCACAGGAGAGGTTCAAATCATAGAAAGTGAGAGAGTCAGTCCCCTTGTACCTAAGTCGGCATTGTGACATTTGTATTAAATTTGGATGCAATTCCTGTGGTTAATAGTCAATAACAAGGGCCAAGGGATACAGTAAACCTGAAGTGAAGCATCGGAATCTACAACTAGACTCAGATGAAACGTTCTAATCATAGAAATTTACAGTGTCAGTCCTCTTGCACTTAAGTCGGCATTGTGCCTTTTGTATTGAATTCGGATGCAAACTCTGTGTTTCATCGTCAATAAGAAGGTCCAAGGGATACAGTAAACCTGAAGTGAAGCGTCGGATTCTAAACTGAACTCACAGTAGAGGTTCAAATCATAGAAAGTGAGAGTGTCAGTCCTCTTGTACTTAAGTCGGCATTGTGACTTTTGTATTAAATTCGGATGCAATTTCTGTGATTCATCGTCAATAAGAAGGTGCAAGATATACAGTAAACCTGAAGTGAAGCATCGGTATCTAAAACTGGACTCACAGGAGAGGTTCAAATCATAGAAACATAGAGTGTCAGTCCTCTTGTACTTAAGTCGGCATTGTGCTTTTTGTATTAAATTCGGATGCAAACTCTGTGTTTCATCGTCAATAAGAAGTACCAAGGGATACAGTAAACCTGAAGTGAAGCATCGGAATCTAAAAGTAGACTCATAGGAAAGGTTCAAATCAAAGAAAATTAGAGTGTCAGCCCTGTTGCACTTAAGTCGGCATTGTCCCATTTGTATTAAGTTCGGATGCAAACTCTGTGTTTCTTCGTCAATAAGAAGGTCCAAGGGATACAGTAAACCTGAATTGAAGCAGCGGAATCTAAACTGAACTCACAGTAGAGGTTCAAATCATAGAAAGTGAGAGTGTCAGTCCTCTTGTACTTAAGTCGGCACTGTGCCTATTGTATGGAATTCATATGCAATTTCACTGTTTCATCGTCAATAAGAAGGTCCAAGGGATACAGTAAACCTGAAGTGAAGCATCAGAAACTAAAACTGGACTCACAAGAGAGGTTCAAACCATAGAAAGTGAGAGTGTCAGTCCTCTTGTTCTTAAGTTGGCATTGTGCCTTTTGAATTTAATTCCGATGCAATTTCTGTGTTTCATTGTCAATAAGAGGGAGCAAGGTATACAGTAAACCTGAAGTGAAGCATCGGAATCTAAAACTGGACTCACAGGAGATGTTCAAATTATAGAAAGTGAGAGTGTCAGTCCTCTTTTACTTAAGTCGGCATTGTGCCTTTTGTATTAAATTCGGATGCAAACTCTGTGTTTCATCGTCAATAAGAAGGTCCAAGGGATACAGTAAACCTTAAGTGAAATATCGGAATCTAAAACTGGACTCACAGGACAGGTTCAAATCAAAGAAAGTGAAAGGTTCAGTCATCTTGTAATTAAGTCGCCATTATGCCATTTGTATTAAATTCGGATGCAATTACTGTGTTTCATCGTCAATAAGAAGGTCCAAGAGATACAGTAAACCTGAAGTGAAGCATCAGAATCTAAAACTGGACTCACAGGAGAGGTTCAAATCATAGAAAGTGAGAGTGTCAGTCCTCTTGTTCTTAAATTGGCATTGTGCCTTTTGAATTTAATTCCGATGCAATTTCTGTGTTTCATCGTCAATAAGAGGGAGCAAGGTATACAGTAAACCTGAAGTGAAGCATCGGAATCTAAGACTGGACTCACAGGAGAGGTTCAAATCATAGAGAGTGAGAGTGTCAGTCCTCTTGTTCTTAAGTTGGCATTGTGCCTTTTGAATTTAATTCCGATGCAATTTCTGTGTTTCATCGTCAATAAGAGGAAGCAAGGTATACAGTAAACCTGAAGTGAAGCATCGGAATCTAAAACTGGACTCACAGGAGATGTTCAAATTATAGAAAGTGAGAGTGTCAGTCCTCTTGTACTTAAGTCTGCATTGTGCCTTTTGTACTGAATTCATATGCAAATTCTGTGTTTCATCGTCAATAAGAAGGTCCAAGGGATACAGTAAACCTGAAGTGAAGCATCAGAATCTAAAACTGGACTCACAAGAGAGGTTCAAACCATAGAAAGTGCGAGTGTCAGTCCTCTTGTACTTAAGTCGGCATTGTGCGTATTGTATTAAATTCGGATGCAATTTCTGTGTTTCATCGTCAATAAGAAGGTCCAAGGGATACAGTAAACCTGAAGTGAAGCATCAGAATCTAAAACTGGACTCACAGGAGAGGTTCAGATCATAGAGAGTTAGAGTGTCACTCCACTTGTACTTAAGTCGGTATTGTGCATTTTGTATTAAATTCGGATGCAATTTCTGTGTTTCATCGTCAATAAGTAGGTCCAAGGGATACAGTAAACCTGAAGTGAAGCATCGGAATCAAAACCTGGACTCACAGGAGAGGTTCAAATAATAGAAAGTTAGAGTGCCGGTCCTCTTTTACTTAAGTCAGCATTGTGCCCATTTGTATTAAATTCCGATGCAATTTCTATGTTTCATCGTCAATAAGAAGGTGCAAGGTATACAGTAAACCTGAAGTAAAGCATCGGAATCTAAAACCGGACTCACAGGAGAGGTTCAAATCATAGAAAGTGAGAGAGTCAGTGCCCTTGTACCTAAGTCGGCATTGTGACATTTGTATTAAATTCGGATGCAATTCCTGTGGTTAATAGTCAATAACTAGGGCCAAGGGATACAGTAAACCTGAAGTGAAGCATCGGAATCTACAACTAGACTCAGATGAAACGTTCAAATCATAGAAATTTACAGTGTCAGTCCTCTTGCACTTAAGTCGGCATTGTGCCTTTTGTATTGAATTCGGATGCAAACTCTGTGTTTCATCGTCAATAAGAAGGTCCAAGGGATACAGTAAATCTGAAGTGAAGCGTCGGATTCTAAACTGAACTCACAGTAGAGGTTCAATTCATAGAAAGTGAGAGTGTCAGTCCTCTTGTACTTAAGTCGGCATTGTGACTTTTGTATTAAATTCGGATGCAATTTCTGTGTTTCATCGTTAATAAGAAGGTGCAAGGAATACAGTAAACCTGAAGTGAAGCATCGGTATCTAAAACTGGACTCACAGGAGAGGTTCAAATCATAGAAACATAGAGTGTCAGTCCTCTTGTACTTTAGTCGGCATTGTGCTTTTTGTATTAAATTCGGATGCAAACTCTGTGTTTCATCGTCAATAAGAAGGTCCAAGGGATACAGTAAACCTGAATTGAAGCAGCGGAATCTAAAGTGATCTCACAGTAGAGGTTCAAATCATAGAAAGTGAGAGTGTCAGTCCTCTTGTACTTAAGTCGGCACTGTGCCTATTGTATGGAATTCATATGCAATTTCACTGTTTCATCGTCAATAAGAAGGTCCAAGGGATACAGTAAACCTGAAGTGAAGCATCAGAAACTAAAACTGGACTCACAAGAGAGGTTCAAACCATAGAAACTGAGAGTGTCAGTCCTCTTGTACTTAAGTCGGCATTGTGCGTTTTGTATTAAATTCGGATGCAATTTCTGTGTTTCATCGTCAATAAGAAGATCCAAAGGATACAGTAAACCTGAAGTGAAGCATCGGAATCTAAACTGGACTCACAGGAGAGGTTCAAATCATGGAAAGTTAGAGTGTCTGTTCTCTTGTACTTAAGTCGGCGTACTGCCTATTGAATTTAATTCCGATGCAACTTCTGTGTTTCATCGTCAATAAGAAGGTGCAAGGTATACAGTAAACTTGAAGTGAAGCATCGGAATCTAAAACTGGACTCACAGGAGCGGTTCAAATATTAGAAAGTTAGAGTGTCGGTCAACTTGTACTTAAGTCGGCATTGTGCCATTTGTATTAAATTCGGATGCAATTTCTGTGTTTCATCGTCAATAAGAAGGTGCTAGGTATACAGTAAACCTGTAGTGAAGCATCGGAATCTAAAACTGGACTCACAGGAGAGGTTCAAATCATAGAAAGTGAGAGTGTCAGTCCCCTTGTTCTTAAGTTGCCATTGTGCCTTTTGAATTTAATTCCGATGCAATTTCTGTGTTTCATCGTCAATAAGAGGGAGCAAGGTATACAGTATACCTGAAATGAAGAATCGGAATCTAAAACTGGACTCACAGGAGATGTTCAAATTATAGAAAGTGAGAGTGTCAGTCCTCTTGTACTTAGGTCGGCATTATGGCTTTTGAATTTAATTCCGATGCAATGTCTGTGTTTGATCGTCAATAAGAAGGTCCAAGGGATACAGTAAACCTGAAGTGAAGCATCGGAATCTAAAACTGGACTCACAGGAGAGGTACAAAACATAGAAAGTTAAAGTGTCACTCCGCTTGTACTTAAGTCGGTATTGTGCCTTTTGTATTAAATTCGGATGCAGTTTCTGTGTTTCATCGTCAACAAGAAGGTCCAACGGATACATTAAACCTTAAGTGAAACATCGGAATCTAAAACTGGACTCACAAGATAGGTTCAAATCATAGAAAGTGAGAGTGTGAGTCATCTTGTAATTAAGTCGGCATTGTGCCTTTTGAATTTAATTCCGATGCAATTTCTGTGTTTCGTCGTTAATAAGAGGGAGCAAGGTATACAGTAAACCTGAAATGAAGCATCGGAATATAAAACTGGACTCACAGAAGATGTTCAAATTATAGAAAGTGAGAGTGTCAGTCCTCTTGTACTTAAGCCTGCATTGTGCCATTTGTATTAAATTTTCAATTTGCAATTTCTGTGTTTCATCGTCAATAAGAAGGTCCAAGGGATACAGTAAACCTGAAGTGAAGCATCGGAATCTAAAACTGGACTCACAGGTGAGGTTCAAAACATAGAATATTAGAGTGTCAGTCCTCTTTTACTTAAGACGGCATTGTGCATTTTGTATTAAATTCGGATGCAATTTCTGTGTTTCATCGTCAATAAGAAAGTCCAAGGGATACAGTAAACCTTATGTGAAGCATCGGAATCTAAAACTGGACTCACAGGAGAGGTTCAAAACATAGAATATTACAGTGTCAGTCCTCTTTTACTTAAGACAGCATTGTGCATTTTGTATTAAATTCGGATGCAATTTCTGTGTTTCATCGTCAATAGGAAGGTCCAAGGGATACAGTAAACCTGAAGTGAAGCATCGGAATCTAAAACTGGCCTCACAGGAGAGGTTCAAATCATAGAAAGTGAGAGTGTCAGTCATCTTGTAATTAAGTCGGCATTGTGCCTTTTGAATTTAATTCCGATGCAATTTCTGTGTTTCATCGTCAATAAGAGGGTGGAAGGTATACTGTAAACCTGAAGTGAAGCATCGGAATCTAAAACTGGACTAAAGGAGATGTTCAAATTATAGAATGTGAGAGTGTCAGTCCTCTTTCACTTAAGTCGGCATTGTGCCTTTTCAATTTAATTGCGATTCAATTTCTGTGTTTCATCGTCAATTAGAAGGCCCAAGGGATACAGTAAACCTGAAGTGAAGCATCGGAATCTAAAACTGGACGCACAGGAGAGGTTCAAATCATAGAAAGTGAGAGTGTCAGTCCTCTTGCACTTAAGTCGGAATTGTGATATTTGTATTAATTTCGGATGCAATTTCTGTGTTTCATCGTCAATAAGAAGGGCCAAGGGATACAGTAAACCTGAAGTGCAGCATCGGAATCTAAAAGTGGACTCACAGGAGAGGTTCAAATCATAGAAAATGAGAGTGTCAGGCCTCTTGTACTTAAGTCGGCATTGTGCCTTTTGTATTAAATTCGGATGCAATTTCTGTGTTTCATCGTCAATAAGAAGGTGCAAGGTATACAGTAAACCTGAAGTGAAGCATCGGAATCTAAAACTGGACTCACAGGATAGTTTCAACTCATAGAATGTGAGAGTATCAGTCCTCTTGTACTTGAGTCGTCATTGTTCCTTTTGTATTAAATTCAGATGTAATTTCTGTGTTTCATCGTCAATAAGAAGGTCCAAGGGATACAGTAAACCTGAAGTGAAGCATCGGAATCTAAAAGTAGACTCAAAGGAGAGGTTCAAATCATAGATAATTAGAATGTCATTCCTCTTGCACATTAGTCGGCATTGTCCCTTTTGTATTAAATTCGGATGCAAACTCTGTGTTTCTTCGTCAATAAGAAGGTCCAAGGGATAAAGTAAACCTGAATTGAAGCAGCGGAATCAAACTGAACTCACAGTAGAGGTTCAAATCATAGAAAGTGAGAGTGTCAGTCCTCTTGTACTTAAGTCGGCATTGTGCCTTTTGTATTGAATTCGTATGCAATTTCTGTGTTTCATCGTCAATAAGAAGGTGCAAGGTATACAGTAAACCTGAAGTGAAGCATCGGAATCTAAAACTGGACTCACAAGAGAGGTTCAAACCATAGATAGTGAGAGTGTCAATCCTCTTGTACTTATGTCGGCATTGTGCGTTTTATATTAAATTCGGATGCAATTTCTGTGTTTAATCGTCAATAAGAAGGTCCAAGGGATACAGTAAACCTGAAGTGAAGAATCAGAATCTAAAACTGGACTCACAGGAGAGGTTCAGATCATAGAGAGTTAGAGTGTCACTCCTCTTGTACTTAAGTCGGTATTGTGCATTTTGTATTAAATTCGGATGCAATTTCTGTGTTTCATCGTCAATAAGAAGGTCTAAGGGATACAGAAAACCTGAAGTGAAGCATCGGAATCTAAACTGGACTCACAGGAGAGGTTCAAATCATAGAAAGTTAGAGTGTCAGTCCTCTTGTACTTAAGTCGGCGTGGTGCCTATTGAATTTAATTCCGATGCAATTTCTGTGTTTCATCGTCAATAAGAAGGTCCAAGGGATACAGTAATCCTGAAGTGAAGCATCAAAATCTAAAACTGGACTCACAGGAGAGCTTCAATTCATAGAAAGCGAGAGTGTCAGTCCTCCTGTACCTAAGTCGGCATTGTGCCATTTGTATTAAATTCATATGCAATTCCAGTGTTTGATAGTCAATAACAAGGTCCAAGGGATACAGTAAACCTGAAGTGAAGCATCGGAATCTAAAACTAGACTCACAGGAGAGGTTCAAATCATAGAAATTTACAGTGTCAGTCCTCTTGCACTTAAGTTGCCATTGTGCCTTTTGTATTAAAGTCGGATGGAAACTCTGTGTTTCATCGTCAATAAGAATGTGTAAGGTATACAGTAAACCTGAAGTGAAGCATCGGAATCTAAAACTGGACTCACAGGAGAGGTTCAAATCATAGACACTTAGAGTGTCAGTCCTCTTGTACTTAAGTCAGCATTGTGCCTTTTGTATTAAATTCGGATGCAAACTCTGTGTTTCATCGTCAATAAGAAGAACCAAGGGATACAGTAAACCTGAAGTGAAGCATCGGAATCTTAAACTAGACTCACAGTAGAGGTTCAAAACATAGAAAGTGAGAGTGTCAGTCCTCTTGTACTTAAGTCGGCATTGTGCCGTTTGTATTAAATTCGGATGCAATTTCTGTGTTTCATCGTCAATAAGAAGGTCCAAGGGATACAGTAAACCTGAAGTGAAGCATCGGAATCTAAAACTGGACTCACAGTAGAGGTTCAAATCATAGAAAGTGAGAGTGTCAGTCCTCTTCATCTTAAGTTGGCATTGTGCCTTTTGTATTAAATTCGGATGCAATTTCTGTGTTTCATCGTCAATAAGAAGGTCCAAGGAATGCAGTAAACCTGAAGTGAAGCATCAGAATCTAAAACTGGACTCACAGGAGAGGTTCAAATCATAGAGAGTTAGAGTGTCACTCCTCTTGTACTTAAGTCGGTATTGTGCCTTTTGTATTAAATTCGGATGCAATTTCTGTGTTTCATCGTCAATAAAAAGGTCCAAGGGATACAGTAAACCTGAAGTGAAGCATCGGAATCTAAAACTGAACTCACAGGAGAGGTTCAAACAATTGAAAGTTAGAGTGTCAGTCCTCTTGTACTTAAGTTGGCGTGGTGCCTTTTGAATTTAATTCCGATGCAACTTCTGTGTTTCATCGTCAATAAGAAGGTCCAAGGTATACAGTAAACCTGAAGTGAAGTATCGGAATCTAAAACTGGACTCACAGGAGAGGTTCAAATCATAGAAAGTGAGAGTGTCAGTCCTCTTGTACTTAAGTCGCCATTGTGCCTTTTGTATTAAATTCGGATGCAATTTCTGAGTTTCATCGTCAATAAGAATGTCCAAGGGATACAGTAAACCTGAAGTGAAGCATCGGAATCTAAAAGTGGACTCACAGGAGAGGTTCAATTCATAGAAATTTAGAGTGGTAGTCCTCTTGTACTTAAGTCGGCATTGTGCCTTTAGTAATAAATTCGGATGCAAACTCTGTGTTTCATCGTCAATAAGAAGGTCCAAAGGATAAAGCAAACCTGAAGTGAAGCATCGGAATCGAAAACTGGACTCACAGGAGAGGTTCAAATCATAGAAAGTTTGAGTGTCAGTCCTCTTGTACTTAAGTCGGCATTGTGCCTTTTGAATTTATTCCGATACAATTTTTGTGTTTCATCGTCATTAAGAAGGTCCAAGGGATACAGCAAACCTGAAGTGAAGCATCGGAATCTAAAACTGGACTCGCAGGAGAGTTTCAAATCATAGAAAGTGAGAGTGTCGGTCCTCTTGTACTTAAGTCGGCATTGTGCCACTTGTATTAAATTCGGATGCAATTTCTGTGTTTCATCCTCAATATGAAGGTCCAAGCGATACAGTAAACCTGAAGTGAAGCGTCGGATTCTGAAATTGGACTCACAGGAGAGGTTCAAATCATATAAAGTTAGAGTGTCCCTCCTCTTGTACTTAAGTCGTTATTGTACCATTTGAATTAAATACGGATGCAATTTCTGTGTTTTTTCGTCAATTAGAAGGTCCAAGGGATACAGTAAACCTGAAGTGAAGCATCCGAATCTAATACTGACCTCACAGGAGATGTTCGAATCATAGAAAGTGAGAGTGTCACTCCTCTTGTACTTAAGTCGAAATTGTGCCATTTGTATTAAATTCGGATGCAATTTCTGTGTTTCATCGTCAATAAGAAGGTCCAAGGGATACAGTAAACCTGAAGTGAAGCATTGGAATCTAAAACTGGACTCACAGGAGAGGTTCAAATCATAGAAAGTGAGAGTGTCAGTCCTCTTGCAGTTAAGTCGGCATTGTGCCATTTGTATTAAATTCGGATGCAATTTCTGTGTTTCATCTTCAATAAGAATGTCCAAGGGATACAGTAAAGCTGAAGTGAAGCATCAGAATCTAAAACTAGTCTCACAGGAGAGGTTCAAATCATAGAAAGTTAGAGTGTCAGTCCTCTTGCACTTAAGTCGGCATTGTGCCTTTTGTATTAAATTCGGATGCAAACCCTGTGTTTCATCGTCAATAAGAAGGTCCAAGGGATACAGTAAACCTGAAGTGAAGCATCGGAATCTAAAACTGGACTCACAGGAGAGGTTCAAATCATAGAAAGTTAGAGTGTCATTCCTCTTGTACTTAAGTCGGCGTGTTGCCTTTTGAATTTAATTCCCATGCAACTTCTGTGTTTCATCGTCAATATGAAGGTGCAAGGTATACAGTTAACCTGAAGTGAAGCATCGGAAACTAAAACTGGACTCACAGGAGAGGTTCAAATCATAGAAAGTGAGAGTGTCAGTCCTTTTGTACTTAAGTCGCCATTGTGCCTTTTGTATTAAATTCAAATGCAATTTCTTTGTTTCATCGTAAATAAGAAGGTCCAAGGGATACTGTAAACCTGAAGTAAAGCATCGGAATCTAAAACTGGACTCGCAGGAGAGGTTCAAATCATAGAAAGTTAGAGTGTCACTCCTCTTGTACTTAAGTCGTTATTGTGCCACTTGTATTAAATACGGATGCAATTTCTGTGTTTTTTCGTCAATAAGAAGGTCCAAGGGATACAGTTAACTTGAAGTGAAGCATCCAAATCTAAAACTGACCTCACAGGAGAGGTTCGAATCATAGAAAGTAAGAGTGTCAGTCCTCTTGTACTTAAGTCGGCATTGTGCCATTTTTATTAAATTCGGAAGCAATTTCGGTGCTTCATCGTCAATAAGAAGGTCCAAGGGATACAGTAAACCTGAAGTGAAGCATCGGAATCTAAAACTGGACTCACAGGAGAGGTTCAAATCATAGAAAGTGAGAGTGTCAGTCCTCTTGTACTTAAGTCGGCATTGTGCAATTTGCATTAAATTCGGATGCAATTTCTGTGTTTCATCTTCAATAAGAAGGTCCAAGGGATACAGTAAACCTGAAGTGATGCATCGGAATCTAAAACTAGACTCACAAGAGACGTTCAAATCATAGAAAGCTAGAGTGTCAGTCCTCTTGCACGTAAGTCGGCATTGTGCCTTTTGTAATAAATTCGGATGCAAACTCTGTGTTTCATCGTCAATAAGAAGGTCCAACGGATACAGTAAACCTGAAGTGAAGCATCGGAATCTAAAACTGGACTCACAGGAGAGGTTCAGAACATAGGAAGTTAGAGTGTCAGTCCTCTTGTACTTAAGTCGGCGTGGTGCCTATTGAATTTAATTCCGATGCAACTTCTGTGTCTCATCGTCAATAAGAAGGTGCAAGGTATACAGTAAACCTGAAGTGAAGCATCGGAATCTGAAACTGGGCTCACAGGAGAGGTTCAAATCATAGAAAGTGAAAGTGTCAGTCCACTTGTACTTTAGCCGCCATTGTGCCGTTTGTATTAAATTCGGATGCAATTTCTGTGTTTCATCGTCAATAAGAAGGTCCAAGGGATACAGTAAACCTGAAGTATAGCATCGGAATCTAAAACTGGACTCACAGGACAGGTTCAAATTATAGAAAGTTTGAGTTTCAATCCTCTTGTACTTAAGTCGGCATTGTGCCTTTTGAATTTAATTCCGATGCAATTTCTGTGTTTCATCGTCAATAAGATGGTCCAAGGGATACAGTAAACATTAAGCGAAGCATCGGAATCTAAAACTGGACTCACAGGAGAGGTTCAAATCATAGAGAGTGAGAGTGTCAGTCCTCTTTCACTTAAGTCGGCATGTGCCTTTTGAATTTAATTCCGATGCAATTTCTGTGTTTCATCGTCAATAAGAAGGTCCAAGGGATACAGTAAACCTGAAGTGAAGTATCGGAATCTAAAACTGTACACACAGGAGAGGTTCAAGTCATAGAAATTGAGAGTGTCGGTCCTCTTGTACTTAAGTCGGCGTTGTGCCATTTGTATTAAATTCGGATGCAATTTCTGTGTTTCATCGTCAATAACAAGGTCCAAGGGACACAGTAAACCTGAAGTGAAGCATCGGAATCTAAAACTGGCCTCACAGGAGAGATTCAAATCATAGATATAGTGTCACTCCTCTTGTACTTAAGTCGGTATTGTGCCTTTTGTATTAAATTCGGATGCAATTTCTGTGTTTCATCGTCAATAAGAAGGTCCAAGGGATACAGTAAACCTGAAGTGAAGCATCGGAATCTAAAACTGGACTCACAGGAGAGGTTCAAATCATTGAAAGTTAGAATGTCAGTCCTCTTTTACTTATGTCGGCATTGTGCCATTTGTATTAAATTCGGATGCAATTTCTATGTTTCATCGTCAATAAGAAGGTCCAAGGGATACAGTAAACCTGAAGTGAAGCATCAGAATCTAAAACTGGACTCACGAGAAAGGTTCAAATCATAGAAAGTTAGAGTGTCAGTCCTCTTGCACTTAAGTCGGCATTGTGCCTTTTGTATTAAATTCGGATGCAAACCCTGTGTTTCATCGTCAATAAGAAGGTCCAAGGGATACAGTACACCTGAAGTGAAGCATCGGAATCTAAAACTGGACTCACAGGAGAGGTTCAAATCATAGAAAGTTAGAGTGTCATTCCTCTTAAGTCGGCGTGTTGCCTTTTGAATTTAATTCCCATGCAACTTCTGTGTTTCATCGTCAATAAGAAGGTGCAAGGTATACAGTTAACCTGAAGTGAAGCATCGGAATCTAAAACTGGACTTACAGGAGAGGTTCAAATCATAGAAAGTGAGAGTGTCAGTCCTTTTGTACTTAAGTCGCCATTGTGCCTTTTGTATTAAATTCAAATGCAATTTCTGTGTTTCATCGTAAATAAGAAGGTCCAAGGGATACTGTAAACCTGAAGTAAAGCATCGGAATCTAAAACTGGACTCACAGGAGAGGTTCAAATCATAGAAAGTGAAAGTGTCAGTCCTCTTTCACTTAAGTCGGCATTGTGCCTTTTGAATTTAATTCCGATGCAATTTCTGTGTTTCACCGTCAATAAGAAGGTCCAAGGGATACAGTAAACCTGAAGTGAAGTATCGGAATCTAAAACTGTACACACAGGAGAGGTTCAAATCATAGAAATTGAGAGTGTCGGTCCTCTTGTACTTAAGTCGGCGTTGTGCCATTTGTATTAATTTCGGATGCAATTTCTGTGTTTCATCGTCAATAAGAATGTCCAAGGGACACAGTAAACCTGAAGTGAAGCATCGGAATCTAAAACTGGACTCACAGGAGAGATTCAAATCATAGATATAGTGTCACTCCTCTTGTACTTAAGTCGGTATTGTGCCTTTTGTATTAAATTCGGATGCAATTTCTGTGTTTCATCGTCAATAAGAATGTCCAAGGGACACAGTAAACCTGAAGTGAAGTATCGGAATCTAAAACTGTACACACAGGAGAGGTTCAAATCATAGAAATTGAGAGTGTCAGTCCTCTTGCACTTAAGTCGGCATTGTGCCTTTTGTATTAAATTCGGATGCAAACCCTGTGTTTCATCGTCAATAAGAAGGTCCAAGGGATACAGTAAACCTGAAGTGAAGCATCGGAATCTAAAACTGGACTCACGGGAGAGGTTCAAATCATAGAAAGTCAGAGTGTCAGTCCACTTTTACTTAAGCAGCATTGTGCGTTTTGAATTTAATTGCGATGCAATTTCCGTGTCTCATCGTCAATAAGAAGGTCCAAGGGATATAGTTAACCTGAAGTGAAGCATCGGAATCTAAAACTGGACTGACAGGAGAGGTTCAAATCATAGAAAGTGAGAGTGTCTGTCCTCTTGTACTTAAGTCGGCATTGTGCCATTTGTATTAAATTCGGATGCAATTTCTGTGTTTCATCTTCAATAAGAAGGTCCAAGGGATACAGTAAACCTGAAGTGAAGCATCAGAAGTAAAACTGGACTCAAAGGAGAGGTTCAAATCATAGAAAGTGAGAGTGTCAGTCCTCTTGCACTTAAGTCAGCATTGTGCCTTTTGTATTAAATTCCGATGCAATTTCTGTGTTTCATCGTCGATAAGAAGGTCCAAGGGATACAGTAAACCTGAAGTGAAGCATCGGAATCTAAAAGTGGACTCACAGGAGAGGTTCAAATCATAGAAAGTTAGAGTGTCAGTCCTCTTGTACTTAAGTCGGCGTGGTGCATTTTGAATTTAATTCCCATGCAACTTCTGTGTTTCAGCGTCAATAAGAAGGTGCACGGTATACAGTAAACCTGAAGTGAAGCATCGGAATCTAAAACTGGACTCACAGGAGAGGTTCAAATCATCGAAACTTAGAGTGTCAGTCCTCTTGTACTTTAGTCGCCATTGTGCCTTTTGTATTAAATTCGGATGCAATTTCTGTGTTTCATCGTAAATAAGAAGGTCCAAGGGATACAGTAAACCTGAAGTAGAGCATCGGAATCTAAAACTGGACTCACAGGACAGGTTCAAATCATTGAAAGTTAGAGTGTCACTCCTCTTGTACTTAAGTCGGTATTGTGCCTTTTGGATTAAATTCGGATGCAATTACAGTGTTTCATCGTCAATAAAAAGGTCCAAGGCATACAGTAAACCTGAAGTGAAGCATCGGAATCTAAAACTGGACTCACAGGAGAGGTTCAAATCATAGTGAGTGAGAGTGTCAGTCCTCTTGCACTTAAGTCGCCATTGTGATTTTTGTATTAAATTCGGATGCAATTTCTGTGTTTCATCGTCAATAAGACGGTCCGAGGGATACAGTAAACCTGAAGTGAAGAATCGGAATCCAAAACTGGACTCACAAGAGAGGTTCAAGTCATGGAAAGTTAGAGTGTCAGTCCTCTTGTACTTATGTCGGCGAGGTGCCTTTTGAATTTAATTCCGATGCAACTTCTGTGTTTCATCGTCAATAAGAAGGTGCAAGGTATACAGTAAACCTGAAGTGAAGCATCGGAATCTGAAACTGGACTCACAGGAGAGGTTCAAATCATAGAAATTGAGAGTCTCAGTCGTCTTGTACTTAAGTCGCCATTGTGCCACTTGTATTAAATTCGGATGCAATTTCTGTGTTTCATCGTCAATAAGAAGGTCCAAGGGATACAGTAAACCTGAAGTGAAACATCGGAATCTAAAACTGGACTCACAGGAGAGGTTCAAATCATAGAAAGTTAGAGTGTCACTCCTCCTGTATTTAAGTCGCTATTGTGCCACTTGTATTAAATACGGATGCAATTTCTATGTTTTTTCGTCAATAAGAAGGCCCAAGGAATACAATTAACCTGAAGTGAAGCATCCGAATCTTAAACTGACCTCACAGGAGAGGTTCGAATCATAGAAAATAAGAGTGTCAGTCCTCTTGTACTTAAGTCGGCATTGTGCCATTTGTATTAAATTCGGACGCAATTTCGGTGTTTCATCGTCAATAAGAAGGTCCAAGTGATACAGTAAACCTGAAGTGAAGCATCGGAATCTAAAACTGGACTCACAGGAGAGGTTCAAATCATAGAAAGTGAGAGTGTCAGTCCTCTTGTACTTAAGTCGGCATTGTGCCATTTGTATTAAATTTGGATGCAATTTCTGTGTTTCATCTTCAATAAGATGGTCCAAGGGATACAGTAAACCTGAAATGAAGCCTCGGAATCTAAAACTAGACTCACAGGAGAGGCTCAAATCATAGAAAGTTAGAGTGTCAGTCCTCTTGCACGTAAGTCGGCATTGTGCCTTTTGTATTATATTCGGATGCAAACTCTGTGTTTCATCGTCAATAAGAAGGTCCAAGGGATACAGTAAACCAGAAGTGAAGCATCGGAATCTAAAACTGGACTCACAGGAGAGGTTCAGAACATAGAAATTTAGAGTGTCAGTCCTCTTGTACTTAAGTCGGCGTGGTGCCTTTTGAATTTAATTCCGATGCAACTTCTGTGTCTCGTCGTCAATAAGAAGGTGCAAGGTATACAGTAAACCTGAAGTGAAGCACCGGAATCTAAAACTGGGCACACAGGAGAGGTTCAAATCATAGAAAGTGAAAGTGTCAGTCCAGTTGTACTTTAGTCGCCATTGTGCCGTTTGTATTAAATTCGGATGCAATTTCTGTGTTTCATCGTCAATAAGAAGGTCCAAGGGATACAGTAAACCTGAAGTATAGCATCGGAATCTAAAACTGGACTCACAGGAGAGGTTCAAATCATAGAAAGTTTGAGTTTCAGTCCTCTTGTACTTAAGTCGGCATTGTGCCTTTTGACTTTAATTCCGATGCAATTTCTGTGTTTCATCGTCAATAAGATGGTCCAAGGGATACAGTAAACATTAAGCGAAGCATCGGAATCTAAAACTGGACTCACAGGAGAGGTTCAAATCATTGAGAGTGAGAGTGTCAGTCCTCTTTTACTTAAGTCGGCATTGTGCCTTTTGAATTTAATTCCGATGCAATTTCTGTGTTTCATCGTCAATAAGAAGGTCCAAGGGATACAGTAAAATTGAAGTGAAGTATCGGAATCTAAAACTGTACACACAGGAGAGGTTCAAATCATAGAAATTGAGAGTGTCGGTCCTCTTGTACTTAAGTCGGCGTTGTGCCATCTGTATTAAATTCGGATGCAATTTCTGTGTTTCATCGTCAATAAGAAGGTCCAAGGGACACAGTAAACCTGAAGTGGAGCATCGGAATCTAAAACTGGACTCACAGGAGAGATTCAAATCATAGATATAGTGTCACTCCTCTTGTACTTAAGTCGGTATTGTGCCTTTTGTATTAAATTCGGATGCAATTTCTGTGTTTCATCGTCAATAAGAAGGTCCAAGGGATACAGTAAACCTGAAGTGAAGCATCGGAATCTAAAACTGGACTCACAGGAGAGGTTCAAATCATAGAAAGTTAGAGTGTCAGTCCTCTTTTACTTAAGTCATCATTGTGCCTTTTGTATTAACTTCCGATGCAATTTCTATGTTTCATCGTCAAAAAGAAGGTGCAAGATATACAGTAAACCTGAAGTGAAGCATCGGAATCTAAAACCGGACTCACAGGAGAGGTTCAAATCAAAGAAATTGAGAGTGTCAGTCCTCTTGTACTTAAGTCGGCATTGTGCCATTTGTATTAAATTCGGATGCAATTTCTGTGTTTCATCGTCAATAAGAAGGTCCAAGGGATACAGTAAACCTGAAGTGAAGCATCGGAATCTAAAAATGGACTCACAGGAGAGGTTCAAATCATAGAAAGTGAGAGTGTCAGTCCTCTTGTACTTAAGTCGGCATTGTGCCATTTGTATTAAATTCGGATGCACATTCTGTGTTTCATCTTCAATAAGAAGGTCCAAGGGATACAGTAAACCTGAAGTGAAGCATCGGAATCTAAAACTGGACTCGCAGGAGAGGTTCCAATCATAGAAAGTGAGAGTGTCAGTCCTTTTGTACTTAAGTCGCCATTGCGCCTTTTGTATTAAATTCGGATGCCATTTCTGTGATTCATCGTAAATAAGAAGGTTCAAGCGATACTGTAAACCTGAAGTAAAGCATCGGAATCTAAAACTGGACTCACAGGAGAGGTTCAAATCATAGAAAGTTGAGTGTCACTCCTCTCGTACTTAAGTCGGAATGGTGCCTTTTGGATTAAATTCGGATGCAATTTCTGTGTTTCATCGTCAATAAACAGGTCCAAGGGATACAGTAAACCTGAAGTGAAGAATCGGAATCCAAAACTGGACTCACAGGAGAGGTTCAAGTCGTAGAAAGTTAGAGTTTCAGTCCTCTTGTACTTATGTCGGCGAGGTGCCTTTTGAATTTAATTCCGATGCAACTTCTGTTCTTAATCGTCAATAAGAAGGTGCAAGGTATACAGTAAACCTGAAGTGAAGCATCGGAATCTGAAACTGGACTCACAGGAGAGGTTCAAATCATAGAAATTGAGAGTCTCAGTCCTCTTGTACTTAAGTCGCCATTGTGCCATTTGTATTAAATTCGGATGCAATTTCTGTGTTTCATCGTCAATAAGAAGGTCCAAGGGATACAGTAAACCTGAAGTGAAACATCGGAATCTAAAACTGGACTCACAGGAGAGGTTCAAATCATAGAAAGTTAGAGTGTCACTCCTCTTGTACTTAAGTCGCTATTGTGCCAGTTGTATTAAATACGGATGCAATTTCTGTGTTTTTTCGTCAATTAGAAGGTCCAAGGAATACAATTAACCTGAAGTGAAGCATCCGAATCTGAAACTGACCTCACAGGAGAGGTTCGAATCATAGAAAGTAAGAGTGTCAGTCCTCTTGTACTTAAGTCGGCATTGTGCCATTTGTATTAAATTCGGATGCAATTTCCGTGTTCCATCGTCAATAAGAAGGTCCAAGTGATACAGTAAACCTGAAGTGAAGCATCGGAATCTAAAACTGGACTCACAGGAGAGGTTCAAATCATAGAAAGTGAGAGTGTCAGTCCTCTTATACTTAAGTCGGCATTGTGCCATTTGTATTAAATTCGGATGCAATTTCTGTGTTTCATTTTCAATAAGATGGTCCAAGGGATATAGTAAACCTGAAGTGAAGCATCGGAATCTAAAACTAGACTCACAGGAGAGGCTCAAATCATAGAAAGTTACAGTGTCAGTCCTCTTGCACGTAAGTCGGCATTGTGCCTTTTGTATTAAATTCGGATGCAAACTCTGTGTTTCATCGTCAATAAGAAGGCCCAAGGGATACAGTAAACCTGAAGTGAACCATCGGAATCTAAAACTGGAGTCACAGGAGAGGTTCAGAACATAGAAATTTAGAGTGTCAGTCCTCTTGTACTTAAGTCGGCGTGGTGCCTT
Source organism: Schistocerca serialis cubense (assembly GCF_023864345.2). Classification (NCBI taxonomy): domain Eukaryota; kingdom Metazoa; phylum Arthropoda; class Insecta; order Orthoptera; family Acrididae; genus Schistocerca; species Schistocerca serialis. The sequence continues at coordinate 18,939,588 of NC_064648.1, forward strand.
TTGAATTTAATTCCGATGCAACTTCTGTGGCTCATCGTCAATAAGAAGGTGCAAGGTATACAATAAACCTGAAGTATAGCATCGGAATCTAAAACTGGACTCACAGGAGAGGTTCAAATCATAGAAAGTTTGAGTTTCAGTCCTCTTGTACTTAAGTCGGCATTGTGCCTTTTGACTTTAATTCCGATGCAATTTCTGTGTTTCATCGTCAATAAGATGGTCCAAGGGATACAGTAAACATTAAGCGAAGCATCGGAAAATAAAACTGGACTCACAGGAGAGGTTCAAATCATTGAGAGTGAGAGTGTCAGTCCTCTTTTACTTAAGTCGGCATTGTGCCTTTTGAATTTAATTCCGATGCAATTTCTGTGTTTCATCGTCAATAAGAAGGTCCAAGGGATACAGTAAAATTGAAGTGAAGTATCGGAATCTAAAACTGTACACACAGGAGAGGTTCAAATCATAGAAATTGAGAGTGTCGGTCCTCTTGTACTTAAGTCGGCGTTGTGCGATCTGTATTAAATTCGGATGCAATTTCTGTGTTTCATCGTCAATAAGAAGGTCCAAGGGACACAGTAAACCTGAAGTGGAGCATCGGAATCTAAAACTGGACTCACAGGAGAGATTCAAATCATAGATATAGTGTCACTCCTCTTGTACTTAAGTCGGTATTGTGCCTTTTGTATTAAATTCGGATGCAATTTCTTTGTTTCATCGTCAATAAGAAGGTCCAAGGGATACAGTAAACCTGAAGTGAAGCATCGGAATCTAAAACTGGACTCACAGGAGAGGTTCAAATCATTGAAAGTTAGAGTGTCAGTCCTCTTTTACTTAAGTCATCATTGTGCCTTTTGTATTAACTTCCGATGCAATTTCTATGTTTCATCGTCAAAAAGAAGGTGCAAGATATACAGTAAACCTGAAGTGAAGCATCGGAATCTAAAACCGGACTCACAGGAGAGGTTCAAATCAAAGAAATTGAGAGTGTCAGTCCTCTTGTACTTAAGTCGGCATTGTGCCATTTGTATTAAATTCGGATGCAATTTCTGTGTTTCATCGTCAATAAGAAGGTCCAAGGGATACAGTAAACCTGAAGTGAAGCATCGGAATCTAAAAATGGACTCACAGGAGAGGTTCAAATCATAGAAAGTGAGAGTGTCAGTCCTCTTGTACTTAAGTCGGCATTGTGCCATTTGTATTAAATTCGGATGCACATTCTGTGTTTCATCTTCAATAAGAAGGTCCAAGGGATACAGTAAACCTGAAGTGAAGCATCGGAATCTAAAACTGGACTCGCAGGAGAGGTTCCAATCATAGAAAGTGAGAGTGTCAGTCCTTTTGTACTTAAGTCGCCATTGCGCCTTTTGTATTAAATTCGGATGCCATTTCTGTGATTCATCGTAAATAAGAAGGTTCAAGCGATACTGTAAACCTGAAGTAAAGCATCGGAATCTAAAACTGGACTCACAGGAGAGGTTCAAATCATAGAAAGTTGAGTGTCACTCCTCTCGTACTTAAGTCGGAATGGTGCCTTTTGGATTAAATTCGGATGCAATTTCTGTGTTTCATCGTCAATAAACAGGTCCAAGGGATACAGTAAACCTGAAGTGAAGAATCGGAATCCAAAACTGGACTCACAGGAGAGGTTCAAGTCATAGAAAGTTAGAGTTTCAGTCCTCTTGTACTTATGTCGGCGAGGTGCCTTTTGAATTTAATTCCGATGCAACTTCTGTTCTTCATCGTCAATAAGAAGGTGCAAGGTATACAGTAAACCTGAAGTGAAGCATCGGAATCTGAAACTGGACTCACAGGAGAGGTTCAAATCATAGAAATTGAGAGTCTCAGTCCTCTTGTACTTAAGTCGCCATTGTGCCATTTGTATTAAATTCGGATGCAATTTCTGTGTTTCATCGTCAATAAGAAGGTCCAAGGGATACAGTAAACCTGAAGTGAAACATCGGAATCTAAAACTGGACTCACAGGAGAGGTTCAAATCATAGAAAGTTAGAGTGTCACTCCTCTTGTACTTAAGTCGCTATTGTGCCACTTGTATTAAATACGGATGCAATTTCTGTGTTTTTTCGTCAATTAGAAAGTCCAAGGAATACAATTAACCTGAAGTGAAGCATCCGAATCTGAAACTGACCTCACAGGAGAGGTTCGAATCATAGAAAGTAAGAGTGTCAGTCCTCTTGTACTTAAGTCGGCATTGTGCCATTTGTATTAAATTCGGATGCAATTTCCGTGTTCCATCGTCAATAAGAAGGTCCAAGTGATACAGTAAACCTGAAGTGAAGCATCGGAATCTAAAACTGGACTCACAGGAGAGGTTCAAATCATAGAAAGTGAGAGTGTCAGTCCTCTTATACTTAAGTCGGCATTGTGCCATTTGTATTAAATTCGCATGCAATTTCTGTGTTTCATTTTCAATAAGATGGTCCAAGGGATATAGTAAACCTGAAGTGAAGCATCGGAATCTAAAACTAGACTCACAGGAGAGGCTCAAATCATAGAAAGTTACAGTGTCAGTCCTCTTGCACGTAAGTCGGCATTGTGCCTTTTGTATTAAATTCGGATGCAAACTCTGTGTTTCATCGTCAATAAGAAGGCCCAAGGGATACAGTAAACCTGAAGTGAACCATCGGAATCTAAAACTGGAGTCACAGGAGAGGTTCAGAACATAGAAATTTAGAGTGTCAGTCCTCTTGTACTTAAGTCGGCGTGGTGCCTTTTGAATTTAATTCCGATGCAACTTCTGTGGCTCATCGTCAATAAGAAGGTGCAAGGTATACAATAAACCTGAAGTGAAGCACCGGAATCTAAAACTGGGCTCACAGGAGAGGTTCAAATCATAGAAAGTGAAAGTGTCAGTCCACTTGTACTTTAGTCGCCATTGTGCCGTTTGTATTAAATTCGGATGCAATTTCTGTGTTTCATCGTCAATAAGAAGGTCCAAGGGATACAGTAAACCTGAAGTATAGCATCGGAATCTAAAACTGGACTCACAGGAGAGGTTCAAATCATAGAAAGTTTGAGTTTCAGTCCTCTTGTACTTAAGTCGGCATTGCGACTTTTGAATTTAATTCCGATGCAATTTCAGTGTTTCATCGTCAATAAGATGGTCCAAGGGATACAGTAAACATTAAGCGAAGCATCGGAATCTAAAACTGGACTCACAGGAGAGGTTCAAATCATACAGAGTGAGAGTGTCAGTCCTCTTTTACTTAAGTCGGCATTGTGCCTTTTGAATTTAATTCCGATGCAATTTCTGTGTTTCATCGGCAATAAGAAGGTCCAAGGGATACAGTAAAATTGAAGTGAAGTATCGGAATCTAAAACTGTACACACAGGAGAGGTTCACATCATAGAAATTGAGAGTGTCACTCCTCTTGTACTTAAGTCGGTATTGTGCCTTTTGTATTAAATTCGGATGCAATTTCTGTGTTTCATCGTCAATAAGAAGGTCCAAGGGATACACTAAACCTGAGGTGAAGCATCGGAATCTAAAACTGGACTCACAGGAGAGGTTCAAATCATAGAAAGTTAGAGTGTCAGTCCTCTTTTACTTAAGTCATCATTGTGCCTTTTGTATTAACTTCCGATGCAATTTCTATGTTTCATCGTCAATAAGAAGGAGCAAGATATACAGTAAACCTGAAGTGAAGCATCGGAATCTAAAACCGGACTCACAGGAGAGGTTCAAATCATACAAATTGAGAGTGTCAGTCCTCTTGTACTTAAGTTGGCATTGTGCCATTTGTATTAAATTCGGATGCAATTTCTGTGTTTCATCGTCAATAAGAAGGTCCAAGGGATACAGTAAACCTGAAGTGAAGCATCAGAATCTAAAAATGTACTCACAGGAGAGGTTCAAATCATAGAAAGTGAGAGTGTCAGTCCTCTTGTACTTAAGTCGGCATTGTGCCATTTGTATTAAATTCGGATGCACATTCTGTGTTTCATCTTCAATAAGAAGATCCAAGGGATACAGTAAACCTGAAGTGAAGCATCGGAATCTAAAACTGGACTCGCAGGAGAGGTTCCAATCATAGAAAATGAGAGTGTCAGTCCTCTTGTACTTAAGTCGGTATTGTGCTTTTGTATTAAATTCGTATGCTATTTCTGTGTTTCCTCGTCAATAAGAAGGTCCAAGGGATACGGTAAACCTGAAGTGAAGCATCGGAATCTAAAACTGGACTCACAGGAGAGGTTCAAATCATAGAAAGTTAGAGTATCAGTCCTCTTGTACTTAAGTCGGTATTGTGCCTTTTGTATTAAATTCGTATGCTATTTCTGTGTTTCCTCGTCAATAAGAAGGTCCAAGGGATACAGTAAACCTGAAGTGAAGCATCAGAAGTTAAAACTGGACTCACAGGTGAGGTTAAAATCATAGAAAGTGAGAGTGTCAGTCCTCTTTTACTTAAGTCGGCATTGTGCGTTTTGAATTTAATTCCGATGCAATTTCTGTGTTTCATTGTCAATAAGAAGGTCCAAGGGATACAGTAAACCTGAAGTGAAGCATCGGAATCTAAAACTGGACTAACAGGAGAGGTTCAAATCATAGAAAGTGAGAGTGTCAGTCCTCTTGTACTTAAGTCGGCATTGTGCCATTTGTATTAAATTCGGATGCACATTCTGTGTTTCATCTTCAATAAGAAGATCCAAGGGATACAGTAAACCTGAAGTGAAGCATCAGAAGTTAAAACTGGACTCACAGGTGAGGTTAAAATCATAGAAAGTGAGAGTGTCAGTCCTTTTGTACTTAAGTCGCCATTGCGCCTTTTGTATTAAATTCGGATGCCATTTCTGTGATTCATCGTAAATAAGAAGGTTCAAGCGATACTGTAAACCTGAAGTAAAGCATCGGAATCTAAAACTGGACTCACAGGAGAGGTTCAAATCATAGAAAGTTGAGTGTCACTCCTCTCGTACTTAAGTCGGAATGGTGCCTTTTGGATTAAATTCGGATGCAATTATTGTGTTTCATCGTCAATAAACAGGTCCAAGGGATACAGTAAACCTGAAGTGAAGAATCGGAATCCAAAACTGGACTCACAGGAGAGGTTCAAGTCATAGAAAGTTAGAGTTTCAGTCCTCTTGTACTTATGTCGGCGAGGTGCCTTTTGAATTTAATTCCGATGCAACTTCTGTTCTTCATCGTCAATAAGAAGGTGCAAGGTATACAGTAAACCTGAAGTGAAGCATCGGAATCTGAAACTGGACTCACAGGAGAGGTTCAAATCATAGAAATTGAGAGTCTCAGTCCTCTTGTACTTAAGTCGCCATTGTGCCATTTGTATTAAATTCGGATGCAATTTCTGTGTTTCATCGTCAATAAGAAGGTCCAAGGGATACAGTAAACCTGAAGTGAAACATCGGAATCTAAAACTGGACTCACAGGAGAGGTTCAAATCATAGAAAGTTAGAGTGTCACTCCTCTTGTACTTAAGTCGCTATTGTGCCACTTGTATTAAATACGGATGCAATTTCTGTGTTTTTTCGTCAATTAGAAGGTCCAAGGAATACAATTAACCTGAAGTGAAGCATCCGAATCTGAAACTGACCTCACAGGAGAGGTTCGAATCATAGAAAGTAAGAGTGTCAGTCCTCTTGTACTTAAGTTGGCATTGTGCCATTTGTATTAAATTCGGATGCAATTTCCGTGTTCCATCGTCAATAAGAAGGTCCAAGTGATACAGTAAACCTGAAGTGAAGCATCGGAATCTAAAACTGGACTCACAGGAGAGGTTCAAATCATAGAAAGTGAGAGTGTCAGTCCTCTTATACTTAAGTCGGCATTGTGCCATTTGTATTAAATTCGGATGCAATTTCTGTGTTTCATTTTCAATAAGATGGTCCAAGGGATATAGTAAACCTGAAGTGAAGCATCGGAATCTAAAACTAGACTCACAGGAGAGGCTCAAATCATAGAAAGTTACAGTGTCAGTCCTCTTGCACGTAAGTCGGCATTGTGCCTTTTGTATTAAATTCGGATGCAAACTCTGTGTTTCATCGTCAATAAGAAGGCCCAAGGGATACAGTAAACCTGAAGTGAACCATCGGAATCTAAAACTGGAGTCACAGGAGAGGTTCAGAACATAGAAATTTAGAGTGTCAGTTCTCTTGTACTTAAGTCGGCGTGGTGCCTTTTGAATTTAATTCCGATGCAACTTCTGTGGCTCATCGTCAATAAGAAGGTGCAAGGTATACAATAAACCTGAAGTGAAGCACCGGAATCTAAAACTGGGCTCACAGGAGAGGTTCAAATCATAGAAAGTGAAAGTGTCAGTCCACTTGTACTTTAGTCGCCATTGTGCCGTTTGTATTAAATTCGGATGCAATTTCTGTGTTTCATCGTCAATAAGAAGGTCCAAGGGATACAGTAAACCTGAAGTATAGCATCGGAATCTAAAACTGGACTCACAGGAGAGGTTCAAATCATAGAAAGTTTGAGTTTCAGTCCTCTTGTACTTAAGTCGGCATTGCGACTTTTGAATTTAATTCCGATGCAATTTCAGTGTTTCATCGTCAATAAGATGGTCCAAGGGATACAGTAAACATTAAGCGAAGCATCGGAATCTAAAACTGGACTCACAGGAGAGGTACAAATCATACAGAGTGAGAGTGTCAGTCCTCTTTTACTTAAGTCGGCATTGTGCCTTTTGAATTTAATTCCGATGCAATTTCTGTGTTTCATCGTCAATAAGAAGGTCCAAGGGATACAGTAAAATTGAAGTGAAGTATCGGAATCTAAAACTGTACACACAGGAGAGGTTCACATCATAGAAATTGAGAGTGTCGGTCCTCTTGTACTTAAGTCGGCGTTGTGCCATCTGTATTAAATTCGGATGCAATTTCTGTGTTTCATCGTCAATAAGAAGGTCCAAGGGACACAGTAAACCTGAAGTGAAGCATCGGAATCTAAAACTGGACTCACAGGAGAGATTCAAATCATAGTTATAGTGTCACTCCTCTTGTACTTAAGTCGGTATTGTGCCTTTTGTATTAAATTCGGATGCAATTTCTGTGTTTCATCGTCAATAAGAAGGTCCAAGGGATACACTAAACCTGAGGTGAAGCATCGGAATCTAAAACTGGACTCACAGGAGAGGTTCAAATCATAGAAAGTTAGAGTGTCAGTCCTCTTTTACTTAAGTCATCATTGTGCCTTTTGTATTAACTTCCGATGCAATTTCTATGTTTCATCGTCAATAAGAAGGAGCAAGATATACAGTAAACCTGAAGTGAAGCATCGGAATCTAAAACCGGACTCACAGGAGAGGTTCAAATCATACAAATTGAGAGTGTCAGTCCTCTTGTACTTAAGTTGGCATTGTGCCATTTGTATTAAATTCGGATGCAATTTCTGTGTTTCATCGTCAATAAGAAGGTCCAAGGGATACAGTAAACCTGAAGTGAAGCATCAGAATCTAAAAATGGACTCACAGGAGAGGTTCAAATCATAGAAAGTGAGAGTGTCAGTCCTCTTGTACTTAAGTCGGCATTGTGCCATTTGTATTAAATTCGGATGCACATTCTGTGTTTCATCTTCAATAAGAAGATCCAAGGGATACAGTAAACCTGAAGTGAAGCATCGGAATCTAAAACTGGACTCGCAGGAGAGGTTCCAATCATAGAAAGTGAGAGTGTCAGTCCTCTTGTACTTAAGTCGGTATTGTGCTTTTGTATTAAATTCGTATGCTATTTCTGTGTTTCCTCGTCAATAAGAAGGTCCAAGGGATACAGTAAACCTGAAGTGAAGCATCGGAATCTAAAACTGGACTCACAGGAGAGGTTCAAATCATAGAAAGTTAGAGTATCAGTCCTCTTGTACTTAAGTCGGTATTGTGCCTTTTGTATTAAATTCGTATGCTATTTCTGTGTTTCCTCGTCAATAAGAAGGTCCAAGGGATACAGTAAACCTGAAGTGAAGCATCAGAAGTTAAAACTGGACTCACAGGTGAGGTTAAAATCATAGAAAGTGAGAGTGTCAGTCCTCTTTTACTTAAGTCGGCATTGTGCGTTTTGAATTTAATTCCGATGCAATTTCTGTGTTTCATTGTCAATAAGAAGGTCCAAGGGATACAGTAAACCTGAAGTGAAGCATCGGAATCTAAAACTGGACTAACAGGAGAGGTTCAAATCATAGAAAGTGAGAGTGTCAGTCCTCTTGTACTTAAGTCGGCATTGTGCCATTTGTAATAAATTCAAGTGCAATTTCTGTGTTTCATCGTCAATAAGAAGGACCAAGGTATACAGTAAACCTGAAGTGAAGCATCAAAATCGAAAACTGGACTCACAGGAAAGGTTCAAATCATAGAAAGTGAGAGTGTCTGTCCTCTTGTACTTAAGTCGGCATTGTGGCATTTGTATAAAATTCGGATGCAATTTCTGTGTTTCATCGTCAATAAGAAGGTCCAAGGGATACAGTAAACCTGAAGTGAAGAATCGGAATCTAAAACTGGACTCACAGGAGAGATTTAAATCATAGAAAGTGAGAGTGTCAGTCCTCGTGTACTTAAGTCGGCATTGTGCCTTTTGAATTTAATTCCGATGCAATCTCTGTGTTTCATCGTCAATAAGAAGGTGCAAGGTATACAATAAACCTGAAGTGAAGCACCGGAATCTAAAACTGGGCTCACAGGAGAGGTTCAAATCATAGAAAGTGAAAGTGTCAGTCCACTTGTACTTTAGTCGCCATTGTGCCGTTTGTATTAAATTCGGATGCAATTTCTGTGTTTCATCGTCAATAAGAAGGTCCAAGGGATACAGTAAACCTGAAGTATAGCATCGGAATCTAAAACTGGACTCACAGGAGAGGTTCAAATCATAGAAAGTTTGAGTTTCAGTCCTCTTGTACTTAAGTCGGCATTGCGACTTTTGAATTTAATTCCGATGCAATTTCAGTGTTTCATCGTCAATAAGATGGTCCAAGGGATACAGTAAACATTAAGCGAAGCATCGGAATCTAAAACTGGACTCACAGGAGAGGTTCAAATCATACAGAGTGAGAGTGTCAGTCCTCTTTTACTTAAGTCGGCATTGTGCCTTTTGAATTTAATTCCGATGCAATTTCTGTGTTTCATCGGCAATAAGAAGGTCCAAGGGATACAGTAAAATTGAAGTGAAGTATCGGAATCTAAAACTGTACACACAGGAGAGGTTCACATCATAGAAATTGAGAGTGTCACTCCTCTTGTACTTAAGTCGGTATTGTGCCTTTTGTATTAAATTCGGATGCAATTTCTGTGTTTCATCGTCAATAAGAAGGTCCAAGGGATACACTAAACCTGAGGTGAAGCATCGGAATCTAAAACTGGACTCACAGGAGAGGTTCAAATCATAGAAAGTTAGAGTGTCAGTCCTCTTTTACTTAAGTCATCATTGTGCCTTTTGTATTAACTTCCGATGCAATTTCTATGTTTCATCGTCAATAAGAAGGAGCAAGATATACAGTAAACCTGAAGTGAAGCATCGGAATCTAAAACCGGACTCACAGGAGAGGTTCAAATCATACAAATTGAGAGTGTCAGTCCTCTTGTACTTAAGTTGGCATTGTGCCATTTGTATTAAATTCGGATGCAATTTCTGTGTTTCATCGTCAATAAGAAGGTCCAAGGGATACAGTAAACCTGAAGTGAAGCATCAGAATCTAAAAATGTACTCACAGGAGAGGTTCAAATCATAGAAAGTGAGAGTGTCAGTCCTCTTGTACTTAAGTCGGCATTGTGCCATTTGTATTAAATTCGGATGCACATTCTGTGTTTCATCTTCAATAAGAAGATCCAAGGGATACAGTAAACCTGAAGTGAAGCATCGGAATCTAAAACTGGACTCGCAGGAGAGGTTCCAATCATAGAAAATGAGAGTGTCAGTCCTCTTGTACTTAAGTCGGTATTGTGCTTTTGTATTAAATTCGTATGCTATTTCTGTGTTTCCTCGTCAATAAGAAGGTCCAAGGGATACGGTAAACCTGAAGTGAAGCATCGGAATCTAAAACTGGACTCACAGGAGAGGTTCAAATCATAGAAAGTTAGAGTATCAGTCCTCTTGTACTTAAGTCGGTATTGTGCCTTTTGTATTAAATTCGTATGCTATTTCTGTGTTTCCTCGTCAATAAGAAGGTCCAAGGGATACAGTAAACCTGAAGTGAAGCATCAGAAGTTAAAACTGGACTCACAGGTGAGGTTAAAATCATAGAAAGTGAGAGTGTCAGTCCTCTTTTACTTAAGTCGGCATTGTGCGTTTTGAATTTAATTCCGATGCAATTTCTGTGTTTCATTGTCAATAAGAAGGTCCAAGGGATACAGTAAACCTGAAGTGAAGCATCGGAATCTAAAACTGGACTAACAGGAGAGGTTCAAATCATAGAAAGTGAGAGTGTCAGTCCTCTTGTACTTAAGTCGGCATTGTGCCATTTGTATTAAATTCGGATGCACATTCTGTGTTTCATCTTCAATAAGAAGATCCAAGGGATACAGTAAACCTGAAGTGAAGCATCAGAAGTTAAAACTGGACTCACAGGTGAGGTTAAAATCATAGAAAGTGAGAGTGTCAGTCCTTTTGTACTTAAGTCGCCATTGCGCCTTTTGTATTAAATTCGGATGCCATTTCTGTGATTCATCGTAAATAAGAAGGTTCAAGCGATACTGTAAACCTGAAGTAAAGCATCGGAATCTAAAACTGGACTCACAGGAGAGGTTCAAATCATAGAAAGTTGAGTGTCACTCCTCTCGTACTTAAGTCGGAATGGTGCCTTTTGGATTAAATTCGGATGCAATTATTGTGTTTCATCGTCAATAAACAGGTCCAAGGGATACAGTAAACCTGAAGTGAAGAATCGGAATCCAAAACTGGACTCACAGGAGAGGTTCAAGTCATAGAAAGTTAGAGTTTCAGTCCTCTTGTACTTATGTCGGCGAGGTGCCTTTTGAATTTAATTCCGATGCAACTTCTGTTCTTCATCGTCAATAAGAAGGTGCAAGGTATACAGTAAACCTGAAGTGAAGCATCGGAATCTGATACTGGACTCACAGGAGAGGTTCAAATCATAGAAATTGAGAGTCTCAGTCCTCTTGTACTTAAGTCGCCATTGTGCCATTTGTATTAAATTCGGATGCAATTTCTGTGTTTCATCGTCAATAAGAAGGTCCAAGGGATACAGTAAACCTGAAGTGAAACATCGGAATCTAAAACTGGACTCACAGGAGAGGTTCAAATCATAGAAAGTTAGAGTGTCACTCCTCTTGTACTTAAGTCGCTATTGTGCCACTTGTATTAAATACGGATGCAATTTCTGTGTTTTTTCGTCAATTAGAAGGTCCAAGGAATACAATTAACCTGAAGTGAAGCATCCGAATCTGAAACTGACCTCACAGGAGAGGTTCGAATCATAGAAAGTAAGAGTGTCAGTCCTCTTGTACTTAAGTTGGCATTGTGCCATTTGTATTAAATTCGGATGCAATTTCCGTGTTCCATCGTCAATAAGAAGGTCCAAGTGATACAGTAAACCTGAAGTGAAGCATCGGAATCTAAAACTGGACTCACAGGAGAGGTTCAAATCATAGAAAGTGAGAGTGTCAGTCCTCTTATACTTAAGTCGGCATTGTGCCATTTGTATTAAATTCGGATGCAATTTCTGTGTTTCATTTTCAATAAGATGGTCCAAGGGATATAGTAAACCTGAAGTGAAGCATCGGAATCTAAAACTAGACTCACAGGAGAGGCTCAAATCATAGAAAGTTACAGTGTCAGTCCTCTTGCACGTAAGTCGGCATTGTGCCTTTTGTATTAAATTCGGATGCAAACTCTGTGTTTCATCGTCAATAAGAAGGCCCAAGGGATACAGTAAACCTGAAGTGAACCATCGGAATCTAAAACTGGAGTCACAGGAGAGGTTCAGAACATAGAAATTTAGAGTGTCAGTTCTCTTGTACTTAAGTCGGCGTGGTGCCTTTTGAATTTAATTCCGATGCAACTTCTGTGGCTCATCGTCAATAAGAAGGTGCAAGGTATACAATAAACCTGAAGTGAAGCACCGGAATCTAAAACTGGGCTCACAGGAGAGGTTCAAATCATAGAAAGTGAAAGTGTCAGTCCACTTGTACTTTAGTCGCCATTGTGCCGTTTGTATTAAATTCGGATGCAATTTCTGTGTTTCATCGTCAATAAGAAGGTCCAAGGGATACAGTAAACCTGAAGTATAGCATCGGAATCTAAAACTGGACTCACAGGAGAGGTTCAAATCATAGAAAGTTTGAGTTTCAGTCCTCTTGTACTTAAGTCGGCATTGCGACTTTTGAATTTAATTCCGATGCAATTTCAGTGTTTCATCGTCAATAAGATGGTCCAAGGGATACAGTAAACATTAAGCGAAGCATCGGAATCTAAAACTGGACTCACAGGAGAGGTACAAATCATACAGAGTGAGAGTGTCAGTCCTCTTTTACTTAAGTCGGCATTGTGCCTTTTGAATTTAATTCCGATGCAATTTCTGTGTTTCATCGTCAATAAGAAGGTCCAAGGGATACAGTAAAATTGAAGTGAAGTATCGGAATCTAAAACTGTACACACAGGAGAGGTTCACATCATAGAAATTGAGAGTGTCGGTCCTCTTGTACTTAAGTCGGCGTTGTGCCATCTGTATTAAATTCGGATGCAATTTCTGTGTTTCATCGTCAATAAGAAGGTCCAAGGGACACAGTAAACCTGAAGTGAAGCATCGGAATCTAAAACTGGACTCACAGGAGAGATTCAAATCATAGTTATAGTGTCACTCCTCTTGTACTTAAGTCGGTATTGTGCCTTTTGTATTAAATTCGGATGCAATTTCTGTGTTTCATCGTCAATAAGAAGGTCCAAGGGATACACTAAACCTGAGGTGAAGCATCGGAATCTAAAACTGGACTCACAGGAGAGGTTCAAATCATAGAAAGTTAGAGTGTCAGTCCTCTTTTACTTAAGTCATCATTGTGCCTTTTGTATTAACTTCCGATGCAATTTCTATGTTTCATCGTCAATAAGAAGGAGCAAGATATACAGTAAACCTGAAGTGAAGCATCGGAATCTAAAACCGGACTCACAGGAGAGGTTCAAATCATACAAATTGAGAGTGTCAGTCCTCTTGTACTTAAGTTGGCATTGTGCCATTTGTATTAAATTCGGATGCAATTTCTGTGTTTCATCGTCAATAAGAAGGTCCAAGGGATACAGTAAACCTGAAGTGAAGCATCAGAATCTAAAAATGGACTCACAGGAGAGGTTCAAATCATAGAAAGTGAGAGTGTCAGTCCTCTTGTACTTAAGTCGGCATTGTGCCATTTGTATTAAATTCGGATGCACATTCTGTGTTTCATCTTCAATAAGAAGATCCAAGGGATACAGTAAACCTGAAGTGAAGCATCGGAATCTAAAACTGGACTCGCAGGAGAGGTTCCAATCATAGAAAGTGAGAGTGTCAGTCCTCTTGTACTTAAGTCGGTATTGTGCTTTTGTATTAAATTCGTATGCTATTTCTGTGTTTCCTCGTCAATAAGAAGGTCCAAGGGATACAGTAAACCTGAAGTGAAGCATCGGAATCTAAAACTGGACTCACAGGAGAGGTTCAAATCATAGAAAGTTAGAGTATCAGTCCTCTTGTACTTAAGTCGGTATTGTGCCTTTTGTATTAAATTCGTATGCTATTTCTGTGTTTCCTCGTCAATAAGAAGGTCCAAGGGATACAGTAAACCTGAAGTGAAGCATCAGAAGTTAAAACTGGACTCACAGGTGAGGTTAAAATCATAGAAAGTGAGAGTGTCAGTCCTCTTTTACTTAAGTCGGCATTGTGCGTTTTGAATTTAATTCCGATGCAATTTCTGTGTTTCATTGTCAATAAGAAGGTCCAAGGGATACAGTAAACCTGAAGTGAAGCATCGGAATCTAAAACTGGACTAACAGGAGAGGTTCAAATCATAGAAAGTGAGAGTGTCAGTCCTCTTGTACTTAAGTCGGCATTGTGCCATTTGTAATAAATTCAAGTGCAATTTCTGTGTTTCATCGTCAATAAGAAGGACCAAGGTATACAGTAAACCTGAAGTGAAGCATCAAAATCGAAAACTGGACTCACAGGAAAGGTTCAAATCATAGAAAGTGAGAGTGTCTGTCCTCTTGTACTTAAGTCGGCATTGTGGCATTTGTATAAAATTCGGATGCAATTTCTGTGTTTCATCGTCAATAAGAAGGTCCAAGGGATACAGTAAACCTGAAGTGAAGAATCGGAATCTAAAACTGGACTCACAGGAGAGATTTAAATCATAGAAAGTGAGAGTGTCAGTCCTCGTGTACTTAAGTCGGCATTGTGCCTTTTGAATTTAATTCCGATGCAATCTCTGTGTTTCATCGTCAATAAGAAGGTCCAAGGTATACAGCAAACCTGAAGTGAAGCATCGGAATCTAAAACTGGACTCGCAGGAGAGGTTCAAATCATAGAAAGTGAGAGTGTCGGTCCTCTTGTACTTAAGTCGGCATTGTGCCATTTTTATTAAATTCGGATGCAATTCCTAAGATTCAAAGTCAATAAGAAGGTCCAAGAGATACAGTAAACCTGAAGTGAAACATCGTAATCTAAAACTGGACTCACAGGAGAGGTTCAAATCATAGAAAGTTAGAGTGTCACTCCTCTTGTACTTAAGTCGGTATTGTGCCATTCGTATTAAATTCGGATGCAATTTCAGTGTTTCATCGTCAATAAGAAGTTCCAAGGGATACAGTAAACCTGAAGTGAAGCATCGGAATCTAAAACTGGACCCACAGGGGAGGTTCAAATCATAGAAAGTTAGAATGTCAGTCCTCTCTTATTTATGTCGGCATTGTGCCATTTGTATTAAATTCGGATGCAAAGTCTGTGTTTCATCGTCAATAAGAAGGTCCAAGGGATACAGTAAACATGAAGTGAAGCATCGGAATGTAAAACTGGACTCACAGGAGAGGTTCAAATCATAGAAAGTTAGAGTGTCAGTCCTCTTGTACTTAAGTCGGCATTGTGCATTTTGAACTTAATTCCGATGCAATTTCTGTGTTTCATCGTCAATAAGAAGGTGCAAGGTATACAGTAAACCTGAAGTGAAGCATCGGAATCTGAATTTGGACTCACAGGAGAGGTTCAAATCATAGAAAGTGAGAGTGTCCGTCCTCTTGTACGTAAGTCGGCATTGTGCGTTTGTATTAAATTCGGATGCAATATCTGTGTTTCATCGTCAATAAGAAGGTCCAAGGGATACAGTAGACCTGAAGTGAAGCATCGGAATGTAAAACTGGACTCACAGGAGAGGTTCAAATCATAGAAAGTTAGAGTGTCAGTCCTCTTGTACTTAAGTCGGCATTGTGCATTTTGAACTTAATTCCGATGCAATTTCTGTGTTTCATCGTCAATAAGAAGGTGCAAGGTATACAGTAAACCTGAAGTGAAGCATCGGAATCTGAACTTGGACTCACAGGAGAGGTTCAAATCATAGAAATTGGGAGTGTCAGTCCTCTTGTACTTAAGTCGCCATTGTGCCTTTTGTATTAAATTCGGATGCAATTTCTGTGTTTCATCGTCAATATGAAGGTCCAAGGGATACAGTAAACCTGAAGTAGAGCATCGGAATCTAAAACTGGACTCACAGGAGAGGTTCAAATCATAGAATGTTAGAGTGTCACTCCTCTTGTACTTAAGTCGGTATTGTGCCTTTTGGATTAAATTCGGATGCATTTTCTGTGTTTCATCGTCAATAAAAAGGTCCAAGGCATACATTAAACCAAAAGTGAAGCATCGGAATCTAAAATTGGACTCACAGGAGAGGTTCAAATCATAGAGAGTAAGAGTGTCAGTCCTCTTGCACCTAAGTCGCCATTGTGATTTTTTTATTAAATTCGGATGCAATTTCTGTGTTCCGTCGTCAATAAGACGGTCCAAGGGATACAGTAAACCTTAAGCAAAGCATCAGAATCTAAAACTGGACTGACAGGATAGGTTCATATCATAGAAAGTGAGAGTGTCAGTCCTCTTGTACTTAAGTCGGCATTGTGCCTTTTGAATTTATTTCCGATGCAATTTCTGTGTTTCATCGTCAATAAGAAGGTCCAAGGGATACAGTAAACCTTAAGCGAAGCATCGGAATCTAAAACTGGACTCACAGGAGAGGTTCTAAACATAGAGAGTGAGACTGTCAGTCCTCTTTTACTTAAGTCGGCATTGTGCCTTTTGAATTTAATTCCGATGCAATTTCTGTGTTTCATCGTCAATAAGAAGGTCCAAGGGATACAGTAAACCTGAAGTGAAGTATCGGAATCTAAAACTGTACTCACAGGAAAGGTTCAAATCATAGAAAGTTAGAGTGGTAGTCCTCTTGTACTTAAGTCGGCATTGTTCCTTTTGTATTAAATTCGGATGCAAACTCTGTGTTTCATCGTCAATAAGAAGGTCCAAGGGATACAGTAAACCTGAAGTGAAGCATCGGAATCGAAAACTGGACCCACAGGAGAGGTTCAAATCATAGAAAGTTTGAGTGTCAGTCCTCTTGTACTTAAGTCGGCATTTTGCCTTTTGAATTTAATTCCGATGCAATTTCTGTGTTTCATCGTCAATAAGAAGGTCCAAGGGATACAGCAAACCTGAAGTGAAGCATCGGAATCTAAAACTGGACTCGCAGGAGATGTTCAAATCATAGAAAGTGAGAGAGCCGGTCCTCTTGTAATTAAGTCGGCATTCGGCCATTTCTATTAAATTCGGATGCAATTTCTGTGTTTCATCGTCAATAAGATGGTGCAAGGTATACAGTAAACCTGAAGTGAAGCATCGGAATCTAAAACTGGACTCACAGGAGAGGTTCAAATCATAGAAAGTGAGAGTGTCAGTCCTCTTGTACTTAAGTCGCCATTGTGCCTTTTGTATTAAATTCGGATGCAATTTCTGTGTTTCATCGTCAATAAGAAGGTCCAAGGGATACAGTAAGCCTGAAGTAAAGCATCGGAATCTAAAACTGGACTCACAGGAGAGGTTAAAATCATAGAAAGTTAGAGTGTCACTCCTCTTGTACTTAAGTCGGTATTGTGCCTTTAGGATTAAATTCGGATGCATTTTCTGTGTTTCATCGTCAATAAAATGGTCCACGGCATATAGTAAACCTGAAGTGAAGAATCGGAATCTAAAACTGGACTCACAGGAGAGGTTCAAATCATAGAGAGTGAGAGTGTCAGTCCTCTTGCACTTAAGTCGCCATTGCGATTTTTGTATTAAATTCGGATGCAATTTCTGTGTTTCATCGTCAATAAGACGGTCCAAGGGCTACAGTAAACCTGAAGTGAAGCATCGGAATCTAAAAATGGACTCACAAGAGAGGTTCAAAACATAGAAAGTTAGAGTGTCAGTCCTCTAGTACTTAAGACGGCGTGGTGCCTTTTGAATTTAATTCCGATGCAACTTCTGTGTTTCATCGTCAATAAGAAGGTGCAAGGTATACAGTAAACATGAAGTGAAAACCGGAATCTAAAACTGGGCTCACAGGAGAGTTTCAAATCATAGAAAGTTTGAGTGTCAGTCCTGTAGTACTTTAGTCGCCATTGTGCCGTTTGTATTAAATTCGGATGCAATTTCTGTGTTTCATCGTCAATAAGAAGGTCCAAGGGATACAGTAAACCTGAAGTGAAGCATCGGAATCTAAAACTGGAATCACAGGAGAGGTTCAAATCATAGAAAGTTTGAGTGTCAGTCCTCTTGTACTTAAGTCGGCATTGTGCCTTTTGAATTTAATTCCGATGCAATTTCTGTGTATCTTCGTCAATAAGATGGTCCAAGGTATACAGTAAACCTTAAGCGAAGCATCGGAATCTAAAACTGGACTCACAGGAGAGGTTCAAATCATAGAGAGTGAGAGTGTCAGTCCTCTTTTACTTAAGTCGGCATTGTGCCTTTTGAATTTAATTCCGATGCAATTTCTGTGTTTCATCGTCAATAAGAAGATCGAAGGGATACAGCAAACCTGAAGTGAAGCATCGGAATCTAAAACTGGACTCGCAGGAGATAGTCAAATCATAGAA
Source organism: Schistocerca serialis cubense (assembly GCF_023864345.2). NCBI lineage: Eukaryota > Metazoa > Arthropoda > Insecta > Orthoptera > Acrididae > Schistocerca > Schistocerca serialis. Next base: position 18,957,648 of record NC_064648.1, read on the forward strand.
AGTGAGAGTGTCGGTCCTCTTGTACTTAAGTCGGGATTGGGCCATTTGTATTACATTCGGATGCAATTTCTGTGTTTCATCGACAATAAGAAGGTCCAAGGGATACAGTAAACCTGAAGTATAGCATCGGAATCTAAAACTGGACTCACAGGACAGGTTCAAATCATACAAAGTTAGAGTGTCAGTCCTCTTGCACGTAAGTCGGCATTGTGCCTTTTGTATTAAATTCGGATGCAAACTCTGTGTTTCATCGTCAGTATGAAGGTCCAAGGGATACAGTAAACCTGAAGTGAACCATCGGAATCTAAAACTGGACTCACAGGAGAGGTTCAAAGCATAGAAAATTAGAGTGTCAGTCCTCTTGTACTTAAGTCGGCGTGGTGCCTTTTGAATTTAATTCCGATGCAACTTCTGTGTTTCATCGTCAATAAGAAGGTGCGAGGTATACTGTAAACCTGAAGTGAAGCACCGGAATCTAATACTGGGCTCACAGGAGAGTTTCAAATCAAAGAAAGTGAGAATGTCAGTCCTCTTGTACTTTAGTCGCCATTGTGCCGTTTGTATTAAATTCGGATGCAATTTCTCTGTTTCATCGTCAATAAGAAGGTCCAAGGGATACAGCAAACCTGAAGTATAGCATCGGAATCTAAAACTGGACTAACAGGACATGTTCAAATCATGGAAAGTTAGCGTGTCAGTCCTCTTGTACTTAAGTCGGAATTGAGCCTTTTGTATTAAATTCGGATGCAAACTCTGTGTTTCATCGTCAATAAGAAGGTGAAAGGGATACAGTAAACCTGAAGTGAAGCATCGGAATCTAAAACTGGAATCACAGGAGAGGTTCAAATCATAGAAAGTTTGAGTGTCAGTCCTCTTGTACTGAAGTCGACATTGTGCCTTTTGAATTTAATTTCGATGCAATTTCTGTGTATTATCGTCAATAAGATGGTCCAAGGGATACAGTAAACCTGAAGTGAAGCATCGGAATCTAAAACTGGACCCACAGGAGAGATTCAAATCATAGATATAGTGTCACTCCTCTTGTACTTAAGTCGGTATTGTGCCTTTTGTATTAGATTCGGATGCAAACCCTGTGTTTCATCGTCAATAAGAAGGACCAAGGGATACAGTAAACCTGAAGTGAAGCATCGGAATCTAAAACTGGACTCACAGGAGACGTTCAAAATATAGAAAGTTAGAGTGTCAGTCCTCTTGTACTTAAGTCGCCATTGTGCCTTTTGTATTAAACTCGGATGCAAACTCTGTGTTTCATCGTCAATAAGAAGGTCCAAGGGATACAGTAAACCTGAAGTGAAGCATCGGAATCTAAAACTGGAATCACAGGAAAGGTTCAAATCATAGAAAGTTTCTGTGTCAGTCCTCTTTTACTTAAGTCGGCATTGTGCCTTTTGAATTTAATTCCGATGCAATTTCTGTGTTTCATCGTCAATAAGATGGTCCAAGGGATACAGTAAACCTTAAGTGAAGCATCGGAACTAAAACTGGACTCACAGGAGAGGTTCAAATCATAGAGAGTGAGAGTGTCAGTCCACTTTTACTTAAGTCGGCATTGTGCCTTTTGAATTTAATTCTGATGCAATTTCTGTGTTTCATCGTCAATAAGAAGGTCCAAGGGATACATAAACCTGAAGTGAAGTATCGGAATCTAAAACTGTACTCACAGGAGAGGTTCAAATCATAGAAAGTGAGAGTGTCGGTTCTCTTGTACTTAAGTCGGCATTGTGCCGTCTGTATTAAATCCGGATGCAATTTCTGTGTTTCATCGTAAATAAGAAGGTCCAAGGGATACAGTAAACCTGAAGTGAAGCATCGGAATCTAAAACTGGACTCACAGGAGAGATTCAAATCATAGGTATAGTGTCACTCCTCTTGTACTTAGGTCGGTATTGTGCCTTTTGTATTAAATTCGGATGCAATTTCTGTGCTTCATAATCAATTAGAAGGTCCAAGGGATACATTAAACCTGAAGTGAGGCATCGGAATCTAAAACTGGACTCACAGGAGAGGTTCAAATCATAGAAAGTTAGAGTGTCAGTCCTCTTTTACTTAAGTCATCATTGTGCCTTTTGTATTAAATTCCGATGCAATTTCTATGTCGCATCGTCAACAAGAAGGTGCAAGGTATACAGTAAACCTGAAGTGAAGCATCGGAATCTAAAACCGGACTCACAGGAGAGGTTTAAATCATAGAATGTGAGAGTGTCAGTCCTCTTGAACTTAAGTCATCATTGTGCCTTTTGTATTAAATTCCGATGCAATTTCTATGTCTCATCGTCAATCAGAAGGTCCAAGGGATACAGTAAACCTGAAGTGAAGCATCAGAATCTAAAACTGGACTCACAGGGTAGGTTCAAATCATAGAGAGTTAGAGTGTCTCTCCTCTTGTACTTAAGTAGGTATTGTGCCTTTTGTATTACATTCGGATGCTATTTCTGTGTTTCCTCGTCAATAAGATGGTCCAAGGGATACAGTAAACCTGAAGTGAAGCATCGGAATCTAAAACTGGACTCACTGGAGAGGTTCAAATCATAGAAAGTTAGAGTGTTAGTGCTCCTGTACTTATGTCGGCATTGTGCCCTTTGTATTAAATTCGAATGCAAATTCTGTGTTTCGTCGTCAATAAGAAGGTCCAAGGGATACAGTAAACCTGAAGTGAAACATATGAATCTAAAACTGCACTCACAGGAGAGGTTGAAATCATACAAAGGTAGAGTGTCACTCCTCTTGTACTTAAGTCGGTATTGTGCCTTTAGTATTAAATTCGGATGCCATTTCTGTGTTTCATCGTCAATAAGAAGGTCCAAGGGATACAGTAAACCTGTAGTTAAGCATCGGAATCAAATCTGGACTCACAGGAGAAGATCAAATCATAGAAAGTGAGAGTGTCAGTCCACTTTTACTTAAGCAGCATTGTGCGTTTTGAATTTAATTCCGATGCAATTTCTGTGTTTCATCGTCAATAAGAAGGTCCAAGGGATATAGTTAACCTGAAGTGAAGCATCGGAATCTAAAACTGGACTGACAGGAGAGGTTCAAATCATAGAAAGTGAGAGTGTCTGTCCTCTTGAACTTAAGTCGGCATTGTGCCATTTGTATTAAATTCGGGTGCAATTTCTGTGTTTCATCGTCAATAAGAAGGTCCAAGGGATACAGTAAACCTGAAATATAGCATCGGAATCTAAAACTGGACTCACAGGAGAGGTTCAAATCATAGAAAGTTAGAGTGTCAGTCCTCTTGTACTTAAGTCGGAATTGTGCCTTTTGTATTCAACTCGGATGCAAACTCTGTGTTTCATCGTCAATAGGAAGGTCCAAGGGATACAGTAAACCTGAAGTGAAGCATCGGAATCTAAAACTGGAAACACAGGAAAGGTTCAAATCATAGAAAGTTTGAGTGTCAGTCCTCTTGTACTTAAGTCAGCATTGTGCCTTTTTAATTTAATTCCGATGCAGTTTCTGTGTTTCATCGTCAATAAGATGGTCCAAGGGATACAGTAAACCTTAAGTGAAGCATCGGAACTAAAACTGGACTCACAGGAGAGGTTCAAATCATAGAGAGTGAGAGTGTCAGTCCACTTTTACTTAAGTCGGCAATGTGCCTTTTGAATTTAATTCTGATGTAATTTCTGTGTTTCATCGACAATAAGAAGGTCCAACGGATACAGTGAACCTGAAGTGAAGTATCGGAATCTAAAACTGTACTCACAGGAGGGGTTCAAATCATAGAAAGTGAGAGTGTCGGTCCTCTTGTACTTAAGTCGGCATTGTGCCATCTGTATTAAATTCGGATGCAATTTCTGTGTTTCATCGTAAATAAGAAGGTCCAAGGGATACAGTAAACCTGAAGTGAAGCATCGGAATCTAAAACTGGACTCACAGGAGAGATTCAAATCATAGATATAGTGTCACTCCTCTTGTACTTAAGTCGGTATTGTGACTTTTGTATTAAATTCGGATGCAATTTCTGTGCTTCATAATGAATAAGAAGGTCCAAGGGATACATTAAACCTGAAGTGAGGCATCGGAATCTAAAACTGGACTCACAGGAGAGGTTCAAATCATAGAAAGTTAGAGTGTCAGTCCTCTTTTACTTAAGTCATCATTGTGCCTTTTGTATTAAATTCCGATGCAATTTCTATGTCGCATCGGCAATAAGAAGGTCCAAGGGATACAGTAAACCTGAAGTGAAGCAGCAGAATCTAAAACTGGACTCACAGGGTAGGTTCAAATCATAGAGAGTTAGGGTGTCTCTCCTCTTGTACTTAAGTCGGTATTGTGTATTTTGTATTACATTCGGATGCTATTTCTGTGTTCCTCGTCAATAAGATGGTCCAAGGGATACAGTAAACCTGAAGTGAAGTATCGGAATCTTTAACTGGACTCACAGGAGAGGTTCAAATCATAGAAAGTTAGAGTGTCAGTCCTCTTGTACTTATATCGGCATTGTGCCCTTCGTATTAAATTCGAATGCAAATTCTGTGTTTCATCGTCAATAAGAAGGTCCAAAGGATACAGTAAACCTGAAGTGAAGCATCGGAATCTAAAAGTGGACTCACAGGAGAGGTTCAAATCATAGATGGTTAGAGTGTCTCTCCTCCTGTACATAAGTCGGTATTGTGCCTTTTGTATTAGATTCAGATGCAATTTCTGTGTTTCATCGTCAGTTAGAAGGTCCAAGGGATACAGTAAACCTGAAGAGAAGCATCGGAATCTAAAACTGGACTCACAGGAGAGGTCCGAAACATAGAAAGTTAGAGTGCCGGTCCTCTTTTACTTAAGTCAGCATTGTGCCTTTTGTATTAAATTCCGATGCAATTTCTATGTTTCATCGTCAATAAGAGGGTGCAAGGTATACAGTAAACCTGAAGTGAAGCACCGGAATCTAAAACCGGACTCACAGGAGAGGTTCAAATCATAGAAAGTGAGAGTCTCAGTCCTCTTGTACTTAAGTCGGCATTGTGCCATTTGTATTAAATTCGGATGCAATTGCTGTGATTCAAAGTCAATAAGAAGGTCCAAGGGATACAGTAAACCTGAAGTGAAACATCCGAATCTAAAACTGGACTCACAGGAGAGGTTGAAATCATAGAAAGTTAGAGTGTCACTCCTCTTGTACTTAAGTCGGTATTGTGCCTTTAGTATTAAATTCGGATGCCATTTCTGTGTTTCATCGTCAATCAGAATGTCCAAGGGATACAGTAAACCTGAAGTGAAGCATCGGAATCTAAAACTGGACTCACAGGAGAGGTTCAAATCATAGAAGTTTAGAGTGTCAGTCCTCTTTTACTTATGTCGGCATTGTGCCATTTGTATTAAATTCGGATGCAATTTCTATGTTTCATCGTCAATAAGAAGGTCCAAGGGATACAGTAAACATAAAGTGAAGCATCGGAATCTAAAACTGGACTTACAGGAGGGGTTCAAATCATAGAAAGTTAGAGTGTCAGTCCTCTTGTACTTTTGTCGGCATTGTGCATTTTGAACTTAATTCCGATGCAATCTCTGTGTTTCATCGTCAATAAGAAGGTGCAAGGTATACAGTAAACCTGAAGTGAAGCATCGGAATCTGAAACTGGACTCACAGGAGAGGTTCAAATCATAGAAAGTGAGAGTGTCAGTCCTCTTGTACTTATGTCGCCATTGTGCATTTGTATTAAATTCTGATGCAATATCTGTGTTTCATCGTCAATAAGAAGGTCCAAGGGAAACAGTAATCCTGAAGTGAAGCATCGGAATCTAAAACTGGACTCACGGGAGAGGTTCAAATCATAGAAAGTTAGAGTGTCATTCCGCTTGTACTTAAGTCGGCATTGTGATTTTTTAATTTAATTCCGATGCAATTTCTGTGTTTCATCGTCAATAAGAAGGTCCAAGGGATACAGTAAACCTGAAGTTAAGCATCGGAATCTAAAACTGGACTCACAGGAGAAGTTCAAATCATAGAAAGTGAGAGTGTCAGTCCACTTTTACTTAAGCAGCATTGTGCGTTTTGAATTTAATTCCGATGCTATTTCTGTGTTTCATCGTCAATAAGAAGTTCCAAGGGATATAGTTAACCTGAAGTGAAGCATCGGAATCTAAAACTGGACTAACAGGAGAGGTTCAAATCATAGAAAGTGAGAGTGTCTGTCCTCTTGTACTTAAGTCGGCATTGTGCCATTTGTATTAAATTCGGGTGCAATTTATGTGTTTCATCGTCAATAAGAAGGTCCAAGGGATACAGTAAACCTGAAGTGAAGCATCGGAACATAAAACTGGACTCACAGGAAAGGTTCAAATCATAGAAAGTGAGAGTGTCAGTCCTCTTGTACTTAAGTCTGCATTGTGGCATTTTTATTAAATTCGGATGCAATTTCTGTGTTTCATCGTCAATAAGAAGGTCCAAGGGATACAGTAAACACGACGTGAAGCATCGTAATCTAAAACTGGACTCACAGGAGAGATTTAAATCATAGAAAGTGAAAGTGTCAGTCCTCTTTTACTTAAGTCGGCAATGTGCATTTTGAATTTAATTCCGATGCAATTTCTGTGTTTCATCGTCAATAAGAAGGTCCAAGGGATACAGCAAACCTGAAGTGAAGCATCGGAATCGAAAACTGGACTCGCAGGAGATGTTCAAATCAGAGGAAGTGAGAGTGTCAGTCCTCTTGTACTTAAGGCGGCATTGTGACATTTGTATTAAATTCGGATGCAATTTCTGTGTTTGATCGTCAATAAGAAGGTCCAAGGGATACAGTAAACCTGAAGTGAAGCATCGGAATCTAAAACTGGACTCACAGGAGATATCTAAATCATAGAAAGTGAGAGTGTCTTTCCTCTTTTACTTAAGTAGGCATTGTGCCTTTTGAATTTAATTCCGATGCAATTTCTGTGTTTCATCGTCAATAAGAAGGTCCAAGGGATACAGCAAACCTGAAGTGAAGCATCGGAATCTGAAACTGGACTCGCAGGAGAGGTTCAAATCAGAGACAGTGAGAGTGTCGGTCCTCTTGTACTTAAGTCGCCATTGTGCCATTTGTATTAAGTTCGGATGCAATTTCTGTGTTTCATCGTCAATAAGAAGGTCCAAGGGATACAGTGAACCTGAAGTGAAGCATCAGAATCTAAAACTGGACTCACAGGAGAGGTTCAAATCATAGAAAGTTAGAGTGTCAGTCCTCTCGTACTTAAGTCTTCATTGTGCCTTTTGTATTAAATTCTGATGCAAACTCTGTGTTTCATCGTCAATAAGAAGGTCGAAGGGATACAGTAAACCTGAAGTGAAGCATCGGAATCTAAAACTGGACTCACAGGAGGGGTTCAAATCATAGAAAGTTAGAGTGTCAGTCCTCTTGTACTTAAGTCGGCATTGTGCATTGTGAACTTAATTCCGATGCAATCACTGTGTTTCATCGTCAATAAGAAGGTGCAAAGTATACAGTAAACCTGAAGTGAAGCATCGGAATCTGAAACTGGACTCACAGGAGAGGTTCAAATCATAGAAAGTGAGAGTGTCAGTCCTCTTGTACTTAAGTCGGCATTGTGCCATCTGTATTAAATTCGGATGCAATTTCTGTGTTTCATCGTAAATAAAAAGGTCCAAGGGATACAGTAAACCTGAAGTGAAGCATCGGAATCTAAAACTGGACTCACAGGAGAGATTCAAATCATAGATATAGTGTCACTCCTCTTGTACTTCAGTCGGTATTGTGACTTTTGTATTAAATTCGGATGCAATTTCTGTGCTTCATAATGAATAAGAAGGTCCAAGGGATACATTAAACCTGAAGTGAGGCATCGGAATCTAAAACTGGACTCACAGGAGAGGTTCAAATCATAGAAAGTTAGAGTGTCAGTCCTCTTTTACTTAAGTCATCATTGTGCCTTTTGTATTAAATTCCGATGCAATTTCTATGTCGCATCGTCAATAAGAAGGTACAAGGGATACAGTAAACCTGAAGTGAAGCAGCAGAATCTAAAACTGGACTCACAGGGTAGGTTCAAATCATAGAGAGTTAGAGTGTCTCTCCTCTTGTACTTAAGTCGGTATTGTGTATTTTGTATTACATTCGGATGCTATTTCTGTGTTTCCTCGTCAATAAGAAGGTCCAAGGGATACAGTAAACCTGAAGTGAAGTATCGGAATCTTTAACTGGACTCACAGGAGAGGTTCAAATCATAGAAAGTTAGAGTGTCAGTCCTCTTGTACTTATATCGGCATTGTGTCCTTCGTATTAAATTCGAATGCAAATTCTGTGTTTCATCGTCAATAAGAAGGTCCAAAGGATACAGTAAACCTTAAGTGAAGCATCGGAATCTAAAACTGGACTCTTAGGGAGGTTCAAATCATAGAAAGTGAGAATGTCAGTCCTCATACTTAAGTCGGCATTGTGCCTTTTGAATTTAAATCCCGATGCTTTTTCTGTGTTTCATTGTCAATAAGAAGGTCCAAGGGATACAGTAAACCTGAAGTGAAGCATCGGAATCTAAAAGTGGACTCACAGGAGAGGTTCAAATCAGAGATAGTTAGAGTGTCTCTCCTCTTGTACATAAGTCGGTATTGTGCCTTTTGAATTAGATTCAGATGCAATTTCTGTGTTTCATCGTCAGTTAGAAGGTCCAAGGGATACAGTAAACCTGAAGTGAAGCATCGGAATCTAAAAGTGGACTCACAGGAGAGGTTCAAATCATAGATAGTTAGAGTGTCTCTCCTCTTGTACATTAGACGGTATTGTGCCTTTTGTATTAGATTCAGATGCAATTTCTGTGTTTCATCGTCAGTTAGAAGGTCCAAGGGATACAGTAAACCTGAAGAGAAGCATCGGAATCTAAAACTGGACTCACAGGAGAGGTCCGAAACATAGAAAGTTAGAGTGCCGGTCCTCTTTTACTTAAGTCAGCATTGTGCCTTTTGTATTAAATTCCGATGCAATTTCTATGTTTCATCGTCAATAAGAGGGTGCAAGGTATACAGTAAACCTGAAGTGAAGCACCGGAATCTAAAACCGGACTCACAGGAGAGGTTCAAATCATAGAAAGTGAGAGTCTCAGTCCTCTTGTACTTAAGTCGGCATTGTGCCATTTGTATTAAATTCGGATGCAATTGCTGTGATTCAAAGTCAATAAGAAGGTCCAAGGGATACAGTAAACCTGAAGTGAAACATATGAATCTAAAACTGGACTCACAGGAGAGGTTGAAATCATAGAAAGTTAGAGTGTCACTCCTCTTGTACTTAAGTCGGTATTGTGCCTTTAGTATTAAATTCGGATGCCATTTCTGTGTTTCATCGTCAATCAGAATGTCCAAGGGATACAGTAAACCTGAAGTGAAGCATCGGAATCTAAAACTGGACTCACAGGAGAAGTTCAAATCATAGAAGTTTAGAGTGTCAGTCCTCTTTTACTTATGTCGGCATTGTGCCATTTGTATTAAATTCGGATGCAATTTCTATGTTTCATCGTCAATAAGAAGGTCCAAGGGATACAGTAAACATGAAGTGAAGCATCGGAATTTAAAACTGGACTCACAGGAGGGGTTCAAATCATAGAAAGTTAGAGTGTCAGTCCTCTTGTACTTAAGTCGGCATTGTGCATTTTGAACTTAATTCCGATGCAATCGCTGTGTTTCATCGTCAATAAGAAGGTGCAAGGTATACTGTAAACCTGAAGTGAAGCATCAGAATCTGAAACTGGACTCACAGGAGAGGTTCAAATCATAGAAAGTGAGAGTGTCAGTCCTCTTGTACTTATGTCGCCATTGTGCCTTTGTATTAAATTCGGATGCAATATCTGTGTTTCATCGTCAATAAGAAGGTCCAAGGGATACAGTAAACCTGAAGTGAAGCATCGGAATCTAAAACTGGACTCACGGGAGAGGTTCAAATCATAGAAAGTTAGAGTGTCATTCCGCTTGTACTTAAGTCGGCATTGTGATTTTTTAATTTAATTCCGATGCAATTTCTGTGTTTCATCGTCAATAAGAAGGTCCAAGGGATACAGTAAACCTGAGGTTAAGCATCGGAATCTAAAACTGGACTCACAGGAGAAGTTCAAATCATAGAAAGTGAGAGTGTCAGTCCACTTTTACTTAAGCAGCATTGTGCGTTTTGAATTTAATTCCGATGCTATTTCTGTGTTTCATCGTCAATAAGAAGGTCCAAGGGATATAGTTAACCTGAAGTGAAGCATCGGAATCTAAAACTGGACTAACAAGAGAGGTTCAAATCATAGAAAGTGAGAGTGTCTGTCCTCTTGTACTTAAGTCGGCATTGTGCCATTTGTATTAAATTCGGGTGCAATTTCTGTGTTTCTTCGTCAATAAGAAGGTCCAAGGGATACAGTAAACCTGAAGTGAAGCATCGGAACATAAAACTGGACTCACAGGAAAGGTTCAAATCATAGAAAGTGAGAGTGTCAGACCTCTTGTACTTAAGTCTGCATTGTGGCATTTTTATTAAATTCGGATGCAATTTCTGTGTTTCATCGTCAATAAGAAGGTCCAAGGGATACAGTAAACCTGACGTGAAGCATCGTAATCTAAAACTGGACTCACAGGAGAGATTTAAATCATAGAAAGTGAGAGTGTCAGTCCTCTTTTACTTAAGTCGGCAATGTGCATTTTGAATTTAATTCCGATGCAATTTCTGTGTTTCATCGTCAATAAGAAGGTCCAAGGGATACAGCAAACCTGAAGTGAAGCATCGGAATCTAAAACTGGACTCGCAGGAGATGTTCAAATCAGAGGAAGTGAGAGTGTCAGTCCTCTTGTACTTAAGGCGGCATTGTGACATTTGTATTAAATTCGGATGCAATTTCTGTGTTTGATCGTCAATAAGAAGGTCCAAGGGATACAGTAAACCTGAAGTGAAGCATCGGAATCTAAAACTGGACTCACAGGAGATATCTAAATCATAGAAAGTGAGAGTGTCTGTCCTCTTTTACTTAAGTCGGCATTGTGCCTTTTGAATTTAATTCCGAGGCCATTTCTGTGTTTCATCGTCAATAAGAAGGTCCAAGGGATACAGCAAACCTGAAGTGAAGCATCGGAATCTGAAACTGGACTCGCAGGAGAGGTTCAAATCAGAGAAAGTGAGAGTGTCGGTCCTCTTGTACTTAAGTCGCCATTGTGCCATTTGTATTAAGTTCGGATGCAATTTCTGTGTTTCATCGTCAATAAGAAGGTCCAAGGGATACAGTGAACCTGAAGTGAAGCATCAGAATCTAAAACTGGACTCACAGGAGAGGTTCAAATCATAGAAAGTTAGAGTGTCAGTCCTCTCGTACTTAAGTCGGCATTGTGCCTTTTGTATTAAATTCTGATGCAAACTCTGTGTTTCATCGTCAATAAGAAGGTCGAAGGGATACAGTAAACCTGAAGTGAAGCATCGGAATCTAAAACTGGACTCACAGGAGGGGTTCAAATCATAGAAAGTTAGAGGGTCAGTCCTCTTGTACTTAAGTCGGCATTGTGCATTTTGAACTTAATTCCGATGCAATCACTGTGTTTCATCGTCAATAAGAAGGTGCAAAGGATACAGTAAACCTGAAGTGAAGCATCGGAATCTGAAACTGGACTCACAGGAGAGGTTCAAATCATAGAAAGTGAGAGTGTCAGTCCTCTTGTACTTATGTCGCCATTGTGCCTTTGTATTAAATTCGGATGCAATATCTGTGTTTCATCGTCAACAAGAAGGTCCAAGGAATACAGTAAACCTGAAGTGAAGCATCGGAATCAAAAACTGGACTCACGGGAGAGGTTCAAATCATAGAAAGTTAGAGTGTCATTCCGCTTGTACTTAAGTCGGCATTGTGATTTTTGAATTTAATTCCGATGCAATTTCTGTGTTTCATCGTCAAGAAGAAGGTCGAAGGGATACAGTAAACCTGAAGTTAAGCATCGGAATCTAAAACTGGACTCACAGGAGAAGTTCAAATCATAGAAAGTGAGAGTGTCAGTCCACTTTTACTTATGCATCATTGTGCGTTTTGAATTTTATTCCGATGCTATTTCTGTGTTTCATCGTCAATAAGAAGGTCCAAGGGATATAGTTAACCTGAAGTGAAGCATCGGAATCTAAAACTGGACTGACAGGAGAGGATCAAATCATAGAAAGTGAGAGTGTCTGTCCTCTTGTACTTAAGTCGGCATTGTGCCATTTGTATTAAATTCGAGTGCAATTTCTGTGTTTCATCGTCAATAAGAAGGTCCAAGGGATACAGTAAACCTGAAGTGAAGCATCGGAACCTAAAACTGGACTCACAGGGAAGGTTCAAATCATAGAAAGTGAGACTGTCGGTCCTCTATTACTTAAGTCTGCATTGTGGCATTTGTATTAAATTCGGATGCAATTTCTGTGTTTCATCGTCAATAAGAAGGTCCAAGGGATACAGTAAACCTGACGTGAACCATCGTAATCTAAAACTGGACTCACAGGAGAGATTTAAATCATAGAAAGTGAGAGTGTCAGTCCTCTTTTACTTAAGTCGGCATTGTGCATTTTGAATTTAATTCCGATGCAATTTCTGTGTTTCATCGTCAATAAGAAGGTCCAAGGAATACAGCAAACCTGAAGTGAAGCATCGGAATCTAAAACTGGACTCGCAGGAAATGTTCAAATCGGAGAAAGTGAGAGTGTCAGTCCTCTTGTACTTAAGGCGGCATTGTGCCATTTGTATTAAATTCGGATGCAATTTCTGTGTTTGATCGTCAATAAAAAGGTCCAAGGGATACAGTAAACCTGAAGTGAAGCATCGGAATCTAAAACTGGACTCACAGGAGATATCTAAATCATAGAAAGTGAAAGTGTCTGTCCTCTTTTACTTAAGTCGGCATTGTGCCTTTTGAATTTAATTCCGAGGCAATTTCTGTGTTTCATCGTCAATAAGAAGGTCCAAGGGATACAGCAAACCTGAAGTGAAGCATCGGAATCTAAAACTGGACTCGCAGGAGAGGTTCAAATCAGAGAAAGTGAGAGTGTCGGTCCTCTTGTACTTAAGTCGCCATTGTGCCATTTGTATTAAGTTCGGATGCAATTTCTGTGTTTCATCGTCAATACGAAGGTCCAAGGGATACACTGAACCTGAAGTGAAGCATCAGAATCTAAAACTGGACTCACAGGAGAGGTTCAAATCATAGAAAGTTAGAGTGTCAGTCCTCTCGTACTTAAGTCGGCATTGTGCCTTTTGTATTAAATGCTGATGCAAACTCTGTGTTTCATCGTCAATAAGAAGGTCGAAGGGATACAGTAAACCTGAAGTGAAGCATCGGAATCTAAAACTGGACTCACAGGAGGGGTTCAAATCATAGAAAGTTGGAGTGTCAGTCCTCTTGTACTTAAGTCGGCATTGTGCATTTTGAACTTAATTCCGATGCAATCACTGTGTTTCATCGTCAATAAGAAGGTGCAAAGTATACAGTAAACCTGAAGTGAAGCATCGGAATCTGAAACTGGACTCACAGGAGAGGTTCAAATCATAGAAAGTGAGAGTGTCAGTCCTCTTGTACTTAAGTCGGCATTGTGCCATCTGTATTAAATTCGGATGCAATTTCTGTGTTTCATCGTAAATAAGAAGGTCCAAGGGATACAGTAAACCTGAAGTGAAGCATCGGAATCTAAAACTGGACTCACAGGAGAGATTCAAATCATAGATATAGTGTCACTCCTCTTGTACTTCAGTTGGTATTGTGACTTTTGTATTAAATTCGGATGCAATTTCTGTGCTTCATAATGAATAAGAAGGTCCAAGGGATACATTAAACCTGAAGTGAGGCATCGGAATCTAAAACTGGACTCACAGGAGAGGTTCAAATCATAGAAAGTTAGAGTGTCAGTCCTCTTTTACTTAAGTCATCATTGTGCCTTTTGTATTAAATTCCGATGCAATTTCTATGTCGCATCGTCAATAAGAAGGTCCAAGGGATACAGTAAACCTGAAGTGAAGCAGCAGAATCTAAAACTGGACTCACAGGGTAGGTTCAAATCATAGAGAGTTAGAGTGTCTCTCCTCTTGTACTTAAGTCGGTATTGTGTATTTTGTATTACATTCGGATGCTATTTCTGTGTTTCCTCGTCAATAAGATGGTCCAAGGGATACAGTAAACCTGAAGTGAAGTATCGGAATCTTTAACTGGACTCACAGGAGAGGTTCAAATCATAGAAAGTTAGAGTGTCAGTCCTCTTGTACTTATATCGGCATTGTGTCCTTCGTATTAAATTCGAATGCAAATTCTGTGTTTCATCGTCAATAAGAAGGTCCAAAGGATACAGTAAACCTTAAGTGAAGCATCGGAATCTAAAACTGGACTCTTAGGGAGGTTCAAATCATAGAAAGTGAGAATGTCAGTCCTCATACTTAAGTCGGCATTGTGCCTTTTGAATTTAAATCCCGATGCTTTTTCTGTGTTTCATTGTCAATAAGAAGGTCCAAGGGATACAGTAAACCTGAAGTGAAGCATCGGAATCTAAAAGTGGACTCACAGGAGAGGTTCAAATCATAGATAGTTAGAGTGTCTCTCCTCTTGTACATAAGTCGGTATTGTGCCTTTTGAATTAGATTCAGATGCAATTTCTGTGTTTCATCGTCAGTTAGAAGGTCCAAGGGATACAGTAAACCTGAAGTGAAGCATCGGAATCTAAAAGTGGACTCACAGGAGAGGTTCAAATCATAGATAGTTAGAGTGTCTCTCCTCTTGTACATTAGTCGGTATTGTGCCTTTTGTATTAGATTCAGATGCAATTTCTGTGTTTCATCGTCAGTTAGAAGGTCCAAGGGATACAGTAAACCTGAAGAGAAGCATCGGAATCTAAAACTGGACTCACAGGAGAGGTCCGAAACATAGAAAGTTAGAGTGCCGGTCCTCTTTTACTTAAGTCAGCATTGTGCCTTTTGTATTAAATTCCGATGCAATTTCTATGTTTCATCGTCAATAAGAGGGTGCAAGGTATACAGTAAACCTGAAGTGAAGCACCGGAATCTAAAACCGGACTCACAGGAGAGGTTCAAATCATAGAAAGTGAGAGTCTCAGTCCTCTTGTACTTAAGTCGGCATTGTGCCATTTGTATTAAATTCGGATGCAATTGCTGTGATTCAAAGTCAATAAGAAGGTCCAAGGGATACAGTAAACCTGAAGTGAAACATATGAATCTAAAACTGGACTCACAGGAGAGGTTGAAATCATAGAAAGTTAGAGTGTCACTCCTCTTGTACTTAAGTCGGTATTGTGCCTTTAGTATTAAATTCGGATGCCATTTCTGTGTTTCATCGTCAATCAGAATGTCCAAGGGATACAGTAAACCTGAAGTGAAGCATCGGAATCTAAAACTGGACTCACAGGAGAAGTTCAAATCATAGAAGTTTAGAGTGTCAGTCCTCTTTTACTTATGTCGGCATTGTGCCATTTGTATTAAATTCGGATGCAATTTCTATGTTTCATCGTCAATAAGAAGGTCCAAGGGATACAGTAAACATGAAGTGAAGCATCGGAATTTAAAACTGGACTCACAGGAGGGGTTCAAATCATAGAAAGTTAGAGTGTCAGTCCTCTTGTACTTAAGTCGGCATTGTGCATTTTGAACTTAATTCCGATGCAATCGCTGTGTTTCATCGTCAATAAGAAGGTGCAAGGTATACTGTAAACCTGAAGTGAAGCATCAGAATCTGAAACTGGACTCACAGGAGAGGTTCAAATCATAGAAAGTGAGAGTGTCAGTCCTCTTGTACTTATGTCGCCATTGTGCCTTTGTATTAAATTCGGATGCAATATCTGTGTTTCATCGTCAATAAGAAGGTCCAAGGGATACAGTAAACCTGAAGTGAAGCATCGGAATCTAAAACTGGACTCGCGGGAGAGGTTCAAATCATAGAAAGTTAGAGTGTCATTCCGCTTGTACTTAAGTCGGCATTGTGATTTTTTAATTTAATTCCGATGCAATTTCTGTGTTTCATCGTCAATAAGAAGGTCCAAGGGATACAGTAAACCTGAAGTTAAGCATCGGAATCTAAAACTGGACTCACAGGAGAAGTTCAAATCATAGAAAGTGAGAGTGTCAGTCCACTTTTACTTAAGCAGCATTGTGCGTTTTGAATTTAATTCCGATGCTGTTTCTGTGTTTCATCGTCAATAAGAAGGTCCAAGGGATATAGTTAACCTGAAGTGAAGCATCGGAATCTAAAACTGGACTAACAAGAGAGGTTCAAATCATAGAAAGTGAGAGTGTCTGTCCTCTTGTACTTAAGTCGGCATTGTGCCATTTGTATTAAATTCGGGTGCAATTTCTGTGTTTCATCGTCAATAAGAAGGTCCAAGGGATACAGTAAACCTGAAGTGAAGCATCGGAACATAAAACTGGACTCACAGGAATGGTTCAAATCATAGAAAGTGAGAGTGTCAGACCTCTTGTACTTAAGTCTGCATTGTGGCATTTTTATTAAATTCGGATGCAATTTCTGTGTTTCATCGTCAATAAGAAGGTCCAAGGGATACAGTAAACCTGACGTGAAGCATCGTAATCTAAAACTGGACTCACAGGAGAGATTTAAATCATAGAAAGTGAGAGTGTCAGTCCTCTTTTACTTAAGTCGGCAATGTGCATTTTGAATTTAATTCTGATGCAATTTCTGTGTTTCATCGTCAATAAGAAGGTCCAAGGGATACAGCAAACCTGAAGTGAAGCATCGGAATCTAAAACTGGACTCGCAGGAGATGTTCAAATCAGAGGAAGTGAGAGTGTCAGTCCTCTTGTACTTAAGGCGGCATTGTGACATTTGTATTAAATTCGGATGCGATTTCTGTGTTTGATCGTCAATAAGAAGGTCCAAGGGATACAGTAAACCTGAAGTGAAGCATCGGAATCTAAAACTGGACTCACAGGAGATATCTAAATCATAGAAAGTGAGAGTGTCTGTCCTCTTTTACTTAAGTCGGCATTGTGCCTTTTGAATTTAATTCCGAGGCCATTTCTGTGTTTCATCGTCAATAAGAAGGTCCAAGGGATACAGCAAACCTGAAGTGAAGCATCGGAATCTGAAACTGGACTCGCAGGAGAGGTTCAAATCAGAGAAAGTGAGAGTGTCGGTCCTCTTGTACTTAAGTCGCCATTGTGCCATTTGTATTAAGTTCGGATGCAATATCTGTGTTTCATCGTCAATAAGAAGGTCCAAGGGATACAGTGAACCTGAAGTGAAGCATCAGAATCTAAAACTGGACTCACAGGAGAGGTTCAAATCATAGAAAGTTAGAGTGTCAGTCCTCTCGTACTTAAGTCGGCATTGTGCCTTTTGTATTAAATTCTGATGCAAACTCTGTGTTTCATCGTCAATAAGAAGGTCGAAGGGATACAGTAAACCTGAAGTGAAGCATCGGAATCTAAAACTGGACTCACAGGAGGGGTTCAAATCATAGAAAGTTAGAGGGTCAGTCCTCTTGTACTTAAGTCGGCATTGTGCATTTTGAACTTAATTCCGATGCAATCACTGTGTTTCATCGTCAATAAGAAGGTGCAAAGGATACAGTAAACCTGAAGTGAAGCATCGGAATCTGAAACTGGACTCACAGGAGAGGTTCAAATCATAGAAAGTGAGAGTGTCAGTCCTCTTGTACTTATGTCGCCATTGTGCCTTTGTATTAAATTCGGATGCAATATCTGTGTTTCATCGTCAACAAGAAGGTCCAAGGAATACAGTAAACCTGAAGTGAAGCATCGGAATCAAAAACTGGACTCACGGGAGAGGTTCAAATCATAGAAAGTTAGAGTGTCATTCCGCTTGTACTTAAGTCGGCATTGTGATTTTTGAATTTAATTCCGATGCAATTTCTGTGTTTCATCGTCAAGAAGAAGGTCGAAGGGATACAGTAAACCTGAAGTTAAGCATCGGAATCTAAAACTGGACTCACAGGAGAAGTTCAAATCATAGAAAGTGAGAGTGTCAGTCCACTTTTACTTATGCATCATTGTGCGTTTTGAATTTTATTCCGATGCTATTTCTGTGTTTCATCGTCAATAAGAAGGTCCAAGGGATATAGTTAACCTGAAGTGAAGCATCGGAATCTAAAACTGGACTGACAGGAGAGGATCAAATCATAGAAAGTGAGAGTGTCTGTCCTCTTGTACTTAAGTCGGCATTGTGCCATTTGTATTAAATTCGAGTGCAATTTCTGTGTTTCATCGTCAATAAGAAGGTCCAAGGGATACAGTAAACCTGAAGTGAAGCATCGGAACCTAAAACTGGACTCACAGGGAAGGTTCAAATCATAGAAAGTGAGACTGTCGGTCCTCTATTACTTAAGTCTGCATTGTGGCATTTGTATTAAATTCGGATGCAATTTCTGTGTTTCATCGTCAATAAGAAGGTCCAAGGGATACAGTAAACCTGACGTGAACCATCGTAATCTAAAACTGGACTCACAGGAGAGATTTAAATCATAGAAAGTGAGAGTGTCAGTCCTCTTTTACTTAAGTCGGCATTGTGCATTTTGAATTTAATTCCGATGCAATTTCTGTGTTTCATCGTCAATAAGAAGGTCCAAGGAATACAGCAAACCTGAAGTGAAGCATCGGAATCTAAAACTGGACTCGCAGGAAATGTTCAAATCGGAGAAAGTGAGAGTGTCAGTCCTCTTGTACTTAAGGCGGCATTGTGCCATTTGTATTAAATTCGGATGCAATTTCTGTGTTTGATCGTCAATAAAAAGGTCCAAGGGATACAGTAAACCTGAAGTGAAGCATCGGAATCTAAAACTGGACTCACAGGAGATATCTAAATCATAGAAAGTGAAAGTGTCTGTCCTCTTTTACTTAAGTCGGCATTGTGCCTTTTGAATTTAATTCCGAGGCAATTTCTGTGTTTCATCGTCAATAAGAAGGTCCAAGGGATACAGCAAACCTGAGGTGAAGCATCGGAATCTAAAACTGGACTCGCAGGAGAGGTTCAAATCAGAGAAAGTGAGAGTGTCGGTCCTCTTGTACTTAAGTCGCCATTGTGCCATTTGTATTAAGTTCGGATGCAATTTCTGTATTTCATCGTCAATAAGAAGGTCCAAGGGATACAGTGAACCTGAAGTGAAGCATCAGAATCTAAAACTGGACTCACAGGAGAGGTTCAAATCATAGAAAGTTAGAGTGTCAGTCCTCTCGTACTTAAGTCGGCATTGTGCCTTTTGTATTAAATTCTGATGCAAACTCTGTGTTTCATCGTCAATAAGAAGGTCGAAGGGATACAGTAAACCTGAAGTGAAGCATCGGAATCTAAAACTGGACTCACAGGAGGGGTTCAAATCATAGAAAGTTGGAGTGTCAGTCCTCTTGTACTTAAGTCGGCATTGTGCATTTTGAACTTAATTCCGATGCAATCACTGTGTTTCATCGTCAATAAGAAGGTGCAAAGTATACAGTAAACCTGAAGTGAAGCATCGGAATCTGAAACTGGACTCACAGGAGAGGTTCAAATCATAGAAAGTGAGAGTGTCAGTCCTCTTGTACTCATGTCGCCATTGTGCCTTTGTATTAAATTCGGATGCAATATCTGTGTTTCATCGTCAATAAGAAGGTCCAAGGAATACAGTAAACCTGAAGTGAAGCATCGGAATCTAAAACTGGACTCACGGGAGAGGTTCAAATCATAGAAAGTTAGAGTGTCATTCCGCTTGTACTTAAGTCGGCATTGTGATTTTTGAATTTAATTCCGATGCAATTTCTGTGTTTCATCGTCAATAAGAAGGTCCAAGGGATACAGTAAACCTGAAGTTAAGCATCGGAATCTAAAACTGGACTCACAGGAGAAGTTCAAATCATAGAAAGTGAGAGTGTCAGTCCACTTTTACTTATGCATCATTGTGCGTTTTGAATTTAATTCCGATGCTATTTCTGTGTTTCATCGTCAATAAGAAGGTCCAAGGGATATAGTTAACCTGAAGTGAAGCATCGGAATCTAAAACTGGACTGACAGGAGAGGTTCAAATCATAGAAACTGAGAGTGTCAGTCCTCTTGTACTTAAGTCGGCATTGTGCCATTTGTATTAAATTCGAGTGCAATTTCTGTGTTTCATCGTCAATAAGAAGGTCCAAGGGATACAGTAAACCTGAAGTGAAGCATCGGAACATAAAACTGGACTCACAGGAAAGGTTCAAATCATAGAAAGTGAGACTGTCGGTCCTCTTGTACTTAAGTCTGCATTGTGGCATTTGTTTTAAATTCGGATGCAATTTCTGTGTTTCATCGTCAATAAGAAGGTCCAAGGGATACAGTAAACCTGACGTGAAGCATCGTAATCTAAAACTGGACTCACAGGAGAGATTTAAATCATAGAAAGTGAGAGTGTCAGTCCTCTTTTACTTAAGTCGGCATTGTGCATTTTGAATTTAATTCCGATGCAATTTCTGTGTTTCATCGTCAATAAGAAGGTCCAAGGAATACAGCAAACCTGAAGTGAAGCATCGGAATCTAAAACTGGACTCGCAGGAGATGTTCAAATCAGAGAAAGTGAGAGTGTCAGTCCTCCTGTACTTAAGGCGGCATTGTGCCATTTGTATTAAATTCGGATGCAATTTCTGTGTTTGATCGTCAATAAAAAGGTCCAAGGGATACAGTAAACCTGAAGTGAAGCATCGGAATCTAAAACTGGACTCACAGGAGATATCTAAATCATAGAAAGTGAGAGTGTCTGTCCTCTTTTACTTAAGTCGGCATTGTGCCTTTTGAATTTAATTCCGAGGCAATTTCTGTGTTTCATCGTAAATAAGAAGGTCCAAGGGATACAGTAAACCTGAAGTGAAGCATCGGAATCTAAAACTGGAATCACAGGAAAGGTTCAAATCATAGAAAGTTTGAGTGTCAGTCCTCTTGTAATTAAGTCAGCATTGTGCCTTTTGAATTTAATTCCGATGCAATTTCTGGGTTTCATCGTCAATAAGATGGTCCAAGGGATACAGTAAACCTTAAGTGAAGCATCGGAACTAAAACTGGACTCACAGGAGAGGTTCAAATCATAGAGAGTGAGAGTGTCAGTCCACATTTACTTAAGTCGGCATTGTGCTTTTGAATTTAATTCTGATGTAATTTCTGTGTTTCATCGTCAATAAGAAGGTCCAAGGGATACAGTGAACCTGAAGTGAAGTATCGGAATCTGAAACTGTACTCACAGGAGGGGTTCAAATCATAGAAAGTGAGAGTGTCGGTCCTCTTGTACTTAAGTCGGCATTGTGCCATCTGTATTAAATACGGATGCAATTTCTGTGTTTCATCGTTAATAAGAAGGTCCAAGGGATACAGTAAACCTGAAGTGAAGCATCGGAATCTAAAACTGGACTCACAGGAGAGATTCAAATCATAGATATAGTGTCACTCCTCTTGTACTTAAGTCGGTATTGTGCCTTTTGTATTAAATTCGGATGCAATTTCTGTGCTTCATAATGAATAAGAAGGTCCAAGGGATACATTAAACCTGAAGTGAGGCATCGGAATCTAAAACTGGACTCATAGGAGAGGTTCAAAACATAGAAAGTTAGAGTGTCAGTCCTCTTTTCCTTAAGTGATCATTGTGCCTTTTGTATTAAATTCCGATGCAATTTCTATGTCGCATCGTCAATAAGAAGGTCCAAGGGATACAGTAAATCTGAAGTGAAGCAGCAGAATCTAAAACTGGACTCACAGGGTAGGTTCAAATCATAGAGAGTTAGAGTGTCTCTCCTCTTGTACTTAAGTCGGTATTGTGCATTTTGTATTACATTCGGATGCTATTTCTGTGTTTCCTCGTCAATAAGATGGTCCAAGGGATACAGTAAACCTGAAGTAAAGTATCGGAATCTTTAACTGGACTGACAGGAGAGGTTCAAATCATAGAAAGTTAGAGTGTCAGTCCTCTTGTACTTATATCGGCATTGTGCCCTTCGTATTAAATTCGAATGCAAATTCTGTGTTTCATCGTCAATAAGAAGGTCCAAAGGTTACAGTAAACCTTAAGTGAAGCATCGGAATCTAAAACTGGACTCTTAGGGGAGGTTCAAATCATAGAATGTTAGAATGTCAGTCCTCATACTTAAGTCGGCATTGTGCCTTTTGAATTTAAATCCCGATGCTTTTTCTGTGTTTCATTGTCAATAAGAAGGTCCAAGGGATACAGTAAACCTGAAGTGAAGCATCGGAATCTAAAAGTGGACTCACAGGAGAGGTTCAAATCATAGATAGTTAGAGTGTCACTCCTCTTGTACATAAGTCGGTATTGTGCCTTTTGTATTAGATTCAGATGCAATTTCTGTGTTTCATCGTCAGTTAGAAGGTCCAAGGGATACAGTAAACCTGAAGAGAAGCATCGGAATCTAAAACTGGACTCACAGGAGAGGTTCAAATCATAGAAGTTTAGAGTGTCAGTCCTCTTTTACTTATGTCGGCATTGTGCCATTTGTATTAAATTCGGATGCAATTTCTATGTTTCATCGTCAATAAGAAGGTCCAAGGGATACAGTAAACATGAAGTGAAGCATCGGAATCTAAAACTGGACTCACAGGAGGGGTTCAAATCATAGAAAGTTAGAGTGTCAGTCCTCTTGTACTTAAGTCGGCATTGTGCATTGTGAACTTAATTCCGATGCAATCTCTGTGTTTCATCGTCAATAAGAAGGTGCAAGGTATACAGTAAACCTGAAGTGAAGCATCGGAATCTGAAACTGGACTCACAGGAGAGGTTCAAATCATAGAAAATGAGAGTGTCAGTCCTCTTGTACTTATGTCGCCATTGTGCCTTTGTATTAAATTCGGATGCAATATCTGTGTTTCATCGTCAATAAGAAGGTCCAAAAGATACAGTAAACCTGAAGTGAAGCATCGGAATCTAAAACTGGACTCACGGGAGAGGTTCAAATCATAGAAAGTTAGAGTGTCATTCCGCTTGTACTTAAGTCGGCATTGTGATTTTTTAATTTAATTCCGATGCAATATCTGTGTTTCATCGTCAATAAGAAGGTCCAAGGGATACAGTAAACCTGAAGTTAAGCATCGGAATCTAAAACTGAACTTACAGGAGAAGTTCAAATCATAGAAAGTGAGAGTGTCAGTCCACTATTACTTAAGCAGCATTGTGCGTTTTGAATTTAATTCCGATGCTATTTCTGTGTTTCATCGTCAATAAGAAGGTCCAAGGGATATAGTTAACCTGAAGTGAAGCATCGGAATCTAAAACTGGACTAAGAGGAGAGGTTCAAATCATAGAAAGTGAGAGTGTCTGTCGTCTTGTACTTAAGTCGGCATTATGCCATTTGTATTAAATTCGGGTGCAATTTCTGTGTTTCATCGTCAATAAGAAGGTCCAAGGGATACAGTAAACCTGAAGTGAAGCATCGGAAGATAAAACTGGACTCACAGGAAAGGTTCTAATCATAGAAAATGAGAGTGTCAGTCCTCTTGTACTTAAGTCTGCATTGTGGCATTTTTATTAAATTCGGATGCAATTTCTGTGTTTCATCGTCAATAATAAGGTCCAAGGGATACAGTAAACCTGACGTGAAGCATCGTAATCTAAAACTGGACTCACAGGAGAGATTTAAATCATCGAAAGTGAGAGTGTCAGTCCTCTTTTACTTAAGTCGGCATTGTGCATTTTGAATTTAATTCCGATGCAATTTCAGTGTTTCATCGTCAATAAGAAGGTCCAAGGGATACAGCAAACCTGAAGTGAAGCATCGGAATCTAAAACTGGACTCGCAGGAAATGTTCAAATCAGAGGAAGTGAGAGTGTCAGTCCTCTTGTACTTAAGGCGGCATTGTGACATTTGTATTAAATTCGGATGCAATTTCTGTGTTTGATCGTCAATAAGAAGGTCCAAGGGATACAGTAAACCTGAAGTGAAGCATCGGAATCTAAAACTGGACTCACAGGAGATATCTAAATCATAGAAAGTGAGAATGTCTGTCCTCTTTTACTTAAGTCGGCATTGTGCCTTTTGAATTTAATTCCGAGGCCATTTCTGTGTTTCATCGTCAATAAGAAGGTCCAAGGGATACAGCAAACCTGAAGTGAAGCATCGGAATCTGAAACTGGACTCGCAGGAGAGGTTCAAATCAGAGAAAGTGAGAGTGTCGGTCCTCTTGTACTTAAGTCGCCATTGTGCCATTTGTATTAAGTTCGGATGCAATTTCTGTGTTTCATCGTCAATAAGAAGGTCCAAGGGATACAGTGAACCTGAAGTGAAGCATCAGAATCTAAAACTGGACTCACAGGAGATGTTCAAATCATAGAAAGTTAGAGTGTCAGTCCTCTCGTACTTAAGTCGGCATTGTGCCTTTTGTATTAAATTCTGATGCAAACTCTGTGTTTCATCGTCAATAAGAAGGTCGAAGGGATACAGTAAACCTGAAGTGAAGCATCGGAATCTAAAACTGGACTCACAGGAGGGGTTCAAATCATAGAAAGTTAGAGTGTCAGTCCTCTTGTACTTAAGTCGGCATTGTGCATTTTGAACTTATATCCGATGCAATCACTGTGTTTCATCGTCAATAAGAAGGTGCAAAGTATACAGTAAACCTGAAGTGAAGCATCGGAATCTGAAACTGGACTCACAGGAGAGGTTCAAATCATAGAAAGTGAGAGTGTCAGTCCTCTTGTACTTATGTCGCCATTGTGCCTTTGTATTAAATTCGGATGCAATATCTGTGTTTCATCGTCAATAAGAAGGTCCAAGGAATACAGTAAACCTGAAGTGAAGCATCGGAATCTAAAACTGGACACACAAGAGAGGTTCAAATCATAGAAAGTTAGAGTGTCATTCCGCTTGTACTTAAGTCGGCATTGTGATTTTTGAATTTAATTCCGATGCAATTTCTGTGTTTCATCGTCAATAAGAAGGTCCAAGGGATACAGTACCTGAAGTTAAGCATCGGAATCTAAAACTGGACTCACAGCAGAAGTTCAAATCATAGAAAGTGAGAGTGTCAGTCCACTTTTACTTATGCATCATTGTGTGTTTTGAATTTAATTCCGATGCTATTTCTGTGTTTCATCGTCAATAAGAAGGTCCAAGGGATATAGTTAACCTGAAGTGAAGCATCGGAATCTAAACCTGGACTGACAGGAGAGGTTCAAATCATAGAAAGTGAGAGTGTCTGTCCTCTTGTACTTAAGTCGGCATTGTGCCATTTGTATTAAATTCGAGTGCAATTTCTGTGTTTCATCGTCAATAAGAAGGTCCAAGGGATACAGTAAACCTGAAGTGAAGCATCGGAACCTAAAACTGAACTCACAGGAAAGGTTCAAATCATAGAGAGTGAGACTGTCGGTCCTCTTGTACTTAAGTCTGCATTGTGGCATTTGTATTAAATTCGGATGCAATTTCTGTGTTTCATCGTCAATAAGAAGGTCCAAGGGATACAGTAAACGTGACATGAAGCATCGTAATCTAAAACTGGACTCACAGGAGAGATTTAAATCATAGAAAGTGAGAGTGTCAGTCCTCTTTTACTTAAGTCGGCATTGTGCATTTTGAATTTAATTCCGATGCAATTTCTGTGTTTCATCGTCAATAAGAAGGTCCAAGGAATACAGCAAACCTGAAGTGAAGCATCGGAATCTAAAACTGGACTCGCAGGAGATGTTCAAATCAGAGAAAGTGAGAGTGTCAGTCCTCTTGTACTAAAGGCGGCATTGTGCCATTTGTATTAAATTCGGATGCAATTTCTGTGTTTGATCGTCAATAAAAAGGTCCAAGGGATACAGTAAACCTGAAGTGAAGCATCGGAATCTAAAACTGGACTCACAGGAGATATCTAAATCATAGAAAGTGAGAGTGTCTGTCCTCTTTTACTTAAGTCGGCATTGTGCCTTTTGAATTTAATTCCGAGGCAATTTATGTGTTTCATCGTCAATAAGAAGGTCCAAGGGATACAGCAAACCTGAAGTGAAGCATCGGAATCTAAAACTGGACTCGCAGGAGAGGTTCAAATCAGAGAAAGTGAGAGTGTCGGTCCTCTTGTACTTAAGTCGCCATTGTGCCATTTGTATTAAGTTCGGATGCAATTTCTGTGTTTCATCGTCAATAAGAAGGTCCAAGGGTACAGTGAACCTGAAGTGAAGCATCAGAATCTAAAACTGGACTCACAGGAGAGGTTCAAATCATAGAAAGTTAGAGTGTCAGTCCTCTTGTACTTAAGTCGGCATTGTGCATTTTGTATTAAGTTCTGATGCACACTCTGTGTTTCATCGTCAATAAGAAGGTCGAAGGGATACAGTAAACCTGAAGTGAAGCATCGGAATCTAAAACTGGACTCGCAGGAGAGGTTCAAATCATAGGAAGTTAGAGTGTCAGTCCTCTTGTACTTAAGTCGGCGTGTTGCCTTTTGAATTTAATTCCGATGCAACTTCTGTGTTTCATCGTCAATAAGAAGGTGAAAGGTATACAGTAAACCAGAAGTGAAGCATAGGAATCTAAAACTGGACTCACAGGAGAGGTTCAAATCATAGAAAGTGAGAGTGTCAGTCCTCTTGTACTTTCGTCGGCATTGTGCCGTTTGTATGAAATTCGGATGCAATTTCTGTGTTTCATCGTCAATAAGAAGGTCCAAGGGATACAGTAAACCTGAAATATAGCATCGGAATCTAAAACTGGACTCACAGGAGAGTTTCAAATCATAGAATGTTAGAGTGTCAGTCCTCTTGTACTTAAGTCGGAATTGTGCCTTTTGTATTAAACTCGGATGCAAACTCTGTGTTTCATCGTCAATAAGAAGGTCCAAGGGATCCAGTAAAACTGAAGTGAAGCATCGGAAACTAAAACTGGAATCACAGGAAAGGTTCAAATCATAGAAAGTTTGAGTGTCAGTCCTCTTTTACTTAAGTCGGCATTGTGCCATTTGTATTAAATTCGGATGCACTTTCTGTGTTTCATCTTCAATAAGAAGGTCCAAGGGATACAGTAAACCGGAAGTGTTGCATCGGAATCTAAAACTGGACTCACAGGAGAGGTTCCAATCATAGAAAGTGAGAGTGTCAGTCCTCTTGTACTTAAGTCGGCATTGTGACTTTTGTATTAAAATCGGATGCAATTTCTGTGATTCTTCGTCAATAAGAAGGTCCATGGGATACAGTAAACCTGAAGTGAAGCATCAGAATCAAAAACTGGACTCACAGGGTAGGTTCATGTCATAGAGAGTTAGAGTGTCTCTCCTCTTGTACTTAAGTCGGTATTGTGCCTTTTGAATTACATTCGGATGCTATTTCTGTGTTTCCTCGTCAATAAGATGGTCCAAGGGATACAGTAAACCTGAAGTGAAGCATCTGAATCTAAAACTGGACTCACAGGAGAGGTTCAAATCATAGAAAGTTAGAGTCTCAGTCCTCTTGTACTTATGTCGGCTTTGTGACCTTTGTATTAAATTCGAATGCAAATTCTGTGTTCCATCGCCAATAAGAAGTTCCAAGGGATACAGTAAACCTTAAGTGAAGCATCGGAATCTAAAACTGGACTCTTAGGAGAGGTCAAATCATAGAAAGTTAGAATGTCAGTCCTCTTGTACTTAAGTCGGCATTGTGCTTTTTGAATTTAATTCCCGATGCTTTTTCTGTGTTTCATTGTCAATAAGAAGGTCCAAGGGATACAGTAAACCTGAAGTGAAGCATCGAAATCTAAAAATGGATTCACAGGAAAGGTTCAAATCATAGAAAGTGAGAGTGTCAGTCCTCTTGTACTCAAGTCTGCATTGTGGCATTTGTATTAAATTCGGATGCAATATCTGTGTTTCATCGTCAATAAGAAGGTCCAAGGGATACAGTAAACCTGACGTGAAGCATCGTAATCTAAAACTGGACTCACAGGAGAGATTTAAATCATAGAAAGTGAGAGTGTCAGTCCGCTTTTACTTGAGTCGGCATTGTGCATTTTGAATTTAATTCCGATGCAATTTCTGTGTTTCATCGTCAACAAGAAGGTCCAAGGGATACAGCAAACCTGAAGTGAAGCATCGGAAACTAAAACTGGACTCGCAGGAGATGTTCAAATCAGAGGAAGTGAGAGTGTCAGTCCTGTTGTACTTAAGTCGGCATTGTGCCATTTGTATTAAATTCGGATGCAATTTCTGTGTTTGATCGTCAATAAGAAGGTCCAATGGATACAGTAAACCTGAAGTGAAGCATCGGAATCTAAAACTGGACTCACAGAAGATATCTAAATCATAGAATGTGAGAGTGTCTGTCCTCTTTTACTTAAGTCGGCATTGTGCCTTTTGAATTTTACTCCGATGCAATTTCTGTGTTTCATCGTCAATAAGAAGGTCCAAGGGATACAGTGAACCTGAAGTGAAGCATCGGAATCTAAAACTGGACTCACAGGAGAGCTTCAAATCATAGAAAGTTAGAGTGTCAGTCCTCTTGTACTTTAGTCGGCATTGTGCCTTTTGTATTAAATTCTGATGCAAACTCTGTGCTTCATCGTCAATAAGAAGGTCGAAGGGATACAGTAAACCTGAAGTGAAGCATCGGAATCTAAAACTCAACTCACAGGAGGGGTTCACATCATAGAAAGTTAGAGTGTCAGTCCACTTGTACTTAAGTCGGCATTGTGATTTTTTAATTTAATTCCGATGCAATTTCTGTGTTTCATCGTCAATAAGATGGTCCAAGGGATACAGTAAACCTGAAGTTAAGCATCGGAATCTAAAACTGGACTCACAGGAGAAGTTCAAATCATAGAAAGTGAGAGAGTCAGTCCACCTTTACTTAAGCAGCATTGTGCGTTTTGAATTTAATTCCGATGCTATTTCTGTGTTTCATCGTCAATAAGAAGGTCCAAGGGATACAGCAAACCTGAAGTGAAGCATCGGAATCTAAAACTGGACTCGCAGGAGAGGTTCAAATCAGAGAAAGTGAGAGTGTCGGTCCTCTTGTACTTAAGTCGCCATTGTGCCATTTGTATTAAGTTCGGATGCAATTTCTGTGTTTCATCGTCAATAAGAAGGTCCAAGGGTACAGTGAACCTGAAGTGAAGCATCGGAATCTAAAACTGGACTCACAGGAGAGCTTCAAATCATAGAAAGTTAGAGTGTCAGTCCTCTTGTACTTAAGTCGGCATTGTGCCTTTTGTATTAAATTCTGATGCAAACTCTGTGCTTCATCGTCAATAAGAAGGTCCAAGGAATACAGCAAACCTGAAGTGAAGCATCGGAATCTAAAACTGGACTCGCAGGAGATGTTCAAATCAGAGAAAGTGAGAGTGTCAGTCCTCTTGTACTAAAGGCGGCATTGTGCCGTTTGTATTAAATTCGGATGCAATTTCTGTGTTTGATCGTCAATAAAAAGGTCCAAGGGATACAGTAAACCTGAAGTGAAGCATCGGAATCTAAAACTGGACTCACAGGAGATATCTAAATCATAGAAAATGAGAGTGTCTGTCCTCTTTTACTTAAGTCGGCATTGTGCCTTTTGAATTTAATTCCGAGGCAATTTCTGTGTTTCATCGTCAATAAGAAGGTCCAAGGGATACAGCAAACCTGAAGTGAAGCATCGGAATCTAAAACTGGACTCGCAGGAGAGGTTCAAATCAGAGAAAGTGAGAGTGTCGGTCCTCTTGTACTTATGTCGCCATTGTGCCATTTGTATTAAGTTCGGGTGCAATTTCTGTGTTTCATCGTCAATAAGAAGGTCCAAGGGTACAGTGAACCTGAAGTGAAGCATCGGAATCTAAGACTGGACTCACAGGAGAGGTTCAAATCATAGAAAGTTAGAGTGTCAGTCCTCTTGTACTTAAGTCGGCATTGTGCATTTTGTATTAAGTTCTGTTGCAAATTCTGTGTTTCATCGTCAATAAGAAGGTCGAAGGGATACAGTAAACCTGAAGTGAAGCATCGGAATCTAAAACTGGACTCGCAGGAGAGGTTCAAATCATAGGAAGTTAGAGTGTCAGTCCTCTTGTACTTAAGTCGGCGTGGTGCCTTTTGAATTTAATTCCGATGCAACTTCTGTGTTTCATCGTCAATAAGAAGGTGAAAGGTATACAGTAAACCTGAAGTGAAGCATAGGAATCTAAAACTGGACTCACAGGAGACGTTCAAATCATAGA
Source organism: Schistocerca serialis cubense (assembly GCF_023864345.2). Taxonomy (NCBI): domain Eukaryota; kingdom Metazoa; phylum Arthropoda; class Insecta; order Orthoptera; family Acrididae; genus Schistocerca; species Schistocerca serialis. The sequence continues at coordinate 18,987,684 of NC_064648.1, forward strand.
AAGTTAGAGTCTCAGTCCTCTTGTACTTATGTCGGCTTTGTGACCTTTGTATTAAATTCGAATGCAAATTCTGTGTTTCATCGTCAATAAGAAGTTCCAAGGGATACAGTAAACCTTAAGTGAAGCATCGGAATCTAAAACTGGACTCTTAGGAGAGGTCAAATCATAGAAAGTTAGAATGTCAGTCCTCTTGTACTTAAGTCGGGATTGTGCTTTTTGAATTTAATTCCCGATGCTTTTTCTGTGTTTCATTGTCAATAAGAAGGTCCTAGGAATACAGTAAACCTGATGTGAAGCATCGGAATCTAAAAATGGATTCACAGGAAAGGTTCAAATCATAGAAAGTGAGAGTGTCAGTCCTCTTGTACTCAAGTCTGCATTGTGGCATTTGTATTAAATTCGGATGCAATTTCTGTGTTTCATCGTCAATAAGAAGGTCCAAGGGATACAGTAAACCTGACGTGAAGCATCGTAATCTAAAACTGGACTCACAGGAGAGATTTAAATCATAGAAAGAGAGAGTGTCAGTCCGCTTTTACTTAAGTCGGCATTGTGCATTTTGAATTTAATTCCGATGCAATTTCTGTGTTTCATCGTCAACAAGAAGGTCCAAGGGATACAGCAAACCTGAAGTGAAGCATCGGAAACTAAAACTGGACTCGCAGGAGATGTTCAAATCAGAGGAAGTGAGAGTGTCAGTCCTGTTGTACTTAAGTCGGCATTGTGCCATTTGTATTAAATTCGGATGCAATTTCTGTGTTTGATCGTCAATAAGAAGGTCCAATGGATACAGTAAACCTCAAGTGAAGCATCGGAATCTAAAACTGGACTCACAGGAGATAACTAAATCATAGAAAGTGAGAGTGTCTGTCCTCTTTTACTTAAGTCGGCATTGTGCCTTTTGAATTTTACTCCGATGCAATTTCTGTGTTTCATCGTCAATACGAAGGTCCGAGGGATACAGCAAACCTGAAGTGAAGCATCGGAATCTGAAACTGGACTCGCAGGAGAGGTTCAAATCAGAGAAAGTGAGAGTGTCGGTTCTCTTGTACTTAAGTCGCCATTGTGCCATTTGTATTAAGTTCGAATGCAATTTCTGTGTTTCATCGTCAATAAGAAGGTCCAAAGGATACAGTGAACCTGAAGTGAAGCATCGGAATCTAAAACTGGACTCACAGGAGAGCTTCAAATCATAGAAAGTTAGAGTGTCAGTCCTCTTGTACTTAAGTCGGCATTGTGCCTTTTGTATTAAATTCTGATGCAAACTCTGTGCTTCATCGTCAATAAGAAGGTCGAAGGGATACAGTAAACCTGAAGTGAAGCATCGGAATCTAAAACTCAACTCACAGGAGGGGTTCACATCATAGAAAGTTAGAGTGTCAGTCCTCTTGTACTTAAGTCGGCATTGTGCATTTTGAACTTAATTCCGATGCAATCTCTGTGTTTCATCGTCAATAAGAAGGTGCAAGGTATACAGTAAACCTGAAGTGAAGCATCGGAATCTGAAACTGGACTCACAGGATAGGTTCAAATCATAGAATTTGAGAGTGTCAGTCCTCTTGTACTTATGTCGTCATTGTGCCTTTGTATTAAATTCGGATGCAATATCTGTGTTTCATCGTCAATAAGAAGGTCCAAGGGATACAGTAAACCTGAAGTGAAGCATCGGAATCTAAAACTGGACTCACGGGAGAGGTTCAAATCATAGAAAGTTAGAGTGTCATTCCGCTTGTACTTAAGTCGGCATTGTGATTTTTTAATTTAATTCCGATGCAATTTCTGTGTTTCATCGTCAATAAGATGGTCCAAGGGATACAGTAAACCTGAAGTGAAGCATCGGAATCTAAAACTGGACTCACAGGAGAAGTTCAAATCATAGAAAGTGAGAGTGTCAGTCCACTTTTACTTAAGCAGCATTTTGCGTTTTGAATTTAATTCCGATGCTATTTCTGTGTTTCATCGTCAATAAGAAGGTCCAAGGGATACAGCAAACCTGAAGTGAAGCATCGGAATCTAAAACTGGACTCGCAGGAGAGGTTCAAATCAGAGAAAGTGAGAGTGTCGGTCCTCTTGTACTTAAGTCGCCATTGTGCCATTTGTATTAAGTTCGGATGCAATTTCTGTGTTTCATCGTCAATAAGAAGGTCCAAGGGTACAGTGAACCTGAAGTGAAGCATCGGAATCTAAAACTGGACTCACAGGAGAGGTTCAAATCATAGAAAGTTAGAGTGTCAGTCCTGTTGTACTTAAGTCGGCATTGTGCATTTTGTATTAAGTTCTGATGCAAACTCTGTGTTTCATCGTCAATAAGAAGGTCGAAGGGATACAGTAAACCTGAAGTGAAGCATCGGAATCTAAAACTGGACTCACAGGAGATATCTAAATCATAGAAAGTGAGAGTGTCTGTCCTCTTTTACTTAAGTCGGCATTGTGCCTTTTGAATTTTACTCCGACGCAATTTCTGTGTTTCATCGTCAATAAGAAGGTCCAAGGGATACAGCAAACCTGAAGTGAAGCATCGGAATCTGAAACTGGACTCGCAGGAGAGGTTCAAATCAGAGAAAGTGAGAGTGTCGGTTCTATTGTACTTAAGTCGCCATTGTGCCATTTGTATTAAGTTCGAATGCAATTTCTGTGTTTCATCGTCAATAAGAAGGTCCAAGGGATACAGTGAACCTGAAGTGAAGCATCGGAATCTAAAACTGGACTCACAGGAGAGCTTCAAATCATAGAAAGTTAGAGTGTCAGTCCTCTTGTACTTAAGTCGGAATTGTGCCTTTTGTATTAAATTCTGATGCAAACTCTGTGCTTCATCGACAATAAGAAGGTACAAGGAATACAGCAAACCTGAAGTGAAGCATCGGAATCTAAAACTGGACTCGCAGGAGATGTTCAAATCAGAGAAAGTGAGAGTGTCAGTCCTCTTGTTCTACAGGCGGCATTGTGCCATTTGTATTAAATTCGGATGCAATTTCTGTGTTTGATCGTCAATAAAAAGGTCCAAGGGATACAGTAAACCTGAAGTGAAGCATCGGAATCTAAAACTGGACTCACAGGAGAGGTTCAAATCATAGAAAGTTAGAGTGTCAGGCCTCTTGTACTTAAGTCGGCATTGTGCATTTTGTATTAAGTTCTGATGCAAACTCTGTGTTTCATCGTCAATAAGAAGGTCGAAGGGATACAGTAAACCTGACGTGAAGCATCGGAATCTAAAACTGGACTCGCAGGAGAGGTTCAAATCATAGGAAGTTAGAGTGTCAGTCCTCTTGTACTTAAGTCGGCGTGGTGCCTTATGAATTTAATTCCGATGCAACTTCTGTGTTTCATCGTCAATAAGAAGGTGAAAGGTATACAGTAAACCTGAAGTGAAGCATAGGAATCTAAAACTGGACTCACAGCAGACGTTCAAATCATAGAAAGTGAGAGTGTCATTCCTCTTGTACTTTCGTCGGCATTGTGCCGTTTGTATGAAATTCGGATGCAATTTCTGTGTTTCATCGTCAATAAGAAGGTCCAAGGGATACAGTAAACCTGAAATATAGCATCGGAATCTAAAACTGGACTCACAGGAGAGGTTCAAATCATAGAATGTTAGAGTGTCAGTCCTCTTGTACTTAAGTCGGAATTGTGCCTTTTGTATTAAACTCGGATGCAAACTCTGTGTTTCATCGTCAATAAGAAGGTCCAAGGGATACAGTAAACCTGAAGTGAAGCATCGGAAACTAAAACTGGAATCACAGGAAAGGTTCAAATCATAGAAAGTTTGTGTGTCAGTCCTCTTTTACTTAAGTCGGCATTGTGCCATTTGTATTAAATTCGGATGCACTTTCTGTGTTTCATCTTCAATAAGAAGGTCCAAGGGATACAGTAAACAAGAAGTGTTGCATCGGAATCTAAAACTGGACTCACAGGAGAGGTTCCAATCATAGAAAGTGAGAGTGTCAGTCCTCTTGTACTTAAGTCGGCATTGTGACTTTTGTATTAAAATCGGATGCAATTTCTGTGATTCTTCGTCAATAAGAAGGTCCAAGGGATACAGTAAACCTGAAGAGAAGCATCAGAATCAAAAACTGGACTCACAGGGTAGGTTCAAATCATAGAGAGTTAGAGTGTCTCTCCTCTTGTACTTAAGTCGGTATTGTGCTTTTTGAATTACATTCGGATGCTATTTCTGTGTTTCCTCGTCAATAAGATGGTCCAAGGGATACAGTAAACCTGAAGTGAAGCATCTGAATCTAAAACTGGACTCACAGGAGAGGTTCAAATCATAGAAAGTTAGAGTCTCAGTCCTCTTGTACTTATGTCGGCTTTGTGAACTTTGTATTAAATTCGAATGCAAGTTCTGTGTTTCATCGTCAATAAGAAGTTCCAAGGGATACAGTAAACCTTAAGTGAAGCATCGGAATCTAAAACTGGACTCTTAGGAGAGGTCAAATCATAGAAAGTTAGAATGTCAGTCCTCTTGTACTTAAGTCGGCATTGTGCTTTTTGAATTTAATTCCCGATGCTTTTTCTGTGTTTCATTGTCAATAAGAAGGTCCAAGGGATACAGTAAACCTGAAGTGAAGCATCGGAATTTAAAAATGGATTCACAGGAAAGGTTCAAATCATAGAAAGTGAGAGTGTCAGTCCTCTTGTACTCAAGTCTGCATTGTGGCATTTGTATTAAATTCGGATGCAATTTCTGTGTTTCATCGTCAATAAGAAGGTCCAAGGGATACAGTAAACCTGACGTGAAGCATCGTAATCTAAAACTGGACTCACAGGAGAGATTTAAATCATAGAAAGTGAGAGTGTCAGTCCGCTTTTACTTAAGTCGGCATTGTGCATTTTGAATTTAATTCCGATGCAATTTCTGTGTTTCATTGTCAACAAGAAGGTCCAAGGGATACAGCAAACCTGAAGTGAAGCATCAGAAACTAAAACTGGACTCGCAGGAGATGTTCAAATCAGAGGAAGTGAGAGTGTCAGTCCTGTTGTACTTAAGTCGGCATTGTGCCATTTGTATTAAATTCGGATGCAATTTCTGTGTTTGATCGTCAATAAGAAGGTCCAATGGATACAGTAAACTTGAAGTGAAGCATCGGAATCTAAAACTGGACTCACAGGAGATATCTAAATCATAGAAAGTGAGAGTGTCTGTCCTCTTTTACTTAAGTCGGCATTGTGCCTTTTGAATTTTACTCCGATGCAATTTCTGTGTTTCATCGTCAATAAGAAGGTCCAAGGGATACAGCAAACCTGAAGTGAAGCATCGGTATCTGAAACTGGACTCGCAGGAGAGGTTCAAATCAGAGAAAGTGAGAGTGTCGGTTCTCTTGTACTTAAGTCGCCATTGTGCCATTTGTATTAAGTTCGAATTCAATTTCTGTGTTTCATCGTCAATAAGAAGGTCCAAGGGATACAGTGAACCTGAAGTGAAGCATCGGAATCTAAAACTGGACTCACAGGAGAACTTCAAATCATAGAAAGTTAGAGTGTCAGTCCTCTTGTACTTAAGTCGGCATTGTGCCTTTTGTATTAAATTCTGATGCAAACTCTGTGCTTCATCGTCAATAAGAAGGTCCAAGGAATACAGCAAACCTGAAGTGAAGCATCGGAATCTAAAACTGGACTCGCAGGAGATGTTCAAATCAGAGAAAGTGAGAGTGTCAGTCCTCTTGTACTAAAGGCGTCATTGTGCCATTTGTATTAAATTCGGATGCAATTTCTGTGTTTGATCGTCAATAAAAAGGTCCAAGGGATACAGTAAACCTGAAGTGAAGCATCGGAATCTAAAACTGGACTCACAGGAGATATCTAAATCATAGAAAGTGAGAGTGTCTGTCCTCTTTTACTTAAGTCGGCATTGTGCCTTTTGAATTTAATTCCGAGGCAATTTCTGTGTTTCATCGTCAATAAGAAGGTCCAAGGGATACAGCAAACCTGAAGTGAAGCATCGGAATCTAAAACTGGACTCGCAGGAGAGGTTCAAATCAGAGAAAGTGAGAGTGTCGGTCCTCTTGTACTTAAGTCGCCATTGTGCCATTTGTATTAAGTTCGGATGCAATTTCTGTGTTTCATCGTCAATAAGAAGGTCCAAGGGTACAGTGAACCTGAAGTGAAGCATCGGAATCTAAAACTGGACTCACAGGAGAGGTTAAAATCATAGAAAGTTAGAGTGTCAGTCCTCTTGTACTTAAGTCGGCATTGTGCATTTTGTATTAAGTTCTGATGCAAACTCTGTGTTTCATCGTCAATAAGAAGGTCGAAGGGATACAGTAAACCTGAAGTGAAGCATCGGAATCTAAAACTGGACTCGCAGGAGAGGTTCAAATCATAGGAAGTTAGAGTGTCAGTCCTCTTGTACTTAAGTCGGCGTGGTGCCTTTTGAATTTAATTCCGATGCAACTTCTGTGTTCCATCGTCAATAAGAAGGTGAATGGTATACAGTAAACCTGAAGTGAAGCATAGGAATCTAAAACTGGACTCACAGGAGACGTTCAAATCATAGAAAGTGAGAGTGTCAGTCCTCTTGTACTTTCGTCGGCATTGTGCCGTTTGTATGAAATTCGGATGCAATTTCTGTGTTTCATCGTCAATAAGAAGGTCCAAGGGATACAGTAAACCTGAAATATAGCATCGGAATCTAAAACTGGACTCACAGGAGAGGTTCAAATCATAGAATGTTAGAGTGTCAGTCCTCTTGTACTTAAGTCGGAATTGTGCCTTTTGTATTAAACTCGGATGCAAACTCTGTGTTTCATCGTCAATAAGAAGGTCCAAGGGATACAGTAAACCTTTCGGAAACTAAAACTGGAATCACAGGAAAGGTTCAAATCATAGAAAGTTTGTGTGTCAGTCCTCTTTTACTTAAGTCGGCATTGTGCCATTTGTATTAAATTCGGATGCACTTTCTGTGTTTCATCTTCAATAAGAAGGTCCAAGGGATACAGTAAACAAGAAGTGTTGCATCGGAATCGAAAACTGGACTCACAGGAGAGGTTCCAATCATAGAAAGTGAGAGTGTCAGTCCTCTTGTACTTAAGTCGGCATTGTGACTTTTGTATTAAAATCGGATGCAATTTCTGTGATTCTTCGTCAATAAGAAGGTCCAAGGGATACAGTAAACCTGAAGTGAAGCATCAGAATCAAAAACTGGACTCACAGGGTAGGTTCAAATCATAGAGCGTTAGAGTGTCTCTCCTCTTGTACTTAAGTCGGTATTGTGCCTTTTGAATTACATTCGGATGCTATTTCTGTGTTTCCTCGTCAATAAGATGGTCCAAGGGATACAGTAAACCTGAAGTGAAGCATCTGAATCTAAAACTGGACTCACAGGAGAGGTTCAAATCATAGAAAGTTAGAGTCTCAGTCCTCTTGTACTTATGTCGGCTTTGTGACCTTTGTATTAAATTCGAATGCAAATTCTGTGTTTCATCGTCAATAAGAAGTTCCAAGGGATACAGTAAACCTTAAGTGAAGCATCGGAATCTAAAACTGGACTCTTAGGAGAGGTCAAATCATAGAAAGTTAGAATGTCAGTCCTCTTGTACTTAAGTCGGCATTGTGCTTTTTGAATTTAATTCCCGATGCTTTTTCTGTGTTTCATTGTCAATAAGAAGGTCCAAGGGATACAGTAAACCTGAAGTGAAGCATCGGAATCTAAAAATGGATTCACAGGAAAGGTTCAAATCATAGAAAGTGAGAGTGTCAGTCCTCTTGTACTCAAGTCTGCATTGTGGCATTTGTATTAAATTCGGATACAATTTCTGTGTTTCATCGTCAATAAGAAGGTCCAAGGGATACAGTAAACCTGACGTGAAGCATCGTAATCTAAAACTGGACTCACAGGAGAGATTTAAATCATTGAAAGTGAGAGTGTCAGTCCGCTTTTACTTAAGTCGGCATTGTGCATTTTGAATTTAATTCCGATGCAATTTCTGTGTTTCATCGTCAACAAGAAGGTCCAAGGGATACAGCAAACCTGAAGTGAAGCATCGGAAACTAAAACTGGACTCGCAGGAGATGTTCAAATCAGAGGAAGTGAGAGTGTCAGTCCTGTTGTACTTAAGTCGGCATTGTGCCATTTGTATTAAATTCGGATGCAATTTCTGTGTTTGGTCGTCAATAAGAAGGTCCAATGGATACAGTAAACCTGAAGTGAAGCATCGGAATCTAAAACTGGACTCACAGGAGATATCTAAATCATAGAAAGTGAGAGTGTCTGTCCTCTTTTACTTAAGTCGGCATTGTGCCTTTTGAATTTTACTCCGATGCAATTTCTGTATTTCATCGTCAATAAGAAGGTCCAAGGGATACAGCAAACCTGAAGTGAAGCATCGGAATCTGAAACTGGACTCGCAGGAGAGGTTCAAATCAGAGAAAGTGAGAGTGTCGGTTCTCTTGTACTTAAGCCGCCATTGTGCCTTTTGTATTAAATTCTGATGCAAACTCTGTGCTTCATCGTCAATAAGAAGGTCGAAGGGATACAGTAAAACTGAAGTGAAGCATCGGAATCTAAAACTCAACTCACAGGAGGGGTTCACATCATAGAAAGTTAGAGTGTCAGTCCTCTTGTACTTAAGTCGGCATTGTGCATTTTGAACTTAATTCCAATGCAATCTCTGTGTTTCATCGTCAATAAGATGGTGCAAGGTATACAGTAAACCTGAAGTGAAGCATCGGAATCTGAAACTGGACTCACAGGATAGGTTCAAATCATAGAATTCGAGAGTGTCAGTCCTCTTGTACTTATGTCGTCATTGTGCCTTTGTATTAAATTCGGATGCAATATCTGTGTTTCATCGTCAATAAGAAGGTCCAAGGGATACAGTAAACCTGAAGTGAAGCATCGGAATCTAAAACTGGACTCACGGGAGAGGTTCAAATCATAGAAAGTTAGAGTGTCATTCCGCTTGTACTTAAGTCGGCATTGTGATTTTTTAATTTAATTCCGATGCAATTTCTTTGTTTGATCGTCAATAAGATGGTCCAAGGGATACAGTAAACCTGAAGTTAAGCATCGGAATCTAAAACTGGACTCACAGGAGAAGTTCAAATCATAGAAAGTGAGAGTGTCAGTCCACTTTTACTTAAGCAGCATTGTGCGTTTTGAATTTAATTCCGATGCTATTTCTGTGTTTCATCGTCAATAAGAAGGTCCAAGGGATACAGCAAACCTGAAGTGAAGCATCGGAATCTAAAACTGGACTCGCAGGAGATGTTCAAATCAGAGGAAGTGAGAGTGTCAGTCCTCTTGTACTTAAGGCGGCATTGTGACATTTGTATTAAATTCGGATGCAAATTCTGTGTTTGATCGTCAATAAGAAGGTCCAAGGGACACAGTAAAGCTGAAGTGAAGCATCGGAACCTAAAACTGGACTCATAGGAAAGGTTCAAATCATAGAAAGTGAGAGTGTCAGTCCTCTTGTACTTAAGTCTGCATTGTGGCATTTGTATTAAATTCGGATGCAATTTCTGTGTTTCATCGTCAACAAGAAGGTCCAAGGGATACAGTAAATCTGACGTGAAGCATCGTAATCTAAAACTGGACTCACAGGAGAGATTTATATCATAGAAAGTGAGAGTGTCAGTCCTCTTTTACTTAAGTCGGCATTGTGCATTTTGAATTTAGTTCCGATGCAATTTCTGTGTTTCATCGTCAATAAGATGGTCCAAGGGATACAGCAAACCTGAAGTGAAGCATCGAAATCTGAAACTGGAGTCACAGGAGATATCTAAATCATAAAAAGTGAGAGTGTCTGTCCTATTTTACCTAAGTCGGCATTGTGCCTTTTGAATTTAATTCCTATGCAATTTCTGTGTTTCATCGTTAATAAGAAGGTCCCTGGGATACAGCAAACTTGAAGTGAAGCATCGGAATCTAAAACTGGACTCGCAGGCGAGGTTCAAATCAGAGAAAGTGAGAGTGTCGGTCCTCTTGTACTTAAGTCGCCATTGTGCCATTTGTATTAAGTTCGGATGCAATTTCTGTGTTTCATCGTCAATAAGAAGGTCCAAGGGATACAGTGAACCTGAAGTGAAGCATCGGAATCTAAAACTGGACTCACAGGAGAGGTTCAAATCATAGAAAGTTAGAGTGTCAGTACTCTTGTACTTTAGTCGGAATTGTGCCTTTTGTATTAAACTCGGATGCAAACTCTGTGTTTCATCGTGAATAAGAAGGTCCAAGGGATACAGTAAACCTGAGGTGAAGCATCGGAATCTAAAACTGGATTCACAGGAAAGGTTCAAATCATAGAAAGTTTGAGTGTCAGTCCTCTTGTACTTAAGTCGGCATTGTGCATTTTGAATTTAATTCCGATGCAATTTCTGTGTTTCATCGTCAATAAGATGGTACAAGGGATACAGTAAACCTTAAGTGGAGCATCGGAACTAAAGCTGGACTCACAGGAGAGGTTTAAATCATAGAGAGTGAGAGTGTCAGTCCACTTTTACTTAAGTCGGCATTGTGCATTTTGAATTTAATTCTAATGCAATTTCTGTGTTTCATCGTCAATAAGAAGGTCCAAGGGATACAGTAAACCTGAAGTGAGGCATCGGAATCTAAAACTGGACTCACAGGAGAGGTTCAAATCATAGAAAGTTAGAGTGTCAGTCCTCTTTTACTTAAGTCATCATTGTGCCTTTTGTATTAAATTCCGATGCAATTTCTATGTCTCATCGTCAATAAGAAGGTGCAAGGTATACAGTAAACCAGAAGTGAAGCATCGGAATTTAAAACCGGACTCACAGGAGAGGGTCAAATCATAGAGAGTTAGAGTGTCAGTCCACTTGTACTTAAGTCGGCATTGTGTAATTTGTATTAAATTCGGATGCACTTTCTGTGTTTCATCTTCAATAAGAAGGTCCAAGGGATACAGTAAACCGGAAGTGATGCATCGGAATCTAAAACTGGACTCACAGGAGAGGTTACAATCATAGAAAGTGTGAGTGTCAGTCCTCTTGTACTTAAGTCGGCATTGTGACTTTTGTATTAAAATCGGATGCAATTTCTGTGATTCTTCGTCAATAAGAAGGTCCAACTGATACAGTAAACCTGAAGTGAAGCATCAGAATCTAAAACTGGACTCACAGGGTAGGTTCAAATCATAGAGAGTTAGAGTGTCTTTCATCTTTTACTTAAGTCGGTATTGTGCCATTTGTATTAAATTCGGATGCAATTTCTGTGTTTCATCGTCAGTTAGAAGGTCCAAATGATACAGTAAACCTGAAGAGAAGCATCGGAATCTAAAATTGGACTCACAGGAGAAGTTCAAAACATAGAAAGTTAGAGTGCCGGTCCTCTTTTACTTAAGTCTGCATTGTGCCTTTTGTATTAAATTCCGATACAATAGCTATGTTTCATCGTCAATAAGAAGGTGCAAGGTATACAGTAAACCTGAAGTAAAGCATCGGAATCTAAAACCGGACTCACAGGAGAGGTTGAAATCATAGAAGGTGAGAGTCTCAGTCCTCTTGTACTTAAGTCGTCATTGTGCCATTTATATTAAATTCGGATGCAATTCCTGTGATTCAAAGTCAATAAGATGGTCCAAGGGATACAGTAAACCTGAAGTGAAACATCCGAATCTAAAACTGGACGAACAGGAGAGGTTGAAATCATAGAAAGTTAGAGTGTCACTCCTCTTGTACTTAAGTCGGTATTGTGCCTTTAGTATTAAATTCGGATGCCATTTCTGTGTTTCATCGTCAATAAGAAGGTCCAAGGGATACAGTAAACCTGAAGTGAAGCATCGGAATCTAAAATTGGACTCACAGGAGAGGTTCAAATTATAGAAATTTAGAGTGTCAGTCCTCTTTTACCTATGTCGGCATTGTGCCATTTGTATTAAATTCGGATGCAATTTCTATGTTTCATCGTCAATAAGAAGGTGCAAGGTATACAGTAAACCTGAAGTGAAGCTTCGGAGTCTGAAACTGGACTCACAGGAGAGGTTCAAATCGTAGAAAGTGAGAGTGTCAGTCCTCTTGTACTTATGTCGCCATTGTGCCTTTGTATTAAATTCGGATGCAATATCTGTGTTTCATCGTCAATAAGAAGGTCCAAGGGATACAGTAAACCTGATGTGAAGCATCGGAATCTAAAACTGGACTCACGGGAGAGGTTCAAATCATAGAAAGTCAGAGTGTCAGTCCACTTTTACTTAAGCAGCATTGTGCGTTTTAAATTTAATTCCGATGCAATTTCCGTGTTTCATCGTCAATAAGAAGGTCCAAGGGATATAGTTAACCTGAAGTGAAGCATCGGAATCTAAAACTGGACTGACGGGAGAGGTTCAAATCATAGAAAGTGAGAGTGTCTGTCCTCTTGTACTTAAGTCGGTATTGTGCCATTTGTATTAAATTCGGGTGCAATTTCTGGTTTTCATCGTCAATAAGAAGGTCCAAGGGATACAGTAAACCTGAAGTGAAACATCGGAACCTAAAACTGGACTCACAGGAAAGGTTCAACTCATAGAAAGTGACAGTGTCAATCCTCTTGTACTTAAGTCTGCATTGTGGCATTTGTATTAAATTCGGATGCAATTTCTGTGTTTCATCGTCAATAAGAAGGTCTAAGGGATACAGTTAACCTGACGTGAAGCATCGTAATCTAAAACTGGACTCACAGGAGAGATTTAAGTCATAGAAAGTGAGAGTGTCAGTCCTCATGTACTTAAGTCGGCATTGTGCCTTTTGTATAAAATTCGGATGCGTACTCTGTGTTTCATCTTCAATAAGAAGGTCCAAGGGATACAGTAAACCTGAAGTGAAGCATCGGAATCTAAAACTGGACTCACAGGAGAGGATCAAATCATAGAATGTTACAGTGTCAGTCCTCTTGTACTTAAGTCGGCATAGTGATTTTTGAATTTAATTCAGATGCAATTTCTGTGTTTCATCGTCAATAAGAAGGTCCAAGGGATACAGTAAACCTGAAGTGAAGCATCGGAATCTAAAAATGGACTCACAGGAGAGGTTCAAATCATAGAAAGTGAGAGTGTCAGTCCACTTGTACTTAAGTCGGCATTGTGCCATTTGTATTAAATTCGGATGCACGTTCTGTGTTTCATCTTCAATAAGAAGGTCCAAGGGATACAGTAAACCGGAAGTGAAGCATCGGAATCTAAAACTGGACTCACAGGAGAGGTTCCAATCATAGAAAGTGTGAGTGTCAGTCCTCTTGTACTTAAGTCGGCATTGTGACTTTTGTATTAAAATCGGATGCAATTTCTGTGATTCTTCGTCAATAAGGAGGTCCAAGGGATACAGTAAACCTGAAGTGAAGCATCAGAATCTAAAACTGGACTCACAGGGTAGGTTCAAATCATAGAGAGTTAGAGTGTCTCTCCTCTTTTACTTAAGTCGGTATTGTGCCTTTTGTATTACATTTGGATGCTATTTCTGTGTTTCCTCGTCAATAAGATGGTCCAAGGGATACAGTAAACCTCAAGTGAAGCATCGGAATCTAAAACTGGACTCACAGGAGAGGTTCAATTCATAGATAGTTAGAGTGTCACTCCTCTTGTACATAAGTCGGTATTGTGCCTTTTGTATTAAATTCGGATGCAATTTCTGTGTTTCATTGTCAGTTAGAAGGTCCAAGGGATACAGTAAACCTGAAGAGAAGCATCGGAATCTAAAACTGGACTCACAGGAGAGGTTCAAAACATAAAAAGTTAGAGTGCCGGTCCTCTTTTACTTAAGTCAGCATTGTGCCTTTTGTATTAAATTCCGATGCAATAGCTATGTTTCATCGTCAATAAGAAGGTGCAAGGTATACAGTAAACCTGAAGTGAAGCATCGGAATCTAAAACCGGACTCACAGGAGAGGTTGAAATCATAGAAGGTGAGAGTCTCAGTCCTCTTGTACTTAAGTCGGCATTGTGCCATTTGTATTAAATTCGGATGCAATTCCAGTGATTCAAAGTCAATAAGAAGGTCCAAGGGATACAGTAAACCTGAAGTGAAACATCCGAATCTAAAACTGGACTCACAGGAGAGGTTGAAATCATAGAAAGTTAGAGTGTCAGTCCTCTTGTACTTAAGTCGCCATTGTGCCTTTTGTATTAAATTCGGATGCAGTATCTGTGTTTCATCTTCAATAAGAAGGTTCAAAGGATACAGTAAACCTGAAGTGAAGCATCGGAATCTAAAACTGGACTCACAGGAGAGGTTCAAATCATAGAAAGTTAGAGTGTCAGTCCTCTTGTACTTAAGTCGGCATTGTGCCTTTTGTATTAAATTCAGATGCATACTCTGCGTTTCATATTCAATAAGAAGGTCCAAGGGATACAGTAAACCTGAAGTGAAGCATCGGAATCTAAAACTGGACTCACAGGAGAGGATCAAATCATAGAATGTTACAGTGTCAGTCCTCTTGTACTTAACTCGGCATAGTGATTTTTGAATTTAATTCAGATGCAATTTCTGTGTTTCATCGTCAATAAGAAGGTCCAAGGGCTACAGTAAACCTGAAGTTAAGCATCGGAATCTAAAACTGGACTCACAGGAGAGGTTCAAATCATAGAAAGTTAGAGTGTCAGACCTCTTTTACTTAAGTCGGCATTGTGCGTTTTGAATTTAATTCCGATGAAATTTCTGTGTTTCATCGTCAATAAGAAGGTCCAAGGGATACAGTAAACCTGAAGTGAAGCATCGGAATGTAAAACTGCACTCACAGGAGAGGTTCAAATCATAGACAGTGAGAGTATCAGTCCTCTTTTACTTAAGTCGGCATTGTGCCTTTTGTATTAAATTCGGATGCAATTTCTGTGTTTCATCGTCAATAAGAAGGTCCAAGGCATACAGTAAACCTGAAGTGAAGCGTCGGAATCTAAAACTGGACTCACAGGAGAGGTTCAAATCATAGAAAGTTAGAGTGTCAGTCCAATTGTACTTTAGTCGGCATTGTGCCTTTTGAATTAAATTCGGATGCAGTATCTGTGTTTCATCGTCAATAAGAAGGTCCAAGGGATACAGTGAACCTGACGTGAAGCATCGGAATCTGAAACTGGACTCACAGGAAAGGTTCAAATCATAGAAAGTGAGAGTGTCAGTCCTCTTGTACTTAAGTCGCCATTGTGCCTTTTGAATTAAATTCGGATGCATACTCTGTGTTTCATATTCAATAAGAAGGTCCAAGGGATACAGTAAACCTGAGGTGAAGCATCGGAATCTAAATCTGGACTCACAGGAGAGGATCAAATCATAGAATGTTACAGTGTCAGTCCTCTTGTACTTAACTCGGCATAGTGATTTTTGAATTTAATTCAGATGCAATTCTGTGTTTCATCGTCAATAAGAAGGTCCAAGGGTTACAGTAAACCTGAAGTTAAGCATCGGAACTTAAAACTGGACTCACAGTAGAGGTTCAAATCATAGAAAGTTAGAGTGTCAGACCTCTTTTACTTAAGTTGGCATTGTGCGTTTTGAATTTAATTCCGATGCAATTTCTGTGTCTCATCTTCAGTAACACGGTCCAAGGGATACAGTAAACCTGAAGTGAAGCATCGTAACCTAAAACTGCACTCACAGGAGAGGTTCAAATCATAGAAAGTGAGAGTGTCAGTCCTCTTGCACTTCAGTCGGCTTTGTGCCATTTGTATGAAATTCGGGTGCAATTTCTGTGTTTCATCATCAATAAGAAGGTCCAAGAGATACAGTAAACCTGAAGTGAAGCATCGGAATCTAAAACTGAACTCACATTAAAGGTTCAAATCACAGAAAGTGAAAGTGTCAGTCCTCTTGTACTTAAGTCGGAATTGTGACATTTGTATTACATTCGGATGCAATTTCTGTGATTCTTCGTTAATAAGAAGGTTTATGGGATACAGTAAACCTGAAGTGAAGCATCAGAATCTAAAACTGGACTCACAGGAGAGGTTAAAATAATAGAGAGTTAGAGTGTCACACCTCTTGTACCAAGTTGGTATTGTGCCATTTGTAACTAATTCGGATGCAATTTCTGTGTTTCATCGTCAATAAGGAGGTCCAAGGTATACAGTAAACCTGAAGTGAAGCATCGGAATCTGAAACTGGACTCACAGGAAAGGTTCAAATCATTGAAGGTGAGAGTGTCAGTCCTCTTGTACTTAAGCCGCCATTGTGCCTTTTGTATTAAATTCGGATGCAGTATCTGTGTTGCATCGTCAATAATAAAGTCCAAGGGATACAGTAAACCTGAAGTGAAGCATCGGAATCTAAAACTGGACTCACAGGAGAGGTTCAAATCATAGAAAGTTAGAGTGTCAGTCCTCTTGTACTTAAGTCGGCATTGTGCCTTTTGTATTAAATTCGGATGCATACTCTGTGTTTCATCTTCAATAAGAAGGTCCAAAGGATACAGTGAACCTGAAGTGATGCATCGGAATCTAAAACTGGACTCACAGGAGAGGATCAAATCATAGAATGTTACAGTGTCAGTCCTCTTGTACTTAAGTCGGCATAGTGATTTTTGCATTTAATTCAGATGCATATTCTGTGTTTCATCGTCAATAAGAAGGTCCAAGGGATACAGTAAACCT
The DNA here is from genome assembly GCF_023864345.2 of Schistocerca serialis cubense. NCBI lineage: Eukaryota > Metazoa > Arthropoda > Insecta > Orthoptera > Acrididae > Schistocerca > Schistocerca serialis. Next base: position 19,004,195 of record NC_064648.1, read on the forward strand.
GAAGTTAAGCATCGGAATCTAAAACTGGACTCACAGGAGTGTTTCAAATCATAGAAATTTAGAGTGTCAGACCTCTTTTACTTAAGTCGGCATTGTGCGTTTTGAATTTAATTCCGATGCAATTTCAGTGTTTCATCGTCAATAAGAAGGTCCAAGGGATACAGTAAACCCGAAGTGAAGCATCGGTATCTAAAACTGCACTCACAGGAGAGGTTCTTATCATAGAAAGTGAGAGTGTCAGTCCTCTTGTACGTACGTCGGCTTTGTGCCATTTGTATTAAATTCGGGTGCAATTTCTGTGTTTCATCATCAATAAGAAGGTCCAAGGGATACAGTAAACATGAAGTGAAGCATCGGAATCTAAAACTGGACTCACATTAAAGGTTCAAATCACAGAAAGTGAAAATGTCAGTCCTCTTGTACTTAAGTCGGCATAGTGATTTTTGAATTTAATTCAGATGCAATTTATGTGTTTCATCGTCAATAAGAAGGTCCAAGGGAAAGAGTAAACCTGAAGTGATGCATCGGAATCTAAAACTGGACTCACAGGAGAGGTTCAAATCACAGACAGTGAGAGTATCAGTCCTCTTTTACTTAAGTCGGCATTGTGCCTTTTGAATTAATTTCCGATGCAATTTCTGTGTTTCATCGTCAATAAGAAGGTGCAAGGTATACAGTAAACCTGAAGTGAAGCATCGGAATCTGAAACTGGACTCACAGAGAGGTTCAAATCATAGAAAGTGAGAGTCTCAGTTCTCTTGTACTTAAGTCACCATTGTGGCTTTTGTATTAAATTCGGATGCAATTTCTGTGTTTCATCTTCAATAAGAAGGTCCAAGGGATACAGTAAACCTGAAGTGAAGCATCGGGATCTGAAACTGGACTCACAGGGAAGGTTCAAATCATAGAAGGTGAGAGTGTCAGTCCTCTTGTACTTAAGTCGCCATTGTGCCTTTTGTATTAAATTCGGATGCAGTATCTGTGTTTCATCGTCAATAAGAAAGTCCAAGGGATACAGTAAACCTGAAGTGAAGCATCGGAATCTAAAACTGGACTCATAGGAGAGGTTCAAATCATAGAAAGTTAGAGTGTCAGTCCTCTTGTACTTAAGTCGGCATTGTCTCTTTTGTATTAAATTCGGATGCATACTCTGTGTTTCATCTTCAATAAGAAGGTCCAAGGGATACAGTAAACCTGAAGTGAAGCATCGGAATCTAAAACTGGACTCACAGGAGAGGATCAAATCATAAAATGTTACAGTGTCAGTCCTCTTGTACTTAAGTCGGCATAGTGATTTTTGAATTTAATTCAGATGCAATTTATGTGTTTCATCGTCAATATGAAGGTCCAAGGGATACAGTAAACCTGAAGTTAAGCATCGGAATCTAAAACTGGACTCACAGGAGAGGTTCAATTCATAGAAAGTTAGAGTGTCAGACCTCTTTTACTTAAGTCGGCATTGTGCGTTTTGAATTTAATTCCGATGCAATTTCTGTGTTTCATCGTCAATAAGAAGGTCCAAGGGATACAGTAAACCTGAAGTGAAGCATCGGAATCTAAAACTGCACTCACAGGAGAGGTTCAAATCATAGAAAGTGAGAGTGTCAGTCCTCTTGTACTTAAGTCGTCTTTGTGCCATTTGTATTAAATTCGGGTGCAATTTCTGTGTTTCATCATCAATAAGAAGGTCCAAGGGATACAGTAAACATGAAGTGAAGCATCGGAATCTAAAACTGGACTCACATTAAAGGTTCAAATCACAGAAAGTGAAAGTGTCAGTCCTCTGGTACTTAAGTCGGAATTGTGGCATTTGTATTAAATTCGGATGCAATTTCTGTGTTTCATCGTCAATAAGAAGGTCCAAGGGAAAGAGTAAACCTGAAGTGATGCATCGGAATCTAAAACTGGACTCACAGGAGAGGTTCAAATCATAGACAGTGAGAGTATCAGTCCTCTTTTACTTAAGTCGGCATTGTGCTTTTTGAATTAATTTCCGATGCAATTTCTGTGTTTCATCGTCAATAAGAAGGTGCAAGGTATACAGTAAACCTGAAGTGAAGCATCGGAATCTGAAACTGGACTCACAGGAGAGGTTCAAATCATAGAAAGTGAGTGTGTCAATTCTCTTGTACTTAAGTCACCATTGTGGCTTTTGTATTAAATTCGGATGCAATTTCTGTGTTTCATCTTCAATAAGAAGGTCCAAGGGATACAGCAAATCTGAAGTGAAGCATCGGAATCTAAAACTGGACTCACAGGAGAGGTTCCAATCATAGAAAGTGAGAGTGTCAGTCCTCTTGTACTTAAGTCGGCTTTGTGCTTTTTGTATTAAATTCGGATTCAATTTCTGTGATTCTTCGATAATAAGAAGGTTTAAGGGATACAGTAAACCTGAAGTGAAGCATCAGAATCTAAAACTGGACTCACAGGAGAGGTTAAAATATTAGAGAGTTAGAGTGTCACTCCTCTTGTACCAAGTTGGTATTGTGCCATTTGTAATTAATTCGGATGCAATTTCTGTGTTTCATCGTCAATAAGAAGGTCCAAGGTATATAGTAAACCTGAGGTGAAGCATCGGAATCTAAAACTGGACTCACAGGAGAGGTTCGAATCATAGAAAGTTAGAGTGTCAGTTCTCTTGTACTTAAGTCGGCATTGTGCCTTTTGAAATTAATTCCGATGCAATTATCTGTGTTTCATCGTCAATAAGAAGGTACAAGGTATACAGTAAACCTGAAGTTAAGCATCGGAATCTGAAACTGGACTCACAGGAATGGTTCAAATCATAGAAAGTTAGAGTGTCAGTCCTCTTGTACTTAAGTCGGCATTGTGCCTTTTGTATTAAATTCGGATGCATACTCTGTGTTTCATCTTCAATAAGAAGGTCGATGGGATACAGTAAACCTGAAGTGAAGCATCGGAATCTAAAACTGGACTCACAGGAGAGGATCAAATCATAGAATGTTACAGTGTCAGTCCTCTTGTACTTAAGTCGGCATAGTGATTTTTGAATTTAATTCAGATGCAATTACTGTGTTTCATCGTCAATAAGAAGGTCCAAGGGATACAGTAAACCTGAAGTTAAGCATCAAATCTAAAAATGGACTCACAGGAGAGGTTCAAATCATAGAAAGTTAGTGTGTTAGACCTCTTTTACTTAAGTCGGCATTGTGCGTTTTGAATTTAATTCCGATGCAATTTCTGTGTTTCATCGTCAATAAGATGGTCCAAGGGATACAGTAAACCCGAAGTGAAGCATCGGAATCTAAAACTGCACTCACAGGAGAGGTTCAAATCATAGAAAGTGAGAGTGTCAGTCCTCTTGCACTTAAGTCGGCTTTGTGCCATTTGTATGAAATTCGGGTGCAATTTCTGTGTTTCATCATCAATAAGAAGGTCCAAGGGATACAGTAAACATGAAGTGAAGCATCGGAATCTAAAACTGGACTCACATTAAAGGTTCAAATCACAGAAAGTGAAAGTGTCAGTCCTCTGGTACTTAAGTCGGAATTGTGGCATTTGTATTAAATTCGGATGCAATTTCTGTGTTTCATCGTCAATAAGAAGGTCCAAGGGAAAGAGTAAACCTGAAGTGATGCATCGGAATCTAAAACTGGACTCACAGGAGAGGTTCAAATCATAGACAGTGAGAGTATCAGTCCTCTTTTACTTAAGTCGGCATTGTGCCTTTTGAATTAATTTCCGATGCAATTTCTGTGTTTCATCGTCAATAAGAAGGTGCAAGGTATACAGTAAACCTGAAATGAAGCATCGGAATCTGAAACTGGACTCACAGGAGAGGTTCAAATCATAGAAAGTGAGTGTGTCAATTCTCTTGTACTTAAGTCACCATTGTGGCTTTTGTATTAAATTCGGATGCAATTTCTGTGTTTCATCTTCAATAAGAAGGTCCAAGGGATACAGCAAATCTGAAGTGAAGCATCGGAATCTAAAACTGGACTCACAGGAGAGGTTCCAATCATAGAAAGTGAGAGTGTCAGTCCTCTTGTACTTAAGTCGGCTTTGTGCTTTTTGTATTAAATTCGGATTCAATTTCTGTGATTCTTCGATAATAAGAAGGTTTAAGGGATACAGTAAACCTGAAGTGAAGCATCAGAATCTAAAACTGGACTCACAGGAGAGGTTAAAATATTAGAGAGTTAGAGTGTCACTCCTCTTGTACCAAGTTGGTATTGTGCCATTTGTAATTAATTCGGATGCAATTTCTGTGTTTCATCGTCAATAAGAAGGTCCAAGGTATATAGTAAACCTGAGGTGAAGCATCGGAATCTAAAACTGGACTCACAGGAGAGGTTCGAATCATAGAAAGTTAGAGTGTCAGTTCTCTTGTACTTAAGTCGGCATTGTGCCTTTTGAAATTAATTCCGATGCAATTATCTGTGTTTCATCGTCAATAAGAAGGTACAAGGTATACAGTAAACCTGAAGTTAAGCATCGGAATCTGAAACTGGACTCACAGGAATGGTTCAAATCATAGAAAGTTAGAGTGTCAGTCCTCTTGTACTTAAGTCGGCATTGTGCCTTTTGTATTAAATTCGGATGCATACTCTGTGTTTCATCTTCAATAAGAAGGTCGATGGGATACAGTAAACCTGAAGTGAAGCATCGGAATCTAAAACTGGACTCACAGGAGAGGATCAAATCATAGAATGTTACAGTGTCAGTCCTCTTGTACTTAAGTCGGCATAGTGATTTTTGAATTTAATTCAGATGCAATTACTGTGTTTCATCGTCAATAAGAAGGTCCAAGGGATACAGTAAACCTGAAGTTAAGCATCAAATCTAAAAATGGACTCACAGGAGAGGTTCAAATCATAGAAAGTTAGTGTGTTAGACCTCTTTTACTTAAGTCGGCATTGTGCGTTTTGAATTTAATTCCGATGCAATTTCTGTGTTTCATCGTCAATAAGATGGTCCAAGGGATACAGTAAACCCGAAGTGAAGCATCGGAATCTAAAACTGCACTCACAGGAGAGGTTCAAATCATAGAAAGTGAGAGTGTCAGTCCTCTTGCACTTAAGTCGGCTTTGTGCCATTTGTATGAAATTCGGGTGCAATTTCTGTGTTTCATCATCAATAAGAAGGTCCAAGGGATACAGTAAACCTGAAGTGAAGCACCGGAATCTAAAACTGTACTCACATTAAAGGTTCAAATCACAGAAAGTGAAAGTGTCAGTCCTCTGGTACTTAAGTCGGAATTGTGGCATTTGTATTACATTCGGATGCAATTTCTGTGATTCTTCGTTAATAAGAAAGTTTAAGGGATACAGTAAACCTGAAGTGAAACATCCGAATCTAAAACTGGACTCACAGGAGAGGTTGAAATCATAGAAAGTTAGAGTGTCAGTCCTCTTGTACTTAAGTCGCCATTGTGCCTTTTGTATTAAATTCGGATGCAGTATCTGTGTTTCATCTTCAATAAGAAGGTCCAAAGGATACAGTAAACCTGAAGTGAAGCTTCGGAATCTAAAACTGGACTCACAGGAGAGGTTCAAATCATAGAAAGTTAGAGTGTCAGTCCTCTTGTACTTAAGTCGGCATTGTGCCTTTTGTATTAAATTCAGATGCATACTCTGTGTTTCATATTCAATAAGAAGGTCCAAGGGATACAGTAAACCTGAAGTGAAGCATCGGAATCTAAAACTGGACTCACAGGAGAGGATCAAATCATAGAATGTTACAGTGTCAGTCCTCTTGTACTTAACTCGGCATAGTGATTTTTGAATTTAATTCAGATGCAATTTCTGTGTTTCATCGTCAATAAGAAGGTCCAAGGGCTACAGTAAACCTGAAGTTAAGCATCGGAATCTAAAACTGGACTCACAGGAGAGGTTCAAATCATAGAAAGTTAGAGTGTCAGACCTCTTTTTCTTAAGTCGGCATTGTGCGTTTTGAATTTAATTCCGATGAAATTTCTGTGTTTCATCGTCAATAAGAAGGTCCAAGGGATACAGTAAACCTGAAGTGAAGCATCGGAATCTAAAACTGCACTCACAGGAGAGGTTCAAATCATAGACAGAGTATCAGTCCTCTTTTACTTAAGTCGGCATTGTGCCTTTTTTATTAAATTCGGATGCAATTTCTGTGTTTCATCGTCAATAAGAAGGTCCAAGGCATACAGTAAACCTGAAGTGAAGCGTCGGAATCTAAAACTGGACTCACAGGAGAGGTTCAAATCATAGAAAGTTAGAGTGTCAGTCCAATTGTACTTTAGTCGGCATTGTGCCTTTTGAATTAAATTCGGATGCAGTATCTGTGTTTCATCGTCAATAAGAAGGTCCAAGGGATACAGTAAACCTGACGTGAAGCATCGGAATCTGAATCTGGACTCACAGGAAAGGTTCAAATCATAGAAAGTGAGAGTGTCAGTCCTCTTGTACTTAAGTCGCCATTGTGCCTTTTGAATTAAATTCGGATGCATACTCTGTGTTTCATATTCAATAAGAAGGTCCAAGGGATACAGTAAACCTGAGGTGAAGCATCGGAATCTAAATCTGGACTCACAGGAGAGGATCAAATCATAGAATGTTACAGTGTCAGTCCTCTTGTACTTAACTCGGCATAGTGATTTTTGAATTTAATTCAGATGCAATTCTGTGTTTCATCGTCAATAAGAAGGTCCAAGGGTTACAGTAAAACTGAAGTTAAGCATCGGAACCTAAAACTGGACTCACAGGAGAGGTTCAAATCATAGAAAGTTAGAGTGTCAGTCCTCTTGCATTTAAGTCGGCTTTGTGCCATTTGTATGAAATTCGGGTGCAATTTCTGTGTTTCATCATCAATAAGAAGGTCCAAGGGATACAGTAAACCTGAAGTGAAGCATCGGAATCTAAAACTGTACTCACATTAAAGGTTAAAATCACAGAAAGTGAAAGTGTCAGTCCTCTTGTACTTAAGTCGGAATTGTGACATTTGTATTACATTCGGATGCAATTTCTGTGATTCTTCGTTAATAAGAAGGTTTATGGGATACAGTAAACCTGAAGTGAAGCATCAGAATCTAAAACTGGACTCACAGGAGAGGTTAAAATAATAGAGAGTTAGAGTGTCACACCTCTTGTACCAAGTTGGTATTGTGCCATTTGTAACTAATTCGGATGCAATTTCTGTGTTTCATCGTCAATAAGGAGGTCCAAGGTATACAGTAAACCTGAAGTGAAGCATCGGAATCTGAAACTGGACTCACAGGAAAGGTTCAAATCATTGAAGGTGAGAGTGTCAGTCCTCTTGTACTTAAGCCGCCATTGTGCCTTTTGTATTAAATTCGGATGCAGTATCTGTGTTTCATCGTCAATAATAAAGTCCAAGGGATACAGTAAACCTGAAGTGAACCATCGGAATCTAAAACTGGACTCACAGGAGAGGTTCAAATCATAGAAAGTTAGAGTGTCAGTCCTCTTGTACTTAAGTCGGCATTGTGCCTTTTGTATTAAATTCGGATGCATACTCTGTGTTTCATCTTCAATAAGAAGGTCCAAAGGATACAGTAAACCTGAAGCGATGCATCGGAATCTAAAACTGGACTCACAGGAGAGGATCAAATCATAGAATGTTACAGTGTCAGTCCTCTTGTACTTAAGTCGGCATAGTGATTTTTGCATTTAATTCAGATGCAATTTCTGTGTTTCATCGTCAATAAGAAGGTCCAAGGGATACAGTAAACCTGAAGTTAAGCTTCGGAATCTAAAACTGGACTCACAGGAGTGTTTCAAATCATAGAAAGTTAGAGTGTCAGACCTCTTTTACTTAAGTCGGCATTGTGCGTTTTGAATTTAATTCCGATGCAATTTCGGTGTTTCATCGTCAATAAGAAGGTCCAAGGGATACAGTAAACCCGAAGTGAAGCATCGGTATCTAAAACTGCACTCACAGGAGAGGTTCTTATCATAGAAAGTGAGAGTGTCAGTCCTCTTGTACGTACGTCGGCTTTGTGCCATTTGTATTAAATTCGGGTGCAATTTCTGTGTTTCATCATCAATAAGAAGGTCCAAGGGATACAGTAAACATGAAGTGAAGCATCGGAATCTAAAACTGGACTCACATTAAAGGTTCAAATCACAGAAAGTGAAAATGTCAGTCCTCTTGTACTTAAGTCGGAATTGTGGCATTTGTATTAAATTCGGATGCAATTTCTGTGTTTCATCGGCAATAAGAAGGTCCAAGGGAAAGAGTAAACCTGAAGTGAAGCATCGGAATCTAAAACTGGACTCACAGGAGAGGTTCAAATCATAGACAGTGAGAGTATCAGTCCTCTTTTACTTAAGTCGGCATTGTGCCTTTTGAATTTAATTCCGATGCAATTTCTGTGTTTCATCGTCAATAAGAATGTGCAAGGTATACAGTAAACCTGAAGTGAAGCATCGGAATCTGAAACTGGACTCACAGAGAGGTTCAAATCATAGAAAGTGAGAGTCTCAGTTCTCTTGTACTTAAGTCACCATTGTGGCTTTTGTATTAAATTCGGATGCAATTTCTGTGTTTCATCTTCAATAAGGAGGTCCAAGGGATACAGTAAACCTGAAGTGAAGCATCGGGATCTGAAACTGGACTCACAGGGAAGGTTCAAATCATAGAAGGTGAGAGTGTCAGTCCTCTTGTACTTAAGTCGCCATTGTGCCTTTTGTATTAAATTCGGATGCAGTATCTGTGTTTCATCGTCAATAAGAAAGTCCAAGGGATACAGTAAACCTGAAGTGAAGCATCGGAATCTAAAACTGGAATCACAGGAGAGGTTCAAATCATAGAAAGTTAGAGTGTCAGTCCTCTTGTACTTAAGTCGGCATTGTCTCTTTTGTATTAAATTCGGATGCATACTCTGTGTTTCAACTTCAATAAGAAGGTCCAAGGGATACAGTAAACCTGAAGTGAAGCATCGGAATCTAAAACTAGACTCACAGGAGAGGATCAAATCATAAAATGTTACAGTGTCAGTCCTCTTGTACTTAAGTCGGCATAGTGATTTTTGAATTTAATTCAGATGCAATTTATGTGTTTCATCGTCAATATGAAGGTCCAAGGGATACAGTAAATCTGAAGTTAAGCATCGGAATCTAAAACTGGACTCACAGGAGAGGTTCAATTCATAGAAAGTTAGAGTGTCAGACCTCTTTTACTTAAGTCGGCATTGTGCGTTTTGAATTTAATTCCGATGCAATTTCTGTGTTTCATCGTCAATAAGAAGGTCCAAGGGATACAGTAAACCTGAAGTGAAGCATCGGAATCTAAAACTGCACTCACAGGAGAGGTTCAAATCATAGAAAGTGAGAGTGTCAGTCCTCTTGTACTTAAGTCGGCTTTGTGCCATTTGTATTAAATTCGGGTGCAATTTCTGTGTTTCATCATCAATAAGAAGGTCCAAGGGATACAGTAAACATGAAGTGAAGCATCGGAATCTAAAACTGGACTCACATTAAAGGTTCAAATCACAGAAAGTTAAAGTGTCAGTCCTCTTGTACTTAAGTCGGAATTGTGGCATTTGTATTAAATTCGGATGCAATTTCTGTGTTTCATCGTCAATAAGAAGGTCCAAGGGAAAGAGTAAACCTGAAGTGAAGCATCGGAATCTAAAACTGGACTCACAGGAGAGGTTCAAATCATAGACAGTGAGAGTATCAGTCCTCTTTTACTTAAGTCGGCATTGTGCCTTTTGAATTAAATTCCGATGCAATTTCTGTGTTTCATCGTCAATAAGAAGGTGCAAGGTATACAGTAAACCTGAAGTGAAGCATCGGAATCTGAAACTGGACTCACAGGAGAGGTTCAAATCATAGAAAGTGAGAGTGTCAGTTCTCTTGTACTTAAGTCACCATTGTGGCTTTTGTATTAAATTCGGATGCAATTTCTGTGTTTCATCTTCAATAAGAAGGTCCAAGGGATACAGCAAATCTGAAGTGAAGCATCGGAATCTAAAACTGGACTCACAGGAGAGGTTCCAATCATAGAAAGTGAGAGTGTCAGTCCTCTTGTACTTAAGTCGGCTTTGTGCTTTTTGTATTAAATTCGGATTCAATTTCTGTTATTCTTCGATAATAAGAAGGTTTAAGGGATACAGTAAACCTGAAGTGAAGCATCAGAATCTAAAACTGGACTCACAGGAGAGGTTAAAATATTAGAGAGTTAGAGTGTCACTCCTCTTGTACTAAGTTGGTATTGTGCCATTTGTAATTAATTCGGATGCAATTTCTGTGTTTCATCGTCAATAAGAAGGTCCAAGGTATATAGTAAACCTGAGGTGAAGCATCGGAATCTAAAACTGGACTCACAGGAGAGGTTCGAATCATAGAAAGTTAGAGTGTCAGTTCTCTTGTACTTAAGTCGGCATTGTGCCTTTTGAAATTAATTCCGATGCAATTTCTGTGTTTCATCGTCAATAAGAAGGTACAAGGTATACAGTAAACCTGAAGTGAAGCATCGGAATCTGAAACTGGACTCACAGGAATGGTTCAAATCACAGAAGGTGAGAGTGTCAGTCCTCTTGTACTTAAGTCGCCATTGTGCCTTTTGTATTAAATTCGGATGCAGTATCTGTGTTTCATCGTCAATAAGAAGGTCCAAGGGATACAGTAACCCTGAAGTGAAGCATCGGAATCTAAAACTGGACTCACAGGAGAGGTTCAAATCATAGAAAGTTAGAGTGTCAGTCCTCTTGTACTTAAGTCGGCATTGTGCCTTTTGTATTAAATTCGGATGCATACTCTGTGTTTCATCTTCAATAAGAAGGTCGAAGGGATACAGTAAACCTGAAGTGAAGCATCGGAATCTAAAACTGGGCTCACAGGAGAGGATCAAATCATAGAATGTTACAGTGTCAGTCCTCTTGTACTTAAGACGGCATAGTGATTTTTGAATTTAATTCAGATGCAATTACTGTGTTTCATCGTCAATAAGAAGGTCCAAGGGATACAGTAAACCTGAAGTTAAGCATCAAATCTAAAACTGGACTCACAGGAGAGGTTCAAATCATAGAAAGTTAGTGTGTTAGACCTCTTTTACTTAAGTCGGCATAGTGCGTTTTGAATTTAATTCCGATGCAATTTCTGTGTTTCATCGTCAATAAGATGGTCCAAGGGATACAGTAAACCCGAAGTGAAGCATCGGAATCTAAAACTGCACTCACAGGAGAGGTTCAAATCATAGAAAGTGAGATTGTCAGTCCTCTTGCACTTAAGTCGGCTTTGTGCCATTTGTATGAAATTCGGGTGCAATTTCTGTGTTTCATCATCAATAAGAAGGTCCAAGGGATACAGTAAACCTGAAGTGAAGCACGGAATCTAAAACTGTACTCACATTAAAGGTTCAAATCACAGAAAGTGAAAGTGTCAGTCCTCTTGTACTTAAGTCGGAATTGTGGCATTTGTATTACATTCGGATGCAATTTCTGTGATTCTTCGTTAATAAGAAGGTTTAAGGGATACAGTAAACCTGAAGTGAAGCATCAGAATCTAAAACTGGACTCACAGGAGAGGTTAAAATAATAGAGAGTTAGAGTGTCACTCCTCTTGTACCAAGTTGGTATTGTGCCATTTGTAATTAATTCGGATGCAACTTCTGTGTTTCATCGTCAATAAGAAGGTCCAAGGTATACAGTAAACCTGAAGTGAAGCATCGGAATCTGAAACTGGACTCACAGGAAAGGTTCAAATCATAGAAAGTGAGAGTGTCAGTCCTCTTGTATGTAAGTCGGCTTTGTGCCATTTGTATTAAATTCGGGTGCAATTTCTGTGTTTCATCATCAATAAGAAGGTCCAAGGGATACAATAAACCTGAAGTGAAGCATCGGAATCTAAAACTGGACTCACATTAAAGGTTCAAGTCACAGAAAGTGAAAGTGTCAGTCCTCTTGTACTTAAGTCGGAATTGTGGCATTTGTATTAAATTCGGATGCAATTTCTGTGTTTCATCTTCAATAAGATGGTCCAAGGGATACAGTAAACCTGAAGTGAAGCATCGGGATCTGTAACTGGACTCACAGGAAAGGTTCAAATCATAGAAGGTGAGAGTGTCAGTCCTCTTGTACTTAAGTCACCATTGTGCCTTTTGTATTAAATTCGGATGCAGTATCTGTGTTTCATCGTCAATAAGAAGGTCCAAGGGATACAGTAAACCTGAAGTGAAGCATCGGAATCTAAAACTGGACTCACAGGAGAGGTTCAAATCATAGAAAGTTAGAGTGTCAGTCCTCTTGTACTTAAGTCGGCATTGTGCCTTTTGTATTAAATTCGGATGCATACTCTGTGTTTCATCATCAATAAGAAGGTCCAAGGGATACAGTAAACCTGAAGTGAAGCATCGGAATCTATAACTGGACTCACAGGAGAGGATCAAATCATAGAATGTTACAGTGTCAGTCCTCTTGTACTTAAGTCGGCATAGTGATTCTTGAATTTAATTCAGATGCAATTTCTGTGTTTCATCGTCAATAAGAAGGTCCAAGGGATACAGTAAACCTGAAGTTAAGCATCGGAATCTAAAACTGGACTCACAGGAGAGGTTCAAATCATAGAAAGTTAGAGTGTCAGACCTCTTTTACTTAAGTCGGCATTGTGCGTTTTGAATTTAATTCCGATGCAATTTCTGTGTTTCATCGTCAATAAGATGGTCCAAGGGATTCAGTAAACCCGAAGTGAAGCATCGGAATCTAAAACTGCACTCACAGGAGAGGTTCAAATCATAGAAAGTGAGAGTGTCAGTCCTCTTGCACTTAAGTCGGCTTTGTGCCATTTGTATGAAATTCGGGTGCAATTTCTGTGTTTCATCATCAATAAGAAGGTCCAAGGGATACAGTAAACCTGAAGTGAAGCATCGGAATCTAAAACTGTACTCACATTAAAGGTTCAAATCACAGAAAGTGAAAGTGTCAGTCCTCTTGTACTTAAGTCGGAATTGTGGCATTTGTATTACATTTGGATGCAATTTCTGTGATTCTTCGTTAATAAGAAGGTTTAAGGGATACAGTAAACCTGAAGTGAAGCATCAGAATCTAAAACTGGACTCACAGGAGAGGTTAAAATAATAGAGAGTTAGAGTGTCACTCCTCTTGTACCAAGTTGGTATTGTGCCATTTGTAATTAATTCGGATGCAATTTCTGTGTTTCATCGTCAATAAGAAGGTCCAAGGTATACAGTAAACCTGAAGTGAAGCATCCGAATCTGAAACTGGACTCACAGGAAAGGTTCAAATCATAGAAGGTGAGAGTGTCAGTCCTCTTGTCCTTAAGTCGCCATTGTGCCTTTTGTATTAAATTCGGATGCAGTATCTGTGTTTCATCGTCAATAAGATGGTCCAAGGGATACAGTAAACCTGAAGTGAAGCATCGGAATCTAAAACTGGACTCACAGGAGAGGTTCAAATCATAGAAAGTTAGAGTGTCAGTCCTCTTGTACTTAAGTCGGCATTGTGCCTTTTGTATTAAATTCGGATGCATACTCTGTGTTCCATCTTCAATAAGAAGGTCGAAGGGATACAGTAAACCTGAAGTGAAGCATCGGAATCTAAAACTGGACTCACAGGAGAGGATCAAATCATAGAATGTTACAGTGTCAGTCCTCTTGTACTTAAGTCGGCATAGTGATTTTTGCATTTAATTCAGATGCAATTACTGTGTTCCATCGTCAATAAAAAGGTCCAAGGGATACAGTAAACCTGAAGTTAAGCATCGGAATCTAAAACTGGACTCACAGGAGAGGTTCAAATCATAGAAAGTTAGAGTGTCAGACCACTTTTACTTAAGTCGGCATTGTGCGTTTTGAATTTAATTCCGATGCAATTTCTGTGTTTCATCGACAATAAGAAGGTCCAAGGGATACAGTAAACCCGAAGTGAAGCATCGGTATCTAAAACTGCACTCACAGGAGAGGTGCAAATCATAGAAAGTGAGAGAGTCAGTCCTCTTGTACGTAAGTCGGCTTTGTGCCATTTGTATTAAATTCGGGTTCAATTTCTGTGTTTCATCGTCAATAAGAAGGTCCAAGGGATACAGTAAACATGAAGTGAAGCATCGGAATCTAAAACTGGACTCACATTAAAGGTTCAAATCACAGAAAGTGAAAGTGTCAGTCCTCTTGTACTTAAGTCGGAATTGTGGCATTTGTATTAAATTCGGATGCAATTTCTGTGTTTCATCGGTAATAAGAAGGTCCAAGGGAAAGAGTAAACCTGAAGTGAAGCATCGGAATCTAAAACTGGACTCACAGGAGAGGTTCAAATCATAGACAGTGAGAGTATCAGTCCTCTTTTACTTAAGTCGGCATTGTGCCTTTTGAATTTAATTCCGATGCAATTTCTGTGTTTCATCGTCACTAAGAAGGTGCAAGGTATACAGTAAACCTGAAGTGAAGCATCGGAATCTGAAACTGGACTCACAGAGAGGTTCAAATCATAGAAAGTGAGAGTGTCAGTTCTCTTGTACTTAAGTCACCATTGTGGCTCTTGTATTAAATTCGGATGCAATTTCTGTGTTTCATCTTCAATAAGAAGGTCCAAGGGATACAGTAAACCTGAAGTGAAGCATCGGGATCTGAAACTGGACTCACAGGAAAGGTTCAAATCATAGAAGGTGAGAGTGTCAGTCCTCTTGTACTTAAGTCGCCATTGTGCCTTTTGTATTAAATTCGGATGCAGTATCTGTGTTTCATCGTCAATAAGAAGGTCCAAGGGATACAGTAAACCTGAAGTGAAGCATCGGAATCTAAAACTGGACTAACAGGAGAGGTTCAAATCATAGAAAGTTAGAGTGTCAGTCCTCTTGTACTTAAGTCGGCATTGTGCCTTTTGTATTAAATTCGGATGCATACTCTGTGTTTCATCTTCAATAAGAAGGTCCAAGAGATACAGTAAACCTGAAGTGAAGCATCGGAATCTAAAACTGGACTCACAGGAGAGGATCGAATCATAGAATGTTACAGTGTCAGTCCTCTTGTACTTAACTCGGCATAGTGATTTTTGAATTTAATTCAGATGCAATTTCTGTGTTTCATCGTCAATAAGAAGGTCCAAGGGATACAGTAAACATGAAGTTAAGCATCGGAATCTAAAACTGGACTCACATTAAAGGTTCAAATCACAGAAAGTGAAAGTGTCAGTCCTCTTGTACTTAAGTCGGAATTGTGGCATTTGTATTAAATTCGGATGCAATTTCTGTGTTTCATCGTCAATAAGAAGGCCCAAGGGAAAGAGTAAACCTGAAGTGAAGCATCGGAATCTAAAACTGGACTCACAGGAGAGGTTCAAATCATAGACAGTGAGAGTATCAATCCTCTTTTACTTAAGTCGGCATTGTGCCTTTTGAATTAAATTCCGATGCAATTTCTGTGTTTCATCGTCAATAAGAAGGTGCAAGGTATACAGTAAACCTGAAGTGAAGCATCGGAATCTGAAACTGGACTCACAGGAGAGGTTCAAATCATAGAAAGTGAGAGTGTCAGTTCTCTTGTACTTAAGTCACCATTGTGGCTTTTGTATTAAATTCGGATGCAATTTCTGTGTTTCATCTTCAATAAGAAGGACCAAGGGATACAGTAAACATGAAGTGAAGCATCGGAATCTAAAACTGGACTCACATTAAAGGTTCAAATCACAGAAAGTGAAAGTGTCAGTCCTCTTGTACTTAAGTCGGAATTGTGGCATTTGTATTAAATTCGGATGCAATTTCTGTGTTTCATCGTCAATAAGAAGGTCCAAGGGAAAGAGTAAACCTGAAGTGAAGCATCGGAATCTAAAACTGGACTCACAGGAGATGTTCAAATCATAGACAGTGAGAGTATCAGTCCTCTTTTACTTAAGTCGGCATTGTGCCTTTTGAATTAAATTCCGATGCAATTTCTGTGTTTCATCGTCAATAGGAAGGTGCAAGGTATACAGTAAACCTGAAGTGAAGCATCGGAATCTGAAACTGGACTCACAGGAGAGGTTCAAATCATAGAAAGTGTGAGTGTCAGTTCTCTTGTACTTATGTCACCATTGTGGCTTTTGTATTAAATTCGGATGCAATTTCTGTGTTTCATCATCAATAAGAAGGTCCAAGGGATACAGCAAACCTGAAGTGAAGCATCGGAATCTAAAACTGGACTCACAGGAGAGGTTCCAATCATAGAAAGTGAGAGTGTCAGTCCTCTTGTACTTAAGTCGGCTTTGTGCCTTTTGTATTAAATTCGGATTCAATTTCTGTGATGCTTCGATAATAAGAAGGTTTAAGGGATACAGTAAACCTGAAGTGAAGCATCAGAATCTAAAACTGGACTCACAGGAGAGGTTAAAATATTAGAGAGTTAGAGTGTCACTCCTCTTGTACCAAGTTGGTATTGTGCCATTTGTAATTAATTCGGATGCAATTTCTGTGTTTCATCGTCAATAAGAAGGTCCAAGGTATACAGTAAACCTGAAGTGAAGCATCGGAATCTAAAACTGGACTCACAGGAGTGGTTCGAATCATAGAAAGTTAGAGTGTCAGTTCTCTTGTACTTAAGTCGGCATTGTGCCTTTTGAAATTAATTCCGATGCAGTTTCTGTGTTTCATCGTCAATAAGAAGGTACAAGGTATACAGTAAACCTGAAGTGAAGCATCGGAATCTAAAACTGGACTCACAGGAGAGGTTCAAATCATAGGAAGTTAGAGTGTCAGTCCTCTTGTACTTAAGTCGGCATTTTGCCTTTTGTATTAAATTCGGATGCATACTCTGTGTTTCATCTTCAATAAGAAGGTCCAAGGGATACAGTAAACCTGAAGTGAAGCATCGCAATCTAAAACTGGACTCACAGGAGAGGATCAAATCATAGAATGTTACAGTGTCAGTCCTCTTGTACTTAAGTCGGCATAGTGATTTTTGCATTTAATTCAGATGCAATTTCTGTGTTTCGTCGTAAATAAGAAGGTCCAAGGGATAAAGTAAACCTGAAGTTAAGCACCGGAATCTAAAACAGGACTCACAGGAGAGGTTCAAATCATAGAAAGTTAGAGTGTCAGACCTCTTTTACTTAAGTCGGCATTGTGCGTTTTGAATTTATTTCCGATGCAATTTCTGTGTTTCATCGTCAATATGAAGGTCCAAGGGATACAGTAAACCCGAAGTGAAGCATCGGAAACTAAAATTGGACTCACAGGAGAGGATCAAATCATAGAATGTCACAGTGTCAGTCCTCTTGTACTTAAGTCGGCATAGTGATTTTTGAATTTAATTCAGATGCAATTTCTGTGTTTCATCGTCAATAAGAAGGTCCAAGGGATACAGTAAACCTGAAGTGAAGCATCGGAATCTAAAACTGGACTCACAGGAGAGGTTCAAATCATAGAAAGTTAGAGTGTCAGACCTCTTTTACTTAAGTCGGCATTGTGCGTTTTGAATTTAATTCCGATGCAATTTCTGTGTTTCATCGTCAATAAGAAGGTGCAAGGGATACAGTAAACCCGAAGTGAAGCATCGGAATCTAAAACTGCACTCACAGGAGAGGTTCAAATCATAGAAAGTGAGAGTGTCAGTCCTCTTGTACTTAAGTCGGCTTTGTGCCATTTGCATTAAATTCGGGTGCAATTTCTGTGTTTCATCATCAATAAGAAGGTCCAAGGGATACAGTAAACATTAAGTGAAGCATCGGAATCTAAAACTGGACTCACATTAAGGGTTCAAATCACAGAAAGTGAAAGTGTCAGTCCTCTTGTACTTAAGTCGGAATTGTGGCATTTGTATTAAATTCGGATGCAATTTCTGTGTTTCATCGTCAATAAGAAGGTCCAAGGGAAAGAGTAAACCTGAAGTGATGCATCGGAATCTAAAACTGGACTCACAGGAGAGGTTCAAATCATAGACAGTGAGAGTATCAGTCCTCTTTTACTTAAGTCGGCATTGTGCCTTTTGAATTTAATTCCGATGCAATTTCTGTGTTTCATCGTCAATAAGAAGGTGCAAGGTATACAGTAAACCTGAAGTGAAGAATCGGAAACTAAAACTGTAATCACAGGAGGGGTTCAAATCATAGAAAGTTAGAGTGTCAGTCCAATTGTACTTAAGTCGGCATTGTGCTTATTGTATTAAATTCGGATGCAAACTCTGTGTTTCATCGTCAGTAAGAAGGTCCAAGGGATACAGTCAACCTGAAGTGAAGCATCGGAATCTTAAACTGGACTCACAAGAGAGGTTCAAATCATAGAAAGTTAGAGAGTCAGTCCACTTGTACATAAGTTGGCATTGTGATTTTTGAATTTAATTCCGATTCAATTTCTGTGTTTCTCGTCAATAAGAAATCCAAGGGACACAGTAAACCTGAAGTGAAGCATCGGAATCTAAAACTAGACTAATAGGAGACGTTCGAATCATAGAAAGTGAGAGTGTCAGTCCTGTTTTACTTAAGTCGGCATTGTGCCTTTTGAATATAATTCCGATGCAATTTGTGTGTTTCATCGTCAATAAGAAGATCCATGGGATACAGTAAACCTGAAGTGAAGCATCGGAATCTGAAACTGGACTCACAGGAGAGGTTCAAATCATAGAAAGTTAGAATGTCACTCCTCTTGTACTTAAGTCGGCATTGTGCCTTTTGTATTAAATTCGGATTCAATTTCTGTGTTTCATCGTCAATAAGAAGGTGCAAGGTATACAGTAAACCTGAAGTGAAGCATCGGAAACTAAAACTGGACTCACAGGAGAGGTTCAAATCATAGAAAGTGAGAGTGTCAGTACTATTGTACTTGAGTCGGCATTGTAGCATTTGTATTAAATTCGGATGCAATTTCTGTGTTTCATCTTCAATAAGAAGGTCCAAGGGATACAGCAAACCTGAAGTGAAGCATCGGAATCTGAAACTGGACTCACAGGAGTGGTTCCAATCATAGAAAGTGAGAGTGTCAGTCCTCTTGTACTTAAGTCAGCTTTGTGCCTTTTGTACTAAATTCGGATTCAATTTCTGTGATTCTTCGTTAATAAGAAGGTTTAAGGGATACAGTAAACCTGAAGTGAAGCATCAGAATCTAAAACCGGACTCACAGGAGAGGTTCAAATCATAGAGAGTTAGAGTGTCACTCCTCTTGTACCAAGTTGGTATTGTGCCATTTGTATTAAATTCGGATGCAAGTTCTGTGATTCATCGTCAATAAGAAGTTCCAAGGGATACACTAAACCTGAAGTGATCCATCGGAATCTAAAACTGTACTCACAGGAGAGGTTCAAATCATAGAAAGTTAGAGTGTCAGTCCTCTTGTCCTTAAGTCGGCATTGTGCCTTTTGAAATTAATTCCGATGCAATTTCTGTGTTTCATCGTCAATAAGAAGGTACAAGGTATACAGTAAACCTGAAGTGAAGCATCGGAATCTGAAACTGGACTCACAGGAAAGGTTCAAATCATAGAAAGTGAGAGTGTCAGTCCTCTTGTACTTAAGTCACCATTGTGCCTTTTGTATTAAATTCGGATGCAGTATCTGTGTTTCATCGTCAATAAGAAGGTCCAAGGGATACAGTAAACCTGAAGTGAAGCATCGGAATCTAAAACTGGACTCACAGGAGAGGTTCAAATCATAGAAAGTTAGAGTGTCAGTCCTCTAGTACTTAAGTCGGCATTGTGCCTTTTGTATTAAATTCGGATGCATACTCTGTGTTTCATCTTCAATAAGAAGGTCCAAGGGATACAGTAAACCTGAAGTGAAGCATCGCAATCTAAAACTGGACTCACAGGAGAGGATCAAATCATAGAATGTTACAGTGTCAGTCCTCTTGTACTTAAGTCGGCATAGTGATTTTTGAATTTAATTCAGATGCAATTTCTGTGTTTCATCGTCAATAAGAAGGTCCAAGGGATACAGTAAACATGAAGTTAAGCATCGGAATCTAAAACTGGACTCACAGGAGAGGTTCAAATCATAGAAAGTTAGAGTGTCAGACCTCTTTTACTTAAGTCGGCATTGTGCGTTTTGAATTTAATTCCGATGCAATTTCTGTGTTTCATCGTCAATAAGAAGGTCCAAGGGATACAGGAAACCCGAAGTGAAGCATCGGAATCTAAAACTGCACTCACAGGAGAGGTTCAAATCATTGAAAGTGAGAGTGTCAGTCCTCTTATGCTTAAGTCGGCTTTGTGCCATTTGTATTAAATTCGGGTGCAATTTCTGTGTTTCATCATCAATAAGAAGGTCCAAGGGATACAGTAAACATTAAGTGAAGCATCGGAATCTAAAACTGGACTCACATTAAAGGTTCAAATCACAGAAAGTGAAAGTGTCAGTCCTCTTGTACGTAAGTCTGCATTGTGGCATTTGTATTAAATTCGGATGCAATTTCTGTGTTTCATCGTCAATAAGAAGGTCCAAGGGAAAGAGTAAACCTGAAGTGATGCATCGGAATCTAAAACTGGACTCACAGGAGAGGTTCAAATCATAGACAGTGAGAGTATCAGTCCTCTTCTACTTAAGTCGGCATTGTGCCTTTTGAATTTAATTCCGATGCAATTTCTGTGTTTCATCGTCAATAAGAAGGTGCAAAGTATACAGTAAACCTGAAGTGAAGAATCGGAATCTGAAACTGGACTCACAGGAGAGGTTCAAATCAAAGAAAGTGAGAGTGTCAGTCATCTTGTACTTAAGTCACCATTGTGCGTTTGTATTAAATTCGGATGCAATATCTGTGTATCATCGTCAATAAGAAGGTCCAAGGGATACAGTAAACCTGAAGTGAAGCGTCGGAAACTAAAACTGTAATCACAGGAGAGGTTCAAATCATAGAAAGTTAGAGTGTCAGTCCAATTGTACTTAAGTCGGCATTGTGCCTTTTGTATTAATTTCGGATGCAAACTCTGTGTTTCATCGTCAGTAAGAAGGTCCAAGGGATACAGTAAACCTGAAGTGAAGCATCGGAATCTTAAACTGGACTCACAAGAGAGGTTCAAATCATAGAAAGTTAGAGAGTCAGTCCTCTTGTAAATAAGTTGGCATTGTGATTTTTGAATTTAATTCCGATTCAATTTCTGTGTTTCTCGTCAATAAGAAGGTCCAAGGGACACAGTAAACCTGAAGTGAAGCATCGGAATCTAAAACTAGACTCATAGGAGACGTTCGAATCATAGAAAGTGAGAGTGTCAGTCCTGTTTTACTTAAGTCGGCATTGTGCCTTTTGAATATAATTCCGATGCAATTTGTGTGCTTCATCGTCAATAAGAAGGTCCATGAGATACAGTAAACCTTAAGTGAAGCATCAAAATCTAAAACTGGACTCTCAGGAGAGGTTCAAATCATAGAAAGTGAGAGTGTCACTCCACTTGTACTTAAGTCGGCATTGTGACATTTGTATTAATTTCGGGTGCAATTTCAGTGTTTTATCGTCAATAAGAAGGTCCAAGGGATACAGTAAACCTGAAGTGAAGCATCGGAAACTAAAACTGGACTCACAGGAGAGGTTCAAATCATAGAAAGTGAGAGTGTCAGTACTATTGTACTTGAGTCGGCATTGTAGCATTTGTATTAAAATCGGATGCAATTTCTGTGTTTCATCTTCAATAAGAAGGTCCAAGGGATACAGCAAACCTGAAGTGAAGCATCGGAATCTGAAACTGGACTCACAGGAGTGGTTCCAATCATAGAAAGTGAGAGTGTCAGTCCTCTTGTACTTAAGTCAGCTTTGTGCCTGTTGTACTAAATTCGGATTCAATTTCTGTGATTCTTCGTTAATAAGAAGGTTTAAGGGATACAGTAAACCTGAAGTGAAGCATCTGAATCTAAAACTGGACTCACAGGAGAGGTTCAAATCATAGAGAGTTAGAGTGGCACTCCTCTTGTACCAAGTTGGTATTGTGCCATTTGTATTAAATTCGGATGCAAGTTATGTGTTTCATCGTCAATAAGAAGTTCCAAGGTATACACTAAACCTGAAGTGAAGCATCGGAATCTAAAACTGTACTCACAGGAGAGGTTCAAATCATAGAAAGTTAGAGTGTCAGTCCTCTTGTCCTTAAGTCGGCATTGTGCCTTTTGAAATTAATTCCGATGCAATTTCTGTGTTTCATCGTCAATAAGAAGGTACAAGGTATACAGTAAACCTGAAGTGAAGCATCGGAATCTGAAACTGGACTCACAGGAAAGGTTCAAATCATAGAAAGTGAGAGTGTCAGTCCTCTTGTACTTAAGTCGCCATTGTGCCTTTTGTATTAAATTCGGATGCAGTATCTGTGTTTCATCGTCAATAAGAAGGTCTAAGGGATACAGTAAACCTGAAGTGAAGCATCGGAATCTAAAACTGGACTCACAGGAGAGGATCAAATCATAGAATGTTTCAGTGTCAGTCCTCTTGTACTTAAGATGGAATAGTGATTTTTTAATTTAATTCAGATGCAAATTCTGTGTTTCATCGTCAATAAGAAGGTGCAAGGTATACAGTAAACCTGAAGTGAAGCATCGCAATCTGAAACTGGACTCACAGGAGATGTTCAAATCATAGAAAGTGAGAGTGTCAGTCCTCTTGTACTTAACTCACCATTGTGCCTTTTTTATTAAATTCGGATGCAATTTCTGTGTTTCATCGGCAATAAGACGGTCCAAGGGATACAGTAAAACTGAAGTGAAGCGTTGGAACATAAACTGGACTCACAGGAGATGTTCAATTCATACAAAGTTAGAGTGTCAGTCCTCTTGTTCTTAAGTCGCCATTGTGCCTTTTGTATTAAATTCGGATGCATTATCTGTGTTTCATCGTCTATAAGAAGGTCCAAGGGATACAGTAAACCTGAAGTGAAGCATCGGAATCTAAAACTGGACTCACAATAGAGGTTCAAATCATAGAAAGTAAGAGTGTCAGTCCTCTTGTACTTAAGTCGGCATTGTGCCTTTTGTATTAAATTCGGATGCATACTCTGTGTTTCATCTTCAATAAGAAGGTCTAAGGGATACAGTAAACCTGAATTGTAGCATCGGAATCTAAAACTGGACTCACAGGAGAAGATCAAATCATAGAATATTTCAGTGTCAGTCCTCTTGTACTTAAGATGGCATAGTGATTTTTTAATTTAATTCAGATGCAATTTCTGTGTTTCATCGTCAATAAGAAGGTCCAAGGGAAAGAGTAAACCTGAAGTGAAGCATCGGAATCTAAAACTGCACTCACAGGAGAGGTTCAAATCATAGAAAGTGAGAGTGTCAGTCCTCTTGTACTTAAGTCGGCTTTGTGCCATTTGTATTAAATTTGGGTGCAATTTCTGTGTTTCATCATCAAATAGAAAGTCCAAGGGATACAGTGAACCCGAAGTGAAGCATCGGAATCTAAAACTGGACTCACATTAAAGGTTCAAATCACAGAAAGTGAAAGTGTCAGTCCTCTTGTAGTTAAGTCGGCATTGTGGCATTTGTATTAAATTCGGATGCAATTTCTGTGTTTCATCGTTAATAAGAAGGTCCAAGGGAAAGAGTAAACCTGAAGTGAAGCATCGGAATCTAAAACTGGACTCACAGGAGAGGTTCAAATCATAGACAGTGAGAGTATCAGTCCTCTTTTACTTAAGTCGGCATTGTGCCTTTTGAATTTAATTCCGATGCAATTTCTGTCTCTCATCGTCAATAAGTATGTGCAAGGTATACAGTTAACCTGAAGTGAAGCATCGCAATCTGAAACTGGACTCACTGGAGAGGTTCAAATCATAGAAAGTGAGAGAGTCAGTCCTCTTGTAATTAAGTCACCATTGTGCCTTTTGTATTAAATTCGGATGCAATTTCTGTGTTTCATCGTCAATAATAAGGTCCAAGGGATACAGTAAAACTGAAGTGAAGCGTTGGAATCTAATACTGGACTCCCAGGAGAGGTTCAAATAATAGAAAGTTAGAGTGTCAGTCCAATTGTACTTAAGTCGGCATTGTGCCTTTTGTATTAAATTCGGATGCAAACTCTGTGTTTCATCGTCAATAAGAAGGTCCAAGGGATACAGTAAACCTGAAGTGAAGCATCGGAATCTTAAACTGGACTCACAGGAGAGGTTCAAATCATAGAAAGTGAGAGTGTCAGTCCTCTTGTACTTAAGTCACCATTGTGCCTTTTGTATTAAATTCGGATGCAATTTCTGTGTTTCATCGTCAATAAGAAGGTCCAAGGGATACAGTAAAACTGAAGTGAAGCGTTGGAATCTAAAACTGGACTCACAGGAGAGGTTCAATTCATAGAAAGTTAGAGTGTCAGTCCTCTTGTTCTTAAGTCGCCATTGTGCCTTTTGTATTAAATTCGGATGCAGTATCTGTGTTTCATCGTCAATAAGAAGGTCCAAGGGATACAGTAAACCTGAAGTGAAGCATCGGAATCTAAAACTGGACTCACAGGAGAGGTTCAAATTATTGAAATTTAGAGTGTCAGTCCTCTTTTACTTATGTCGGCATTGTGCCATTTGTATTAAATTCGGATGCAATTTCTATGTTTCATCGTCAATAAGAAGGTCCAAGGGATACAGTAAACATGAAGTGAAGCATCGGAATCTAAAACTGGACTCACAGGAGGGGTTCAAATCATAGAAAGTTAGAGTGTCAGTCCTCTTGTACTTAAGTCGGCATTGTGCATTTTGAACTTAATTCCGATGCAATCTCTGTGTTTCATCGTCAATAAGAAGGTGCAAGGTATACAGTAAACCTGAAGTGAAGCTTCGGAGTCTGAAACTGGACTCACAGGAGAGGTTCAAATCGTAGAAAGTGAGAGTGTCAGTCCTCTTGTACTTATGTCGCCATTGTGCCTTTGTATTAAATTCGGATGCAATATCTGTGTTTCATCGTCAATAAGAAGGTCCAGGGGATACAGTAAACCTGAAGTGAAGCATCGGAATCTAAAACTGGACTCACGGGAGAGGTTCACATCATAGAAAGTCAGAGTGTCAGTCCACTTTTACTTAAGCAGCATTGTGCGTTTTAAATTTAATTCCAATGCAATTTCCGTGTTTCATCGTCAATAAGAAGGTCCAAGAGATATAGTTAACCTGAAGTGAAGCATCGGAATCTAAAACTGGACTGACAGGAGAGGTTCAAATCATAGAAAGTGAGAGTGTCTGTCCTCTTGTACTTAAGTCGGTATTGTGCCATTTGTATTAAATTCGGGTGCAATTTCTGGTTTTCATCGTCAATAAGAAGGTCCAAGGGATACAGTAAACCTGAAGTGAAACATCGGAACCTAAAACTGGACTCACAGGAAAGGTTTAACTCATAGAAAGTGACAGTGTCAGTCCTATTGTACTTAAGTCTGCATTGTGGCATTGTATTAAATTCGGATGCAATTTCTGTGTTTCATCGTCAATAAGAAGGTCTAAGGGATACAGTAAACCTGACGTGAAGCATCGTAATCTAAAACTAGACTCACAGGAGAGATTTAAGTCATAGAAAGTGAGAGTGTCAGTCCTCTTGTACTTAAGTCGGCATTGTGCCTTTTGTATAAAAATCGGATGCGTACTCTGTGTTTCATCTTCAATAAGAAGGTCCAAGGGATACAGTAAACCTGAAGTGAAGCATCGGAATCTAAAACTGGACTCACAGGAGAGGATCAAATCATAGGATGTTACAGTGTCAGTCCTCTTGTACTTAAGTCGGCATAGTGATTTTTGAATTTAATTCAGATGCAATTTCTGTGTTTCATCGTCAATAAGAAGGTCCAAGGGATACAGTAAACCTAAAGTTAAGCATCGGAATCTATAACTGGACTCACAGGAGAGGTTCAAATCATTGAAAGTTAGAGTGTCAGTCCTCTTTTACTTAAGTCGGCATTATGCGTTTTGAATTTAATTCCGATGCAATTTCTGTGTTTCATCGTCAATAAGAAGGTCCAAGGGATACAGTAAACCTGAAGTGAAGCATCGGAATCTAAAAATGGACTCACAGGAGAGGTTCAAATCATAGAAAGTGAGAGTGTCAGTCCACTTGTACTTAAGTCGGCATTGTGCCATTTGTATTAAATTCGGATGCACGTTCTGTGTTTCATCTTGAATAAGAAGGTCCAAGGGATACAGTATACCGGAAGTGAAGCATCGGAATCTAAAACTGGACTCACAGGAGAGGTTTCAATCATAGAAAGTGTGAGTGTCAGTCCTCTTGTACTTAAGTCGGCATTGTGACTTTTGTATTAAAATCGGATGCAATTTCTGTGATTCTTCGTCAATAAGAATGTCCAAGGGATACAGCAAACCTGAAGTGAAGCATCAGAATCTAAAACTGGACTCACAGGGTAATTTCAAATCATAGAGAGTTAGAGTGTCTCTCCTCTTTTACTTAAGTCGGTATTGTGCCTTTTGTATTACATTTGGATGCTATTTCTGTGTTTCCTCGTCAGTAAGATGGTCCAAGGGATACAGTAAACCTGAAGTGAAGCATCGGAATCTAAAACTGGACTCACAGGAGACGTTCAATTCATAGATAGTTAGAGTGTCACTCCTCTTGTACATAAGCCGGTATTGTGCCTTTTGTATTAAATTCGGATGCAATTTCTGTGTTTCATTGTCAGTTAGAAGGTCCAAGGGATACAGTAAACCTGAAGAGAAGCATCGGAATCTAAAACTGGACTCACAGGAGAGGTTCAAAACATAAAAAGTTAGAGTGCCGTTCCTCTTTTACTTAAGTCAGTATTGTGCCTTTTGTATTAAATTCCGATGCAATAGCTATGTTTCATCGTCAATAAGAAGGTGCAAGGTATACAGTAAACCTGAAGTGAAGCATCGGAATCTAAAACCGGACTCACAGGAGAGGTTGAAATCATAGAAGTTGAGAGTCTCAGTCCTCTTGTACTTAAGTCGGCATTGTGCCATTTGTATTAAATTCGGATGCAATTCCAGTGATTCAAAGTCAATAAGAAGGTCCAAGGGATACAGTAAACGTGAAGTGAAACATCCGAATCTAAAACTGGACTCACAGGAGAGGTTGAAATCATAGAAAGTTAGAGTGTCACTCCTCTTGTACTTAAGTCGGTATTGTGCCTTTAGTATTAAATTCGGATGCCATTTCTGTGTTTCATCGTCAATAAGAAGGTCCAAGGGATACAGTAAACCTGAAGTGAAGCATCGTAATCTAAAACTGGACTCACAGGAGAGGTTCAAATTATAGAAATTTAGAGTGTCAGTCCTCTTTTACTTATGTCGGCATTGTGCCATTTGTATTAAATTCGGATGCAATTTCTATGTTTCATCGTCAATAAGAAGGTCCAAGAGATACAGTAAACCTGAAGTGAAGCATCGGAATCTAAAACTGGACTCACGGGAGAGGTTCAAATCATAGAAAGTCAGAGTGTCAGTCCACTTTTACTTAAGCAGCATTGTGCGTTTTGAATTTAATTCCGATGCAATTTCCGTGTTTCATCGTCAATAAGAGGGTCCAAGGGATATAGTTAACCTGAAGTGAAGCATCGGAATCTAAAACTGGACTGACAGGAGAGGTTCAAATCATAGAAAGTGAGAGTGTCTGTCCTCTTGTACTTAAGTCGGCATTGTGCCATTTGTATTAAATTCGGGTGCAATTTCTGTGTTTCATCGTCAATAAGAGGGTCCAAGGGATACAGTAAACCTGAAGTGAAGCATCGGAACCTAAAACTGGACTCACAGGAAAGGTTCAACTCATAGAAAGTGACAGTGTCAGTCCTCTTGTACTTAAGTCTGCATTGATGCATTTGTATTAAATTCGGATGCAATTTCTGTGTTTCATCGTCAATAAGAAGGTTCAAGGGATACAGTAAACCTGACGTGAAGCATCGTAATCTAAAACTGGACTCACAGGAGAGATTTAAGTCATAGAAAGTGAGAGTGTCAGTCCTCTTGTACTTAAGTCGGCATTGTGCCTTTTGTATAAAATTCGGATGCATACTCTGTGTTTCATCTTCAATAAGAAGGTCCAAGGGATACAGTAAACCTGAAGTGAAGCATCGGAATCTAAAACTGGACTCACAGGAGAGGATCAAATCATAGAGTGTTACAGTGTCAGTCCTCTTGTACTTAAGTCGGAATTGTGGCATTTGTATTAAATTCGGATGCAATTTCTATGTTTCATCTTCAATAAGAAGGTCCAAGGCATACAGTAAAGTTGAAGTGAAGCATCGGAATCTAAAACTGGACTCACAGGAGAGGATCAAATCATAGAATGTTAGAGTGTCAGTGCTCTTGTACATAAGTCGGCATTGTGATTTTTGAATTTAATTCAGATTAAATTTCTGTGTTTCATCGTTAATAAGAAGGTCCAAGGGATACAGTAAACCTGAAGTTAAGCATCGGAATCTAAAACTGGACTCACAGGAGAGGTTCAAATCATAGAAAGTTAGAGTGTCAGTCCTCTTTTACTTAAGTCGGCATTGTGCGTTTTGAATTTATTCCGATGCAATTTCTGTGTTTCATCGTCAATAAGAAGGTCCAAGGGATACAGTAAACCTGAAGTGAAGCATCGGAATTTAAAACTGGACTCACAGGAGAAGTTCAAATCATAGAAAGTGAGAGTGTCAGTCCTCTTGTACTTAAGTCGTCATTGTGCCCTTTGTATTAAATTCGGGTGCAATTTCTTTGTTTCATCATCAATAAGAAGGTCCAAGGGATACAGTCAACCTGAAGTGAAGCATCGGAATCAAAAACTGGACTCACAGGAGAGATTCAAATCATAGAAAGTTAGAGTGTCACTCCTCTTGTACTTGAGTCGGTATTGTGCCTTTTGTTTTAAATTCGGGTGCAATTTCTGTGTTTCATTGCCAATAAGAAGGTCCAAGGGTTACAGTGAACCTAAAGTGAAGCATCGGAATCTGAAACTGGACTCACAGGAGAGGTTCAAATCATAGAAAGTGAGAGTGTCAGTCCTCTTGTACTTAAGTCACCATTGTGCCTTTTGTATTAAATTCGGATGCAATTTCTGTGTTTCATCGTCAATAAGAAAGTCCAAGGCATACAGTAAACCTGAAGTGAAGCGTCGGAATCAAAAACTGGACTCACAGGAGAGATTCAAATCATAGAAAGTTAGAGTGTCACTCCTCTTGTACTTGAGTCGGTATTGTGCCTTTTGTTTTAAATTCGGGTGCAATTTCTGTGTTTCATCGCCAATAAGAAGGTCCAAGGGTTACAGTGAACCTAAAGTGAAGCATTGGAATGTAAAACTGGACTCACAGGAGAGTTTCAAATCATAGAAAGTTAGAATGTCAGTCCTCCTGTACTTAAGTCGGCATTGTGCCTTGTGTATTAAATTCGGATTCAATTTCTGTGTTTCATCATCAATAAGAAGGTGCAAGGTATACAGTAAACCTGAAGTGAAGCATCGGAAACTAAAACTGGACTCACAGGAGAGGTTAAAATCATAGACAGTGAGAGTGTCAGTACTCTTGTACTTGAGTCGGCATTGTAGCATTTGTATTAAAAGCCCGCATCTCGTGGTCGTGCGGTAGCGTCCTCGCTTCCCACGCCCGGGTTCCCGGGTTCGATTCCCGGCGAGGCCAGGGATTTTCTCTGCCTCGTGATGGCTGTGTGTTGTGTGTTGTCCTTAGGTTAGTTAGGTTTAAGTAGTTCTAAGTTCTAGGGGACTTATGACCACAGCAGTTGAGTCCCATAGTGCCCAGAGCCATTTGAACCATTTGTATTAAAATCGGATGCAATTTCTGTGTTTCATCGTCAATAAGAAGGTCCAAGCGATACAGTGAACCTGAAGTAAAGCATCGGAATCTAAAACTGGACTCACAGGAGAGGTTCAAATCATAGGAAGTGAGATTGTCAGTCCTCTTGTACTTAAGTCGGCTTGTGCCATTTGTATTAAAGTCGGATGCAATTTCTGTGTTTCATCATCAATAAGAAGGTCCAAGGGATACAGCAAACCTGAAGTGAAGCATCGGAAACTAAAACTGGACTCACAGGAGAGGTTCCAATCATAGAAAGTGAGAGTGTCAGTCCTCTTGTACTTAAGTCGGCTTTGTGCCTTTTGTATTAAATTCAGATTCAATTTCTGTCATTCTTCGTTAATAAGAAGGTTTAAGGGATACAGTAAACCTGAAGTGAAGCATCAGAATCTAAAACTGGACTCACAGGAGAGGTTAAAATAATAGAGAGTTAGAGTGTCATCCCTTCGTACCAAGTTGGTATTGTGCCATTTGTATTAAATTCGGATGCAATTTCTGTGTTTCATCGTCAATAAGAAGGTCCAAGGGATACAGTAAACCTGAAGTGAAGCATCGGAATCTAAAACTGGACTCACAGGAGAGGTTCAAATCATAGAAAGTTAGAGTGTCTGTCCTCTTGTAATTAAGTCGGCATTGTGCCTTTTGAAATTAATTCCGATGCAATTTCTGTGTTTCATCGTCAATAAGAAGGTACACGGTATACAGTAAACCTGAAGTGAAGCATATGAATCTGAAACTGGACTCACAGGAAAGGTTCAAATCATAGAAAGTGAGAGTGTCAGTCCTCTTGTACTTAAGTCACCATTGTGCCTTTTGTATTAAATTCGGATGCAGTATCTGTGTTTCATCATAAATAAGAAGGTCCAAAGGATACAGTAAACCTGAAGTGAAGCATCGGAATCTAAAACTGGACTCACAGGAGAGGTTCAAATCATAGAAAGTTAGAGTGTCAGTCCTCTTGCACTTAAGTCGGCATTGTGCCTTTTGTATTAAATTCGGATGCATACTCTGTGTTTCATATTCAATAAGAAGGTCCAAGGGATACAGTAAACCTGAAGTGAAGCATCGGAATCTAAAACTGGACTCACAGGAGAGGATCAAATCATAGAATGTTACAGTGTCAGTCCTCTTGTACTTAACTCGGCATAGTGATTTTTGAATTTAATTCAGATGCAATTTCTGTGTTTCATCGTCAATAAGAAGGTCCAAGGGTTGCAGTAAACCTGAAGTTAAGCATCGGAATCTAAAACTGGACTCACAGGAGAGGTTCAAATCATAGATAGTTAGAGTGTCAGACCTCTTTTACTTAAGTCGGCATTGTGCGTTTTGAATTTCATTCCGATGAAATTTCTGTGTTTCATCGTCAATAAGAAGGTCCAAGGGATACAGTAAACCTGAAGTGAAGCATCGGAATCTAAAACTGCACTCACAGGAGAGGTTCAAATCATAGACAGTGAGAGTATCAGTCCTCTTTTACTTAAGTCGGCATTGTGCCTTTTGAATTTAATTCCGATGCAATTTATGTGTTTCATCGTCAATAAGAAGGTGCAAGGTATACAGTAAACCTGAAGTGAAGCATCGGAATCTGAAACTGGACTCACAGGAGAGGTTCAAATCATAGAAAGTGAGAGTGCCAGTCCTCTTGTACTTAAGTCACCATTGTGCCTTTTGTATTAAATTCGGATGCAATTTCTGTGTTTCATCGTCAATAAGAAGGTCCAAGGCATACAGTAAACCTGAAGTGAAGCGTCGGAATCTAAAACTGGACTCACAGGAGAGGTTCAAATCATAGAAAGTTAGAGTGTCAGTCCAATTGTACTTTAGTCGGCATTGTGCCTTTTGAATTAAATTCGGATGCAGTATCTGTGTTTCATCGTCAATAAGAAGGTCCAAGGGATACAGTAAACCTGACGTGAAGCATCGGAATCTGAAACTGGACTCACAGGAAAGGTTCAAATCATAGAAAGTGAGAGTGTCAGTCCTCTTGTACTTAAGTCGCCATTGTGCCTTTTGTATTAAATTCGGATGCATACTCTGTGTTTCATATTCAATAAGAAGGTCCAAGGGATACAGAAAACCTGAAGTGAAGCATCGGAATCTAAATCTGGACTCACAGGAGAGGATCTAATCATAGAATGTTATAGTGTCAGTCCTCTTGTACTTAACTCGGCATAGTGATTTTTGAATTTAATTCAGATGCAATTTCTGTGTTTCATCGTCAATAAGAAGGTCCAAGGGTTACAGTAAACCTGAAGTTAAGCATCGGAACCTAAAACTGGACTCACAGGAGAGGTTCAAATCATAGAAAGTTAGAGTGTCAGACCTCTTTTACTTAAGTTGGCATTGTGCGTTTTGAATTTAATTCCGATGCAATTTCTGTGTCTCATCTTCAATAAGACGGTCCAAGGGATACAGTAAACCTGAAGTGAAGCATCGGAACCTAAAACTGCACTCACAGGAGAGGTTCAAATCATAGAAAGTGAGAGTGTCAGTCCTCTTGCACTTAAGTCGGCTTTGTGCCATTTGTATGAAATTCGGGTGCAATTTCTGTGTTTCATCATCAATAAGAAGGTCCAAGGGATACAGTAAACCTGAAGTGAAGCATCGGAATCTAAAACTGTACTCACATTAAAGGTTCAAATCACAGAAAGTGAAAGTGTCAGTCCTCTTGTACTTAAGTCGGAATTGTGACATTTGTATTACATTCGGATGCAATTTCTGTGATTCTTCGTTAATAAGAAGGTTTAAGGGATACAGTAAACCTGAAGTGAAGCATCAGAATCTAAAACTGGACTCACAGGAGAGGTTAAAATAATAGAGAGTTAGAGTGTCACTCCTCTTGTACCAAGTTGGTATTGTGCCATTTGTAACTAATTCGGATGCAATTTCTGTGTTTCATCGTCAATAAGGAGGTCCAAGGTATACAGTAAACCTGAAGTGAAGCATCGGAATCTGAAACTGGACTCACAGGAAAGGTTCAAATCATTGAAGGTGAGAGTGTCAGTCCTCTTGTACTTAAGCCGCCATTGTGCCTTTTGTATTAAATTCGGATGCAGTATCTGTGTTTCATCGTCAATAATAAAGTCCAAGGGATACAGTAAACCTGAAGTGAAGCATCGGAATCTAAAACTGGACTCACAGGAGAGGTTCAAATCATAGAAAGTTAGAGTGTCAGTCCTCTTGTACTTAAGTCGGCATTGTGCCTTTTGTATTAAATTCGGATGCATACTCTGTGTTTCATCTTCAATAAGAAGGTCCAAGGGATACAGTAAACCTGAAGTGAAGCATCGGAATCTAAAACTGGACTCACAGGAGAGGATCAAATCATAGAATGTTACAGTGTCAGTCCTCTTGTACTTAAGTCGGCATAGTGATTTTTGCATTTAATTCAGATGCAATTTCTGTGTTTCATCGTCAATAAGAAGGTCCTAGGGATACAGTAAACCTGAAGTTAAGCATCGGAATCTAAAACTGGACTCACAGGAGAGTTTCAAATCATAGATAGTTAGAGTGTCAGACCTCTTTTACTTAAGTCGGCATTGTGCGTTTTGAATTTAATTCCGATGCAATTTCTGTGTTTCATCGTCAATAAGAAGGTCCAAGGGATACAGTAAACCCGAAGTGAAGCATCGGTATCTAAAACTGCACTCACAGGAGAGGTTCTTATCATAGAAAGTGAGAGTGTCAGTCCTCTTGTACGTACGTCGGCTTTGTGCCATTTGTATTAAATTCGGGTGCAATTTCTGTGTTTCATCATCAATAAGAAGGTCCAAGGGATACAGTAAACATGAAGTGAAGCATCGGAATCTAAAACTGGACTCACATTAAAGGTTCAAATCACAGAAAGTGAAAATCTCAGTCCTCTTGTACTTAAGTCGGAATTGTGGCATTTGTATTAAATTCGGATGCAATTTCTGTGTTACATCGGCAATAAGAAGGTCCAAGGGAAAGAGTAAACCTGAAGTGAAGCATCGGAATCTAAAACTGGGCTCACAGGAGAGGTTCAAATCATAGACAGTGAGAGTATCAGTCCTCTTTTACTTAAGTCGGCATTGTGCCTTTTGAATTTAATTCCGATGCAATTTCTGTGTTTCATCGTCAATAAGAATGTGCAAGGTATACAGTAAACCTGAAGTGAAGCATCGGAATCTGAAACTGGACTCACAGAGAGGTTCAAATCATAGAAAGTGAGAGTCTCAGTTCTCTTGTACTTAAGTCACCATTGTGGCTTTTGTATTAAATTCGGATGCAATTTCTGTGTTTCATCTTCAATAAGAAGGTCCAAGGGATACAGTAAACCTGAAGTGAAGCATCGGGATCTGAAACTGGACTCACAGGGAAGGTTCAAATCATAGAAGGTGAGAGTGTCAGTCCTCTTGTACTTAAGTCGCCATTGTGCCTTTTGTATTAAATTCGGATGCTGTATCTGTGTTTCATCGTCAATAAGAAAGTCCAAGGGATACAGTAAACCTGAAGTGAAGCATCGGAATCTAAAACTGGACTCACAGGAGAGGTTCAAATCATAGAAAGTTAGAGTGTCAGTCCTCTTGTACTTAAGTCGGCATTGTCTCTTTTGTATTACATTCGGATGCATACTCTGTGTTTCATCTTCAATAAGAAGGTCCAAGGGATACAGTAAACCTGAAGTGAAGCATCGGAATCTAAAACTGGACTCACAGGAGAGGATCAAATCATAAAATGTTACAGTGTCAGTCCTCTTGTACTTAAGTCGGCATAGTGATTTTTGAATTTAATTCAGATGCAATTTCTGTGTTTCATCGTCAATAAGAAGGTCCAAGGGATACAGTAAACCTGAAGTTAAGCATCGGAATCTAAAACTGGACTCACAGGAATGGTTCAAATCATAGAAGGTGAGAGTGTCAGTCCTCTTGTACTTAAGTCGCCATTGTGCCTTTTGTATTAAATTCGGATGCATACTCTGTGTTTCATCTTCAATAAGAAGGTCCAAGGGATACAGTAAACCTGAAGTGAAGCATCGGAATCTATAACTGGACTCACAGGAGAGGATCAAATCATAGAATGTTACAGTGTCAGTCCTCTTGTACTTAAGTCGGCATAGTGATTCTTGAATTTAATTCAGTTGCAATTTCTGTGTTTCATCGTCAATAAGAAGGTCCAAGGGATACAGTAAACCTGAAGTTAAGCATCAGAATCTAAAACTGGACTCACAGGAGAGGTTCAAATCATAGAAAGTTAGAGTGTCAGACCTCTTTTACTTAAGTCGGCATTGTGCGTTTTGAATTTAATTCCGATGCAATTTCTGTGTTACATCGTCAATAAGATGGTCCAAGGGATACAGTAAACCCGAAATGAAGCATCGGAATCTAAAACTGCACTCACAGGAGAGGTTCAAATCATAGAAAGTGAGAGTGTCAGTCCTCTTGCACTTAAGTCGGCTTTGTGCCATTTGTATGAAATTCGGGTGCAATTTCTGCGTTTCATCATCAATAAGAAGGTCCAAGGGATACAGTAAACCTGAAGTGAAGCATCGGAATCTAAAACTGTACTCACATTAAAGGTTCAAATCACAGAAAGTGAAAGTGTCAGTCCTCTTGTACTTAAGTCGGAATTGTGGCATTTGTATTACATTCGGATGCAATTTCTGTGATTCTTCGTTAATAAGAAGGTTTAAGGGATACAGTAAACCTGAAGTGAAGCATCAGAATCTAAAACTGGACTCACAGGAGAGGTTAAAATAATAGAGAGTTAGAGTGTCACTCCTCTTGTACCAAGTTGGTATTGTGCCATTTGTAATTAATTCGGATGCAATTTCTGTGTTTCATCGTCAATAAGAAGGTCCAAGGTATACAGTAAACCTGAAGTGAAGCATCGGAATCTGAAACTGGACTCACAGGAAAGGTTCAAATCATAGAAGGTGAGAGTGTCAGTCCTCTTGTACTTAAGTCGCCATTGTGCCTTTTGTATTAAATTCGGATGCAGTATCTGTGTTTCATCGTCAATAAGAAGGTCCAAGGGATACAGTAAACCTGAAGTGAAGCATCGGAATCTAAAACTGGACTCACAGGAGAGGTTCAAATCATAGAAAGTTAGAGTGTCAGTCCTCTTGTACTTAAGTCGGCATTGTGCCTTTTGTATTAAATTCGGATGCATACTCTGTGTTTCATCTTCAATAAGAAGGTCCAAGGGATACAGTAAACCTGAAGTGAAGCATCGGAATCTAAAACTGGACTCACAGGAGAGGATCAAATCATAGAATGTTACAGTGTCAGTCCTCTTGTACTTAAGTCGGCATAGTGATTTTTGCATTTAATTCAGATGCTATTTCTGTGTTTCATCGTCAATAAGAAGGTCCAAGGGATACAGTAAACCTGAAGTTAAGCATCGGAATCTAAAACTGGACTCACAGGAGAGGTTCAAATCATAGAAAGTTAGAGTGTCAGACCACTTTTACTTAAGTCGGCATTGTGCGTTTTGAATTTAATTCCGATGCAATTTCTGTGTTTCATCGACAATAAGAAGGTCCAAGGGATACAGTAAACCCGAAGTGAAGCATCGGTATCTAAAACTGCACTCACAGGAGAGGTTCAAATCATAGAAAGTGAGAGAGTCAGTCCTCTTGTACGTAAGTCGGCTTTGTGCCATTTGTATTAAATTCGGGTGCAATTTCTGTGTTTCATCATCGATAAGAGGGTCCAAGGGATACAGTAAACATGATGTGAAGCATCGGAATCTAAAACTGGACTCACATCAAAGGTTCAAATCACAGAAAGAGAAAGTGTCAGTCCTCTTGTACTTAAGTCGGAATTGTGGCATTTGTATTAAATTCGGATGCAATTTCTGTGTTTCATCGGCAATAAGAAGGTCCAAGGGAAAGAGTAAACCTGAAGTGAAGCATCGGAATCTAAAACTGGACTCACAGGAGAGGTTCAAATCATAGACAGTGAGAGCATCAGTCCTCTTTTACTTAAGTCGGCATTGTGCCTTTTGAATTTAATTCCGATGCAATTTCTGTGTTTCATCGTCAATAAGAAGGTGCAAGGTATACAGTAAACCTGAAGTGAAGCATCGGAATCTGAAACTGGACTCACAGAGAGGTTCAAATCATAGAAAGTGAGAGTGTCAATTCTCTTGTACTTAAGTCACCATTGTGGCTTTTGTATTAAATTCGGATGCAATTTCTGTGTTTCATCTTCAATAAGAAGGTCCAAGGGATACAGTAAACCTGAAGTGAAGCATCGGGATCTGAAACTGGACTCACAGGAAAGGTTCAAATCATAGAAGGTGAGAGTGTCAGTCCTCTTGTACTTAAGTCGCCATTGTGCCTTTTGTATTAAATTCGGATGCAGTATCTGTGTTTCATCGTCAATAAGTAGGTCCAAGGGATACAGTAAACCTGAAGTGAAGCATCGGAATCTAAAACTGGACTAACAGGAGAGGTTCAAATCATAGAAAGTTAGAGTGTCAGTCCTCTTGTACTTAAGTCGGCATTGTGCCTTTTGTATTAAATTCGGATGCATACTCTGTGTTTCATCTTCAATAAGAAGGTCCAAGAGATACAGTAAACCTGAAGTGAAGCATCGGAATCTAAAACTGGACTCACAGGAGAGGATCGAATCATAGAATGTTACAGTGTCAGTCCTCTTGTACTTAACTCGGCATAGTGATTTTTGAATTTAATTCAGATGCAATTTCTGTGTCTCATCGTCAATAAGAAGGTCCAAGGGATACAGTAAACATGAAGTGAAGCATCGGAATCTAAAACTGGACTCACATTGAAGGTTCAAATCACAGAAAGTGAAAGTGTCAGTCCACTTGTACTTAAGTCGGAATTGTGGCATTTGTATTAAATTCGGATGTAATTTCTGTGTTTCATCGTCAATAAGAAGGTCCAAGGGATACAGTAAACCTGAAGTTAAGCATCGGAATCTAAAACTGGACTCACAGGAGAGGTTCAAATCATAGACAGTGAGAGTATCAATCCCCTTTTACTTAAGTCGGCATTGTGCCTTTTGAATTAAATTCCGATGCAATTTCTGTGTTTCATCGTCAATAAGAAGGTGCGAGGTATTCAGTAAACCTGAAGTGAAGCATCGGAATCTGGAACTGGACTCACAGGAGAGGTTCAAATCATAGAAAGTGAGAGTGTCAGTTCTCTTGTACTTAAGTCACCATTGTGGCTTTTGTATTAAATTCGGATGCAATTTCTGTGTTTCATCTTCAATAAGAAGGTCCAAGGGATACAGTAAACATGAAGTGAAGCATCGGAATCTAAAACTGGACTCACATTAAAGGTTCAAATCACAGAAAGTGAAAGTGTCAGTCCTCTTGTACTTAAGTCGGAATTGTGGCATTTGTATTAAATTCGGATGCAATTTCTGTGTTTCATCGTCAATAAGAAGGTCCAAGGGAAAGAGTAAACCTGAAGTGAAGCATCGGAATCTAAAACTGGACTCACAGGAGAGGTTCAAATCATAGACAGTGAGAGTATCAGTCCTCTTTTACTTAAGTCGGCATTGTGCCTTTTGAATTAAATTCCGATGCAATTTCTGTGTTTCATCGTCAATAGGAAGGTGCAAGGTATACAGTAAACCTGAAGTGAAGCATCGGAATCTGAAACTGGACTCACAGGAGAGGTTCAAATCATAGAAAGTGAGAGTGTCAGTTCTCTTGTACTTAAGTCACCATTGTGGCTTTTGTATTAAATTCGGATGCAATTTCTGTGTTTCATCTTCAATAAGAAGGTCCAACGGATACAGCAAACCTGAAGTGAAGCATCGGAATCTAAAACTGGACTCACAGGAGAGGTTCCAATCATAGAAAGTGAGAGTGTCAGTCCTCTTGTACTTAAGTCGGCTTTGTGCCTTTTGTATTAAATTCGGATTCAATTTCTGTGATTCTTCGATAATAAGAATGTTTAAGGGATACAGTAAACCTGAAGTGAAGCATCAGAATCTAAAACTGGACTCACAGGAGAGGTTAAAATATTAGAGAGTTAGAGTGTCACTCCTCTTGTACCAAGTTGGTATTGTGCCATTTGTAATTAATTCGGATGCAATTTCTGTGTTTCATCGTCAATAAGAAGGTCCAAGGTATACAGTAAACCTGAAGTGAAGCATCGGAATCTAAAACTGGACTCACAGGAGAGGTTCGAATCATAGAAAGTTAGAGTGTCAGTTCTCTTGTACTTAAGTCGGCATTGTGCCTTTTGAAATTGATTCCGATGCAGTTTCTGTGTTTCATCGTCAATAAGAAGGTACAAGGTATACAGTAAACCTGAAGTGAAGAATCGGAATCTGAAACTGGACTCACAGGAAAGGTTCAAATCATAGAAGGTGAGAGTGTCAGTCCTCTTGTACTTAAGTCGCCATTGTGCCTTTTGTATTAAATTCGGATGAAGTATCTGTGTTTCATCGTCAATATGAAGGTCCAAGGGATACAGTAAACCTGAAGTGAAGCATCGGAATCGAAAACTGGACTCACAGGAGAGGTTCAAATCATAGGAAGTTAGAGTGTCAGTCCTCTTGTACTTAAGTCGGCATTTTGCCTTTTGTATTCAATTCGGATGCATACTCTGTGTTTCATCTTCAATAAGAAGGTCCAAGGGATACAGTAAACCTGAAGTGAAGCATCGCAATCTAAAACTGGACTCACAGGAGAGGATCAAATCATAGAATGTTACAGTGTCAGTCCTCTTGTACTTAAGTCGGCATAGTGATTTTTGCATTTAATTCAGATGCAATTTCTGTGTTTCATCGTCAATAAGAAGGTCTAAGGGATACAGTAAACCTGAAGTTAAGCATCGGAATCTAAAACTGGACTCACAGGAGAGGTTCAAATCATAGAAAGTTAGAGTGTCAGACCTCTTTTACTTAAGTCGGCATTGTGCGTTTTGAATTTAATTCCGATGCAATTTCTGTGTTTCATCGTCAATAAGAAGGTCCAAGGGATACAGTAAACCCGAAGTGAAGAATCGGAATCTAAAACTGCACTCACAGGAGAGGTTCAAATCATAGAAAGTGAGAGTGTCAGTCCTCTTGTACTTAAGTCGGCTTTGTGCCATTTGTATTAAATTCGGGTGCCATTTCTGTGTTTCATCATCAATAAGAAGGTCCAAGGGATACAGTAAACATGAAGTGAAGCATCGGAATCTAAAACTGGACTCACATTAAAGGTTCAAATCACAGAAAGTGAAAGTGTCAGTCCTCTTGTACTTAAGTCGGAATTGTGGCATTTGTATTAAATTCGGATGCAATTTCTGTGTTTCATCGGCAATAAGAAGGTCCAAGGGAAAGAGTAAACCTGAAGTGAAGCATCGGAATCTAAAACTGGACTCACAGGAGTGGTTCAAATCATAGACAGTGAGAGCATCAGTCCTCTTTTACTTAAGTCGGCATTGTGCCTTTTGAATTTAATTCCGATGCAATTTCTGTGTTTCATCGTCAATAAGAAGGTGCAAGGTATACAGTAAACCTGAAGTGAAGCATCGGAATCTAAAACTGGACTCACAGGAGAGGTTCAAATCATAGAAAGTGAGAGTGTAAGTTCTCTTGTACTTAAGTCACCATTACGGCTTTTGTATTGAATTCGGATGCAATTTCTGTAATTCATCATCAATAAGAAGGTCCAAGGGATACAGTAAACCTGAAGTGAAGCATCGGGATCTTAAACTGGACTCACAGGAAAGGTTCAAATCATAGAAGGTGAGAGTGTCAGTCCTCTTGTACTTAAGTCGCCATTGTGCCTTTTGTATTAAATACGGATGCAATTACTGTGTTTCATCTTCAATAAGAAGGTCCAAGGGATACAGCAAACCTGAAGTGAAGCATCGGAATCTAAAACTGGACTCACAGGAGAGGTTCCAATCATAGAAAGTGAGAGTGTCAGTCCTCTTGTACTTACGTCGGCTTTGTGCCTTTTGTATTAAATTCGGATTCAATATCTGTGATTCTTCGATAATAAGAAGGATTAAGGGATACAGTAAACCTGAAGTGAAGCATCAGAATCTAAAACTGGACTCACAGGAAAGGTTAAATTAATAGAGAGATAGAGTGTCACTCCTCTTGTACCAAGTTGGTATTGTGCCATTTGTAATTAATTCGGATGCAATTTCTGTGTTTCATCGTCAATAAGAAGGTCCAAGGTATACAGTAAACCTGAAGTGAAGCATCGGAATCTAAAACTGGACTCACAGGAGAGGTTCAAATCATAGAAAGTTAGAGTGTCAGTTCTCTTGTACTTAAGTCGGCATTGTGCCTTTTGAAATTAATTCCGATGCAATTTCTGTGTTTCATCGTCAATAAGAAGGTACAAGGTATACAGTAAACCTGAAGTGAAGCATCGGAATCTGAAACTGGACTCACAGGAGAGGTTCAAATCATAGAAAGTTAGAGTGTCAGTCCTCTTGTACTTAAGTCGGCATTGTGCCTTTTGTATTAAATTCGGATGCATACTCTGTGTTTCATCTTCAATAAGAAGGTCCAAGGGATACAGTAAACCTGAAGTGAAGCATCGGAATCTAAAATTGGACTCACAGGAGAGGATCAAATCATAGAATGTCACAGTGTCAGTCCTCTTGTACTTAAGTCGACATAGTGATTTTTGAATTTAATTCAGATGCAATTTCTGTGTTTCATCGTCAATAAGAAGGTCCAAGGGATACAGTAAACCT
This sequence comes from Schistocerca serialis cubense, assembly GCF_023864345.2. Lineage (NCBI taxonomy): Eukaryota > Metazoa > Arthropoda > Insecta > Orthoptera > Acrididae > Schistocerca > Schistocerca serialis. The sequence goes on from NC_064648.1 coordinate 19,045,420, forward strand.
GAAGTTAAGCATCGGAATCTAAAACTGGACTCACAGGAGAGGTTCAAATCATAGAAAGTTAGAGTGTCACACCTCTTTTACTTAAGTCGGCATTGTGCGTTTTGAATTTAATTCCGATGCAATTTCTGTGTTTCATCGTCAATAAGAAGGTGCAAGGGATACAGTAAACCCGAAGTGAAGCATCGGAATCTAAAACTGCACTCACAGGAGAGGTTCAAATCATAGAAAGTGAGAGTGTCAGTCCTCTTGTACTTAAGTCGGCTTTGTGCCATTTGTATTAAATTCGGGTGCAATTTCTGTGTTTCATCATCAATAAGAAGGTCCAAGGGATACAGTAAACATTAAGTGAAGCATCGGAATCTAAAACTGGACTCACATTAAAGGTTCAAATCACAGAAAGTGAAAGTGTCAGTCCTCTTGTACTTAAGTCGGAATTGTGGCATTTGTATTAAATTCGGATGCAATTTCTGTGTTTCATCGTCAATAAGAAGGTCCAAGGGAAAGAGTAAACCTGAAGTGATGCATCGGAATCTAAAACTGGACTCACAGGAGAGGTTCAAATCATAGACAGTGAGAGTATCAGTCCTCTTTTACTTAAGTCGGCATTGTGCCTTTTTAATTTAATTCCGATGCAATTTCTGTGTTTCATCGTCAATAAGAAGGTGCAAGGAAACAGTAAACCTGAAGTGAAGAATCGGAATCTGAAACTGGACTCACAGGTGAGGTTCAAATCAAAGAAAGTGAGAGTGTCAGTCCTCTTGTACTTAAGTCACCATTGTGCCTTTTGTATTAAATTCGGATGCAATTTCTGTGTATCATCGTCAATAAGAAGGTCCAAGGGATACAGTAAACCTGAAGTGAAGCGTCGGAAACTAAAACTGTAATCACAGGAGAGGTTCAAATCATAGAAAATTAGAGTGTCAGTCCAATTGTACTTAAGTCGGCATTGTGCCTTTTGTATTAAATTCGGATGCAAACTCTGTGCTTCATCGTCAGTAAGAAGGTCCAAGGGATACAGTAAACTTGAAGTGAAGCATCGGAATCCTAAACTGGACTCACAAGAGAGGTTAAAATCATAGAAAGTTAGAGAGTCAGTCCTCTTGTACATAAGTTGGCATTGTGACTTTTGAATTTAATTCCGATTCAATTTCTGTGTTTCTCGTCAATAAGAAGGTCCAAGGGACACAGAAAACCTGAAGTGAAGCATCGGAATCTAAAACTAGACTCATAGGAGACGTTCGAATCATAGAAAGTGAGAGTGTCAGTCCTGTTTTACTTAAGTCGGCATTGTGCCTTTTGAATATAATTCCGATGCAATTTGTGTGTTTCATCGTCAATAAGAAGGTCCATGGGATACAGTAAACCTTAAGTGAAGCATCAAAATCTAAAACTGGACTCTACGGAGAGGTTCAAATCATAGAAAGTGAGAGTGTCAGTCCTCTTGTACTTAAGTCGGCATTGTGACATTTGTATTAAATTCAGATGCAATTTCTGTGTTTCATCGTCAATAAGAAGGTCTAAGGGATACAGTGAACCTAAAGTGAAGCAACGGAATCTAAAACTGGACTCAGAGGAGAGTTTGAAATCATAGAAAGTTAGAATGTCACTCCTCTTGTACTTAAGTCGGCATTGTGCCTTTTGTATTAAATTCGGATTCAATTTCTGTGCTTCATCCTCAATAAGACGGTGCAAGGTATACAGTAAACCTGAAGTGAAGCATCGGAAACTAAAACTGGACTCACAGGAGAGGTTCAAATCATAGAAAGTGAGAGTGTCAGTACTATTGTACTTGAGTCGGCATTGTAGCATTTGTATTAAATTCGGATGCAATTTCTGTGTTTCATCTTCAATAAGAAGGTCCAAGGAATACAGCAAACCTGAAGTGAAGCATCGGAATCTGAAACTGTACTCACAGGAGAGGTTCAAATCATAGAAAGTTAGAGTGTCAGTCCTCTTGTCCTTAATTCGGCATTGTGCCTTTTGAAATTAATTCCGGTGCAATTTCTGTGTTTCATCGTCAATAAGAAGGTACAAGGTATACAGTAAACCTGGAGTGAAGCATCGGAATCTGAAACTGGACTCACAGGAAAGGTTCAAACCATAGAAAGTGAGAGTGTCAGTCCTCTTGTACTTAAGTCGCCATTGTGCCTTTTGTATTAAATTCGGATGCAGTATCTGTGTTTCATCGTCAATAAGAAGGTCCAAGGGATAAAGTAAACCTGAAGTGAAGGATCGGAATCTAAAACTGGACTCACAGGAGAAGATCAAATCATAGAATGTTACAGTGTCAGTCCTCTTGTACTTAAGATGGCATAGTGACTTTTGAATTTAATTCAGATGCAATTTCTGTGTTTCATCGTCAATAAGAAGGTCCAAGGGAAAGAGTAAACCTGAAATGAAGCATCGGAATCTAAAACTGCACTCACAGGAGAGGTTCAAATCATAGAAGGTGAGAGTGTCAGTCATCTTGTACTTAAGTCACCATTGTGCCTTTTGTATTAAATTCTGATGCAATATCTGTGTATCATCGTCAATAAGAAGGTGCAAGGGATACAGTAAACCTGAAGTGAAGCGTCGGAAACTAAAACTGTAATCACAGGAGAGGTTCAAATCATAGAAAGTTAGAGTGTCAGTCCAATTGTACTTAAGTCGGCATTGTGCCTTTTGTATTAAATTCGGATGCAAACTCTGTGTTTCATCGTCAGTAAGAAGGTCCAAGGGATACAGTAAACCTGAAGTGAAGCATCGGAATCTTAAACTGGACTCACAAGAGAGGTTCAAATCATAGAAAGTTAGAGAGTCAGTCCTCTTGTAAATAAGTTGGCATTGTGATTTTTGAATTTAATTCCGATTCAATTTCTGTGTTTCTCGTCAATAAGAAGGTCCAAGGGACACAGTAAACCTGAAGTGAAGCATCGGAATCTAAAACTAGACTCATAGGAGACGTTCGAATCATAGAAAGTGAGAGTGTCAGTCCTGTTTTACTTAAGTCGGCATTGTGCCTTTTGAATATAATTCCGATGCAATTTGTGTGTTTCATCGTCAATAAGAAGGTCCATGGGATACAGTAAACCTTAAGTGAAGCATCAAAATCTAAAACTGGACTCTCAGGAGAGGTTCAAATCATAGAAAGTGAGAGTGTCAGTCCTCTTGTACTTAAGTCGGCATTGTGACATTTGTATTAATTTCGGGTGCAATTTCAGTGTTTTATCGTCAATAAGAAGGTCCAAGGGATACAGTAAACCTGAAGTGAAGCATCGGAATCTAAACCTGGACTCACAGGAAAGGTTCAAATCATAGAAAGTGAGAGTATCTGTCCTCATGTACTTAAGTCGGAATTGTGGCATTTGTATTAAATTCAGATGCAATTTCTGTGTTTCATCGTCAATAAGAAGGTATAAGGGATACAGTGAACCTAAAGTGAAGCAACGGAATCTAAAACTCGACTCACAGGAGAGTTTCAAATCATAGAAAGTTAGAATGTCACTCCTCTTGTACTTAAGTCGGCATTGTGCCTTTTGTATTAAATTCGGATTCAATTTCTGTGTTTCATCGTCAATAAGAAGGTGCAAGGTATACAGTAAACCTGAAGTGAAGCATCGGAAACTAAAACTGGACTCACAGGAGAGGTTCAAATCATAGAGAGTGAGAGTGTCAGTACTATTGTACTTGAGTCGGCATTGTGGCATTTGTATTAAATTCGGATGCAATTTCTGTGTTTCATCTTCAATAAGAAGGTCCAAGGGATACAGCAAACCTGAAGTGAAGCATCGGAATCTGAAACTGAACTCACAGGAGTGGTTCCAATCATAGAAAGTGAGAGTGTCAGTCCTCTTGTACTTAAGTCAGCTTTGTGCCTTTTGTACTAAATTCGGATTCAATTTCTGTGATTCTTCGTTAATAAGAAGGTTTAAGGGATACAGTAAACCTGAAGGGAAGCATCAGAATCTAAAACTGGACTCACAGGAGAGGTTCAAATCATAGAGAGTTAGAGTGGCACTCCTCTTGTACCAAGTTGGTATTGTGCCATTTGTATTAAATTCGGATGCAAGTTCTGTGTTTCATCGTCAATAAGAAGTTCCAAGGGATACACTAAACCTGAAGTGAAGCATCGGAATCTAAAACTGTACTCACAGGAGAGGTTCAAATCATAGAAAGTTAGAGTGTCAGTCCTCTTGTCCTTAAGTCGGCATTGTGCCTTTTGAAATTAATTCCGATGCAATTTCTGTGTTTCATCGTCAATAAGAAGGTACAAGGTATACAGTAAACCTAAAGTGAAGCATCGGAATCTGAAACTGGACTTACAGGAAAGGTTCAAATCATAGAAAGTGAGAGTGTCAGTCCTCTTGTACTTAAGTCGCCATTGTGCCTTTTGTATTCAATTCGGATGCAGTATCTGTGTTTCATCGTCAATAAGAAGGTCTAAGGGATACAGTAAACCTGAAGTGAAGCATCGGAATCTAAAACTGGACTCACAGGAGAGGATCAAATCATAGAATGTTTCAGTGTCAGTCCTCTTGTACTTAAGATGGCATAGTGATTTTTTAATTTAATTCAGATGCAATTTCTGTGTTTCATCGTCAATAAGAAGGTGCAAGGTATACAGTAAACCTGAAGTGAAGCATCGCAATCTGAAACTGGACTCACAGGAGATGTTCAAATCATAGAAAGTGAGAGTGTCAGTCCTCTTGTACTTAACTCACCATTGTGCCTTTTGTATTAAATTCGGATGCAATTTCTGTGTTTCATCGTCAATAAGAAGGTCCAAGGGATACAGTAAAACTGAAGTGAAGCGTTGGAACATAAACTGGACTCACAGGAGATGTTCAATTCATAGAAAGTTAGAGTGTCAGTCCTCTTGTTCTTAAGTCGCCATTGTGCCTTTTGTATTAAATTCGGATGCAGTATCTGTGTTTCATCGTCTATAAGAAGGTCCAAGGGATACAGTAAACCTGAAGTGAAGCATCGGAATCTAAAACTGGACTCACAATAGAGGTTCAAATCATAGAAAGTTAGAGTGTCAGTCCTCTTGTACTTAAGTCGGCATTGTGCCTTTTGTATTAAATTCGGATGCATACTCTGTGTTTCATCTTCAATAAGAAGGTCTAAGGGATACAGTAAACCTGAAGTGAAGCATCGGAATCTAAAACTGGACTCACAGGAGAAGATCAAATCATAGAATGTTTCAGTGTCAGTCCTCTTGTACTTAAGATGGCATAGTGATTTTTTAATTTAATTCAGATGCAATTTCTGTGTTTCATCGTCAATAAGAAGGTCCAAGGGAAAGAGTAAACCTGAAGTGAAGCATCAGAATCTAAAACTTCACTCACAGGAGAGGTTCAAATCATAGAAAGTGAGAGTGTCAGACCTCTTGTACTTAAGTCGGCTTTGTGCCATTTGTATTAAATTTGGGTGCAATTTCTGTGTTTCATCATCAATAAGAAAGTCCAAGGGATACAGTAAACCTGAAGTGAAGCATCGGAATCTAAAACTGGATTCACAGGGAGGTTCAAATCATGGACAGTGAGAGTATCAGTTATCTTTTACTTAAGTCGGCGATGTGCCTTTTGAATTTAATTCCGATGCAATTTCTGTGTTTCATCGTCAATAAGAAGGTGCAAGGTAAACAGTAAACCTGAAGTGAAGCATCGCAATCTGAAACTGGACTCACAAGAGAGGTTCAAATCATAGAAAGTGAGAGTGTCAGTACTCTTGTACTTACGTCACCATTGTGCCTTTTGTATTAAATTCGGAGGCAATTTCTGTGTTTCATCGTCAATAAGAAGGTCCAAGGGATACAGTAAAACTGAGGTGAAGCGTTGGAATCTAAAACTGGACTCACAGGAGAGGTTCAGTTCATAGAAAGTTAGAGTGTCAGTCCAATTGTACTTAAGTCGGCATTGTGCCTTTTGTATTAAATTCGGATGCAAACTCTGTGTTTCATCGTCAATAAGAAGGTCCAAGGGATACAGTAAACCTGAAGTGAAGCATCGGAATCTAAAACTGCACTCACAGGAGAGGTTCAAATCATAGAAAGTGAAAGTGTCAGTCCTATTGTTCTTAAGTCGGCTTTGTGCCATTTGAATTAAATTCGGGTGCAATTTCCGTGTTTCATCATCAATAAGAAAGTCCAAGGGATACAGTAAACCTGAAGTGAAGCATCGGAATCTAAAACTGGACTCACATTAAGGTTCAAATCACAGAAAGTGAAAGTGTCAGTCCTCTTGTACTTAAGTCGGCGTTGTGGCATTTGTATTAAATTCGGATGCAATTTCTGTGTTTCATCGTTAATAAGAAGGTCCAAGGGAAAGAGTAAACCTGAAGTGAAGCATCGGAATCTAAAACTGGACTCACAGGAGAGGTTCAAATCATAGACAGTGAGAGTATCAGTCCTCTTTTACTTAAGTCGGCATTGTGCCTTTTGAATTTAATTCCGATGCAATTTCTGTCTTTCATCGTCAATAAGAAGGTGCAAGGTATACAGTAATACTGACGTGAAGCATCGCAATCTGAAACTGGACTCACAGGAGAGGTTGAAATCATAGAAAGTGAGAGTGTCAGTCCTCTTGTACTTAAGTCACCATTGTGCCTTTTGCATTAAATTCGGATGCAATTTCTGTGTTTCATCGTCAATAAGAAGGTCCAAGGGATACAGTAAAACTGAAGTGAAGCGTTGGAATCAAAAACTGGACTCACAGGAGAGGTTCAATTCATAGAAAGTTACAGTATCAGTCCAATTGTACTTAAGTCGGCATTGTGCCTTTTGTATTAAATTCTGATTCAATTTCTGTGTTTCATCGTCAATAAGAATGTCTAAGGGATACAGTAAACCTGAAGTGAAGCATCGGAATCTAAAACTGGACTCGCAGGAGAGGTTCAAATCATAGAAAGTTAGAGTGTCACTCCTCTTGTACTTGAGTTGGTATTGTGCCTGTTGTATTAAATTCGGTTGCAATTTTTGTGTTTCATCGTCAATACGAAGCTATAAGGGATACAGTAAACCTTAAGTGAAGCATCGGAATCTAAATCTGGACTCACAGGAGAGGTGCTAATCATAGAAAGTTAGAATGTCAGTCCTCTTGTACTTTAGTCGTCATTGTGCTTTTTGTATTAAATTCGGATGCAATTTCTGTGTTTCATGGTCAATAAGAAGGTCCAAGGGATACAGTAAACCTGAAGTGAAGCATCGGAATCTTAAACTGGACTCACAGGAGAGGTTCAAATCATAGAAAGTTAGAGTGACAGTCCTCTTGTACTTAAGTCGGCATTGTGATTTTTGAATTTAATTGAGGTGCAATTTCTGTGTTTCTCGTCAATAAGAAGGTCCAAGGGATACAGTAAACCTGAAGTGAAGCATCGGAATCTAAAACTGGACTCACAGGAGACGTTCGAATCATAGAAAGTGAGTGTGTCAGTCCTTTTTTACTTTAGTCGGCATTGTGCCTTTTGAATTTAATTCCGATGCAATTTGTGTGTTTCATCGTCAATAAGAAGGTCCATGGGATACAGTAAACCTGAAGTGAAGCATCGGAATCTAAAACTGGACTCACAGGAGAGGTTCAAATCATAGAAAGTGAGAGCGCCAGTCCTCTTGTACTTAAGTCGGCATTGTGCCATTTGTATTAAATTCTGATGCAATTTCTGTGTTTCATCGTCAATAAGAAGGTCTAAGGGATACAGTAAACCTGAAGTGAAGCATCGGAATCTAAAACTGGACTCGCAGGAGAGGTTCAAATCATAGAAAGTTAGAGTGTCACTCCTCTTGTACTTGAGTTGGTATTGTGCCTGTTGTATTAAATTCGGTTGCAATTTTTGTGTTTCATCGTCAATAGGAAGCTATAAGGGATACAGTAAACCTTAAGTGAAGCATCGGAATCTAAATCTGGACTCACAGGAGAGGTGCTAATCATAGAAAGTTAGAATGTCAGTCCTCTTGTACTTTAGTCGTCATTGTGCTTTTTGTATTAAATTCGGATGCAATTTCTGTGTTTCATGGTCAATAAGAAGGTCCAAGGGATACAGTAAACCTGAAGTGAAGCATCGGAATCTAAAACTGCACTCACAGGAGAGGTTCAAATCATAGAAAGTGAGAGTGTCAGACCGCTTGTACTTAAGTCGGCTTTGTGCCATTTGTATTAAATTCGGGTGCAATTTCTGTGTTTCATCATCAATAAGAAAGTCCAAGGGATACAGTAAACCTGAAGTGAAGCATCAGAATCTAAAACTGGACTCACATTAAAGGTTCAAATCACAGAAAGTGAAAGTGTCAGTCCTCTTGTACTTAAGTCGGATTGTGGCATTTGTATTAAATTCGGATGCAATTTCTGTGTTTCATCGTCAATAAGAAGGTCCAAGGGAAAGAGTAAACCTGAAGTGAAGCATCGGAATCTAAAACTGGATTCACAGGGAGGTACAAATCATGGACAGTGAGAGTATCAGTTATCTTTTACTTATGTCGGCGATGTGCCTTTTGAATTTAATTCCGATGCAATTTCTGTGTTTCATCGTCAATAAGAAGGTGCAAGGTATACAGTAAACCTGAAGTGAAGCATCGCAATCTGAAACTGGACTCACAGGAGAGGTTCAAATCATAGAAAGTGAGAGTGTCAGTTCTCTTGTACTTACGTCACCATTGTGCCTTTTGTATTAAATTCGGAGGCAATTTCTGTGTTTCATCGTCAATAAGAAGGTCCAAGGGATACAGTAAAACTGAGGTGAAGCGTTGGAATCTAAAACTGGACTCACAGGAGAGGTTCAATTCATAGAAAGTTAGAGTGTCAGTCCAATTGTACTTAAGTCGGCATTGTGCCTTTTGTATTAAATTCGGATGCAAACTCTGTGTTTCATCGTCAATAAGAAGGTCCAAGGGATACAGTAAACCTCAAGTGAAGCATCGGAATCTTAAACTGGACTCAAAGGAGAGGTTCAAATCATAGAAAGTTAGAGTGTCAGTCCTCTTGTACTTAAGTCGGCATTGTGATTTTTGAATTTAATTCCGATGCAATTTCTGTGTTTCTCGTAAATAAGAAGGTCCAAGGGATACAGCAAACCTTAAGTGAAGCAGCGGAATCTAAAACTGGACTCACAGGAGAGGTTCAATTCATAGAAAGTTAGAGTGTCAGTCCAATTGTACTTAAGTCGGCATTGTGCCTTTTGTATTAAATTCGGATGCAAACTCTGTGTTTCATCGTCAATAAGAAGGTCCAAGGGATACAGTAAACCTCAAGTTAAGCATCAGAATCTTAAACTGGACTCAAAGGAGAGGTTCAAATCATAGAAAGTTAGAGTGTCAGTCCTCTTGTACTTAAGTCGGCATTGTGATTTTTGAATTTAATTCCGATGCAATTTCTGTGTTTCTCGTAAATAAGAAGGTCCTAGGGATACAGTAAACCTGAAGTGAAGCATCGGAATCTAAACCTGGACTCACAGGAAAGGTTCAAATCATAGAAAGTGTGAGTATCAGTCCTCTTGTACTTAAGTCGGCATTGTGGCATTTGTATTAAATTCAGATGCTATTTCTGTGTTTCATCGTCAATAAGAAGGTCTAAAGGATACAGTAAACCTGAAGTGAAGCATCGGAATCTAAAACTGGACTCGCAGGAGAGGTTCAAATCATAGAAAGTTAGAGTGTCACTCCTCTTGTACTTGAGTTGGTATTGTGGCTGTTGTATTAAATTCGGGTGCAATTTTTGTGTTTCATCGTCAATACGAAGCTATAAGGGATACAGTAAACCTGAAGTGAATAATCGGAATCTAAAACTGGACTCACAGGAGAGGTTCGAATCATAGAAAGTTAGAATGTCAGTCCTCTTGTACTTTAGTCGTCATTGTGCTTTTTGTATTAAATTCGGATGCAATTTCTGTGTTTCATCGTCAATAAGAAGGTGCGAGGTATACAGTAAACCTGAAAAGAAGTATCGGAATCTAAAAATGGACTCACAGGAGAGGGTCAAATCATAGAAAATGTGAGTGTCAGTAATCTTGTACTTAAGTCGGCATTGTGGCATTTGTATTAAATTCGGATGCAATTTCTGTGCTTCATCGTCAATAAGAAGGTCCTAGGGATACAGTAAACCTGAAGTGAAGCATCGAAATCTAAAACTGGACTCACAGGAGAGGTCCAAATCATAGAAAGTGAGAGTGTCAGTCCTCTTTACTTAAGTCGGCATTGTGCCTTTTGAATTTAGTTCCGATGCAATTTCTGTGTTTCATCGTCAATAAGAAGGTCCAAGGGATACAGTAAACCTGAAGTGAAGCATCGGAATCTAAAACTGCACTCACAGGAGAGGTTCAAATCATAGAAAGTGAGAGTGTCAGACCGCTTGTACTTAAGTCGGCTTTGTGCCATTTGTATTAAATTCGGGTGCAATTTCTGTGTTTCATCATCAATAAGAAAGTCCAAGGGATACAGTAAACCTGAAGTGAAGCATCAGAATCTAAAACTGGACTCACATTAAAGGTTCAAATCACAGAAAGTGAAAGTGTCAGTCCTCTTGTACTTAAGTCGGCATTGTGGCATTTGTATTTAATTCGGATGCAATTTCTGTGTTTCATCGTCAATAAGAAGGTCCAAGGGAAAGAGTAAACCTGAAGTGAAGCATCGGAATCTAAAACTGGATTCACAGGGAGGTTCAAATCATGGACAGTGAGAGTATCAGTTATCTTTTACTAAAGTCGGCGATGTGATTTTTGAATTTAATTCCGATGCAATTTCTGTGTTTCATCGTCAATAAGAAGGTGCAAGGTATACAGTAAACCTGAAGTGAAGCATCGCAATCTGAAACTGGACTCACAGGAGAGGTTCAAATCATAGAAAGTGAGAGTGTCAGTTCTCTTGTACTTACGTCACCATTGTGCCTTTTGTATTAAATTCGGAGGCAATTTCTGTGTTTCATCGTCAATAAGAAGGTCCAAGCGATACAGTAAACCTGAAGTGAAGCATCGGAATCTTAAACTGGACTCACAGGAGAGGTTCAAATCATAGAAAGTTAGAGTGTCAGTCCTCTTGTACTTAAGTCGGCATTGTGATTTTTGAATTTAATTCAGGTGCAATTTCTGTGTTTCTCGTCAATAAGAAGGTCCAAGGGATACAGTAAACCTGAAGTGAAGCATCGGAATCTAAAACTGGACTCACAGGAGACGTTCGAATCATAGAAAGTGAGTGTGTCAGTCCTTTTTTACTTTAGTCGGCATTGTGCCTTTTGAATTTAATTCCGATGCAATTTGTGTGTTTCATCGTCAAAAGAAGGTCCATGGGATACAGTAAACCTGAAGTGAAGCATCGGAATCTAAAACTGGACTCACAGGAGAGGTTCAAATCATAGAAAGTGAGACCGCCAGTCCTCTTGTACTTAAGTCGGCATTGTGCCATTTGTATTAAATTCTGATGCAATTTCTGTGTTTCATCGTCAATAAGAAGGTCCAAGGGAAAGAGTAAACCTGAAGTGAAGCATCGGAATCTAAAACTGGATTCACAGGGAGGTTCAAATCATGGACAGTGAGAGTATCAGTTATCTTTTACTTAAGTCGGCGATGTGCCTTTTGAATTTAATTCCGATGCAATTTCTGTGTTTCATCGTCAATAAGAAGGTGCAAGGTATACAGTAAACCTGAAGTGAAGCATCGCAATCTGAAACTGGACTCACAGGAGAGGTTCAAATCATAGAAAGTGAGAGTGTCAGTTCTCTTGTACTTACGTCACCATTGTGCCTTTTGTATTAAATTCGGAGGCAATTTCTGTGTTTCATCGTCAATAAGAAGGTCCAAGGGATACAGTAAAACTGAGGTGAAGCGTTGGAATCTAAAACTGGACTCACAGGAGAGGTTCAATTCATAGAGAGTTAGAGTGTCAGTCCAATTGTACTTAAGTCGGCATTGTGCCTTTTGTATTAAATTCGGATGCAAACTCTGTGTTTCATCGTCAATAAGAAGGTCCAAGGGATACAGTAAACCTCAAGTGAAGCATCGGAATCTTAAACTGGACTCAAAGGAGAGGTTCAATTCATAGAAAGTTAGAGTGTCAGTCCAATTGTACTTAAGTCGGCATTGTGCCTTTTGTATTAAATTCGGATGCAAACTCTGTGTTTCATCGTCAATAAGAAGGTCCAAGGGATACAGTAAACCTCAAGTGAAGCATCGGAATCTTAAACTGGACTCAAAGGAGAGGTTCAAATCATAGAAAGTTAGAGTGTCAGTCCTCTTGTACTTAAGTCGGCATTGTGATTTTTGAATTTAATTCCGATGCTATTTCTGTGTTTCTCGTAAATAAGAAGGTCCAAGGGATACAGTAAACCTGAAGTGAAGCATCGGAATCTAAACCTGGACTCACAGGAAAGGTTCAAATCATAGAAAGTGTGAGTATCAGTCCTCTTGTACTTAAGTCGGCATTGTGGCATTTGTATTAAATTCAGATGCTATTTCTGTGTTTCATCGTCAATAAGAAGGTCTAAAGGATACAGTAAACCTGAAGTGAAGCATCGGAATCTAAAACTGGACTCGCAGGAGAGGTTCAAATCATAGAAAGTTAGAGTGTCACTCCTCTTGTACTTGAGTTGGTATTGTGGCTGTTGTATTAAATTCGGGTGCAATTTTTGTGTTTCATCGTCAATACGAAGCTATAAGGGATGCAGTAAACCTGAAGTGAAGCATCGGAATCTAAAACTGGACTCACAGGAGAGGTTCGAATCATAGAAAGTTAGAATGTCAGTCCTCTTGTACTTTAGTCGTCATTGTGCTTTTTGTATTACATTCGGATGCAATTTCTGTGTTCCATCGTCAATAAGAAGGTGCGAGGTATACAGTAAACCTGAAAAGAAGTATCGGAATCTAAAAATGGACTCACAGGAGAGGGTCAAATCATAGAAAATGAGAGTGTCAGTCCTCTTGTACTTAAGTCGGCATTGTGGCATTTGTATTAAATTCGGATGCAATTTCTGTGTTTCATCGTCAATAAGAAGGTCCTAGGGATCCAGTAAACCTAAAGTGAAGCATCGAAATCTAAAACTGGACTCACAGGAGAGGTCCAAATCATAGAAAGTGAGAGTGTCAGTCCTCTTTACTTAAGTCGGCATTGTGCCTTTTGAATTTAGTTCCGATGCAATTTCTGTGTTGCATCGTCAATAAGAAGGTGCAAGGTATACAGTAAACCTGAAGTGAAGCATCGGAATCTAAAACCAGACTCACAGGAGAGGTTCAAACCATAGAAAGAGAGAGTGTCAGTCCTCTTCTACTTAGGTCGGCATTGTGCCATTTGAATTTAATTCCGATGCAATTTCTGTGTTTCATCGTCAATAAGAATGGGCAAGGGATACAGTAAACCTGAAGTGAAGCATCGGAATCTAAAACTGTACTCACAGGAGAGATTCAAATCATAGATAGTTAGAGTGTCAGTCCTCTTTTACTTAAGTCGGTATTGTGCCTTTTGTATTAAAGTCCGATGCAATTTCTGTGTTTCATCGTCAATCAGAAGGTGCAAGGTATACAGTAAACGTAAAGTGAAGCATCGGAATCTGAAACTGGACTCACAGGAGAGGTTCAAATCATAGAAAGAGAGAGTGTCAGTCCTCTTGTACTTAAGTCGCCATTGTGCCTCTTGTATTAAATTCGGATGCAATTTCTGTGTTTCAACGTCAATAAGAAGGTCCAAGGGATACCGTAAACCTGAAGTGAAGCATCGGAATCTAAAACTGGACTTACAGGAGAGGTTCAAATCATAGAAAGTGAGAGTCCTCTTGTACTTAAGTCGCTATTGTGCCTCTTGTATTAAATTCGGATGCAATTTCTGTGTTTCAACGTCAATAAGAAGGTCCAAGGGATACAGTAAACCTGAAGTGAAGCATCGGAATCTAAAACTGGACTCACAGGAGAGGTTCAAATCATAGAAAGTGAGAGTGTCAGTCCTCTTGTACTTAAGTCGCCATTGTGATTTTTGTATTAAATTCGGATGCAATTTCTATGTTTCATCGTCAATAAGTAGGTCCAAGGGATACAGTAAACATGAAGTGAAGCATCGGAATCTAAAACTGGACTCACTGGAGAGATTCAAATCATAGAAAGTTAAAGTGTCACTCCTCTTGTACATAAGTCGGTATTGTGCATTTTGTATTAAATTCGGATGCAATTTCTGTGTTTCATCGTCAATAAGAAGGTCCAAGGGATACAGTAAACCTTAAGTGAAGCATCGGAATCTAAAACTGGACTCACTGGACAGGTTCAAATCATAGAAAGTTATAGTGTCAGTCCTCTTTTACTTAGGTCGGCATTGTGCCTTTTGTATTAAATTCCGTTGAAATTTCTGTGTTTCATCGTCAATCAGATGGTGCAAGGTATACAGTAAACCTGAAGTGAAGCATCGGGATCTTAAACTGGACTCACAGGAGAGGTTCAAATCATAGAAAGTGAGAGTGTCACTCCTCTTGTACTTAAGTCGGCTTTGTGCCATTTGTATTAAATTTTGATAAAATTTCTGTGTTTCATCGTCAATCAGATGGTCAAAGGTATACAGTAAACCTGAAGTGAAGCATCAAAATCTAAAACTGGACTTACAGGAGAGGTTCAAATCATAGAAAGTTAGAGTGTCACTCCTCTTGTATTTAAGTCAGTATTGTGCCATTTGTATTACATTCGGATGCAATTTCTGTGTTTCATCGTCAATAAGAAGGTCCAAGGGATACAGTAAACCTGAAGTGAAGCATCGGAATCTAAAACTGGACTCACAGGAGACGTTCAAATCATAGAAAGTGAAAGTGTCAGTCCTCTTGTACTTAAGTCGGCATTGTGCCATTTGTAATAAATTCAGGTGCAATGTCACTGTTTCATCGTCAATAAGAAGGTCCAAGGGATACAGTACACCTGAAGTGAAGCATCGCAAGCTAAAACTGGACTCACAGGAAATGTTCAAAACATAGAAAGTGAGAGTGTCAGTCCTCTTGTACTTAAGTCGGCATTGTGGCATTTGTATTAAATTCGGATGCAATTTCTGTGTTTCATCGTCAATAACAAGGTCAAAGGGATACAGTAAACCTGAAGTGAAGCATCGGAATCTAAAACTGGACTCACAGGAGAGGTTCAAATCATAGAAAGTTAGAGTGTCACTCCTCTTGTACTTGAGTCGGTATTGTGCATTTTGTAATAAATTCGGGTGCAATTTCTGTGTTTCATCTTCAATAAGAAGGTCCAAGGTATACAGTAACCTGAAGTGAGCATCGGAATCTAGAACTGGACTCACAAGAGAGGTTCAAATCATAGAAAGATAGAATATCAGTCCACCTGTACTTTAGTCGGCCTTGTGCCTTTTGTATTAAATTCGAATGCAATTTCTGTGTTTCATCGTCAATAAGTAGGTCCAAGGGATACAGTAAACATGAAGTGAAGCATCGGAATCTAAAACTGGATTCACTGGAGAGATTCAAATCATAGAAAGTTAACGTGTCACTCCTCTTGTACATAAGTCGGTATTGTGCATTTTGTATTAAATTCGGATGCAATTTCTGTGTTTCATCGTCAATAAGAAAGTCCAAGGGATACAGTAAACCTTAAGTGAAGCATCGGAATCTAAAACTGGACTCACTGGACAGGTTCAAATCATAGAAAGTTATAGTGTCAGTCCTCTTTTACTTAGGTCGGCATTGTGCCTTTTGTATTAAATTCCGATGCAATTTCTGTGTTTCATCGTCAATCAGATGGTGCAAGGTATACAGTAAACCTGAAGTGAAGCATCGGGATCTAAAACTGGACTCACAGGAGAGGTACAAATCATAGAAAGTGAGAGTGTCAGTCCTCTTGTACTTAAGTCGGCATTGTGCCTTTTTAATTTAATTCCGATGCAATTTCTGTGTTTCATCGTCAATAAGAAGGTCTAACTGATACTGAAAACCTGAAGTGAAGCATCGGAATCTAAAACTGGACTCACAGGAGAGGTTCAAATCATAAAAAGTCAGAGTGTCAGTCCTCTTTTACTTAAGTCGGCCTTGTGAGATTCGAATTTAATTCCGATGCAATTTCAGTGTTTCATCGTCAATAAGAAGGTCCAAGGGATACAGTAAACCTGAAGTGAAGCATCGGAATCTAAAACTGGACTCACAGGAGACGTTCAAATCATAGAAAGTGAAAGTGTCAGTCCTCTTGTACTTAAGTCGGCATTGTGCCATTTGTACTAAATTCAGGTGCAATGTCACTGTTTCATCGTCAATAAGAAGGTCCAAGGGATACAGTACACCTGAAGTGAAGCATCGCAAGCTAAAACTGGACTCACAGGAAATGTTCAAATCATAGAAAGTGAGAGTGTCAGTCCTCTTGTACTTAAGTCGGCATTGTGGCATTTGTATTAAATTCGGATGCAATTTCTGTGTTTCATCGTCAATAAGTAGGTCCAAGGGATACAGTAAACATGAAGTGAAGCATCGGAATCTAAAACTGGACTCACTGGAGAGATTCAAATCATAGAAAGTTAAAGTGTCACTCCTCTTGTACATAAGTCGGTATTGTGCATTTTGTATTAAATTCGGATGCAATTTCTGTGTTTCATCGTCAATAAGAAGGTCCAAGGGATACAGTAAACCTTAAGTGAAGCATCGGAATCTAAAACTGGACTCACTGGACAGGTTCAAATCATAGAAAGTTATAGTGCCAGTCCTCTTTTACTTAGGTCGGCATTGTGCCTTTTGTATTAAATTCCAATGAAATTTCTGTGTTTCATCGTCAATCAGATGGTGCAAGGTATACAGTAAACCTGAAGTGAAGCATCGGGATCTTAAACTGGACTCACAGGAGAGGTTCAAATCATAGAAAGTGAGAGTGTCACTCCTCTTGTACTTAAGTCGGCTTTGTGCCATTTGTATTAAATTTTGATAAAATTTCTGTGTTTCATCGTCAATCAGATGGTCAAAGGTATACCGTAAACCTGAAGTGAAGCATCAAAATCTAAAACTGGACTTACAGGAGAGGTTCAAATCATAGAAAGTTAGAGTGTCACTCCTCTTGTATTTAAGTCAGTATTGTGCCATTTGTATTACATTCGGATGCAATTTCTGTGTTTCATCGTCAATAAGAAGGTCCAAGGGATACAGTAAACCTGAAGTGAAGCATCGGAATCTAAAACTGGACTCACAGGAGACGTTCAAATCATAGAAGGTGAAAGTGTCAGTCCTCTTGTACTTAAGTCGGCATTGTGCCATTTATAATAAATTCAGGTGCAATGTCACTGTTTCATCGTCAATAAGAAGGTCCAAGGGATACAGTACACCTGAAGTGAAGCATCGCAAGCTAAAACTGGACTCACAGGAAATGTTCAAAACATAGAAAGTGAGAGTGTCAGTCCTCTTGTACTTAAGTCGGCATTGTGGCAATTGTATTAAATTCGGATGCAATTTCTGTGTTTCATCGTCAATAACAAGGTCAAAGGGATACAGTAAACCTGAAGTGAAGCATCGGAATCTAAAACTGGACTCACAGGAGAGGTTCCAATCATAGAAAGTTAGAGTGTCACTCCTCTTGTACTTGAGTCGGTATTGTGCATTTTGTATTAAATTCGGGTGCAATTTCTGTGTTTCATCTTCAATAAGAAGGTCCAAGGTATACAGTAACCTGAAGTGAGCATCGGAATCTAGAACTGGACTCACAAGAGAGGTTCAAATCATAGAAAGATAGAATATCAGTCCACCTGTACTTTAGTCGGCCTTGTGCCTTTTGTATTAAATTCGGATGCAATTTCTGTGTTTCATCGTCAATAAGTAGGTCCAAGGGATACAGTAAACATGAAGTGAAGCATCGGAATCTAAAACTGGATTCACTGGAGAGATTCAAATCATAGAAAGTTAAAGTGTCACTCCTCTTGTACATAAGTCGGTATTGTGCATTTTGTATTAAATTCGGATGCAATTTCTGTGTTTCATCGTCAATAAGAAAGTCCAAGGGATACAGTAAACCTTAAGTGAAGCATCGGAATCTAAAACTGGACTCACTGGACAGGTTCAAATCATAGAAAGTTATAGTGTCAGTCCTCTTTTACTTAGGTCGGCATTGTGCCTTTTGTATTAAATTCCGATGCAATTTCTGTGTTTCATCGTCAATCAGATGGTGCAAGGTATACAGTAAACCTGAAGTGAAGCATCGGGATCTAAAACTGGACTCACAGGAGAGGTACAAATCATAGAAAGTGAGAGTGTCAGTCCTCTTGTACTTAAGTCGGCATTGTGCCTTTTTAATTTAATTCCGATGCAATTTCTGTGTTTCATCGTCAATAAGAAGGTCTAACTGATACTGAAAACCTGAAGTGAAGCATCGGAATCTAAAACTGGACTCACAGGAGAGGTTCAAATCATAAAAAGTGAGAGTGTCAGTCCTCTTTTACTTAAGTCGGCCTTGTGAGATTCGAATTTAATTCCGATGCAATTTCAGTGTTTCATCGTCAATAAGAAGGTCCAAGGGATACAGTAAACCTGAAGTGAAGCATCGGAATCTAAAACTGGACTCACAGGAGACGTTCAAATCATAGAAAGTGAAAGTGTCAGTCCTCTTGTACTTAAGTCGGCATTGTGCCATTTGTACTAAATTCAGGTGCAATGTCACTGTTTCATCGTCAATAAGAAGGTCCAAGGGATACAGTACACCTGAAGTGAAGCATCGCAAGCTAAAACTGGACTCACAGGAAATGTTCAAATCATAGAAAGTGAGAGTGTCAGTCCTCTTGTACTTAAGTCGGCATTGTGGCATTTGTATTAAATTCGGATGCAATTTCTGTGTTTCATCGTCAATAACAAGGTCGAAGGGATACAGTAAACCTGAAGTGAAGCATCGGAATCTAAAACTGGACTCACAGGAGAGGTTCAAATCATAGAAAGTTAGAGTGTCACTCCTCTTGTACTTGAGTCGGTATTGTGCATTTTGTATTAAATTCGGGTGCAATTTCTGTGTTTCATCTTCAATAAGAAGGTCCAAGGGATACAGTAACCTGAAGTGAGCATCGGAATCTAGAACTGGACTCACAAGAGAGGTTCAAATCATAGAAAGATAGAATGTCAGTCCACCTGTACTTTAGTCGGCCTTGTGCCTTTTGTATTAAATTCGGATGCAATTTCTGTGTTTCATCGTCATTAAGTAGGTCCAAGGGATACAGTAAACATGAAGTGAAGCATCGGAATCTAAAACTGGACTCACTGGAGAGATTCAAATCATAGAAAGTTAAAGTGTCACTCCTCTTGTACATAAGTCGGTATTGTGCATTTTGTATTAAATTCGGATGCAATTTCTGTGTTTCATTGTCAATAAGAAGGTCCAAGGGATACAGTAAACCTTAAGTGAAGCATCGGAATCTAAAACTGGACTCACTGGACAGGTTCAAATCATAGAAAGTTATAGTGTCAGTCCTCTTTTACTTAGGTCGGCATTGTGCCTTTTGTATTAAATTCCGATGCAATTTCTGTGTTTCATCGTCAATCAGATGGTGCAAGGTATACAGTAAACCTGAAGTGAGGCATCGGGATCTAAAACTGGACTCACAGGAGAGGTTCAAATCATAGAAAGTGAGAGTGTCACTCCTCCTGTACTTAAGTCGGCTTTGTGCCATTTGTATTACATTTGGATAAAATTTCTGTGTTTCATCGTCAATCAGATGGTCAAAGGTATACAGTAAACCTGAAGTGAAGCATCGAAATCTAAAACTGGACTTACAGGAGAGGTTCAAATCATAGAAAGTTTGAGTGTCACTCCTCTTGTATGTAAGTCAATATTGTGCCATTTGTATTACATTCGGATGTAATTTCTGTGTTTCATCGTCAATAAGAAGGTCCAAGGGATACAGTAAACCTGAAGTGAAGCATCGGAATCTAAAACTGGACTCACAGGAGACGTTCAAATCATAGAAAGTGAAAGTGTCAGTCCTCTTGTACTTAAGTCGGCATTGTGCCATTTGTATTAAATTCAGGTGCAATGTCACTGTTTCATCGTCAATAAGAAGGTCCAAGGGATACAGTACACCTGAAGTGAAGCATCGCAAGCTGAAACTGGACTCACAGGATATGTTCAAATCATAGAAAGTTAGAGTGTCACTCCTCTTGTACTTGAGTCGGTATTGTGCATTTTGTATTAAATTCGGGTGCAATTTCTGTGTTTCATCTTCAATAACAAGGTCCAAGGGATACAGTAACCTGAAGTGAGCATCGGAATCTAGAACTGGACTCACAAGAGAGGTTCTAATCATAGAAAGATAGAATGTCAGTCCACCTGTACTTTAGTCGGCCTTGTGCCTTTTGTATTAAATTCGGATGCAATTTCTGTGTTTCATCGTCAATAAGTAGGTCCAAGGGATACAGTAAACATGAAGTGAAGCATGGGAATCTAAAACTGGATTCACTGGAGAGATTCAAATCATAGAAAGTTAAAGTGTCACTCCTCTTGTACATAAGTCGGTATTGTGCATTTTGTATTAAATTCGGATGCAATTTCTGTGTTTCATCGTCAATAAGAAAGTCCAAGGGATACAGTAAACCTTAAGTGAAGCATCGGAATCTAAAACTGGACTCACTGGACAGGTTCAAATCATAGAAAGTTATAGTGTCAGTCCTCTTTTACTTAGGTCGGCATTGTGCATTTTGTATTAAATTCCGATGCAATTTCTGTGTTTCATCGTCAATCAGATGGTGCAAGGTATACAGTAAACCTGAAGTGAAGCATCGGGATCTAAAACTGGACTCACAGGAGAGGTTCAAATCATAGAAAGTGAGAGTGTCAGTCCTCTTGTACTTAAGTCGGCATTGTGCCTTTTTAATTTAATTCCGATGCAATTTCTGTGTTTCATCGTCAATAAGAAGGTCTAACTGATACTGAAAACCTGAAGTGAAGCATCGGAATCTAAAACTGGACTCACAGGAGAGGTTCAAATCATAAAAAGTGAGAGTGTCAGTCCTCTTTTAGTTAAGTCGGCATTGTGAGATTCGAATTTAATTCCGATGCAATTTCAGTGTTTCATCGTCAATAAGAAGGTCCAAGGGATTCAGTAAACCTGAAGTGAAGCATCGGAATCTAAAACTGGACTCACAGGAGGCGTTCAAATCATAGAAAGTGAAAGTGTCAGTCCTCTTGTACTTAAGTCGGCATTGTGCCATTTGTACTAAATTCAGGTGCAATGTCACTGTTTCATCGTCAATAAGAAGGTCCAAGTGATACAGTACACCTGAAGTGAAGCATCGCACGCTAAAACTGGACTCACAGGAAATGTTCAAATCATAGAAAGTGAGAGTGTCAGTCCTCTTGTACTTAAGTCGGCATTGTGGCATTTGTATTAAATTCGGATGCAATTTCTGTGTTTCATCGTCAATAACAAGGTCGAAGGGATACAGTAAACCTGAAGTGAAGCATCGGAATCTAAAACTGGACTCACAGGAGAGGTTCAAATCATAGAAAGTTAGAGTGTCACTCCTCTTGTACTTGAGTCGGTATTGTGCATTTTGTATTAAATTCGGGTGCAATTTCTGTGTTTCATCTTCAATAAGAAGGTCCAAGGGATACAGTAACCTGAAGTGAGCATCGGAATCTGGAACTGGACTCACAAGAGAGGTTCAAATCATAGAAAGATAGAATGTCAGTCCACCTGTACTTTAGTCGGCCTTGTGCCTTTTGTATTAAATTCGGATGCAATTTCTGTGTTTCATCGTCATTAAGTAGTTCCAAGGGATACAGTAAACATGAAGTGAAGCATCGGAATCTAAAACTGGACTCACTGGAGAGATTCAAATCATAGAAAGTTAAAGTGTCACTCCTCTTGTACATAAGTCGGTATTGTGCATTTTGTATTAAATTCGGATGCAATTTCTGTGTTTCATCGTCAATAAGAAGGTCCAAGGGATACAGTAAACCTTAAGTGAAGCATCGGAATCTAAAACTGGACTCACTGGACAGGTTCAAATCATAGAAAGTAAAAGTGTCACTCCTCTTGTACATAAGTCGGTATTGTGCCTTTTGTATTAAATTCGGATGCAATTTCTGTGTTTCATCGTCAATAAGAAGGTCCAAGGGATACAGTAAACCTTAAGTGAAGCATCGGAATCTGAAACTGGACTCACAGGAGAGGTTCAAATCATAGAAAGAGAGAGTGTCAGTTCTCTTGTATTTAAGTCGCCATTGTGCCTCTTGTATTAAATTCGGATGCAATTTCTGTGTTTCAACGTCAATAAGAAGGTACAAGGGATACAGTAAATCTGAAGTGAAGCATCGGAATCTAAAACTGGACTCACAGGAGACGTTAAAATCATAGAAAGTGAGAGTGTCAGTCCTCTTGTATTTAGGTCGCCATTTTGATTTTTCTATTAAACTCGGAAGCAATATCTGTGTTTCATCGTCAATAAGAAGGTCCAAGGGATACAGTAAACCTGAAGTGAAGCATCGGATTCTTAAACTGGACTCACAGGAGAGGTTCAAATCATAGAAAGTTAAAGTGACAGTCCTCTTGTACTTAAGTCTGCATTGTACTTTTTGTATTAAATTCGGATGCAAACTCTGTGTTTCATCGTCAATAAGAAGGTCCAAGGGATACAGTAAACCTGAAGAGAAGCATCGGAATCTAAAACTGGACTCACAGGAGAGGTTCAAATCATAGAAAGTGAGAGTGTCAGTCCTCTTGTACTTAAGTCGCCATTGTGCCTTTTGAATTTAATTGCGATGCAATTCCTGTGTTTCATCGCCAATAACAATGTGCAGGGTATACAGTAAACCTGAAGTGAAGCATCGGAATCTTAAACTGGATCACAGGAGAGGTTCAATTCATAGAAAATTATAGTGTCAGTACTCTTGTACTTACGTCGGCATTGTGTTTCTGTAATTTAATTCCGATGCAATTTCTGTGTTTCATCGTCGATAAGAAGGTCTAAGGGATACAGTAAACCTGAAGTGAAGCATCGGAATCTAAAACTGGACTCACAGGAGACGTTCAAATCATAGAAAGTGAAAGTGTCAGTCCTCTTGTACTTAAGTCGGCATTGTCCATTTGTATTAAATTCAGGTGCAATGTCACTGTTTCATCGTCGATAAGAAGGTCCAAGGGATACAGTACACCTGAAGTGAAGCATCGCAAGCTAAAACTGGACTCACAGGAAATGTTCAAATCATAGAAAGTGAGAGTGTCAGTCCTCTTGTACTTAAGTCGGCATTGTGGCATTTGTATTAAATTCGGATGCAATTTCTGTGTTTCATCGTCAATAGGAAGGTCCAAGGGATACAGTAAACCTGAAGTGAAACTTCGGAATCTAAAACTGGACTCACAGGAGAGGTTCAAATCATAGAAAGTGAGAGTGTCAGTCCTCTTGTACTTAAGTCGGCATTGTGCCTTTTGAATTTAATTCCGATGCAATTTCTGTGTTTCATCGTCAATAAGATGGTGCAAGGTATACAGTAAACCTGAAGTGAAGCATCAGAATCTGAAACTGGACTCACAGGAGAGCTTCAAATCATTGAAAGTAAGAGTGTCAGTCGTCTTGTACTTAAGTCGCCATAGTGCCTTTTGTATTAAATTCGGATCCAATTTCTGTGTTTCATCGTCAATAAGAAGGTCCAAGGGATACAGTAAACCTGAAGTGAAGCATCGCAAGCTAAAACTGGACTCACAGGAAATGTTCAAATAATAGAAAGTGAGAGTGTCCGTCCTCTTGTACTTAAGTCGGCATTGTGGCATTTATATTAAATTCGGATGCAATTTCAGTGTTTCATCGTCAATAAGAAGGTCCAAGGGATACAGTAAACCTGAAGTGAATCATCGGAATCTAAAACTGGACTCACAGGAGACGTTCAAATCATAGAAAGTGACAGTGTCAGTCCTCTTGTACTTAAGTCGGCATTGTGGCATTTGTATTAAATTCGGATGCAATTTCTGTGTTTCATCGTCAATAAGAAGGCCAAGGGATATAGTAAACCTGAAGTGAAGCATCGGAATCTAAAACTGGACTCAAGGGAGAGGTTCAAATCATAGAAAGTTAGAGTGTCAGTCCTCTTGTACTGAAGTCGGCATTGTGCCATATGTAATAAATTCGGATGCAATTCCTGTGTTTCATAGTCAATAAGAAGGTCCAAGGGATACAGTAAACCTGAAGTGAAACATCGGAATCTAAAAGTGGACTCACAGGAGAGATTCAAATCATAGAAAGTTAGAGTGTCACTCCTCTTGCACTAAAGTCGGTATTCTGCCATTTGTATTACATTCGGATGCAATTTCTGTGTTTCATCGTCAATAAGTAAGTCCAAGGGATAAAGTAAACCTGAAGTGAAGCATCTGAATCTAAAACTGGACTCACAGGAGAGGTTCAAATCATAGAAAGTGAGAGTGTCAGTATTCTTGTACTAAAATTGGCATTGTGGCATTTATATTAAATTTGGATGCAATTTCTGTGTTTCATCGTCAACAAGAAGTTCCAAGGGATACAGTAAACCTTATTTGATGCAGCGGAATCTAACACTGGACTCACAGAAGAGTTTCAAATCATAGAAAGTGAGAGTGTCAGTCCTCTTGTACTTAAGTCGCCATTGTGATTTTTGTATTAAATTCGGATGCAATTTCTGTGTTTCACCGTCAATAAGAAGGTCCAAGGGATACAGTAAACCTGTAGTGGAGCATCGGAATCTAAAACTGGACTCACAGGAGAGGTTCAAACCATAGAATGTTAGAGTGTCAGTCCTCTTGTACTTAAGTCGGCATTAAACCTTTTGTATTGAATTCGGATGCAAACACTGTGTTTCATAGTCAATAAGAAGGTCCAAGGGATACAGTAAACCTGAAGTGAAGCTTCGGAATCTAAAACTGGACTCACAGGAGAGGTTCTAATCATAGAAAGTGAGAGTGTCAGTCCTCTTGTACTTAAGTCGGCATTGTGCCTTTTGAATTTAATTTCGATGCAATTTCTGTGTTTCATCGTCAATAAGAAGGTGCAAGGTATACAGTAAACCTGAAGTGAAGCATCGGAATCTGAAACTGGACTCACCGGAAAGGTTCAAATCACTGAAAGTGAGAGTGTCAGTCCTCTTGTACTTAAGTCGCCATTGTGCCTTTTGTATTAAATTCGGATCCAATTTCTGTGTTTTATCGTCAATAAGAAGGACCAAGGGATACAGTAAACCTGAAGTGAAGCATCGGAATCTAAAACTGGACTCACAGGAGGGGTTCAAATCATAGAAAGTTAGAGTGTCATTACTCTTGTACTTAAGTCGGCATTGTGCCTTTTGTATTAAATTCGGATGCAAAATCTGTGTTTCATCGTCAATAAGAAGGTCCAAGTGATACAGTAAACCTGAAGTGAAGCATCGGAATATAAAACTGGTCTCACAGGAGAGGTTCAAATCATAGATAGTGAGAGTGTCAGTCCTCTTGTACTTAAGTCGGTATTGTGCCATTTGTATTAAATTCGGGTGCAATTTCTTTGTTTCATCGTCAATAAGAATGTCCAAGGGATACAGTAAACCTGAAGTGAAGCATCAGACTCTAAAAGTGGACTCACAGGAAAGGTTCAAATCATAGAAAGTGACAGTGTCAGTCCTCTTGTACTTAAGTCGGCATTTTGGCATTTGTATTAAATTCGGATGCAACATCTGTGTTTCATCGTCAATAAGAAGGTCCAAGGGATATAGTAAACCTGAAGTGAAGCATCGGAATCTAAAACTGGACTCACGGGAGAGGTTCATATCATAGAAAGTTAGAGTGTCAGTCCTCTTGTACTTAAGTCGGCATTGTGCTATTTGTATTAAATTCGGATGCAATTTATGTGTTTCATCGTCAATAAGTAAGTCCAAGGGATAAAGTAAACCTGAAGTGAAGCATCTGAATCTAAAACTGGACTCACAGGAGAGGTTCAAATCATAGAAAGTTAGAATGTCAGTCCTCTTGTACTTAAGTCGGCATTGTGCCTATTGTATTAAATTCGGATGCAATATCTGTGTTTCATCGTCAATAAGAAGGTGCAAGGTATACAGTAAACCTAAAGTGAAGCATCGGAATCTAAAACTGGACTCACAGGAGAGGTTCAAATCATAGAAAGTGAGAGTGTCAGTCCTCTCGTACTAAAGTCGGCATTGTGGCATTTGTATTAAATTCGGATGCAATTTCTGTGTTTCATCGTCAATAAGAAGGTCCAAGGGATACAGTAAACCTTATGTGATGCATCGGAATCTAACACTGGACTCACAGAAGAGTTTCAAATCATAGAAAGTGAGAGTGTCCGTCCTCTTGTACTTAAGTCGCCATTGTGATTTTTGTATTAAATTCAGATGCAATTTCTGTGTTTCATCGTCAATAAGAAGGTCCAAGGGATACAGTAAACCTGAAGTGAAGCATCGGAATCTAAAACTGGACTCACAGGAGAGGTTCAAATCATAGAAATTTAGAGTGTCAGTCCTCTTGTACTTAAGTCGGCATTAAACCTTTTGTATTAAATTCGGATGCAGACACTGTATTTCATAGTCAATAAGAAGGTCCAAGGGATACAGTAAACCTGAAGTGAAGCTTCGGAATCTAAAACTGGACTCACGGGAGAGGTTCAAATCATAGAAAGTTAGAGTGTCAGTCCTCTTGTACTTAAGTCGGCATTGTGCTATTTGTATTAAATTCGGATGCAATTTCTGTGTTTCATCGTCAATAAGTAAGTCCAAGGGATAAAGCAAACCTGAAGTGAAGCATCTGAATCTAAAACTGGACTCACAGGAGAGGTTCAAATCACAGAATGTTAGAATGTCAGTCCTCTTGTACTTAAGTCGGCATTGTGCCTATTGTATTAAATTCGGATGCTATATCTGTGTTTCATCGTCAATAAGAAGGTGCAAGGTATACAGTAAACCTAAAGTGAAGCATCGGAATCTAAAACTGGACTCACAGGAGAGGTTCAAATCATAGAAAGTGAGAGTGTCAGTCCTCTCGTACTAAAGTCGGCATTGTGGCATTTGTATTAAATTCGGATGCAATTTCTGTGTTTCATCGTCAATAAGAAGGTCCAAGGGATACAGTAAACCTTATGTGATGCATCGGAATCTAACACTGGACTCACAGAAGAGTTTCAAATCATAGAGAGTGAGAGTGTCAGTCCTCTTGTAATTAAGTCGCCATTGTGATTTTTGTATTAAATTTGGATGCAATTTCTGTGTTTCATCGTCAATAAGAAGGTCCAAGGGATACAGTAAACCTGTAGTGAAGCATCGGAATCTAAAACTGGACTCACAGGAGAGGTTCAAATCATAGAAACTTAGAGTGTCAGTCCTCTTGTACTTAAGTCGGCATTAAACCTTTTGTATTAAATTCGGATGCAAACACTGTGTTTCATAGTCAATAAGAAGGTCCAAGGGATACAGTAAACCTGAAGTGAAGCTTCGGAATCTAAAACTGGACTCACAGGAGAGGTTCTAATCATAGAAAGTGAGAGTGTCAGTCCTCTTGTACTTAAGTCGGCATTGTGCCTTTTGAATTTCATTTCGATGCAATTTCTGTGTTTCATCGTCAATAAGAAGGTGCAAGGTATACAGTAAAACTGAAGTGAAGCATCGGAATATGAAACTGGACTCACCGGAAAGGTTCAAATCACTGAAAGTGAGAGTGTCAGTCCTCTTGTATTTAAGTCGCCATTGTGCCTTTTGTATTAAATTCGGATCCAATTTCTGTGTTTTATCGTCAATAAGAAGGACCAAGGGATACAGTAAACCTGAAGTGAAGCATCGGAATCAAAAACTGGACTCACAGGAGGGGTTCAAATCATAGAAAATTAGAGTGTCATTACTCTTGTATTTAAGTCGGCATTTTGCCTTTTGTATTAAATTCGGATGCAAAATCTGTGTTTCATCGTCAATAAGAAGGTCCAAGTGATACAGTAAACCTGAAGTGAAGCATCGGAATATAAAACTGGTCTCACAGGAGAGGTTCAAATCATAGAGAGTGAGAGTGTCAGTCCTCTTGTACTTAAGTCGGCATTGTGCCTTTTGAATTTAATTCCGATGCAATTTCTGTGTTTCATCGTCAATAACAAGGTGCAAGGTATACAGTAAACCTGAAGTGAAGCATCGGAATCTGAAACTGGACTCACAGGAGAGGTTCAAATCATAGAAAGTGAGAGTGTCAGTCCTCTTGTACTTAAGTCGGTATTGTGCCATTTGTATTAAATTCGGGTGCAATTTCTGTGTTTCATCGTCAATAAGAATGTCCAAGGGATACAGTAAACCTGAAGTGAAGCATCAGACTCTAAAACTGGAC
Organism: Schistocerca serialis cubense; assembly: GCF_023864345.2. Lineage (NCBI taxonomy): Eukaryota > Metazoa > Arthropoda > Insecta > Orthoptera > Acrididae > Schistocerca > Schistocerca serialis. The sequence continues at coordinate 19,073,627 of NC_064648.1, forward strand.
TCACAGGAAGGGTTCAAATCATACAAAGTGACAGTGTCAGTCCTCTTGTACTTAAGTCGGCATTGTGGCATTTGTATTAAATTCGGATGAAACATCTGTGTTTCATCGTCAATAAGAAGGTCCAAGGGATATAGTAAACCTGAAGTGAAGCATCGGAATATAATACTGGACTCACGGGAGAGGTTCAAATCATAGAAAGTTAGAGTGTCAGTCCTCTTGTACTTAAGTCGGCATTGTGCTATTTGTATTAAATTCGGATGCAATTCCCGTGTTTCATAGTCAACAAGAAGGTCCAAGTGATACAGTAAACCTGAAGTAAAACATCGGGATCTAAAACTGGACTCACAGGAGAGATTCAAATCATAGAAAGTTAGAGTGTCACACCTCTTGTACTTAAGTCGGTATTGTGCCTTTTGTATTAAATTCGGATGGAATTTCTGTGTATTATCGTCAATAAGAAGGTCCAAGGTATACAGTAAACCTGAAGTGAAGCATCGGAATCAAAAACTGGACTTGCAGGAGAGGTTCAAATCATAGAAAGTTAGAGTGTCAGTCCTCTTTTAGGTAAGTCGGCATTGTGCCTTTTGTATTAAATTCGGATGAAATTTCTGTGTTTCATCGTCAATAAGAAGGTCCAAGGGATACAGTAAACCTGAAGTGAAGCATCAGAATCTAAAACTGGACTCACAGGAGAGGTTCAAATCATAGTAAGAGGGAGTGTCAGTCCTCTTGTACTTTAGTCGCCATTGTGCCTTTTGTATTAAATTCGGATGCAATTTCTGTGTTTCATCGTAATTAAGAAGGTCCAAGGGATACAGAAAACCTGAAGTGGGGCATCGGATTCTTAAACTGGACTCAAAGGAGAGGTTCAAATCATAGTAAGTTAGTGTGTCAGTCCTCTTGTACTTAAGTCGGCATTGTACCTTTTGTATTAAATTCGGATGCAAACTCTGTGTTTCATCGTCAATAAGAAGGTCCAAGGGATACAGTAAACCTAAAGTGAAGCATCGGAATCTAAAACTGGACTCACAGGAGAGATTCAAATCATAGAATGTTAAAGTGTCACTCCTCTTGTTCATAAGTCGGTATTGTGCCTTTTGTATTAAATTCGGATGCAATTTCTGTGATTCATCGTCAATAAGTAGGTCCGAGGGATACAGTAAACCTTAAGTGAAGCATAGGAATCTAAAACTGGACTCACTGGAGAGGTTCAAATCATAGAAAGTTAGAGTATCAGTCCTCTTGTACTTAAGTCGCCATTGTGATTTTTGTATTAAATTCAGATGCAATTTCTGTGTTTCATCGTCAATAAGAAGGTCCAAGGGATACAGTAAACCTGAAGTGAAGCATCGGAATCTAAAACTGGACTCACAGGAGAGGTTCAAATCATAGAAATTTAGAGTGTCAGTCCTCTTGTACTTAAGTCGGCATTAAACCTTTTGTATTAAATTCGGATGCAGACACTGTGTTTCATAGTCAATAAGAAGGTCCAAGGGATACAGTAAACCTGAAGTGAAGCTTCGGAATCTAAAACTGGACTCACGGGAGAGGTTCAAATCATAGAAAGTTAGAGTGTCAGTCCTCTTGTACTTAAGTCGGCATTGTGCTATTTGTATTAAATTCGGATGCAATTTCTGTGTTTCATCGTCAATAAGTAAGTCCAAGGGATAAAGCAAACCTGAAGTGAAGCATCTGAATCTAAAACTGGACTCACAGGAGAGGTTCAAATCACAGAATGTTAGAATGTCAGTCCTCTTGTACTTAAGTCGGCATTGTGCCTATTGTATTAAATTCGGATGCTATATCTGTGTTTCATCGTCAATAAGAAGGTGCAAGGTATACAGTAAACCTAAAGTGAAGCATCGGAATCTAAAACTGGACTCACAGGAGAGGTTCAAATCATAGAAAGTGAGAGTGTCAGTCCTCTCGTACTAAAGTCGGCATTGTGGCATTTGTATTAAATTCGGATGCAATTTCTGTGTTTCATCGTCAATAAGAAGGTCCAAGGGATACAGTAAACCTTATGTGATGCATCGGAATCTAACACTGGACTCACAGAAGAGTTTCAAATCATAGAGAGTGAGAGTGTCAGTCCTCTTGTAATTAAGTCGCCATTGTGATTTTTGTATTAAATTTGGATGCAATTTCTGTGTTTCATCGTCAATAAGAAGGTCCAAGGGATACAGTAAACCTGTAGTGAAGCATCGGAATCTAAAACTGGACTCACAGGAGAGGTTCAAATCATAGAAACTTAGAGTGTCAGTCCTCTTGTACTTAAGTCGGCATTAAACCTTTTGTATTAAATTCGGATGCAAACACTGTGTTTCATAGTCAATAAGAAGGTCCAAGGGATACAGTAAACCTGAAGTGAAGCTTCGGAATCTAAAACTGGACTCACAGGAGAGGTTCTAATCATAGAAAGTGAGAGTGTCAGTCCTCTTGTACTTAAGTCGGCATTGTGCCTTTTGAATTTCATTTCGATGCAATTTCTGTGTTTCATCGTCAATAAGAAGGTGCAAGGTATACAGTAAAACTGAAGTGAAGCATCGGAATATGAAACTGGACTCACCGGAAAGGTTCAAATCACTGAAAGTGAGAGTGTCAGTCCTCTTGTATTTAAGTCGCCATTGTGCCTTTTGTATTAAATTCGGATCCAATTTCTGTGTTTTATCGTCAATAAGAAGGACCAAGGGATACAGTAAACCTGAAGTGAAGCATCGGAATCAAAAACTGGACTCACAGGAGGGGTTCAAATCATAGAAAATTAGAGTGTCATTACTCTTGTATTTAAGTCGGCATTTTGCCTTTTGTATTAAATTCGGATGCAAAATCTGTGTTTCATCGTCAATAAGAAGGTCCAAGTGATACAGTAAACCTGAAGTGAAGCATCGGAATATAAAACTGGTCTCACAGGAGAGGTTCAAATTATAGAATGTTAGAGTGTCAGTCCTCTTGTACTTAAGTCGGCATTGTGCCTTTTGTATTAAATTCGGATGCAATTTCTGTGTTTTATCGTCAATAAGAAGGTGCAAGGGATACAGTAAACCTGAAGTGATGCATCGGAATCTAACACTGGACTCACAGAAGAGTTTCCAATCATAGAAAGTGAGAGTGTCAGTGTTCTTGTACTTAAGTCGCCATTGTGATTTTTGTAAAAATTCGCATGCAATTTCTGTGTTTCATCGTCAATAAGAAGGACCAAGGGATACAGGAAACCTCAAGTGAAGCATCGGAATCTAAAACTGGACTCACGGGAGAGGTTCAAATCATAGAAAGTTAGAGTGTCAGTCCTCTTGTACTTATGTCGGCATTCTGCTATTTGTATTAAATTCGGATGCAATTCCTGTGTTTCATAGTCAATAAGAAGGTCCAAGGGGTACAGTAAACCTGAAGTGAAACAACGGGATCTAAAACTGGACTCACAGGAGAGATTCAAATCAAAGAGAGTTAGAGTGTCACTCCTCTTGTACTTAAGTCGGTATTGTGCCTTTTGTATTAAATTCGGATGCAATTTCTGTGTTTTATCGTCAATAAGAAGGTCCAAGGTATACAGTAAACCAGAAGTGAAGCATCGAAATCTAAAACTGGACTTGCAGGAGAGGATCATATCATAGAAAGTTAGAGTGTCAGTCCTCTTTTACATAAGTCGGCATTGTGCCTTTTGTATGAAATTCGGTTGAAATTTCTGTGTTTCATCGTCAATAAGAAGGTCCAAGGGATACAGTAAAACCTGAAGTGAAGCATCGGAATCTAAAACTGGACTCACAGGAGAGGTCCAAGTCATAGAAAGTTATAGTGTCAGTCCTCTTGTACTTAAGTCGGCATTTTGATTTTTGAATTTAATTCCGATGCAATTTCTGTGTTTCATTGTCAATAAGTAGGTCTAAGTGATACAGTAAACCTGAAGTTAAGCATCGGAATCTAAAACTGGACTCACAGGAGAGGTTCAAATCATAAAAAGTGAGAGTGTCAGTCCTCTTTTACTTACGTCGGCATTGTGAGTTTCGAATATAATTCCGATGCAATTTCTGTGTTTCATCGTCAATAAGAAGGTCCAAGGGATACAGTAAACCTGAAGTGAAGCATCGGAATCTAAAACTGGACTCACAGGAGAGGTTCAAATCATAGAGAGTGAGAGTGTCAGTCCTCTTGTACTTAAGTCGGCATTGTGCCTTTTGAATTTAATTCCGATGCAATATCTGTGTTTCATCGTCAATAACAAGGTGCAAGGTATACAGTAAACCTGAAGTGAAGCATCGGAATCTGAAACTGGACTCACAGGAGAGGTTCAAATCATAGAAAGTGAGATTGTCAGTCCTGTTGTACTTAAGTCGGCATTGTGCCATTTGTATTAAATTTGGATAAAATTTCTGTGTTTCATCGTCAATCAGATGGTCAAAGGTAAACAGTAAACCTGAAGTGAAGCATCGGAATCTAAAACTGGACTTACAGGAGAGGTTCAAATCATAGAAAGTTAAAGTGTCACTCCTCTTGTACTTAAGTCAGTATTGTGCCGTTTGTATTACATTCGGATGCAATTTCTATGTTTCATCGTCAATAAGAAAGTCCAAGGGATACAGTAAACCTGATGTGAAGCATCGGAATCTAAAACTGGACTCACAGGAGAGGTTCAAATCATTGAAAGTTAGAATGTCAGTCCTCTTGTACTTAAGTCGCCATTGTGATGTTTGTATTAAATTCGGATGCAATTTCTGTGTTTCATCGTCAATAAGAAGGTCCAAGGGATACAGTAAACCTGTAGTGAAGCATCGGAATCTAAAACTGGACTCACAGGAGAGATTCAAATCATAGAATGTTAGAGTGTCAGTCCTCTTGTACTCAAGTCGGCTTTGAATCTTTTGTATTAAATTCGGATGCAAACACTGTGTTTCATCGTCAATAAGAAGGTCCAAGGGATACAGTAAACCTGAAGTGAAGCATCGGATTCTTAAACTGGACTCACAGGAGAGGTTCAAATCATAGAAAGTGAGAGTGTCAGTCCTCTTGTACTTCAGTCGGCATTGTGCCTTTTGAATTTAATTCCGATGCAATTTCTGTGTTTCATCGTCAATAAGAAGGTGCAAGGTATACAGTAAACCTGAAGTTAAGCATCGGAACCTGAAACTGGACTCACAGGAGAGGTTCAAATCATTGAAAGTGAGAGTGTCAGTCCTCTTGTACTTAAGTCGCCATTGTGCCCTTTGTATTAAATTCGGATCCAATTTCTATGTTTCATCGTCAATAAGAAGGTCCAAGGGATACAGTAAACCTGAAGTGAAGCATCGGAATCTAAAACTGGACTCACAGGAAAGGTTCAAATCATAGAAAGTGACAGTGTCTGTCCTCTTGTACTTAAGTCGGCATTGTGGCATTTGTAATAAATTCGGATGCAATTTCTGTGTTTCATCGTCAATAAGAAGGTCAAAGGGATACAGTAAACCTGAAGTGAAGCATCGGAATCTAAAACTGGACTTTCAGGAGAGGTTCAAATCATAGAAGGATAGAGTGTCACTCCTCTTGTACTTAAGTCGGCATTGTGCATTTTGGATTAAATTCGGATGCAAACTCTGTGTTTCATCGTCAATAAGAAGGTCCAAGGGATACAGGAAAACCGGAAGTGAAGCATCGGAATCTAAAACTGGACTCACAGGAGTGGTTCAAATCATAGAAAGTGAGAGTGTCAGTCCCCTTTTACTTAAGTCGGCATTGTGAGTTTCGAATTTCATTCCTATGCAATTTCTGTGTTTCATCGTCAATAAGAAGGTCCAAGGGATACAGTAAACCTGAAGTGAAGCATCGGAATCTAAAACTGGGCTCACAGGAGAGGTTCAAATCATAGAAAGTGCGAGTGTCAGTCCTCTTTTACTTAAGACGGCATTGTGAGTTTCGAATATAATTCCGATGCTATTTCTGTGTTTCATCGTCAATAAGAAGGTCCAAGGGATACAGTAAACCTGTAGTGAAGCATCGGAATCTAAAACTGGACTCACAGGAGAGATTCAAATCATAGAATGTTAGAGTGTCAGTCCTCTTGCACTCAAGTCGGCATTGAACCTTTTGTATTAAATTCGGATGCAAACACTGTGTTTCATCGTCAATAAGAAGGTCCAAGGGATACAGTAAACCTGAAGTGAAGCTTCGGAATCTAAAACTGGACTCACAGGAGAGTTTCAAATCATAGAAAGTGAGAGTGTCAGTCCTCTTGTACTTCAGTCGGCATTGTGCCTTTTGAATTTAATTCCGATGCAATTTCTGTGTTTCATCGTCAATAAGAAGGTGCAAGGTATACAGTAAACCTGAAGTTAAGCATCGGAACCTGAAACTGGACTCACAGGAGAGGTTCAAATCATTGAAAGTGAGAGTGTCAGTACTCTTGTACTTAAGTCGCCATTGTGCCTTTTGTATTAAATTCGGATCAAATTTCTGTGTTTCATCGTCAATAAGAAGGTCCAAGGGATACAGTAAACCTGAAGTGAAGCATCGGAATCTAAAACTGGACTCATGAGAGAGGTTCAAATCATAGAAAGTTGGAGTGTCAGTCCTCTTTTACTTAAGTCGGCATTGTGCCTTTTGTATTAAATTCGGATGAAATTTCTGTGTTTC